>NC_091850.1:33082259-34332259 GCF_037783145.1 Equus przewalskii
TCTTTATAATAGTATATATAATAAAATATAATAAAACTCTTTTGCTCTCAAGGGCTTTCAAACTAGTTAGTAAACATAGGAAACACTCAACAATATTTTTGATTGAATTAGTTAATTTATCCTGTAGGCAATAGGGAGCATTGGTGGGTTTTAGTGTAGAAGCATGGCATGATGACAGCATTGCTTCACAACAGTTTTTCTGACAGTATTATTCAGTATGGGCAAAACTGTAAGTTGAGGGATTTCTAAGCATGAGATTACGGCAGAAGAATTTAAAAAGTGGATGAATAAAGGAGACATTTAGAGATCATATCAGGAAGTTACATGTTCCGAGTTTCTAGAAATAGAATAATTTATTAAACACTATTCAAAAAACATGTATTGGACACCTACTAGGTGACATGTAAACAAAGGGGAACAGAGTTACAGAACAACGTGAAACGGTATAGGAGCATAAGACGGGGAGTGATTAATTATGAAATTAAGAGTCATAGGTAAGTCATAAGGAACAGCTGTTTTTAATAGACTTCACCTTGAATGAATACTGAAGTTATTCAAAGGTTGCATATTGCATAGTAGGAAACATCTGCTTTTAGAGAATACGGTTTTCTAGTAACAAAATCATTGCAATGAAATGAAAATACTCTAAAGCAATGCTATTTGTGTATTTAGACATATGCATGTGTGTGATTATTTCCAGATACTGTGAAATACTGTTTGTTAGCCATTTCTAAATTTCTTGAGCAGAATTTGCTTTATTTTCAATCTCTGCAACAGAACCCATAAAAACCCTAATATATTTATAAATATATTTTACATATATATTAATATTTATATAATATATAAATATGTATAAACTTGCATAAATTATATAAAATTGCTTTATTTTAATATTTGAATAATATTAGTAGATCTTAAAATTCTATAGATTCACAATTTTGAGCTGTGGTGCTTTGGAACGTGTACTTTATATCAACACTGTTCTCGTATATGGAAATATGGATGCATTATATAATGTGTAGTGTATACAATGAAATAACTTTTCAATATTGCTTATTAGGTCTGTTAATACCCAGAAAAGGATATGTCACTAGAAGGGTAACTATGTGAATTTATTTAGGGAGTTCATTCAATTTATAATTTCATGCAAGGAACAGAATGAATTTAAGTGAAAAGGTAAACAAAATATGGTCAAAATTCTTTGAATTCATTCATAACTTCTCTTCACTTAGAAAGTCCATAATGCTTCATATTTGTTTCTAGATTGCTAACTTTCTTGGAAAATAAACTCCAACAGTAAAAGTATCACCAGAATAGCACTGTAAAAAACCATGCTTCAAATGTCACAACGTGGCATGCTTCATTCAAACATAGTTGCCAGATATGATTAAAACATTTATGCTTTCAGGAAATGGAAGTAGCCAAACCTTTTCTTTTGTAGACGTGTGCCCGTTGTTCTTGTGTAGAAATAGAGAGGATGCCTAATGAAGTGCTTTGTGTGTATTCTCAAGTAATAGCGATCCCTAGCTCTAGTTCTGAATTTCTAGACTGAGTTATGAGTGTCACATGGTGATCTTTAGATGCTTCTGGTTACTTAATAAGGAATTTTACTTATAAACTTCAGCTTGCTGTTGAGAGAACTTAGAATTCCCAGTAAGTTTCTCCATTCTCACTCTATAATCGAAGGCTGTTAACCAAGTCAACAGAAATGTGTGGAGAACAATACAATCTGGCCTAGAAGTTTTTATGACTTATTTTTTAGAAGTTTCCTCCCTGTTTCATTGTTTAAATGAATAATTAAAGAAAACAAAGGTGCTGAAATATTTGAAGGGTCGACAAGGGAGCAACTGGAGTGTGACTATGATGGAGGCATCCTGCCGCGTTGGATGTTGTGACCACATTTGCTCTTTTAAGATGATGTTATATTCCTTTAAATTTTGTTCAAAGTGCTTGAACACTGGCCATTTTGGCCTTATACAATCTGAAGAAAGTAGTTTTCTATCAATGAATATAACATGAAGATTGACGGAGGGGGCCCACAATTATTCAATAAATAAGATAAGGCCACAAAACTAATTTCTTTATTTTTATTTATCAGAATATTTCTGAAAGTACAATATAAAGCTGTTACAGGAATTTTTCACATAAAAAGTAAGCCTCTTTATTGCAACTTTTGGAAAAGCCCTTTTCTTAAAGTGTCCCACAAGAGATTGCATGGACAAAATAAGAAATAACACACAAAGTATAAAATTTGAGTGTATAAAATTTGAGTGGAAAGTCAGTAAGGCCAGCTGGAGCAGAATAATCTCTCCTCAAATACGCGAATTCTCTTTCAGGAAAGATTCTTATTTTTGCACCTTAATGATGCTTTATTTTGAGAGTATCTGAAAAAGTTTTACTTCCATTACTAAAATAACACAGTAGTTTCAAACACGGATCCCAAACTTCAAGGTCGCCTAAAAGTTAATAGTAGCAAATGAGAGATAGGAGCAAGAACATGAACTTTTTTTTCTTATATAAGCTAATGAATCTTATACCTAGATTCCTTCACGATCAAGGTTTTGAAAGATAAAATTTGAAAGTTGAATTGTTGTGTTCTTCAATCAAACACTTATTTACCACACAATAAGAATTTCTTATTTGTTAAGTATAGTGACTATTTAGTAAATGGCAGGCACAGCGCTACTTGCCAGGAATTCAAAACATTAGGAGATGATCTCCAGACATTGTTTGAAGGGTATAATAAAAGTTCAAAATCCTATTTGATTAAACATTCTCACATTAGGTAAAATAGATTTTCAATGCTAGTAAGCTTTAAAGAGTGAAGACAGAGGAAAACACATATTTTACTACAAAGGGCTAAAAATAATTTAGCTGAGCTAAGTCATATGAACTTATTACAGCAAACCTATCACAAACTCTACATTCTTGGTGAAGATGAATTTCCAAGCCCTGATTGTTTGATTTTTCCAAGCTTTATCATTTTATGCTAAATTGTTATCTCAGTGACGGCATTAAGGGAATGCCCGTGTGTGCTTCTAAAACAGGCTGCAGCTGCTTCTCAAGCTAACATCTTGGCTTCGTTTCCACATTTTCTATTTGAACATGAAACATTATTAGAGTCCCAAATGCTGGCTATTAATCCCCTTGCCTAAAATATGTAGTAATTCTAAAATTCTGAATGTCTTGCTTTTAAATTCTTTCACTCACTTCATTTGAGAATTGTTCCTTTCACGTAACTTAACCAATCGTTTTACAAATACTTCTTGGAAAAGCCAAGTCTGTTCCTACTTATTTACTTCGATACTATAGCACTTGATATAGAGTATTTCCATTTCCAAATGTTGGACGTATAGGAGAAGGAAAAACCATGTTTTTAAAGTGGTTGAGTATATACGTATTTGTGTGATTGTTTTTAACTTTTGTAGGGACTTTCTATAAACCAGATCTTTCCATTTGCATGAAAGGTGCCATCAAGCAGCATAAGATAGGTTGGAAAAGGGTGCTGGAAAGTAGTTTACTGCTCTGAGGTCTGAGGAAGCTCAGACAAGTTTTGCTTATAATCTTAAAAGCCTTCATTAATGTTTTAAAGTGGATACTAGAACTGATTATTATAAAGGCCATGCATATGATTCAAAACCAGTTATTAGATCAATATTTTAAAAAAGCGATTGGTGTAAAATTAAGTAATTTTGCTACAATGAAATAAGTATACAATATTTTGTATTTATTCCTATATCAAAACATTCAGATACCAGGTTCTTAATCATATGAACTGTAATGGATAAAGAAAATGTGAATTCTCCAGGTCATTACAAAGCATACTTGAGGGTAAATGAAAACCAGTGAAGTTATCTGTAGCATGCAACTTTGCCTGTCTTATAAAAATGTGTCATAATAATGTTATATGTAGTCAATTATATCTCAATAAAAAAAGTCAGAAATTATTGAAAATAAGATAGATTTTTTAAATCCTATCAATTCTGTAGTGAAGCATATTTTGTATTTGAAAATCTTATAGAAAGTGCAAAGAAAATTATTTGGCATATTTATTCTGGGAATTCAACATTAAACTGATATTCAAAAATCAATCAATGTAATTTACCATGTTAACAGAATAAAGGAGAAAAATATCATATTATCACTGTAATACATACAGAAAAAAATTGGATAAAACCTAACATCATTTCAAGATAAAAATTCTTAGCAATTTAGAAATAGAAGGAAACTTCCTCAATTCAACAAAAGCCTACAGCAAACATCCTATTTCATGATCAAATATTGAAAACTGCCCCTTAAGACAAATGAGATGAAAATACCACCATCACAACTTCTACTTCTCATTGTTGTGGAGATCTTAGCCACTGCAAAGGGGATAAATAAATAAATAGGAAAAACATTGGAAAAGAAGGAAAAAATTGCAATTATTTGCATATAATATAATTAAAAAACTAGTAAGAAATGGTAAATTCAGCAATGTTTCTGGATATGAATAACAAATATTAAATTTATTTCTAAATATAAGCAAAATTTAGGAAATAAAAATTGTATAACGACAATTTTTGGATAGCTTTAAAATGCATCAATTGCCCAGAAATAAATCTAACAACATATATGCAAAGTCTCTATAAACAAAACTACTAGATGTGATAGAAATTAAAGACAATTAAATAACTGGAGAGACATCATATTCATCAACTGGAAGAGCACATATGTAATGATATCAAATATTCCTTAACTTGTCTATACATTTAATGGAATTCCAATAAAAATTTCATCTTTTTGGGTGGAAAATGACAAGATGAATCTAAATTATATATGGAAAAACAAAAGACCAAGAATAAAAATGAAAGAGCAATGTGGGGAATCTTATTTTGCCAAATAGCTATACTTAGAAAGTTCTGTAATTCGGTAATTATTCAGCAATTAATAGAGTGAGGATAGACAAATAAAGCAACACACAGCACCCAGTTATAGTCACTTGAATTATGATAAGGTTCCCTTCAGTGCCTTAGGGAAAAGATGTTCCTTTTAATAAATGGTTCTAGGTCAATTGGATATCCTTGTGGAAAGCAAATCTTGACCCCCCACCCCAAATGATTAAAAAAGAAATCGTGTCTCAGTGGACTGTAGACCTAAATATAAAGGTAAAACAGTGTGTTTTCTTTTTTTTTGGAGGAAGACTAGCCCTGAGCTAACTACTGCCAGTCCTCCTCTTTTTGCTGAGGAAGACTGGCCCTGAGCTAACATCCGTGCCCATCTTCCTCTACTTTATATGTGGGACGCCTACCACAGCATGGCATTTCCCAAGTGGTTCCATGTCCCCACCCGGGATCCAAACAGGCGAACCCTGGACTGCTGAGAAGTGGAGCGTGCGAACTTAACCGCTGCGCCACCAGGCCAGCCCCCAGTGTGTTTTCCAAAAGATAACAAAAGATAATGTCTCCATGACTTGGGCATAGACAAATATTTCTTGTTGGCTACCAAAACCCTTGCTATAAAAGGAAAAGACTTCTCAAGTAGACTTTATTAAAATTGATCGCTTATGTTCATTAAAGTTCACCAGTAAGAAAGAGAAAAGACAGACCACAGAGTGGAAGACGATGTTGGCAATACATATATATGAAAAAGCATTCACATCAGGGGTATGCAAAGAGCTTCTTTAAATTATTAAGAAAACTACAGACAACTCAATTTAAGAATAATGGGCAAAAGTATTGAAGAGACACTTCACAAAAGAAGATATTCAAATGTCCGATATGCACATACAAAATTGCTCAACATCATTAGTCATCAGAGAAACTCCAATTACAACCCAAATGAGGTAATATTAAAAATGAAACAGAATGAATTAACTTAAAAATGAAAGTTAAAAATTTAAAAAGCTGAAAATGAAAATTCTTGATGAGGATATTGAGCAACTGGAACTCTTACATTCAGATGATGGTGATGGAAAATGGGCCAGCCACTTTAGAAAACTGTATGAAATATCCACTAGAGCTGAACATGCTCAAATTGTATGACCTGGTAATTCTACCACAGGCATATATCTAACAGAAATGAAAACCTGTGTGTACTGAATGACACGAACAGGAATTTTTACAACGACAGCCTAAAACTGGCACAAGCAAATAAATTGTGGGATATGCACATAAAGTGATGCCATATAGTAATGTCAATAGAGCATTCACAGAATCATGTATAAATTTCGCAAACATAAAGTGGAGCAAAAGAAGAGTCAGGAAAGGTTAGACACAGTATGGACCTATTTCTATGCAGCTAAAAACCAGGTCATGCCAAGGGATGGCCATAGAAGGCAGCCTACTGGTTTCCTCTTGGGGAGTAACGTAATAACTTGAGCAGACAGGAAGGAGGTTTCTGTGATGCTGGAATTGTTCAATTTATTCATCAGAGTGATCATGACATGAATGTGCTCACTTTGTGATAATTCATCAAGCTATAGATGTATGCTTTGCTTGCCTTAGGATGTGTAGGATAGATTTCAATAAAAAATTTATTTTATTAAAAATGAAAAATATATCTTTGGTATTTCTGTAAAGAAGAAATCACTGAATGCTATTTCCTTAAAGTGTATAAAAGAAAGCATATATTTCAGACCAGAGAGTTGGTGCCCCTGGCTAAACATTGGATTCATGGGTAGGGTTATGTAAATTACTCAGGAGATAAATAGAATCATTACTTTGAACAATCTAAAGTGACTTCTCTTGTGCTACAAACAATTTTGCTTCTCATTCACAGATGCTGAAATAAAACTATAAATAGGTTAAGTAACTTTGTAATCACCACAATCAGAGGAATATGAAAAAGGAGACAGAATTATGAAAATTCTACAAGCATTCTCTGTTCAGTCAGAAACTCTGTTGGCAGATTCTTTCCTCATTTTAATTGACATTACACTATTTTTTGAAAGATCTGATTTTAAAGGGAACAATGGCTACTAGATAATTCTCCACAATACGAGAGCATTGTTCCATAGATCAACCTGCAGGTATTTTGTAGTTCATAAATTGATGATGCTTTTTGAACTGCTCTTGGTTTTGAACTTCAGAAATGGCTGTGTGATATCACATTATAGGGAGCACTGCAGAAAGGCCCCTTCTCCTTCAACATGCCATTGTGCTGGGTGTTCTGTGGTTGTTTTGTGCTGTGCACTTTATGTGGTTTTAATTATCATTGTTCACGATGATGATGTTTTAATTGTTGGTATAGCACCCTGAGCATCTTGGTGGAAGCTTCATAATAATTAAAAATATTATAATAGTTCCTGGAAAGTAAAGAAATAGCCGGTGCTCCTTAGAGCATCATTCTTGTGGGAACTAATTGTACTAAGAATCAACATACTTCCTGTGGGGCAGTAGGAGGTTAGATTAAAAAGCACATCTTTTTGAAACCCCCAACCCAACTTTTGCTGCTCCCACAGCCTTTGTGACTAACAAGGTTTACTTTATTGTTTTTTTTTTTTTGATTTGATCACTCACAGTGTCAGCTCTGTTCTCCCCACCGTCTCAGTAGCATTATCTCAGTCTGGGAAATGCATGAAACATACTCTACACATGCACATTGTCAGTGGTTACATTTCTTTTTGATGGGCCTTTTAGCTTTATGCAACGTCTGTTACTATTTATTACTATGAAAGTAATTAAATCTATTTATTAACATTTAATGGAGGAAAAAGATTCACAAAACTTTGAGCATATCTGTGCATTGTGGTTTGTTCATTATCTCTTGTCACTATTCATAACAGTTTTCTTTGCTATGAAAGTGATTGTAATTGAGATCTTTTTGCGTGTGAGGTAGATTCACCCTAAACCAATCTTCCTCTTTTTTTTTTTTTTTTTTGGCTGAGGAAGATTCGCCCTGAGCTAACATCTGTGCCAATCTTTCTCTACATTGTACGGGGGATACCTCCATAGCATGGCTGATAAGTGGAGTAGGTCTGCACCTGGGATCCGAATCTGGGCTGTCAAAGCCTGCAACTTTAAAAACTCAGCCTTGTGGCCGGCCCCTAATTGAAATTTTCTTTCTTTAAAAGGTAACAGTTCATTAGTGCTTTCTTCATGTTTTGTTTGTTTGTTTTTTGTGGACAAGAAAAATAGCAGTTGTCCTGGGGGAAAGTATGAGAAGGATTATCTTCTTTCGAATACCTTTCTGTGTTTTCTACTAAAGTGCAGGCATTATTAAATGATTTCAAAAACTTAATTTAACCCTAAAGCTCAAATAATTCTTATGTTCCTTCTGTTATTAAATTAATGACCATGCATTGGGTAGCATCATATACAGATCAAGACTCTTATTCTTAAGATTGAATTTTGTAGTGTCTGTAATAAAGGCAAGCCCTATCTAATACTTATTATTGACTTTATTTCTTATAGGAATTAGAATACAAACTATTCCAACTGATCAATTTTCATAGACTTCTTGACGATGAGAGAATGAAAGAGAATTTCATGCTTTTTAGATATTTTATACTATAAATAATCACATCAATGTCAACTTGAGAATCCTACGAATCAGCTAGGAAATGTTCTGTTACTAGTCTTTGCATGTCTGACAGCTAAGAATGACTCAATTCTATTGATGATTACTTTGAAAACAAAAAAGTTACCACAAAATGAAATTTGCATATCTGAGAATAGGAAAATGATCAAAAACTTTTTTACAGAAAGCATTAGCAGTTAATACTATAGTGCTGGAATTGTGCCCTGACTTTGTTTGAAGGATTCAAGATGAGGGGCTGCAGTTCCAAGATGTGTTTTGCAGAGAAAATTTAGTGTATAATATTTTAAATTTTATATTAAATAAATCATTTGAAAATATGGTTTTTTTTAGAGAATAACTTCTAAGGAGAATAAAATATACAGAAATTAATCTCAACTATAATTCTAGCAGGTAAAAATGTACAAAATGCAGACATTTCATTGATTTCCTTCTGAAGTGAGCAGAGCCATTAACTGTTCACTGGAAAGATTTACGCTACTACATTATGACAAGGAGGTAAAACACAATGGTGAGAAGACTGGAAGCTTCTAGAAGAGATACTAGGAAGCAAATATTCTTCTTTATTTTCCCGATTGAGATCAACATTTTGCAAACTATGAATTCACTTTTCATTTCTGGATATGGAGAAGGGCAAAATTCTGGAGAACACACTGAATATCCTACTTTGTCCATTATTGTATATACTCAGAGTTTTAGTTTAATGACACATTTTAGCTGCATCCAATATTGTTTTAACGGTACCCCAGGAATCCTTGAGCTGTAGAAATGACCGTTCCCTCTCTCCAAGTAGAATTCACCACTCCCTTTTTCTTCTGCTGTATCCCTTTTACAGTATGTATCTTATTTTGTACACATTGGTTTATGTGTTTATCTCTGTCCACCAGATTGTTTTGTAAATAAGTCATGTCTCCATAGACCAGGTCATTCACAGAGCCTCACCACAAGTGTGTGTTCAATAAATGATTTGTAAATGATTACATGGATGAATAAATGTTTTAGTAAACTATACCTCATTGACCCAGAGATGTGTACATAACACCTTAGTGTCAATTTGGGAAGCTATTTTAGAAGACTATCCAAGAACTCAGTATAATCAATTACTTCTGGGTAGTTGGAATACAACTCAGAAAGCAGCCATGTCTGAGTAATAATAGTGTCTGAGAGCATTTGTACAACACCAATCACAAATTAATGAACCACCATACATTTTGGATTTGACAGTATCAAATTAGGAGTAACTGTGCTTAAAGCCTCAGAGGTTTTAATAAATGCAGATTCTATATGAGGTCTGCAAAATTGAATAATGACTGTCAGACATAAAAACACTTCTATGAAAATATTTATTAGCAAAAATATAAGGAAGTGTCCAATGTGTCATAGATTGGTGTTGATCATAATAAATATACAGTGATGCAAAAAAACCAAGACCCTTACATGAGAAGAGCAACTTGCTAGCACCAAGATAGAGGCATCTCCTACAGCTGAGAGTTTTACCAATTCTGCAGGACTAAGGCACTAGCTTTAATGTAAGAACTTCATTATACACATGATTTCCACTACAGATTCAACTAATTATATTTTTGTTTCGGAACTTTGGTATATGACATGGGGAGGGTTTCTTATGACATTGAAGATGCAATTTTAATATTTCTCTTTTCTGTACTAAGCCAATTATTTCTTTCAAAATCTTACATGACAGTTAAAGGAACAATTCATTAGTGTAGTGATTAGTAGGCGAGGGGTTAGAAACAAGCACGTTGCTCTGGAAGCAGAGTTGGAGCATGTCACAGCGGGTACAGGATCAAGGCTGCTGTGGACCAACACTTTATGGGTGTTTTGGGTACAGGGTGGTAGGATTGGGGCTGACCGTTCAGACATTTTGGGCATCTGCCTCTGCCTTACAGTATTGCTCTTTCAGCAGAAGCTGCCAGAGCAGCCAAATACTTTCCAAGTTTGCATCTGATCCCGGATAGGACTCTGCCTCTTGTTCCTTTATGTTTTTTCTCTCCATACCCTGTGATCATGAGCTAGGTAAACGCTCTCTTTAGCTTCTGCGACCTCAACTCTTTACTGCCCTGTACCGAAAATGAATGTCAGGATTGAACCCAGCCCCCTAACTCTCTGTCGCATCCTTTACATTCTCTCACAGTTTTCTTATAACACATTATGCAACATACGTATACAGAATGTTGAGAACTGTGGTAAAGAGGAGAAATTACACAGAGCAAACAGATGAAACCCAGAGCACTTCCAATTCCCTGCACGCATGTATTTCTTTCCATTCTCCCTTTGGATCCTTTCCCTACATTTCATTTCACTTTTGTACTTTGGCAAGCACACAAATTCAGCTGCAGATATTTTTTCCTTTGACCTTAACAAGAATGAATCCCAAATTCCTATTCAAATGAAAGTAGCATTTCCAAATATAGGGATTGGAGCCCAGTTATGAACACACAAAGGTATAATGAAATGAACAAAGTAAGAATAAAAAGTAGGGAGACAGAAAAACAGGACAGAAAAACAAAACTTACAGAATTAATGAAAGCAAATGAGAAAACGTGTGGTAAAGTAATAATTAAGTGATGTTAGTATGTTCATGATAAGTTAGGTGGCATTCATTTCTTCTCATCTCTGTTATGGCTGCACAGGTTTGGTTTACTTTAGTCATTGTGGAAGCTGATTAAGAGTTCTGAAACCCCATCCGTCATTAAACTATCTCAATGTATTATTAAAACAGCAAAATTACTTTTCCTCCAGGCAAACAGAATAAAACAAACTGCTACAACTTCATGCTGTGTCTATACAACACAGAATGAAATGGAAATTTCTCACTCTCCACTTATTTTGATCAATGTGCATAACTAAATGAGAAAGCTGGAACCACGGTTTTCTTTTGGGGCCTGCAGGAGCCTACCCAGTTGTCATCTTGATTAGATCACAACACTAAGTGTCAGATTTTCTTTGGTTGATTTTGATTTGGCCAAATTATATATTTCAGAGAGATTTCAGCCTTTAAAAATCAGTTATCTTTTCTTGATTTTTTTCATCACGGTGCCCCATGAAATAACATGACAAAGGAAAATAGGGTATGTCTGGATGCAGGGAATATAAAGAATGAATAAAATTAAGATATTTTTAGATTGATAGCGCAAAAGATGGGGAAGAATTAGCAAGAGTGCTTTGGGAGTCTATTTTCTGCACGTCCATTATTTGCTCATTTATAAAACATGAACAGTATTAGGTACCTTCCAGGTAATTCTACAGATACATATAGAAACTATGGTTCTTTCTTTCAGGAAGCTTAAAATCCAAAGAGAGAGGGACAGAAAAATATGTGATCGCTTACAACATAATGGGAAGAAATAAAGTATTAGTCATAAGACATTGTAGGATGAAATGGGAGTAGACTTGGGATTCAGAGAAGGTTTCCCACTGAAGTTAATAATGACAATGATCATGGATACTCACTATGTAGTAGGCACTGGATTACGCTCTTTGCAAGCATTACCTCATTTAACCTCCAATGAAATTTTGAGAGAGGTGCTGTAAGTATTCTCATTTCACATTTGAGTAAATCGGTTTAGAGAGAACTTTTCCCCAAAACCCCTAAGCAGAAAAACAGATGCGAATCTAAGTCTGTCTGATTCTACAGCTGGGAGGTCTTAACCTCTAGGTTCTAGGTTAAGCTAAATACTGAAGGATGACCTATAATTAATATTCCACCAGGAACTGCAATTCTAAGTGTACACTCTATGGGACGCCCATTTGTGGACATAAACAGGTTGAGACAAGGAAATCTGATGCAGCCATGTTTATTAAAAAAAAAAGAGAGACTTGTAATAATGAATAGTCCACTAACGAGGACACATTTTCTTAAAATCCTAAGCATTTACAAAGGATATTGTGAAATATTATAGCGAAGAATCAGATCACCTGGATTCAAATTACCCCTCTGCTGTTCCCCTACAGTGTGACCTTGGGGAAGTAACTAAACGTTTCCCTGACTTCATTTTTTCATCTGTGTTTATTGAATGTTTATGATAATAAGGGTATCTAACTCCTTTGTGAGAATTAAAGGCAATGATACAAATAAAACACCAAGGTGCCACGCGTATAATAAGCGTTCAATAACTATCAGCTAATATCATAGAACGGACCTCCTGCATAGTTAAAGGAAACAGTTATATGTACCAAAGATAGAAAGTTCCAAAAGACATATTTCTGAGCACAGGCAAGCAAATTGCAGACAATTGACACAACCCGATAATATTTATAAACTATATATTTTCATAGATACATATCATGTATATAAGCACGTTTACAAAATGACACCTGACAAAACTCTTTCTTCCTCTCTGTCTCTCACAAACAGCACTTCAAAGCGTCAATACAGCTATCGTAGCCATCTAGGTCTTTACAAATTGTATTTATGCCTCTTTGTCAGGGAAAAAAACGACAGGTTAGGGAGGAGGGGGGAGTATCTGTGAAAGTTGCACATTTCATTTGCTTTGACACAAACACATACATATATGAATATGTGTATGCCTTTCTAAAATTGGAGAAAGACCAAGTTCTGTTGTTCCATTGAGAACACAAATACATTCTGGAAAGATTTCAAATGCACTCCTGCCAAATATGGCTTTCATCCTATTTTCAAACAAATATTGATGTCTTTTGCTAGTAAGATACTTTAAAAGAGTAACGGAGTTATGAATGTTTTCCTATCACTAAAATTATGTACCTCTTTGGGAGATATTTAGATTTCCTTAATTTCCCTGGGATTTTTTAGCATTCATAATTATGATGGGTATTTTTGAGTAATGGGACCACTTCTTTTTTCATGTGTCTATTGGCCATATTCATATCTTCTTTTGAGAAATGTCTGTTCATGTCCTCTGCCCATTTTTTGATCGGGTTGTTTGTTTTTTTGTTGTTAAGCAGTGTGAGTTCTCTGTATATTATGGAGATTAACCCTTTGTCGGATAAGTGGCTTGTAAATATTTTTTCCCAATTAGTGAGCTGTTTTTTTGTTTCAATCCTGTTTTCCCTTGCCTTGAAGAAGCTCTTTAGTCTGATGAAGTCCCATTTGTTTATTCTTTCTATTGTTTCCCTCAAATGAGGAGTTACAGTGTCCGAAAAGATTCTTTTGAAACTGATGTCAAAGAGTGTACTGCCTATATTCTCTTCCAAAAGACTTATTGTCTCAGGCCTAATCTTTAGGTCTTTGATCCATTTTGAGTTTATTTTGGTGTGTGGTGAAAAAGAATGGTCAATTTTCAATCTTTTGCATGTGGCTGTCCAGTTTTCCCAGCACCATTTGTTGAAGAGACTTTCTTTTCTCCATTGTAGGCCCTCTGTTCCTTTGTCGAAGATTAGCTGTCCATAGATGTGTGGTTTTATCTCTGGGCTTTCAATTCTGTTCCATTGATCTGTGGACCTGTTTTTGTACCAGTACCATGCTGTTTTGATCACTGTAGCTTTGTAGTATGTTTTGAAATCGGGGATTGTGATTCCGCCGGCTTTGTTTTTCTTGCTCAGGATTGCTTTAGCAATTCGCGGTCTTTTGTTGCCCCATATGAATTTTAGGATTGTTTGTTCAATTTCTGTGAAGAATGTTCTTGGGATTCTGATTGGGATAGCATTGAACCTGTATATTGCTTTAGGTAGTATGGACATTTTAACTATGTTTATTCTTCCAATCCATGTGCAAGGAATGTTTTTCCATCTCTTTATGTCATCGCCTATTTCTTTCAAGAAAGTCTTGTAGTTTTCATTGTATAGATCCTTCACTTCCTTGGTTAAGTTTATCCCAAGGTATTTTATTCTTTTCGTTGCGATTGTGAATGGGATAGAGTTCTTGAGTTCTTTTTCTGTTAGTTTATTGTTAGTGTATAGAAATGCTACTGATTTATGCACGTTAATTTTATACCCTGCTACTTTGCTGTAGTTGTTGATTATTTCTAATAGTTTTTCTGTGGATTCTTTGGGGTTTTCTATGTATAAGATCATGTCGTCTGCAAACAACGAGAGTTTTACTTCTTCGTTACCTATTTGGATTCCTTTTATTTCTTTTTCCTGCCGAATTGCTCTGGCCAGCACCTCCAGAACTATGTTGAATAGGAGTGGTGAAAGTGGGCACCCTTGTCTTGTTCCTGTCCTCAGAGGGATGGCTTTCAGCTTTTGTCCATTGAGTATGATGTTGGCTGTGGGTCTATCATATATGGCCTTTATTATGTTGAGGTACTTTCCTTCTATACCCATTTTACTGAGGGTTTTTATCATAAATGGGTGTTGGATCTTGTCGAATGCTTTCTCTGCATCTATTGAGATGATCATGTGGTTTTTGGTTTTCATTTTGTTGATGTAGTGTATCACGTTGATTGACTTGCGGATGTTGAACCATCCCTGTGTCCCTGGTATAAATCCCACTTGATCATGGTGTATAATCTTTTTTATGTATTGCTGTAATCGGTTAGCCAAAATTTTGTTGAGGATTTTTGCATCTATGTTCATCAGTGATATCGGCCTGTAGTTCTCCTTCTTTGTGTTGTCCTTGTCAGGTTTGGGGATCAGAGTGATGTTGGCTTCATAGAATGTGTTAGGGAGTTCTCCATCTTTCTCAATTTTCTGGAACAGTTTGAGGAGAATAGGTATTAAGTCTTCTTTGAATGTTTGGTAGAATTCTCCAGAGAAGCCGTCTGGTCCTGGACTCTTATTTTTGGGGAGGTTTTTGATTACCGTTTCTATTTCCTTACTTGTGATTGGACTATTCAGATTCT
Organism: Equus przewalskii; assembly: GCF_037783145.1. NCBI lineage: Eukaryota > Metazoa > Chordata > Mammalia > Perissodactyla > Equidae > Equus > Equus przewalskii. The sequence continues at coordinate 33,097,559 of NC_091850.1, forward strand.
CCATTTCTTCCTGATTCAGTTTGGGGAGATTGTAGGAGTCTAGGAATTTGTCCATTTCTTCCAGGTTGTTCAATTTGTTGGCATATAGTTTTTCATAGTATTCTCTTATGATCTCTTGTATTTCATTGGTATCTGTTGTGATTTCTCCTCTGTCATTCCTGATTTTATTAATTTGCGATTTCTCTCTTCTTTTCTTGGTGAGTCTGGCTAGGGGTTTGTCAATTTTGTTAATTCTTTCGAAGAACCAACTCTTTGTTTCATTGATCCTTTCTATTGTCTTTTTTGTTTCAATATCGTTTATTTCTGCTCTTATTTTTATTATTTCCCTCCTTCTACTGACTCTGGGCCTTGTTTGTTCTTCTTTTTCTAGTTCTGTTAGGTGTCGTTTGAGGTTGCTTACGTGAGCTTTTTCTTGTTTAGTGAGGTGAGCCTGTATTGCGATGAATTTCCCTCTTAGGACTGCTTTTGCTGCATCCCAAATGATTTGGTATGTCGTGTTCTCATTTTCATTTGTCTCCAGATAATATTTGATTTCTTCTTTAATTTCTTCAATGATCCATTGTTTGTTGAGATTCTTTTAAATCACTTCATCTATGAGGGTATAATTGCTGCCAACATTTGCTCTTTGCCCAGATGAACCTTCTATATTTCCCTTGTTTGGCATTAGAGCTGGGCCATGTTCTGATTGCTCCTACAGGAGGATGTGGCCAGCCTAGTGTCAGTGATTCTGGTGCATTCTTTCTCAAGCCATACCTGTCATTTTACTCACACCACTAGAGGAGTCTCAGCAAGATTTGTGAAAAGCATAGATTCTCTAGAAGTGTGGGAAATCACCAAGTTCCTAGAATGTCATGACAATGTAAGATTTCTGGGAAGAAAAAACCTCTGATATCATCCAATCTTTTAGAGATTCAAGCAAGCGAACGTCTGTGTCTCGAGGCTAGGTCCATCACTTTTTTGGCAAGGAATAAAGCGTTCTCTTTTCAATTACCTTCAATCTACTTTTCAGTTTTTAAAAATTATTTGTGTTGGCAGAGAATGTACACATGCATATGTATACATATATGTATAAATAAACGTGTGTCATATTTTTCGTCTATCTAATCTGTCTATTAAAAGTGCAAGCATGGCATTTTTTTAAGGCCAGAAATGCATTCCTTTTAATTTCAAAAGTTGACAATTTGTCTTTAAAGGGGAGTAACTCTTTTTTTCAAAAGTACTTTCCAACCAGAAAGTATACAGCATGTCTACCATGTTTAGGACATTGCGTTAATTATTTGAGAGTTATTAACTATTTGAAGACTTAGGTAATAAAAGGAGAAAATATTCCACTTAAATATTTTCAATATAATTCATAAAATAAGGGTGCACCAATTTTGCAGTTTATAAAGCTCTTTCACATACATTTTGTATTTTTATCTTTATACAAAAATTAATAAAATTGGTCAATTGCTTTTTATTTTATTAGAGAAAACCGATTATCTTTTTCAAAGATAATCAAACTTTTAAAATTACATGTCGTTTTTTCCCTAAGACTCTGATATTTCTGATGAATGAAGAAAAGCTTTAAAATTACATCACTGCTTTTCTTCCAATGATAAGTTATTTTGAGCAGAAGCCTTTTAGTTTTACATAAATCTGTAAGGAGCACTGGCTTTAAGACAAGAAGGTTTAACTTATTTTTTTATCACCTGCTGTAGACTTTGCAAATTATTATCTTCCGTGTTCCAATTAAAAATAATTTTTTCCAATCATAGATTTTTGCATTATCTTTTTGGAATCTATTTAAAAATAACATATTTTTTCTGACTTTTTATGTTTAACATAGAAATCTTAACTTTTTTTCAAAAATTTAGAAATTAAAGAATGATATAATTCAAGAGAAAATGCAGAATTCTTCATCCAGATTTGAAAAATGTTAACATTTTTGTTTATATATTTCCAGATTTGTATACAGATACAGTTTTCAAAGACAGATGCTATGCAGTAGTGTTTTATAATCTATTGTTTTGAATAATAATATATTATAAGTACTTTCTGGGTCATTAGATGCATGTTAAAATGTGACTTTAAAATCGCGTGGTGTTTTCTGGTATGCCTGTATTAAAATCATTTTATTAACTCCCTATTCTTTTTCATTTAGGTTATCTACTAATTTTGCTTATGTAGTAGGCTTTCAAACAATCTTTGTTCAACACAAAAATAAATTTGCACTGTTTTTGTATGTGAATTAACTGTTCGTGTTTTTCTGCACTTTCTTTTGGGATATTTCCTGGGCATATCTTCATGGGATATTGATTTATAAAAATTAACTTTATATTGAGTTTATTAGCACTATATCTGCTCCATCTGTTACCAATATTTTTGTAAGTTCTTATTTTATCATTAAATTTAATTTATCTTTTTTAAGTCATAAGTTTAAAAATTAAAAATTAATATTAAAATATATTCTTTTTTTTTTTTTGAGGAAAATTAACCCTGAGCTAACATCTACCACCAATCCTCCTCTTTTTGCTGAGGAAAACTGGCCCTGAGCTAATATCCGTGCCAACTTCCTCTACTTTATATGTGGGATGCCTGCCACAGCATGGCTTGATGAGCGGTGCGTAGGTCTGCACCCAGGATCCAAACTGGTGAACCCCAGGCCACCGAAGTGGATCATGCAAACTTAACTGCCACGCCACCAGGCCAGCCCCTAATATATATTGTTACTTTTCTTTCTAATGTTTTAAAATTTTTTAATGTTTAGAAATACCTTTCCCATACTAATATAAAACTTAATTATGTCTTTTTCCACTACTGCTAGAGTTGGACTCCTTCTATTTGGCATTTGTTTGGTATAAATTTTGAAGTAGGTGTTGGTGAAGGAGAAAGGAGAAGTGAATTTCTCACGAAAGTCACAAGCTTTTTGTGTAAAGCATTAAGGTGTAGGTAGAATTGATGAGGAAGAAATGCAGTAAGTGTGATAGCTGGGATCCTCAGGAACTTGAAGAAATGAGACTGATGATCTGGGTGGATAAATAAATATTGGAGAATATGAGGAACTTGTCACCTGAGAAAGACGAAATTACCTTTGTTAGAGAAAAAGCACTTTTAAATTGGAATGATCACATCACGTGATATATTCTCAGTGAAGGAGAGGTGAAAAAAATCTTCTGAAAGCCAAGATTTGAGTCTGAGGAAGACTGAAAGTTGCACTAGACAAGCCAGGTTGAGAAGTTCAAAGGTGAGTACTTCCACAGTGCTAGAGAAATTCTATAACAGTGAAAGAAATATGACAGGAAGCAGGAACATATGTGTTATGTTCACACATAAACACACACACACGCAAAGAAAGTATGACAGTAATCCTCAAAATTATTTAATGTTGTTGTTTTTATAGTCTCAATGAGGACTTGATGAAAGTTAAGAATCCTCTCCTCAGATGAATGCGTGTTCATACTATTTTTCAAACAATTTTAGCTAGTGATAATTCTCCCATACCAAGTTAAGGACCTTTACTCAAGGGTCATATAAGACTTCCTCCCTAAATCACTTCCCAATCTGGAGTGGCCATATATCTAGAGAGAAAGAATGGAATCTTCAGAAACACAGTAATGTCACCATTGCAGCGTGCAAGTTTTGAATATGAAAAATAATGTGAGAATAAATGGAAAGGCATAGGCATGTGTTCATTTTCTTTGGTTATTACTTTGTTCTTTCCTTCTTCTGCTTAGGCTGCCCTTTGGGTGGGCACCCTTTCTCTTCTTTCATATCTCAACTTCTGACAGATGTGCCTGTGTTCCTTAATTGGTAATTGCTTTCACTCTTGAAGGCTAAGCAATAATTAGGTAGGACCCTATAAAACGAGAGATGGAATAGTTTTCTCAGGGTGGCTTCTCTTAAATATCTTAAGCTAAAAGTCCAAAAATGGGTTGTTCAGTTTCATACATGATCCATCCCAGTTCTTATGACAAGAGCCTAAGCAGGCATACTGCAACCAATAAAGGGAATACATTTGACTCATAATACTCACTTCAAATCTAGCAAAGATTGCACTGAGAATTATTAAAGAACCTGACTCATGATGGGAATTTCGTTTGTGATAAATCTCTTCTCTTCATAAATGGTTCAAAGGAAATTAATTCGTACTATTTACTGAAAATGTCTCTTGTCTAAGGCTGTGTCTATCCAACTGAAAAAGAGCAGACTACATTATTTTCTGCTATGCTAATGCCAATATTAATGTCAGTGTGGATTCCTTCATGGTCGATTTGATCATTTCTGTGGAGATGGGTCATTCTTATAAAATAATAAAAGGCAAGTGGAATCAATTGTCCTGTATTGACGAAGTTTACTGTCTTCTCTGAAATCATTTGAAAAGACTGACATGTGAATTTCACTCAAGAGAAGATTGATTTTGGTTACAAAAGTCCTAATGCTCTTTGAGTCATCCTCCAGAAACATTAATATCATTAAAAGCATATTTAATGTATAATGTGAATAGGGTATTACATATATTAGAGGAATTCAGGTGAAAATGGGAAGACAAAATAGTAAAAGTAACAAAAAAGAAAACAAAAATGAAATGATAACCTGAAATAAGTTATAACTAAAACAATTTTGAGTATTTAGACATTCTTTCATCTTTAGACACTTGGTGCTGAATCACATGAACATTGCACTTAGATAGAAATCAAAACGGCCTGATGAGATTTTATTAAAGGTGGAGATGCAGGTGAAATCACCTACCTCAAGCCTCTATGCACAGATGAATATGACAATAGGAAAAAAAAAGCTGGTACAGAAAAACTGAAAGACTGAAGTTTGCTGTGCATCTACAGAAATGATGTCTACATTGATGTAATACTATACGAAGAGCAATTAATTTTTACCAAAACAACTTAGTGTTTTAATTACACATAATTTTTAACTGAGAACATATATTCTTTTTTTTTTTTTAAGATTGTCACCTGAGCTAACATCTGTTGTCAACTGGTTTTTTTTCTTCTTCTTCATTTTCTTTTCCCCAAAGACCCCTAGTACATGCTCCTATGTTCTAGTTGTGGGTCCTTCTAGTTGTGCTATGTGGGACACCACCTCAGCATGGCTTGATGAGCAGTGCTAGGTCTGCGCCCAGGATCTGAACTGGTGAAAACCCGGGCCTCAGAAGCGGAGTGTGTGAACTTAAACACTTGGCCACGGGGCTGGCCCTGAGAACATATATTCTCAAAAGAATCAGTTGTAATCCCTCCCCACTGACACACACACACACACAGACTGATGCATCTGGGATTCCCACCAAAACAATTTGGAGATAATTTAATCATAAAGTGATTTATAGAATCTCTTTGAAATTCTTGAGGACTTTGAAGAGCTAATAAAAATAAAATTATAGAACAAAAGAATATAGGGATTGCAGCAATGACACAAATGTAGCAAACTAAAGCAAAGAGCCATTAAATTGATGAGATATAGTCCACGAAATTCTCTACATTCTTTTGTTTGCTAAGTTTTAAGGAAACAACACTTTAACTCAGCAGCTTAATCAACAACTAAAGGAAGCATATTTTTGTCCCATGAGCCAGAAACATGTGCATGAGGGACTGAAGGATGCTAAGGCAGGCCTAATATTGGGAGGTGGAGGACTCCCCTCATGGACAGCTTTAGCCTGAGGATTCACCAACAGCCTTGCCAAACTTTCTTAAAACTGTCATGCTGTCTACAACTCTTGCACCCAACTTTCCTTTCCCCATCGTGATCTGTCAGCTTTCCCAGCCTGTTCCAGTTCCTTCTCCAGTTTTCTTCACAATATTTCCCCTAATAAACCTTTGCACATCTATTTCTGTCTCAATGTCATCTGCTTCTCAGAGTACCCAAATAACCCAAGTGGTATCAGGAGTTATCCAACAAAACAAGCAATGAGACAGGGATTTAGGACTGGCTTACTCATTGCCTGGTGGGTGAAGAGAACATTGTCCTGTTTGGTAGGTGGCACAATGACACTCTCTTGTACAAAGCAGTGTTAATTGCTAAGGATTTCCTGGTGACAGGAAGATGTCTGGGAGGAGAAGAATGCTGTGGTAGGGGATAAAGATTCAGGCATTTGAAAGTTTCTGGTTAACAGTGCCTACAAAGACAATTTAAATTTAATTAATGGAATGTGGAAAAGTTGAAATAAAAAGGCCGTCCTAGGGACGCAGATGGATCACCTTACAATATTCCCCAGGAAACACCAGAACACATTTAGTTTCTTTCATTTTGAAATGTCACCATTAGCAGTTGGCTTAGTGACATGATTGGAACAGAAGTAAGTACTCCCATGGGATGGACAATGATATTCATTTATAGATTTGCCTCAGGTCTACTTTAACTGTATGCTTACTCTTTTGCCTCTGTCATGATATAGTCAAAAGAGATCTGGATGACTTGGACATTCCGCAGAATCACACTGATCTGGTACACTGATGACATCATCCTGATTAGACAGGGAAAGCAAAAGGTGCCTAGTTTGCTAGAAACTTTGGAAGAACACATGCCCTGCAAAGAGTGGAAGATAAACCTTATGAAAACTCAGAAGCCTGCCACTTCACAATCTGACAGGCCTTCTGATGTTGGATGTATCACTGGAGAAAAAGATGCAGTATGGATCTTATGGCAAACACCAGTGGGAGATTTACTACTCAGGTCCTTGGGATTCAGGGGCAAGGCCATGCTACTTGAATCAGGAAAATGTACACCTTTGGGAAACAGTTCCTGTTGTGTTGCTGGACACTGGTAGAGACAGAATGCTTGAACATGGAGCACCAAGTAGCAATGTATCCAGAACTGTCCATTATGAACCAGATTCTGTTGGACTTGCCAAATCATAAATTTACACATGCCAAGGAGCAGTCCATACTGAGATAAAAATAGTATGTTTGTGATTAAGCTAGTGCAGGGCCAGAGAGCACTAGTAAACCACAGACCAGGGAGCCCAGACCTTTATGTTACTCACCATAATTGCACAGCGCCCTTTCTCTATCTCACATCTATTGCCATTTGACAAGTCCGATAATACCAGTTGAATGCCTAATCTTGCAACCAGAGAGACTACTGATGAGCCTCCAATGTGGTACTATTCCTCAAGGAGACCAACTAGCCACTTGTTGCCAAGTTGACTAAATTGGGCCCCTCCCATCATCAAAGGGGCAGTAGTTCTCACAGGATTGATACCTAGTGGAGGCATAGGTTTGCTTTTCCTGCCTGCATAGTCTCAGCTAACACTGCTATCTGTGGTTTTCCAGAATGCCTGATCCACAGGCAAGTCCTCTCATGCAGCATAACACCCAAACAGTGGGCACACTTCCCAATAGAAGAGGTGAGGTAAAGGACAGATGACCATGGGATCCACTGGTCGTATCACATACTGCACCATCTAGAGCCAGCCAGCCTCACAGAACTCTAGAATAGCCTCTAAAGATCCAGCTGAAGTGCAAGTCCAGAGGCAACACTCTGAAACTATGGAGAGCCATTCTCAGGTTGTAGTATGTGTATTAAGTCAGAGACCCCTATATGATACTTTGTCCCCAACTAGAAGAATATATGAATCTGGGAATCACGGAGTAGAAGCAAGAGCATCCTCACTATCAGTTGCAATGACTGGCTGGAGGATTTTGTTCCTCTGTATTCCATACTCTGGGACTTGCAGAGTTGGAGATCCTGATGAGTAAATGGGACATAATCTTGCCAGAGGACACAGAATAAAGTTCCATTGAAGTACATGTTCCAGTTTATTCCTGGGCACTTTGGATCTTTGTGCCCAGAGACCACCGAAGTACAAGAGAAGTCATCATACTGGCAGAGACAATTGACTCTGATAGCAAGGGGACATGGGGCTACTTTTCATACAATAAGGGTGAGGAGGAATATGTGTGAAGCCCAGGTGATTCAGGTGGGCTCCTCCTAGTACCCACTTGCCCCCTTGTAACTATAAATGGATATATACAGCAAATACCACCTGAGGAGTGTTTGATTACTAAGGATGCAGACCTCCCAGAAATGAAAGTTTGGGTTACACTGTAAGGTATGCCACCAACAACCTGCTGAGGTGATCATTGACTGGGAAGGGAATTCTGAATGGATAATGGAGGAGGGATACTTTGAATATCATTTGTGGTCTTCAGATCAACTGCATCAAAACTAGCTCTTCTGAGTTTCTTGTCAGGAAGAGAGGCCCATGGGAACATGAATAAGCTGCTTCCCAACCTGTGAGGAAAAGTAGATCTGTGTGATGCACGAGATGGCCAGTTTAATGGCTGCATTAAACTGGGTTTCTCAGAGTTCTAACTGAGGAGAGCATAATTGAGCCACGGCTTTAGCTGCTGAGCTCTGAAATCCATTACTACTATCATACTAAGGCTGCCCTTTCCAATCACTTTTCCCAGTCAATGCTGAGTGCAGCTGCAGGGTAGGTCATTCCTGGGAGATGGGGAACTCCTTTGATGGGCCATTTTGGCTCAATCCTTCCCATTGGCCATTGACCTTTCCAAACTTTCTTAGACATGCCCTCTTCCAACCAATCTTTACTCCCTTTCTCCCTTTCAACAGTCAGGTAAACATCTTTGTCTGAGGGCTCTCCAAGACCCTCCTGGGTCCCTCCCAATTTTCCCTCACAGGATTTCTCTCAATAAATCTCTTGCCCATATAATCTATCTTGGCGTCTGCTTCTAAGAGAATCTGTTGTACACAATGGTGTTGAATGAAAATATAAGTCAATTTGTGGAGATTAAGTAAACTGTATCCTAAATCTAGATTGCTTTATAACACTGATTAGGCTACAAGTATTTCTTGCTTCCTGTATATATCGATTGGCTTTCCTTCCTTCACTAATGATAACCTGTGCTCCTAATATACCCAGCAAACTTTCAGTTCTTTCTTGCTAATATAAGACAAGAAGGATCAGTCAACAAGAGAATGTGAATATGTACGATTTCCCCACACTTACTGAAAAAGCAACTCAAAACGCATGCCCTTCTGATAACAGAATCCTTCTGAGGCAGGATCTATATTAGAAAGTGAAGTAGAGGTATGGACGAGGCAAAAATAATGAAAGTCAAGACCTCCACTTGCTTCAACATTCTGGTATGTCCATTTTGTTTAGTCTTTTCACTGGCTTCAAATTCTAATAATTGAGGAAGCTCACAAAATGGTTTGCAGAAGGGGAATATTAGTGAAAGGATTATCATATAATTTACCCATAAGTCTTTGCAACAGGAAGCTCACATCTTATAACGCTGGCTAATTTCTTGAACAAATAGATGCCTGTGATTGGACTCATTTATAAATTCATGTTTACATTACTAATGTCATTATCAGCATAAATATTTTATAGCATCTATTACAGCAGCTTTCAGGTAATTGATCCCTCCAGAAATGTTTGTTGATTGGTAATGAAAAATATCATTGAGAAATGGGTTTGATTAGATGAAGGCCATAGAGATAAAACTGACTCACCAGTTGGGTGTGACAAAGAAATAAGTAGAGCAAGGTGTCATCGAATGGATCCTTCTGGTCCCATTAGTGGGAGAAGCACATCACTGTGTGAGTGGCTTTGCCTATCGTGATTATAGCTGACATCCAAATGGTCTAAATGAGCACCATGTTGTCACATGATGACAGTTTGGGGAAATGCAAACTCAATGTGTATGTTTCAGGATGCAATTCAATGAGAAGGCTCTACTGAATTCAATGTGATCACAGTTTCCAGCTAGGTAGGAGGCAAGTTTCTGGCCTTTGCAGGTTTTTGACACCCTGAGAAAGCAAAAGTTCTTCAGTTTTATCTCATTTACCACTCCTCCAATAAGTGTACCTCACAGTGGAGGTTAAAGGAAGGTAATTACTGGGAATTTCTGTTAAATATGGGAATAGATAAAGAATAAGAGGGCAATGATGAAATACACTAAAATTAGGGGGATAAGGATCCTTTTACGAATGTGTTCTGAAGAATCCAAACAGTCTTGTGACATTTTAGACAGGAAAAGTCGTTTTCATACTGGAGTAATGTAGGGTTGTGCAAACCTTCATATCAGCTGATAAAGAAAAATATTACTTTCATAGGTTCACACAAGAAGTTCAAGTATTTCATCTCAGCTTCGATTTTTAAGCCATTTTCCTGCAAACTGGTAACTTTCTGCCTACAGCAAACTGATGAAAATTCATGGGTGTTTTCATTCCCCCAGTTTAGGGAGGAATAGTAAAACTTTTGCCTTAGATCAAACTTTTGAATATTTGAGGGGAGAAAAAAAAATCACTTCTCAAATATGAATACCCAAAGCGAAATGTGGCCGTTTCTTACATTTTTAGATGCCTGGAAGTTTTCCACAAACTTCTATAACAGTCACTCTGCAGGCTTCTGCTATAAATGTTTCAGGAACTATCTAGGGAAATATTCTATTGAGAGGGAAGGCAGGATTATCTAGCAGATAGAGCGTGGAATTTGGACTTAGACGACCATCTGAGACCTGCACCTGCCTCTTTCATGGCCTTATGGTGCAGTGCTGTATAAATGATTCAGACTCTCTTTGCTTATATTTTTCCCTGTGGCAATAGAGGAAAATGGGCTAACCATTAGCCCCTTCTCAACAATCAGAGAATACCATAAAGGTAAATACGACATTGTCTGTAAAGTGCTATGACCTGTAATCCAGAAAAAAAGTGCAGAGCTGTGAGGCCACAGAGTTTGTATAGACAGTATAAAATCCAGGCAAGGAGACCTGTATAGCCTGCTCCCCTACTTCTGTATTTTGTCAGGGGTTCCAATGACACATAAGCAACAATAAGTATTGCCAGTTGTTAATTCCTTCGATACACATTTTTCCTTCAGCATCTGGAACATATTAACCTCCCTCTCACAAACTCAGTGAAGGGCGACAACTCATAACAGCCAATCAACTTGCATCTATTGATTGTCGAATATGCACAATGCATTCCACTGAGTATTAGACCTCTCTGATGAGTCTATTAGAACTATACCGATTTATAAAGCATAGTTGCTGTTCTCAAAACACTTGTAATCATGATCTAGTTATAAAGGAGGGAAGTCTGAATTGCTAAAAATCGTATAAGATTGCCAAATGACAAACAGTTGATAAAGATAGTGATTCGAAGGAGTTCCAAAGAGGAAAGGTATAAGGATTTGGGGCTGACTACTTTTCACATGATTTCAGCTTGAATTTAGGACAAATGAACTCACAAAAACAGAAGGAAAAATGCAAACATAGAAGTATAAAAAATAAAATGATATCCTTGGCAGTTTATCATGCTAAAAAAGTGATTCGTTAATATCTCTGGCTGCCATGATTTATTTCACTATGAGAACGTCATTATGTTCTCATTGGATTTAAGCAATTTTGCTCTGTCTTACTGATTATTTCTCTTATATGCTAATTTGAGAGATTTCAGTGGCTTGTTTGAAACCTGCTTCAGTCAGTCAATACGGATGCGTCTTATGAAATAAATTCAGAGTGAAAGGAGGATCCAGTGCTAGAATTGGGTGAGGATCACAGTGCTCTTTCTCTGACAGTGATCAGTCACTTAAAGTCTCAAGGCATCTGTTGGTTCATTTATAAAATAAGAGGGTTGGGCTAGATTTCACAGGCCAGCTCTAACATTTTCCGGAAAAAATTGCTGCTTAAAAGTTCTGTATTTCCTTGTGCTGCTGGAAAACTCATCTTGCTTTTGTATTCTGAAAGGATTCACGATCATTTCCTGTCATTAACAATATCTCAATTTTATAGACCATGGATGCTGCAGGTAGAGGAGAAGCAGATGGTAAGACGGTACTCTCAAAAACACTCTCAAACTGTAATTCTTAATCTAATCATATTTAGACTGGACGTTCCTTAGCTCTATTAAATTTTAGTACTCAACTTAAGGAGCTTTGGTCTTGTCTGTAAGTACCAAAGTAGATGAATAGGCTGGTTTTTGGTAATAGAACTTGTGTGTCAGTGAACAACGCATCTGTCAAACGGGGTGGCAGCAGAGCGCCCTTGCTGGGGGTATATTGACATACACCTCTATTTCAAAGCATGTTGGGAAAATATTTGTTGTAAATATTATAGCATGTATCACCCAAAAAGATTAACAATGTCAAAACATCTAGTCAATTCAGAAAAAATAGAAATACAACTTTAAATAAAGTATGAAATACATCATTTGGTTTATGTGAAAAATTGGAAATTTTGACTTTCTTTTAAATCGACATGTTTTAATGTGTCATGTAGACAGTCTATGTAAAAACTAAAATGTATTTGTGTTGTATGGCATAAATAATGTGAATCATAGTAGTATATTGAAAAAGAAGTCAGTTTGTTGAGCATAAAAGAAAAAGTTATTTCTCCAGGAAACTTTCCAGAATTTTAAAAAGTATTATAAACTAACAATAAATGGTTATAGCAAGAAACAGCTATTTTATCATATTATGGAATGTTTTCATTTATTCATATGAGAGATTTTATTGAAAGTCTACATTGTATTACGCACAGTCTAGATCTGTCCAACAGAAATAGAATGCAAGTCACATGTACAACTTTAAATTTTGTAGTTTCCACACTAAGAAAAGTAGAAAAGACATAGGTAAATTTCATTTTTTGGTAAATTCTATTTAACACAATATACATGCAATATTATCATTTCAAATAAAATTGAGATACTATAATTTTTTTTAACTAAGTCTTCAAAATTCAGTGTGCATTTTACTTATAAATCAATTTGGAGTAGCCACATTTCAAGCGTACAATAGCCACATGTGGCTAGTGACTGCGGAATTGGCCTCCTGAGCCTGGAGGGTGGGATACAATAGTAAACAGCACAGGCATGGTCACTATCTCCAGAGAATTTATAGTCTAGTATGGAAAACAGATTCTGAATAATAAATAATGAGTGTAAAATTTTGACTTTTTAAAAACTACCACATAAAATTAATATTGTTGAATACCCTGCTCTTCATTCAATACACTGCCACTTTACATGTGCTATAGATAATGTCTTATCTATACGGGCGAGATCATTCTTGGTATTTTTTAGGAAATGCATTCTAAATTAACACATTTCTGTAGTCCATTAATGTTCTTTTATTTTTCTGCTTCCCATTTTTCCCATTTCAGTGTTACACTGTAAGTTTGAAGTTGAACAATCTTAAGCCAGGAGGATAATAATCCTTTAATATTGTTATATACCATTGGAAAAATTAAAATAGCTAGGTACAAAATAAAAAACTTATCTGAGAAAACTTTATTTAAGACCACATAAAACCCACTATTTTTTTCATGTACGTTCTATAGCTTTCTAATTCCTGTGATTTCTGCGGACGTGTTTGCAAACGCTTTCTACTAAGTGCTATAGGCCTTCTCTAAGTTTATTATAGACGTAGTTTATTTCTTATGAAACTTCGCAATTATACTTCATTTATACATAAAAGCTTGTGTGAGGAAAGTACTTAGGTATTAAAATAATGAGTATAAAACAATTAAAAATATAGAGAGAATAGTTTATACATGAAATAAATTCAGTGTTGCTTAAAGATTTGCTTTAATTGATTCAACGTAGCTAAGGCTTAGTTGTGGATGGTGCTGAAGACGGTTGTCTATTTATCGAGATTTGAAGAATGCCAAAAAGCACAGATGAACCAAAAGTTTAACGTTCTCTTATATAACTAAAAACATATATTTTCCCCTTCTTTCTTCCTAACTAAAACTGCTGTAGAATTTCAAACAGAGAAGATTGTAAGGACCGGAAGAGTCAACTCCATGTAAAGAGCTTCTCTTAGCTGGAACTTAATGACTGGACAGAGCTGGATTTTTCAGGAAGAAGAAGGCGGGTCTTTCTCATTTGGAGAAACAACACACATTCAGTAAGTGAGTTGAAATTGGCAAGAGCTGTTGGAAGAATAAAGCAAATGGCTTAAGTTTGAGACACAGTAGAAATTTTAAAAGGATAAACATCCTAAGGCTAGTTAATGGAAACTTAGAATTTTAAGTTGGATCCAGTAGGTGATATGGTACCAATATAGTTTTAAATCAGGGAAGTGGCATAGTGAAAATGGCATTTTTGGAAGCTTCATCCAGCAGAGGTGACAAGATTGATTTAAAGAGGCTGAAGGAAAATATCAAGGAGGTTGAGATGAGAGACCAGATCCAATAATAGATTTGGAAGATTTAAAACAAACCTGTTTAAAATGGGAGACTCATGCTTTTTTGACAGCCTAGAAGGTGGAACTGGTAAAAAGGGTGAGTAAGAGAAGGCTGAGGAAAAACAGAATAAATGCAGGACTAAGTTTTATTCCGAAAATAGGCTATTACACGATTCAGGGCTCTGGTTGTGGAGTGGAGCAGATATAAAAAGAAGGAAAGACAATTCTTCCACTGACAGTGCAGTATAAGGCAGTGATATTTTGAACTGTAGAAGTGAGTTCTCTCATGTTTCTCTTGTCCAGCATAAAATACAGGAGGTTACATTTTATATTATTATTCTTAGACCTCATTCCTCAGAGCTAAAGTAAATTGAAAGTTGCTTGAAAAATTACTAAGTGAACTATGGCAGTACTTCCATCTCCTTTCTAAAAGCACACATATTTTGGTTTGAATTATTTAGGAAGTTATAAAACAAAACTGGATTTATGTTTGCCTTATTTTGACATATGGTTTACATTTTGAAAACTTTGCCCAAGGATGGCATTGGATAAAATGAAGATAAAGCTGGGCAAAGGAAAAGCAAAGTCACAAAATTCAGAACAGTAATAGGCTTTATAAATCACGTAATTACATGTGTAAAAAACACCAAATATTTATTGACTATCGGGTGCCAAGCCTGTTGAAGGTATTGGGTATACAGATGTGAAAAAGAACAACTGTCTTCTACATCTGGTAGAGGAAATGGTCATTAAACAAATGAATGAACACATGTGTAATTATACGTTTTGAAAAGTGTGTGTCATGAGTTGAATTATGCCCTCCTCCAAATGCATATGTTGATGTCCTAACCCCCTCAGTACCTCAGGTTGTGACCTTATTTGGAAAAAGATTTGTTGCAGTTATAATTAACTAACTTAAGATGAACTCATACCAGAGTAGTGTGGGCCCCTAATCCAATCTGACTGGTATCCTTATAAAAAGGGGAAATCTGGGTACAGACATGAATACAGGGAGATGTACTCACACCCTGTGAAGATGAAGGCAGATATCAGGGTGATGCTTCTATAAGCCAAGAATGCCAAAGATTCCTAGCAAACCACCAGAAGCTAGAAGAAAGGCATGATTGTTCCTCACATCTCTTAGAAGGAACCAACCCTACTGACACCTTGATCTCGGACTCTAGCCTCCAGAACTGAGAAACAACACATTTCTATTGTCTAAGTAACCCAGTTTGTGGTGTTTTGTGATGACAGCCCTACCAAAATAATACAGTGCTACAGAACAGAATTGTTGAGGACACTGAAACTGAGTAAGGGGATGGAGGCTCATTTTAGATTGGAGACCTCTTCAAAGAAGTTATATTTAAGCTGCTACCTGAAGGATGAGAATGAGCCAGCCACGTGAGGTAACGGGGAAGAGTAATCTTGGCAGAAGAAAGAGCGTGTGCAAAGGTCCTGAGATAGGAAAGAACTTGGCACAAGCAAGGAACTGAAAAAAGACTAGTTGGTTAGGAGCATCACCAGTGAAGGTGAGATTGGCACCAGATGAGACTAGAGAGAACTTGGTAAGGAATTTGAATTCTATTCTAAGAGCAATAAGGAGGCTTTCATAGGCTTTAAGCAAGTGGTGACATGATTCAATTTACATTTTTAAATAAATTCTAACTACTATGTAGAGAATGGTATGAAGAGGAAGTAGAGAACATAATCAGAAAAGAACAGCGTCAGACCAGGCTTGGAATAAGCTTGTGGCAGCAGAATAGAGATGATTTGAGAAAACGTTTAATATTGGGAGTTAGGGAGAATGTTGTAAAGAATTACTGTCAGGTTTTTGTGTTGAGCTACTGGGTGTTTCTTATTGAGATGTTATTTACTGAGATGGGATAGGCTGGAGGAGGGCAGAATGCGGGGGTAATGTAAATAGAGTTCAGTTCTGGATGTGTTAAATCTGAGATGCCTGTGAGATAGCCACGTAGAGATGCTAAGTGAGAAGTTGGTTGGGCCAAAGAAAGGTGCTAAGAAGGAGGTGGAGAAATGGACGTTAGTGACGTGTGCAGTTACCACCAAGTATCAAGCACTACAAGCACAACTGAAGTCTCCTGATTCCCAGTCTTGTGTCCTTGCAACTCCATGCGAGTGCCTAGCCAATGACTTTATAGTACCATTTGATTAGATAGTAACGGGGTACTTTTGTCGGCTGTGTTGAGAGTAAGCTCCCAAGCACCTGTGGATCAAATAAAAAGACAAGCGTCAAGAGCACAGAAATAATATCTAGAAGGCCTAGGATCTACTTTTAGCCTTGCCAATTATTGGTTTAATTGTGCCTCAGAAAAATGAGTTCACAGTGTCAGATGATCTCTAAATATCTGTTTTAAAGTTTGATGACTCCCCAGCAACTGTACTTCTGGATCCATAGCCTAATCATATTCTTGTACATGTGCACGAGGAGATATGGATAAGGATCCTCATTCAAAACATTTCTAAAACAGCAAATTTAGAGGAACTTAAGCATTGGCCAATAGAAAGAAAGAAATAAAATTGCTATATTTATACCATAGAATGCTTCTTAGCCGCTTAAAAGAGTAAATTAGGTTACATATATATACACAAATTATATATACTGAATATTGAATGCAGAAAAAGTAGGTCTTAGAATGATACTTGAAATAATTTACCTTGTATAGAAGTACATATACGTAAAAATGCTATAAGTAGAGAGGAAGGATGCAATTCTTGTTAATCATCGAAATGGGGAAGAAAACCAGACTAGAGATGGGCTATAAAGAAAGCTACAAGTTAATATTTTATATAAAATTATGTCTGAACTATATATAAGAGGGTTACAAAGGAGTTTGTTATATTATGCTTCATATATTCATTTTAAATTAATTTTATGACTCCATAAGTAAGTTAAAATTGGTTATTTTTATTTTTATCATCGAGAATGTCTCATTACAATATATCGTATATTTCAACACTACATTAATTTCCTAAGATTAGAGAAATCATTGTATATCTTATAACACTGTATTTTCAGTTTTCCTGTTTAAAGTTATGCAAGTTTTATTGAACAAACTATGATGCGAATGCTTCAGTTGCGTTAGGCACCATCACATCCGTGTTTATTTCAGGTAAGGACTTTCTAAAGGAGGCACTGTAAATCCTATTTTACAAATAACAAATTTGAGGTTCCTAGAAGTTAGTGCTCAAAGTCACGTAGCTGGTCAGCAGAAGAGACAAAAGTTGAAATGTTACTGTTTTACTCCAACGCCTGTTCTTTCTGTTACACCCTGACTGACATACACTTTCAAGCTGAAAACAATCCCCAAACGCCACTTAGACCTCGCTTTCAGTGTTCCTTAAAGTTGACGTTTCATTTCATTAATATATAGTTTAAATATACTAAACCCAGAGTTCACATATTTTGCATTATAAATGCCATAAAAATTCCAGAAATACACATCAGTAAGTGAAGGAAAATAAGTAACATTGGGAATTCCATCTTGTTTTAATCATAAAAAAGTTAGCTTCCATGTTATGCTCGGGTTCTGTTTTTCCGAATATCTTTATAGCTATCACAATTTCGTTCCTCTTTTTTTGGAAACTTAATAGGGTGTTGTTATTTTTATGTTAAAATGGACAAAGATTTTGCAGTTTAGGAACAGAAGTGTTTCTCCATTATGGAGTGTGCAACTTCATTGGTTGATTTTCTAAAAAAGAAAAGATATAAGACAACTTCAAGGAAAAAACTACAACAAATATGTTTGACTAGAGGTTCACAAACGTAACTTTACAGTCAGTTAAATGTTTACTTCTTTCTTTGTTGTCTTCTCAGCCTATTGTCCCCATTCCTCGTCTTACAGTTTTTGTTATACTTGAATGATGCTCTCAAAGCATGAAAAGCTGTTGTTTTCAACCTTTATTAATGTTTCCCATCTCATTTCCCTGTTTGCCTGCTGACAACCTGCCAAAATCGCCCTCTAGTGAATTGTAAAAAGATTGGGGTAGCAGTCATGGGACCCAAAATGTGTTGCAGATAATTAGCAGATCAGATCTTTGTCACAGCAGATACTTGGCTACCCACACATCTCTATTTTTAAGCCTGTATGTCACACAACATGTATTCATTGTCTGCTTTAGTGTGAAGAGCACATCTCTACATTGTATATAATAAAGCTGAGTGAATGAGAAATTCCATTATTCTTTTGCCGTTTTGTACTGTCATTGGTTAACATGTGAGATATACATATTTGGTGAATAATTGAAACAACCTTTGGCCTTTAGGTAGCTTTAGAAAGGGGAATTACCTATTTTGCTACTTACTAAAGTGATCCAACCACCACAGTCTTTGTTTTCCCGTAAAGGCAGGAAACAAAAGTCTCCTTATATGATACATTTGTTTTCATGCTAATTAATTCTGACTCACTTGATTGGCAAGACTAGGGGATCAGGAGATTAGTTTTTGAATCACACAAAATAGAAAAGCTTTGTTAGTGTAAGATAAGAGGTGATTTAAGTTGAGGTAAAAAGAAATTAGATTTAAGACAATGAAATGCTAGGGTTATCAGTGGGCTTTCACTAGAATCGATCACAGAGTAGCAGATAATGAATTATTATCCGTGATGTGTTCTCTTTAAAAGACTATCTAATGGTACAGCCTCTGTGTGCACATGTATTGTGTATGTGTGTGTGTGTGCATGTGTGTGTTTGTTTTAGTCAATAAATGCACTCAACACTTGCCCCATTTCATTCTTCCCCTACTTTTCATGTAACAACCTGTGTTTCAGTAACGAAGGAGATTCATCAGTTTACACAGTGTCAATAATCTCAAGGTATAAGAGTTGTATAGTTATGATATAAGGGACTAGTTAGTATAATATAACCAGAAAGGACTTATTCTTAAAAGAGTGATAACACCAAAACCAGTCTTAAAGTCTGAAGAAAGCAGAAAAGATCATGCTTCCTCCTATAAATAAGAAGATCAACTTGGAGAAGTCACACAAACTCTAAAAGTTGTAGATTCTTCATTCTTAAAATGGGCACAAAACCAGCTGTTCTTCCTATCTGGCAAGATTCTTATTAAGTATATTTGAATCGATATAGATACAATCCCTTCAAAATTTCCTAGATGTTTTAAAAGTATAAGGCATTATTAGTAATAATCTAAATATTGACCCTGGCTGCTTCTTTCCAAAATCAGTATTCATTCATTTTTCAAAAAATAATGGGTTCCTACTGTATTTCAAGTATGTACTGTTCTAGCTACTGAGAAGACAGCAGTAAACAAAACAGACAATAATTCCTGCCCTCATAGACCTTAAACTTTAGTAAGCTGAAATAACAATAATTGGTAAAATTTATAATGTCAATTGGTGATAAGTGCTATAAAGTAAAATAAGAGAAAGAGGATGCTCATATTTAATGAGTCATTTGTAGAATAACTTGAAGAAGATGATGGCGTAAGCAGTGAGTAAGGGTCAAATTGTGTATTGAAATACTAATTTAAAGAAAATGTTCATTCTTGAATGAATGGTCTTTCGTTACTCAATCAAAGTCGTGTGTATCACTTACCATTCTTTCACAGAAAACTCAGCCGAAGGTTTGGAACTTAAAGCTTTTTTCCCACGTCATGCTTTTATATTTAGAATGAAATTTTTAAAAACAATGTACTCTGTCTTCCATTTCTTTGACACACACGCAGAAATTATTAATACGAGAAAAGTGAATGACGTATTTATTGTGTGTAAGGTCACGTAAGTGCAATGTGGTAAAAATTAATTTGATATTAACATATGCAAAGTATTTTAGAAGAGTAAGTCTACTACTCAAAATAACATATGCACTTGACAGTTAAAAAAAAATGTTGGATTAGCCTCTCTCTCACATACATATGTGCAAAAATGAATGCACCCTTTGTTAGCACAAGTGCTCTGGAAAACAAATCTAGAGGTAAAAGCTTACGTGCTAACATTTCATTGGGAGCAAAATCCCTACTTCTCTAATTAGAGGAAAATTCTTATTTTCATTAAGGCGGGAAGGAAGGATGGAGCGCATTACCAAACTGACCACAGCATCTTAGGTAGAGGATAGAAGGAGCGTTTCCCCTCTCCCCTTGCTCTTTCCATGGGCCTCTTCTGGGTTTGACCATCTTGGATGCCAGAAGCCAAGACATCAGCAGTGGCATCTGGGACCTCAGTGCCTTTCTAGTTGTGGCATTCCACACCTGCCCACCTACAGCCTGCAGCTTCATGGGGCAGGCCTGGTGAGCCAGTCAGTTTGTTTGGGTGTTGAGTAGATACCATGGCTCACCTCTTTCAGTGGCAAGAGGGAAGCCCTGAGGTAGGAGGCTAGAGTTGTGTGCTAGGAAGTGAGTGGCTGTCTGATAGTGTCCATGAGAAACAAGAACACCTGGGATCATCTATCATCTCACATATGGCCTACTGAGCAGATGGAGCATAAGATAAACATACTCCCACGAGGTGGTGATGGAGCTCAACGAACTTCCCTCCACTGAAAGTGTTAACTGTCTCCCCCACGGCCTATAGGAACATCACAGATGACAAGTAGTCTTAATTGGGAGTTAGGAGTGGTGATGTCAGTAACATCAAGCCAAAACTATTGCCTAGTCAATTTAGAAGGATCATAAGCTTGTCAAGAACCTAGCTCTTATTGTAACCTATTAAATTATAAGGAAGAAAAGGTTCAATCACATGGGAAATCTATAAAGTAAAAATTAAAACAAAAAGATAAAGTCGTCTTTTAAAAATCTGTCAAGTTGATTAAAATAAAACATCAACATACAGTACTATATTTTTGTCACCTAGGAAGGGTGCATTTTTAAATAATACTACTAAGTGTATTAGCTGGTTCAACCTTTATAGAAATATATTCTATTGTTTAAGGTTATTCATTGCCACAGAATAAATGAAATTCTATCTTTCACATACAAACACACACTCATACACACAGAAAAACAAACTTTGTGGATTAGATTAAGTCCCATATTTCTTTTTTTTTCTTTAAAAATTGGCACCTGAGCTAACAACTGTTGCCAATCTTCTTCTTTTTTTTCCCTGCTTTTTCTCCCCCAATTCCCCCAGTACACAGTTGTATATTTTAGTTGTGGGTCCTTGTTGTGGCATGAGGGACACCGCCTCAGCTTGGTCTGACAAGCGGTGCCACGTCTGCGCCCAGGATCGGAGCCAGCAAAACCCTGGGCCACCAAAGTGGAGTGTGAGAACTTAACCACTTGGCCACAGGGTCGGCCCCAAAGTCCCATATTTCTCAGAAAAGAGTAGCAACATGATTTGGGAAAAATACAGTGTAACTTAACTAAACTTCTCTTGGTCCCCAAGTAACTAATGGGAGTACACAACTGCTCATAGTGCAGTACATGAAGCATTGGGCCCTTCTAGGTTAGAAAATCCCTTTTATTTAATGCACAGTTATTTTAAGCCAGGTGTAGGCAAACTATGGTTTCAGGCTAAATCTGGACCACTGTCTATATTATAAAACAAGTTTTATTGAAACACAACCACTCTAATTCATTTACATATTGTCTATGGATGCTTTCCAAAGTTTAGTAATATTTTTGATTTGCGTTAAAGTTCGTGAAGACTTTATAGTCACAAATAATATACACCCTCACAAGGGTGCCCTTCACCTCTATGCAATATGGCTTCTCCAAGATATAATCATATTTCTCCTGCTAAAAAAGGAAAAATGATATAGCCATTTGAAGGCTAAGAGGAGGACAAGAATAAGAATCAGAAAAGAGGTCAAGAGAGACACTATAGATGGCTATAAGTGATTGAATCTTGGATCTGCCGCCTCCTGGGTTTGAATCATGCTATGGGCTGAATATTTGTGTCTCCCCAAAATTCATATGTTGAAACCCCAAGCCCCAAAGTGATGATGTTGGAGATGAGAACTTTGGGAGGTCTCAGATCATGAGCTAGAGTCTTTGTGATGAGATTAATGCTCTTATAAGAAGGGACAAGAGAGAGCTTGCTTTCTCTTCCTCTGCTCGCTGCCATTTGAGGACACAGCAAGAAGACAGCCATCTGCAAAGCAGGAACAGGTCCCCCACCTGAACCTAACCATACTGGCACCCTGATCTTGGACGTCCCAGACTCCAGAACTGTGATAAATAAACTTGTTGTTTCTACCATCCAGTCTATGGTAATTTGTTATGGCAGCCCAGACTGACCAGGACAAACCCTAAGGGCATGAGTGGTAGTGGGGCATAGAAATCTCTTTTTCTACTGGAGAAATTCTAGAAAGAAATCCAAGGAACAAATTTACTTATACCTTTAAGATCAGATGTCTCCATTTCCCTGGACAGTCCTGGTTTTCACCTATATTGTACTAGTGTAATTATCAATGGCACTCCTTTTTACTCTTAAAAGCATCTCCCTATTTCTGCATCAGTTTCCACATGGAAATCAGGTAGGAGGCTGACCCACAGAGTGCGCTCCTCCAATAGGAGTAGAACATAGAAATGGGGGCAGTGAAGGTCTGGTGAAGGCCCAGACAGAAGGAGGGCCTGAGACAGCTGTCATTCTATATCAGTTTTGGACCAGTGCATGACAAACCATCCCACAACACAATGGCTTAAAACGATGACCATTTGTTTAGTTCTTGATCCTGTGGGTCAGTAGTTTGGTTTGGCCTCAACTAGATTTACTCTTTCATCTGTAACTAACTGCCAGTTCTGCAATCAGTTGGCAGATGATTGCTGGGTGTTTGCTGTTCTCAGATGGCCTCATTCACATATCTGGCAGTTGATTTGCTGTTGTCCATGGGAGCTCCTTTCTCTCCATCTGCCTCTACGTCCTCCAGCAGGCTAGCTCAGGCTGTTTGCACAGCAGTCTCAGCAAGTGCAGCACGAGGGAGGACAGGCTCCAGCCCCTAAGTGTATTTCCAGCCTCTGCTTGAGCCATATTTGCTAACAATCAGGTGGCCAAAGGAGGTCATATTACTGAGCCCAGAATCAGTCTTGAAAGGTACATAAATTACATGACAGGGGATATTACTAGAGGGAAGGGAAGAATTTGCAACCTTTTGGAGTAGATGAGCTAAGTAGTTACTGTGTACTGCAGGAGGTAGGAAGATGCAGAAAGTGGTTGGGTGTCCTATTTGTTAGGGAAATCATTTGTACCCTTGAGCAGAGGGATTGCTTGAATGAGGACCTGAATGAGAGTTGAAGCACAGGCCAAGGTGACAAGCTAGTCAGCAACTGGACACCACACCAGGGAGCTCTGCAGGAGAAACTACCATGTGCTGTGACAAGGGAACTTCAGTGGCAGATGCATCAGGAGCACACACCCTCGCAAATACCATGCCTTCTGAGACCTCTCAGTTAAGGGCTGAGTCTGTGCAAGCTGGGACTTCCCATCATGTCGTCTGTGTTAGTCCTCTCAGGCTGCTCTAACAAAATACCACAGACTGAGTGGCTTATAAACAACAGAAATTTATTTCTCACACTTCTGGAGCCTGGAAGTCTAGGAGCAGGAGCCCCACATGGTCAGGTGAGGGCCCCCTTCTGGGTTTCAGACTTCCAGTTGTACCCTCTTGCGGTGGTAGGGGGAGGGAATCCTGTGGCGTCTCTCATAAGGGCTCTGCCCTCATGACCTAATCACCTCTCAAAGGCCCCACCTTCTAATACCATCACATTGGGGATTAGGTTTCAACATATACATTTGGGGGGACACAAACATTCAGACTATAGCAACATCATATCATGGAGAGGAAGAAAAGAAAAGGAAGAAGAGGTTGAAACTTTGAAGTGATGAGAGTGAGCTAATGCAGAAGTGGTTAAGTTAAATGAGAATTTTTCTGAACATCTTAGAATGGGAAAAATTGAGTTCATTTTCCTCTACAAATGTGAAAGGGAGATTTGTGAGTCCAGTTATAAAGAAGCAAAATCAAATGTCTGCACCTCTAAGAAGTGATGCTAAAATTTAAACTACATGTATTTTTACATACACATAAATAAACAAAAAGTGAGTTAGAGTAGTTATGTCAAGAGTGGTAATCTTAGGTAGTGAGCTTATGGATGACTTCTATTTCTTTGTTTAATTTTTATATATTTTCTAAATATCCTCAAATGAACATATATCAACTTTGCAATAGGAAAGGAAATTTTGTTTTAGAACAAATGCTTTGTGCCTTCACCTATTCTGTGCTCACTGAAGCTAGTTAACCTGAAATATGTTCCACCTTGAAGTGCTAAGGATGTAATGAGTCATTTTGGGATGAGTTACTTTTCAAAACTGCTGAAATCATGCCTCTGACTGCACTCATATCCTCTCTACTGGTAGGAAAAGCCTGGATGGAGTGGCTGTAACCTAAGGTAAGAAAACATAATAAAATATGCTTGATGTCTACACAAATTCTTACAAACATCCAGTTAATTGAAATAATCACATTTTAATAAGTTAGTAACTACCGTTCAAATGCACTCATTTCTCTATGTGAGGCCTTGATAGAACATGGCTCAGTCTTTCAAAAGTAGAAACAGAGTTCAAATTTACTTCCCTTAAGTAGCAGAAACTTTGCCATATGTTAGTGCACAGTTTTAAATCTATTCATTTAGTTGAAATTTGAAAAGTGAAATATAAACTAAGCCAGGAATGATGAGAAGCTTGAAGTTAACTATGATTATAACATCATATGAATGCTCCCAAGTCCTGTAATGTAAAGATTATACCTAACCATAATATTAGAAAATCCATATAGAGTACTGGCTGTGCAAAATAACCAATTGATGTGAATTTTAGCTTTTGGAAAGACTGACTTAAACACTGGTGTCTGCACATGAGCACACACACATACAGACACACAGATAAAGACAGACAGACAGACACACACTACCACCACTTCAACCCCACTACCACCACCACCAACACCACCACCACACACAGAGGAATGAAGAAAGAAGTCTCTTGATCTTGAGTTTTCCCATTGTGCCTATATTATGCATTTTCCTAGGGTTGTCCAAAAAATATTGTTCATTCTCTTTCCTGTTTCATCCTTAGTAATGCCTACAAAAATTTTTTTTACTCTTGTTAAAAACTTCTCTAGTAATTATTGGCTGTAAAATGAAGGAAGTAATTTTATGAAAATCACATACAAGATAAAATGCCTTAGATTACATAAAATGCAATAAATGATAAATAATTACAATCATGAAAAAGTGCTGAGTTTAAAACATCAACTGGTTAAGAAATGCTACATCCTTCATAGATAACAAACCTGGTATATTAATTAAAATGCCTTATGTTGCAAATAATTAAGATTCAACTTAGCCTGACTATGATGTTAATTTCATGTGTCATCTTGACTGAGCTAAGGTGTACCAGATATTTCCTTCAACGTTATTCTGAGTGTATCTGTGAGGGTGTTTTTGAACAGGGTTAAGATTAGAATTAGTAGACTGAGTAAAGTAAATTGTTCTCCCCCGACTCCCCAGTGTGGGTGGGCATCATCCAATCCACTGAAAGCCTGAACAGAACAAAAGGTGGAGTAAGGGAGAATCACTGTCTGCCTGATAGTCTTTGAGCTGGGATATCAGTCTTCTGCCTTCGCACTTGAACTCAGATTGGAACTTATACCATTGGCTCTCCTGGTTTCCAGGACTTTGGACTTGGACTGGCACTTGCACCATCAGCAGTCCTGATTCACAGGTCATTGGATTAATCATCAGCTCTCTTGGGTCTCCAGCTTCCAGCTTGAGACGTCTCAGCCTCTATAATCACATGAGCAATTCCTTATATATATATATATATATATATATATACACATATAAAATATATAAAATATATAATATATATAGGTTCAAGCACCAAGAAGTCCAGAATTAAGTCAGGTTTAGAGTTGTTTGAGTCAGTAGCTCCAGAATCTTACATTCTCAACACTCTACTTTCTACAGAGACAGTTTCATGCTAAAGCCAGTTACCCTGGTGGTTAGAGAAGTTTCCAGTGATAACATGAGTTACAAGTTTCCTTGTTAATGACCAGCATATTAAAACAGAACCTTGGTATTAACTTGACACTGAACTGATGACAGCGTCCAGAGGAACAGTGGGTAACAATTGAATAAAGTCTATTAAGATTCACAGCCACAGATAGAGGCCTCTCTGATAGTATCAGCTTCTTTGAAATATGTGGGCTGAGTTTGGGAGTTGTGGATATCTGAATGATTATCTGGATAACAGGTATATGCAGGGGAGTTTTGATTCTGGGTATGCCACCCGCAATGACGACTCTACCTGTGCTTGTAGGAAGATCCTGTAGGCAGGCTCATGGTCAGTAGATGCTACTTCTTTAGATAGCCTAGGGCATATATCTTGAGTTTAAAAACTCTTGTCCATCAAGTTAGAAAGTTTTACACTATAGTAAATGACTATAGATGATATACAATCAACAAAACTCACTCTAGGAGTGATGTCAACATCATGGCGGCATAAGACATCCCTTGTTTTTGTCTCCCCTTAACATCTAAAATTTGACATCTATCCATGAACACAAGTTCCTTTGTGGGAGCTGTGGGATCCAGCAGAATATGCCAAGGGACTTGGAGAAGTATCACCCACCTGTGCATTGGGTAATAAGCAAACAGATCCTGATATGGGCTGTGGAACCAGCAGAAGCCAGTGAACCAGCTTCAGCCCCTCTCGGTCATAGCACCTGGCAAACACTGAGCTGGGCAGATGCCCACAAACATGAGAACCTTTGTAGAAGTTAAGGTTCCTAGAGGAGAAAGTCCAGCACTTCATTGGAGCAAAAAAAAAAAAAAAACAGTTTGGACTCATTGGAGTGGGAAAGAGGAAATTTGCCAATATTGTCCCTTGGCAAATGTGGCTTAGAGAAAGAGGCAGCTGGGGATCCCTCCTGAAGAGAAAAATGGAGAGTGGTAAGGGAGAAGCTGGCTTCCCCAGCTGTGCAGGATGCCTCTAAAGAGATCCCTTTCTTTCTCAGAGGTTTTTGTCTGTTTGTTTGTTTGTGAGGAAGATTGTCCCTGAGCTAACATCTGTGCCAATCTTCTTCCTCTACTTTGTATGTGAGACGCTGCCACAGCATGACTTGATGAGCAATGTGTACGTTCAGGGAGTCGGGCCACGAACCCCGGGCACTGAAGTTGGGCTCAAGAACTTAACCACTATGCCACCAGCTGACCCCTCTTTCCTGGTTTTAAGGCAACAGCTCCATGACTGCGGGGAGGGAGGAAATTGGGAAAGAAGAAGGTAAGAATATCAGGGGGCATTAAAGGGACACAAATCCTACTGACTGCATTCTAGACTCCAGTGAGAAGGCTACCTATGAGCCACTGCCAAAACTTCACCAGAGGAACCTCTCAACTGGCACACAGGTACCCCTGATGTCCCCAGTGTCAAACCCACACCTCCCTCCTCTCTGTGGCCTTCTCCTTCTGTGTGGTTCCAAGGATGGCAGTGAGAACAAACTCAGGTAGACAGGGAATACATGCAGAAAATAAAACAGAGTCTGTGGGAAAGGGAGAAACCACAACCTTGAGCTGCAATACTACCTTCAGGAAAAAAAAAAAAAAAAGAAGAGAGGTTACCAACAGCTCGCCTGGTGCATTGTAAGACTGAGAGAAGGCATTCAAGCTTAAGAATTCTGCCATAAGAGGGAGCAAGAAGTGTGGAGCAGGTGTATCCATACAAGGTTAGAGAAAGCCACAGAATATAAGCAGGAGCAACATAAAGTATTTCTCACCTGAAGGCAGCTAGTAAAGATTGGAGGAGATGATTGCTATTTCAAATGCAAAAACAGCAATGAAAAACTCCAAGGGACATGAAGAATCAAGGAAAGTGACATCACCAAAGATCATAATAATCTTTCCACTAACCGAAGTCAAAGATACAGAGGGCCGTACAGAACATCCAGACACCTAAAAAAGTGTCATGCACATAATTGGATTACCAGAAGAAGGAGAAATAGAGAATAGAGCAGAAAGAATATTTGAAGCAGTGATGGCTGGCAGTTTTCCGAAATTAATGACAGACGCCAAAACACAGATACAGAAAGACCAAGAACATCAACTAGGATGAATACCAAAAAACCCCAAAACAAAACAAAAACAGTCATAGAGTGAAGAATATCATATTCAAAGTGAAGGAAAAAAAGGACAAATTAAAAATCTTGAAAGAAGATAGACGGAAAAAATTACCAATCAAAGAACAAGGATAAGAATTTCAGAAGATTTCTCACCAAAAAAAAATCATGCCAACGAGAAGACAATGGCATGGAATATTGGAAGAAAATGCCCACCAACCTACAATTCCATATCCGATGAAGTTATCCTTTAAAAGTGGAAATAAAGATTTTCTCAAACAAAAACTTAAAGAATTAATTGCCAGCAGAACTACCCTGCAAAAAAGCATGAAAGAAATTCTTCAGGGAGGAGAAAAATGACATAGCTCAAAAATTTGAATCTACATAAAGAAAGGAAGAGCATCAGAGAAAGAAAAAAACAGCAGTAAAACAAAAGCTTTTATTTTTCCTTTCTTAATTGATCTAAAAGATATTGTTTATTTAAGGTAGTAATCATAACAATGTATTAGGAAATTATAGCATATGGATAAGGGAAATGAATGACAGAAATGTCATAAGAGGTGGGATGGAGCATTTGGGAATACTTTTTTATAAGGTATCTGAACTACATGTGAAGTGGTATAATGCCAACAGAACCCATCAGAATCCCAGCAAGCTGTTTTGTAAATATTGACAAATTGATTCTAAAATTTATTTGGAAAGGCAAAGGACCAGGAATACGCAACCCAATCCTGGAGGAGACCAAATTGGAGGACACTTACTCCTCTAATTTCAAAAGTTACTATAAAGCTATAGTAATCAAGGCAGAGTACTATTGGCAATAGAATGGACACATAGGTCAATGCGACAGAATTTAGAGCTCAGAAATATATTCACAGATGTATAGGCAGCTGACTTTTGAAAACAGAAAAAAGGAAGTTTAATGGAGAAAGAGTAGTCGTTTCAACAAATCGTGCTGAAAAACATTGATATCCATATGTAAGAAAGAAAATGAACCTACACACATCTTACAGTTTTCACCAAAAAACCTCTCAAAATATAACATAGACATTAATATATAATACAGAACTAAAAAATAGATAATACAAACTATAGAAGAATAATCTGCATGACTTGGGTTTGGGGATGAGCTTTTGCATATAACATCAAAAGTACAATCCACAAAAGAAAAATTGATAATAAAACTCAACAATAAGGAAACAAACAACCCAATTCAAAAATGGGCAAAAGATCTGAGTAGATATTACACCAAAAAAGATATACAGATTGCAAATAAACATATAAAAAGATACTTAATTTCACCTATCCTCAGGTAATTGCAAATTAAATCAATGATTAGATACCCCTACACACCTATTAGAATGGCTAAAGTGCAAAAACCTGACACTAACCACAACTGGCAATGATGCAGAGGAAGAAAAACTCTTATTCCTTGCTTGAGGGAATGCGAAATTGGAAATCCAGTTCTGAAAATAGTTTGACAGTTTCTTACAGAACTGAACATCCACATTAGAAGACAATCTGGCAGCTTACTAATGGAAACATGGTTTTACCATAAAATCCAGCAATCACATTACTATATATTTACCTAACTGATTTGAAAGCTCATGTCCACCAAAAACCTATACAGGAATATTTAAAGCAATTTTATTCATTATCATCAAAACCAGGAAGCAACCAAGATGTCCTTCTACGGATGAATGGATAAACAACTGGTGTTGCATCCATACAATGGAATATTATTCAGTGGTAAAAGGAGATAAGCTATCAGGCCATTAAAATAAGTGGATGAACTTTAAATGTATTATTGCCAAGTAAAAAGACACCATGGGAAGACTCTCTGGGAAGGCTACATAATGTCTAGTTCCCACTACATGTCCTTTTGGCAAAAGCAAAACTATAGCAACTGTACAAAGCTCAGTGGTTCTCTTGGTCTTGGGGGTTGGTTGGATAGGTGAAGCATAGGGTAATTGTAAGGAAGTAAAACAATTGTGTTGATATTGCAAAGTAGGTATATGATACTATGCATTTGTCAAAATCTATAGAACTTTTCAACACTAAGCATGAGCTTAAATGTGTGCAAATTTTAAAAAATTGGAGGTTGGAGGATCCTGGCATAGAATGCAGAATGCGACAAAATGATCTAACTCTAATATAAGTGTATGAAACAACCTCATTGAAGGGGATGGAAGGAAAGTTTCTCTCCTAATTAACTTTAAAAAGGAAAGGCATTTGTAAGATTAAAGTAAAACAAAAACCCTGTATATAAGACCGTTCTCTGGTCGATAAAGTTGTTTCCCGTCAGAGTTTGGGTTAACACTTCTGATACTGCTATCCACGTATATTGGAATTAAACAAACGAATGGTGTGTGGTGGGAGCCAGGTTTCTTACTTGGAAAGGGAGTTTACAGATAAGAGGAGGAAGCTAGAATGATCCATGTGATATGAATTGGAGCTGAATACATCAATATGAGTTCATATTTAGCTTAATACAGATACAAATAGTTACACATGCAAATATGTATAGATATATGTATATACATGGATTAATAAATAAACATATATTGGCTTGCTCTGTCAGCTGAAAAGGCCTAGAAACAGCCACACTGCAGAAATGACAAGCATATTTAGCACACAACCCTTGGTTTCTGAAACCAGTTCCCAATAAAAAGCAACCAAGTCTCTTTGGAGAAATGATTGATCCTAGCACTAAGGCAGGAAATATATAAAATGAATCTGGAGCATCTTGTAGTACCAAAGAGTAAGGAAGAGTGCAAAATTTTTTAAAAAGACAGCATTGAGGACGTGTCAAAGGGTCACAGTTGGGAACTAAAAAGAGCTCCCAATGGCTAAAGCTGGAAAAACTTGAGCAATAAAATAAATAAGTTTTGGATTATAATCCAAAGTATAAAATAAATATTCATGAGTCCATATTCATATAAGTAAATAATTCAATAAATAAATGGGAAAGAAGAGACAACTGCCCTGCCCAGAAGAATTCCAAATAGTGATTGTACATACTCCGCCCTGTAGGAGGGGCAGCACAGCTCTCCACTCACTAAGAATGGGCTGCAGATGGTGAGCTCCTTCTGAAGAGGAGAGCAAGAATGGGAAAAATGGAGTGGCAAATTTCCAGTGGAGAAATCTGACGAGGACTAACTCAGCAGGGTGTTGAAGGGCAGCATCAGCACTGATAAGTCGTGCTGATAGATCATATCTATCCTTGCTATGATGTGATGAGAAGGGCACTCTACCTCTGTGGGTTTTCCTCACAAAAGCTCATATCCCCAGACTGATCAAGACAAAAATATCCAACAAATCATAACTGAGGGACATTCTAAAACACACTTTACCCTTCCTCCTCAAAACTGTCAAGGGCATCAAAAACTAGAGAAGCCTGAGAAATTGTCACAGCCAAGAGGAGTCTAAGGAGACATGACAACTAATATGATATGGGCATGACTTTGGAACAGAAGAAGGACATTTGGAAAAAACTAAAGCAATCCGAATAAAACATAGACTTTAGTTAGTATGTATTCATTAATTGTGGCACTAATACCATAGTAGTGTAAGATATTAATAATAAGGTGTTATGAATTTGTCAAATTAACCCTTGTTGAGTGGAACACAGGGTGTTGGATGGTGAGTAGTTCAATAAGAGACCACAAGAGAAATTGAAATAGAGAAGTTTATTACTCACAGGTCCTGGAGGATGTACACAGCGTGCCTTGAGGTTAAGGCATAGTCAAGTGCAGACAGAGAGGGGCAGGACCTGGGTGCGTATTTTTATTAGGGTCTGTGCATGAAGTGCTTTGGGGTTCCCAGGCTAAGGCAGGGTTGGTCAATTCAAACTAACAGAACCAGTTATGGTAAGCCACAAGGGGGTCTTATGTAAGGGGTGCATAAGGGGGAAAGTGTTGAAAGGCAAGGGAGACTATTGATCGCAAAGGCTGTTGAGGAAGTCACGTCAGAAACTAGCATTACTTGTGACTCTGGGGGCTGCTGTCTAGCTCATGCACCTGTGTGAGGGGTCTTGTGTCAGTTTAGCATCACTGCAGGCTGCTTGGCCAAACAAAATGGAGGCTGAGGCAGCAAAACCAAGGAGTAGCTTAGCTAAACTGGGGAAACTAGGGCTGGGATATTTGGAACTTTCTGTATTATCGTCACAAGTTTTCTGTTAATCTAAAACTGTTCTGAAAAATTATTTTAAAAATAGTTATCAGGAAGGGAATAAAACTGGCATCAGCAAACTGTAAATCTTTATCTATCTTAGGCAAAATAATTTGGAATTTGGAGTTCTGGTTTTTTTTTTTTTAAAGATTTTATTTTTTCCTTTTTCTCCCCAAAGTCCCCCAGTACATAGTTGTATATTCTTCGCTGTGGGTCCTTCTAGTTGTGGCATGTGGGATACCACCTCAGCGTGGCTCAATGAGCGGTGCCATGTCGGTGCCCAGGATTCGAACAAACGAAACACTGGGCCACCTGCAGCGGAGCACGTGAACTTAACCACTTGGCCACAGGGCCAGCCCCTGGAATTTGGAGTTCTTTATTAGCACTCAAGAGTGGGAGAAAAATAGACATATTTTGGAAAAAGTACCTCAGCTAGTTTAGCATACCTGGACCTTTTTAACATGTTTCACTTGAAGATGTTCTCAGTAAAATTTAATGTAAAAAATCCAAATGAACAAGATTTTGGTATAAAGAAACAGTGGTGTGTGAAAAAACAGGTATACTTATAATTAAGATTAAATAATATTTGATGATAATGTAAAAAAATTACTGAAATATCAGGTGTTCCAGTGTGCTATATAGCTTCCGATGTATTTGAGAGATTTAATTATATGTATTAAATATTAAGGGTTACCAGTAGCAGAAAAGAAAAAGGCTATGTAACTTCCAAATAATAGGAAAAATATAAAAACACAACCACCACAGAAAACTATTAGATCAGTCAAATAAAGGATGAGAGAGAAAGGAAATCGATTTTTTAAAAAACATCAAAAATAGAATATATAAATTAAAATGGCAGGAATACCTATAAGCATTCACCAATCACAAAAATATTGAGGAGTAAATTCTACTATTAAAATACAGATATTCTTAAAATATGTTAAAATTTCCCCAAAACGAAATTCACTTGCTATACAAGATCCTCACTTGAAATTAAAATACATAAAAAAGATTGAATGCAAAAGGGTAGAATAATGTATTACCGGCAAATATTAATCAAAAGCAAGGATGTGAAGAAATGTTACTATCAGACAAAATAGAATTCAAAGTGAATGATTTATATGGGGCAAAGGGAAATATTTCATACTGGCAAAAATAACAGTATACCAAGGTGATATGACAGTCATGAACTTTTATATGTACATAGTTACAAAATACATAAAGCAAAAATTCATAGAAAGGAAGGAGAAATGGACAATAAAATCATTAAAAGATTTTAAATCTATGTTAGAAACTATCAGACCAAATAGACAAAATCAGTGAGTATAATAATTGAATAAAACATTTACAGTCTTCTGTGTGTGTGTGTACGGTATGTGTGTATGCACAAATGTATATATATTTTTGAAAAGGATAATAACTATTTCTTTTCAAGCATACATAGAATATTCAGAAACATCCATCATGCATTAGAGCATGTGGAAGACAATTTTGGTTGTTCAACCAACAAATCTAAATTCTTCCCACTCCTTCTTTCTTCCTAGTTAAATAAAACAATCAGAGCTTTTCATTTCAAAGAAGAAAGAGAAAAGAATGTTAAGAAAGTGGACTTCAATGTGAAAAACTCTTTTATGTCATTTTACTATGCTATTGAGAACAGAAACATAAGCCAATAGTTAAAAGAAAGTGCTAATGGATGAAAATTAGAGAAGGAGAAATTGATGAGCCAGGCTGTAAGAGACAATTGCTAAAGGGAAGTCTTTCAGAAGTTAAGACAGAAAGGGCTCCAGAGCATAAGAGGAAGTTGAGGCTTTTGATAGAAATGGACACACCTCTTTTTTTAACAGTGACTACTTTATAGCGATGGAGGTTGTGTAAGATAGAATTTCCATCACAGGACTGTAATTGAAACACCAGTTAAATTAGTTATGTGGCAAAACTGTAATGTTGGCAAGTTGGAAGTTGTTGAATTTGGAAGAAACATTAAATTTTTTAAAACATTTTCCTTGAATCAAAGAACTTATGACAAGATAGTATTTCCCCTATAAGTTTTGATTTATTAATTTGATAAATATTACTAAAGGATATATTTTTATAATATGACTGTGGGCATGAGAGAATCTTCCAGCAAGGATTGTGAAACACTCTATTGGGGCTGAATATAAAACCTCTAGTTGTAGATTAGTTGAAGAATAAAGAACTGATAATGAGCTAAAGTTTTTCAAAGGTATCATGCTGAAGATTGTTTCTGGGAAAAAAAGTAGAGAGAGTCAGATGGGGCTAAGGAGGGGAGAAGCATCCATTACAATTTAAACCTTTGGATTATGGAAATATTCTTCTTTTTTCAAAGAGGACTTTGTCCACCTGGACAATGACATTGAAAGGGATCATAATTTTTTCATCTTCATGGCTGTTTTCCCTTTTTCTTTCAAATGAATGTGGGGAGAAGACGCCTTTATGGAAATGAAGGAGAAAGCAATGTCCAGGGTGATGAATTTGATATGCTATCCTTGGTAGTTTTCTTGGAAGACGTTACTCTTTTGCTCTTTGTATGTCTCCTCTTCTTTCATTTTTTTCATATTTTCAGGACTGGTTATGAAGCCCAGAAATATATAAAATGCTAGACGTGGATGTTCTTTGATATGTTAACTGTTGAGTTCAGCAGTTTGGATCGTCACTGAATTACTTCTTTCAGGGGAAAAGAAGAAGAAGGAAAAAGAAAGCAACAAGAAAACTCCAGTCAATTGACAGACTATTCTGGAATACAAATTTGCCTTTTGAAGTCACCAGGAGAGAAACTAATCATTCATTGTAATTAAGCAATAGCTGAGCTGCCTCCAGCGGTTCTGCCTTACCTGGTTTTGATAGGTGAAAATTCACACAGAAGTGCCATGCTTTCCAGAATTAACCGAGCAACTGCATGCATGGCTCAGTTGTATGAAGCATTACATTGCTGAGACTTCCTTTTGTCAAGCTTTTCCACATTGTCTTATTTACCTCTAATGTAGAAATTCTCATTTTTCATAAAAATCTTTGATTCTTTCTTCTTTGAGGTAGAATAAACTTTAGACTGTTGACAAGGCATTCAACCAGGAGATGTTAAAAAACTAGGCACGATCTGCAGTTGACTCTTCTCTTGAAGTCTTTTAGGGAGGAAAAACAAAGATGAAAGTGCAGCAAAAAAGGGGAAAAGTTTTAGCAATAGAAGTGAAATTTGAATCAAATGTAAATTGAGTTATATAAGAAATAGCTATCAGTGGAAATGTTGACACTGCCGCTATTTGAGAGATTCTAGGTGTACATGCAGACAAGCATAGTGAAGACTACATTGACAAATGAAGAATGTGATTGTGATGAAAGGGGTGAGGATGTCCTCGAGGAAGGTGACACTGGGAAAATCTTGACATTAGAGGAACTCTGGGGGATATTTCACAACATTGAAAGTGCAAAGGATAAAATGTTGGAAGCTGATCCAAATTTAGAAAAAATTATGAAAATTCATCAAGGGATAGAAAAGATGCTCACTCCACATGGTAAGTTGTAAGATGAGAAGAAAAGGCAAGCAATCTTCAAACCACACTTGATCAAGTTTTTAACAAAGAAATGAATTACTTTAAATCTCAATGTTACATTATAGTGCACAAAATAAATATTATTTTCATATATTTTCCCTTTCCTATATATATATATATATATATATATATATATACATATATTTTATTTTTGAGGAACATTAGCCCTGAGCTAACGTCTGTTGCCAATATTCCTCTTCTTTTGCTTGAGGAAGAATTGCCCTGAGCTAACATCTGTGCCAATCTTCCTTCACTTTACATGTGGGTTGCCAGCACAGCATGGCTGATGAGTGGTGTAGGTCCACGCCCAGGATCTGATCTCACAAACCTGGGCCACCCAAGTGGAGCATGCTGAACCAACCACTATGCCATGGGGCTAGCCCCTTTTTCCTATATATTTTTAACTGACAATAGGAAAGTTTTTAAGATTTTTTTTTTAAGTTTTAGAGGTCACAGAACAATTGTAATTTTTCCCATGAATTATTTAAGATTGGTTTGCATGGTTTTAGTTTATTTGTTCATTTTTCTGGTCTCACACTGCTGTGCAAAGTGAGGACTTATTATTTTTGCAAAATATTATAATAAAAATAGTTTTAACATTAATGTTGAGCTTTTGAACTGAGTTTACAATAGCATTCATAATAACGTCATGTTTTTCCTTTAAGTGAATGCACTTCTAAATCTTTATATAACATATAAAAATATCAAAATACGACAGGAATTAACTGATTTTCTATTTAAAACATCTATGTCTTTTATAAAAATCTAGTATTCTTCAACTCTTTGTGGAATTCTTATGCTGATGGACATGAATAGTTACTGCTTTACTTTTAGCTTATGTACAAGACAATTTCAAATAGAAAATCAAAAATTAATTCAAAAGAGCCAGTTGATTGAAACAGAAAGTTATGTTTTACAGAGTGATAAGTAAATATGCTTTTTCAAACTACACATGTTAAATTGTTATTTTTCATCTCAGACTTCCTAAATAAAATAGTTACTATCTTTTGAAATAAAAACAAACAGTTCTTTAGCATATTCCTGCCTTCTGGTTTTTATATCACTGTATCACTATGGCTGTAAAAGGAGAGGGTAAGTGTCAATAAAAATTTTGTGTGTTACATGTGCATAATGATATTTCATGAAAAATGGAAATTTAGCACTTAATTCTATATTAACTTGTACTTTCATTTTTTTAGAGCTGATTGCTGCCAAGCCTCATTAGAGCTCATTGCATTTCATAGCAAAATGAAAATGTGGGAAAATAAAGTAACGGGGATAACTTTAGACTTAAATCACCTAATAAGTGAAAAGAAAATTGTAACAAGGGGGTTCGAAATATTCTCTATGAACTGTACTGTTCATATGAATAGCACTGTTTGGCCTCTATTTGCTGCATATATTTCATGCACTACTAATTAACTACTGTCCATTCTGACCATGGACGTCCCAGCAGCTTCAGGTACTACAGATTTTGGTCCTTCTCCCACCCTTGTCTGAGACCGGAACATGTTGGTGGTCTCGAGCTGCTCGGGTCCTACTCACTGCATCTTATCAGCAGCCTGTATTCTGTCTCGAAGGGAGGTATCAATTACCTTGTGCCTGGAATGAGTGAGGGAAAGAGAGTTGATTTATCACTACTTTTTTTCAGATATACCAATATATTACATTTCAGGCAGTCTACCAAAAGAATATGTAGTTAAAATTATGATGGGTTTATAAAAGAAAAGAACAGGGTGTTGGGAGAGACACTAACAGGGGAGACAATTTAGAATAAAGATCAGAGAATGCTGTGATGAAGCATATTTTAAAAACTATAAAATATTCCCAATACTAGAAAAGGTTGAATTGAAATAAAAATTAACTGAGAGTGATAGGGAAGGATATTTTTATGAAAATTATTATATTACACAGTGAAGATCTGTCATGAATCTCCATACTTCACAGAATATCACTTCAAAATAATTTTTTTAAATTATAATAAAATATTCTGAAACAATGAAAGACTTTAAATTACCTCTCAGACATTAAAAATCAAGTTGACAAAAACATGGAGGCATACAATAATAAGAGAATGGTAATGAAGTCTAAAATAGACACAAGCAATGAACAGGCCATTGGATGTTTTAATAATGATTGTTTATTTTTTTTGCTGAGGAAGATTGACCCTACGTTAACATCTGTGCCAGTCTTCTTCCACTTTGTATGTAGGTTGCCATCTCAGCATGACTGATGAATGGTGTAGGTTTGCACCCAGGATCTAAGTCCACAAACCCAGACCACTGAAGCAGAGCGCTCTGAACTTAACAACTGTGCTATGGGCTGGACACAAATAATAATTTTTAATGATGGCTTAGTGTTCATGATATTAAGTGTTAAAAGCAGGATACAAAACTGTATCAACTTAACTATGTAAACATATATGAATATATATCAAATGAATATAAAACATTTTAAAGAAAGCAGCATCAAATTACCATGGCCATTTTCCTTGGTTAGATTTTGGGTGATTTTTTATTTTCTCCTCTTTTTTATATTTACTGTGATATAATTAATGACGTTCCTGATCAGGTTAAACACTGGGTTATACTTTTTAATAGGAAGGATCACAACATTAGCTTTTTAGTAAAGCATGGATATAGAAAAAGATACTAAAGTTCTGTTTACCTGTGCAGTAGATTGATTATAAAAATGGACCCAATTCTCCAAATCTCTCTTTATCAACATCCTTCACAATCTGTCTTTAAAACTCTTCTCATCAAAAGATGATGTCTCCTCCTTCAATCTCGGCTTGCCTTTGACTAATTGTGGCAAATACAAGTGACTGCATTTCCAAGCCTGGGACTCAAAAAACCTTGAATGCTTCTGCTTTTTTTGCTTTTTCTTGAACCTTTGTTTTGCCCTGAGAACATGCCAGGGCTGGCACATTGGAAGGATGTGAGAGGCACATGGAGAAGAATTGCCAACGCTCAGCCCCTCCACAGTTTTGAGAGAGCCCAGTCAAGATCATCAGAGCCTCCGACCCAACCCAGAGCTCGCTGCAGACGTTAGCAAGCAGCGTCAGGACCAGAAGAGCTACCCAGGCTATCCATAGCTTTACAATCAATAATAAATCTTCATGGTTTTAAGACACGGAGTTTGGAGGTACTTTATTATAAAAGTTGATTGTGGCAACAGAGAGCTGAGACAGCTTGCTGAAATTGATAATTGACAGAAAATGCTGTCATAAGGGAAACTTGAAATATGTGGCATTGGCTTTGTGATTGCTTGCTGGTGGGGACTGGACAATGGTAAACAAACTGTTAACAAGGACTGGGAGCGTGGTAAGGAATTGTAATTGGAGTCTGGAAAAATGATGATCCATGTAATGTCATCACAAAGTAATTGACAAAACTGTTGCCTGCAGTGACTTGGAAGATGGGAAATGTATCTAATGAACATTTGGGTTTGCCTAAGGAGATCTCCAGGCGGAATGTTGAGAATGTCAGCTGGATTTTCTTAATTGTGTATGGTACAGCAGGAAAGTGATGAACTAAAGAAAAAGCTGGCCAGCTCCTAAGCAGAACTTAGAGGGAACACGAGAGGGCCAGAATTATGGGCTGCAAAATAAGACAGTTTCTCATCTCTAGTCCCTCTAGTCAGGAAAGGATTATCAAAGTAAAATACAGCCTGGATGCATAGGTCAAATCATCAATATGGTTTAGGATGCTTTGTTCAGTCCTCTGAAAGAGTTAAGGAAGTGCTTAGCTGGCTCTCTCAGGTAGACAAGGGCTGCTGGGAGTAAATGTGTCTCCCCTAGTTGTCTGATATGCCCCAAATGAGGGTGAGTAAAAAGATTTTGTTGAGTGGAGTGGAAGCAAATCAAATTATTTGAAAGCCCACAAAAGTTTTTTAAGGAGTAGTACAGGCAAAAGTGATCTCATAATCTTGCTGTCAAGTGTACAGAGATTCTTCAAAATGCAAACTGGCTTCTGGCTCCCCATGCTTCTAAGAACAGGAAGTTTGCTAGAAAGGATATTCAGAGGGTATAACTTCCCCTGATGTCTTCCGAATGGGTAAGGAGACAGGTGGAAAAGGACAAAGGTCCCAGAAGCAGCTGTGGAGAACAATGGACTAGGGAGCCCATCCTAGGGAGTAGATGGATGCCAAATCTGGGAACATTCTCTTCCTTCAGTGTCAGGGCACCTGGCAACATTTGCCCAGTTGAATTTTAAAGTTGCTAAGGTCCAGGGAATTCTTTATTCCTCCCATTCTTGCTTTTAGAAGGAGAGTGGTATTTACTGTAATTATCTTGTCCTTGTCACTATTGGAATTTTCTTGTCCTTCTCACTATTATATGATGAGTGGTAATGGTGAAGCACAAATAACTTGTCTTTTTGATTCATCAGCCTCTGAATCAACATGTGCCACCTCTGAAGAGCCTTATCTAGACCTCGTGTAGCTCACAAGTTGCTGGAATATGAGGACAGCACAATAATTGGGAGAGAATTTGGGTACCTTGGGGGAGGTGAATGTAGTTTGTGTGGGGGAAGGATATGGAATTGAAGCCAGAGGGTGGAGTGGTAGTAGACTGATTGCAAACATAGCCTCTAAGTCTTCACTCCTCACTGAAACTATGCCCTTTTCAATGTAATTTTGAGCTTCTCTCATGAAGAGGTGGAGTCAATTTCACCATTGCTTAAATGTTGCTAGGCCTTATAGCATAGTTTTGCAAATATCCAGCATAAATAACTGTGAGCCAGTTCTTAGCCTAGTCTTAAAGAGGCCTTGCACACTTCTACTTTCTTTCTCTTTCTCAGACCTCTGCCTCACCATGAGAACATTGGGCTAGTTTGCTGAATAGATTTGACAAATATGTAAAGAAGAGCTAGACCAGCCAATTCCCAGCAACAAACAAACATTTAATCAGCCAACGTGAGAAGAATGACCCACCTAAAATACAGCTGATGGTAGGTCTGTGACGGAACCTAGCAGAGATCAGAACTGTCCGGCTGACCCACAGATCTGTGAGTAGTAATATGTACTTATTGTTTTAAGGCTCTGAGTTTTGGCATGGTTTGATACACAGCATTAACATAACAATAGATAACCGATAAACCTCCTGTAATGATTCTTATTGAATGCACTTAAACCAAGTATTGCAAATTTCAAGTTATTGATCATTAATGGAGGGGCTGGAAATTAGATAAAACAGTTTTTTTAAAAAGCGAGAATTACTCTCCTCTGATTAGAATAAGACAATTAATGGGATTCCCCTTGTTGCTGTATAAATGCAGGTGACACCAGGTTCTTCTTTCTATTTTGAATTCTGACAAGTCGCATGGAAGTGAGAAGAATATAAGAGAGGTAGGCACCTCTAGGGAATTACTTTGGTAGCCAAGCAAGGAAGACACTGAGGTAGCAGACAGCTGCCACGTGATGGAGCCTACAGGGACTGAATACCGGACCCTGAAAATCTGTTTACAAGACCAGGTGAGAGTAGTATTTTCACACTTTGGGTCTCTTAATAGAAAATAATAGAAGAATTATAATAGTTATAATTATAAGTTATAACTGCTAAGGCAACTTTTCCCAAAGAGAATTATTTATAGATTTCATATGAAAAAAAGGGTTCTATGTTCAGGAAAGTTTGGAAAACATTGGGTCAAACAAAGTGGAACATATTTTTTTTTTTAGCTTCAGGACTTCTCAGACTCTTTA
This sequence comes from Equus przewalskii, assembly GCF_037783145.1. Classification (NCBI taxonomy): domain Eukaryota; kingdom Metazoa; phylum Chordata; class Mammalia; order Perissodactyla; family Equidae; genus Equus; species Equus przewalskii. Next base: position 33,139,229 of record NC_091850.1, read on the forward strand.
CTATACCATTTATATTGTGAATCCCCCAAAGGAACATATAGTGTGCAATATTCTCCAAGTTTATTTGACCATAGGACTCTTTTTTTCACAGGGTATTTTGCAGGATTATATTTTCACCAAGCACACTTTGGGGAATGCTAAATTCACGGTTTGTAAAGTGTATAATTTTTACTTCCTTTTTTAGAGTTTTAAAATCTGTTCTATGAAGATAACCTTTCACCAGTGTATGTTTTAGGGTGCATACTTATTTGCTAAAAAACCCCACAAAGCATAACCTAGTGAAAATTCATGGCATTGTATCAATAATTTTTGGGGGGGTTTTAAGATTTTATAATATGATGCTACATCTTTTAATACTTGTCTTTAATTGTGGGGCAAATATAATGATAACTTCAATAAGCATTCACGAGTGGAAAAACTTACCATGTGCCAGGCACTGCGTGAATTGCTTTACATATGCCATTGCAATCACTCAGAAAAACTCTTTGAGTTCAGTACAGTTGTACTATATTTAAGGACGATGGAATGGAAGCTTACAGAAGTATGGCCTTGCCACAAATCAACTTATTTAAAAGAGACAAAACTGAAATTCACGCAGTTCTAGCCTATGCCAACATCTGCTCACTTAAAGACTGGGCATCAGTAACCAATACGCACACTGTTGGGTTTTAGAGGAACACAGCTCTGCCTAGAAAACCACACTTGGTGCCAGAAAACTACCAAGGAACAAATTCATCTTAGAGTTAGTAAGTGAGTGGGTTAGTGAAGAAAAGCATATCTGAAGATGGTTTTGAAACTCAGCAGGGTTTAGTCTAGACTGAGCATGGGCATTGAGATGAAGGGGCTCAGTTAAGGTTAACTATGTTGTGATGGGTGAATTACCAGTAAATCATAATTGTGAGTAAATGTTGAGCACAGCAGAAAATGTCATTTGCAAAGAAAGAAAATAGGTGTTGTATATAAAATATTTTGGCAGATGTGAGTGCTAGTTGAGGTGCCCCATAATGTATGACCAATTAGTGGCTTTTTTTTGACAGTTTTGTAGATATAAGTATGAGATGGAATAAACCACACATAGTTATAGTGTACAATTTGATGTTTTGACAGGTATACATCCACAAAACCATCGTCATTAAAGATAATGAATACTTACCACCTCAAAAGTTTCCTTATGTTCTTTCGTAACTCCTCTCTTCTACCTCTCCCCGTCCCCTAAGTACTGGGGTGGCCACGGATCAGCTGCCTCTATAGATTAGTTTGCACAGTATAGGATCTTAAATAGATAGAATCAAACAATATGTACCCTGTCTTTGTCTGGCTTCTTTCATTCAGCGTAATTATTTTGAAACTCATCTATTCTGTTATCTGTATTAACAGTCCATTATTTTTATTGCTGAGGAGAATTCCCTTGTAAACTCATCACAGTTTGTTTATCCATTCAGCTATTAATGGACATTTGGGCTGTCTCCAGCTTTTGTCTATTACAGACAAAAGTGATGAAGATTCGTGTACAAGTCTTCCATAGACATATACTTTCTTTTATCTTGGGTGAACTTCGAAGTGCAATGGGAAGATAATACGGTAGATGAATGTTTAACTTTTCAAGAAACTGTGAACTGTTTTCCAAAGTGGGCTCACCTTTTTACATTCCCATCAGCAGAGTATGAGAGTTCTTCTTTGTCTATGTCCTTGCCAATATCTGGTATGGTCCAGCTTTTTGATTTTAAACATTCTATTAGATCTTTAGTGTAATTTCATTGTGGTTTTAATTTGAATTTTGACTAATGATGTTAAGCATTCTTTCATATGCTTATTTGCCACCATATATCTTTTTGGATGAAGCGTCTATTCAAATGTTTGTCCATTGTTTTCATTGGGTTATTTGTTTTCTTATTAAGTTTTGAGAATTCTTTATAAATTCAGAATAACTGGCTTACTTGATCATTTTTCTTATAATGAAATGAGGCTTTTGTTTATTTTTTAATTTTGATTCATATGCGTGGTCTTTCTAGCCAGAGAGATAGGGCTTGCTTCATTTGTTTTTTCTATTCGTCAAAGGCTTCCTCAGGTCCTCACTGTCAGGGGATCTGGGCATGTCCCCAGCATGGGACACTGTTACCTATTATCCTTTAGGATTTTCTTTTCCATAGCCTCTGGGACTTTTCTCACATGCCAAACAGCACTTAGTTGGACTCCACTGAAGATATCCCAATCTGAGATGTGGCCCAGGAACTCTGAAGGCCATAAGCTGGGCAAACGTAGGGTCACATCATTTATGTTCTGTTAATCAGGGATCACTGCCGTTTATTGTATGATGTCCTGTGTCCTGCAAATTGTTGTTTCATGTATTTTGTAATTTTTGCTCATGTTAGGCAGGAGGGTAAATCTGGCCCCTTATTACTCCATCTTGGCTGGAAGCAGATGTCTCGTTAACAGTTTTATTTTTATTTATGACAATATTTATTTTTAACTCTACTGATTTCTATGTTTTTACTCTTCTCCTTTCATGAGGGTAGGCTTTGTAATTGTCTTTGTTTTATTTTCCCTTATATTTTTTTCATTTATTGTTTGCTTTCTTAGCTATTTATCAAAATATATTTCCATATCTACTCTGTAAATGATACTGTGCTAAATGCTGGAATTGCAAATATATGAATGATTTCTCTGCTTTCTCTTATGGTTTAGGTTACAAAGAAAGGCAAAAAAGAAGCAAAAAAAAAAGTTACAAATTAGAAGAGGGTAAGTGCTTGCTTTGATTCCTTAATGATTGGATTTTATCTCATGTGTTCGAGGGCAGAAATTGTCTTATTCAGTCTTGATTGGTGCCAAGCACAGTGTCTGGAACCCACTGGATGCTGAAGGTAGATAAATAGTTACAAACCAAGAGGGTAAGTGCTTGCATTCATTCCTTCCGGATTCGTAACAGTTGGTGTTCATTCTATGTGCTTGGGTGCAGAGGCTTTTATTCAGTGTTGAACTAATGAATGAGATGTTCTTTGGATGGCTAGTGGAGATGGGGACATCAGTCCGGGAAGTTAGGAAAAAACATGGAGGAAGTGTCTTTTGAAATAAGACTTGAGAGATGAGCAGATCTTCTCTGGAAGGAGAGGGCTAGAAAGAGCATTTCAACAAAGCTTAGAAGATGGAAAGAGGGTGATTCATTGAGGAACACTGAGCAGTTCAGAGTGAACAGAATAGAGGTTACATATGTGTGTTTGTGTGTGTGTGTGTTTGTGTGTACATGTGAGAAGAGATTTTGCAGCTTGGGAGAATTAGGGATAGAAAGAGAAGGAAATAAGATTAGAAAGAAAATAGATGCTGTATTGTAAAAGGTCTTGAAGTCATTACAAGGAGTTTAGCTTGTATTATGCAAGCAAGAAAGAGTCAACTTGAATCCTAAATTAAGATCTGCTGTTTGTATATAATAAGTGGTAGAAAGTGGTCTGTTGATAAGCAGGAGACACGAGGCAAGAAGACCAAGTAGGAGGCTATTGCATAGAAAATGCATATATCAATAGAACTTATAACCCAAATCAACCTGGGATAGCATATTGAATAGTCCAGACTAACACTAAGCAGAACATTAATTACAATGTTGGAGAAAACTTTAGTAGGCCATACATTAGAAACTTACTCAGAAAAGAAAGAGTATAATTTATATGATCTGAGCAGCAGAACGACTTGATCTTGTAAATATATTTTTATTTCCATTTAAGATATTTTAAAGTGTGTGTTTTAAAACTGTGCTATACTTGACCCCTATAGAAATATTAGAGATTATTTGGTAGAACTTATTCATCTTACATCTTCCCCATACTGACAAATAACAAATCTCGATAGTACCATCTTACCCATTCACTTTGTTTTATATGTACATGTGAACATACATGTATATATATACATAAATGTGTATATTTATACACTTATTAAACCAGTCTTCTCTGTCTTCTTCATCTCTGACAACATATATGACCATTTTATTTATTTTTATATTATAAATTATTAGAGAACAGCATCTGCTTACAAACTATGGAATTATTGGATGGATAATAACATATTTCTGAAGATAATGTTTGATTCGTTGCTTTACTAGTTTGATTTTCTAAAGATGCTCATAGATTTTGTCAATTCATAGTTACTTATAATTTTCATATTGAGATACACGCATTATATATGTAATAATTATTATTAGTTATTCTAACATGCAGTTGGTCATTTAAAATGCATCTTTTTTAGACTATCATTCTTAAATAATGCAGTATAATTTCAAAGTTGTAGGACAACTTCATACACAATTGTACCTCTAAATAGTTATGACAATAATCATAATTTATGTTACGCTTTAAAGTTATAGTCGTTTCCTTAAAATTGATAAGATTTTCAGTTATTTAACAATCATAAATTTTCATAAATAGTTTTGATGAATGGGATAATTCCAAGATCCTTCAAAACCTAGTGTTATTTGTACATACTCAAAAAAATACGTTATACGATTTTATTCTTGAATTGGTCCCAAAATTTCTTAGCTGGGTTACTTGATCATTTTTCTTATAATGAGATGAGGCTTTTGTTCAATTTTTCATTTTGATTCATACACATGGTCTGTCTAACCAGAGATAAGGCAGATCCTGGAGATCTGGCTTGCTTCATTTGTCCTTTCTATTTACCACAGTGTTCCTCAGGTCCTCACCATCTGGGTTTGGGGCATGTTGAGAATCTGCAGGAATTGCCTCTGAGGCTTAAGATTACAGTGGAGATGCCTAAGAGGTTTAGCTTTAGACCTTGCCGTCAGCTTTTGCCTTAAAATGGTCAAGCCAAACAGTATTACTGAGAATTAACACTTGTTTAAAGTACAAGATAAAAACCTAAAAGTAATACTATTTTGTCCAAGGTAACCATCTCTAGATATCCTTAAAATTTGTTTTAAGCTCATTTATTAATAAAAATGTATTTATCTTTTACGTGTGTCAGACACTTCCATAGCTGCTAGGAATTAAAAAAAATATTTCTAGGAATTCTAAGAATAAAAATAGATATTGCACTGTAAAAAAGGAAGTGTTTTATTTTAGAGCACTGTAGATATAAAGAATATTGCATTATATATATAAATAAGTAAAAATATATAATTCAATTTAAAACAAAAATGTTCAAAAATAGATCTTTAAACACATCACACAATTGGTTTCTATTGTTAGGTCCATATCACCTTTTCTGTGGTTCATACAATTTATTTTCGCAGAAAAAAATAGCAGAGTAGCTTATCGTGGCCACCTTTCCTGCCTCTGCTAAGCTACTGCTTCTTTGCTTACTGGCTTTGCCCTAATGTTTTCCCTAGCTACTTAGCTTCTCTTCTCTCTAATTTACAGTTGTGGTTGTGTGTGTGCTTGTGTGTGTATGTGTTTATACGGTGGTGGTTGTGTGCTAATAAAAATTCCTAGATTATTTTCACTTCCCATTCAGTCCTCAGGACTGCTGGTTGGGTGTGGGACTGGTGTTAGTATATAAAGTGCACTATGCCATAACTTTCTGTTCTTTCCTTGGCTAACAGTTTCTAATGTTTATGGCATGAGGTCGACTGGTTGTATGGTTGTTAATGTTGAATTATGAGTTCTTTTCACTCAACCGCTTCTGTTGTTTTCATTCATTTTATAACAATTGGAGAAAGGAAATGATTTGTTTCACCTTTACTTTTCCATCTTTACCTAAAAATCTGGGCTTGCTTATGAAATAGCCATTACATTTCTGAGCAATTTAAGCCTTGACTCGAATGTAATGAAACATAGATCTTTAAAAACAGACTTAATCTTTTGATTTCTCTACATACGGAGTCCTCGACAGGAGCGTGTGTTCCAGGGTAGAGCAAAAGAGGAAAGAACTAAATTTCTTTTCACCGTATTGTGACATGAAAGTGTAAATGCCACATATTTAATCAATCAACCAATCAAGCAGAATCAGACTGCCAGCATTGAATTTGATTATGTAACAATCTCTATATAAGACATGGTCCTTGTTCAAAATGAATTTTCCTTTTACTTAAATTTTTATACAAGAAATGTATAATCCAGTTAAAAGGTTGTCAGAGGGGAGAATCTTTAACCAAGTCAATGAAATAGGTGAGAACGAATTCCAGGGTCTATTCATTTGTGTTTTTCTCTTTATGGAGCTGGGTCGTTCAAAGGTTTTCTCTGCCTTTGAAAGTTGATGTACCTTGGCTTAGAATTCTCTGTTGTTGTTTTGGGTGTCAATTCACTCAACGCCACCCTCAAGAATAAATTAACTCAGTCAGTGATCTTCTAAGAAAGAAATGATAATAACAGGGAAGAGTAGTTGAAATGAATGTTTTGTCGGATTTATATTTTAAACATGTATGAAATACTCATTTTTAAGTATTCTGAAAATGCTTTTTACACAAGCTTGTTCATGAATGAGTTTCTGGTTACATTTTATATTTAGAATAATTTCTGTGTATTATGCCATTTAAAAAAAGTTTTTGTGTTTGGAGTAAGAGAATATTTCAGTTGCACTTCCTGCTTTTTAATTTTTTTGCTTGAAATTGCTGTAAGTACACCTCCAAAATTCAATGTTTTGGAAAGGAAAGAAATTCTTTCTTCTCATTAATGTTTTCATAATTAGGTACGCACTTACTCTTTTTATTTTTTCCCCAGGAAAAAATTTCACCTCTCTGGGCATAAAATTGGATTTGCCCTTTTAATTACGTAATTGATGAGCAAATATTTATTTTGCTTTTTTTGCACAGCATTGCTCTGGACATTTTGGAAGGAATTAGAATCTAGTTGAGTAAACAAGATCACACTTATATAGAGATTTTGTTACATTGTATGTGTGAAATTTCAGAAAAGTGCCAGTCACTATGGTGTGGAGCATTCTAGGAGGGTCTTATGAAAGGGGTAAGGCTTGAGTACAGAACCTTAAGGAAGGAAATGTATTTGGAATGACCAAATAGAAGTGACCATTCTCAGCTGGCAGAAGGGAAAAAGGAGGTAGTAGTGGGAAAGCAGTCAGAGGTACCAATTAATAAAGAAGCAAGACATGTTGAGGGCTGGATGAGACTTGTTTTGACTAGAAAAGATGAGCCTTTCAGGTGAATGACAAGAAATACTATTTTGTGTGTGGTCAATTGAGTTTATGGTTAATATCAGGCTGCAGAGCTGCAGCTTGAGGCAACAAGAGATAGATAATGAATAAATAAGTAGTGAAATTAAATTATGAGTGCCTGAAATCTTATCAAGTAATTTGAATGGAGTTTGAAACGTAGAGAAAAGATTCAAGAAAGCCAGCTGGGATCCTGGCTTAAATATGTCATCCTGACAGAAGGAAGGCTTTCATTGGCCATGGTGGTGGGGTAATTGAAAAGTGTAGAATCTGATGGACCTCAGAGGAATCATCTTCTGATTGGGGAAATTCTAATCATGGAAATATAAACAATGGTGAAAAACAGGAAGAAAGAGCTGACTTTTCCTCAAGATATGGAAAACAAATGTCTTGATATCAAAGAGAGTCTTAAGAATTAGGAGTATTTAGGAGTTGCCTAAATAGCAATTATTACGGGATAGATACTCTGCTAAATCCTTTATATTCATTATCTAAATTAAAAATTGAAAGAGTGGTTTTATGGTATTCTGATATCAATCAAACACGGATATTTTCTTTTAATTTTAAAAAGATATTGTCTGCCATTTATTTTTTGTTTAAGTGGTATATAATTGTCTTTGGTTTAAAATATTGTTCTTAACACAGATTAATTAATTTTCTACACCAAGGTTGGTTTATGGACTTTTCATCTCATCCCTATGATTTATCTTTCTGTTCTGATTGTATATTCACCATTTTAAATTTATTAAAATTTATTATGATGATTTCTAAGTCATAAATAGAAAATCTATTGACTTTTTGAAGAGTTATACTGTCTCTAGTCAGTTTACAAAACTCTCTTAGTAATTATGATAATTTCTAGTTGATTTTCCTGGGTTTTCAAAGCTGCAAATCATATCCTCTACAAATAATGATAAATTAATCTCCTCCTTTCCAAAACGTAAACTTTATTCATTTTTGTCTCACTAGCTTGGCTAGAACTTCTAAAACTATGTTGAGCTGTAAAAGTATTAGTAGGCATTCTTTCTTTTATGAGTATATTTATGTTTCCATATTAAGCATGCTGTTGGTTATTAATTTGAGATATGCATAGCAGTTGTATACTTTTAATATCAATTTCTGAGATGTTAGAATGTTTTATTTAAAAAGGATATTGACTTTCATTATATGACTTTTTGACAACAAGATAATTACGGTTTTCTTTTCTTATCTGCTGAGATGGTTAATAATAGTGAATATGTTACATTTCAGACAAGCTTGAAATAAAGTCAACTCAGTCACGATGTTTTATTATTTTAATGTATTAATTGGATGGATTGGCTAGGTCTGAAGTTTCCTGTCATTGAGTTCTGTTTTCAGATGATGATATCAAAAGTCATACTAGTGAAATGAATCGCAAAGTTTACACTCTTTGATGTTCCGGAACTCAAAATACTGTTCTTTGAAGATTTTGAAAGAAGTTATTGATAAAAGCTTTTATGTCTAGCAACATGGTTGGAGCAAACTCATTGGTCAAAAATTTCTTAACAGCTTTCAAATTTTTGTCTTCTTATTGAGTTATTTTTTGGATATTTATATTTTCTTGGAAAATATCCATTTCTTTTCAACTTTTAAATATATTAGTGGGAATTCTCTTCTTTCTGTCTGCAGACAGGGAGTTTAGTTTAATTTGGCTTGTGTGTTTATATTGCCTTTCTTTATTAGACTTTCCAAAGGGCATTCTATTTTATTGGTCTCTCCTATAACTGCGTTTTTAATTGTTTTCTCATTCACTAATTCTACTTGTAATTCACGCTATTCTTGGAATTATTTTGTTGCTCTTATTCTAACTTCTCGAGTTAAGAGTTTAGTTCAATTATTATTTTCTTTCTAGTCTAACAACTTCAATATTGATAGATATCCCTATTAATTTAAGTAACTTTTAATATGTAGTTCTTAATTTTTAGAGAGCCTATAACTGCAACTTTGATTTCCTCTTTAAAATTTAGGTAGTACATTTGTATTGTCAAGTGATTTAATTTTTAGATTGTGTAATTTGCTATTCAATTCTGGTACTATTTAATTTTGAACAGAGGATATAATTTATGTAATTAAAAGTTTCCATATTGGAAGAAATAAAGCATTCATTCACCTAATAAGCAAGTAGGTAGGAAAAGGAACCAATGATTCCCAAACTTTACTGAACATCAGAATCACCTGGAGAGCTATGCCGGCCCCACCCCTAGATTTCTGATTCAGCAAGTCTGGAGTGAGTCTCACTAATCTTTATTTCTAACAAGTCTCCTAGTGTTGCTGATTCCCCCAGTGTGGGGACCACACTCTGAGAATCAAAATTATAAAAATATTTTTGAGTTTTAATCAGAGGATATTGTACTTAATAAAACTAGAAATTATAGCTATTAGAGCTCTTTAGACAAAGGAAGTGATTTGATGAAAGCAAGTTTTCAGTAAAATTTATTTGACGAGAAGTTGAAGAACAGTTTGGGTGGAATTAACAGACCCTAAACTTGGGATAATAAATTGGAGAAACTTTTCAAAGTGTAGGCTAAGGTGGTCATGGGTGAGTAGGAAGAACGTGAAAGAAACAGAAGGAACACATCAGGATGTTGTGTTATTGGATATTGTTGGAATATAATGAGATGGTTTAAGGTCATTGGTAGAGGAAATCTGGGGACTAAGGTGAGGGGAGGGAGGGCATGCAGGGCACAAAATTTAATGAAGCACTTGCTGATTTCACCTCGCTCTTCTGGCCCCGTGTTTTATCAGAGTGAAGGCAATGACTACTTCTGAGGTTACTGCAGGGCATGGAAGAGTGGAATTTCTATTTCTGTTGAAACTGTGAACGTATTCTGCAAATGTCAATTCTAGTAATATTGAAATCCAAAGTCTAAATTTTCAGGATTTTGTCTTCAAACTGCTCAAGTCATAGCTGGATCACTTTGACCAAATGGAAGAGATTGGGAGGATGTGGGATTTGTAACTGTATCTACTCATCTGTGAGGAATAACGGAACTGGCCTGACTGCAGATGGTGAATGGTTTACTAGGGTGATCAGAGCCTGTTATCCTAAGGTCCATCTCTCCTCCATCTCAGTGGAAGAAAACAGCAAGCAACAAGGGCAAGTGGACACAAATAGTGTCAGGAAGGAGGAATTAGCTTCACAAAAATCAGGCAGCCCATGGGAAAGACTCCATCATTAACTGTGTCTCGGAGACAAAATGCATGTCAATAGGAAGGGTCTGGCAGGGAGAGAGCAGCGCCTGCTGTTCTAGAATAGAATGAAAATACTGGGACTCTCAACCAGACTAAGGGAAAAGCCTATATATCCAAATGCACCATAAAATTTTGCCTTAGGCTACTGGAAGAAACAAAGGATTATGAGATAATTTACACATGTATACTGCCTTGAGCACAAACTTAAGCACTTTCCACAAAAGACCAAAGGGAGGGGCAGTAGCTAAGATAGAAAAGCTGTTTTCTAAATCCAGCTTAGTAAATCATTCCTTCAAACATAATAATAAAGGAAAGCTATGTCAATGAAAAGAAAGTAAAAATTGTTATCAAAGGATGTGCCTTCCATGTGTTTTATGTGTGTATATTAAATTCTTTCCAGCTTACTACCATTTGCGTTGACATTATCCCTTAGAAGTCTTTCACTTCTGAAAATATACATCTGGTAAGAAAAACTGAGTCAATGACTTGTGTGTATATAAATCACTTCATTCTTTCCTTTAGAGGCAATTTCAGTCTGAAGGCCTCCATTGGAAAAAATAAATAAAACACAGAAATTAAAATAAAAAAAAGAAAGCAGAAAAGTTAGAAAACATATCCCAAATGACAGTAAATGTTAATGGTCTGATCACAGACACAAAAATTGTCCTTCAAACTGAGGCGTGTATTAAATAGTAATGGATAGATATACTTCTCTGTGAGATCTGATTTGTCTAGCAAATCCTTACTGACATATACTCTCATTTACTACTATATAGCCTTTTGAAAATGCCATTGCAGCAGAGCATAAAAAAGGTTATTTAGATTAAGTATAGTTACAAGATAAGCAGTATACTGAGTTCATTGGACTTCATGCGCACTCATTTAATTTCTACCGCTCCATTACTCTGAATCAAACTGCCCCTGAAAGAACAAGAGGAAGGAAAAGGGCATTAAAAAACACAAATCACAAAGCAGAGAACATTCTTCTTAAAAACGAAATGGTCTCCATGTGTTACCGTTTAATACCATGGAAATACTTTCTTGACTTTTATAGCATGCAAAGAAATTGCACCCATCTATTAAAGAATGCAATAAAAAAAGACTTTGAGGTGGGTTAACATTTTCCAGGTCTTTATCATTAGAGATGGGTTTGGAACTTCAAAACACTGTAAAATATTATAAATGGTATCCATTTGCATCTGTGTGCAGCTTATGGCATAATGAATGCATGACCACTTAACCGTTTATTGAATACAGGAAGAAATACGATGAGATCTTTGGTGATATGTTTTAAGATGAGGCCCAAAGCCAGGCTTTAAAGACAGACAGAGTGCCAAAACAGTTTATCTTCTTTTTTCTTTTAACTGTAGTGCCATTAAGTGCCAGTATGAGGCTTTTTGGACTTCATTTGAAATTCAAGTAATTAATATAACTAGAGAAAATAATTTTGAGAGGGATAAAGTATTGTGGTAAAGTATAAACAGGAAAGGCCTGAAGTTTAGAGGACAGAAAATGACACAGCCACTACAAAAGTTATACTGGCTGATTTAAGTAATCGTTAAGACCTTTCACATGTTCGGTTTGCATTTGACAGTGGCTGAACTTTATTAGTCTTTAATGGCCTTCATTAAATTATATTCAGTATCTAAGAGGCTACGCATTGAATGGGGGTTATGAGGACATTCTCCTTTACTGACATACATACCTCAACCAAGGAGGTATGAACCTTAGCGTCTGGTTTTGGGGAATAGCGTGCTTTCTATCTTATTTCAGACAGTGGACAAATGGCAGTTTTTATAGATTTTCTTTCCATGGGCTCCTTCCTAGTAACATTTAAACAAACAGCGTCTGTCTTTAAAAAAATCCTGTCATTGACTCTTCATCTCCCTTCAATTACTGCCCTAGTTGTTATTGTTCTTTGTATCATCCTCCTCACAAATAGAAAAGCATTACCTTCTCACCTCTAACCATCTCCCCAACCTTCTGTAATCTGGCTTCTTCACTGACCTTCCTCCCCTGCTTAGCTCACACCAAGGTCACTAGCAACTGCCATGCAGATAAGTCAAATATATACTCTCAGTCACTATCTAATGCATCTCTCTTTTATCAGTTGCTACCAGATCACTATATTTTGTAAAGAAAAAAACCTTTTCTTTTTTCATCATTTTTCCACATTGACCATAAATGTGTAGGCTCCCCTGAGTTCTTTCCTAAAGCCGATTCTCTTCTGAATCTGTGACTTCTCACTAGGAAACTCATTCCCTCTCCACCTTCAGTTTAGGATCCAAAAATACCTATCTGTGGCTAGATTATAAACTCATGAGAACAAGACAGTATCTACCTCGGCAGTGTCTACACGACACCAAACAGTTCCTCACACGTAGCAGGCTGTCAGTAAACATCTATTCCTGGCTAGCTGATACTTCCTTCTGTTCACTAAGCCCATACAGCAAACTGCCTAGAAGACATTTTTAATTGGAGGTCTCTATGTTACCTGGACTCAGAATTTCCTAAAGTGAATTCATCAACTCCACAAACTGCTCTGAACCCGCTGCCCCCCCGCCCCCCCCCCCCACCCCGCATCTTCTCCTTTCAGGGGTTGGGAGGCAGAACCTGCTTCTTCAGTGTGCTTCCTAATTTATATCATGGTGCCACCAGGCACCTAGTTGCCCAAATGAGTACCCTGGGAGTCCTTCTTAACTCCTTTCTTTCCCTCACTTATTTCCCTGTGGGCCACAATGTCTATCTTTCTAATCCCTCCCTTCTCTCCATCCTCACCACCAGCATCATATAAAGGAACAAGTATTATTTTAGACTTAGACTCCTTCAACTGTCTGCCAAATGTTTTCACAAATTTCCAGTCTTAAACCAAGATTTTTTCCTACTGGGTAAATTTCATTTCCAAATGCCTTATGCCTTACAGTATTGGGAATCCTTGGGGTCAAAACAGTGTGCCTAATGGGAAATTTCACCAGGATTTTGATTCCTTTTTATAAAACTTAGTCTTTCGTAAAAGGAGGAATCCTAGTTTACTGACTCTTTATAGAGGCATGAGAATTGCTATACGTGTTTACATTAATCATGGTAATTAATGTAAACATTAAACATGGTTTTCTTGTCAAAAATGACTTCTAAATTACCCCAGTTCTGCCCTGCCCGGGGGAGCCTGCAGTTGTCTCAAAGGTTCTGTATATTAACTGGCAATTTATCATACAAACATTCATTAATTTGCCCAAATTATTTGGTTTTCATTTGTATTTCTGACTACAATACCTGTCTGATGGTAATAAATCCTTTTGCTCACCTTAGTTCTCCCTTATTCTAACTCTAAGGAGCTCTCCCTTCTACGTGTATGTTGGTGTTTGATAAAGGAAAGCATAATTCCCTTAAACAGTAACACAAATTTGTATCATGTTTAAGATGGTTCTTCTCCTTTCAGAACTGAAGAATCCTGTTATTTATTTTGTCTTCATATCAAAGACCACATTCATCCCATTCTTAAAATTATTTAGTTGCCTTAATCTCTGTATTTGAATAACTATCAGTTCCATTCTAATGGTTTTTCACTTTCTGCTTCAACCTGGCAATGGGACAGGAGGACTTTAAGAAACAATTAGAACACATTGTCCGTATCTGAATTTTGTCATCATGTTAAATCCTTAATGTGGCTAACCTGTATCTACTCTGATGCTCTAGCTGTTTATTGTGTAGGGTTATGACTACTTGACTATTTCATTCTTGTGCCTTTTCATTTTTCTTCCTAGGGCATTTGCAGTTTAACATGGATTCTCTACAGAGGACTGTAGGAGGATTATGATGGACCCAAATAAATAACTCTTTATTCTTAAGCACTTTGGTGCTTAGATGGAGAAAATTGTGTTTTCTCAGTGGGACTTGCCCTGGAAGATTCTAATCAACACAACAGGAAAATCTCCTCTTGCCTACATATGAACTTGGCCTTCCAGAGAGTTCGTATTAGTAAAAGACAATGTGGCAGCATAGGTAGGAAGCACCTGTGCTTTTAAACTGGTTATGTCCTTCTAAAGAGTTGCTGGTTCATTGTAAAATTGTGAGGCTTGGGGCAAAATTTCCCCTGGATAAGAATATAAAAAATATTTATAACTTGAAGACTAAGACATTTTTAATGTAAGAAATATTATAACTGAGACATGAGCCACCTGGCTGTCCCCCAAGTCCTTGGTTCGCTTGAGTAGATAGAACCTCTAAGCCATACATAAAATTGAATGTCTATTTCTCCTGAAATGGAAGTCCAGCTTACCTCCCAGTATCTTCAGGGATTTTTAGTGGGGGCTTAAATTTCCCCAGGACTTCTCTGGTCCCGACAACCTTTGCTCATCAACCTGATCTCCGGAGTGTATGCCACTGAATGCATATGCTATTCTATTTCTGCAGTGGGTCACCCTGCTGCACACCACTCAACCACTGCTACAAAGAACTGATTATATGGGCAGCAGCTTCTACTAAACTTTTAGAATAAAGAAGAGGGGTTACTGTTTAGCAAAGAATCCAAAGCATTTTTGAGCAAGCTTGGGAGTCATTGACTAGGCAGTGATATTTCCCCAATACAGATTAACGTGTCTGTTTTTATAACCATGAAAATATTAAGTGAGTTTATAATTTTATAATCTGCTGTACTTTTTTTTCTCAGAGTATAAAATCTGGGGTTTCCTAGATATTAAAATTTAAAGTTGAGATGAAGTTACTTGTAATTATAGAGGAGGTAAGGAGTCAAAAACAATATTATCTAACAACCATTCACCAATATATGAAATATTTGGAGGATATTATTGAATATGGGGGTTATTTTGGAATAGAAACAACTGTTATTGTTAGGGATAGCTACATACACATATGTGGAGTGTGTCTTTGTTTATCTATTCAATAGTTGATAGGCAATAAGATATTCAAGATCACATTTCATGCTTTCTGGATACTAATTTTCAAAATCGTGACAGAGCATGAAAATTTTCATAATGTAACGCATTTAAGAAGAAATTAAGAATTTCTTATAAACCTGTAGTTTCTTTTTTGAATATATATGAATCTCTCTCCAGGAACGTGGCAATTCCAAGCTTCTCTGGCCTTTGTGTTCATCCAACTTCCTAGGTACATAACACATAGAGCTGGAGAGTCCGCAGACTAAATGTGTACAGCTTAATGACAGGGAAATTTCAATATATAGAATAAAATGTCTAGGCAGCATTTCAACATCAGTCAGTGTGGTTAAATAAAATGTTTAAAAACCTTCAATATGCTCATTGTTCTTTAGAAAAGTCAAAAAGATGCAAAGCAGTCATTGTTATCTGTTTTAATTTTTAAAGATTAGTGGTTTCACTGTTTAAAAATTTTAAAATCATTCAATTGCCATTTCTACATCTTCTATGCCTATCTTTCCCTTAATCACACATCTACAGACATAGTCTTGGTCTCATTTGAGTCTTGTGAATCATAAGAAGTTTAGCTTTATTTTTAAATTAAGATTTTTTTAAAACCTGATAGAAAGAAATAATAACATCATTTGTTTTATTATTGATATTTAGTGCTTTTCATTTAATTTGGAGACTTCCAAATTTGCAATAGTGAAAGTAGTGATTAGTAGAGAATCTTTGAACAGTCACATTAAATTTTTTAAATTCAAAATTTGAACAGTAAACTTACTATGACGTTCCTTGAGTTTTATTTGAAGGTTTAAAACATGATAAAATAACTAAGATAATATAGCATACATCTGTTTACCCACCGCTCTGCTGTTTTTGTTTCAAATTTGTGTACAATAATTATTAAAAGTAAAGTTGAATTTTCAATCCATTCCCCACTCCCATTAGGCAATCTTGCTCTCCAGAGGTAACTATTATATAACTTTTAATGTATGACTACGTACGTCTTCATGATTGCATGTTCTGCATGTGTTTCATCAATTACATGCAAATACAAATAATTTTAACATTCTGTTTTTTTCACTCAATATAATATTTCTGAGATTTCCCAATGTGTTTAACAGCTGTAAACTAACACATCATATGGATAATAATGGTTTTTTCTAATTGAATGCTTTGAAATCTAATGTTCTGCTGTAAACATTGCTATGGAGAACATCCTTATATACACTACCTAATATATATGTGCAAGTGTTTCTCCAGGGTTCATATATAGACGTGCAATTCCTGGGTGACAGAGCATTCACCAGAAATTACTGTTTTGCCCTCCAAAGTGGATTAATAATTTATAATATCATAAGCAGGAACCGAGTGTTCCTGTTTTCCTGTGCTCAGTTCATGAACACTCGACATGTTTAGACATTTTCAATTGTCCTCACTTCCTTGTTTTCTTGATTTTCATTTTAGGTTTTCTCATATCTCAGAGTTCACACAGTTTGTTCTATGATGGAGGTATTTGGCTTTGATCTTGGTTTTGGATAAATGTTCATTTCAACATTCAGCCTTTAGGTATTCAACCAAAATACCTACATGATGTATCTGCTGATATATATGTGTACTGAGTTAAATTAGTATCTTTATACATAAATTTATACATAAATATGTGTATTAAAAATAAATAGGAAGCGAGACTTCGGAGTGAAGTGAGTTGAAGCCAACTCACTACGAATTTTTTAAAAAAGTAGTTATGATCTGGTATTCATTCATTCATATTTTTTTCTTGGTTACTCTTTTGAAATCAGTGATGTTCATATCCCATGCTAATCACCAATAAAATAGTCAGAACCTTGTATCAGGAGATATAACACAAATTGCAGACAATTCTCCATCCCTCTTTCTGCAATTACCTAAAGATCATTTTGAATTTAAGTGAGTTTAACAAGTGATTTTTTTAAAAAGAAATGTACTTTTATTTAATTAGCTCTTGAAAACGCTGGTGATGGACACAATATAAAACAGTGTATAAATTTTCATGTGAGTTAAGTGTCATTTTTTGATGAGAAGTTTTTTAATGACATCATTCAATGGAGAAGAGTTGATAATGACTGCTCCACTTTCCCCATGCCCCATCTCTTGGGACAGTGAACAGAGAGAAGTAAGTTGAAGCATATTTGCTTTTGATGACCCCACACTTAGTCTGAATAGAAAACATTATTCCAAATACTCTAGATGGAATTAAACTGACTGTTTATAAATTCCAGATGCTGTTACAGATTATTTAGAAAAACACTTCGCTTTTGATTCATCACCAGCTGAGCTCAGGAATTGGTTGAAAGATGATTTTTTAAAAATTTTTGGTATTCGAACAAAAATCTTAAGTATTTAGACATGTACCTAATGAGAAATGTGCAAAATCTTGTCTGAGGGGTATAAAAACAAATAGTGGCAACAATAAAAGAAAACCTTGGCATATATTAAGTGGTCTTTCCATGGCAGGGACTAAGCTATTTCATGTATTCATTACAACAACTCTTACGAGGTAACGATATTACTATCTCCCCACCACCATCGTACAGAAGAGGAATCTGCTTATTTGTACAGGTTAAAACACACTAAACCACAGATCTAAGAAATAGATCTAAGTGACCCCAAAGCCAACTGTCTATCCACTTTCCTCTACTGCTTCCCTTTAAATTGATAATATACAGGAAACATATCTGTCAATTTATTGAAAAGCTATAGCTTTTTGAATCTAGTGGGCACCATAAAGATGATGTCAGTCTCCTAGATTTATAAATAAGGAGACTATGTTTTAGAGAATGCCAGTGGTTTGAACAAAACCCTACACAATGTTGGCAAATATCCTAGACTCCAGGACACAACGTATTGTGCAAAACAAATTTATTTTCATGTAATATTTTCTGTAATTCCACTTTCTCTTTATAAATTTAATGGAATCTTATCACAAAGTTGGCTTAGCTGCTTATTTTATCTTCATGGTGTTCCTCTTTCCATTCTTCTGGCCACAGTATTCCTTTTGCTCTGGAGACTGTCTCTTCTCTGTTCAATGGAGTTCTGCTTTATGTGATTATTAGTCACAGTTTTCTAGCTCCTGTCAACATGCATGTGGACCCCTGACTTACACCTGGCCACTCAACGATCCTTTATCCCAGCCATAGTCGTTAGCTCAGAAATGGACACAACACCCAAAACAAATAGATCCCAAGGGTTTTGTACAAAGGCACTGGGAACTAAAGTTTCTCTCTTTATTCAGTAGTTCTCAAACTGAGTTCCTGTAAGTCTGAACCTGTTTTTAGCTATTTTCTTCAATACTTCAATAGGGAAGAGTGAGATCAAACTGCAGAGACAAAGAGAGAGAAACAGAGAGAGAAATTGATTTAATAATCTCTAACATAGCTCCATCCCTGGATTTCCTTTTACTGGGACTAGTGAAATGCCATTTTGTTTAAATTAATTTGAATAAAAGAGTTGTGACTGAAATTTTTGGATAGGAACTTTAATTTGATAATGACATAGATTATGCTCTTTACTTATTTCTTGCACACTTTCCATCACTTTATTTCTAAAGGCACAGTGGAAGGAAAGAGGAAAGGCAATGCTAAATTTATTGTGTAGTATTGTTCATACCTATTTCAAAATAGGCATAAACTAGTTTATACCTCTTTTATTTATGTTTATTTATAAACTTATTTAGAAATAAGTTTTCTAAAATAACGCTAGAAAGTTTGCTTTAAAGTATTTTATTTAGTGTTAAACCAGGTGCCAATGTATAATTATAGAATTGAATTATTATACCATTGTAGGAAACAATGGTTTAATATAATAAATATATTAGTGAAATTTAATCAAATAACTTGCTGGACATATATTTCAGAAATATAATTTTGTTTAGTCTTTCTAAGGTTTCTGATACTTTTAGGATTATGTATTTGCCAAACACAAGTATACCTTACTCAAAAGAAAAGAGACAATTTCTGAAGGGATATTGAAGATTCACTGTACTTTTATGTAGATGTAATGCTCAATACCACTTCAAATTGTCTTCAAAATTAAACAAGTGGTAGCATCCTTTTATAAAATAGATCATTATACAGATGCAAATAGGTCAAAATTTACACCAAGAAATATACATGTATACGAGAAAAGTTAGCATAATAAATATGTAAAGTAGACGAAGGTTCCATATTCTGATATTACTAAAGAGTGACAGTATTTTCCGAACTTTCCTTTCCATATTTGCTGGCTCATGTATTAATGCTTGGGATGAAAGAAGCATCAAATTAAAACTATTAACAGGTAATATATTAATTTATATTTATTAAGAATTTACTCTCTGTGTTAAGCATTCTACATGCTTTATCTTATTTATTCTTCAAAATCCTTATGACATAATAAGATTTGTGTCTCTGTTTTACAGCAAGAAGAGGAGTTTAAAGAGGATAGGTAACTGGACAGTGGCAGAATCTGGCTTGCATTAAGGTTTCGCTCATGACCATACTCTTAACTCAAACGATATTGTAGCCCAAACGTTATCTCTGCCTTTAACTATCAGGATAGATTCCAGTTTTAATCACAACTTCTTGTCCATTTGCAAGGGAAAGAGGCAGCTATTTTCTATCCAAGCACTTTACCTAATTAAAAAAAATTCATCCTCAATATTTGTATAGGTGGCAAATGTATGTTCATGTCTAATGGTGAATTTATATCCTTAATACACATGGTTAACATTTAAAGATGCATATCAAAGAGTACATCTCTTGTATAAGGAATAAAAATCATGACACTGGCCATTAGAAGGTATTAAAAAATTCATGGCAACTTTTGAAAAAGGAGGAATGTTATTAACCTTGGTGTCTTGACCAAATTACAATTCGGGTAATTACATTTGTCTTCCTTAATCTCCTTTTCAACTTTCAGTTGGGTAGTGTATTCTTAATGGATTTCATTACCAAGCTTCCCTTAGGATTTAAAATAGGACTTATCTTCCAAGACTGGGTTCACTACAAATTTATGTTCTGTAACTTCAATTGAGCTGTCACTGAAACTCTTCAATTGTGTGCGTATGTCTCTAATTCATTCTTCTTTTTTATTTTTTGCTTTCTCATTTTGGCTCTTTCCAAACCATTTCCATTCTACTCAAGACCCAAATGCACATTTCTGCTCAGCAATTATTTTTGTATGCCAAGTATGCAACCACTCTCTTATGCTCAGAAATACTAAGATTTTTTAAATGCAGTACTAAGGTATTGTTTGCTACTGTCCATGACCTTCCACAGCAAAAAGCACTGCTCTTTTACCCTTAAGGAGATGAACTCACCACCTTCTTTCTTGAAAGAAATCACTTATCCAGTGTGCACTTCCTCAGCCTATCTCTTCCTCAGGAAAGTATCTTCCTATGACCACATCCTTGACTCTTCAAAATTTCACCCTCATCATTCTACTATTTCCGCTTTCTTCATTTCTGACTGTTTTGAAGGAGGGTGTGCACCTTCTTTCCTAAATGTCCTCGCTTATGCTCTTGATCCCTCCCTTCTGTGCTGTCTTACTTCTGTCACTCTCAAATCATTCACTTTCAGTAATTACACTTCATAAACATTTAAAATATTTTTTCTTATTAAGAGGAAAACCCCCCATTCCATCTTGGTTTCTCTAGTGCTGGGGCAATCACACACTCTTTTCCTTCTTTTATCACCATGTCCTTACTTCCCATTTTTTCATCAATTCCACACAATATAATTTCCTCTTCTGCCATTCTGTTACAAGTGTTCTACAAAGAAACCAGCAAATTTCAAATTTCAAAATCAATATCCTTTTCTTAGCACTCAAAATTTGTATTTCTCTCTTGGCTTTAACATTGTTGACTACTCCATTCTTATAAACTCCATGTACCTTCAACTTCCCATACATTTTGATCGTTCGATTTTCTCCTCTTGCCTTTATGAATTCAACTCTCTTGATGGTTTCTCTTCATTTTTCAAATTTTAGTGTAGGATCTTCCCAATGCTTTGTCTTTGGCTTCTTTTCTTTCTGTAATCTCTTTATCAGTGATAAATTTTAATTAGCTAACTCAATTGAAGAAAAATAAGAAAGGAAAAAATATAACATCTGTGTAGTTACTATGTGCCAGCCTTTGGAATAAATATTGTACATGAATAATTTGATTTATTCAGGAAAACAAAACCAGAAATATTATCAGCATTTTACAGATCAAAAGCTAAAGCTGAATACGATCTAAATATATTTTAAAATCACCTCTCCTATACCTTGTTTTGTGTTTTCTTACTTAATTCAATTCATTCAGCAATCTCAGAGTTAAATATTATTATCTCTAATGGTTAGTTGCAGTATTTCAGACAAAAGATGATGAGCAGGCTATTCTATGTTTCATAGCAAAATTTCACAGTAGGTCCAGGACACAAATTCAGGTATATACAAATCCAAAGTTTATGTTCAGTCCTTTACAACATCTTGCTTCGAAATGGATTACTCTGTCACATGCTCCTTCACTTATGAAGTCTCTCTGGAATACCATCCTACTTCTCTGAATATGTATTAGTCATATTTATATAGGTATCCTCCTACGATTATATATTCCACACACGTAAATAGCTTAATTTTAATGTTTTCTAAAAACTCACTTCTCTATCTGATATCAGTGAATTTCTATTTTTCTTATGGAAGGCTTGTTTTTATATCAGCATTTGTATTTCTTTTTTTTTTTTTTTTAAAGATTTTATTTTTTTCCTTTTTCTCCCCAAAGCCCCCCGGTACATAGTTGTGTATTCTTCGTTGTGGGTTCTTCTAGTTGTGGCATGTGGGACGCTGCCTCAGCGTGGTCTGATGAGCAGTGCCATGTCCGCGCCCAGGATTCGAACTAACGAAACACTGGGCCGCCTGCAGCGGAGCACGCGAACTTAACCACTCGGCCACAGGGCCAGCCCCTCAGCATTTGTATTTCTATTTTCAGTTTCTTCCCCTATAACTTCATTTAGGAACTCATGTGACCACACAACACTGATACACAGGGCCAGAAATGGAGTGGAGTATAGTAAGCTAAGAAGTATGGAATATTTAACTTAGTGGTTTAAAAGTACACATCTACAGTACCACAGTGTGTCAAATAGTTGGGTCTGTCAAATCCGTAAAATCCAATGATGCTTGCTAATATCTTACATGTTAATAGATTGTGAAGGAATATATTACAGTCTGAATGGCTTAAATTCACATTTCCAAGAGTTTTCTTACTTTGCCAAAGAAGCAGGGTGCTATGGACTGAAATATCTCCCCCAAAATCATCTGTTTACGCCCTAACCCCCAATGTGACTATATCTGCAGATAGAGTCTTCAGGAAGTAATTAAGGTGAAATGAGATCATACAGTGGGGCCTTACTCTGATGGGACTGTGGTCTTACAAGAAAAGGCAGCTCAGGCCGGCCTGTGGCTGAGCGGTTAAGTTCCTGCACTCTGCTTCGGATGCCTGGGGTTTCCTTGGTTGAGATCCTGGGTGCGGACCTAGCACTGCTCATCAAGTCACGCTGAGGGAGTGTCCCACACAGCAGAGCCAGAAGGACCTACAACTAGAATATACAACTATGTCCTGGGGGGCTTCTGGGAGAAGAAGAAGAAAAGAGAAGAAGAGGAAGATCTCTCTCCCTCCTGCCTCTGCCACCTTAACATGCAGTGAGAAGCGGGCCACCTGCAGGCCGAGAAGAGAGCTCTCACCAGAACCTGACCACGCAGGCACCCTGATAGTGAACTTCCAGACTCCAGAACTGGAGAAAATAAATTTCTATTATTTAAGCCACATAGTACGGCATTTTGTCATGGCAATCTGAGCTGACCAATACTCAGGGCAAATGGGCATTTTACAGAGCATTTTGCAAAGAAAAAAAGAGCAAAGTAATGTAAAGAGTTAAAATTGTGAACATTGAGAAAAATTCCTCAATAACGTGTAACCTTGCTTATAGTTGTCTTTCTGCTAGAGATAGTGCCATTTGGTTTGTAACTCTTATAAAAGGGTAACGACTCAGTGCTTTCTATAACTATCATTCAAAACAGAGGATGGCAATTGCTACATTAAAGATTTAAGGAAAGTGCAAACATTCTAGTCCACATTCAATTTAAAGTAAATGTCAAAAATTCTTGAATAGTATCAACTCATCATGTACCACATGCTTATTCTGTGCCAAAATTTAAGCTTTCTTGCATAACGCTATTCATTGCTACAACGACTCTGAGTTCAGAGTATTGTCTCCACTTTAATATCCATTTTAGTAACATGGTGGCCTAGATACCTGTAGAGACTTGCCAACTTAAAACAGTAATAGTCTAAAACGCAATATATGTGTTAAAAATCTTCTTTTAAGTATCAATAGTATCTCAAAAAGGTAAAATATTTTTCATGCTAGGGACTGAGTGAAAGTCAGAATCCAGAGAGGTAAATGGGACAAGGCTATTTGCTTTTGTCCTTAGACATCTGCATAACTGATGAATCTGAGCTTTGGATTTCATGGCCTTGGTTCACCCCCAAAATAACAAAATTTACATTAGGAGATAATCCTTTCAATAATCTGAGATCCAAAAACACTGCACTCTCAGGGTGAATTCATATCAAACTTGCTTTCTCTCCTTGCAGAAGACTATATCTTACACCCATTAGAATGGCTATAATCATCAAGACAAAAAACCACAAATGTTAGAGATGTTGTGGAGAAAACGGAAGCCTCATCCACTGCTGGCTGGAATGCAAATTGGTGTTGCCACTATGGAAAATAGTATGGAGATTTCCAAAAAAATTAAAAATAGAAATACCATATGACCCAGCTATCTCACTACTGGGTATTTACCCAAAGAACTGGAAAACAACAATTCAAAGGGACTTATGCACTCCTATGTTCATTGCAGCATTATTCACCATAGCCAAGATGTGGAAGCAACCCAAGTGCCCATCGATGGATGATTGGATAAAGAAGATGTTGTATATATACACAATGGAATACTCCTCAACCATACAAAAGGACAAAATATTCCCATTTGCAACTACATGGATGAACCTTGAGGGCATCATGTTAAGTGAAATAAGCCAGACAGAGAAAGACAAACACCATATGATTTCACTTATATGTGGAATATAAACAAACTTAAGGAGAAAGAGAATAAATTAGTGGTTATTGAGGGAAGGTGGGTGGAGGATGGGCACAAGGGCTGAAGGAGCATACTTATGCGGTATACGAAAAACAATAATGTACAACCGAAATCTCACTATGTTATAAGCTATTATGACAACAATAAAAAAATTAATGAGAAAAAATTTTTGAAAAAACAGCTATCTTGATTCAAAGCAGAAAACGATGAGTAAGAAATATTGCCAAGGATTTGAAACCATGAAGTCTCCCCATGAGGATTTGTTGCCTCAATTCACACTCTAGTCTCAAAAAAAAAAAATCCAAATCCTCCTTGGAAAACTCTCCTTTATATCTCAGTCTTCTTCCCTATCTCTCTGTCTGTATCTTCAAAAGAGGAGTAGCAAAAATAACTAGGATAGGGGGCTGGCCTGGTGGCGCAGTGGTTAAGTTTGCACGTTCCACTTCTCAGAAGCCCAGGGTGTGCCACTTCAGATCCCGGGTGCAGACATGGCACTGCTTGGCAAAAGCCATGTTGTGGTAGGCATCCCATGCATAAAGTAGAGGAAGATGGGCACAGATGTTAGCTCAGGGCCAGTCTTCCTGAGCAAAAAGAGGATTGGCAGTAGTTAGCTCAGGGCTAATCTTCTTCAAAATAAATAAATAAATAAAATAACTAGGATAGAAGAAACAAGGCACCATGAACAAAAGTCAGCAACTGACAAAAGAAAGTGATCTAGAAAATTTTAGATAATTGAATTATATATAAAGACTTTAAAATAACTGATGATTACGCTTAATGATATAAAACTCAAGCTTGAAATATGCACAGCAAGCAAGAAACAATAAAGAATGATCAAGGATATTTGAAAAATAATTCAATAAATCTTTTAGAAATTAAAAGTTGAATAATTGAAACAAGAATCCAGTGGATAAACTTTACACAGATTAAATATGGAATTATGAACTAGACGATAGATAGAAGTGTACGACAACAAGAGATAAAGTAAGACAAAATAGGAAAGGTATTGATATATGAAGAACAAAAAAGATTTAACAAACATATAATTTTTGTTCCAGAAGAGAAGAAAGGGAATATGACAGCGAAAATACTTGAAGATGTAATGCAAAAAAATTTCAAGAACTGATGAAATCACAAAACCACCCATTCAAGAAGCCCAACAAAACTCAAGCAACATAAACAAACAAAAATACCTACCCCATACACACATAGTGAAACTACAGAATCCCCAGCAAAAAGAGATCTTAAGAGCAGATCTCCAGATGGAAGGAGATTCGCTCTAATGGTGCAATGTTTAGACTGTCGTCACTTATGCAACAGCGGAAACCAGAAGATGATGGCACCATATCTTCAATATGCTAAGAGAAAATATTTCTTAAACCAGTATTCTATGATCATGAAGATTTCTTTCAAGAAGAAGAGCAAACGAGTAAAAACTTAGCATTTGCCATCAGCACATTCATAGTGAAATAAATTTTAAAGTATATGCTTCAGACAGAAGTAAAATGATCTCCGAAGGAAAATTTGATATTCAAGAAAAAATAGCACAGAAATGAATACATGAATAAATTTAAGACAACAATTGGTTTTGGAAACAATAATAACGTGTGGTGATCTATTATTACCCATATTTTACAGAGGTGGAAAGGGGGTGACAGACAGATTGAGTAGTTTTCTCGATATCATGTAACTATTAAGTGGCAGAACTAAACTTGAACCCAAATATACTGATTCCCAAATTCTATAATTAAATCCTCCATTCAACTACTTTTTTGAATGAAAAACTAAAGGATGAATAAACGGATAGAATCCATTTCACAGAATTAGTGATTAATAGATCTGAAAAAAGAATACAGAAGAGATAAAAAATTTAAAAGTCAGGATTCAAGATTTGTGGATCCACCACCAAATTACCTAGCTGTGTAAAAATGTGTAAGTCCCTTAAGATATCTGATCTTAGCTTCATTGTATGGAACATGGGAACACTATCTGTGCCCCCTGCTACAGTTTTGTTAGGATAATCTACAGAAGGTCTTTAGGAATAGAATGAGAAAATAAGGACCAGCTCAACCCTCCTTGTACCTCACTCATCATTCAACTCAAGCGATTACTTCAAAACAAGAAAACGCTCCATACAGGAGGGTTGGTGCCATGGACAACAGCAACAACAAAATGCAAAGCAACAATTGCACATTCCCCTTTCCCACTCTGGGTTTTCCGAGAATCTTCTAAAGGATGGATGTGGATGATTTTGAATACAGGGTTACCAACACTTTGGAGGTCATGATTTACTCCAGCCCCCAATATTTTAATACTCTGCTTATTCTTAAGGGAGTATCATAATCACAGAATCATTGTATTAAAAGTGGGTGTCAACAGCAGTCACTGGCTGTGACAAGTCATCTCAAGCTGTAACTTCCCCTCCTCTGCCCATGTTCATGTTCTTGATCTTCAGAAGCAATGACTCTCATTCTCCATCTCTTCAAGCACGTCGGTCTCCCAAGACCTTGCAGAGGAGAATGGAGCTAATCATTGATTTGTTTATTCAGCACATGCTGGGCAGTGACTGTGAGTTGTTCTAGATGATTAGGACACAGGAGGAAATAGAGCACGCCAAGATCCCTACCCTGGTGGAGCTTGTACTGAGTAATTTCTTTTGAATTGAGTATTTGAGCAAGGCTGGCCAACAACTAACAAAATAAATAAGAATTAGCAATATCAATAGAAGCCTATTAATAATAGTAGATGATAAATGGATCAAACAAAAGAAAAACCAGTGAGTAGTAAGCAGGGTCAGGAATGCTGGAGTTGGGTCAGGCTGCAGGAAGAAGTGTATTGGCTGGCTTAGACCTCAAGGGCAAAGTTGAAATCCTTTCATTATTGGGTCAATCTTTTAAAAATAGTTTGTGATTCAGAATTATATACTACCTAAAATAAAAAGGTTAATTCATTTCTGATTCATCTAAAAATTTTAAACTGAAGCAAGCTCAAAATGAACACAAATGTCCTCAATCTGATTTCCTTCCTGCTTTCCAAGGAGAGAGAAGCATAACAGCTTTCTGTGGGAAATTTCCCACTTGCACAGGAGCCTGCTTCCCTCTTTCACTCGTTGCCACAAGGCTAGGTAATCACAAATAGAACTTGAAGAAGATTTATATATGGCACCAAAGGAAATGATGTGGGTGCAAATGTGCTTGGAGAAAAAGCTATAAATAACCAGAAAATGAAAATGCTTATTTCAATCTATGAAAGGGTCTCCATATATGTATTCTCTTAACAATTCACTCTGAGAGTTTTGAGAGAGATATATATTTGGAAGATGTATTAATGCCCTATGACTGCCATAACAGATTATCACAAACTGAGGCCCTTAGAACGACAGAATTTATTCTCTCACAATTCTGGAGGCCATAAATCCAAAATGAAGGGGTCAGTGGGGCCACACTTCCTCCAGAGGTTCTAGGAGCACATCTTCCCTTGCCCCTTCCAGCTTCTGGTGGCTGTGGGTAATCCTTGGCTTCATAGGCTTGTGACCACATCACTCCGATCTCTGAGTTTGTCTTCACATCGCCTTTCCACTGCCTGCCTGTGTCTTCTCTTCTGTCTGTGTGTTTCTTATGAGGACGCTTGTCATTGTCTTTGGGTCCTGTCCCAGTAATCCAGGAAGATCTTCTCATCTCAAGATGCTTAATGAAATTACATATGAAAAGACTCTTTTCCAAAATAGCTAACATTAACAAATTCTGGGATTAGCGCTTGAACATATCTTTTTGGGGGCTACCATTCAACTCACTACAGGGAGTTTGATTTTTATTTTGGTAATCATATTTTTATTTCAACGGCTCTACAGCTTAAAATTTTTGTTGTGGTTCCTAATTATGATCCATCAATATAGGCAACAAAAATATTTTAGAAATTAGAATACAGAGTAACAATGTGATTTTATACACCACAACACACATTATCTGAAAATATTGACTGAATCTTAATAATATCATATTTTTAGGGGAATAATTGGTTAACTTTGATGAAAACAGAAGCATATCTTAGGTAATCAACTTGATTTTCTTTGCTTCTGCCATGAATCCCGTTAGTTACTTAGACAGCGCTGCATTTCTGCATAAAATTAAATGCTATAGAAAATATCAGTAGGAAGTAAAAGGTCAGGGTGATACTTTTTTTCTTTCTTGTCATAAAGGACAAAAAACAAAAGGGAAAAGACTGGAAAAATGGAAGCATTGATATAAGAAAACAGGAAAGAAAGAAGAAAGAATTTCAATAAAATAAAAAAAGCATTATTTATGCGAAACAGCAGAAATAAACTAGAAACATGTCACTGAAAAGAGACAAGGCACAAGTATTTGAAAACCTGATGAATATACAGGCTGTATCTCAGATTTTCTGGAATATTCTGCTTCTCTCCTGACATTCATATATCTGGCCTCACTGCCTCAGAGAACGTGGGATGTTGCAAAGCTCTTTTGCCACTCTGGACGTTACAGACCTCTTCACACCTCAAGGACAATGATCTATTATGTAGCAATGGCAAGTCAAAATGGCCATTAGTAAGAATACAGAAGACCCTCTGACAATTTTCTTACCGGCTGCTACACTGTTCTGAGCCGATCATTTCCTTTGCTCTTAAAACTTGCCTTTCAGTGCTGCACTGAGGCCTCTTCTCCTCTCTAAGGAAGCTGTAATGCATTTGATTGAGTCTCCCTTTCTCTGAGAGTGACCAGTGGAGATTTATCTGTTTCCTCTCTTCTTTCCCCTGTGTAAGGTTGCAGAAGTTTTCTGCTTCAGCTACAAAACTGTACCCGGGGCCTTTGGTTCTCTCTGTTCTCGAACAATAAACAAATACAGTACCTCAATTCAATAACAAATTAAAAACAGAAAAGCAAAAGCAAATTTACTGATTTAAAAGCCATCATTTATCCATGTTCTTTCTTATGTCTTTCAAAAGAGAAGGAAAGTTCTCTGGCAGAAAATAGGTGATCCCAAGGGGATGCTGGACGTGTTTAATGAAACCAATGCTGTTTGATCAATTGGCTTCTGCATAATTGAGAGAAGAAGCTTTGCTGTCAGTCTCACCCAGCTTTTATGATGGCTCAAAAATATCTTCATAAAAATCAGCCTTTTAAAATTATATAGCCAAAGCCATAGCATCCTACTTCATTGTCTGTATTCAATAAAGGTTTAAAAGACAAATGAACAGATCGTTATTCAGTTTTCATCCTCACCTGAAATCATTTTGCTGGTGGTAAAATCGGTCAGTGTGACAGAGAGGAGTTCTAATGGAGATTGACATTAACTCACTGTGAGGCCACTAAATCAGAAGTAAGCGATCAACTATGTGCTGCATCTTGAGTTTGACTTTTCCAACTTATATGTTACGTATGATTGTCACTCTTTCATTTGTCAGTGAATACTGAGTTGGATTTGGTAATATGAGAATATAAAATGTTCAGTAATCTCTCAGTGGCCAGAGAAAGCTAGTGTAACTTGATATTACATTTCTAGGGGAAATGTTTTTCTGGGAGTTTGGGGCAAAGCACGGAAGAAGATGCTATGACCTTTGGAAGAAAAGCCCAATCCAAATTCAAGGGGGTGTTATCTTGGCTTGAAGCTCTTTGCAGATCCACTTTAAATATTTAGCTATTTTGTTAGGTAATAAGAGTATTACAGTTTTAATCTCTGCTGTGATTTAGAAAGGAATAAAGGAGTAGTGATCTGTTTACAGTACATATTAACTAAATGCATTCATTTGCATAATACCTCTTTAGGGATGGACTACATTATTCAGAGATTTCTATATGTGGAACTGCAGGGATATTTTAGGCTTCAGTGACACTGAGGTCTTCACTTAAAGTCTATTAGATTAGCACGACAACATTTCCTGATTAAAAATCCCCATTAGTGGCGAGACGACTTCTGAGAAGCACTCTTTACCTTATGGTGCCGGCAACAGGGGAGAATAAATATTCTTGTTTGAAAGTGAATTCCATATAGAAAGGCATGAGGTTGCTTTTAAAGATGTAAAAAGAATACTGGAGGAATTTAAGTGTTCTGAAGGAAAAGAAAATTACCACACAACTCCATGCTTTTAAAAATATTTCAATTCCAGATTTCTAATGGCCCATCCAAAGGCAGTGATTTTAAAAATGCTGATTCTGTGGCAGATTTCAATTTTGACATGTTCATTAAAAAATGAAAAGTGTTGATACTTGTTCTTGATTGCGCACTAGTCTTACTTTTAATTGCGTATGTATTTGTGGTAGATTGAATTACAATTTCCAAATGTTTCCTTCCCTTCCCTGTGAAAAACACCCTCCCCAAGCATACTCAGTCTTATTCATGTGGATTTTTATTACCCTTCTTTATAAGAGGATTTTCTTCTCCACCCATTGACTGCAACCTTACTATGTGACTTGGTTTAGCCAATGAGTCGTAGCAGTGATGTAGGCCCCTTTCAAGAAAAACTTTTAGGAGCCACTAGTGATTCTGTCATCTCTTTCCCTCTGCCATGGAAATGGCAATATCCGAGCCTATACGCTCCTTCATGCTGGATCTGGAAGGGTTCTCCACTTCATCTACAGTGTAAAAGACAGTAACCTTGTTTATTTATAAGAGAGACCTTTATTGTTGGAAATCACGAACATTGTATGGGTTTGTGTGAGTGTGTGTTGTGTTGTTGTTGTAGCTACCGAGTTACTGTAACAATAAACTAGGGGGGATTAAATGGTACAGCATTTTTAAATTCAAAATAATTATGACAAATACCTGGAAACAGCAAGATAAAGTTTTCATTATGAAAAAGAGAGGACAAAACCTTCAAGGAGTATTTTTTTTTTCTTTCAAAGTTATATCCCTTCACTTTGTGGAAAATTGCATCCATCTTTCCCTCTTTCATAGCTATAAATCAAATATTTATACAGTTATAATTTTCAAGTATATTATGTTAAGAGGATGAGCGCCCCAAACAATTATCTTTTCTTCGTTTTCTCTTTCTCTTTCTTCTTTGCAAATCTTTTAAAAATTCTCTTTGCACTCGTATGTTTAAGTGCTTTTTTCCTCTGGGAATGATAGAATTGCATAATTTTATCTCTTTTTCTATGTCAATTGTGGGAGTTCTTCTCTGCTTCCTCTTTCCTCAACTCAGTCAAGCCAAAAGCTTCAGAACAAAGGAAACAGGGAAAATCTGGCAGGTGAGTGGATACACCAAAAAGAGTAACTCCTTGGGCTCTAGAATTCTAGTTTGAAATGTTCTTAGAAAGATGAAGACTGTCTACATTTTGGCCACATGTATACATACCATGCGTAGAGAACTCCATTGGTCTGGAGAGAATATGAATAGAAATAAACATTTGTCCTTGTGTTGTTTTAATACCACGCAGTCAAAAAGCTATTTAATTGGGTTCTTCTTTAAGTGTGTAGTCTATGAATGAGGCAAAAGTTTTAATAAAATATAATTAAAAATTAGCATTTGGTTGATCCAATCAAATCTAATTTTCAGCATTTGGCATAAAATGAAAACCCTCTTGGAAGAAAATTAAAACAGTGGTAATGAAAGTAAAAATAAAACATAAGCCATAAGAAGTTATAATAAGTCCCATTTTGGTATTATATTGCTAATACAAACATAAGAGTGTCTTCTTACATATATCACTAGCCTATAAAAAGTACAGGTGAAAATCTCTATTTTGGCTAACCAACTCTTTTTTTTCCTGTTATTCTTTTAAATTTTATTTTACTTTTTGTTTTTTGTTTCTTTAACAGAAACGGTGAAATCTGAGCAATGGCAACCTTCCATCTAAAATTTTATGAGAACGAAACTTAAATTTCACCTTATAAATGATACTGCTGCCAGTACCTATTACTTTCAATGCACTCACTGCATGGCTAGTACTGATCTCTCAACCTAGTTCATTACTGTCCATTAGCCAAAGAGCATAACACTGCCTTAAGGCAGGTGTTTAAAACATGACCAAGGATGATGAGATTAGGATACAGAGAAAGCATTTTATATTTACTAAAGGATAAAGTTGCCTCCCAAGTCTTACTGACTGCTTTGAGTTTTCAATTATTTACAATATACGTATATTTATTTGATGTATTTGGTTAAAGTTCTTTGGTCTTATTTATAGGATACACTACATTAAAGTAAAGACAGGTTCATGGCATCTGAATTATGTTGCTCCAAAGTGAAATAAAAACGAAGAAAGTCTGCTGTGAGGTGGAATTAGAATCAGTTATATTAGACAGAATGAGAAACGAGAATTGAAAGAGAATGTAAAATCAAAGAAACCAAGAAAGAAATCAGAAGACCACGCAAAAAGAGAGGTGAAAAGACGATTTTAGCCATGAATGCCAGGGTCAAGAATTTAGAGTTTTCTAGTGATGTGATTTATAAACAACGGTCAAATGTTAAACAGATGCATAATTCTGAGAACATAAAGAAAAGAAAGTCACAGAAATTCAAATTAAATATATATATGTTGGTATGACCATGGAGATGATAGAGAAAATGAGAGAAAGCCAAGAAACCACATCTCCCTTTTCCCCATTTTGTCTACTCCTTCAAGGTATGATCCTTGGAAGTGTGAAGGTGATGTGAAATTCTTGAATGATTCTCTGTACTCTGAAATCTTTGAGTTATGCTTTCCAATGTCATGCTATTCAAGATGGGGTTTGTTTGTTTGTTTTTCTGCCTAAAAATAAAGTCCATCTGGCTTTGTCTGTTTTAAGGAATCAAAAGCACATTGCAATTCTTTCAGCTCTGCTTCTGACTATAATCTGCTGCCTCACCTACAGATTTCAGGTGTTGAAAGTGAGAAGTGAGGGGTATGTTGAAGAACACTAGTGACATGACAAGGGGTGAATATTTTAACTGGCATGGAATAGGCAGTGACCAGTCATAATGGGACGGTGCCCAAGTTAATTGGAAGACCTGTGCTAGTGCTTATTAGCAGAAAATCAGCTCTGAACTTATCAAGACCACTGAATTGGAAACTGGCTTACTGAGAAGCTGGAAAAGATTCATCAATTTGACCACAATGTTCTCACATAATTTGCCTTAATATTTTCTTCTTATAACTCCAGAGTAGAAATAGCTTTGTGTGTTTTCTCATCTGCCTGCTTTCCTTGTCGAATTAAAATAATAATGGGTACAAAGTAGTATGAAATTACTCATTTATATGTTAATGTGATTTCACAAATGAACTGGGTCTAGTTCATCTAGTGGCCCATTCTCGGGAATCTCAGAGGCCAGAAAACATCAGTAAGAGGAGGAGTAAGCAACTCCCTTGAATAAAAGTCAAAACCTGAGACTGTCTCACAGAGGTCAAAGCGTTTCCCTTCTGGAATACAATGCATTGTCATCCTTAAGAGGGTGAACTCTGAAACTAGAATGCCCGGATTTAAATCTGCCAATCTGTGTGACTGTGTCAAGTACTTAAACGGTCTGTGCCTCAGTTTCCTCATCTGTAAAATGGAAATATTATAATACCTACTCTATAGAGTTTTGGGAAAATTATATAAATATGTAGACAATTTATAAAAGTTCCTGGCATGTACAGAGCACCATATACATATACATATTACTGTTGTATTAATGATAGGGGTCCAGAGCCTAATTCCTCTGCGTTTTCCCTGGTAATCTCTCCATTCCGGTAATCTCTCCATTCCTGCTTCAATCTACACTTTTAGTTGTGGTGAAAATACCTCACCTGTGGACTGGCCATCTACAAGTCCTCTCCCCAAGTTTCCTCAGCCTCAACTCTTCTAACAACTAGGTGAAGGGCAGACAGCAGACATATGTTCTATCTAAGTATCCTTCAGAAAAGGGACTTCGACAGAGGACTTATGGAGACATCTCAGTTCCAAGACATTCTGGGGACAAGAGAGTAAAAATTCTAGGTGAAGATGGGTGTTAGAGTATATGTATGTGAATGAGTGTATCCATTAAAGTGGAAATTAAGTTGCATGTAGAATGAGGAAAGTTATCAATAGTAGTGTTTATTCTAGAAACTGCAAAACTAAAATAACAAAAGAAAGCTGTAGAAACTTACTCATTTTTTTAAAAAAAGTAGTTTTTGTAAACTTCTTAAATCTATTTTGATTACATCATGACTCAAAAGGTTGTGTGTCATTCTATCTTTAACGTGAATTGGTTAATAAGATGCAGCCTTCATGAATGTTTGATTTCCTATTCATAACATACCTTTCATGAAATGAGACTGTTTACTGTGTTGGTCTTTATTTTGCCAGAGTGTTGCCAATTTCCATCCACAAGCACATGGCACTCAGAGTGACTCGTCCTGTTACTTCTTTTAGAGTCTGGTTTCACACTTTGGCAGGAAATATAGTCAAATCCATATGACACTGAAATGTATTTCAAGAAAGTTATTTTTGAAAAGAGGAGCCATATGACTTAGTAAAATTTTCTCTCTTTCTAAGATGCGACTACTTGTTCTCTTTACAAGTCTACAATGCTGGTTAATTTTTAATCTCCTTGGGTTTCTTTTCTTCTGCTTCCCTCTTAATATTGAAGTTTTTTAGATGGCTCAGTCCTCTTCCATTCTCTTAAATACACTTTCTAGATGTTACCTCATCCCACAATGCCTCCACTCTCATTTTGTTAATAAAATAGACAGATGCTTTCTGAAGAACAATTCCAAAAAACGTGAAATGTATCAAAATGATTTTGAGCCATTTCTATGTGAAAAAGAAGGTTGTACATCAAAATACATTTCAATAAAGACTCAAATATTTGAGTAAAGTGCTAATCCCAAAAGTAGTACAAGAAAACTCAATTGAGGCTAGTTATAGAAAATCTTGGAACTATTTCCCCTATTATTGTTAAAAATAGATTTAAAACAATTGATTATCAATTTGTGATGAGTTCTCCAATTGAATCAGTTTATCTTAAAAACTTTACTCTGAGATAAATAGGAGTGTTAGTGTATTTAAATTTCAAGAACCGCTTAATCTACATCAATGGCTGGAAATATTTGAGGTAAAAAAGAAAAAGAATTTTCTTACAAACAAAGATGTAAATGATAGGGGGCAGTATGGGGAAACTCTGTCGATCTGTGGAGGGAAACCAAAAGGTGCTCTCAGAGCTTCATGCTGTGAAGCCAAGCATTTCTTTGAAGTTGCATCAGCTATATGGGAGAGAGTTTGAAGAGTTATTTGGAGGAGGAGATGACACATAGCTTCTAATTGATCCAAGGTCTATAAAGACATCTACATGCTGTCCCTTAATTATTGCTTAAAAACTAAGCAGTCTGAAGAGATTGAATCAATCCTCAGATAGTGCTAGAAGATGAAAATAAGT
Organism: Equus przewalskii; assembly: GCF_037783145.1. Lineage (NCBI taxonomy): Eukaryota > Metazoa > Chordata > Mammalia > Perissodactyla > Equidae > Equus > Equus przewalskii. The sequence continues at coordinate 33,174,953 of NC_091850.1, forward strand.
CCAAAGGACACACTTTTTCTTACAATTGCCCTGAGGTCCTAGACATGTACTAGACCCTGAGAGTATGTGACTACACAGCGGGATCCAGTGCGGTTTAGACAGACTATTATGCCTAAAGTTTAGGAATCTACCAAATTCAGCAGCAGTTAAGAATATTTCTAAATATATCCAATTACACCTAGGGGCACGTTTTTTATCTATCATGGTGGAAGCATACGAATGTTTATATCCCCACTGCACGTTGTTCAATAAGAATAGATTGTTTTGTTCTTGAGCAAGTAACACAAGACCTAAATAACTTCCCCAAACATGGCCAGCTCCATACAGGGAGTTATTTACAAAATTTTGCATGTGTGCTTCAGTAAAGAAACATACATTGACAACGACAATGGAATAGAATGGCAAACAGAAATAGTATCCATGAAGATAAATAAGAAAAAACAGAGTTTTTCTGTGTTATTTTAATAATTCTTTCCCCATCTAAGTCCTACTGTTTCCTCTCCTTCTCTAATTGGCAACCAGTAAAACATGTACTATTTGTGGCATACACGCAAGAAATGTCTAATATAAACCAACTGCAAAATGTATTTTTAAGAATCACTAAGGAGAAGGATCCAATTCCCAATCATTAATCATCCAGGAAAGAGTGCAAATAACCATTTTCTTTATAAATATGAATCAGGAAGAGATTGAACATGTATTTATTTTAGTATGTATATCGTTTACATACACGTATTTACAAATTCAATCACTTCATAAAGCTTTCTAGGTGCAAGTTTTATATTCTTAAGGATAATAAGAATATAAAATATAAGTTTAATAACATTTAACATGTAAAAGAAGAGATTTAACAGAAAGGCAAATACCTAGGATACAATGTAAAGTGTAAATAACATAAGAAGCTTTATAATTAATTGAAGGAGGAAGAGATAGCAAAGATTTTGAATCAAAACTTCACAGAGAACAACGTTTAGCCCCATACAAATACTGGTTAAAGAATTCTAGGTAAGAATAGAATGAACAAAGGCATAGTGGAAAATGGATGGATGGGGGACCAATGGATTGAAGATTGAATGTATGGGAAATTTTGACTTCATTTGATAGAAAGTCAACATCATTGAAAATGTTTAAGTGAGGAGAAAGTAAGAATGGGTATAGGATACTAGAGGCAATGGTATGTTCAGAAATGTTCTTCAGAAGCATAAATATATCCAGTTACACAAGTAAAATGGGAGAGCAGAATGTGATATAGCATTCCAACATTTTTAACCAAATTTGTTGGAAAAAGAGAAAGACCTTTAACAGAAGTGTTGGGGTTTACTGAATGTTTAGATTTAGAAGTCATCTCCACAGTAGTAATACAAGAAGCAATAGAAGGTAACCAGATCACCATTTATGATAAGATTAACTGTCATTTATTAAACTTCTACTGTGTTCCACTTTGTTTAGTGCTTTATATTGTTATTTTATTAATTCTCACAACATCTCTTTGAAGCAGGTATTATCACTTGCATCCCTCCTCCATTCACAGAGGTGAAAGAAGTGCTCAGAAGGCATGAATAACTTGCTAAAATTGGCACAATTAGTACGTGATGGACTGGAGATTTAATGGCATATCTGTCTTGCCCAAGACTTGAATTCTTTTCACGTCTGGTGTTTGCTTGTCTCTTAAGGCAAATAGTGTAGCAAGATAAAGAAACAAACTAAAAACTTGGGAAAGCTTCGTATTTAGTTGGGATACAGGGATAGAGATGGGATGGGGAGGAGGCAACGCAAAAACTAAAGACCTAGTCAGAGAAATGAGAAAAGAATCATGCATTTGTCCATGATTTCATGGAAGAAGGGAGAGAGGCTACTTGAGGGGAATAGAATGAATAATCAAAGAAGGGTCAGGAGACATGAATTAGGTGAGAGCGAAATCCACAGACGTGGAGATATGTAGGATTTTCTTTGGGAGGCATGATAAATTTCAAAAATATATTAATACGATTACCATCAAATCGGTCATTCCCAAATCTCCTTATGTATTATCATAGGGCCATCAGAAACCTGTTGAGATACTATCACTTTCAAAGAAGGTTCTTAGTAATACAGATGCCAATTTTAACCTTTCCTAAGGGAATAAACCAGCAAAAGGTCAACTACAACAAAGTATGGGCAATATGATATTGAAATCTTGACTGTGATGTCATTTAAAAGCAGAAAAACAGTGATGAACATTTTTCAGTTTAAGTAGATTGTTTTGCTATTTTCGAGCAAGAAACTTAAGATCCTAAATAATTTCCCAAAATGTGGCTAACTTTACACAGCAAGCGTATTTATAAAATAGTCCTTTCTGAAATTTGTGTTCCAGTAACAACAGTTACAGACACACACCCACCTTTTTAAAACTACGATAAATCTATAAGTTTCAGGGATATTCCAAATATTTATGGTATTATCGGAAGCTGAGGCTGTGCTGAAATATGGCTGACCTATACAATAAGTTTGCTCTTGCCTTTTTTTTCCAAACTGACCATGAAGAATTTGGACCCAAACAAGAGATGGATGATAACAATGGTAACAATCATGGGGTCTTAGAGAGACATCTGGGCTTGACTCTTTGCTTTGTTCTTTACCAGCTAGTGACTGTAGGCACCAACTTAAATTCCCCATTGCTCAATTGCTTCATTCATAAAACAGGAATGATATTGCCTGTATTGGAATGGAATCATGCAGTAATATTTGTGAAAACGCTATTCAAATTGGAAAGTGTTTAGAAAGTACAAGCTTTTGTTTCTGTTTCTCTCTACATTTTGTTGTTGTTGTTGCTGTTTATATAATCAAATGATGGTCTTGAGTGAATACTGGAAAAACAAGACCAACTATGAGACAGTCTTTTTCCATGCTTTAACTTTATTTTGTTTATGTATTAGCTAAAATCTCCACCAAAGGAAAAATAGGTCAGTTGGAGAACATAGGTTTTTATTAAAGCAATAACACATTATAGGAAAAAAAAACCTTTAGGGTTATGGGATTATTTTTCATTCACAGTCGAGTTTTAATTTAAAGTTTCTGTGTTATTTTTTGATTATTTTCTGAATCAGCTACTCAAGCAATAAGACTAAAACTGACACATTGCCCAAAGTTATAAATAAATAGCATAATTTAGTGTAATTTTTCTTCTAAACTATATGTGAATTAAATCAAATCCTCAAAAAAAAAAAAAAAAAACCTCTCCAATCAATGTTTTCTTTATGTCAGAGAAAAAGAAACCCTTTTAAAGAACAGCTAGCATTTCACAATTTCTTCCTGGCTCTCTGACACTTGTGTTGTTGTTAATGTTTCCATTGAATATTTCTCCCCTACAAAATGCAGAATCATGATGGGAAATTTCATTGTTTGACTTTCCATAACACCCTACTGAAGACAGCACACTTAATCATTGTATTTTGCAGATTAGATAAGGCTTCAATCTTGCTTTCTCTTTTCCTCCAGCAATTTAATATTGTGGCTGGCTTGCACACTTGTAATTAAAAAGTGACTTATGAAAGTATACCACAAACAAGACACCTACAGGCCTTAGCAACCGCTGCTGGTGACTGGATGCAGTAAGAATACAGTGTCAAAATAATATGATCGTTTCAATGATCACTCATGTTTTTCTTTTAAAAGTTGGTTAACATGCAGTTATATTTGAAATTCCAAGGAAAGTGCTACCTGGAGCAGAAGAAGAGTGAAACAACGTTAATGTGCTATGCAACTTTATGATGATGGGTCAAGAAGTATATCCTTCTATACTTACATCTTCGCTTATCTCTTTGTGTGTGTTGCCATTTTGTTTTCATGGATTTTTCAGGTAAAATATTTCTCTTATTACATTTGATTTCCTATATGTTATGAAAATACATTGAACTCAAAAGTAGTGATTCCTTCTAAGTGAGAATCATATAGCAAATAACAGGGCTGTCCTGAGTCAGTGTTGTCAGATGAAGTTTGTCTTCAGTGTACTCAACACACCATTTGAGATTCCTAGCTTCATAGATTTCTTCAGTCAGCAAAATTCTTGCAATCTCCCTTTCTGTCTCTTTCTCTTTTATTTTATGCAGTCAGATATAAATAAAATGTATTGCAGACTGTAAACCATTATTGCACACCTGGACCTCTGCCAGGCGTGGATAGGATACTGAGAATAATTGATAAAAACAACGGGGAAGCAAACATGTGAACAGCCACAAGACAATCAGACAAGGAGAAGTTATGATAGTTGGGGAATATATGATTCTATTAGGACCCAGAAAGGACAACATAAACTCATTTTGGGAATAAATTCATGTCAATATCTTGAGTGTTTTCAAATTAAATTCTAGTATTATAGTCAAAGTCCTTGCTAAACAACAACAAAAATTGATGTGTATGTCTGATACATTTTAGAGGGCATTAAAAACTAAGTTTCTGCTCTGTTGTGAAATGTGGTAGTCAATCAGAGCAGGTGGAAAGAAGATGTGATATGTCGCACGAGTTTCAAGCACTAGGTCAGGACAAAGGACACTGGTTCTGATATGCTTTCAGTGTATCATTCTGGGGTTTCAACCTGACAGGTAGGATTGACCAAAGATACAAACAGCTTGGAAAATTCTATAAATGGAGTATAAAAGTGTTTCCAATTTTGGAGAAGAGGGTGGAGCACAGAAGTCAAAAATTTAAGAAATAGTCAAAAGTGGGAAAAGAAATAATCCGCTGATTTCCCATGTTAATCCTGATTCTAGTCATCGGTTTTGAAAATGTGGCAAAGCTTGGGTGACTGTAATATTTAGAAACTAAACCGAGACACCTTTCCAGAATCAAAGGGGACACTGCTGGTAATTACTCCAGGAAAGTAGTAATAAACAGGAAATGAGCCTAGGCAAACTGGTCACTCTAAATAGCTCCAAATCTGGGACCAAACCCAACACCAAGCCATTTGACAGTGGCTTCTTATCTTCTTTTCTTATTCTCCTTTCTGCCTCCGCTCAGTGATGATAGAGGCCATTTCTATGGCAAGCACATCTCTAATCCCCTGGGGAGACAGAGAACAACAAGCTAGGACTGCAGCAGCTGGCTTGTTTTCTCCTTCACACCTCAGGGGACAGCCCTCCACTTTATCACTCTGTCTTCAAGCATGGGATTCTCTAAATTTTCCATAGCAGAGCTAATAACAGCAATTCATGTTTTTACATTTAATTAACTACATTGAGGTATAACTTACAATTAAATACTCATTTTAAATTCACAGTTTTGTGAATTTTGAAAATATACACATCAATGTATATACACACCACCACAAAGAAGATATAGAACATTTTCAACAGGGCAAAAACTTCACTCATCTTCCTTACACCCCCAGTTCTATTTTCTAAAACTATACATGAGTTTGCTATTCTGAACTTTCATAAAAATGTACTCTTTCAGTTGGGCTTCTTTAGTTCGGCATAATGACTTTGGATTCATCTGTAATGTTGCATGTATCTATAATTCACCTCATATTATTGCTCAGTGGCATTCAATTATATGGATAAACCACCATATACTTATCCATTAACTGGTTGGTAGATATTGCGTTTGTTTCTAGTTTTGGGCTATTATGAATAAAGTTACTATTAAGATTCACATATAGGTCTTTATGTAGATATATGTTTTAATTTATCTTGTTTAAATAGTTTGGAATGGAATTTTTGCCTTGTATGGTATAAGAAACTGCCAAATTGTTATCTAAAGTAATTATGAAATTTTACACTCCCACCATCAGAGTATAAAAGTCCTTGTCACTCCAAAACCTCACCAACACTTCCTATCATCAATCTCTTTATTCAAGCCATTCTTGTAACTTAGTGGTTTCTTACTGTGTTTTAATTAACATTTTTCTAATGATAATGATGATGAAGATCTTTATCCATGCTCAGTTTGTATATCTTCTTTTGCAATATCTATTCTTTTTTCCAAAAAATTATTGTAAAGTTTTTCAAACATACAGCAAATTTTAAAGAATTTTACAGTTAATATGTGTGTATCCACCACCTACAGCCTATCATTACATTTCACTGTAAGTTTTTAAAAATCATATTCATTTATCTACCTATCTATCCATAAATGAGTATTATTTTTTTTGTTCAGATTAAATTGCAGATAATGATATGTCTTTCCCCCAGATAGCTGAATATGGAATTTATTAACTGGGTTTTAATATGCTCATAGTTTGATATGAGTTTTGCAAGAAAAATGTATATACTTGTGTAACACACTCATATCAATATATATGATGTTGCCTTGACCCCAGGGTATTCCTTCATGCCTTTTCCCAGTCATTCCTGATTCCAGCTCTCCCAGAAGCAATCACCTTTCTGATTTTTTGTATCATAGATTAGGTTTGTTTTTTAAAGATTTTATTTATTTATTTTTCCTTCTTCTGCCCAAAGCCCCCCAGTACATAGTTGTATATTCCAGTTGTGGGTCCTTCTAGTTGTGGCATGTAGGATGCAGCCTCAGTGTGGCCTGATGAGCAGTGCCATGCCCACGCCCAGGATCCGAACTGGTGAAACCCTGGGCCCCCAAAGCGGAGTGCGGGAACTTAACCACTGGGCCATGGAGCCGGTCCTCTATCATAGATTAGTTTTTCCTGTTCTCGAATGTTACTTATCAATTATAGAGCATTCATGATTTTATATTTAGCTTTTATCCTCTGCATAATTTTTTGAGATTTATTCATTTGTTATGTTCTTCACCTTTATTACTGAGTAACATTTCATTGAGTGTTACCTGTTCATTCTCCTACTGATGGATTTTTTTTCCTATTTGGCTTTATTAGAGATAAAATTGTTATGAACATTCTTGTTCAATGCTCTTTGTGAACACATGTTGTCATTTCTCTTGACTGAAGTCCTAGGAGTGGGAGAGTGGACTTGCTGCATTATAGGGCAAGTTTACAGTTAGTTTTACAAGAAACTGTCATAAATTTTTCCTTTAGGGTTGTACCACTTTACACTTTCACCAATGATATATGATAGCTCCAGCAGCTCCACATCCTTGCCAACATCTGATGTTGTTAGTCTTTTTATTTTCAGCCGTTCTGAGGTATGTGGAGTGGTATCTCAATGTAGTTTTAATTTGCTTTTCCCTGATGACTCATAACATTGGGCGCTTTTTCTTGTGGTTATTGGACATTTGTACATCAATTTTTAAAAAGTGTCAGTTCAAATCTTTTTCCCCTTAAAAAAAAGATTGCTTGTCTTTATTGTTGATTTATAAGAGTTCTTTATTTATTCTAGTCAACAGTCTTTGTCAAATGCTTTATCTCAATCTGTAGCTTGCCTTTCTTCTTCTTGTGATGTCTCTTGCAGACCAGAAGATGTTACTTTTGATGAGGTCCCATTTATGAATTATTCTCTTATATGACTTATGCTGTTTGTGTGACATTTAAGAAGTTTTTGACTATTTCAAAGTCAAGAGATTTTTTTCCAATATTCTATTCTTGAATTTTTATAGCTTAGTTTTAACATTCAAGTCTATGGTCCATTTCAAGTTAATTTCATGTATGGTTTGAGGTAAGGGTCAATGTTCATTTTTTTCTCTCTCACTGTCTCTCTCTTTTTTTTTTGGTATATATTTAATCTGTTGTTCCAGCAAAGAATTCATGATTAAGAATTTTGCTAAATTCTTACATTATTATTTCAATGACTCAAATTTCTTGCTTTCTTTTTCCTATATCTCATACTTATCCAGATAATTGACAGTGGTACTGTCTATTTCCTTAAAGGGACTCCCTCACATCCTATTCAGATGGATGTGGTCTACCATTGTCTACTCTAAGACAATCATTTCAGATTACAATAGTTCATTTTCCATAGAGAATATACACATTAGTAGGAGAGAGTGGTCTTCTTACATTTCTTCCCTGTAAATTATGAAATAGAAGAACAGCTCCTGCATTGATAAGAATTTATTGGACACTTGTTATTCAATCTCAATTCATCACACATGATGACATCACTGGTACAGACCAGGTTGTACCACGCCAAGCCAGGAGAGTTTATTTTATAACAGTGCTATAATGTGAGGGAAAGACCATTCTTTGTCTATATTTTGGTAGCCTTCTTGAGTTTATCTCCTTATTTCTCTTATGTAGCAACTTAAATAAAAATAAGTGCACACATTTTCCCAAGAACACACAATACTTTGAAAACAAAGAACAATATAAATCCACATGTAGAAAATAACCGTTTTTAGGATAGTATGCCATTTCCATCAATGTTTTAAAGTTCTCAGGGCCAACTTCCTGACAATGTTTGGGCTCTCAGGCAATCATTGTTTTATCATGCCCCCAAAGTCTCTGCAAGAAGTTTTCCCCCAAACATATGACCTGGGAATGAGAGCTAAATCTTAAGCTGATACTTGAAAATACTTACTTTCTCCTTCCTACAACTTGGGGACTCACTGCTTTTTCCCTCTGCTGTAGAAAACTTGAGATTTCAGCCAAGCCAATATCCAATCTTGTCTCCTATACTACTGGTAAATCTGGTTATCTAAGCTTATTTATATTCCCCAATGATGACAAAGAAATTATCCTCAGTGTAATCTTTGTTTCTCATCAGGGAGTATTTGCCAATGGAAAGACAAACACTATGAGACATAAATTTACTTTGTCATTCAGTGTTGTATCATTCAGACTGATTCATTATAGCTTAAGAAATAAAGAATATGAATGATTTGTGAGCATGGGCAATGTGATCCAATGAAATCATATAGCGTTTGTACCTGTTTCAGGTGTAAACCTGTAACAGTTTCCCTGTTACACTGGCATTGAATAAGTAGGCCAGATATTCCAACCCAAATGTCCAAATGTCCAAATATCTGTAGTTATTTATTTTCCTTGATGCAGCCTATTACAGCATGGTCAATGGAAAACCTCCATCAGAATATTCTTGGATATTTTGCTGAAATCCAGATTCCTTAGCTACATTCAGATCCTCTGAGTCCGAATCTCTGGGTAGAAATGCTAGTATCTGTATTTCCTAGCAAGCAATCTTGATAATTTTATAGTCTGGTACATAGAAAAGATTTTGCTAAACTCTTAATGCTATCCAAACAGTGCCAAGAAGAGGTCAGAGATTTACTTGGCATGAGGTATGTCAGCTAAGGTTAAGGTTTCCCAGTTACTAGAAGGCATGGGAGTTGGTGGGATGAGATTTAGAGGCATTAGGGGCAGTAACAATCATTAGCTGATCAATGGGCTTAATTACGTTTGTTTCTGAAGGAAGTGATGAGGCTGTTCAGGGACAGCCTTTATTTTTCCTAGGATGGAGGTGGCTCCCATGCTGTTCCTGAAGGAAAGAAATATCTCTGTAGAGCAGGAAGGAACAAGAAAGATACGAGCACATTTGCCCCTTAATTTTGTGTCAGTCAGGTGTATTGACAAAACAGAAAATACTCTGCATACACAAATCTCAGATAATTTAAGACAAATTGATTACAAAAAGCCTGAGAAGCTGGGCAGGACAATGAGACAACTAACAGATTCACAAAAACAAGAAATTACCACAAATCCTAAACTAGAGAGACAAAAGAGGGAGGTGATATTACCAGAGCCTAAAAGTTTGAGGTCACTCAGGAGAAGCAGAAATAGTTGTGAGTTTTCCCAGTAGAAGTTGAAGCCATTGAGAAAACACAGACACTTTCCAGAGACAGAAAAGTGCCACCTTCCAATCCCCATACAGAGTCTCACTTGGCCAAACTGCGACTTAAAGAGTCAGTCTCTTGCTGACACAGAACAGAGGAAGGATGAAATGGATCTGAAGGGCAAACAACTATATTTCACCTGGCCTAGAGAATATGGTGTCATTATTTGACTTGTTTTATTTGTCATTCTCATTCTCCTCTTCACTTGGAATTGCCATACTTTTCCATAAATGGAACCACGTGAAATTGCTGATGTTCAACTACTCTTGACTTCCAAAACCTTATGGTTTTCATATGGTTCAGCTTAATATCTTCCCCTATTATACATGACACTCACACTAGTAAGAGTTTGTAGGGTATAAAACGAGACTGTCTTCGCTTATTTACATGTCTCCCTCCGCTAAGCTGTAATGTGTCTTACTTAATTTTATATATCTAGTGCCAAGCGCAGAATCTAGTACAAAATTGGAACTGAATAAATATTTGTTGGATGAAAGAAAGAAGGAAAAATAGTTTTGCATTACAACCTAAATCATTAAACTAGATAATGTTACATAAGCAAAAAGTTAGCATTCAATAAAAACGTGTTTCAAAATGATATATTTTTTCATGCTGAAAGACTCAGGAATTTAGAACTATGGATATGTTAAATAGTTAAACTACAAAGTTGGACTTTAGTTGTAGATCTGTACTATGTACTCAAGAAGTTTTGAAATAATATAAGTATTAAGACTGAAATGAGTCTAAGGTTATATATGTTATATTTATCATGTTGCACAACCATGGTACTGCACACTCTCTAGATTTGTTAATTTTCATTTCTGAACTCTTTCACACTATTTGTCACTCTTTGTAGAAAAAAAGATGAAGTAAGCTTTTCTTGTTCATAAGTCTGGAATTTGAAACTTATTGTCTTATGCGTAAATTTTTAATATCATATCGTAGCTAAAGGTAAAAAGAAAACATGAAGTTTCATACATATAGATTTCTTCCGCGTTATTTTGAAACTAAACTGTTGATAAACCCTTGAATGATTGATAAAACTAATAAAATTGTATAATCCTCCATAAAATAATTCACTCAGTAAAGTTGTAAATAACATTCTCTTTTCTTTATAAATATGAAAAATGAAACAACTAGGACAATGATAAAAATAAGTTAGAGGATTTTCCTCCCAAAAGTTCATGATTTTTATGTTAAAGCGAAGAAAGCATGAGGTTGAATTTTTCTGTGGAAAAAGACAAGATTAAAAGGCAAAAGCAGGGCTTCATCACTTTTTGGTTTGTTTCTGAGTGTGCATTCTGTAAGACGCCTTTATCACAAAGGAGTTACCAGACTCACTGAGGCCACAATCATCTTGTTTGTTTACTATAGGAAGTCACTGAACCCATGAAGCTTTTATGATTTGTAGACACAGAACCTCCAATCAGAGAAGGAAAATAATGAGCTAGAACTGCACAGAACAGCACAGGGAAAATAAAATAAAGATCTTTGTTTCATGGTTATTAAAACATAGGGATCCATGAAACAAAATTCAGCTACTTTTTTTCCCTGAGGCTGAGAAATTCATGAACTCATCTTATTTGTCCAAAAAAAATTCCAAAAGATGATTTGGGGAATAAATAAAATGCTATCTCTCAATTTGATGCACTCATTCATCAAAGATTTATTTTAAGCTCCTATATGCAAAGCTCAATGGGAGGTGCTTTAAAAAAGGAAAGAAAAGTGAGCCTAATAGAGATAGTCCAGTTCCTTAAGGAGATTACTATCTTGATAGGGAAGAAAGACTGTGTGGTATCTATACTAGTAAATGGTACACAAGATGCTGATGTGCCATGTTATACGTACATAGAAATAGCTAAGTTGAGGACTGAAATTCTCTTTAGCTACAGAAATGAGGTAGGATGGACTGGCTCCTGAGGATAGGTGAGAAGCAGATCTTAATAGATGGGAGATGGAAGGAAATAATGCATTAGTACATGACAAGAAAGGGGTGGAGGAGTGGGCTGGAATATACAAGTCGTGGAGGGGAATGAGCAGAGGTAAAGCTGGGAAGATGGACTGACTGCAGATGGTTGCAAGTTTGAATGATAACGTGAAGCATTTAAACTTAATTAGTTAAGTGAAGGCAAGTCATTGAGAGTTTTGAGCCAAGTGTGAAGGGAGACACAATCAGAGCTTAGGTTTAGGAAAATACAGTAAGAGCCTTGAAGTAAATCTCTTAAACCCGTTGAAGTTTAAAACCGCATTTTTCTATGATTCTTTTCGCATTTGGACAGAGTATATAGAAGAATTGGACATAAGAAGGTCTAGCTACTAGGAGTTTCCTGGATGCTATGCAATGGCCCTGGGAGTGGAGGCAAGAGTGTATGGGCTTCTTTCTGGAAGAATGAGTAGAAAGAGGTTTTGCAGCAAAGTAGAGGGAAACTGAAAACTGCTAGCATGGGAATGAAGGGGAGGGAGAAGTTAGAGGTTTTAAATTCTTTTGGCTGGATGTGTCATTATTGAGAATTGAAAGTTTGAAAGAAATGGGGTGAGGGAAGGCACATTCTGAAATTTTAAATTTAGACGTGTTAAATTTTAGGTGCCGACAAGATATGTGCTTATGAAACCTGACAAGATGCACTTGACTCAGGTTCTAAAATGTGCACACAGCCAACTTGACATCATTGATGGGACATGCAGAACACAGAAGGAGGGGTCCCATTTTCTTAGAGGGACAGCCAAGATGCGAAATAAGCCTGGTAATAAATCAGGTGCCAAAAAATGAGTTGTTAACTCTGAGTGAGACTCAGAATCCAAAACTTAATCTGCCTTTATCATTGGCAGATCAAAGTGTAAAAAGCAAAGGAAATGAATCTTAATACATATTTGTGTAAAGAATTTGAAGGCGTTATTCCCCTGTGGTACTTTTTGAAGCCATAAGCCCTATCCTGGCATGCATCTGCTGTTCTTAAAGAATCATTAGCAGAATTCCGGAAACTGGAAGAAAGTCGAAAAATTAGGACTATTATAGACAGGAACGCTGAGTTAGGAGGACATTTGAAATAGGTTACTGATAAAGACCACAATGAGGTATTATGATTTTAGAAATTCTTACTAAAATGAAGAATGAGCGTCAAACTATCCTGATAAAATATGGTCTCTTGTCAGCAAGGAAAACAATTGGCCATTTCAAACAGCTGTATAGATTGATTATTTATAGATAAACGCTAGTTTAAATTTTTGATGATCAAATGGAAAAAGGATTGGAATACCCTTGTATATTACATGGAAATATACAGTTTAAAATTAATGGAAATGGACAATTACAATATTATTATTATCATCTGTATAACCCAAGCCCTACAAAGTAAAGCTACATGTGTCCAGGTATTGTTTAAGAGAGTTTCAGATTGTGGAACTAGCAAAATTCATTTTATGAACAACACAGTGTTCCTTTTACGTGGCTAGTCATCATTATTTAATAATTATAACACCAGAAAATGTAGAAAAATATATAATTATATATATAAATTTGAACCAGGAAAAAGGCCAATTTTATGGGACTTGAATAGAATTCTTCCAACTCCTGCTTTGCCAGTTCTTTTTTATTACAATTCGTGTGTATTTCAAGTATGACTCAAATAGGAAGGAGAGGCAACTTAAAGCTGAATTCATTGTGTAATGATACATAGTAAACTTTCAATACATGCTATCTACTCATCATAATCATTATTATAAATATTATAATTGTTATTTATATGTTCACACAAAATCCAGAATTAAGGGATAGAAAAAAAGCGCCATTTTTTCGGTGTAAGAATTAGAAGGAAATAGTTGAGAAGAGATCTTCCCACAGTAGTGAGGAATCTTACTTATGATTTTGCTCACTTTCCTGCTGCAGTCTTGTGATCCCTATTTATTTAAATGAATATATCTTAATAAATGGAAAATGTAAACTCATTACTTTTCTTCAAAATGATTTTGAGTTCTGGTCTCACTACACAGAAGATGTTCCTCATTATTCAAAACAAACTCACTCATGAAAAAGCCCATTTGATGTGAATCTAGTTAACAGTGACCAAATTCTTACATAAATTACTATCAGGCTCTACCTCAAAAAGTAAAAGTAAGGATCCGAAAATGATTTCATAGTTAATGCAATTTATTTTATAATAGTAGCTATGAATAAGTACAATGAATAAATGATAAATCTTACGTATAATAAGATTTTCCCATTTTTTTTAAGCCCCCAAGTGTTTTCTGTTAGTGGTAAAGACCATCCTTAACTTCACTTTTGACTTTCGCTCCATCACAGCATGTCACCAGGCTGATGGAACTTTGCCACCAAAATAAAATTTGGCTGAGAGAAGTCCACACTGCACAAATAAGATTTCTTATAAAATTGACCAGGTGACATTGCAAATTTGAATTCATTCGCATAGTGGGGGCTCTGTCCTCTTTGCACCAGCATATCCAGTTTGTTACTGAGTTTATGGCACTCAGTTTGCATTCTGAGAGCTCTTGTGGTAGAAGGAGAATTACATTCTACATTACTACTGAGTTACCGCTTGATCGTTAGTGCAGAGATGGACAGCTGCCCAAGGAAGATTTCTGCATGATCATTTCAATTAGTATTGATTTTGTCATTTTAGAATAATAGAGTTTATGTTTGTTTCTGCTTTCCTGTGCTATTTCTAAAAGCATCTAATGGCTTACACTAATGACAAACCAAATACTACCTGAAACCATTATCCAAAAACACTCTGTTATCATAGGGCAGAAGTTAGTCAAACACAGATATGCCTCAATTTTTAGCACCTCTAACAGACTTTAGCATATAGTGGGCTGATAGTTTAATGATAAAACAAAACTTCAGATGAATATACAGTGATTGACACTTTAGGAGGACCTTGAATGCAAGATGTTGCAACAGTTTCATATTAATAGAGTCATAAAATTTCTTTAGAAGACAGGCATTTATTATAAATGGATTAATTTGAGGCACATAATTAAATTCCTTGCCAAATGGCAAATAGCCAATCAGAGGTAGAGCATGATATCTGACCTTCTTTTCTCCTTAATCACCAATGAGAACGACTTCCAAACTGTGAGTCTCTATTTCACATTTTATTAACCTCATGTCCGGGAACAACAAAATCACAGGGATTATAGATTCCAGTTTTGTTGTAATTTGAAACAATTTATTTAATTGAAAATTCTAAAATTATATTTGTATACTGAAATCCTATCTTTAAAAACATATAGTTTAATAGTAAGAATCAAAGGATTTTAGGTTACATCAATTATGTAAAAGTAAAATTTTAAAAGTTGCTATGATTTTCATAACATGAAAAATATTTATTCTGCCATGTCACCCAAGAATTTGTCTTGATCTGCATAATCCCAGTATGTACGTGTTTCTCACATTACATGCGCTAATCTTTATTTTTTGTTATTACAGAGATTCTCAATCCTAAAGAATCGAACATTAACACGTTCAAATGTTATTGACTATCAGAAGACAAATAAAGGCATCCTCACCTCATTTTCATGACTCACCTCTACCACATGCACAAAAATGAACATCTTAACAAAAAGCCTTAAGTAAGTCAGGAAAATGTCAAATTTATGTATGAAACTGAACTTTAATATATATGTAACATTTTGCTTGCGGATGCAGAGTTAAATTCATAAGATAATTGTGATATCATTGATTGTAAATTTATGTACTTTTTCCCAAGGAACATTGTTTTGAACATAAAATTAAGCAAGATGCTGATTCTAAAAATGATAATAAATCATAAATATATAATTATCTACTTTTAAATTTCCTATTAGAAAATTTAAAACCACTTTCTAAATAGCTATAAAGTATACGGTAAAGTAATTCTCTAACTATGGACTAGACCCAAAAAGGAAAAATCTTGAAAAGCTCTTAGGCTTTTGACATCTAATTAATTTATGTAAGTCTAATGAAACTCCTAAGAGGACATTCCATGGTAGGCACAAGACTCTTTCTCGGGAGTGTTACAGGGGACATTCATGATCTATTAATGGTGTCAGATTCACAGTGAAGACTGTAGATATTTCCTAGAAACAAGGAAACTATTTCAAAATTACATAATTTGGATTTAGAATAAAATGTCCTATTTTTTTCACTGAATGCCTATTTTAAATATTTTTTTCTAATACAAAATATTGGGGTCAGTCCATGGCCAAGTGGTTAAGTTCTCCACTTCGCTGGCCCAGGGTTTCACTGTTTCAGATCCTGGGCGCAGACCTAGCACTGCTCATCAGGCCATGCTGAGGCAGCGTCCCAGATAGCAGAGCCAGAAGGACCTACAACTAGAATATACGGCTACGTACTGCAGGGCTTTGAGGGGAAGAAGAAAATAAAAAGAAGATTGGCAACAGATGTTAGCTCAGGTGCCAATTTTTTAAAAAAAATATATTTATAGAGTAATACTGAACAGAATTTTAAAATAGATATTATTGTATCATTGTGTATCAAATCAATTTGGTAACTTTGTTTATACCATAATACAATTTCTTCCTTTACTTTTAAAAAGTGGAAAAAATTTTAATAGCCCTTTTACTGCTATCAAATTATTTCAAGTATGAATGCAAGTGTTTCTCAAGCCAAGTTCCAGGGAACATTGTTTCAGGTGAATGCTAACTGGTCTTTTTTTTTTGAAACTGTCCTGCAATAAGATTGAAGAACCTCAAATTGAAAAGGGTTTTGGATTCAGATGTTTTACACAGCTGCTACGATTATGTATCCTCTTCAGAAACTCACTAAAGTTTGTGTTTTGAGCGGGATGGAGAGAAGACATTGTCATGGGAAAAGACAGGAAGCTGAGAAATAGAAGCAAAGAGAACCTGTGTTAGCTCCATGAAAGCGCAGCAGAAGAGTGTTTCTTACATGACTAAGACCAGCGTGGACCCAGCACTGAGAACCAGCACCCTGAACAGGACATAATGAGGCGGTGTGGGGATGGCCCAGTCACCAAACATGAGAAAGGGAAAAGGACACCTCAGAAGATGTCACCCGTGGTAGACGACCCAGACGAGATGCTGCCTGCCCCGCAGGGGCCATGAGTGATCGAAAGTGTGTTTCCACAACTGGCTAAACTTGTATTTCTACAACCAGTGGAGACTCCAATTAGAAATTATGCCTAGTGAAAGAAAAGTATAGAAAATTGCATTCCGTGCACATTTGAGGCTGTGGCCTGAAATTTGTTTTGACTGTAAGAACATTTCTTTGGACTAGGATTACTAGAAATATAATTTAGAAAACAGTAATCAAGCTAATTAATTCCTGGCAGTATATATATTTCATACTTACTGAGCTGAGCAAGTTTATCTTCAAAACACAAATTACTTAATAGGTCTGATCTATTTAAGCCTCACACTAGATGTAAAAGGTATGGAATATTAATAATTATCTTAATCAATGAAGAAAAAGACACAAGGCATGTTTAAATGATCTGTGACAACTTCAGTCTTGACCTTGGCTTATCTTTGACCTCAGTTCATACTGTTTTCAATATGTGGATCTTTGGTGTGGTTATAATTTATCAAAAATAATTATTTTTCATCTTAGAATGTATTTTTCCAATCTAAGTTGTCTTTTAAAATAATCCCTTTTCTACTAAAAATTGTCGCAATCATCAAGATAATGTTGTAATACATTTCAGAAATTTTCTTTCTTCAAGCTATAATCAAAACTCTATTTTAGTACTTTAAATTCACAGGTGCTTTAGATCAAGCATAGTATTACCTAAACTCATCACTTAGTAGGGTTTGGTGATTCTGAAAAATTCAATGAAACATATTTAGTCTTAAAAGTTGAAGATTCACTACTATTAAAAATATCTTTTGTTCTTGGTAGGTGTGCATTAAATACTTATTGAATAAATGAAGAAATATTCCAAAGAATATACTACTTGTTCCTCATGCCTTTTCAAAGCCTAGTGTATCCCGTTTAATTGTTACCTTTTTATATGGCATGCCCCATGATCTTTCTCCCTGGCACTCTTCTATTATTTTTATGTTAAAGGCCACCAATAAATTAAAATTTAAAAAATACATGAGGGCAAGTTCAAAATATTATTATTAAATTTTAATCTTATGCAGTATCTAATTCAGTATCTATTATATAATAATTATTGATGTATTTGGTAAAACTTTGTAGCATTCCCATTGTGTTTGAATTGTCTTTGCTAGTCTTCCCACTTAATCAAGAGAGATATTTTCAGTTACACAACCAAGTAGGGACTAAACATAATTACATTGAGTAATACTATATAGAATGATGTCAACTATATATGCTAATGGTTTAAAGTACCAATATGTGGTTTTATGATATTTTTACAATTAAGTAATGAAAGCAAATTCCCAAAGCATAAAAATGTATTCTATTTATGACAATGTTACATTTCTATTTCTATTACTTCTTTAGGTAATTACTGGCTTTATATGATATATAAAAGATTATAGAGAATTTATATCTTGGTATATCTTTTTTTATTCATTAGCATAGCCATGGGTCTTAATGGGGGAGTTCCATGGTTATGTTTCAAAGTTCCGTGAATGCTGCCAAAGTATATGCTCAGTTATGATGTAAACGGGTTTGTGTGGCTTACTGGGTGGAAAACTGTGGGCTTTTCTCGCATGTTCTATGGATTATTAACAAAAACAGTGCAAGACTATTGATCAATTTTTACATCCTCTCTAGTTTTGTAATTACAATTCAGATTTTTATTTCATATGATTAATACTTTGCCTTAAAAACATCTATCTTGATCCCCATTTTCATACTCAAATCAATCAACAAACATCTTGGGTGATTATAATGGGTCCACCACAAGGTAGATACTAAAAAAAGTCTTAACTATATTTGTAAGTAGGTGTCTTAATGTTTTACAAATGTCAACAGGAATACGTTCCATTCATGATATCTTTCCTTTTTATTTAGTACTTTTGTCAATTAAATCTTCATACAGATGTTTTTACAGCAATTTCTAAACAATTGATCAAATATGCTGTGAAGATTTTCCACTTTCCATTCCAAAACTTTTGCCATATAAACATTTCCTAAGATTTCACAGAATCATTATATATAAAATTAGTAAAGACAACTAATTCTCTGAGATCTCATAGGTTCTTCATTAATTATGGATGTCCATGGTGAGTAACACTGGGTTACAAAATGTTAAACAAGTTCCTTTACTGGATTTTCCCAGATTTTATTACACTAAAGTATATGTAAATTCCTAGTGGTGGATATATTATGCATCATCTATTATTTAATCATAAAATATCTATCAATACTTAATGGAACAAGTATTCTGAGTAACATAGTGAGGGGAATGCTAATTGAAGCCAAATACCTGAACCCTTTTATAGATGGAAAATTCGAAACCCAGATGAGTTATATATCTTGTTCTAAATCACCCAAGTGGTCACAGGCAGAGCAAACATTTATAGGCTCTCCTTCCTGAAACTGCATCACAACGAGAGTAAAACAGATTTTAAAGTATAGCAGTCGAACAACAGAAGGCATGTGGAAGACAAGTGATGGGAGACCAGGAGGGGAGGAAGAGCAGCTGGAATACTGGGTTCACTTAGCAAAATCAACATGGGCTCCTGATTCAGATGGGTAACGGAGGGCAGCAGTAAGAAGTTAGGCAGGAAACAAATAGTTGACTCTCCAAACACTGCATATGAAAAGAACAGAAGCCAGATATTTACATGCTCACCAGGCAAATAATAATAATTCAAACACACACATATGTAAAAGGATGATATTTCTTACAAAAAATATAAGCAACTGTGACATGACACTTCAGTTAGTATGGGTGTTCATGCTGCAAATTAAATCCTTCTGTATTCTATTTGGGATTAGCTGCCTAACATCTGTTCCTAAGCATTTCCTGCCAGTCAACAACACCCACTCAGAGCCGGAGACATTCCAGCAGCCTTTCTACTGCTTGATTCTTAAATATGGAGGGATTAAAAAAACAATCTATTAAATATTTGAAGAAAAAAAATAAACAAGAAAAGACCAAGATAAACAGGAAACCAGCCCTGATGTAGACAGGGATAATTAAGAGAACAGAAATAAACTTAAATAAAGAAAATCTCATGATCTCAGCAAAATTTGAGACGCTACTTTTGAAGAAAAGCAAATATGAAAATAATTCATGTAAAATATGGTATAACTAGGCTATTTACCTCACCACATATATAAGAGCAGAAATGTAAAATACTAAAAAATTGTTCAAGAAAGAAAATATAATCATAGCATACTACCTCACACTACATTGAACAATATTTATATATTCGTAATAATGCATATTTTGGTTTATTGAGTTTTTAACATTTAAAACCAACTAATGAACAAAGAGAAGATCTAATTATGATTATGCAGAAGAATATAAATTTTATCCTAAATGTTTTAAAATGACAGAAAATATACACTTGCTAACATATTTATAAAGTGTTTGTAACAATGGAAATTAAGACAGGGCAGTAGCAGCATGTTATTTAGAAATTTGAAAACAGCCTTCAGAAAAATGAAAACATGGGGCAGGCCCGGTGGCACAGCAGTTAAGTTCACACACTCTGCTTCTCAGCGGCCTGGGGTTCTCTGGTTCGGATCCCAGGTGCGGACATGGCACCACTTAGCAAGCCATGCTGTGGTAGGCGTCCCACATATAAAGTAGAGGGAGATGGGCACAGATGTTAGCTCAGGGCCAGGCTTCCTCAGCAAAAAGAGGAGGACTGGCAGTAGCTAGCTCAGGGCTAACCTTCCTCAAAAAAAAAAAATGAAAACATGTAAACACTTTATAGTGATTCCTCAAGTGAGAGCAACAGAGGGTGAGCAGTGGAGAAGGAAGTGATTGGCGTTTAGGCCCATAGGACTTTAAATTATGTGCATGTATTACTTTAATAAGAATAATAAATCAAATTTAAAAAAACATTTAACAAATAGATTAAAATAGAAATCATTTCTCAAAAGGCTTTGGAAAGAAATATAAGAAGTCAATATCTTTTCCTTTTAGAGATTGAAATTATTTCGTTCCATCTTTCTAGTATTACAAATTTAGTGAGGGTCATTATACCATGAATTTTGACTTCCCTACTTATCTCGTATCCCCAGCCTCTAGTAAGTACTTTCTATAGAGCCAGGTACTCAAATGTTGGTACTTTCCATAGATCAGGCACTCAATTTTTGGTAATGTCAGGAAGACATGATGAATTGAAATCACATTACACTTCTTTTAAAAAATCTGTTTATTAAACTAATAATAAAATAAATGGAGACTACATGATTAAAGTGTGTACAATGTGAAGTTCTTTCTTTGCAAACAGCCGTGTACACAATATATACATTTATTCAGACTCAAATTTATATTATGTGTGGATATGTATTTAAATCTTATATGTTATTTTTCTTTGCATTAAAGTCAGTCCTTGATAATTTTTTTTAAAGTTCAAAAGAAGTTAATAGAGATTTCTGTAAAAACTGTTTGGAATTTTATCAGATCTCATTCATGCAAAGAAAATATATTGTCTGAAGTTTACCTAAATTGATTATTAGCATTGATCTCTCACTTAAGGTTTAGAAAGATGAATGTATCAATAATGATTCCAGACAAGAATTCTTAAATATAGCCTGGATTCTCTCAGAAAATTTGTTCTCACCTTTATTTTTTGCATGTTTAAGGATGCATACTAATCTAATATTTTTGCATGCTTAAATAAGCATAAATGTAAGCTTATTTTTTTAAATTTTGGTCTATTTTTTTGGGAATGCTTAAGTTATTCACAACTAATGCTGATCACTTATCTTCTTACCTGGGAATCCTGCAGGGCAATGGTCATAGTCTTCCTGGACTATTGTTTCTATTATCTAATAGTAGATGTTGGGCTTTCCCAAATTTTAAGCCATCCTTTATTATGATGTTAAGTAGATTTGCATATGTGAGATGAATCATAGATACTTCCGTTTTTTAATATACTGTATTTGCTCAGGATCCCACTGTTAGAACATATCTTAACATGGTGAAATTAGGAAAGAGAGTAGCAAGAAGATAGTATCAGGATTTAAAGGGAAAATCATTTTCTCACTAAGCCATCAAACCTAGAAGATTGTTCTTTGATAGGATGTGCATGCAAATAAGGTCACTAGCTATTAACTTTTATTTTTCCTGAGGCCTGCTTGTTTGACTTGTAACTCTGTATGCCTGCAAGGCTATGCCTTTCGGAAGGAAATTTTTGCCTCGTTTCATGGAAAGATGGAGGCAGCAAAATAGATTGTAATAAGAAGGAAGTCAACCTTTGCCCCAAACACAAAATAAACCTTCAGCATACTTTCCAAAGCTCAGCAAAACTCGGATACATTGTTTAAAAGTGTGTGCACAGGTGAAACGCCATAACTATTAATTCTTTCTGCCTCTGGAGACAATCAATGTGAAAAATGAGCAGAAAACCTGTTCTGGAAGAAAATGTTAACCTCTCTAGATGTAGGAATGGATGCATGAATAGCATCTGAACTCATGTTTAGATTAAATAAGATTCTTCTAATTTCTTCTGCATTTAATAAGAGACCTAAATGGCTCAGAACGTAATGCCAACTTTTCCTTTCAACCTCAAGACGTGTTGAAGAGATGTGAAAATTGACAACGTACTTTCAAGCTTCTGTTCACTAAAAAAACTTAAATAGAATTCAAAACCCTCCATCTATTCTCACTTAACTGCTATTAGAAAAAAATATCCAAAGCAAAAAGAGGTTGTTTTATTATAATATAGAAATTATATATAGTTTTTTCAAATGTAGGCTTCACGTAAGCAAATGCGACATAAGAGAATAATCGCAAATGTCCAGAAAAAGAATATGAATGGAAAAAGCTTTACCTGAAAATCTTTAAAAACAAAGTAATTATATCTCTATCATACACTTACATAGATATATACACAAAATAATGATATTGGAATTAAAATCTAAGTTAATGCTTAATTAAACTGAATAATCAGTTTATTTCTTAAATCCAAAGTTTCTCATCATCTGGTACATTTTATCCATGTATTTGACAATGATTTAATTTATTAAAAGTAGGTCAGTTTCTATCAGGACTTTATATAGAAAGAGAAAGAAAAAAGACAATCAGTAATTGGGAATGAAATGGCATAACAAGAATAGTAGGAATATTTTGATGTAAAGAAATAGAGCCTAGCAAGATATAAAAAATGCAAATAGATGGAAAATTAATATAATCTCCCTTGATTCATAGACTTTTAAAATTTAGGATGACTTTATTATCAAGTTCTCTTTCTTCCATCTCATTTTTAAAGTTTCATATATAAAATCACGTAGTACATTCTCCGTGGGTCTGGCTTTTTTCACTCAGTATAATGTTTCTAGATGCCTCCATCTTTTTCTGATTAGTAGTTTGTGCATTTTCATTACTGAGTAGTATCCTATATTATGATTGAGCTACATTATGTCCATTTACATGATGATTTAAGAGTTTGTGTGAGATTTATATTATTTCTTCCTAACAATGTTTGATAAAATTCATACAGGTCTGAGGTTTTCTTTGCATCAGTTTTTCATTATAAAATCAACTTTGTTGGTAAATTACATAGCCATTCAGATTTTCTATTTCATTTTGAGTCAGTTTTGGTAACTTGTGCCTTGTAAGTAAGTTTGTCAACTTCATGTAACTTGTTGAATTTCTTGGCATTGATTGTTTATAATGTTCCTTCATTACCCTGGTAATGTCTGTAGCATCTGTAAATCTCTCCTTCTGTTCTTGATATCTAGCAATTCATGGCTCTGTGTTTTTTTCTTGAAGATTCTAACAGGAGGTATATAAATGTTTTTCATCTTTTCAGAGAACTGCATTTGAGTTTTATTGATCTCTTTTTTCTCTTTGTGTTTTTTGTTTTCAATTTCATTAACTTCTCTTAGGTTTGTTTTTTTCTCCTTTCTACTTATTTGCATTTAGTTTGCTCATATTATTCCAGCTTCTTATAACAGATTCTTAAATCACTGA
Source organism: Equus przewalskii (assembly GCF_037783145.1). NCBI lineage: Eukaryota > Metazoa > Chordata > Mammalia > Perissodactyla > Equidae > Equus > Equus przewalskii. The sequence goes on from NC_091850.1 coordinate 33,198,691, forward strand.
TTTAGATCTGTCTTATTTTCTGATAGACGCATTTAAAACAAAACATATAACTCTAATCACTGTTGTAACTGTCTCCACAGATTTTGATAGGTTATGTTCCTCTTTTCACTCAGTTGAAGGTATTTTCTAATTTGCCTTGTGATTTCTTCTTTGACCTATGATTTACTTAGATTTATTTATTTTTTGTTTAATTTCAGAATATTTGTAAATTTTCAAAATATCTTTCTGTAGTTGGTTGCTAGTTAATTTTGTTGAAGTCTGGGCAGATGCTCTATATGATCTAAATACTTTTGGAATTATCAAGACTTTTCAATTTTGGTGAAAGGTACATGTGCACTTTGAAAGAATATGTATTACACTGTCATTAGGTGAGTATGTTAGTCTCTTAGAGCTGCTGTAACAAATTACCACAAACTGAGTGGCTTAAAGCAACAGAAATTTATTCTCACCATTCAAGAGGCCAGAAGTCTCAGAGAAAATCCATTCCGTGCCTCTCCTAGTTTTTGCTGGTTACCGATAGTCCTTAGTGTTGCTCGGATTGTAGAAGCATGTTTTCACTCTATGGCTCTATCTTTATATCATTTTCCTCTCTGTGTCTTCTCCCTTTCAGTCTTTATAAGGTCAGCATCATCGAATTTAAGGGCCACCCTAATCCAGATGAACTCATCTCGAGATCCTTACCTTAATCTTCAAAGACTCTTGTCCCAATAAGTTCACATTCTGTGGTTCGAGGTGGACATGAATTTTGAGGGGAGCCTATGCTACCCACTACAGTGGGTGGATGTTTCATAAAGGTCAATGAGGTTCAGTTGGTTGATGCTGTAGCTCGTTTTCTCCCTCCTTATTTATTCTTGTCTAGTACTTGTTCTATTAGTTGCTGAGAGGAGTGTTAATGTCTCCATCTACACTTGTAGATTTGTCTATTTCTCCTGTCAGTTCCGTGAGTTTTGTCTTCATGCATTTTGAACATTTAGGACTGCACTGTCTTCTGCAAGAATTGAAACTCACATCATTTTGGAAGGGCCCTCTTTATCCCTGGTATTATTCCTTGTCCTGAAATCTACTTTCTGATATTTATCTCACCACTCATCTTTCTTTTCATTAGTGTGCTCGTGATATATCTTTTTCTTTATTTTATTTGTAACTTCTTTTTGTCTTTTTGTTTAAGATACTTCTCTTTTGAGACAGCAAATAATTCTGTGTTGTCTTTATCCAATATGATAAGACCTACTTTTTAATTGATGTATTTAGATTAATGTAATTGTTGAAATTTGGGGTTTAAATCTATCATCTTAGTCTTTGTTTTCTATTTGTCTGTTCTATTATTTAGTTCTCATTCCCTCTTTGTCTTCAATCATTATCTCTGTCCTTTCTGGACCTCTCTCTGGGTTTCTTTTCTGCTAATGATTATAGGTCATGTTTACTGTTTTTTTTGCATGTCTGATATTTTTACTGATAAAGAACACTTGTGTTCTTTACATTGTTGGTATGTAGTTTGTTGTTTTCCTTTAAAGAGTCTTGGACTTTGTTCCTGCATTTAGTTAGGTTGTTTGCGGGCAAGTTTGATCCTTTTAACATTTTGCTTTCAACTATTAAAAGGTTGTCTATTATAACCTTTACACTTGGACTAATTAAGCCCCACACATAAGGCATGGCCTTCCTGTGGTTTCAACTGCAGTCATCTTGCAAGGTTTTTCCATGTTGGCTACTGAGAATTTGAACACTCATTGGCTTTTAGTGTATTCTGCTAATTATTCAGCTCTCCTATATTGTTCTTTCCCTGATACCCGTTCTTCATTCTGCATCATGAAATTTCACTTTACATATGTACAAATGATAGTCAGTGAAAAACTCAAGATGGCCCTTATGCATATATATAGAGGTCTTTCCTGATAGCTCCTCCTTTCCCATATCAGGCCCTGCAAATTCTACACTTTGAATATTATGGAATTAGGTGATCATTTCAACTTTTTCCTTTCACTTCATACCTCCTGAGAATTCTCTTCATTACCAGTTGATGGCTTTGTTTCCTAGATTGAGAAAATTTGAGACAATAAGAAGAGAACTTTCATGAGCTTTCATGACCTCACTGATCTACCCTCAGGCTTCTGAGAACATACACACTGTCTGTCTTCCCTATTATTACCTCGGATGAGTGGCCTCTGCTATCCACAATGATCTATGATCTATGCATAGTAGGAGTCATCTGCTCTTACCTACTCAAGGACACTGCTCCATTAATTCTTCCATCTTTCTCTTGATTCAATAGTCCCTTTTTTCCCCCAGCATACAAATATCCTGTAATAACTTCTACAGTTAAAAAAAGTAACCTAGGGGGCTGGCCATGCGGCATGGTGGTAGGGTTTGTGCACTCCAGTTTGGTGGCTCAGGGTTCACAGGTTTGGATCCCTGGTGTAGACCTGCACCCCGCTCATCAAGCCAAGCTGTGGCGGCATCCCACATACAAAATAGAGGAAGACTGGCACAGATGTTAGCTCAGGGACAATCTTCCTCAAGCAAAAAGAGGAAGATTGGCAAGAGGTGTTAGCTCAGGGTCAACCTTCCTCACCAAAAGCAAAACAAAACAGAGTAATCCAATCATCTTCTCATCAGCCCACAATGCTCTCCATCAATTGCTCACATTTCTCTGCTTCTCTATGAACATAAATTTCTCACAGGAAAATGTGATTTTACTTCCTCTCCTCTCACTTTTCTTTAGATTTAACACAATCAGACTTTTGTCTTTACCTTTCTATTGAAGCAACTTTTGCCAAGTCACCAGTAACTCCAAAATTGCCGCATGGAATCCAGACTAGTCTAGTCTAGTTTAATCCCTGCCTCCATTGTACTTATCAATTGTGAGAAATTGGAACAATTGATCAGCCTCTTTTTCTTGAAATTCTTCCTTCACTTGGCCCCCAAGGAATTATCCTATAGGCTTTTCCTCCACGTTACCATCTAATCCTGCTGGGTCCCCTTTTCTGGTCTCTCCTCTCCTCCCCAACCTTTCACCCTTAGAATGCACTATGGCTTAGTTCTTGAACTTCTCATCTATTCTCACTCTCTAAATTAGTATCCTATTTCGTGGCTGTGAATTCTATTTTCATGCTGATGGCTCCCAAGTTTATATCTCAAAGTCAGACAACTGTCTAAGTTCCAGGCTTCTATAAAGCTGAAGATCCAAAGCTTCATTTGGATGTATAATAAACATCTCATAAAACCGAAGTCTTGATGTTGTTCCCAAACCTCCTTCTCTCATCTTATCATCTCATAAGTGGTAAGTCAACACTTCTAGCTCTTGAGACCAAATGCCTGAGAAGTATCCTTGACTCTACTCTTTTCCTCACAACCACCCCTCCAATCCATCAGCAAATTCTGGTGGTTCTACCTGCAAAATATACCCCAAATCTATCTCCTTTCTTCTGCTTCTGCTACTACTACTCTTGACCAAGCTACCATAATTTCTCCTATTCAATTGAAATAGAGCCTAACTGGTTTCCACGTCTCTTTTGCCTTACCCTTTCTTGGCCACTATTTTCCAAACTGCAACGAGAGATACACCTTAAAAATGAAGTCATCCTTTTGTTATATCAGTCCAATATCTTCCTTCTTTGTTCAGAGTAAAAGCCCAATTTGGTGTACTCGTTACCTCTTGTTCTTGTCGTCTGTAACTGCCCTTGGAGTGCTCCTCTCTCTGCAATGTTGCCTCCTTGATGTTTATCAAACACACTTGCCCCTCAGAGCACTTGATAGTCTCTCTGCTGCCCTTACCAGGCACACAGTAACTATTGACTCATTGAGGGAAGAAACTGAGGTAGACGGATTATGTAACTTGGCTAATGAAATACACCAAATTTAGGGCAGAATAAGGATTAAGACCTAATCCTTTTTTCCACAATAGTTTTCCTCTAGATAACTAAAATTTAAAATTCAAACGATAAATGTACCTTCACCGTGGAAACATGTTATATATTCAGACAGATGTGAGGTTTACTTTTTTGCTCTTTGATTAATTCTACCTTGCAACTTATTTATTTTCAAACACTATCTATATAATTCTAGTATTTAAAAAAAATATCCCTTATGTAATCATGGACATTACTGAAGATCTTTCAATAGATTTCTCTTAATTGTAGGGAGAAATTTTCTCCTTAAAACCATCAACAACAACAAAACAATCTAGCCATTTAAAGTTTTACTCAGAAAAATACTTAAAGAGGAAATACGAGTAGGTTATTTACAATGTGGGATTAAAATATAAAGAAACACATTCAACATGACTAGTATAATTTCAGCATGTGAGCTGGGAGATATTTTACTCTTTAACTTCTATACAAGTTATCAGGGAAGCTCTGTGCCTTTGGATCGCACCACAATTATTTCATTGAGCAGTTCTTCCTAATTCCACACTGCCAGCTGAAAAGAAAAAAATGTATTTCAGTAAGAAAGAAATAGCCACACTCTTCCTCAATTCTGCCATAATTCACTTTCCTCTGCTGGCGGCTCCAGTCCACTCCTGACTGATGGTAGGCAGCAGCATATGGCAACAGTGAGAGAATTTATAAAAGAAGTCTGCTAATGGTAACAAACAAATAAACAATCAGGAGGACCCAACAGTCAGGAAGAGTTAATAAAGCTGGCAAATGCTTGGTTAGTAGAGCTTCTCATGGTGAACAATGCCAAGTGCCTGCACGAATCTTGGTTGAGCTTTACCTCATCAGGCAAAGCATATTAATTTCTAAGACTGTACTGAATTTAATATATTGTACGTTGAAGTACTTATTACTAAAGCCTTCATATTTCTTGTGGTCTGGTGATTTTCCAAAATTGAACCCTATAAACCAGATAAGTAAACTGTGATAATCTTAGCAGAATGCAAAATCTAATTATTTCTGCCTTGCAATGCAATGAAAAAACAAAAAGCATGCAAACTTTACCAAAACATTTAGAGGTAGAATGGCTAGCATGTGCCTTCCCTGTCTTATTAGCAATAAGGAATTTTAGGCTTCTAGGATGGTTTGATGTACAGTAAAAATAAATTTGTTTTGATAATTAATTTGCTTATATAAAACCAATTGCTCAGTCCCTTTCTCTGTCTTCCCGTACAGAGTACTCCTTTAATTAGATTTTTTTATTTCTATCATAGTACCTAATAAAAAGATTAAAATGTTCCTGATCAAAGAAAATAATACTCTAGAACAATGGATTTTTTTCCCTTTGGTTATGTACCTTCAATTTTACCTTTGTCTAATCCTTCTAGACTTCACAGGCTAAGAAAACTGCTTCTCTTTTTGACCCAAATTAGAATTTTCATCTCAACTGTGTCATATAGATCTGTTTTAAAAATTATGATGCTTATTATCATGTGATTCTTTGCAATATAGAATGGTCTCTTCTGGCTTTCTAGATTTTTGAGTCTATTTAAAATATCAAAGGTTCAGGTTTTGTACTTAAATGACTGTATTCATGCTCTTTCTCTATCTCGAAGACAGGAGCTTGCCCCCTCCTTTCATGATGAGGGAAAGGATTATCAGCTGTTCTCAAACTTAGCTTCAGATGCTGATCACCAGGGGAATTTAAAACAACAACAAAAATAAAAACAAACATTGAATTTTAGACAAGTAGTAGTAGACTGCAGAGAATTTAAAATTGGACTCTTTGAAGCTGAAGTCCAGATAACAGCATTTATTTTTAGTCTCCAGGTGATTCAAGTGTTAACACACAACTGTTAAAACCTCTGAATTGGAGGTTGCATAAAGCTCTACATCCCTTTCTGTATCACTGATGAGCAATCTTTAGAGTTTGGGGCTTTCCAAACTTCTCACAGTACAACATACGAAACCCAAAGCTTCGCCATTTCCCACTTTAGACTTCCTTAAGTTAGTTGTTCCCCATTCCCATGCAGCGGGGGAGAGGTGTGTTAAGGAAGACCAAAGCAACTCACCAACATTCACAGGGATCCATGGACAAACGTTTCAGACTTTTGATCTTAGCAGATCTGGAACCTTCAGTTGAACTATTTGAACCTCGCAAGGTACTGGTACTTAATTTTCCTTGGCATTCCCTCTCAATTATCTCCCCTATAAATTGAACTTCAAGCTCCTCCATTCAACAACATTCTTCTACACTCTTATCTTCACATTACCCTGTGTTTTATCATCAGTAGGATAAACGGTAACATCAAGACTTTTGAGGTAAGAAAGACCTGTTTGTGAATTCTGTTTATTTATTTTTCATGAAATGTACATTCTAGTTTCATGGAAGAGATGGCAATACGTACTTCATGGGCTTGCTTCAAGGATCACACAAAGTAATGTGTGTGAAGTGCTTGGTACAGGGTTTGATCCCTAAAAGCTACTTCTCTTTCTAATCTGCAACATTCTCACACATCCTCAAGAATATAGGTCCTCTGTAAACTAACTTCTCCCATCCTAAACTTTTTTTCCCAGTAGGTTCTTTATGGTTCCAGATGCTACTAGAATCAGATTCTTCTCTGAAGTTGCAATATTTCTTTGGTCTTCCTGGTAGACAGTACTCAAGCTCCCACATTCTCTCTTTTATTTTCACGTTACATCTCCTTGAATAAATATATAAGCATATTAGAAAGTTTATGATTCTACAAAACAATGCAATTAAAATCACTAAACTTGTATTGACCACCTACTCTTTTCCAGGCACTCATCTATGCAAAGATATTGCTTGCAATTGAGTAATTGGCCCAAGGACTAAAGTGATGTAAATGGCCAGTACTCAGATGCAGCTGGTGGGTGCAGTGTCACTAATTATATTCTATCTAAAATCTAAATATGCTTTTGTTCTGTGCCTGGATTTGAGTGGATTTCTTAACCAGCTAGAAGAACTCTTACTGATGCTTTGAAATTATGTGTTAATAGGATTTACTTCTAACCCCAAAGTGAAAAAAAAAAAAAGATCTGACTGATTGTCAGATCAGAAAAACTGTTTTGGGTTGAAATAGCATGCTCTACTTCATGATATATCCCATCGAGAAAGGTGGGCCAAAGGGTGGCTGAGGATGCTCAGGGCAAATCTCTTCTCTAGGAAGTAATTCTGCACTGAGTCCAAAAGCCGACTGTACACTGAGTCAGAAAACCTACAATTAGATTTGGCATTTCCATTGCCTAGCTGTGAGGATTCAAATCAGTCAACTCTCACGGCCAGATATTTCTTATCTGTAAGCATTCCTGTAATGTGTACCTTGTGCCCTGAATTCCACTAGATGCTGTAAAGGATAGATATAAAGATTAAGGACTTTATGATTTAACGGGAAGGAGATCTTCAGACATGACATAAAGAACAAAATAAAGTGGTATATTTGAATTCTACTTATTTGGTTACAGACTGGGTATTATTGAAACTCCACAAAGAGAGCAAAATCATTGCTAGCTGTTGTAGTTAGTGATGACCACATGCCACTACAAAAGATTGTTTGGAGAAATGAGTTGAACAAAGGGTTGCTATGTATTTAAAAGTGTAAGATATCCTTATGAAGGTAGTCATATGATTAAATACCGTTATTCTGTGAAATCAGAAATCTATTGCTGAGATTTTGATGTTAGATCCACAGTTATTTCCTTTGAATTAAAAACATACAAGAGTAAATTCGGGGCCCCGTGCGTGGCCTAGCGGTTAAGTTCTCGTGCTCCTTTGCGGCAGCCCAGGGTTTTGCTGATTCGGATCCTGGACGTGGACATGGCACCACTCATCAGGCCATGCTGAGGCGGCGCCCCACATGCCACAACTAGAAGGACCCACAACTAAAATATACAACTATGTACTGGGGGGATTTGGGGAGAAAAAGCGGAAAGAACAAAAAAGAAAAAAGAAGATTGGCAATAGCTGTTAGCTCAGGTGCCAATTTTTTTTAAAAAAAGAGTAAATTCACCAATGTGCTAGTCTGCCTGTTATCTAGTGTAATCAGCGAGAAAGCAGGTGGCCTTTATGGGGCTTTATGGCCTCTTCCAGTATTATGTGATGGGCTTTCAGCACTCACTTCCTGTTACCACCAATCCATCTAAATTCTGTTTCTTCAGTATAAAATTTTTTATCTTTTCCATTAAGCGGGAAAAGTCACTTAACAACAAAATTTTGGACAATGCTCAAACACCATTTCAGACAAACTACCAACATTATGGGAGAGGCAGTGAGGGTCTGTAGATCCTTCATAAATGGTCAACGTCAGATCTGCGAAGGAATTGATTATAATTTACATTTACATAGGATCGTTAAGGCTGTAAATTCACAGACTTTGCAAACTTCACCTGTCGTGAAGGTGAAGAACAAATCTGAACATAGCAACCCTTTGGGGGCACCTAGGGATTTGATAGACTGAAGTGTTACATTTAATTGAAAATATAAGGGATTGTTAAGTCAGAAGCATTCAATTATGTGAACTGGAATAGTGCCAAGCCTCTTATTCTTTCCTTGGGGCATTCGGAACTCCCAAGAAGTGACCAGATTGTCTATGCTAAGGCTTGCGTGTGAAGGACACCACCGGAGCAACTGGTCACTGGGGACAGTTATAAAGTGAGAGTGGGGATTTTATTTTTTACAGTGAAATGGCCCTTGTCTAGATGACAATACAATCATAGACTAAAGTGACCTAGAGAAGAGTTCTTTGCATAAACACTTTTTCTACTTTATTCTTCTGTTAAAAACTTATGAACTAAACATGAAATTCCGCTTAAATTTTACAAAGTGAATTATTGTGCAAATAAAGGTAATATTATGTAGGAGTAAGGAAAGAATTCTGAAGAATTAACCACTTCAAATGAGCTATACATATTTCCAACTAGCTGCATATATTTTAAAGGCTAATTACTCAGGTGAGAGGATGGGTAAGTTCATTTTATGTTTTGGAGCAGAAGAAAATGCATATGAAATGTAAAGGCAAAGGCTAAGGCTATAAAGAAATACTTTCATGTAGACCATGATCCCAAAGGCAGTTTTATTGTTATTAATATTTTCACATTTTTCCATTTTAACATTTATTTTTACATATTAATGTTTCCTTTTTTTTTTTTTTTAAAGATTTTATTTTTTCCTTTTTCTCCCCAAAGCCCACCTGGTACATAGTTGTATATTCTTTGTTGTGGGTCCTTCTAGTTGTGACATGTGGGACGCTGCCTCAGCGTGGTTTGATGAGCAGTGCTGTGTCCACGCCCAGGATTCGAACCAACGAAACACTGGGCCGCCTGCAGCAGAGGGCGCGAACTTACCCACTCGGCCACGGGGCCAGCCCCTAATGTTTCCTTTTTTAGCTCTTTCATATGATAACTTGACATGAGTTCACAGCTACTGAGTGAACAATGATTGTATTGATATACTTTTATAGTTTATTTTTATTTCATTCATAAAGAAGCAATGGAGGCAAGAAGTTAACTGACTGACAAGTGGCAGTGGTATGTCAAGAACCCTAGGCTAGGCTCGCATACCTTTCTACCATGCAAATTACTTTTCAAAAAGTGCCCTTGCATTGACAGGCATTTTGTATTTGCAGAATTCTTGCATTCTCAGGTGTGCCTTCACGACACAGCTCTTCATCTTCTCCCGACTTCCCATCTTTATGCTGGAGCACTAACCAGAGTCTTTCATAAATGCTTTTCTTATTTCTATAGCTATTCCCTCCTCCTTGTTGCAGCCTTACCCCATTGTGCCTGTTTTTGGAGATAGGGTCTTTAGGAGGTAAATAAGGTTAAATGAAGTTGTAGGAGTGGGGTTCTAATCCAAGAGGACTGGAGCATGCTCAGAGGAAATTCATGACCAGATAAGGAGGTCATCTGCAAGCCAGGAAGAGAGTTCTCAGCCAGGAACTGATCCCTGCCAGAACCTTGCTCTTGGACTTTCCAAACTCCAGAACTGTGAGAAAATAAACTTCTGTTATTTAAGCCCCATAGTCTGTGCTATATTGTCATGGCAGTCCGAGCACAGTAAGACACTTGTTTCACACATATTTCTTCCCTCCTCCTTATCTTAAATCCTGACTGTGGCTATTTCCAAGATCAGAGCTCCCATTATTCTGAAAAATTGCTAATTGAAAGCAAACATCACAATCAAGATATGAACTCTTAGTCGGAGACAGAATTTTCACCACAATGTTTACTTCTGGGTGAACTTATATGACCCAACAAACTTCTTAACATTTTTCTGTGTGTTGGGGCATAGGATTTCAGTGGTGGGAAAGAAACAGAGTGTGGGTGTGTTCTAGAAATGAAATAAATCTAAAACTGGATACATCCCATGCTGTGTCAGAAAACCGTGTGTGGTAGATTGTGTTATGCATCCCCATCTTTTGCCAGGACTTGCTTTGGGAGACACATTCCACCTTTCTGTCCCTTCTTAACAGCAAGCTTGGGTATTGATTGGTTTGGCTAGCGAAATATGAGTAGAAGTGGCAGCGTACAGTTTTTAGCATAAACTTTAATAGCCACTGTTGGTTTTGCCAGTTGTCCTGTTAATTTCCCTTTGGCATGTCCTGAGTAGGGCTGTTTCTCAGCATGGATCCTGAAATGCAAAGATATATACAGAAGAACCACAGTCAACCCACTGCCACTGGGCTGTGTTACAAGCCACTGAGACTTAGGACTTTGTCACCACAGCCTAACTTACAAAAAGATAACTGAAACTGGGTATTATGAAGAGTCTGGAAACTTAAATCAGATCATAGAAGGTCTTGTAAACTTGATGTTTAGACATGATCTTATTGCCAAGAGAAAAACCACAGAAAGATATTAAGGAGGGCACTGTAAGCTTTCTTTTACTTTTCTTTAGTTCAGTTGCTCATTTATGTTTAGTTATGTTGAAGTAACAAAGGCAAATGATTAAAAAAATTAAATAGTACTAAAAATCTTGCAATGAAAAAGAATAGTACCCTACTGAATACCCTCTCCCAAACACAGGTCCTATTTCCCGGTGGCAAAGAATTTTAATAATTTATTTTGCACATTGTATCATACTTCCTCTGTATTTCTTAAACCTTTGTTCATAATGCTGTTTTGATTTATGCATTTTAAACATTATGATCACTATTTTTAAGTACATCGATGTGGCAGTTGTTTTACAAAATTGCTGAGAAGTCTTAGACACTCCTTCCATTGAGAGATGGGGTCTATGTCCCCTCCCTTTAAGTCTGGGCAAACTTATGGCTTGCTTGTAACCAAGGCAATGTAGCAGAATGTGTATGACTTCTGAGGCCAGGTGTGGCCACATGGAAATGCGTCTGTCAAATCTCTTGCTATGGGGAGCATAATCCAGCCTCTGCACTTTGGATCCACCCCAACTGAAGTTCACACTGAGACGATGCCTCCCTTGGGCTGCTCCAGCCAGTGACTGAATGCAGGAGGGCTAGTAAGGTAGACCTGTATTGCCACCTGAAAACTCTCATTGCCTTTTCTGGCTTCTTTCACTTTTCCCCTCACAAGCATATCACCCTATAAATCTTTTGCACGTCTAATCCCTATCTTGATGTCTGTTCCTCAAAGGACCTAAACTAACCACTAGGTAAGAAAAGGCAGTGTCGCTTGCTCCTTGTGTACAGGGCCCCTTTCTCCTGGAGGTCTGATCCACTATGTAAGAAGTCTGACTGCCCCGACACTGTTGTGCTGAAAGGAAGCCCAGAAAACATAAAATGTGGAGACATTATGTGAAGGTCTTTCGTTGACTGCTGCAGGGGAGGTCTCAGCTGACATCTGGGATCAATCACCGGACATGTGAGAGGAGACACTGCTATATGTTTCCAGCCCCAACCATCAAGTCACCCCAGCTGTTCAATCGTCTTACCCGAGGCTCTAGTCACTATATAATAAAGAGGAGCTGTTCCTGCTCTGCCGTGCTGGGATTCCTGACACACAGAATCATAAGCCTAAAAGATTACTTTGTAAACTACTAAGTTGTGATTGGTACCTGTGGATTGTGAGTTTGATCCACTGAAACCCTTTGTGGCCTCAAGTGAGGATGTGTCTTTCGTGGGAAATTTTGCAATTGTATCTTTCAGGTACTTCGAAAATATATGGGGCAAATACGTGGCTATTTCTGATGTTAGTTTTCAGCATGCGCTTTCTCGGAAAATGTATATATGTGAACAAGTTCATGGTTACGTCTACTTTTTCAACCAGAGACCTTTTATATGAGAAATCTTTACAACCAGAAACTTCTACTGAAGCAGTTCCAATCTTAGCTGATGTACTCACTACAGGGATTTTTTTTCTTTTTTTGAACTAATTGTGTTTTCAGCTTATCTATTTGTAAAAATGGAAGTAGTCACTAAACCTGATAATTGATTGATTAAAGAACTTCTGGTTAAAAATCATTTTCTCTCAGAAATCATTTTTCCATTGTCTTTTAGCGCTAAGTATTGCTGGTGACAAGTCTGGTTACGTTGAAGTTGTGCCTTTTTGCGAAATCGTGCCCCAGCTTGGCTTCTTCCCCTTCACTGTCCTACTTCCCCCTTCTCTTAACAGTTTTTCCTGGGAGCCCGCCCTTAATAAATCACTTACACACACCTCCAGTTCTCAGGGTTTGCTTCCTGGAATCACACCTAAGCTAGGTTGTAGAGTCAAATACTTTATCCTCCAAGAAAAGGCATTTCAAAAAGGGATGAAGGAGCCATGAGGGTGCAGAGAGCTCACTGAGTACAGCCTTGATCCTTGAAGTATTTCAAGTATAATTGACAGGCAGCATCCTGTTAGTTTCAGGTGTGCATCGTCGGGATTTGATATTTATAGACATTATGAAATGATCACTGGATAAGTCTGTCACCATACAAAGTTATTGTAATATTATTGACTATATTCCCTATGCCGTACATTACATCCTGGTGGCCTATTTATTTTATAACTGGAAATTTGTACCTCTTAATCCCCTTCACTTATTTCGCCCACCCCTCCAATCCCTCTCCCTTCTGGTAACCACTGGTTTGCTTCCTGTATCTACGAGTGTTTCTGTTTTGTCTTGTTTGTTCACTTGTTTTGTTTTAGATTCCACATATAAGTGAAATCATATGGTAATTATCTTTGTCTGCTTTATTTTACTTAGCATAATAGCTTCTATATGGAATATTACTCAGCCATTAAAAAGAATGAAATCGTGCTATTTGTGGCAACATGGATAGACCTAGAAGATATTAGGCAAAGAAGTGCATTTTAAATAAAAAACATTGCAGGGTCTCTATACCCTTCTTTCAGCCATCTTTTTTAGCGAATTTTTAGCTACTAACATTCCATAAACACCAGTTGAACACTTTTTGTTCCTGTCTCAACTTCTAGATAGGCTTGGAATTCCAATAGGTTATTATTAACAAGGTAAATATATTACAAAGTCTAATCACATTATTCAGTGTCTTGCTTTTTGCTTATCAAATAAAAGATCACAGCCTTCAGATACAAGAAATTTATTGAAAAGTTTCATGTGCACCTAAACACCTATTACTTCATGTTCCTCAGGACGTTAATCTTTCTGTTTATCATCTTTGCTTTTTCATATGTTCAGACCCCAGCACCTTATCACACATTCATAAGAACACAATAAAACAATGCTTGCTTGTGCGTGTGCTGTAACAAATTGTTACCACCTCCCCCAAGGGGAAAACGTTCAAAGGTTCCACTTGAAACCATGTTTTCAATAATATCCTTTGTGTGCTATTCTCTTCCTTTTATTCTCAGTATTCATAGTTGTGTACGGAGATATTATTCCCACTGTGCGCTAAAGTTCCTGCTGTGCTTGAAAGCTTGTTCCTGACAGCTCACAGACATTTCAGTGAGAAGAATCTAGTGCTCCCCCACTCTAAAATGCTCGCTCAAGAAGAAAAATGTTTATACATTTCATTTCTGCCATCTTACAACATTTCTCTGCTGATGATCTATAGAAAGAGGGCAAAGAAGAATGAGTTTCATGATCACCTTTTGGTGCCAGTGCAGACCTCCCCCTGGGACACATTTCCCACCTGATAGGTGGTCTGCTCTGCTCAAATACCAGTGAGCTGGTGAAATTCAGCAAGAGCCTATGACCCACCTCTCCCACCTGGGGCTCAGAGCAGCAGGGTTCAGATAAGCGTCTGAGAAGCTTATGTTGAAAATCTCCTCCGTAATGTCTTTCTTAACCCGTGCATCTGATCTTCCTACTTAGAAGTTTTTGTGGATGCTGAAGGCTGAGATCACAGAATGAGCCCCCTGCTCCTCATGCTTTCTGGGGAAACGTCTCACCTGTGTCTGGAAGGCTTCTAATGGGCTCAGATTATAAATTGAAGAAAGCCATATTCACATCAAGAAGTCGCGTTTGTAATCTTTCCTTAGACTAGAACCATTTTTAGTTTTAGTTTCCTTTGAGATTTGATAACAAATACATGATAAGGTTTCTCATTACAGGAGAAACATAGTTATTGGCAAATTTCCAAAGTATTAGGAAAAGTGAGACTCTCTTCTTTGTAATAATTACATAGAACAGTAATTAGAGGTCTGGGACTTGTGTGATTAAGTAGATTTCATACCTAGATTCTTCTGTAAGTCAATACACCTGTGTATTTCCAGTTTCTAAATATAGCTACTTTCTTAATTCTTTTCGACCCCATTTCTTTTAAATTGTACCTCCAAGTATTTGAAGTTCTCCAAAGCTTATCTATTTTATCCTCTTTCCAAGTCACAACAGAAGCCATGTCAAGGTAATTAACTTTGCTAACTTATTTAACATAAAGTTATTATAAGTGAGCAAACAGCACAAAAACTTTCCAGAAAACTCCCCAATTCTTAAGTTTCTACATTAGAGCACATGTTCCCATCTTCAAACCTTGAATAACACATATTATGAGTGAACAAATCAGGGTTTAGGTAAGTGCTTTTAAAAGTTTCATTTTTAGTTTTTTGAGTGAAGAAATATTTTGAATAAATTGCAGTGAAAAAACAAATTCCAGAGATGGGCATAATCATCAGGTTTTAATTGCATAGATTATAAAATAAACACTTTTCAGCCAAAGATCATCTATAATTTCAACTGTGCTAATACTTTCTGAAGTTGTATAGGATTTGGTGATCTTAGGTCTAACAGAAGAAATTCACTAATTTTTGAGAAAGCCCTCAGCTGTTGGGTACATGGCAATTTGCTTTAGGTTTCTACTTCATAAGTTCGCTTCTTGATATTTTGATTTTCTGTTAGTGACGCCCTCTAGGGATATATCAGTTTGGTCTGGAAATCCTAGTTGACTGACTTCCCAGATAGTAGAAGAAAAAAAATAAGATTTCATCTTCAAGCATATTTAAAACATATCTCAGTATTTAGAAGTGCTCACAAAATAACAGTAGAGAGGATAACTGGGAGGACTGACGGATAATGACTAGACGTGTTTATACTGTGATTTAAGTCATCTGCACAGGGATCCATAATTACTCTGCCTCTTTTTTTTTTTTTTTTTGCTGAGGAAGATTAACCCTGAGCTAACATCTGCCCCAGTCTTCCTCCATTTTAGATGTAGGTCACCACCACAGCATAGCTGACAAGTAGTGTAGATCCACACCTGGGATCTGCACCCATGAACCCAGGCTCCTGAAGTGGAGGGCAGCAAAGTTAACCATTACGCCACTGGGCCAGCCCCCGATATAACTTTGAACATGAGCACATTCTTCTTGGACTGGGAAAGCTACTGGAAAACTAATCAATTCCCTGTGACAACATAAATCAAATCAAAATAAAACTTTTTTTTTGTCCTCTGTGTTTAGAACATTGTTAGAGTTTTTAGGTGAGAGAGCAGGAAGTTTTCAAGTGCGAGCAAGAGAGACTGATTAGAAAGTCTGGTCCAAATTCTCTTATCCGAGATCTTAAAAGAGGCAAAGGAAATTGATATTTTGTAACGAAACCCTCTGTGGTTTTATTTCTTTCTCTCCATCTCAAATACTGCATCTATTTTCTAGAAAAGAAAAGAAATATCTGATGATATAAGTTTATCAAAACTAAAAGTACACACAAATTTTGAAACTTTGAATGAATACTGTTGTTGGCTTTTCTACTAGATCTTTTATCTGTACCTTTGATGTATTTAAACTTAATGTGATAGTAGAATATGTCTTGCTAAAAAAGTTTTAATTTACAAAAAAAAAGCTTTAAAAACAGTGCAAATATTAAGTATTTGAATGATTCAGGCTAAATTAAAATAATAATTAAAATTATAAAATGTCTGCTTCAAAATCTAAAGGTGCGTATTCACATGCATGTAGCTGATTCTACTAATTTGAATGTATTTTAAGTTAGAGCAAGTCAATTGTTTGAGATACAGTGTTTGAAGGTGTAACTTTAAACAAGAAATTTGATGTCTTATTTTATCATGAAATGCTGCCGTTCGGCGGAGGGAAGGAGGAAATGTACAGAATTTGTTGCTAGCATGTACCAAAATTGGGACCTAATTTCCTTGCATTTTTGTTTAATGCTGTTCCAATTGGAGGCATGAAATGAGCTGGATGCCACATCTGAGGATGGCAGCTCCACAGGCATCCACCAACCTGCTGAAAGGCTTTGCATGTGTTTTGTTTATTTTCATGATTGTTTTCTCAGTTTACGAATGCTTATCCAGAAGCAGCTTTCTACGCTGGCAAGCAAAAATGAACGTACTCTGAATGTGTGTGTGTTCTAGTCATAGTAACATCCTTTATTGGGAAATTAACAACTATTTGTTGATGAAAATGGGGTAGGGGAATCTGGTGATTTTAAAAGGATAAACATTAATCAGATATGCTTGAATAAAATATGGCTACTGCCTGATAACTGAATAAAATAACCGAGCTATGAAAACATTGTGTAATACACAAGCGATTTGTTATGGGAAAAGATAGTGTCCACATGTTAAAAATGTCCATATGCAAATGAATGAAAACTCTTTTCCTCCCTGATCTCTGGCAGGTATACACAGGCATAGTGAGTTTTCTCACTTGATGTCCTCGTTCCTTTTGGTCATAAGTAAGACTAAACAACTCTGAAACATAGGTAGGCATATATCAGCAGCAAATCAGTGTACGGAAAAGTTAAGAGACTTGTTGTCTAGGATGAAGATTTCCACCAGGTTAGAAGGAAACTGCAGAGACAACAGGGCAAACTGGATGGGCTAGCTGTGTAGGCATAGACATCTTGATGAAAACTTTGGTAGTACTTTATTTTATAGAAATATACTCATATGTCTCATATTTCTCATTTGTGATTTATTTTGTGATGTGAATCTTTCTCCTGAAATTTGTTAGGCTCTTATTCTAGCCCTTCCGCATGCTGGTCTTAGTTTTTCCTCCCAACTTTATCCTTCACCATCTTTTCAACAGTTCTGTAGGTCAGAATTTCAGGCATTTGATGATGGGGATGATTTTGAGGGTATATACTTTCCCCAAATCATTTAGTGGTATACATTAAACAGGTTCAGCTTCTTTCATGTCCATCATGCCTCAATAAAGTGGTTAAAAAAAAAGAAGTTCAGGGGCCACCCCCAGGCCAAGTGGTTAAGTTCGTGTGCTCCACTTCGGCGGCCCAAGGTTTCCCTGGATCCAATCCTGGGCGCAGACATGGCACCACTCATCAGGCCACACTGAGGCAGCATCCCACAAAGCACAACTAGAGGCCCTCACAACTAGAATATACAACTATGTAGTGGGGGGCTTTGGAGAGAAGAAGAAGAAGAAAAAAAGTTTGGCAACAGTTATTAGCTCAGGTGCCAACCTTAAAACAAACAGAAAAAAGAAGTTCAGGCACAGAGTCGCTCAGCTGGTTCTCTACTTAGAGTCCCCCAAGGCCAATACCAAGGTGTTGGCAGGGCTGCATTCCTTTCTGGAGGCTCCAGGGATGAATTTGCTTCCATGTTCACAGAATACAAGTTGTTTACAGAATCCATATCAATGCAGCGGTCTAGGACTGAGCTCCCCATTTCTTTGCTGACTGTTGGCCTAAGAGCCCTCTCAGCTTCTAGAGGCCCCCACGTTCCTTGGCAGGTGGCCACATTCCTCCGTCTTCAAAGTGACACCAGCAGATTGAGTCCTTCTCATGCTTTTGTTTTTTAACATCTCAATGATTCATTATAAAATCTGAGGGGATATGGAACTTTCTTTTCTGTTTATTCTTTTTTAAAAATTATTTTATTGAGGTCACATTGGTTTATAACCTTATGTAAATTTCAGGTGTACATTATTATATTTCAGCTTCTGTATAGACTGCATCATGTTCATCACCAGAAGTCTAGTCCCATGCATCACTATACATATGTGTCCCTTTACCCATTTTGCCCTACTCCCCAACCCCTTCCCCTTTTGATGACCACCCATCTCTTCTCCTTAACAGTGTGTTTGTTTATTTATCTTCCACACACGAGTGAAATCACATGGTATTTGTCTTCTCTGTCTGACTTATTCCACTTAGTACAGTACCCTCAAAGCTTCTCATGCTTTGAATCTCCCTGACTTCCCCTTCTCCAGTATCTCTTCTTACTCCAGCCAGAGAATTTTCTTTGCTTTTAAGGGTTCAGGTGATTAGATTGGGCTCACTTGGATAATCCAAGATAATCTCTCTATTTTTAAGGACCATACCCTTAATTACATCTGCAAAACCCCTTCTCAGAGATACCTAGATTAGCATTTGATGGAACAACCAGGGGACATCTTTAGAATTCTGCCTACCACAGCCATTACCACATGGTTGGCCTCTATCCTTTTTTACCTTGCATTGGCTGCTGTGGTGTCTTTTTGAATTGGCTTTCCATACTCCCTTGGTGTGAATTAAACTGTGTGAAGAAAGCTTTCGCGCAGATTTGGAAAGAACAAGTTAGAGGAAGCCCCTTGCACATTGACTAGGAAGGTAATCATTTTCCTGAAGCAGGTTCCAGTATTTGCTCTAGCTTCCTAAGTGTCAAGAAACAGCGGGGGCTGCATTGGCTTCTTGATTTGATTCCGTCTGTCCTGAATTATGGCTTCAATTGCCTCCTCTTTAGCTTCACGTTGTCTGAGGTGCTATGGCAGTGGTGGCAGCTGTACATCTGAGTGAAATTGTCGCAGTGGTGGTCTCTGAGGAAGGAGCTCCCCTGGTGAGCCAGTTCTCTATTCTTGGAGTTTTTTAAAGAGGCTCAGGCTAGAACATGCTTCTTTATCTCTTATAGGATTTTGTAAGAACCCATTCCCTTGCATTCTTCTTTATGCCTAAAAACATAGCAATAGTTTATGGTTCCTCCACTGAACTCTGCCTGACACAGTATTTGATCCCAAGAATAAACGAAACCTAACAAACACTTAAAATACATGGTTTTGGATTAGTAGTCAGGTAACAGATATAGAGAATCTGATGCTACAGTTTGTGACCTTGTGAGGCCTTGGCCAAACAATTGTTAACACTGTCATTTACAGTAACCTGGAAGGAAAATGCTCCACAGTGCCTGTGGCTTGGAGGGAAGTGGTCACATAGAGCAATAATGTTGATATCTCTTACCTGTCTCTAGTTGTTTTTAACAAAGTATTATATAAAACTGATGATCTCGGGCAAAAAATTTTAAGTGTGTGAGCAGAGATAGAAAGACATGGAAAAGTCTAGAAATGTGCAGCTTTACAGGATTGAAAAATCTATAGCTGCCTCTGTGCCCCAAGACTCAGGTGTTAAGGCCAAGCAAAGAAGCCAGTAAATAAAGTAAGTTAACAAAATTGTTAAGTCCAGAAAAGAAGTTTGGGTATGGCTATTGGCACCCAGAACCAACTGGAAGCAAATGCCTCATATATTTTGAAATAATTGTGTTACCAAAGAAGCCACAATTTTGAGCTAAAAACTTGTGTCTTTTCAGTCTCCAAAACAGGCCTCCAGCTCCCAATCATGAGAAAGCAGAAAATGGACAATAAGATGGGCAGCCCAGAGGGAGAATCTACTCTCTAACATCCATTTCATATATGGCCACAAGAGACAAAGAAGAAGAAGCAACCTCTAAGAGGGCAAAGCCATGGGCCACAGAAGATACCAGAAGTGTGTTATTCTCAGAATGCTGAGGCAGGTTTATATGAGGAGCCATTTCATTTCCAGGAAAGGAGTTTTGCAATTCTAACCCACCAACATTTTTCTTCTCTAGTGACCAGTTATCACTGAGGGTCCTTAATGCCTCTCCTTTTTTGTATGATAATTTTAATTCATTCATCTTGTTCGTATTCCTTCAGATCTCTCCTCAGTTAAAGGCTTTATCCTGAAATCACGTAGGTAAAGCCAATTATTTCAAACCTATCTTAGTCTAAGTACATATTTTTTAATTTGTAGGGAATAATGAAAGTGATCAGTTTTATGTTGCAGTTATGTTTCTACTTCAGAAACACTAAAATTTATACTCAATTGCATTGTTTATACAGAGTTAAATTATCCATTTCCTAATGTAATCAACTTAGTGTTATGAATAAATTTTAATAAATGCCTGGAATTATTCTATGATTTTCATATTCTGCCAAATTTCTGTAGTTTGTGTAAATCATCCCAAATGTTTCCTTCTTATTCCCTAAATAATTGAGAAATACAGATAAAGAGATCTCACCTCAGGTGAATCAAAGCATCATTATAATGAAACAGAATATTTAGCTGCTTGAATATGAAATGATGCTATCTTGATTATGTGGTGGCATGCACAGTTAATTTTTGTCATAAATTACAGGAATCAGGATGCAGTCTTTGATGCAGTCAGGATAAACTGATATGAGCTTTTATACCATGACATCCACTAATTTTGGAAACTTGAAAAAACATTTTTATTATCATGATGTGGTTCATTAGATTCATATCTTCTCTAAAAATCCTTTAAAATTATTATTCAAGTTAATAAAAATATTCATAATATATTTATCAACTACAATGTTCTAAGCATTCTCTTAGGCAGATTTGATATGTTATTTGTAATCTACTAGTACTGTAATGATTTTTCAAATAGCATAATTGAACACAAATTAATAATTTCTAGAGGTACAATATGAATCTTTAAAATGAAACAAATGTAAAGAATGACAGTAAATAGGAATGAGAAATCATTAGGAAAGATATTTACCTATACAGAAAATACACTCTATGTTCCTCTGTAAGACTCCCCCATATACATAGAAAGTTGTATAACAGACCTTCCTGAGTTATAGAAATTATCAACATGATGTCAATTGTAACTTATCTATGCCCTCCAGCCTTCCCCTCACCCCTTTAGGGGAAAATAACCTAGACATCTTGATCAGATCACTAAGCCAAATTTAGTGACGCGATATTTTGTAGAAGGAATTGGTCACCTATGTTTTCGTATACACATCTCACAAAACTTTTGAGACTTCTTTTAAAGTTATTTGCCCTGAAGTTCATCCTTTTCTTCTTTTCTAGTAATTTTACAGTTAATTATAGTCACTATCCTTCCTTCTTCAGTGTTTACATCTGAATATTTGTTTCTCATTGCTGTAGCATGTCATTTGAACCAGAGAAGTCTCACTCCATCTCCAATCCTATGGCTCTAGCATCCCGGGAAGAGGAAAGCTCCACTCAAATTAAAGGCATTCTACTCATTTCTTAGGAATTAGGGAGGTTTTCCCACTTGGGTAGGATCAATCGGTCCGAGGAAAAGGACTGATCATAAACCAAATAAATGGATTTACTTCAGTTTGCATTCTAATAAGTATGGCATACAGGAAAGATGTTACACCAATCTGTAAAGTATGTAGTTAACAATATCAGTGATTCATTCATTCACTCATTCCAAAAACATTTATTAGACTCCTGCTATGTTTCATGCACTATGTAACAGAGTGGATATACAATCACAAAAGGGGTATTCACTCATGTTTCCCTCAGCAAACACTGGGACACAGGGCAACTACAGCCTGGTACTGTCTTCAGGGAACGAATGGAACCAAGAATAACGGAGTAAGTTAGATGCTGTGCTAAAGGTAGGAACACAGTGCTATGGGAACATAAAGAGGGCTAAGAGAGCCACCAATTTTAAAATGGAGTGGGAGTGGAGGAGGCGGTGATGTGTAAGAAAAGTTTTAAAGAGGAAATAGAAACAGGTCTATGTGGTCCGAGAGGCAGGGAGGATAGTGTGGGAGAAGGACACTCGATGCAGAGAACCTGGAAAAAACACAATGTTAGTATGACAAAAATATTTGAGACAAAATAGGACCTCGAATGACATGATGAGGAATCTGGACTTCAGTGTATAGGAACATGTTTTAAGGAAAGGAATTACATGATCAAATATAATTTATTTAACCATAGTTCACGTGTCATGGAGTGCCAGATTTACTGAGCCAGCTGACTACATTAAGTTCACGATGGAAAACTCCATAAATCCTACTATAATTCAGCTTGATTTTCCCCTATTTTTGCTATGGAAGCCTATTCCCACAGCTAAAAACCCACAAAAGTGGGGCATTTTCCTTTTTTCCTCCTTGAGTCTCTGCTCAATTCAGGTCTATTCTTTAGTGAGAAGAAAGAATTGCTAATTGGCCTCCTGAAGCTTTGACTCAGCTGGCACCTGCAATACTTTGGTGCAAGTCCAAGAGCCATGTGAGGAACTGACATACCGGGGGCTTAGCAGTGATTTATCCACTCCCTGGAGAAGTCCCTACTCAACACAGTGGCAGGGGGCTCAAAAGGGAGCTGAAGGAAAGTCATCTCTGCACACACGCATAGATATGCACCAAGCTTTGCATCCCAAGACTTAGGCTAGTCCAGTGTCTGTTTTCTTGGGTCAAACTATCAGGTCGATTGTTTTTTCTATAATTACTATCATGACCATAGTATTTGCTGCAAGGATTGCATTCACATCTCTCCCCTTAGGCAAGTCTATGGATTTGTTTATTGATGGCTTTTAGGAAGGAAAAAAAAATCCCTATGCATTCAGGATTGTGGTTTGTAAATGCTGTACCAGTGTAATTCATTGTTCAGGAGTTTCCCTGGTGAAGAAGAAATTTCCTTTGAGTGCAATTTTGTCAGAGCTCTGGAAGTGCTTACCACCTTTGACATATGAGATATCATAGCTCTGGGAAAGAGCTGATACCAAGTCATATTTGTTATGGTTTTCCAGGTGGCTGGGTAGTTCTAAAGCTGTACTCACACTGCTTCTTTAGAAGACTTAGTCTACACTACATAGCAGGATGCAAGAAGTGATGCCAGTTATGCAGATAATTTATGCTTCATAATTAGGAGAAACATAGAGGCAATAGAGTGTAGTGGTTCCATTCCGTGGTTATATAGGATTATCCTTGGACCAGTCATTTTTCTACAGTGTTATTGTGGGCAATTTACTAAACATTTAAAATCTAATTTCCATAATCTGTAAAATGGGTTTAGCAAGACCTCCCTCACAGGCACCATTTTACACTATTTAAAGTTTTTTCAATGTGCGTAAAGCATTTATCTAAGTATCTGTGACATAATTATCTTTCCATAATTAATAGCTCTTATGAATGTATTACACAAATCTAAACGTTTTAGATCTGGCATAAAATCTGGTTATGTATGCTGAAGAAGGAAGAAATTTATAAGGTATTGCAATACCTTTTCACTTCCTTTGTAAAGCCAGCTTCCTTTCATTTGCAATCCTCACTTTCCAGAAAAGGGTTATATCATATCTGTGGTCTATATGGAGAATTGGTGCATTCCATTCCTTGGTCTTTTTCAAAGAAAAACCTCTCAGACAAGTGGAAAATTTTTGTTTACTTCTTTGGCTCAAAATGCAGTCTAGAATTAGTTTTAAATTACTTCCTTTGATAAATAGAAGAGCAGATTACTAAAATTTTAGCAAAGAAATGCACCAATTCCAATCCATTAAAAGAAGTAGAAACTTTATTGAAACAATCTCTTAAAGACCACAGCAGAATATTTGGTAAACTGCTATCATTGCTATTAATTTTGATGTCATTTTGACATATAGCATAGGGTGTCTGGAATTTGACTTTATTGATGCGTTTAGCTGTAATTTACTTTTCTCAGTGCCTTGCTTGATCAATGAATCTAGCAGGAGAGAGTTTACAATTGCTTCTGTAAGCTTGTAAATCTGTGTGAGTGTTTAAGCATTGAGCATTTAAATACAATTAAGTAGTTGGCAAGAATTTGGCCGGCTTTGGTTTCAACAACCATTTATTTGTTTGTGTGTTTCCAGTTGGAACTGTACTGTATCTTACTGAATGGTATTGATCAAGTCAGTTGGGTGACTGGCATGGACCCTCTGGAAATAACTCATCTCACAGCCAGTGCTGCTTAGCGCTCTGTCATTCATCACTGTGCACAGGGCATGGATGTCTGGGATTATTTTGCTTCTTTTTTGAGTGATAGATGGTACTCTACTTAAATGAATAGAACAGTTAGAGGAAATTATCAGACTTTCCTCTCAGACAGTCTGGGATGTCATTACCAAAATTACTGATCGGTCCTGAATAGGGAGTAAGTAAATACTATGGAAATCATGATTAAGATGATATAACCAATTGCTATTTCAAATTTGAAATCTAATGTAAGCGTAATATCTAAAGGCAAAAGGAAGGATTAGAATTATATAAAACTAACCAAATGAGCTATCTCCAACTAAGGATTTTGATAGTATCAATTACTTAATATCCAAATACTGTGTTTCACAAAACCATTATGTAGCCTATTGATATTTTGGGGAAATTTAGAAAACATAATTACTGGTCTTCTTCTTTTTTGCAAAAAATAAAATCTCTTTGAGCTTAAATCTTCATTTTCAACATGGAGATTACCATATCTACCTCATAGGATTGTAGAGTGTTAAATGAGAAAACACAAATCATGTGCCTCAGAGACAGGCACAGGGAATATTATTTCCATTTCTATTGTTGCATTCTATCCTTGAAACATCAGAGTTCATTTTTTAATAATACTTACCTCGTCACTCAAAATGCACACTATCCCAAAAATCAAAAATGAAAACAAACAAAAAGGATGGTGGTCATTTAAAGCCCAAGAAGGCAACTTCTGCCAACAGGCAGGTGGAGAAAAGCAAATGAGATATATCCGGACTTCCTCCCGCTGAAACACTTCCATGAATGCACTTCAGGTTTACATTTAAAAAAGTGGGGAAGGGAAAGTTAAATTCAGTTTAAGGAATTCCTGGGACAGTATCCATCAGACTGAACCTGACTTCAATGCTAGAATGGATCTGCACTCTGGGTGAGTTTTCAGATTTTAAAAAATCTCCCCTCACCTCAACTGGCAATTATTTGATATCAGGATTTAGGGGCATTTTAAGACAGTCCTGCTAGTTTTTCAACAGAGGCAGGTTGAGTAAGAAATAGACTAAGAATCTTTTTAAAGGCTGGAGGACATCAATGGTAATTTGTTCTAGTAATTAAATGATCTTTATACTTTCTTTAGGGAAGCACCGTAGAGGCTGGAGTCCATAGACTATGAGGGTCTATGGAAAAGTCTGGGTAACCCAAGACCGCCTAAGATGCTCAAGAGAGACTGGGCCAGAGCTGGACTTAGGGTACAGCGATTCCCAGGTAGTAGGTGAGGGGTGGGGCTGGTGGGAAAGACAAAGTCAGAGAAACTTAGAAAGCTCACTCAGGTCACTTTTCTTGTTGGCTTATTTCACTTAGGGACTTCTCAGAGCTTTCAAATGCAGGCGGGGGTTCTGAACTTCCCACATGGCAATCTGGGATGTGTACTTCCCAAATGCGCCCACAAAATGATTTTATTTTCTGAATGCCTATTAATGTCCTATAGAACTAGTTATTCTTCTATGGGACACAGTTGTTAAAATAGGGACCTAAAAAGTTCACAACCCCTTGAGAGAAATCCTTTCTACATCTCCTCTGCCTCCTCTACTCCTAAAACTGGAGGAGGTTTTGCACCTCCTTGGGAGTCTTGTTGGGTCATGAGTCATATTTAAATGATGCAACCCCAAAACAAGTATCAATTTGTTAATAAAATATTTAGCATGAATGTCAAAGTATTTTTCCATTTATCTTTCACCATTCCTATGAATTAATTCAACTGGAATTATAGTTTGAATCAATCAAATAAGTTTTACAAAGGCGACAAGGTACTAAGAATATATTTGATTGTAGGTTGAATTATGTTCTAATGGAAATGAGAACCAAGTTGAAATATGCTTTAATTGTCCAACCTTTTTAAAGTTACATATTCTTGGTGAATTTATAAATAAAAGTTTGAAAAAACAAAAAATGTTTTGAAATGAGTATATATTTTACCTAAGAAAACTGTGTATTTATGAGTATCTATATAAAAGCTATCTTTCTAGCTATAAAATCTTCAGGAAAAATTCAAGACATGACACCAGTTTTATTAAAAGTCATTTAAACTAAAATATGTGGGACTGTTTGAATGATCAGAACAGAAAATGATTCAGAATTTCACATCAAAATGCGGGCAATTGTTTTGGTTGCAAAGGCTGCTCTGGCAGGATGAGCGGCCCTGCCAGAACAGGACACGTTTGCGAAATCTCAAGGGAAGCTTCATCCTCCAGAGATTTTCCGTTTGCTTTTCACTTCAAAGCAGCCAGGCTCAGCATTTTCAAAATAAGCCAGTGTGAACATCCAAACATCTGTGGTCTCTTCCTTCATACACTCGGTCCTTTTGTTGGTGTGTCTGAACACGGCAATGCAAATCAGAAGGAAAATATTACCCTTTTACTTATGTTTTACCTTTAGCACGTCTCTCACTGAGTCAAATAACCATATTGGTTTGACTTGTTCATGGAATTAAAGAAATAATTAAACAACTATTTAAACCTGGATGGGATCATAGATTCTGATTTTGCTGGTTTGTGGAGAATAAATGGGGGCTCAGAAATGCTCAGTGACTTGCCTAACGGCTCACAGTGGCTAAGCACGTCAGCTCCTGTACTCTCTCCCACACGTCCCTCTGCTCCTTGAACTCCTCTCTGTTGAGTTCAAGAACTGCTTCTTGGTCACCTGCCTTCACAGCAGCCCTGGGCCAGGCTCTGTGGGGAGGCGAAAGCCAAATATGATGTGATCCCGTTTTGTGCTAGAGTTGCTAATGATGTATGTTTTACAACGAAGTAGTTTTGAGAGGTATAGTAAAATCATTTATTTATAATGATTAAAATTCAAATTTTGCTTATGTAAACAAACAAAATACATATAGTTAAAATAATTTTGTTAGCATACAAAGTCTAACGACTAAAATTACTTAAAGGTGATTTTTTAATTGAGGTATAATTTGCACACGATAAAATGCTGAATTGGATGAGTTTGTTCCTCCACCTCTATATATATTGATATTTACCCATTATCATTAGTCTCTCAACCATTTGAAAGCAAGCTGTAGACATAATGCTTCTTTACTCCTAAATTCCCAAGGTCTGAATTTCCTCTAAACAGGGGACCTTCTATATAGGATGACCACTTTTTCAGAAGGCCAACTCAGGACACAGCCATACAAGACCAATATAATATGTACATTATAATCAGCATACATGTATGTGTTAATTTAGCATAAATATACGAAAATAGGTGTTTGAAAATATATATTATTCTGAATTTAGTTTTCTGTTACATAAATGGTATTATTTAAATAGGACTAGTTAGCAGTAGCAATTAATAGTAATTAATACTACTAATTAAACAAATAATGTGTGTGAGAAAAATATAATAATATATTATATTTCTTCTGATACAATGGTTTATTTTGCCTATTTAAAAAATGTTTATTTAATATGTATATTTCGTAGGTTATATTATTGTATATTCTTAAGATACATAAATGTAAGTCTTTTTAAAAAGTAAAAACAAGGCTAATTAAATATGTATCATCTATGATTTAATAAAAGTAACAATGACACGTTTCTTTCCTTCACGTGACACAGTAGGATATTTTTACTCTTTGTTTCCTTTTCTATTATTAGACTTCTGAACTGCCCACAGCCTTTAGGATATACTTCTTTTCTTTTATGTAGTGGCAAAACTGAACACCGTCCAACATAACATTCCCTTTGACTTGCAGCTCAGCTTTCATTAAGCCCATATTACAATTGTTCCTGATGTCAGTCCAGTGTGATGAGATCAAGCTCAATGTGCTCTCAACAAAAGCATTTGAGCATGGAAGCCTGAGAACTTTTTCAAAGGATGCTAACTTTTTTAAAGACAATTTTTATTGAGGTAAAATTCATATAACATAAAATTAACCATTTTAAAGTGGTAGTACCATTATTTCTATGTGTTTCCAAAACATGTTCAATGTCCCCAAAGGAAACCCTGTATCCACTAAGCAGTCCCTCACCATTCTTTCTTCCCCCAGGCCCTGGCAACCACTAATCTGCTTTTTGTCCCTGTGGATTTGCTTATTCTGGATCTATCATAGACATGGAATTACACGATACGTAACTTTTTGTGCCTGATTTCTTTCACTTATAACGTTTCAAGGTTCATCTATGTAATAGTAGATATCAGTACTTAATTTATGTTTTAAGACTGAATAATATTCCATTATGTAGATCTACCACATTTTGTTTATCCATTTGTCTGTTGCTGGACACCTAGGTTGTTTCCACGTTTTGGCTATTGTGAATAGTACTGCTATACAGATTTGTCTATATTCTTTTGTAGGAATACCTATTTTTATTCTTATTTTTGCAGCATGTATACCTAGGAGTGGAATGCCAGATCATATGGAAATTGCACATTTAACATTTTGAGGAACCACTAGGCTCTTTTCCACGGTAACTGAACTATTTTACATTTCCACCAACAATGTAAAATGGCACCAGTGTCTCCACATCCTTGCCACCACTTATTATTTTCAGTTATTTTATTATCATTATTTTTGTTATCATTACCATGCTAGTGGTTGTGAAGCGGTATCTCACTGTGGTTTTGATTTGCATTTCTCTAATGACTGGTGATATTGTGCACTTTTTCATGTGCTTATTGGCCATTTTTGTAATCTTCTTTGGAAAAATGTTCATTTCTAAATTGGATTGTTTGTTTTTTGTTGTTGAGTTATAAGACATTTATATATCCTAAATGCTAGACCTTATCAGATATGATTTGCAAATATTTTCCCTCATTCTTGTGAGTTATCTTTTCACTCTCTTGATAATGTCTTTTGGTGTAGGAAAGTTTAAATTTTATGAAATCAAATTTATCTGTGTTTTCATTTGTTTCTTGTGCTTTTTTGTGTCATACCCGAGTCCATTGCCAGACCCAAGGTCATGAATATATACTACTATATTTTCTTCTAAGAGTTTCATAGTTTTAGCTGTTATATTTAGGTCTTTGATAGATCATGTGTTAATTTTTGAATACGGTGTGAGGCAAGGGTACCACTTAGAATTTTACTTACTAGTGACAGTGGACTTTTAGCCTTGTAGGAACTAGCTTCTAGCTCTCCATAAACGTCCAACCTCTGTGCATCTACAAGCTTGCTCTGGTAGACCAACTGTTTTCCAGTCAGGTCCTTTGCATCATAAATTCATCATACAGACTATCCATTTCTACACTCTGAAGCACATAAGGTAAACTCTTTCTCAGGGAAAATGGTTTTAAAGCACACAGGTAATTTGAACTTGTGAAATTGAAGGTGGATTTCAAATAAGTTATATTTTTAGTAAAGAAATTGGGAAAGTCCTTTTTAAATTGGCTGCACTTTTTGGGTGACTTTTTTGAGTTCTGAAGCAATCTTATTTCCAAAAATTGAATCTTTTTTTTTATATAATTTTGTCGTAACCTACACATAACATTGAACAACTGAGTTGCAATCAGTTCAGCATTTCCTAGGCTACTTATGGCCTCTTCAGATAACACCAACAAGTTTGGAGAAACAAAACGTAAATTTTTATTTTCCTGTGATTCTTTTAATGATGCTCATCCACAATGTATCTCCAAATTAAAGAAGGGCGTTCTTCTTGTTCCACATTTTTAAAATATGATGGTCCAACAGGCTAACATTTAAATTTTTAAAAAATATTTCTGGCAACAATGAAAACCATCTTGTAGGCACATGTCTAATGAGGCTATTTCCCCCGATTTCTACAAAGACAAAAGTCTCATTAAGTGCTTCTGCATGTTTTGAGGAAACTGAAAATGATCCAAAAAATTATGAAAGCTTCAATATCACAGGCAGGCAAATTACGTAGTGTTATGTATAGAGTATGCAAGACATTTAGCAGGAAATGCTATTTTCTTTGGTAAGAGGGTTATAGACTAAATAGAACTTGCCAAAATTTACATTTGCACTGTCTGCTAAATGTACAAGTAGGTGAACAAAATCTAATATTTTATTTGGACATGATATTAACAATTCTTTGTTTTATGTTTTCTGAAGTTTCCTTGAAATTTTCACAGAATTCAAAACTATGATTTGAAAATCCATTTTAAAAATCAAAGTACTTAAGAGCTGGGTCAGAGGGGTGCATTTTTATTGGGATTGCTATGATTCGATGTGTTACTTGATAGACTAGAGCGTATGATTCTTAGTATGATCTGATAGACACACCTCTTCGCTGCAAAGGGCTAATGCATCTGATATCGCAATCTCTCGTTCTGTTCACTCATAGGACAAGTTAATTGCAACCTCTGATACAGGAAATGTAAATTTACTCAGTTCACAGATCAATTAAGGGAACAATACAGTAATGTGTTCATGTGGTATGCCCAAGTTAATTCAGTGCTGCTACTTCCAATTAAGCATTAGTGTCCTTTCGGGAGATGAAACTCTTTTGATTGATTTAGACAAACTTGCCTGTCTCATCCCATTAGAGTGATCATTAGATCAGTCTTCATATGCGCTTTCACAGCTCTTTCTCCACTTTTCCCAGCCCCAAATTATTTTCTACATAGTGTGCAGTATGCTCTCTTTTGCTTACTCACCTCCCCATTCCATTTGTAGGTCTCCTTCTGTCTTAAAATAACACAGCAGGTTAATCTTTTTTGGCGATATTTTTGTTGTACTGGCATTATTATTGTGATCATTCTAATTTTCCTTATTGAAACATTTATAAAACTTGACCTAATATTCACAATGTTAAAAATTAAACTAGAGCTATTTAGACACAAAGTACAACAGTTAATTTACAGGCAATGTCAAAGATGAACTGTTAACATCATAATTACAACCCGTATACATTGCACATTTAAGTTGCTTCACTCAGAGTGACGCAAGAATGAATAATCCATAATGGAGACTCACAAATCATGGGTCTCAACATCAGTGGCCAGACATAAAACAGTAACAGTGACTAGGGAAGGGAGATAATCTATGCTGTATCTGTTTGACACAAGACAGTATTGCTTTCATCCTCCATTTTTTGACCTATAACGTGGGTTTTGTAAATTTTCCCCCAATCTTCTGTCCCACTTCAAAAGCAAACGGACTTTTGAGACTCTTTGTGACTAGAGAAAGGTTTTCCATAGTCCTAGGCTTTCAGTGGCAAAATATGGATAGTCCTGGGCACACTAGAACAGGTGGTTCTCTCTCTAAATCAGGAGATTGACCTTGACACACACTACTATTCAGTTCACGTCCCTCATTCAGGTTCTCCGAATGTTTTTATTTACATCTGTGTGGGCAATGTTTCTTTTTCCCTTCTGGTCCTGGATCCATTCCAGGATCACGTGTGGCATTTATTTGTCATGTCATTCCGTCTTCTTTAGTACAGAAAAGTTTCCAGTTGCCCTCTTCTTTCATGACTTTGACAGTTCCATTTTCTACAAATAAACTGAATTTGTTTGCTGTTTTCCTCATGATCAAACTTAAGTCATGCAGTATTTGCAGGAATCCCACAAAGCTAATGCTGTGCAAGTCCCAGTGCACCACATTAGGAATTGCACGCTGTGGACTCATCCTGCTAACGGTGATGGTAAACTGATCATCAATTTTAAGTCTGAGAAATTTTTCTACCAGAAAGATATTTTCCAATTTGTGATTGATAAGTATTTCACTGGAAGATAGTCTGAAACTAGGCCAATATTCTGCTCCTCCTCAAATCTTTACCCACTAGCTGAAGCAGCCACTGAAGATTCCTATGTGAATCAGTCATCACCATGCTTGTTGTCAAATCATCAATTTTTATTTCCATCATTTCCTCTGCAGCTATTAGTTGTCTTTCTACTGTAAGGAGATGCTTTCCCTTCTCTTACAGCTGTTTGTCTTTTATTTATATCAATATAGACTCATGGATTCTTGTTTTGATTAATAAGTTGTATTTTGTTACTATCATTATTTATTTTGATGCTGAAATTGTCCTAGATTTACCATGTGGGCCCCATCTGCATCCTTTTTTGGCACTTACTTTTTTTTGCACGAGATTTTCCAGGCTTGTCTTGTATTCTTCGTAACCCAGCCATGGAATCAGCCATTTTTCTCACAAAAGCTATAGCTTCTTTCAATGAAAAATGGCCTTCAGAAACACTTGTTGTGCTCCTCTCAGCAGAGAGATTCATGAGATAAATGTATACATACGTGCATACACATATGTCTATATCTATTTCTCTATTTGTATATTTATAATAAAACCCTTAAATTAAGTTCACACCCATACTTTAAATTCTAATGAAATACCTCAGCGTTTTTTTCCAGTATGCCAACATGCCATATTCGCCAAGCCTTCTCTGACTTGGAAGAACCCGGCTTCCGTTATCCTCAGGTTATTTACTTCTTTGCTTAATCCCTCCTCCATCACTTGGCTACTGGAGGCTCCATCACTTCTGCTCGTCTGCCCCTCACTGCCGCCTTCTTAGATGTCAGGTCTGCCTCCCTTCTGCATGGCACCCCCCACCGTCACTGCTTCCTCAGCTGCCAGGAAGGTGACCGTCTCCACACAGCCTCTTCATCACCATCAGCTCCTTGGTCCCTGCCCCTGCTCGTGCCTCTGCTTCCTGC
This sequence comes from Equus przewalskii, assembly GCF_037783145.1. Lineage (NCBI taxonomy): Eukaryota > Metazoa > Chordata > Mammalia > Perissodactyla > Equidae > Equus > Equus przewalskii. The sequence goes on from NC_091850.1 coordinate 33,231,532, forward strand.
CCTTCTGCCTCCGTTTTCTCAGACTAGGGGGAGGTTGCCACCTCTACAAAGTTACTCTGCTGTCTCGTGGAGAAATTTTTTAAAAATGCATGCATATTTTGTGAATCATCGCTTATTCAATTTATCTATACTGTTTCCTTTGTTTTTGGAACTGGGATAATGCCCTGGAAACAGTCAGGCAGCATTTATTCAGAATTACTCAAACTGGGTCTGAAATTCAGTGAATAATCAATGAGAGGGTTTGGTTATTATACATTTTTACCACTTCTGACGTATTGAAATTTTTATTTATTTATTCATTCATTCATTCACTTTCATTTAAGAAGATGTTTTTTCCCTCCAAATTGGGAAATGATGAAAAGTGATAGCACTAATATTTTAAAAAGTCTTATTTTACAGTTTCCTCTGGGCCTTTAATCAAAGGAAACATATTTTTCTGTTAGACATGGGCCACATAAAATCAAAACTAATGAAACTATTTTCTGAAAATGCCTTCTAACCTCCTCAACACTTGACCCACTCATAAGCAGCAAAGGAAAACCAAAGTTGTAAGAATACTCTTGTTGGGATAATTGGATTCAGAGAATAAAGTCTATTTTATATGTTTAAATATATAAAACAAGGCCAGCCTGGTGGCCTAGTGGTTAAGTTTGGCACATTCTGTTTCAGCAACCTGGGTTCAGTTCCTGGGCGGGGGCCTACACTGCTGGTCAGTGGCCAGGCTGTGGTGGTGGCCTACATACAAAGTAGAGGAAGATTTGCAACAGATGTCAGTTCAGGGCAAATCTTCCTCAGCAAAAAAAATAAAGATACAAAAGAAGAGATAAAAAATTTGACAATACTGAATTTCAATTGCTTCTTATGAGAGTTGAGGTAAGTTATTTTTTTTTCTTTTGACTTTTTTTTTTCGAGGAAGATTAGCCTTTAGCTCACATCTGCGGCCAATCTTCTTCTTTTTTGCTGAGGGAGACTGGCCCTGAGCTAACATCTGTGCCCATCTTCCTCTACTTTATATGTGGGACACCTGCCACAGCATGGCTTGACAAGTGGTGCATAGGTCCATACCCAGGATCTGCACTGGCAAACCCCAGGCCACTGAAGTGGAACGTGCAAACTTAACTGCTGTGCCACTAGGGTGGCCCCTGTGGTAAGTTATTTTTGATAGGATTTTTTCACTGTTATTGGATTAAAATTGTTCATATTACTCACTTATTTTTATTTGTGAAAGTTATATTTTTTCTTGATTGTTCATATTACTCACTTATTTTTATTTGTGAAAGTTATATTTTTTCTTGAACAAGCATGTGAAGTGCCTATTAATTTTATTAGTTTTCTCAAAAAAAAAGACTTTCGTCCTTGTTGATTTTTTCCCATGTACTTTGCAATATCTCTGAACCATTGTAAAATGGATTATTTATTTATAAGCTATGGTTTGGTGCATGTTTTTTCTTCTGCATTATCTGTAATATGTTTATCCATCAATTGAAATTAAATTCCACGCCAGGCATTCTAAACTTATATATGAATTCATAATATCAATTCTTATATATGTAAAGTATCTAACATGTTTGAAGTGTGCTTTGAGAAATTAAAAATATTACAAGGGTCATAACAGTCATGAGAATGCATTCTGTAAGCAGAAAAAGATAAAGACGGATGTGTGGCCTCGTAACAATTATAATACTTAATTGTTAAAATATTAATGATCCTAAAGTATATCTTGTTACAGGTAACAAAGAATGTGGATTCATCTATGTAACTTAATACTTATATGGAAATAGGTGAGTTTGGACATATTATTTGTAAATTCTGTATATTATTGTGTTTGTAATTGATTTGTAAATTTGTCATTAATTGTAAGTTTAATGTCTAAATTATGGACTATTTTAAAAGAAATCCAAATTAATAAAATTAGATACTCAAAGTGATACAAGAAAATTGCCATCGTGAATGTTTGTTGCTATAAAAACACCTAAGAATAAATTATTATAGTACATGTTGATAAGAAAATTTAAGCAATTTTGTGAATAAACTAGGTATGAAAAGGGTTACCTTGTAGGATTTCTAGTAAATACTTTCAAAGGGCTTAAAAATAATTCTTTTCCCAAATTCAGTAAATACACTCCTGTTATTCACTATTGATTTAACAATGCTTAATCAAAAGAACTTTAAATATAATTAAAAGCTGACGTCACCAAGTTCCTTTGCCAAATTATGATGTATTAGGAACTTCAAAAGATTTAAATATTATAAATTTATTGTATTGAGTCTAATCATCAACTTTTTTCAACCCAAAGCAGATATTAATTAAGTGATTTGCATTTTACTCTGTTTTCAGTCATATCAGAAAGTTTAGAGGTCTCCTTTTTTCTGTCTTCATTTGAACAATTACCTATTTCACTTCTTAACTTGTGCCTGTACTTTCTGTGGAAATTACCTTCTTGGCCTGGAGCTTTTGAATCAGTTCATAAAGTGAGAATTTTATGAACTCTTCATGTTAAATCATCTGGCCTAAGCTTTACCAGTATTAAGAACATTTGTATAAACTAAATTTCTTCAGCATCTTTGGAGTCAGATTGGTACGCATTCTAATCAACTTAAGGTACATATTTTTATATTATTAAAACAAAATATGAGAGAGGGCAAGTTCAACGTAAACAGAAAATTCATTAAAGCAGATACTTTAACTAAAATTCCGAACTCACTGGTATCTTTTTTTTATTGATAGAGTAAATCTGCCTTATTTTCTTTGTAAAGATATGGGAAGCTCCGGCATATACACTATATTATATATATGTGTGTGTGTGTGTGTGTGTGTGTATACAACTCTATATCCATTATATATGATATGAAACTTTTTTATAATTCTCTAGAGGTGCTGTCAATACCTGGCCCAGAGCCTTTGGCCTTTTTCTTCTCAGTAAACTCTTGCTTGATTTCCAACTGCCAAGACCTGCTTTTCTTTGCCTGAGGATTTTCTCTAGTAGTCAAGACCTTTGCTTCCATGTGGCAGGTTGAGAATGCAGGAGAAATAGTGCCCTCTAGGGGCAAGTGTCAACCAACGACTGACAGGAGGCAAGGTATCAATACCTCAGCTTTTTCACCTATTGGGTGGAGAAATTCTGAAGCACGTATTCTCTATTTCCCTCAAGATGAAACTCCTGTTACCCACAGCAGTAACTTATTGATATTCATCCTTCCATTACTGTCCTTTCTCTATTCCCATACCCTCTTCTCTACCCATGTTTCCTGGTGTCATCTTTCAAATAAACTACTTGTATTTGAATCTCTGCCTCTGCTTCTGTGTTGGGAGTAGTCAAAACTAAGACAAATTTATTTATTCAGTCAGCAAATATTTATGGATAGCCTACTATGTGAATAAGATTGATAAAAATCTCTTCCTCGTGAAGTTGACATTCAAGTGGGAACAGGACAAAAGTAAACAAATGTATATAAAAGATTATACCAGACATTGATACTACTACAGAAAATATGAAGGCAAAGAGGAGAGGGAGTGTAACTGTGGTGTGCACTGCAACTTAAGACAAGGTGGTCGGGAAAGCCTCTACCGAGGTGGTCTTTTGAATGAAGCCCAGAAGACGAGGTGCATGTCATGAAGAAGAACATGATCCCAGGTCTAACAGGCTTAAAATTATATCTTTACACTTTATTTCCTTATGAGTATTATTTTATTTTAAAATATTATGGCAATGGAATATTTTATTAAATGGACAGTAAAAATCTCATATAACAAGGGAGGAAGAGTCATGAAAGTCAAATATGTTGCACTTTGACAGAGACATTTCAACGCCTGACTGTATCAAAATGGCTTCTTCAACACGATTCCCACATTAGATATAGCTGCATCAAAATGTTCTACTCTAAATGAGATAGTGTCCCTTCCCTCAAGAGACTGGATTTTGGACACACAAACGAACAAATACAAAAATGTATTATGGTTAAAGAAAAGAAAGAATTAAGATTAATAAGGAATTGATCTATGAGAGTGCAGACCAAAGAAACTTTCAGAGAGATACTGATGCATGAATAGCATACCGAAAATCAATCAGACAAACAAACCAGGACATTTTGGATTTGGAGAACAATAGAAGCAGTGCTATGAAGTCATTTGGTGAATGCCCTATCTTTGCTAAGAATTGCAAGAGCACACATTTCAAAGATTATGAGTTGGAAGATGAGGCTGAAGAAAGAGGCAGGGATAAGATCATGAAAGAACTCGGGTGCCTGGTTGAGAGGCTCCTGAATAATTTTGAGAAGGACAAATGACATCATTAGGCTTGGATTATGAAAAGATTCCTCTGGCCACAGTGTGGAATGTCAAGTGGAGGGAGCAGAGAAGAGACTGAAAACAACCCCAGGAGTTTGGACATTCAGTTAGGGTAGATGCGATGCAGAACAGAAAACAGGTTCAGAAGGATGTGTATGAGAAAACCAACAGGATTTGTTTGTTGACTGGAATTGGGAAGTTGAGTGAGAGAGGGTTACCTGAGTGACAACGCAGATGTCTAGGAGGTGTTTCTCGTTGGAAGGGGGCAACAATTGCAAAATGGGATATGACCTCAGAAGTAGTCCACATTGCTTCACAGTATGGGTACCGTCTGCCTCTACTTATATCTCATGTTATGATAGTAATTTATTCCTGGATAGATGCAAATAAAAAGATTGAAGTATGTTGGATAATAATATAATGGCTGGTGCCTTTTGATTAATCTTCAAAATGAAAAGTTTCTATCTTCTTATATTATATTCTATAAATGACAAGGTACATTTGACTAGCCCACTGTCAATGACTACCACAAATAAAATTCTCCTCTATATGAGAAACAAAACTAATTTCGATTGTATAACAAGTGCAATTTTTTCACATTCCCTCCCTCCTGAGAACCTTATATAATGAGACAATACTATTCTAAAGGTGAGAGACTGAGGACCATTTGTGCGTTGTCTCATGAATCGTAAGTGGTGAGACTGGGGGATTCAGTCTCTCCTGTTTTGGATCCCGAAGCCCCGGGTCTCTCCACGACATGAAGACAAGAGTTCACATTAAGTGAACCATCTGCTCTTTGTATGTATTATTCTAATTAGATAAGACATCTGTATTTTTGGTTGGATACTAGATTACAATGAGTGATTGAAACTTTCCTTTTTAGGTAAATAATGATTATTTTTATCAGAAATATTTGTGGTTGAGGCTAAGCTCAGAAACTCTGATACTGCCATTGTGCAAGGGTGATTTATGATTAGATTTAAAGTTAAGTGCACTCTACCAGTGACCTTTGTGGTAGAATTTATTTTTTTAGCAGGCTGCATTTGGTTTTATATCTTGAATTTTAAAAATTAGGAATTTTGCTCAAATGGAAGATGTAAGCAAATAATTTTGTCTGAAAAAAGGTTTAGTGAAGTTACTTTTGTACAGAAATATATTTAATGTATACATTTCAAGATGTAGGTGAAATTTACTATATGTTTTATATAAGGCACATATATGTATATGTGTACACACATATACAATTATATGTAAATTTGTATGTGAAAGTTTACTATTTAATTAAATTAATAATAGCAAGGAGAAAATCCTTGCTACTAGGCAAGGGCATTCACTAATATTGCTGAATGTTTACTTATTTGCTTTCAAATTTGTATTGACAAAAGCATAATCAGATGCCAATTATATACAAACAAAATTCCATACACTCAAAACGAAAGTCCCCTTTGATGTGTGCATAAGAACAATTTAAAAGAAGAAAGAAGTTTTTAACAAACAATGTCAGATATCTTTTTAGTACTGACTGACCAATTTCAACACTATCAAGAGAGGTCATTGTCGACTTTACAACTTCTTACAAGGCTATCAATTATTACATAGGAAAAAAAGATGGAACTTTTAGAGTCAGAACAAACATTGCTGTTGAGCACACAAAGCCTTCTGAAAACACAGACCATTTTCAAACCCACTTACACAATCAACAAATGTTGCACATGGGAATATTGGCTCCAGTATATTGATCACTCAAGGGAATACAGCAGAAGTGGGATTTTGAAGAGAGCTGGAATTGGTCCTTTGTATTTTCCATCCACAGTTCTTAGTTATCCTCGAGGACGTCACAAAATATAACTGTCTGAGTCATTATTTGAAGAACAAAATGTGATCATCTCTTTTCTCTTTAAAAATCTTTCATGATTTTTAATTGTTTCATAATCTCAAATTCTAACATTTCCTCAAAATTTCCAGCATGATCTCCAGTTCATCTTGCCCTACTCCTTACTTCCCTCCCTTTGTTTGAGCCACTGGGGTTTTGCTGAGGTCCCACAAGTCCCACACACTCTCCTCCATCTTGGGACTTCATATATGTGGTTCTCCCCACCTAGAATGCTCTTGTCTCTGCTCCACAGCTGTTCAAACAACTATTCTTTCAAATTTCAACTTGAACGTTATTTTCTCTCAAGAGATTGTCTCCTAATCCCAGAATTTAGGTTAAAGTCTTCTGTTATACATTGTCATAGAACAGGACACTTCCCCTAAAGAGTATTTTCACAATTGAAGTTGATGATATATTTATTTAGAAGTAATTGTTGAATGACCGTTTTCTCCATTGACATCAAAACCCCTTGAGGCACAGACGCTGTAGCCTTCTATGCCCAGTGCCTGACATTTCATAGGAACAGAGAAGATGGTTGTAGATTAACTACCTGTGATAGTGCTTTAATATAAAAAGTGTTTAAAATTTTTAAGCTGTCAGGCTGGCCTGATGGTGTAGTGGTTGAGTTTGGCACTCTGCTTCGGCAGCATGGAGTTTGCAGGTTCAGATCCCAGGCCAGACCTAGCACTGATCATGAAGCCATGCTGTGGCAGTATCCCACATAAAACAGAGGAAGATTGGCATAGATGTTAGCTCAGCAATAATCTTCCTCAAGCAAAAAGAGGAAGGTTGGCAACAGATGTTAGCTCAGGCCCAATCTTCCTCGCAAAAAATAAAGTAAGTAAATAAAATAAAAAGAAAAAAAATTTAAGCTGTCAGTAAGTGGTCTGGGAGGCTTTTCTAGATAGGCTCATTAAGAAAATAACAAGAAACATTTCTCTTTTGATATGTGTATGAGGTCCTCTACCATTTTGGTTCTTTCCTATTTGTTAACCTATTTGTTGACGTCTGTTTTCAAGAGTGGCATGGAGGTGGGCTGGTGTACTTACATAGATAGACCAGTGGTTCTCACCCAAGTTGAATTAGCATTTCAGGGGGCATCTGGCAATGTCTGGAGAGATTTGGTTTGTCACACTAGGGAGTGGTGCTCGCATCTAGGGGATCAGGATGCAGCTGAAATCCTACAATGCACAGTGAAGGTATTCAAAGAATTATCCAACCCAAATGTCAACAGTGCTGAGGTTGAGAAACCCTCAGATAGAGCATGGGACTCTGAATTATTCTGTCCTGGGTAAATATAGTTTCCATAATACAGCCTGAGAGAACATTACTTTAGTTAATTTATTCTTGGTACTCATATAGAGGTAAATAGTTTATTGTTTCATAATGTATAACTAGTTTATTTAGTGTCCAGTCCAAATAGCTTTTTGTTCTTTATACAATATCTTGCACATTACTGACATTCGACAAATCTTTGTTGAATTGAGTTTTACTTGGCACATCCTTCCAGCTTGTCAAGATCATTTTGTATCCAAGACATGATGTCTAAATTATATCTAACTTCTTAGTTTCATATCAAGCACAAAATTGGTCAATATGGCATCTGTGCCATTGATAGAAATGGCAAACAAGACAAGACCATAATCTAAGAGTCAATTCTAGAGATTCTGTTAGGAATATAAGCATTTTCAGAATTACGATTTCATCATAGTGCTGTACTTGAACCTGTGATACTTGTTTTGTGTAAGTTTGGCATTTATTGATGAAAAAAATATGACTACACTTTCAAGAAGGTTCAATGTATAGAAAGGAACATGAAAAGACAAGTAGTATTTTAGAGTAACTATGAAAAAATGGCTTAATATCTTAAATGTATAGAAATATTCATACAGATTACTAAAAGAACATTATGTCCTCTATAGACAAATGGACAAAGATCAAGAAAAAATTACACAAGAGAAAATTATTTTCAAATATTAGTAATTTAAAAATTAATAGTTGATATTTGTTGAACACTGTTTTTCAGGCACTGGACCAAGTGCTATACAGGTGCTTTCTGACTTACTCTGAAGTATGTATTCTTTTTATTTATATTTGATGGGCTCATCAAGGTTAAGCAATTTGCCAAATTTCATTAGTTATGAAGAGATATAAGGAAATATATTTAAAATCACCAGTGGTTAGACACTTATAATTTAAGCAACCACATCATAGATCTTGCATTACAGATTAGGGGAAATTAAAAATATAATAATATTCAATGCTGTAAATCCTGGAATGAAATACATACACACGCATTGTTGGAGGTGAAATTTTTAGCTCAATGGAAATCAAATTAACATATGTTTCTCAAGCATCATAAAAATGTTTTTATGCTTTGACTTACAATCGAACATATGATAATTTATCCTATGCAAAAATAAATTAAAAAATAGCTGTTTACATATGAGAATTTATTTATGTATAATCATTATTTACAATGACTAAGTTAATTAAATATTTACATTCAATTTAAATAAATTGGACAACAGCAGGCTGATGAAATATTAGGAATATTATTAGGGCTTATTTTAATTTTGAAGATTACATAGCAATCTAAGAATCCTTTCTTGAAATAATTCTAAGCAAAGAAAGACAGAGGCAAAGTAAACTGATTGTCAATTTGTCAAAATATGTCTGCCTATAAGAAAATCTGGAAAGGAACACCTAAGAAATAAACATAGATCTGTAATGTAGTGGCTGTATAATTAAATCAATGGAAACAGAGTTAACACAGTAAATATGTGCTATTCAAGTCTAGGAGTACCACAAATAAATTTATTAAAGTACTGCACTCTTAGGTTGTATGATAGAAGCTATCATCTATCCAGAAAAGAATAATTTAGAGTCATGCTACTTATATCCAGGCTTCTCATCCTCTGCACTATTGATATTTTGGCCTGGATAATTCCTTGTTGTGGGGCACCGCCCTGTGTATTGTAAGGTGTTTAGAAGCATCCCTGACCTCTACCCACTGGACGTCATTACACTCCCCTCTCCCCATCCTCCATTATGACAACAAAAAAATGTGAACTCTTGTTTTGTAGAAGACTGGAAAACTGGCCACAAACATTCCTCTGTCTGTATTAATGCATTCTGTTATGTGACTCTGCAGCTCCTCTCAAGTGTCCTCTATTTTTCTCTCCCCTTAATCTGAGTCTGGCTTTTTGATTTACTTTGGCCAATACAATGAGGTGGTTGTTACGGGTCCCAGTTCCAGGCCTGAGCCTTGTGAGGCTGTACACACTTCTACTTGCTATTTTTGCACCCCTGCCTCTCATCTGAATCAGGCAGAACTAGGGGATTAGAGGAAGAAAGACAACGTGGACCAGAGATGAGTTAGCCAGCTGTCTCAGCCATGATTCCATATGTATCTGAGGGGTTCCAGCCAAGACAGCAAAAGACAACTGACAGGCAACCTGCAGCGAACCACAGATGCAAGAAGGATCCCGCTCTTGAGCAGAAGAAGATCCCTGCTGAGCTTAGCCTAAATTCCCAAATCACAGAATTGTGGGCCAAATGCATAGCTGTTTTAAGAAACTAAATATTTAAGGGCTTTGTTATGCAACAACAGGTAGCCAATATATTTTGTGACAATACTTTACAGCTTCTGGAAAATCTATGTTAGTGCCAAACCTCTGCAAAATGAAGTTCTATATTTTACAATTTACCTTTCTTCCCAGGATTGCTCACTAATACTTCTGGTTGAAATGCACCTGAATTTTCTGCAGGATATTTAATTTCCAATCAAGTAAGAGAAACCCTCATGTCTTGTGGATTTTGACTACATAAATAGCTAGATTTACTCTAAGACATAATTTGTTTTTACTTGATTAGAGCTAATTAGGCTTTATTCAATTTATTTCACACTTTTATTAATGTATGCTTTCTGGAAGTAATGGAGTTGCACGGAAAAACAACCTATTACTTTAAGAAATAAATATTTGCAAGAAGTAGGTTGAAACTGCTGGGATATTTTGTGAAAATAATTAGGTTTGCAGATTAATGAAGTAAAAATTATTATAATTGTATTCTAGCAGTAGGACACTGCTAATACTGAGATTGTTTGTACTAAAATCTTTGTGTTGTATAAACTTTCCACCCTTTCCTAGCAACCTGTATGACAACTATTACAATGGAGTTTATTTTTTTTAATATCTCGTCTTGCATTGTAGTGCTGACAATAACTTAATATAGGATCTCATTTTATTCTATTTTGACAATTGACACTGATTTTTTATTTTTTCCTTTTTCTCCCCAAAGACCCCCTGTACATAGTTGTACATTCTTAGTTGTGGGTCCTTCTAGCTGTGGTATGTGGGACGCTGCCTCAGCGTGGTTTGATGAGCAGTGCCATGTCCGCGCCCAGGATTCGAACTGACAAACCACTGGGCCGCCTGCAGTGGAGCGTGCGAACTTAACCATTCAGCCACCGGGCCAGCCCCACTAGGCTTTGCTTTTTTGAGGACATATTCAGCAACCTTCTAGATATGGAGATGTGGAAATATTTCTAGATTTTAAATCAGAACATTTAGATTGTAGTTAAAAATTTTTCTACTGACCTTTTTCAAATATCTAAATTTATCACAGTTTCCTTATCTGAAATTTAGACATTGTCATCAAAGAATTGTAAAAGTGGGCCATTCGTCCTCTTACCCTATGCATGTTCCTGGCAATGTGACATTACAGCTCCTTTCATTAAGAAGGGATGTTTACTTTCCCACTTGAATCAAAATGAATCTGTGATTTACTTTGGCCATTAGAATAAGGCAGAAGAGATGGTGAGCCAGGTCTGAGACTAGATCTTGAAACATAATGCTTTAGCTCGCTGTCTTGGAGTCCTGTCTCTATGTGAAAACTGATCTGGCCAAGCCCCCTGGAGGAGAGGAGACCACATGAAACAGAGCCATTGAATCACCCAAGTGAGGCCAAGCTGGAACAGCCAGCCCACGTCTGACCTGCCAGCTGATTGCAGATGCATGAGCAAACCGAGCTGAGGTCAGCCTCACCAACAGCAGATGAACAGAACCAGCCAGCTGAACTTTAGTCTCATGGGGAACAATGAATTTTCTTGTTTTAAGCCATTATGTTTTGGAGTGCTTTGTTAGGCAGCAATGACAAACCGTATTATATAAAATAATTACCACAATTTTTGTACCTTATGCACTATTGGGAGGCTTTAGTGACATTATTTATATGAAAAAACAAGCACATATATTTGGCCAATATTATTTTCTATAATAATGCCATGAATCATTTTACAAATTAAATTGTAATTGCATTTTCTAAATAAATTGTATAAATTACTTCATACATATAGTAGTAAATTTTTAGTTTATCTGAATCCTAATTTGACTGATACTTTGAAATTAACCATACTAAATGGAAACACATTAAAATTTATTTTACATGTGCTTAAATGCATTGTTTCCTAAATTGTATTCTGAATTTGAGAGAACACTATTGTTATAAAATTATTTTAAAATAGAAAAACTCATTGAAACATGATTTTTAAAACTTTAAAAGATCTATTTAATGTGTTATAAGTATACAGACATCTCTCATTTAAATACGGAGCAAAGACAAGTTAAAGAAAACAAACCAATTGTCTGGTTTCAGAGTGTTTCAAGATTTTTAAATATTAGATGCATAAATATTTAGCTACTTAAAACATTTATTGAAAATAAAAATAAGAGAAAATCAAAGACCCTCAACAATGAATTAGAAAATTATGCTTTCACTTGAATCAAGTCACCGTGAACAGTTTAAGCCACTGCTAAATGATAGCACATTCTCTCTAATAGGACTTGTTTACTCTGTTCTGATAAGGATAGCTGTTAGTGTAATTTTCTCCCCTGAAAGGGCACGTACGGGAAAATAATATTTACTGTGAATTTATTGACTTGGCTCAGAAATTGTCTTATTAGTACTGACTGCTGCTAGAAAAAAGCAGGCAATAATTGCTTCAAAATTCTATTGGAATCCTGTGCTGGGCTGGTGTTTATGCTAACTTTGCAGGTGCTATGCTTTTCAGAGGCTTCTATGAACTGCTGGCTTTCATTCATTTGTCCTTGTTTCAGCTGACATTGTCATTCATGACTGCACAAGACTATAAATGATGGTCTAATGTCACGTATCTAATTACTTGGCATCCTGCACTAAAATTTAATCCTCTGGGGTCAATGACAGCTCTCAGCTTGGTGTTCAACAAACAAGTATAGACATGCATATATATATTTACAGGGACAAGAGTGCGGCTTGTGTCTTTTCTTTATTGAGACATGATTGACATATAAAAAGTTGTACATAATTAATGTATACATCTTGATGAGTTTGAAGATAAGTGTATACCCATGAAACTATCATAAAAAATGCCATAAACACGACCATCCCTTCTAAAAGTTTCCTCTCTCCCTCTTTTATTTGTGACAAGAACATTTAACATAAGATCTACCCTCTTAACAAATTTTTAAGTATACAGTATTGTTAACTATATGCATTATACTGTTCAGTGGATCTCCAGGATTTATTCATCTTGCATAACTGAAATTATGTTCCCTTTGACCCATATCTCCCCAATTTCCCCTCCTATGAGCCCCTGATAACCACCATTCAACTCTCTGCGTCTGTCAGCTTACTGTTTTAGATTCCTGCTATAAGTGAGATCAAGCAGTATTTGTTCTTTTGTGTTTGTCTTCCTTCACTTAGCATGTCTTCCAAGTTCACCTATGTTACAGTAAATGGAAGAATTGCCTTCTTTTTAAAAGCTGAATAATATTCTATTGCATGTATATACCACATTTTCTTTATACCTTCATCTATCAATGAGCAATTAGGGTGTTTCTACATCTTGGCTATTTTGAATAGTGCTGCAATGAACATGGAGGGTTAATATCTCTTCAAGATCCAGGACTGATATTAGCATTCAGTGAACTTGGATTCTGTTCTTGCATCCACATTCCTAAATCCATATGTCTGGTGAATAACTTTTAGAAGGTGAATTATCATTACATTTGCGAAAACTGCATATCCTTAAAATTACTTTGATATAAGAAGTTGAGCAAAATAAAAATTTTTTTAAAAATTAGGCAACTTTAAGCTCACCTTTTATTCCGTTAGGAGGAAATTACTGATACTCTCTTCCATTAAGGAAGTATGTGTAGGGGAGAGAAAGAGAGAGAGAAAGACTCAGGTCACCAGAATTCATAATATTAGAATGTCTTTGCTTTAAATGTCATATTAGTTCTAGCTTTATTTTAACTAATTTTCAAAAGTTGTTTTATGTTCCAGGAAAAGGACAATGTTTTATGACTTTTTATTTTACAGTTGAAAAAATTCACAAGAAGTGCTTTATTCTTTTATATCTCTGTACTTTATTTTAGACTATGATCAAGTTGATAGTGTTAGCATTGACATAAAAGATAGTTTACCACATAAGATATACTGGAGGACATAAAACTCTCCTTAAAAAGATTTACTCTAAGGATAAGTTTTGTGTAATAATATTCCTTTTCTGCATATAAGTCATCTGCTGGCCATTGACATATTTCTTAGAGATTTTCATTGCATTTTTTTTAGGTAAAAGAGAAATCTCTTGACTTCTGCTCCTAAATAAACTCCCTTTTTTTCACTTTTTATAAATTTAAGATTCTTTTGGAAATTCACCCCTGGTAGGCATTTTTTATCATAAAGAATCAAAAGGAAACTAAGCTTTTTCAAGAAAAAGCTTCTACATCCTTGACCATCTCAGATCACATGTTTGCTTCCATTTGGAATCACGTTTTGCCTTGAAACTTGAGACAACTGAGAGTCAGTTCAAGTTGTTTTCCTTGTTAATGTCCTTTACGCTCCACTCAGAGCTGGATAGTGGAGACATAGCTTCTGAGAATAAGTGGAGAGAGATGCTAATAATAGTTCTCTGTTAATTGGGGACAATTCATTTTCCCCACACTGGGGGAGTAGTGATGGAGCCAGGATTGTGTTGCTCAATTCCTTTCTGTGGAACTCATGTGCCTCAGAGTTTGGATCTATGTGAGTGCTCTTACTGGATGCCGAACAGTCCTTCACAGACTATTGCTTCCATCAGAATTTCACCGGCTTCATTAACAACATAGACAAAGCCTGGCAGCAGGCGTGTAAAAACCTAAGGATGCCTCTACTTTTGAATTTAGGAGGTATATTTCAATTACAATATAAGAAATTCAATGTATTGAAATGCTGAAGCAGCCATCTTTGCCTTAGGACCATACTAGGGTCAAATATTGCATAAAGACTAAAGAATCAGTGTGAAAAATAAAATTAACATATATATTGTAGCACACTGGGTTCTTTCTTCCTGGTAGTAGAACTCTAGTAAAGTCATAAAAAACAATCCACAAGAATTACTTCCCCAGTTGCTGAGTTGCTCTGATTGCCTCATGCTCTCATCGGCAAAGAGGTGCAGGATTTCTAAGGGGAAAAATGATGCTTTAAAATCCCATCCCTATTGTTCAAAATCATGTCTCAGTATTGCTGCATAACATTTAAAAAAAATTTTAGCTAAATTTATTGTTTGTACATCAACAATAACCAAGAGAGTAAGCAGAAAGGGGATCTCCATCATCTGCTTCTCTGTAAAGAATAGATAATAAAACCAAGATAGCTCACTCGGGAGTTCTCTGCTTCCAGACTAGTTAGCAGGGCAGGATATATAGACTCAAGACAGTTTTATCCCAACTCCTAACATATGACTTAGGACACAACAGCATATCAGATCTGAAAAAGTTAATATGGATCACTATCTTCTCCTGTGTGTATGAGTGTGCATGGACGTGAGTGTGTGGGAGTGCTTGAAATACATGTCAACTATTATTATCTATTATAAAGCAGGTTGTAGCCCTAGATACTGGGAATAGAACTGTAGAATGGTTGTATTTTCTGAATTGTCATAGAATAGAATTGAACTTGGGGTGAGAACAGCAACCATTTTTAGACTTCAAGTGTCAATCAAAAATAGCTATTTCACTAGAGACAGAGGTTTGAATTAATCTCCAAAGCTTCCTTCATTTTTGAAAAAATACTTTAATAGTGATGTGATGGTAAGACAATGGCACTATTCTCAAATAGGGAAGGGGTAGGCAATGGGAAGATAAAATGAACTTCATAATATTATGTAAAGGTTTTCGCTACTGTGGTAGGAGTTGTGTCCTGAAGATTTTAATAATATTGCTCACTAGTGGAACTGGTTTATGAGTATGCTGGAGTCTGTTGGGAGTGAGCAGAAAGCAACTTTATTTATACCTGCTTCAAATTTGCTTTGTTGGATCATTCTTTCCCTCCCCTGGACTAGATAAAAGCAGGAGCAGATGCCATAGATTATATTTGGACCTTCACAGCTCTTAACAAAGAGTCACAATTTAGAGGTGTTAAACATTCCAGTTCTACCAAATTAAATCTCTTCTCTCTTATTCCCCCTCTCCTACACCCAGCTTTGTATGGAGTCAGGTTTTAAAAGCCACACAGTGAGTTTAATAATAAAAGTTTCAAATAAGAGAAAGAAATGAGCTATTACTATTCAAATATTAACTCTAATATATTTTTATTTTAGACACAATGCATAACATTCTATGCTTATAAAAATTCTAAACATTTGCCCCCCAATTGGGGAATACTTAACAATATAAGAAGGAAGTCACAGGTTTATGCTTACATTAGACACCAGGCCCACATGGTTTGACAAGTACTTAGCATCTAAATATGGGGAACAGATAATTTCCAAATTGCATAAAATATTCCAGATCACAAAAGAAGATGAGAAGCTATTCAATTTTCTTTATGAAACTAGTATTTCTACTATGAGAACTAGGTAAGGACAGCATAAAAATACAAAAATAAGTTAACTTTAGATTAAGCAAGCAAATAAGCAGCAAAATAAATCCAGCACCCATAAGTCAATCTCATATATCCATGTGGAGATGTACATCTTAAATAAAACATTATTAAAATAAGCATATTGGTGTATTAAAACAATAACCTAATATAGCCAAATGAGCTTCCCACTCATGCTTTGCAATAACAAATGATTCAACGTTAAAAATAACATTGAAGTGAAAATATTCACAAATATATTAAAGAGAAAATGTACTAACCTCAATTGAATCTCCAAATATATTGTGAAAATTTGACGTCCATTTCTGATGTTTGAGATAAAAGAGAGAAAGAAAGAAACGAGAGAGATTTTCAACAAAACTCATACTTGGTGAAAGAAATATTAAAAGGAATTCAAATTAAGTAACATAGGCAAGATGACTGCCCTCACTAATACTATTCAATAATAAAAAGCCACTAGATTTCTAGTAAAAGAAATACTATAGAAGAGAAATAAAAGTATAAACAGTAGAAAAGAAGAGACAAATCTTTCATCATTTGTAGAAAGTATAATTGATATAGAAAATGCAATAAAATCAACTGAGAAATATTAAAATAGAATTTGACAATATGGTTAGAGATATTAACAAAGAAATTAAGTTTATTATGGAACAGCAAAAAAATTCAAAATAAAAGAAAAGAACTTGTTGTCTAAATTAGAGGCAAAATTATAAGATAAACTGGACTAGAACTAATCAGAATGCACAATGCCCTTATAAAAAAAATATAAAACTGACCCAGTGAGTAGAAGCTCTGATTGAATAGAGAAGCATACCATGTTTCTGCATAGAAATCTTCAGTACAGTAATTTATTTCTTCCTTAATTAATATATAAAGTTGGTGCAATGCTATTAAGAAATTGGTGCACTGTTAGCAGGTAACCCTATGAACTGATTCTAAAACTCATATGAAAGGAAAAAACAGTCAGGAGATGAGCAAGATAATTTTGTAAAAATTGTAAAACAAAATAGTAAGCTCCAAAAAAGTTCAGTGTGAGAATTAACTGGAACAGTGGTGTTTTGAAACATTAGAGAAGAAAAAAACAGGTCAATAAATCATTTTGAGATAATTGGCTATGTAAAAATAACAAATATAAACCTGTAAAATACTATTCACCAAAATAAATTAAATTCCTGAATTTAAGAAAAAAGAGACAAAAATACTTAATTAGAAGAAAATAAGTTTATTGCATTTCATTAGCAAATGTCAAGTTAGACCCAATATGAAATGCAAAGCAAAAGCAAGAGATAATTTTCATGGATGGATTGTAAACTTCTGACCCCAAAAGAAATACCATTTAAAAATTTTAAAAACCAAGAGATTGATAGGGAATATTTCACATATTTATAACAAGTCTAAAAGAAAAAGATGAACATCTGAATAGAAAATGAGATGAACAAGAACTGGCAATTTACTGAATTGGACATTCTAATTATTAGTAATAGATGGAAACGTTTAGTTTTGCTGGCAAACAAGGAAATCACAACTAAAATAAGAAATACCCTTATTTACCAATCAGCATGACATAAAATGGAAAGTTTCAGTATATCTAAAATAGGTAACATTTGATATAATTGGTTATAGGCATGTTGGTAGGCTATTTAACAATATCTTTTAAAATTCCACATATTTGCATCTCTACACTTACGTATATGTGCAAAGCAACTTTTACAAGAATGATGGTGACAGGGAGATTTGAAACAGTTAAAAAAAATTGAAACAAATGTAAAAACTCATCCCTAAGTGATTATTTGAATAAGCCACACAGACACATATTCTATGGAACCCAATGCAAAGGTTAGAACATATTAGAAGATGTTACATGTATTTATAAAAATATTCTCAGTACATTTCAAAAACTTCTATATGCTTCTATATGCCAGACATTGACCTAAGAATGAATCATATTAACAGGAGTAATCCTTCCAAAAACCTATAAGGCAAAAATATTGTTATATCCATTTCGCAGATGAGAATATTGAGTCATAAAGAAATTGCTTAAAATGAAAAGAGAAACAACACTATGTTTTTCTTTAATTCTTACATAAGTATGTAATTATATTGAACAATCTAGAAAGAGAACAGTAAGCTGATAATGGTGTTTATCTTTACAGAGTGGGGCTGGATTTGACATAGTATTCATGAGAAATCGGTTATACCTGTACTGACTGACTTTTTTTTTTTTTTTGAGGAAGATTAGCCCTGAGCTAACATCTGCTGCCAATCCTCCTCTTTGTTGAGGAAGATTTGCCCTGAGTTAACACCTGTCCCCATCTTCCTCTATTTTATATGTGGACGCCTGTCACAGCATGACTTGATAAGCAGTGGGTAGGTCCATGCCTGGGATCCACACCTGCGAACCCTGGGCTGATGAAGCAGAATGTACAAACTTAACTGCTATGCCACCAGGCCGGCCCCATGACTATTCTTTTAACAAAATTATTTATTATATTAATCGCTTTAAAAATGCATTTAATGTAAGCAATGTAGATCCATGAAATGTAGATTGCTAAGTTGCATCTTGAAAACAAAAATCTTCAGTTATCCAGGAAATACTCTTAATTAAGTGCGTCAGATAGCTCCCTGTTGGACCAATGATTTTTTAAAAATTCCATAGTTAATAAGCATTGAAAACAACACAGTCAACATTGTAACTGTACATGCCATATATTCAAAAATCAATTAAAATTCATGCTCAGAATAAATAAAATCTAAATTATTTCTGAAATAATGTAAATGTCAAAAGGCAGAGTAAAACATTTCTCAGTACAAAAAGTCTCTCTACTTTCAGATATCAAGTTCTGCACGTACTATACACAAGCAGAAATGAAGTATACATTTAATTGTAATGTTTACAAAATTGCAGCTTCTGCTTAATTAAACCTTTCTGGTGTCCAGACTTGTGTTAGTCCATTTTCTCCCTACTTATTGAGCATAACTGAATATTTAAGAAATGATTGAGGAAGTGCTCAAAAAAACAAAATGATTGAGGTATGCCAAAGAACCAACCTGAAAGAGCTTCTAATAGCCAAAATTTCAGCAAAATACATAACACACATGGGGTTATAACCCAAAGTATAAAATAAATGTTCATGAGTTTCTATTGATATAAGTAAATGATTGAATAATTAAATAAATGGAGATGAGGCAATCTCAAGTACAGAAGAACTCCGAGTGACTTATATAGGTACCCATCTCTCAAGGACGTGGAGCTTAATTCTCCATCCCTTAAGTGTGGGTGGAGCATAGTGATTTGCTTTCAAAGAGCAGAGCTTGGAAAGGGGAAAACAAAGACAAAAGCTTTAGAATGGAGGAAGCTGGCAAACACGACCTCAGCTGGTGATCAGGTTGACATCATTAGTGTTCAATCAGGTAGAAGTATACACACTTAATTTGATAGGATGAAAATGACACTTCACGTCTGCGTTCTTACTCCCCAAAACCCATACATTTACTTTTTTCTAACCATGACACAAGCATCTAACAGACCCAAATTGAAGAACATTCTACAAAATACCTGAGGAGTACTCCTCAAAACTCTTAGTCATCGAAAGCATTGGAAAGCCTGAAGAAGTCCCTCAGTCCAGAGAAGGCTAAGGACATACGATGACTAAATGGCAAATAGTTGCCTGAAGTGGCTTCTGGGACAGGAAAAGAACATTAGGAAAAACAATGGAATCCAAAAAAAGTATGATGTTCAGTTAATAGGAACGTGTCAATGTTGGTTCGCTACTTGTGATAAATGTACCATAGAAGAGTAAGATGATAATGACAGGGCAATCTGGCTATGGGGTAAATGGGAACTCTCTTTCTGTCTTTACAACTTTTCTGTAAAACCAAAACTATTCTAAAATAAAGTTTACTTATGAAAAGATTGAGAGTATAGTCATGTTTCGGGGTCGCTACTATCAGAACACGAGTGAACAGGAAGTCCACATCATGATAGCTACAGATATATAGATAAAAATGACTAGAAACGGGAATGTTGACAAACAACAGAAAATAATGAGGTCATTTATTTTTCAACTATGTCATTCAGGTTTGTTTTGAGGTTTGCTTATATGTTTATGATAAAATATAAGTGAAATAGAGTTGATTATTTGTGGGTTTGATCATCTGAGATCTTTTTTTGTTTTGTTTTGTTTTGTTTTGTGAGTAAAGCTGGCCCCGAGCTGACATCTGTTGCTAATCTTCCTCTTTTTGTTTGAGAAAGATGGTCCCTGAGCTAACATCTGCACCAATCTTCCTCTACTTTGTATATGAGATGCCACCACAGTATGGCTTGATGATCAGTGTGTAGGTCCACACCCAGGATCTGAACCTGTGAACCCCAGGCTGCTGAAGCCGAGCACATGAACTTAACCACTACTCCACTAGGCCAGCCCTGAGATCTGTTTTTAATTAATATCGTGATACATTTTGGAGTCTCCAAGCATTTATTCCTCCTTTAGCCATAGTTTAATCTCCCACTAAAAATTGATGAGTCTAGGAATTAAATTGATGGGTGTCAAATGCCGCACATCAGACATTTATGAATTTGGATACCTCATTAACCTAAATAATTGTTCTGGCTGCTAAGATTGCTGGAGACTTTAGATGTGTTTTTCCATGCATTTGTTCTCCACTTCTGTGAGTCATAACACAGATCTACTTATTCTCATTAAAAATTCTAAAACGACAGAGAAGAGAAAGAGATTAAAAAAATCATTTTTTAGGAAATAATCAGTTATTATTAAGTATTATCTGAATGCATAAACAGAAAACACAAAATCTTCCACTGCAGTGTATAGTGGATGTTCTCACAGAGAAGAATGTCAGCCTATTGTATAACTATGAAATTTGTTTTATATAATTGCTTGTATGGAAATAGCTTGCATATGAAAATTTTTTCACTTTCTTTCAATTGAAAAAAAACATGAAAATAAAACTGAGTTGAAGTTAACAAGAATCTCATCTTTTTTCCTCCAAACCAGCCCTCTTCTTTTTGACCATTTTGTTGAATTCTGCAATATTTAGGTGGGTATCCACTTGTATATCCACTTACAACAAACATGGGGATATGCAGATGCTGATTTTTTAAAAAATTTATTTATGTTATCCTTATAAAATGGAAAGATGACATTGATCTCGGGGGAAAAGAAGGTCACATGAATTATCTATCCTCTTCTCTCTTGCTCTCTCTCTCTGTCTTACTCTCAGCTACTTTTGTGACAGTTACAGAGTTAATGGGTCTTTCTTACATGTTATCAAGCTGGTGTACAGATGCTCTAAGTTCCTTGCCCAAAATCTTCGTACTTTACCATGACAGCCTACTCTAGTGAACTTCCCATTGCCAGTATATGCATCCTGGTGCCTGAGAGCTTTTTTGAAACCATCTCTTTCTCCAGGGTCACACTGACAAGCCGGAGAATTACACTCCCAGGGCATAGCATCAACCCCTTGAGGAAGAAGAGTTGGTATATAAGCACCCCAGTTCCCTCACCCCTTGCCCCTAGGACAGAAAAATTCTGAGATGTGTTTACGTCATTTCTCATAGTTTCTCCAAGGGGTCAAATTCTAGACAATCACTGTGGTTGCTGGCTTCCCTCCCTTTCTTGTCTTACTTCTCCACTATCCTGATGTTGTATTCTGATCCCAAATAAAGCCCTTGCATTTGAATCCTTATCTTGGAATCTGCTAATGAGGGAGCAGACAGTAAGAAAGTTAGTCTGGGCAATTGTGGAAAAGAGAACAGCAGAGACAGAGAAAATGGTTTGATTCTAAATAAGGGAAGTTTTAAGATCCAGGCAATTATTGAATGCCACCAAAGGGAAAAGCAAAACACTCACATAACACTTTCATTTGATATGTCATTTGCTGTATCACTGTATCTAGATAATTTCCTTAAAGTCCTTTAAAACTGCAATATTTTATTATCTATTACTAGTAACATCTTGTCAAACATTTCAATGTAAACATAAGAAATATACTCTATATTTATATAAGTAGTAATACTAATCGTGCAAATTTTCATGTGTCTTAATTTAGTGTTTCTAGTACTTTTCTGACAGCAAGCACCTTGTTTTATCATAAAATCAAAAGAATGCATGCTTTGATGAATGAACAATAGACTCTAATAACATCATTAACTATTTGATCACAAAGGTGCAGAATTTCTTTAAGGAGAAAGGAAGACAGGAAACACCCAAAAGGCATGAAGCAGACCCTGTCTCTTAGAAATGCCAAGGGAAGGACTCTCTATGAGTAACGAGCATATTAATTATATTAGTCCCACACTCCCAGGGCACAGCATCACCCCATGAGGAACAGGAGATGGTATATAAACACCCCAGTTCCCCCTCTCCTTGCCCTTAGGGCTTTATGGTCCAATGCAGCATGAAGGAAGGTGTATGGAAGCAGTATATCTCAAGACACTCGTTGCATTTATTCATTCACTCATCAAATATTTGCTAAACACATCTTTTGCACTTTGCTATAT
Source organism: Equus przewalskii (assembly GCF_037783145.1). Lineage (NCBI taxonomy): Eukaryota > Metazoa > Chordata > Mammalia > Perissodactyla > Equidae > Equus > Equus przewalskii. The sequence goes on from NC_091850.1 coordinate 33,254,116, forward strand.
TATACCACTGCAATCTAATCTGTAATTTGAAGATTTTTTAAAATGAGAGTTTATTTCCTGCTATGAAGTAAGCTTTAAAATGACTGCAAATTTCAGAACCTTCAAAGACCACTTATTCTACTGCTGCAAGGAAGAGAACAAGTTTATCCTTTGTGCGTTGAGTGGAGGCTGTATTTCTTCCAGATTATTGTTGTAGGTTGTAACCCAGCACACTGGGGTTCATAGAATTTTATGAAAGAACCATAGGATATCATGAGAGACAAGTTCAGAAAAGTCTAAAGGGGATGTTGTGACTGGGGCAATATTTTATAATAACGATAGTGTGAATATTATTATGCTACTATTAACAGTTTCTGTTTATTGTGCAGTTATATTAGTCAGACATTCTGCAAGCCCCTTTGTATTTGTTATTTTATTTAATTCTCAGACTAACACTGCAAAATAGCTGCTTTTTGATCATTTCAGATGTGAGAAACCTGAAGCTCAAAGCAGTAAACTAAATTTTCCAAGACAACACAGCGGCTCAGTGAAGTAACTCAAACACAGGCACATCTAATCCTAAAGCCCATATTCCTCAATAGTAAGGGATGCCGAAATAATCATTCTGGGGTTAAAAAAGACATTAAATGTGTAAGCAGCACATTAGCATATTTCTGAACAAATGATTAAAAAAACTAATGGCTGACAGAAAAATTCAGGACTTTGTGAAGGAGACAATTTTTATTTATATTGGTAATAGAAAAGACAAAGGAGACTTTAAAGTTATTTCTCCAATTTAATGACCTTAACCTCCTTATTTTTCTTTTAGTGATACTTTTCTTACCTGAAAATTTAGTATTTTTCTCTCTAGTGTATATTTAAAGTGGGAAACAAAGAGGGGATGGGTGAATTTTTGAAGAAAGCACATGAACGTAATTTTCTCACTTGGCTGTGGGAAACATCTATCAAGACTAGGATCTCAATATAAATTTGTTTCTTATAAATGTCCAACTTGTGAATCACGTGACTAATTTATGTGAAATAAAAAAATCAGCTCCCTCCATTGTAAAAATGACTTCTCATACTTGGCAGTGTGAAACAATCACTTTTTGTCTGCCTTGCTCTGCCATTGCAGTCTAAACCAGATATTTAAGCTGTACCTTCACTAAGACTATGTTTATATATAACTAATATATCCTTTATAATTCTGTGCCACAGAGAGGTATTTATTCACCTTACTGTTTCTATGTTCTTTGGCTATCTAACATTATTTTACATAATAAGTGAGTTTGTAAAAGTCTTTAGGATTGTATCATTTAATAGAAATTTCTGTTTGTTCATTTATATTATTTTATCTTGGCTGAGTCAATAATTCATTAGGGAGAACTGTTTTTGGAGTTGCTAGCACAAAGAGAGGAAATGAGAAAAAAGAATCACCCCTGAGTAATAACCTTATTAACAGTTATTCAATGAATTTAATCCTTTCTGGAATGCTGCCACCATTTATTTTTTGGCATGCTGACATATTAGATTTTATATCAGTGGTTTTCGTGTACACACCAGAAACATTCTTCTAATTATCAGAGCACTTGGGAAAAGTCAACCTGCGTTGACCTGAGCTTCTACCATAAAAACGAATGGGATACAACATTAAGAGTTATCAGTCTATTATTAAGAGAGAAACTCATAAGTGAACTAAAATATGCTCATCAGAGATTAAGCAGTCCTAATTGCTACCAATGATTATTGTTCATATAAAGACACTGGGGGAAAGATAGGTCAGCTGTTTCTATCCAAAATGTTACACTTTTCCAAAATGACTAATTAAGAAATACTGATTCAGAACTGAAAATTTCACTTGAGGTAGAAGGTATGTGGTTGTATGCCGTTGAATATGAGTCCACAGAGGTTTGTAGGAAATACAAATGCTGAAATCATAATTTTAATTGTATATATTAAACTTTACTTAAGAAACATACTTGATGAATAAAGACTGGATAAATAAAATAGGCAAGTAACTTTTAGACAATTTTGATTTAGTTTAAAATATTCATTAAGTATAATCTATTAATAAAGCAAAGTACAGTGGTCAATGTATTTAAAGATGTATAAAATTTGGCCTGGCTCCTGGGTTAATTTTGAGGGTAATAAAAATTGACAAACAAAATACAAGGAACAGTAGAAAATCAAAGTACCCATAAAGATGTATGAATACATTCCTAGGTCTGCTCAACCTTTGAAATCAAACAGAATTTAAATTCATTCATTTATATCTTCTCTATTAAACAAGGCCAGCTTACCTTTGGTTTTGGAGAATAAAAAGGGATGTTCAATGAAGGAGTTAATTTCAGATGGATTTGAAAGGAAGGGTAGGATTCCAATAGGGAGAAATGGAAGAAAGAATATATTAGGAAGAAAAAAAGGTAGTATGCTTCAATTCATCAAGTTTTGATGAGCCTTGGAGTATGTGTAAAAGGGTTGGGAACTTTTTACCTGAATTTCAAAGCTGTAGCCCATAAATTTTTATATGTTTTATTTTCACTTTATTTTCAAGAAAATCTCCAAATTTACCTTGTATTTCCCCTTTGATTCAAAAGGTCATTTTTACTCACCAGTGGAAGCCTTTTCATTTCTGATATGTTATTAATGTTGGTTTTGTTTCACTGTGCTGAGAGAAGGCTCTTTTCTGTTATTTTGATTCTTTGGGAACTATTGATATGTGTTTTTGTGTGTGTTCCAACGTATGGGAAATTCTTAATGAATGTTCCATAAGCACTGAAAAAGTATATTTTCATCATGATTCAAATATACACGTATAGTATATGTACCACATACTTTTGATTACATTGTTTTAGAGCATCTATATTTGCCAATATCTTGTCTGTTTGTGAGAGGTGTCTTAAAATCCTTGTAATCACTGGGTTCCCATCTACCTCTCCTTGCATCACCTGTTATTTCTGCTCTATGAAAGTTGTTGCTTTGTTTTGGGGGCATAACTATCAATCACTTTTTATTTTCCTTCTCCTAGCACCTAATATGTATACAGAAATGTGAGCAAATCATAAGAGTAGTGTTGAATTAATTTTAACAAAGTGAGCACAGTCATGTGCTATGCAATCAATAAAGAGAACATCACCATCAACCAAGAAGTCCCTTGGCCCCTCCTAGTCACTAATAACTCCCTTTAGGCAGCCATATAACGGCTTTAAAAATCAAGTTTAGCTTTTCCTGTTTTTGAACTTTATATAAATAGAACTATGCCATTTTTTTCTCACCAAACATGATTTTTTTGTAGAATTTGGCCATATTTCCTATGGCATAATTTGTTCACTGTCATTAGAGATACAGAATTCCATTAATTACTGATGTTGAGATAGGCTGCTCAGATCTTCCTTCAAGGAAGACTTGCTGCCCAACTGTAGGGAGTATTGTCAGCAAATGGGCCCCAATGGCCCCAGCAGCAAATGGTTGTCATCTTCTACATGTTCCGTTTCAGCTGCAGAGAATTTCCTCACTTATGCACTATCTGGGACAGTCCACATCCGGTTACTGAACATGACAGATATTACACAGTTCCCACTATTTCAATCCCATTTGTACAACTCTGATGGGCTATCTTCATGCCCAAGATTTCCTTCCTGTTTCAGACTGAGGCTTTGTTGGTCCTGCATCAAAGTTCCACTTCTCCCACTGTTAAATCAGTACTTCCTTTCCCTTCTTTTCACAGGTATTGATTTATAATAAACATCTTGCACTCCAAGCTCCATCTCAGAATCTTCCTCCAGAGAACTCAACCTGTGATACCATTATAGGAGAATGCTCTACTGTAGAAGAGTGTCTAGGTTGTCTTCAATTATTGGTTATTACAAACAGAGCTAGTAGGAACATTCTAGAACATTTCTTTTGAATATATATCTAGGTGTGGAATTGTTGGAAAATAGAATATTTGTTTGCTTAGGTTTAATAAATATATTTTTATAAAATGCTTGTACCAGTTTACCATTGGTATATGAGAATTCCAGTCGCTCAAGAGCTTCAGCAAATCTTGATAGTTTTAGTCTTTTATATTTCAGCCTTTTTAGTGAATGTATACTGGTATCTCACTGTAGTTTTAATTAACATTTTTTATGATGACTAGTGCAATTCAGCAAAATTTCAAATGTTTATTGGATCTTTGCATATGTTTTTGCTTTGTATAAAGAAGCCTCTCAAATGTTTTGCCAATTTTAATTTTAAGCTGTCTTTTTCTTATTGATTTTAGAGTCTTTTCATTACTCTGGATGCAAATCTCTTTCTGAAAATATATATATTGCAGATTTCTTCTCCTCATCTGTGGTTTACTTTCTCTTTCCCATAATGGAGATTTTGATTAATTTTAATGATGTTCTTAATTTTAATGCAGTCTAATCATCATTTTTTTCCTTTAAGTTAATGGTTTTCGTATTTAATTTAACAAATGTTTTTTACCCAAGGCAAAGATGATGTTGTTGTGTTTTCTACTAACAGTTTTATTATTTAACCTTCCAAATACTGTAACCTAGTCATCAAGATCTATTTTTTCCATATGGAAATCCATTTCAACCTGCACCTCTTATTGAAAATTCCCTTCTTTACCCACTGCTTTGCAGTGCAACCTTTGTCATAATTAAATTGACTATGTCTGTGGCTCTCTATCTTGTCTGACTGGCTTATTTTTCTATCTTTCCACTCTTATTTTACATAAGTTAGTATCTAATTGTGCTAGTGCTCCAGTTTTTGTAAAGATCCCCTTGGCTATTTTTAGGTAGGGATTTTCATTTGCACATGAATTTTGATAGACTTTTCAATTTCACTAAAAGAACTGGTGGTATTTTGATCGGTAATGGATTTCATCCATAGATCTGTCTGAGGGGAATTGATATCATCTCATTAGTAATTCTTTAAATCTTTGAAAACTGTATAGCACTCCCTTAATTTAAGCTCTTAAAATTTTCTCTTAATGGTATTGTAATTTCATTCAGAAATTAGGAAGTATATTTATTCTCTTGCCATCTGGTGGGTTTTGATTCTCTTACAAATGTGATAGTTTAAAAAAAAGTCATTGGCTATTTTAATACATTGACTTTGTATCTAGTAGCATTGATAAATTCACATATTATTGCTAATAATTATCTTCAGTCGTTTTTTATTTTTCTCATACACACCATTTTATCTGTGAATAACAGTGTTGTTTCTTTCCAGGCCGTATGTGTTTTGGTTCTTTTTTCTTATTGCCCTGATTAGACGTTCAAGTACAACACTGAGTAGAAGCAGTGACAGCAAGCATTCTTGTGTCTTTCTCAATCTCAAAAAGAATGACATCGGTCATTCACAATCAGTGTAATTTATTTGCAGTGTAATTTAGCAGTGTAGTTTATTTGCTGATGCTCTTAAGCAGATTAAGAAAGTCTCTTTCTGGGGCCAGCCCAGTGGTGCAGTGGTTAAGTGCTCACGTTCCACTTCGGTGGCGTGGGGTTCAGCAGTTTGGATCCTTGGTGCAGACATGGCACTGCTTGGCAAGGCATGCTGTGGTAGGTGTCCCACATATAAAGCAGAGGAAGATGGGCACAGATGTTAGCTCAGGGCCAGCCTTCCTCAGCAAAAAGAGGAGGATTGGCAGCAGATGTTAGCTTAGGGCTAATCTTCCCCCCTCCAAAAAAAAGTAAGAAAGAAAGTTCCTTTCTATTTTAGTTTGTTGTAAGTTTGTATTATGAATGGGTTTTGAACTTAAGCTGATGTTTTTGCTAACTTTATTGAGATGATTGTATGATTTTTCTTTTTATTATCTGTTAATGTAGTGAATTGCATTTATTGCCCATTATGTTGTATCCTTCATATATATTGTTGAATTTAGCTCCATTTCTGCCTAAGATGTAGAAAGCTAGAAAGAACATTGGTCTGAACTTAACAGTGGCAGGAATCTGAATAACTACAAAATAATAATTTCCTTGAGCCCATCAGAGAATTAAAGGAAATCAATAGCCTGAACGTTAAGGACACTCCAATGAGAGCCAAGACATTAGGACTGGTTCACCTGGAACAATGCATGGCAAGCAGAGCAATTGGCCACCAAACAAGTGGATAAAAATAATTAAACATAATTTTAACAAATTGCTTACAGTCAAGTTAGGGCTAGCTTTAAGTATAGAGGCCTTGAGAGTTCTAAACACAAAACTACTTTGCACTCATTCATAATCTCTTTTCTACAGACATTCACGAAAGACTGAGGAAAGGGTAGGAGACCAGAATGAGCCATACACAGTGGCATGGGCATGGTGGAATAAATAAACCATTACTACATGAGAGGCATGAAACTGTACACCTCTGCCTGGACCCTTCTCTGATGTGGAGAAAAAGTGTAAAGCCACTGAGAGAATGGCAGCAACTCTGCCAAACATAGGACACAGATTCAGAGCCATTCTTCCTGGGAGAAGGAGAAAAATAGCCATTACCCCTGTAGGAGAGTCTATAGTCTTATGCCACTGCCACTAGAGGTCTCCTACCTCCAGGAGAGCAAACTCTCCCATACAAGAGCTGCCACAGATACAAGTTTGGATGCCATGGGGAAGAGAGGGAGAAATGCTGTGAAAGCACTGCCCCTGACATCTGATCTTACAGGTTTACCTAAGACTGAGACTGAACAAGGGAAATAGAGGACACATCTTGTATCACCACAGGCCTAGCAAGCATCAAGCAAAAAGAAACAGAAGTCTAAAACTGGAAGAGGGGAAAGAGTGAAGAGATAAACTCCATGTGTGATAAAGGTAAGCAAGGATAGCTGAAATCTCAAAGTGGAACAGGAATGGTGAGAGAAACCTTCCGTCGATATGTCTCCCACACTGAGAGAAGAGTGCAAGGGGAATTTAAAATAAATATGAATCATGCGTTAAAAGATATATTGAAAAAGATGCACAACATCAAGAAACAGACGAGAATATCAATAGAAAGATGGAAAACATAAGCATAACGCAAACGGAATGGTTAAGAATAAAAACCTTTTTTTAAAAAATTTCAACATTTTTCTTCAGTTATAGAATTTATTTTTGATTCTTTTGTACTGATTTTATGTCTCTGCTTAGAATTTCCAGGTTTTTATTATATTTCATTCATCATTAGAATAATTTGCTTTACTTTGTTTAGAGTAGATATGATAGACATTTTAACAAAACAAAACAAAAACCAAAAAGAGCACCTCTGGTCCACCTCCGTGTCATACTTCGTAATTTTCTTCTCTTGAACATGCATTCGATTTTGTTATTGTTGTACTTATTCATATGTTGAGGTATTTTGAATGATATACTGGACATTTTTAATGTTAAGTTGTAAGATTATTGATTCTGATATTTTCCTCTGGTAACTTTTGTTTCTCTGGATTTAGCCAGACGTTTCTTTGGTTGGGCTTGAACTACAAACTCCAGTTCTTGAATAGCATCTCTGACATCAGTACACTTCTTCCCTTTTCAGCTGATCTATTTTGAAGTTCTTATACGCATGAGTGATTTGGGGTCAGTAAGACCTATGGGTAGCTAGAATTTAGGTATCACTTCTTTAGCTCTTTCCCTTATAGCATTTCCCCATCATTTTCATGATTTTCCAGGCTTTTATTTTCTAAACCAGAAAAGTTATTTTTTTTCTACTTACACCTCTACCACCTTGTGTGCGCCACACTGACTGCATAGGCTAAATGCCACAATGACAGATCTTATTTAATACAGCCCCCTTTAACTGTCTTCAAAGAATGTACTCTTCACTGGCACTGGCATCTGTCTGCTTCTGTCCACTCTTAAGTACTTTCTAGGTAGTTGCTTTTGTATTTCTTCCATGTATAATAGTTGTTTTCTGCAGGGAACTTATCCAATAGACTCTTTGTCTGCCATTCCCAGAACAGGAAATTCTTATTGTTTATTTAATGCCTAAAAAATCTGTGATGGGCTTGTCTTTTCATTCCTGATATTTCTAATCTATAGTTTCTTTCTTCTTTATATCCTTACATTTATTTGACTTTGTATTCAGGTTTTTCCTTCATAATTTTAAATATGTCTTTCCATTATTTTCTGTAAAGTTGTATTTTTTTCTAACGGTTACATTTAAACTAACAACTTTGCAAAATACCCTTGACCCTATCTTTCATTGTTTTTATTTACTATTTCTTCACTGTTATTAATGTTGAAATTATCTAGTAATCTTTTCTTCACCAAACTTTTCACTTTCTCTATAATTTAATTTGAAATATTATAATTTTATTCTCAATTTCTATGAGCAATCAGCAATTATATAACACCTTTTGCTTGAAGTTCAAAAATACATTGTATTCCAATTGATGGGCAAAAAGTGAAGGATGGATTAAGGCAAAAATAGCACAATTTACGGCATGGCAGAAATGAAGCTTACAATGTCTTGGAAGAAGTTGTACTTAGAATTATTGCAATACATGTGAATAGAAAGGTGTCTTAAGACCAATGTTATAAACGGCATTGTGTTCCATATTTTAAAATTAAATGATGTGTTTTAGAATCTTGGGTGGTTCTAATGGAGATTAAACTGGAAAATCTTGGTGGTTTTCTAAAAACAAAAATTTATAGATAGTACTTAAGTGGTTGTTTTCATTCAAACTTCTCCATGTCCTGGTTTCTCTATTTTTAAAAGATCTCTCTCTAAAATTGGATTCCCCAGAAGCAGATTCTTAGATGAGGATTCACTTGTATGTAACGAATTAAAGAAACACTTCTAATTAAAACCAGGAAGGACGTAGAGGAAGGAGAAGAGGGAATGGGAACAAGCCAACCAACAGTGCAATTTTAGACAATGTCCCAGCTTCAGCCATAAATTACACCAGAGATTTTTTTCTGGCTCTGGGAACAGGAGTTGGGCTGACACTTGCATTCATCATTTATTGACTAAGGGATGACTGTGAGTTGCCTCTGTTCTCTGTGCTTGTATAAGCAAATCAGCTGCAGTACCCAGAGTGCAGTATCCCAAAGAACAGTTTACAGCTGAAGGCTTGTGTATAAAGTCAAACGTGCCATAAAGCTGGGCAACTGTCACATACAAAGGACAGAAGAGATCTGAGGGGACTAGAGCTGAGCACAAATAGTTGCCATTACATTAATCTTAACCATCCAATTCCCTCTACACTCACACTTAATCCATACCCACACCTAATCTTAGATATCTTAGAGTTTCTCTTTATGAATAATAGAGAATGCAAATGTTGATGAAAGTCTATTTTACCAATATTTTTATTTCTTTCATCATATAAATGGAGACTACTGGCCTTAAAAGGCTTGAAAATGTTTAATTATATCATTATGATGGATATAAATAATTTATTGTTTCAAGTTAAACTTTTAACATTGTTAAACTGGGTTTATTGTTTAATAATGTAACCAGAAAATGGTTTTATTTCAAGAAAATTTATTTTATTATAAATAAAAGCAAATATAAATGTCTTAAGGATTTTAAAAAATTTTAAAGTTTCTAAAGTTGACCAACTAGTTAGTATCAGAATTAACTAGTTAGTGACAGGCTTATATAGATTCAGTAAATAAGTCTTTTCACACTTCTACTGTAATCTTCCTTAATTTCAAATATCTATTGCTTAAATTATCATCATGTGAAATCTAATCACTGAATGCTTTTGTCTGGTAGTAGGGACATAGAGGAGCAAAGAAGAAGGTACTTGTTTTAAAGATAGGAATAAGTTCATCAATACTGTATTTTAATTATAATAGGTCCTCTTATTAGTGTATCTGTGAATTACTGTATACTATCTATGCTGTTCCAGTCTCCTTTGATTTCTTGAAATAAAAGCAGCAAGATTTAATGGTTGCATTATTAGACTTATTTAACCTACATGAACTAGTATATGATGGCTCAATAGAAAATAAGAGAAGTTTCCTATAAAGATAGCAATCACTGAAAATTTAGCTGAATTTCACTAAACTGAAAACTTTTAATTTTAAAAGTAGGCCAAGAATGTCTCAAGATTAGATTTTAATAAAGGATTGCAAATACCACCTTCCTCTAAATTTTGATGCAGCTAGCAAAACTGTAAGAATCTGGAAATGAAAAATATTTCTCCGTAAAGCTATCTGATTATTTGCAAACACGTAAGTAAAAGAAGTCTTGTCCTGAGTTCATATAAAAATCTTGGAAGGTATTTTATTTTACTTGCATCTGTCCAGATATTTCTGGTCATCATTACATATTTCTTCCCATGCATGGTTCAAAGGAAGGAATATATTCATAACTTTTTAAAATATACTTGAGGAGAGTGACATCAGCAACATGGCAGACTGAATGGTTTTCTTTGTCTCTCCCCCTGTGAATGACAGCTAAATGGACATTCATTGACCAACAGAGGTTACCTACATGGCACCTCAGGATGCCTGAGAGACCCATGCCACTGTGCATTGGAAAGTGGATGGACTACCAGGGGAGGAGGTGGAGATAAGTGAGAACTCTCTGGCCCCCAGACAGCCCAGTACCCACTAGTGACTCTCTCCCAGCTGAAGTATTCATAGCACTGCTGCAGCCCCAAGGGTGGGTGTGCACATCAGCATGACTGTAGAAATAGGTGACTACAGCCCTAAGCACCCTGTGATTGCTCTTTGGACCAGTGGGAAAGTCCACAGTCCCATTGCAGCCCCAGGAAGTGACTTTGGCTCAGACTCAGTAGGGAGGCCTCGCCTACCAAGGACAAAGGCTGGTGCAACCTAGGAGCAGACGTGGTGCAGCTGGGTGAGCAAACAGCCAGCTGCCTTAAAATCCCACAGCTCTACTGCGGCCCCAAGGGGGTAAGTGAGATCCAGAAGGACCAGACATCAGTGGAGCTGCAAGTCTGCACGAACAAGCTCCTGGCTGCTTTGAAAGCCCATAACACTGCTGCAGTCTCTAAGTGGGGAGCACATCTAGGCAGGTCTGTGAGAGCAGATAGCAGCAACCTGAAACCCCCATGTGATTGTACCCACAGTCGACAGGAGACCCCACAGAGCCACTGCAACCCCAAGGAGTGGCCCAGACTCTGTCAGGAATAGCTGACGGGGATTCTGGTGGGCAAAGATTACACAGCTCCTGCCTCATCCCCCAGTGGCAGCAAGTAGAAGCAGTAACCAAACTTTATCTCTATGAGGAGGAACAAATCCATACCATCAAGCAGCACAAAAAAAATATACTAAATCTCCAGAACAGAAGGAAAATGACTAGTACACAGAAAACAATCCCAAAGACACAGAAATCTAATGACAAAGAATCAAAAATAGCTGTCATTAAAAAACTCAAAGAGTTAAAAGAGAATACTGATGACAACTCAATAAGTTCAGGAGCTACATCACAAATGATCTTAAAACTATAAAGAAGAACCAATCCAAAATGTTGGAATGAAAAACACAATGGATGAGATTAAGAAAAATCTGGACTCCCTAAACAGTAGGGCTGATAATATGGAGGACAGAATTAGCAGTCTGGAGGACAGGAATATAGAAATGCTTCAGATGGAGGAGGTGAAAGAACTAAGACTAAAAAGAAATGAAGAAACTCTTCAAGAAATATCCAACTCAAGTAGGAAATGCAACGTAAGGATTATAGGTATCCAAGAGGGAGAAGAGAAGGGGAATGGAGCAGAAAGCTTGTTCAAAGAAATAATAGCTGAGAACATCCCAAACCTGGAGAGGGAGCTGGAAATCCATATGACAGAAGCCAATAGATCTCCAAACTGTATCAATGTAAAAAGACTAACTCCAAGGCATAGAGTAGTAAAGCTGGAAAAAGTCAATGACAAAGAAAAAATATTAAGGGCAGCGAGGCAGAAGAAAATAACCTACAATGGAACCCTTATCAGGCTGTCAGCAGATTTCTCAGCAGAAACCTTACAGGCTAGGAGAGAGTGGAATGATATATTCAAAATTCTGAAAGACAAAAACTTGCAGCCAAGAATACTCCATCCAGCAAAAATATCCTTCAAATATGATGGAGAAATAAAAACTTTCCCAGATAAACAAAAGCTAAGAGAGTTCATCACCACAAGACCCTCCCTACAAGAAATCCTCAGGAAGGTCCTCATACCTGAAAAAAAAAGAGGAAAGGGTTTAAAAAATCCTGAGGAAGGAAATAAGTAGATAGACAGAAATCAGAAAATTACAGCTTTCCAACAGAACAAGTTAGCAAATGCTTAATATTAAAGATAAAGGGAAGGAAAACACCAAGAATAAATATAATCTTGTCATTTTAAGCATAAACTCACAACACAAGATGAAATAAGATGTGATGACAACAACTCAGTAGGGAAAGAGGAAAGGGATGGAACCAGCTTACTCTAAGGAAGTAAGAGGCTATCAGAAAATGGACTATGTCATCTATGAGATGTATTGTATAAACCATATGGTAACCACTAAACAAATAATTAGACTAGAGACACACATTACAAAATAAGGATAAAACTAAGAAAATCAGCATAGATAACTGCTTAACTGAATTGATAGTCTGAAGTACTTGGGACCGGAAACAAAGGAAATGCAGGAGAACTGGAAAACGAGTGATAAAATGGCAGCATTAGGCCCCCACATTTCAATAATCACTTTAAATGTAAATGGATTGAATTCTCCAGTCAAAAGACACAGAGTGGAAGGATGGATTAAAAAGAAAGACCCAAAAATATGCTGCATCCAGGAAACACACCACAGCCCCAAAGACAAACACAGACTCAAGAGTAAAGGGATGGAAGATGATACTCCAAGCTAATAGTGAACAAAAGAAAGCAGGTATTGCCATACTTACATCAGACGAAGTAGACTTCAAGACAAAACAGGTAAAGAGAGACAAAGGGGGGCAGTATATAATGAGAAAAGGGACATTCCACCAAGAAGACATAACACTTATAAATATATATGTACCCAACACAGGAGCACAAAAGTACATAAAGCAACTATTAGCAAAACAAAAAGGAGATATCAACAACAATACAATAATAGTAGGGTACCTCAACACCCCACTTACACCAATGGATAGATCATCCAGAGAGAAAGTCAACAAGGAAATTATAGAATTAAATGAAAAGCTAGACCAGAGGGACTTAATAGATATACGTAGAACACTCCATCCAAAACAGCAGGTTACACATTCTTCTCAAGTGTGCATGGAACAGTCTCAAGAATAGACTATATGTTGGGAAACAAAGCAAGCCTCAATAAATGTAAGAGGACTGAAATAATATCAAGCATCTTTTCCGACCATAATGCCATGAAACTAGAAACCAATTACAAGAAAAAAGCTGGGAAAGGGGGCAAAGATGTGGAGATTAAACAACATGCTACTGAACGAACAATGGATCATTAAAGAAATCAAAGGAGAAATCAAATATTATCTGGAATTGAAAATGAAAACACACCATACCAACTCATTTTGGATGCAGCAAAAGAGATCCTAAGAGGGAAATTCATTGCAATACAGGCTAATCTCACCAAACAAGAAAAATCTCAAATAAGCAATCACAAACTACACCTAACAGAATTAGAAAAAGAACAAACAAAGCCCAAAGTCAGTAGAAGGAGGGAAATAAAAATTACAGCAGAAATAAATGAAATTGAAACAAAAAAGACAGTAGAAAGCATCAATGAAACAAAGAGATGGTTCTTTGAGAAAATAAACAAAATTGGCAAACCCTTAGCCAGGCTCACTAAGAAAAAAGAAAGAAGACTCAAATAAATAAAATTAGAAATGAAAGAGGAGATATTACAACAGATATCACAGAAATACAAAAGATTATAAGAGAATACTATGAAAAACTATATGCCACAAAACCTAAAAGAAATGGATAAATTCTTAGACTCTTACAACCTCCAAAAACTGAATCAAGAAGAAATGGTGAATCTGAATAGAACAATCACAAGTAAAGAAATTGAAATAGTAATCAAAACCTCCCCCCAAAGAAAGTTCAGGGCCAGATGGCTTCTCTGGAGACTTCTCCCAAGTATTCAAAAAAAAATTTAATACCTATCATTTTCAAAGTATTCCAGAAAATTTAGGAAGATGGATCACTTCCTAACACATTCTATGAGGTCAACATCACCCTGATACCAAAGCCAGATAAGGACACCACAAAGAAGGAAAATCACAGGCCAATATCACTGATGAACATGAATGCAAAAATCCTCAATAAAATATTGGCAAGCAGAATACAGCAATACATTAAAAAGATCATCCACCATGTGAATTTACACCAGGGACACAGGGATGGTTCAGCATCCACAAGTCAATCAATGTGATACACCACATTAACAAAATGAAGAACAAAAACCACATGAGCATCTCAATAGACACAGAGAAAGCTTCCAACAAGATCCAACAGCCATTTATGATAAAAAAAACACTCAATAAAATGAGTAAATAAGGAACACATCTCAGCATAATAAAGGCCATATATGACAAACCCACAGCCAACATTGTACTCAGTGAGGAAAAACTGAAAGCCATCTTTCTTAGAACAGGAACAATACAAGGGTGCCCACTCTCACCACTCCTATTCAACATAGTACTGGAAGTTTTGGCCAGAGCAATTAGGCAAGAAAAATAAATAAAAGGAATCCAAATAGGCACTGAACAAGTGAACCTCTCATTGTTTGCAGATGACATGATTGTATATAGAAAAGCCAAAAAAATCCATCAGAAAGCTACTAGAAGTAATCAACCATTACAACAAATTTGCAGGGTACAAAATCAACTTATATAAATCAGTTGTATTTCTATACTCTAATAACAAACTAACAGAAAGAGAACTCAAGAACACCATCCAATTCACAACTGCAACAAAAAGAATAAAGTATCTTGGAATAAATTTAACCAAGGAAGTGACAGACTTATACAATGAAAACTACAAGACTTTCCTGAAAGAAATTTATGACAACAGAAAGAGATGGAAAGAGATTCCATGCACATGGCTTGGAAGAATAAACATAGTTAAAATGTCCATACTACCTAAAGCAATCTACAGATTCTATGCAATCCTAATCAGAATCCCAATGACATTCTTCAAAGAAATAGAACAAACAATCTTAAAATTCATATGGGGTAACAAAAGACCCCAAATTGCTAAAGCAATCCTGAGACAAAAGAATAAAACTGGACACATTAAATCCCTGACTTCAAAATATACTACAAAGCTATAGTAGTTAAAACAGCATGATACTAGTACAAAAACAGGCACATAGATCAATGGAACAGAACTGAAAGACCAGAAATAAAACCACACATCTATGGACAGCTAATCTTCAACAAAGGAGCTGAGAACATACAATGCAGAAAAGATAGTCTCTTCAACAAATTGTGTTGGGAAAAGTGGACAGCCACATGTAAAAGAATGAAAGTAGACCATTCTATAATGCCATTCACAAAAATAAACTCAAAATGGATCAAAGACTTGAAGGTAAGACCTGAAACTATAAGACTTCTGGAAGAAAACATAGCCTGTACATTCTTTGACATCAGTCTTAAAAGGATCTTTTTGGACACCATGTCTTCTCAGACACAGGAAACAATAGAAAGAATAAACAAGTGAGACTTCATCAGACTGAAGAGCTTCTACAAGGCAAGGAAAAACATGATTGAAATGAAAAGAAAACCCACCAACTGGGAAAAAATATTTGCAGATCATATATCCTACAAACGGTTAATCTCCATAATATATAAAGAACTCACACAACTCAACAACAAAAAATCAAACAACCCAATCAAAAAGTGGGCAGGGGCTATGAACAGATATTTCTCCAAAGAAGATATATGGATGGCCAATAGGCAATGAAAAGATGCTCGTGATCACTGATCATCAGGGAAAGGCAAATCAAAACTACACTAAGATGTCATTTTACAATTGTTAGAATGCCTATAATAACCAAGACAAAAAATAACAAATGTTGGAGAAGTTGTGAAGAAAAATGTACCCTCATACACTGCTGGTTGGAATGGAAACTGGTGCAGGCACTATGGAAGACAGTACGGAGATTTCTCCAAAAATTAAAAATAGAAATCCCATATGACCCAGTTATCCCTCTACTGGGTATCTACACAAAGAACTTGAA
This sequence comes from Equus przewalskii, assembly GCF_037783145.1. NCBI lineage: Eukaryota > Metazoa > Chordata > Mammalia > Perissodactyla > Equidae > Equus > Equus przewalskii. Next base: position 33,270,183 of record NC_091850.1, read on the forward strand.
ATCAGCAATTCAAAGACACTTATACACCCCTATGTTCACTGCAGCATTATTCACAATAGCCAAGATGTGGAAGCAACTCAAGTGCCCATCAACTGATGACTGGATAAACAAGATATGGTATATGTATATACAAAGGAATACTACTCAGCCATAAAAAATCACTAAATCATCCCATTCACAACATGGATGGACCTTGAGGGTATCACGTTAAGTGAAATAAGCCAGATAGAGAAAGACAAACTCTGTATGATCCCACTCATATGTGGAAGATAAACAAACACAGGGACAAAGAGAACAGATTAGTAGTTACCAGGGGGAAGGGGAGTGGTGGGTGGGCACAAAGGGTGAAGGGGCACACCTATAAGATGACTGACAAATACTAATGTGCAACTGAAATTTCACAATGTTGTACACTATCTTCACCTCAATTAAAAAAAAGAAAATATATACTTGAAAGGGAATTTTGGATAACTTTGGTGACATTGATATGAGCCAGTGCTGGAGAGAGCAAAAGTTATCCAAGCTCCCCAAATGATGACACTGAAACCAGTACATTGAAACTATTACAAAAAATGTACCCACTGTCTCCTATTTGGCAGTTTTGACTCCTGGGTAGAAGTAAGCCTACGTTAATGTGTGAACACTTCAGTTATGTACCCCAATCATAACCCAATCAGTAGGAAATATAATGATTCTACCATAAACCCCCAAATATTGAACTTCAGTCTCAGTACAATCTCTTTTATTTTATACCAAAGTATCCTTTTGCATTTTCAACATCTATCCACTGAATAATAACCAAACTATCCTTTTGCATTTTCAACATCTATCCACTGAATAATTTCCTTCCCCTGTCCTTTCAGGAAGTTCATCTAATTACACAACTCATTGTCTCATATCTCATTACTATTTTACATGAATGTGAGCTTTAGTTACCAAAAGAAAAAAGAATGCAGAAATTTGAGGAAGAGAGAGTTATGGTAGATATTAGAAGTCCAAGGTGAGAGATCTACTCAAAAATGAAAAATCTATATGTTTGATTTTTAACAAAGGTTGAAGGAAATGGAGAATACAAGGATGGTGGGGAAAGCACTCTTTTAATTATTCTGGTTATGGGAAGCAGAGAAGGACAGGTTTCACAGGGATTCACACAGATGAGCTGTATTGGAAAGATGCTGTCCATCTCTGGAGTAGAAGAGAAGGCAAAAGCCTTATGTTTATGCAGTACTCCATCTTTTCATCTCCATGGAAACCTTCTACAAATATGTGGCCTAAGAACATCCAACCCATTTAACGATTAATTAAAGACAAAAAGCACTAGTTCATAAAGGAAAATGTACATAAATCTCCACAAAATTTACCAAAATCAATTAATACAGACCAGAAGAATATATCATAGATAAAATGAAAATTGTAGTCAAATATTCTTCTATAAATAGAAGAAGATGATTTTATATATCAATTTGGCTGGGTCATGGTACCCAGATTTGTTGTCAAACACCAGTATGGATGTTGTTGTGAAGGTATTTTTTAGATGAGATTAACATTCAAGTCAGCAAACTTTGAGTAAAGCAGATTACCCTCCATAATGTGGGTGGGCCTTATCCAACCAGTTGAAGACTTTAAGAGAAAAGATTGTGGTCCCCTGAGGAAGAAGAGATTCTGCTTCCAGACTGTCTTCAAACGCGAGCTGCAATATCAGCTTGTCCCTAGGTATGCAGCCTGCTGCTTACCCTGCAATTTTGGGACTTTCCAGCATCTACAATCACATGAGCCAATTCCCCAAAATAAATCTCTCTTTCTCACTCTCTCTCTCTATATATACATACACACATAGACTCATATATATATATATGTGAGAGAAGAGAGAGAGAATCAAAGAGAATAGGAAGGAAAAAAACACATACAAAGCTGTATTGTATAATAAACTTCTTTTAAGTTTAATTAAATTTATTCTGTATTTGAGTTGGACTTTTATTTTTGTCTCCAATTTCAGTGAATTGAAAAATGCTCTAGGCGCACAAACAAAATAGTTTAAATAAAGCTGATTTCATTTAGTCAACCAATTACTTGTTGAAAAGAAAATGTTCCACTTTTTAGAATATTGTGTCATGTAAATGTGATGGATTTGTGCTATGAGTGATTATAAGATCACTGGATGACCCCAAAATATGCTTTGGCAACGTAAGCTATTTCCACAATGCCTAATTTCTAATATGATAAACACTCTACCTGAAAAAGCAGGCATTATTTCAACAACAGAGGGCTTTTCAGTGTAGATATTAAACTTGCGAAAGGAAAGTGAAGAATTAGATAATATCTTAGACCTCTAGTCTGCAAACATTTTTTTGTGTGTGAAATGTACACACTTGGTTAGCGTAATTTTCATCCTTGGTTAAAAAAAATCCTTGATTTTATTGCAGTAAATTTTAATTAAAATAATGACTTTTAACTCCATTCAAGGATGGGTAGGATATTTATGGAGAAAGGAGCTTCAGGCAGCCTCAAGGGGAAATGTCAGTGTCTGCTCAAGAAGAATGGAAATGTCATTTTGCATTTTAAAAAACATGATCATGACTTTGCTGTGAAATTCACAGAACCTTTTATGGCAAGGGAAAACTACGTGATTAAGTGGCAGCAGACATAGATGTATATCAAGTCATAACTACAGTGCCTCCCAGAGAAATGTTCATTGACATCCAGGGAAGACAAGCCCTTTAATATCGCAGTGCTGTTTGCACTTATATTTGAGTGGAAATGCACCACAAGGACCACAACATTAAACTCTGTCAATTCTCGAATTTCAATTGTCTGCATGAGTAAGCTTCATTTCCTAATAATAACCAGAAAGCCTGTTTTCAGTTGTAAACACTTTTCCTTTTGATGGCAAAAATACTATTTATTTCCTTAAGAAGTGTGAGCACGCCTTGTAAATGCCACGTCTCCCACTTATGTTAAAAGACTCTAGATTTATGGTCCATAAGCTGAGGGGTTTGATGGAACAATGAGCCTAGAAGAGTGCCTTTCACATCACATGCACTGAATACCTATCTGTTGCATTTATTAATGAATACGTAGAAAAAAATTTGGAAATAAAACAATTTTTATTTATGTATTATATATTTTTTGCACTACTTCCTTGTCACCATTCCCTTGAATGCAAAATACATCTCTGCTTGTTATCTTCCGGTGGACATCACGTGAGTTTTTCTTCAGGGAATACTGTTGCAGGATGTCCTACGGAAAATTGTACTTACGGCAGTATGTCTTTGCAGAATCTTACTTTAAAAATGTAGTTTGAGGCAAGAATAGTAAGGAAGAGTTACCATTCCAGTTGCCTGGAATAGCAAACTTCACCCATTGGGGTAGCTGGTCCACCACAGAAAGATCTAGTAATGTGACATGTATGATTGGTACATTAAGATAACATTGAAATAAAGAGAAAGGAGCCTTTGGTGCTAACTGAAAATAAAGAATTGAATGTACTCTCTCATATTTGAAAATAGCTTTATATCCTTGTAGAGAAAATATTTTATACTTAAGAAGTGTCATGTTCTTTTCCTTTATGCCTATTAGGATTCAGTTCTACCATCAAAACTGGAATAGAGTCCAGGGCTAGTTTAGGGCTTCGTGGTGCCAGGGATCTAGATTTCTTGTTCTTTTTCTTCTTCTTTTGAGGAAGATTAGTCCTGTGCTAACAACTGCCACCAATCCTCCTCTTCTTCCTGGGGAAGACTGGCCCTGAACTAACATCCATGCCCACCTTCCTCCACTTTATATGTGAGACACCTGTCACAGCATGGCTTGATGAACAGTGCATAGGTCCATGCCCTGGATCCAAACTGGCGAACCCCATGCTCCTGCCATGGAGTGCACAAACTTAACTATAACACCACCGGGCTGGCCTCTAGATTCCTTCTATTTTTTAGCAGGGCTGTGTATGGCTTCTACTCAAAGGTCGCTCAGTGGTCCAAGACAGCCACTCCAGCTCCAACCGTAGTTCACATTTCAGCTAGTAGGAAGGAGCAACAGTACTCACAAAGGAGACAATGAACATATGCCAGCCATCTCAACGAAGGACCTAGACAGTTGCCATCCAATACTTCGGTGTACATTTGGTCATGGAAAACTTCATCATGGAGACACATGTACCTTCAAAGAAGGCTGGAAAATGCATTCTCTATCACGGCTGCCCACATGCTCTGCTAACACGTATGTAAGTTCAGAAGAAGAAAGGGAATGTGGATTTCTTTGTAATAAATTGCTTTTCTGTTGATTTTTTTTCTGGAGACATTGGTAAAGGTTTGTGAATATCATTTTAAAGATTATTTGTATATCAGTTCCTCTCACCCAATCATGAGCTTCTCCAGGATTAAGACTTGTTTTAAATATCACTTTTCCCTCAGTGCATAGTGAGGTGCATTCATTTTAACACATGCTCAGAAAATCATTGAATTTAATTGACTTCTGTTAATTTTTTAATAAAAGTTTTATATGCACATGATGAAAATATTCCAAAAAATTCTAAGATTATAAATGGAAGGTGAAACATTACTTTTTAACTCTATTTTTATTTGCTTTGGTTTTTTACCACCAAGCTCCAAATAATATGTATATTTATGAGAGGTGAGGAATTTGTTCTTCTAACACTAACGCTGACCTGGCCTTTGCAACCAAGTACTCTAAATTAGACTCATCTTTGATCTTTCTATTAATACTACTGCTGATCAGGTTTGTCTAGAAAGCAGACTCCGAGATGGAGACTAATGCACAGGAAGTTTATTAGAGGGTACTCTGACAGTCATGGCCTGTGGGGGGAGGGAAGAAAGAAAGAATGGGCAGAGGCAAATGTTAGGCTGCCATGAAGGTGCGACAGAAGCTCCTGCAGGCACCACGGAGAGCTCGATGGCCTTGCCTTGTCCCTTGTTGGGGTGTTGAGGCCAGGGATTTATATGCCCACACTAAACAGTCACTGCATGCCAGTTGCTCCCAAAAAGGGGTGTCACCTTAGGTAGGGTGACTCTTTTTCAGCAAAGGGCAATACTTGGAGTTGGCAGCAGCTGAAGACTACCAGCTGGCTACAGTCCCAGCGGCGAGCGGAGTAAGTTCTCCAGTGTCGAGGCAGAATCTGAGCAGTACACCACAATTTCTACTATAGAATTTTCACAAAGGAATAAAACCTCTTTTTTGTTCCCTGATCTTTTGATTGCATTTCTTGACTCTTAATAAATGGCTTAAACATAAGATTATATTTTCTCTCAGATAAACAAAGACAGGGGGGTCAGCCCCATGGTGTAGTGGTTAAGTTCCATGCGCTCTGCTTTGGCAGCCTAGGTTCACAGGTTTGGATCCCGAGTGTGGATCTACACCACTCGTCAGCCAGGCTGCGGCTGTAACCACATACAGAAAAGAGGAAGATTGACAACAGATGTTAGCTCAGGGCAAATCTTCCTCAACAAGAAAAAAATAAACAAACGAAAACAAAGACAGAAGCAGGAAGTCCTGGGATAGTGACTCTATAATAATCAGGAATACAGGCACTTTCTATCCTTTACGTCTTTCTTCCATAGCATTTGTTTCCATGTCCCAGATTAATTTACATCCAAGATGGATGTTGCAACTCCATTCTATTCCATTCCAGGCAGTGGAAAGAAAGGGCCAAGAAGTGTGTCCCAACTGATTATTTATCTAACAAATTCTTCTAAATATTTTTGAGAAACAACAGAGTCATATGGCACATTTTGCATCAAGGAAGACCAGAGAATGTCAATTTAAAGCTGAGTATATTGCAACACTGAAACAACTTTGGGTCTGTTACTACAGAAGAAGGGAACACTGAATATGGAAAACTAGTAGGCTCTGAATATATATATGTGTGTGTGTGTTTGTGTATATATTTAGATATATATCTACATATGCGTATACTTATATGTTTATATATAATGTTCTTAACTCCGACAAACAATAATCAATTATTTGTTCTAATTGATTTTAAATATTGCTCTTAATTATGTAATAATTGAAAAACTTTGAAATGTTATATTGAATATAGTCTTATAACACTGATGAAAATAGTTTAGAAGTATGGTATTCTATTTACCTCATTTAAATATAAATATTTGAAACTTCTATATTTAGAAAGAAAATGCTTCTTTTTAAGCTCTACTACCCAGCTAACTCAAATTGCAGGAGAATTATTTTAAAAACATAATAATAAAATAACAATGCCTTCATGTATAGTAAGTTTTCAAATGCGAATGTACAAAATGTTGGAAACTATTAAATACGAAGAATGGCTATAACTTGGTGAGCTAGAGAAGGAATGGCCAAAGCATCCTTGCCTAAAATTACTTGATGACAAAATATAGACGCTACCACAGATAAAAAACAACAAAAAAGGATATTACCAAAGAAAAGAAAAGTTATCAAAAACAATTTTGAGAGGGGCTGACCCCGTGGCCGAGTGGTTAAGTTTGCGTGCTTGGCTGCAGGCGGCCCAGTGTTTCGTTGGTTCGAATCCTGGGCGCGGACATGGCACTGCTCATCAGGCCACGCTGAGGCAGCATCCCACATGCCACAACTAGAAGGACCCACAACGAAGAATATACAACTATGTACCAGGGGGCTTTGGGGAAAAAAGGAAAAAAATAAAATCTTTAAAAAAAAAAAAACAATTTTGAGAATATGTATTTCTTTACTCAACAAAACTGCATTGCTGGTTCAATAAATGTAAGGTAGGCCATTATTTAAGTAGGAGTGTCCACAAGCAGAAGTTGGAAGTTCAACCGTATTTAGAGAATATGAAACAGAGAAACAGGAAACCACTGTCGAAAAGAATAGGGCATTGGCAGGATTCTTCTTAATTAAAATACAATGTGATAAAATATTATGCACTATTTGTCAATTATTGGAGTAGTTAATATTAGTCCTAAACCCCAAATCTCCTCATTGTCACGGTATTATGAATTTTTATGAGTTAAAAAGCGAAATTCCAAAGTAAGAAATGTAAAATAGGAAAATATTCCGAGGAAAGAGATGAGTTGAATGAAGTAGAGAACAATAAAAAATTAGGAATTTAACTATCGAAGAAGGAATGATTTAATAAATCTTCAAATATACGAAGGGCTTTGTAAAAGTCTGGTAATCAATATTTTCTTATATTGAAGACAGAACAAGGGAAACTAAGCTTAATGTTGAGCATGGCAGATTTGAGTCGGCGAGCAGTGAAATATTTTCTGACAGTGAGAAAGGTGCCGTGAATCTCTTTCGAAGGTCTTTTAAACAAGAATGAGTTCTTACTTTTCTCTTATTCTTTATGCCTTGCCCGACTCGTGATGGAAAAACTGGGTGATATGATCCATTTTTACACTTATGATCTCGTTATATAAAACATAGATTCTGTATGAAATATCCTCACTAAAACTCCTAGCCAAAAGTTAAAATAATCTTTTTATAGAAGAAAGTTGACATTAAAATGACTTGGAATGATATTATAATTCTGTTTGGTATGATCTGATTCTCAGCATGTCATTTTTTAATTTGGGCCTTTAACAGAGCTAGGAAAAGACTGAAGCCAAGCATGAAAACTGAAAGACAAAATTCTGTAATATATTTTGCCAAAGTAATTGAATATTTTTAAATTCCCCTTTTTTAAAGGCAAATGCCAGATAAAAAAATTTACTGATACATAGACCACAAAAGGTAAATGTTTGTGACATAAAATAACAACCTGTATCTTTTTCAGGTTTGTTCAAGATTCATGGTTTCCTCTAAGTAACTCAGAGACAGTCTCATGAGCTATTCTCACTTAGGAAGAAAACAAAACTTATTTTTCCAAAGATCTTTCATGTGCAGCCACCCATCAGGGAGGAGATCCTTTACAAGGCTCTATGATGTCTACTCCCACACAGGCTGCCAACCTTGATTAAACTTTCTAAAAACAGGATATCCCTGAGCAGCCTTCTGTAGCCACAAGTTTCAATAGTGAAAATGACAGGATGAAGTTTACTATTATTCATCTAACTTGGATTTTAAAATGGCTCTTCTTTTTTTACAAAGTTTCATTTAATAGAAAGAGAAATTCTCTTTCGGTCTGAGGTCATTGTGGGCAGAATAGGCTGGATGTGTATAAAGGACAAGAAAAGATTTATTTTTAAGGCTAGAGATTTAAATTAATTTACTTTAAACTGATAATGAATTAGAAGAACTTTCTGAAGCTAGCAGGCTGTAAATTGAATCTTTGAAATATCTTTATATATCGTAATTGCATGAAGTATATTTTTTCAGATTGTCTGAAAAAAAATCATTTTGTTTATCATCCACAGGCTAGGACTTTTTTTTCTTCTGCTTAGGAAAATTCTCATAAGCTTCCCATTCTGACTTAAAGAGCTTTCATGAGATTTAGGCTTTGGGCATGATCGAAGATGCAAGAGACTGGATTTTCGCCGTCCTTGATAATTACTTCTAGAAAGCAATGACTAATTCTATCAGCTTTCGGCAAAGGGTATAAATCTTGATGTTATCAAATATTTTGCCTGCTGAAACAACTGGAGAAAGAAAAGCAAAGAATCTACTTTTAGTCTATTTATATTACTTAATTGCCCTCATGCATTTTCTCGAATTTGTGTCAGTAAACATAAGCGAAGGGAACAAAGTTCACTTAATTTTAAACCCTTACAATAATGCTGTAGTCTTCAGGATTCAAATAACTCTTGGATCTAAAAGGACATATGAAGGAAGTCCTGTTAAAAATTGCTAGAAGGGAAGCAAGTGCAAAATAATGTCAATGTTGAAAGCATGAGAGAGAAAACAAGAAAACAAAACACTAAGGTTCATGGAAACGTGTCAAGGCTCACATTGGTTTACTTAGGTATGGAAAACATCTTCATTTGACTAAGAGGAATATTGAAATAGTATGCCTCACTCTTGCCCATAGTTGACACGCAGGGAACGTTTAATTCTCATTTATTCTCTGAAATATTCCTAAAACTAGTAGCTTGAGAAAACCGTGATCAAATCAGGCAAATCATTTTCACATTCATTAAGCAATGTATTCAACCCAAATTCAGTTTTGAATGACTAGCTGTGTTATAGGAAATGGGGTAAAGCAGTGAATAAAACAAAAACCCTACTTTCCTAGATTTTACAGTCAAGATCATTTTGAGATGGAGAATCTTAGAAAATGATGGAGATGACAAAATGCATAATGATCTAGCAAGAAAAGCTCGTTTGAAATCTATCATGGGTTGGACCTGTTTACATCGATGTGAAGGGCATTATACCTAAACTCTTTACCTTAGTGCTTTGCAAAACTTCCAAATTCTGGCATGCTTAAAAAATGATAATATTCATATGGTAAACTGGAAGCGATCTGAAAAATTCTGTGTTGGGCTTGATAAAGAAACAAACAAAGAAACAAAAAAAGTATGTACACTCTTTCTTTACACTATATAATTATAAAAGAAATGATTAAATTCCATAAATACTGAAAGATTACATTTGCAAAAAATGTCAAATAATTTTTTTTAATAAGAAAATTTAACTTCCATTTGTGAACACTAATTTTGTTACATCAGGTTTTTTGTTTTGTTTGCTTAGTGTTAAAATACAATTACAGAAAATTTCAGGTTAGTGACCACATTGAAGTGCTTGGAGGATGGCACTTCCGGAGAGAGTATGGGAGTTGTGTACACTTTCACTGTCCAACTCTCCATTTCTTGCCCCATGTATCTCTTGCATTTGGTGCTCCTGAGCTGTATTCTTTATAAAAACATGTGAATGTGCTACTTACCTTGATTAAGAATGAAACAATTCTCTGGCAAATCCCACTGAGTGATGCAACCTCCATCTACTCCAAGGAGAAACATTTTGGAAGAGTCCTTCCAAGTTGCTTCCACCCCAGGTTTATAGCCCAAATCCAAAGCAGCTTCTTGGCTTGCAATTCTGTAAAACAGTTATGAAATTTTAGCATTCTGGCAGTGCTTTCAGTAAACAAAAGTAGTTGTGATTTTTGGAGTGATAAACAGTACTTTTATTGACCAACACTTTTTCATGATTGTCTTTTCATTTCTTATAGCCACCGTCAATGACAAGAATTTTTCACATAAGTCATCTGTAGCAAGAGACTGAGGACTTTTTCTGTGTCTGATGGAAACCCCATTCTAAGCATTCATGAAAATTTAGATAGAATTGTCTTTTCATATTATAAGATTGTGACTATTTACATCTACCACCTTCTATTTTTATTGGTTAATAAATGCATTATTGAGTTTTCCTAGTTGAAGTTTCCTGATGATGTGAATGTACTATTGAACTTTTTTAGTTGAAATTTCCCGATCATGTGAATGTTGAATCCATTTAAGTTTTGCATGCCAAATATTTTTAAATGATGATAAAGATTTTCATCGAGACCACACAAATGTTGCCCTAGTAGTCATAACAATTCTTTGCTAGCATACGAGTCACAATATTGTCTAAATATGATTCACGGATGAGTGTTTTAATAAGGTTTTTATCAAAGTCTAAGGTACATGTAGAAAATCATCTCCTCATAAACAAATCAAAAGTGTACAGCTTGATGAATTATCCCATACTAAATCTACCTGAGAAATGCCCATCTAGCACAAGGAAGAGAAAATTTCTAGCACGTGGCTGTCCCCTTCATGCTCTTTTTCATCACTACTCCCACTGCACAATCCAAAGGTATCAACAACCTTGAATTTTAATATTATATTTTGTGTTGACTTTTGTGGAATTTTATATTAATGGAATCATATGGTGCATATTCTATTGTATATGCTTTTTTCTTTTCTTTCACCCAACGGGACATTTGGGAGATTGTTCCGTGTTGTTTTATGTGGTAATACTTTGATCATTTTCTGTTACAGAGTATTCCACTGTATAAATATGTTACAAGTAATGTATCCATTTTGCTGTTAACATGTATGTAGGGTGTTTCTAGTTTTTTCTCTTATGAATAATGTTTCTATAAACAATGTGGTATATGTATTTTGTTTCACAGAGATACGAATTTCTGCATACCTACGTGAAATTTTTGTTCCTAGGATATGCATTTTTTTAGCATTAGAAGATGATGCCAGTTTTCCGAAGTGGCTATACAAATTTTCACTCCTAACACTGGTTGTGAATTCTTATTGCTCTACATCTTTGCTGACATTTGGTACTTTCAGAATTTAACCACTGCAGTATGTGAATACTGTTATCTTTATACCACTTAATAAAATTAAGTCTATGGTTTAATTTTATGCATAGACAGCTTCTCAGGGAACAAAACAGCATATTACTTGAACGTCGAGTCCCGTTGCTAAAATAGTCTAAGGCAGCCTCTCTGTGATACCTCACGTGCTTCAAAGTGTTCACTTGCTTGCTGAATAGTTTAGGATTTTATTTTAAATTGGTTTGTTTTGATATGTCTTTGTGGGAAAAATAATCTTTTTTCTACTATTTTTTTCAAGGGTTTTTAACTAGTGTTATTATTTTAAATATTCACATAAAAAGGAACTTCACTAATGATTACAAAGAAAATTGACTGAAGTAGTAAGACTACCTGGGATGATTAAATGTGTTACTCAGGGGAGATGTTCATTATTATCAATGTTACAGAGATTTCTTTGGAGGTGGATGCTAAAAATAAAGTTTAAAGGCCAAAATGATAATTTTTAAATACAAGTGTTTCTGAAAAAGCACTACATATGGTGTTCAATTATAATTACAAAGGCAAATTTTTGAATGAGTGTAAAATCGAATCTAAATCTCCGAAAAAATTTGTCATGCATTGTGGAACACTATGGCACACTGTTTGGAAAGCTATGCTTCCAAAAAGGAGAGAGAGAGAGAGAGAGGGAGAGAAAAAGAAAAAGAAAGAAAGAAGAAAAGAAGGAAGGAGGGAGGGACGGAGGGAAAGAAAGAAGAAAGAAAAGAGGAAAGGAAGGAAGGAAGAAAGAAAGACAGATTCATTAAGAGGTAAATAAGGCATCTGAACTTTCCCTGTTCATTCCTTACTTAGAACAAGGTAGCAAAAACCTGCTACAGAAGTTAGGAGTGTTTATAATGATGCCTTCTAATTAGTAATATAATGAGAGTCAAAAAGTAAAGGCATTTCATTTTCCCTCTCTCTTTTCAAAGAACAAACTTACAATTGAGGTCTAAATTAGCCTTGAACTGTCTTCTCTCTATGGATCAGAACACTTCATTCTCTTCTTGAATTTCCTTCTCTATGTAGCAGCCCCTCTAATCAAAGGTGGAAAAACGAGTCTCTTCTATTGTGCTATGAAAATGTGCAAGCAAAACAGAAGTCCTTCTATTAGTGCCAGTGCTAGAACGTTTACATTGTAATGGATTGGGGAGGGTGGAGAAGGCTTGTATACTGGCTCAGTGGAGCTCCAGGAAAGGAGCAGGCTGACTTACGTTTGAGACAAGCTGGTGGAGGTCATGAGTGTGGTCTACAACTTATGGTCTGTATTTATATGGGGAAGCACCAAGTTACCACAAAGAGTGAAAATAATCAGTGGATATGCTTCTGGATTCTGCACTTCCCCTTCTGAAGGAAATTATTTTCTATAGCTCCTGCCCATCCCAGATACTTGGGAATCAGTATGTCAGGAAATCATTGATCTTTGACTTAGTATAGTCACAGTCACAAGTGTTACCTGAGAGAAGGACTAAACTTGTTTGTATGGCCCTACTGGATAGAGCAACATTTAATGGGTGGAGATAACAGATTTCAGCTCAATGTAAGGAGGAACGCTCCAATAATTTGCATAGTCCAAGATTGAAAAAACTACCTTAGGAGGTAGTAAATTCCCCATCAATGGAGGAATTCAACTTAAAACTGGGTGGCCATTGGGTGATGATATGGTAGAAGGAATTCTAGAGCCTTGCTTCTCAAAGTGTGGTACCAGAACCAGATGCGTCAGTATTACCTGGAAGCTTGTTAGAAATGCAGACTCTTAAGCCCCACCTAAGACCTACTGAATCAGAATTTGCATTTTGGCAAGATCCCCTAAGTGATCTGTATGCACAGTAGAGTTTGAGAAGCACTGTCATGTAGAATTCCTTCTTTTTTTTTTTTTACCTTTTAATACTCTTCACCCATTTCTTCCACCCACCACCCACACCTCTGGCAACCACCAATCTGTTCTCTGTACCTATGAGATTGGATTCTTTGTCTGTTTGTTTTAGATTTCACATGTAAGAGAGATTATATGGTATTTGTCTGTCTCTGTCTCACCTATTTCACATAGCATAATGCCCTCAAAGTCCATCCATGCTGTCGCAAATGGCAAGCTTTCATTCTTTTTCATGGTTGTATAATATTTCATTGTATATATATACACCACAATTGCTTTATCTATTCATCCATCTGATAAACACTTAGGTTGTTTCCATATCTTGGCTGTTGTAAATAGTGCTGCAGTGAACGTGGAGGTGCAGATATCTTTTTAAGTGAGTGTTTTCATTTTCTTCAGATAAATACCCAGAGGTGGAATTGCTGGATCATATGGTGAACATGTTTTAATGTTATAGAATCTTAACTGTAAGTTAAGTAATGAAAGATTAAGATATAAAACCACCGCCAGAATTAAAAATTCAGAAAGCTTTAAAATTCCACTCTGACCATGAACTTTTAATTCTTCTAGTTAATAAACAAAGAATACATTTCTTTGCAGTATTCCTTTATACATAAGCTAGACAGTATACTTCCTGAAATATATAAAATTACCACATTTTTATAGAAGTTAAAATTAACTTATAAACTGTAAACTTTATGCAGCACTTCTTATAGTAAAAAAATTATTTTCTAATTAGTGGCTTTTGTTTTTGTCATTTTTTTGTATGCTATACAAATCTTCTCAGTCTACTCATGATGATGACTTTTATGTAGTACTATTTACACATTACCATAGATTCTTAGGGCAGATCAAATATAATTTGAATTGTAGGTTAGTTCAAATGCTAAAACAGGAGGGACAATAACAGAAATTCCAGAAGCTCTTAATCTGCATAAATCAATCAGACATATTTATTCATTTATCCTGACTTGATTTAAAACCTTTCATTTCCCGACCCCGCTACGTTTCAAATGCTTTTCTTTTTCGCAAATTCAGCATTTTCAAATTTAAGCCAGGATGGCCATCTTCTTTTTGGGGGAACTTGTTTTAATGCCCACTGGCATCCATGCCTTTCACATTATTTCCTTCCCTCTTGTCCCTTCTATCTTCCATTTAACCAAATCTGTTCAAGAAGTCCAAATCACTGTGACATTCAATGTTTATTCTGCTCCTTTGGGCAGCTGCACCACTTACTGTCTGTGCCACAACTTTGACCTATAATGTGAATTACATACTTTGGTAACTATTTTTCAACCAAGCTTGATCTGACCTACTGATTGTACGTCCCTGAGGGTGTCGCTTGTGTAACATTTATTCTTATTATCTCCCAGAAACTAGCAAGAAAGGATGATGTTTTAAAGGCGTTTAAGAACAGCAATACTCCAATATCTTTTGTCACAGTTTCACTGAATGGGAATCCCTGTAAATTAAGCAGTAAGTGCTTATGCCATTCTACATTCACCAATTTCTGTCTTGATTTTTTTTTTTTCTTGGTGTCTCATCTTGGCAATTTAAAACAATGTTCAGATGAGATGATACCAATATTGCCCTCTGAGATGTTCAGAGACTGCTAATAGCTCAGTGTGTGGAGAAAACCTACTTCTGTCTGAGTAGTCTCTGAACAATTGGACCAACTTCCCCCAGGAGACACGGCATCAGAAAAATACTATTTATAATTAGATAGCTGTTTTGCACTGCACACACACATTCAAAATTTATTCAACAAATGTGTGTTGAGTGCTCATTAGGTGCTGGATGCTATTTTAGGGAGTGGAGATTTAACCACAAGCAAAACAAAGTCTTCAGTGTCGTGGCCACCAGAAAGCCTTGATCTAAGTAGTGAGTGTAAAGCGGCAAGAAATGATATCAGCAAATCTCTTCTGCTCAGATCTTGAGGACGTCGTTGGAATGGCAACGAGATTTCTCTCCGGTGTGTCATGGAAAGCCATGATGAGGTTTTGTGTAAAGATTTTAAATGACCTGATACAGGTCTGAAAAATTTTGTCTTGGCTGCTTGTCTGATTCTCAGAGTTGAGTTCTATTGTTGATTTACTTTTGAAAAGTTATATTTAAATAAATATATGCAGATTATACAAGATAAAATGTATATATGTTAATTATATATGTAATTATATCAAATTATACACACATATATTTATATATCAGAATTTTAACAGTGGTTGCATGAGTGATGAGATTGAGAGTTTTAGCCAATCTCCAAGGCTACTCCACATGGGTCTTGGAGAGGTAAGCACAAGCCTACCATACAATAGTGTCTTAATTTGTCACTCTGCCTTCAGGTCGTCTGCATTCTGTACCCACCAAGATGATCTTTCTAAAGCAAAACTTTGTTGAGTTTACTCACTGTTTGAAATCCATCAGTAGCTCTTTATTGCTGTCATGCGAAAACTCAGAAATTTTAGGAAAACCTAAAAGCCATCCTTGCATAGCTCCTTTATTATCTCCTTGACACAATATTCAAATCAACACAATCTCCTTGCTGTCACTAAGATCTAAGCTCTTTCTAGCCCAGGCACTCATCTCTTTGTGGGAATTTCTTTCCTATACCCCTGGACAAAGTACAGGTGTCAACTCCTCTGAGAAGACATCCCTGTTCTTCCAAAGATGCCCTTTCAAGGTGGGCCTATGGCATCCACTGCTGACTTCTAATAAAGCATCTACTATATTGTGTCATAATTGTCTCTTTACCTGTCTTTCTTCCCAGTAGGTTGTAACTTCTGTGGGATTAGAGACTATATCTTTCTGTCTCCAGCAATTTGTTAAGTTCCTGGCACAATATTTGTTAACTGAATGTCTTGTTTTCATTCAATCAATAACATGATTTTGTGGGGTTCTTATTTATATGGCACTTTTCATCAGGGGCCAAAAGGCCATCCTTCTAGATCAGGCAAAAAACTAACTTGTTTAATAAGGGATTTGGAGGGCGATCATTTTTAAAACAATAGTAAAGATACATTTGATGTTGCAAAGAATTATGTACACACATATATTTCTGAACAGATCCAGCTTTTACCCTCCTATTACAAATCAACGTGCTTATAATGCCAACTTCATTTTCTTTCTAAAGCAAAAAGTTCTTTTTCTTGATGGAAATGTTTGACTCCCTTTAGTCTACTGCCTAATGTGCAAATTTCTTATGTTTGCATTCAGTCTTCCACATTAGGTTCCTTATCTGTGATAGCAGAGAAAAAAAATTACTCTTGAGAACTTACCATCTGAATTTCTGCTTCCAGAGGGAGAAACAAAATAATTCACTTGGGCGTATACTCTTTGTTAAGAAAAATACCAAGGTGGGCTTTTTTGCTATGAGATAGTAAATCTTCAAGGCATTGTCCAGAAAGCAGAAGTAAGATAAAATGAAGTAAATTGCTTTGCACAACACAGAAAGAAGATATTTTAGCTTATTTAGGCAAGTAGGAAGGATGGGAAGATCTTGGAAGTAGCAAGGGTAGGAGAATCCAAACAAAATACCAAGAAGCTAGTTACTTTCCACATAACAGGGTATGGGAGAGACCAATGCATTCTTCCCATTAGAAATAGAACCTTCTTCATTTTACTTAGGCACCAGGCTGCAGTGGTGATAATACAGTTCCAGGTCTCTCCTGAAGCTTGATGTCGCCAGAAGACTAACAGAGGGTCAATGGGTTTTGACCAGAAGTATTCAGCTTATGGCCCGCCTGTATAAGGAAGACATCACTTGCCCTGGGCTTTCTCCTTCTCCTTTCCCAAGGCTTGGGAAGTGATGGGCACTAAAAGCCACCCCTTGAGCATAATAGGACTACCACATCAGCCCGGTTCTACTCATCTCTGTACTATTACGTGAGATTGAAATAAAGTTCTATTTTACTGGAGCCACTGAATTCTTGATTCATTTGTTTTAGTAGCTTAGTCTATCACTAACAAGGATTACTAACATCTAATTTTAAGACCTTTCTTATGCTTTTCTACAATTTATTCTTCCTGTTACTCCAACTTCAATAAAAGCCTCCCACATTTTCATTCTTATATAAGTGATTGGCATGTGTCCCAAAAAAGGACAATTTGCAAAAGAACAGAACTTGCAGAAAGTAAAAAGTAAGTAGAAGCAGAAAATTAAAGTCAGAAGTAAGGATGAGAAACATAAATTCTCTTTGAATCTCTGGAGAAATGCAGAGGAAAAAACGAGTTTCTTTTACATCTGCACTGGTAGTTTTATTTAAAGTCTAAAGACAAGATATCCTAGCGGACTGGAGGACGTGAGCTTCTCACATAAGTGAGTCTTGGGTTAGCTCATCGCGTACTATTTCTCATTAGTGAGCCCTTTGCTCTATTGAAAATAAGTGCAGTTGCCTGGCTTGAGAACAGTTCATGTCTTTAAACAGACTATTTACTTCAAGCATTCCCGCTTCATCATTACATATCCACTCGTCTCTCCCTGCCATTTGCTATCGTTCCTCTCTTTTAGCAAGTTGTTTTCTGGAAAGTTTGAAGAGAAGCCTTGTTTATAGATGCCAAAAATATCCAGGATATTTTAAACAAACTTAACAGGATCCGTTGTCCCTTGTTTTATGACATCTGTTATTTAGTCTTTGACCTCAGTTATGTAAAACTGAGGTGATATTGTAAGTTCTTAAATATCTGGAGGTTACAACAGGTTTATAAAATTTTCCTCACGTAAATTTAGTAATCTTATCCTTAACTGGTGTTAGAAAATGAAAGACTCAGATTATAGGCATGTCCTTTGACTCTACTACCTGTTAACTACCTATTAGCATGGTATGGGGAAGAGTAGCTAAAACTATAAATTGTGGCTTTCCCATTGTGTAATTCAATTCTACTCCTGAAATTTGTCACCAAACCTACTTGTCAACTATTATAAACTTTGATCAGATAACTGTCTTTATGTATGTCTTGATTTTTTCTTTTTTCAGCAATGTATGTAAAGATAATTTTAGTATAATTGTCTTCTTTGAATTTGCCTTCATCTCAAAAAAATGAGATGAGTGAAACAGTTCATTTATTTATTGACAATTTCTTCTTTAACAAAAATCTTACTGATTCTCTAATAATTTCAAAAACTAGGCAGGATACTTGAGACACTAAGTAAATAAAATCTATGTCCTATGCTCAAAATCTGGAGTTGAAAAGAATTGGTAGACATGTAAACAATTCATTATAATTAAGTGGTATTTAAGTAGTATAAATTTAAGCAGTATGAATTTTAGCATAAAAATGATGAATGTATTCATTTAATTTTCCATTTACTTGCTCAAGCCTATAATGGTCCTATTGGTAGGTAATACTATATCTTGATAACCCCTCTTGCATTTACTCTAGTTCCTTTTGAAATTGGCTTACAGAGCCTAAAAGGGGTGTCAGCCTAGCAACTAAACCAAGCAGAGGGTCAATTAGAGTATGAATTGCCCATTTCTGCCATTGATTCTTGCTGCCATGGCTGTTGAAGTCCTCTCCATGAAGGCTAAAGATACCAGGTTAGTGTCCCAGTGACTTCTCACTGGTTAACATTTTAGCCAATGTTGTAGTGGTTCTTTAGTGAGAACATAGCTCATTCCATTGCAACCTTCTGCCAGGACCATGATTGGTCATCCAAGACTACAGTCCTGGTATACGAATTTCCATTAAAAGGCATCAGTGAGAATGCCAGCTTGCCCCAGGATGTTGCTTCAGAATTTAGCAATGTTCCAACATCTGTATGTCCCAGTAGTCATGTCCTCCTATCTCCTTGGCAATTCTCTTTCATTGGAAGCTGGATTCCTTTTTCATCATCCAAGGGAGGTTGGTTACCCCTGAATCTGTGATCCTACGTTACTCTTCTGATGGAAGCTACCTCTAGAGACTCAAAGGTGATTTTATCTGTCACCTAAAGGGATTATCTTTAAAGACTACTCAGTTTCTGTCTTCCTGAAGCAGATAAGAATTTAAAAGCTTAATTTTAACATCTCATAGGGCATCCCACAACTACTATTAGAATTGTCGTTGCAGATGTACAGGGATCAGTAGTGGCACAAACAGTGGTGATCAATTTTACTCAGCAAGATGGTTTCAGGAAAAACTTCATAAAGAAGTTGATACATGAACTAAGTAATGGAATATAAATATGCATTAGGCATGTTGGACAAGGTGGTGAAGGATATTCCAAAGCAAGATCTATGAGAATAGGCTCAGAGGTGAGACATACAGTGATACTTTTTGGAAATGAAAATAATTTGGTGTAGCTAATTCTTTGAATTTGAGTGGAGATCGGTGTAAGACAGGTCACAGAGGTGGGCCAGGTTAAATCCTGGACTCTGTGGAGTGCCATGCTAAGTATTTTGGTCATAATCTTACAGTCAACAAAATGGTGAGTAAGTTTAAAGATTTTAATCAGATCTTTGACATTATTTAAATTTTGAATCATCACTCACCTAACAGTAGTGTGGATCATGTATTGGCGGGATTTGAGATTATTAAACTCTTCCAGATAAAATAGAATTATTTCCTGAACTAAGGAGGAAAGTTTCAATTTATATGGAAGTTGTATTGATAAGCTTTGGTCATGGTCAAGGCCCTTAATCTACTTAAACAAGGCAGCTTAGTATAATTTTATTGATTTTAGGCTTTTATTTCTCTTCACTAGACCAGATGGTAATTTCCGTTTACCATTTAAGTCGACTATTTTTTTTTCTGTTTTTGCCAATAATTTACCTTCAGATCCATTCTTCACCCCTCTGTGTTTGCCCAGTTTTGTAGGGATCTGATTCCTGTGATCTACTTTTCCAGAGTTATTTTGTCAAAAAGCTTCTATGTAGTCTCCACCAACAGGAGGCAGTGGCAGGAAGAATAAAAAAGTCAGGACTTTTCTTCCCGATTTCACTGCTTCAGGCAGCACCCCAGCAGTGCCTGCATCTCCTCAGTGTCCCAACTCCCAACCAAAGGCTCCTTTTTCCTTAGTCCTTACTCCTTCTAATCAAGCAGCCACCTCATAGTCTCAGGTTCCAGGCTCTGTAACACCAGCTCTCTTTTCACAGCTCTATTCCTGTAGGGTTGGATATATCAGATGGAGACTTCTGGTTTGCCTCAGAGTCTCCATTTTAGCCTTTCAGCTCCTTCAAGACTTTAGCAAATAGTCTCCCATATTAAAGTACCCTCTTTTGAACTATCAAATCTGAATTCTGTTTTCCTCACTGAACACTGATGAATTTGAATTTTATTAAAAGTATTACAGGCATTCAATGACTGGAAGAGCTATCAGTACTCTCTCTGTAGAGAGATTCATGATCGTCTATGGTTTTATATTCTTCAAAGTAGTTCACGTTTCTATTTTCATTTTATCCTTAAAACAATCCTGTGAGGAGAGGCAGGGATCCAGAGATATGCGATGCCTTTTCTAAGTTTACAGCAAAAAATATTAGCACATAAGAAGAACTACAAAAAAACTTCCTGATTCAGCATCTGAAACTACACTGCAGTGTCTTTTCTTAGTGGGTTAATTAGTCTTTGACTCCTTCTAGCTGTGTTGTATATGTTGTCTTGCAATTTTTTAGAGAGATTTCTCCTCTGAGGCCATACAACAAGTGAAATTTGAATAGATTTTATCTTGTTTTGGTTCACATAATTGATGCCAATGTTTAAAGTTTCTATATCAGACTTAGTATTTGGCTGCAAATCAGTTTAATATGGTCAAAATATTTCTTCCCAGAATTGAAAACTTGGGGAAATTTTCCTGTAAAATACAAAGGGAAATTTTGAATCTTCAACTCCGTTTCAGATTGTAAATAATTGTGAGAAAGTGAGCTGTCCATCCTCCGCCACTACCCACCACCATCACCATCACCACCACCCTTTCTGTCCTCTTTTTCAGAATCCTGGAATCTTAGGACACTCAAAATATTTATAATAGGATATAAGCTTGAACATACCTAAAGAACACTTCCTTAATCTGGGGCTAAAACCTCTCTAAGACTACCCTGGAGCTACTGAACGTAGGAAGATGAAAAATTTCCCTGGAGTCACTGCACAGCCTGAAGATGTTTGAATGAGTACAGAAACAGAAATTTCCTAGCCAAAGTTGCTCTGAGGAAGCTCCTGCTGGAACTGCATTTAGCCAGAGGGCACTAGCACTCCCTGTCTATAGCCAGCTGTCCATCTTAGTTTTTCCAAGGCTGACATTATTCTAATCACAGAACTTGAGATTTTGGAGTCATCTTTAACTCTTCATCCTCCACTGTTGTCTGATTCCAAACAAAGAGCGAATCTACCTTATTTTTTCTAAATATTTCTTCTATCTTCCCCCTTTTTTTATCATTACCAGTAATTCTTCAGTCTCTCATATCCCTCTGGGAATCTATTATTCCCCGCTTCTTTTCTCAAAATGGTCCAGTTCATCCTTGAACTATTTCATCATACCGTTCCCCTGCAGAAATAGCTTCAATGACTCCCTATTGCCGGTGGGATAAACTCCAAATTATGCTTTTGGGATGATTGCCATTGTAAGGTTATTCACCATTAAACTTACCCTGTTTTTGCAACATTATCTGTTACCTATGCATACTATACACTACTTCCCTTTAAAATCCCTATTGTAGAAAGATAATGTTTATTCAGTGATTTTTAAATGATACATATGTGCATATGTATATGTAGTTACCTCAACTAATTTTATTTTTACCCTATTTTCATGTTTTGAATGTCCTCCTCCTCTTCCTAGCTCATTATTACATATCTGCCAAGTTTCAATATAAATGCCACTTCCTTTTTAATTATTTCCTGGTTATTCATCATTTAATTTGTGGTTCTTTATCCAATTCTTGCATTATACTATTGTGTGTGTGTGTATACGAGTGTGTCCGTGTGTGTATACAGAATTTTCATGCCCTGAATACTCATCTCCTTGTTTAAATTATCAGCATATTAGAAATAGGAACCAATAATGTAGGTTTCTTTGTGTGCTAAGGTCACCTAACCTGACACTTTGCATTCCTTAATATAATAGGAATCAAGGAAATATTTGTTTATTCCTTAGCAGGCTGCCCTGATTCTAACCTCCTGGAACATTCTAACTCATTGCAACCTGGAGGATAAGTAGGCACGCAGCTTTTGTTGTTTTGGCAGATGTTTTATTCAGCATTGGTATTTTTACATTCATTCACTGATTTTGATATCCAAGACATCTTTAAACATTTTGAGAGTTTTTCAGCTTCCTCAGTTTTGCTGTTTTTTTTAAAAAGCTCTCAAACCTTCTGTACATACATCTTCAGTTGGAATGTACAGATGTTTATTTTTAACCTTCTCTTTGTCATTTCAAATCCCAGGTTTTTATAGATAATTTAAATGCAGTCATCTGATAAATGAATTATTATGACTTATTTATTGGGTAAACTGCATAGCAGATCCATATATTTCTAATAACAGATTGGTACTTAAAGAGCCCAAATCCCAGTAAACGCAAACAAAAACAACACCAAAGATTTGTTTTGTACCGTTTATTTTCGATGTGCTTTAATTGCATGGAAACTTTAATTGAGCTGTAATTGCATTTTATTGCATGCATTTGTATGAATTAAAAAATACTTAAAGTTGAAATGTGGTGGATGAAACAATTTTATGCATATAGTGAAACAGTTACCATAAAGAAAAGTTTTATCATCTCTTTTATAGTATCACTGTTAGGCACTTTAAAAGTTAAGCTTGCAATCCAATCACGTTTTATTTGTCTGTGCTTTTTGTTTTCTGATCATCCCGCTTTTCACCTCCAGACCCCTTTATTCATTCTCAGCTCCTCTTCACCCTGTTCTGTGCCCTGAGAGTTTGAGCCTTCATGAGTTTCCTTGTCCTCTGGCATTTTGTTGGATTCGGACAATGGGAAACACTCGTCTGGGGTTTATGCTTACTGCTCTGGTAGCGGCTCGCTTCCCCTATGCCCACAGCTTCTGTTAACTGCCCCTCTTCTGCAGATCCATCTCTGGCTGGGCTTTCAGAAACACTGCACCTTCTCTTTGTCCTTCCACTCGGCGTGGTTCTGGCTTCTGCTGTTGCTAAGTCCTGGGTGTTTCTCTCTCTTCTTGGTGTCCTTAACTTCACCTTCACCTCTGTGTAGAGTGCCTCTATGAAACTCACTTCAGTTAAACACTTTGAAGACCATCCGTATCCTGCTTGGACCTCAACTGATATCATCCATAAAAATTTATAAATCAGTTTCTTTTATGTGTCTTTAATATGCAATATGAGAAATAAATGATGTTCAACTAGAAAAAAAATTAACTATTTACTAAACACAGCTTGTGAGATTAGTTTCCAGACTAAACCCTCACATCCTTATTCATTAAGCACCAATTAAAATGTAATTATATGTTAATTTGCAAAAGTGTTGAGTTCAAATTCTCATTATTGCTTAGGCTGGACTAAGGGCTCTTCTATTATTAATGTACGTCAATGTTTATTGATTGAATTGGGCTGGCTTGCAAATTCTCTTTTAACCCTAGAGCAGACCACCACCAAGGTTAGATACTGCCCACATGCCTACGTAAGAAAAGGTGTTACCACTGAGATTTGGCTGATTGAATCTATATTTGATGGAGACAATCATGAACTCTATTGGCATAAGATATGGGCTTTTCAGTTTAAATATTTTCATTCCCATGGATCTCTATCCATTGAGTTTTGTTAAGATATACCTAAAATCTACCTCAGAATATCACTTATGTGTGACTTCTTTTTTCTTTTCAGAATCTCACCACAATTTTTCACCTTCTAATGAATGTACTCAAAGCCCATATTTCTTAAATTCTCACAATTATCCTTGTTTGTTTCCTCCATATTTATGTATTTCATGGGCCATCAGCTACTCTCCATAAGTTTTTAGCAGATGTAGCATTGTTTTCCTAGGTTCAATATTTGCAAAGCAATAAGCAGTTTATTGGCCATTTCTAACGAGAAACAATTACTGGAATTTTTATTCATTTTGTTTACAGAGTTAGCCAAGATCTGTTCAGTATGCAGAGCCATTAACATTTTCACAGCCAGGCACGCAGAGCAACTGTTGAAGAGGGTCTGCCCAAACAGGTCATGTTACAGTTCAAGAAATGAGACAATACTGAGACAGCAAATGGCCTTAATTTAATATTAAAGTATTTAATTTCTATTTTTGTCTGCTCTTATTATGATCAATGAACTATGATAATCACTGATGCTTTACTGAGGGCTTAATATGTACCAGGTACCATACTAAGTGCTGTTCACATCACTCTGTTTAAACCTCTCAACTATTTTATGCTACATATTAATGAAATCTTCAATTATAGAAAAATAAATCAAATATTAGATGGTTCTGTAACATGCCCATGATCACACAGCTGATATGTGGTGGAGAAATATCTCAAATTAATCTGTGTAACCCAGAACCTCTTAGGCTCTCATAAGTACGTACTAGGAACTTTCCATAATGCTGGCAAGTGAAATTGTAGCATAATCGTATAACTATTAATTTGGAGCATATTTGACCAGAGTCAAGGTACTTAGGCAGATATTAAATATATTAGACATCAAATTTATTTTTAATTTCATGTCTGACAAATAGGAATAAAAGAAGAATAAGAGAAGATTGTAATTAAAAATTAACTAGCATTCTTTGTATTTATGTCGATTTTTCATTACTATTCAAATATTCTTTTTCAAATTGGAATATAGGTCATAGATAGCATTTTCTATTTCTATAGAAATGCAACTTCCTGCCCAAATTTTTTCTCCTCTAGCTGTTTCATTTCTGGAATAAAGGTCTTTTGCAATATCAAGATCATCTTATATTCATTAGAAAAAACATATGTGATATTGTAAATGTCATTTATGTCAGCAGCAAGTTACTTTTTTCTATTCGCACTTATACGGGGCTTTAATTTATCATGTCATCTACCATCTGGTTTTCAGGAGAGATTTTTATTACATTTTAATAAAGAGCATATTGAAGAAAGCAATTTTTGTTGCTAAGTAAAGTGTACAGGCATTTACATTTTTCCCTGGTAAGCTTTCTTTGATAATTATTTGTCATTTAAAATTTTGGTTAGTCTATTTTATATTCACATGGAGAAACCCATGGGAAAGCCTTCTAAGCATGCTTAGGGTCATATTATATATAAAGTACCATATTAGATAAGATACTTATTAGATAAAAAGGTATTTTTGAAATTTCCAAACTATTTCATTTTTATCTTTATAAATCTTAGAGTAATTAAGTGCGTTTGTTTGGAGAGAAATAGAGGTAATGAGTGTATCCTGGCATGTATTCCTTAAAGCTTTACGAATTTTTTTCAAGTTCTTATTCAGCCAAAACATAATGCTCCTCAAAAAGAAGACCCTTTTCAAATCTATTGCTTATTATTTCCTTAATGAGAATAATCAATATTGACTCACCCCAAAGGAATGAGGGTTAGATCATCCCTTTGACACTGGAATTTCCTGTAAACAATAGCTCCAGTGTGAATAATCTATGGATGGATTCATGAGTCTACAGTAGATGCTCAGTCACTCAGGTCCGGCCATATTTTATTTTAATGCATCGTCCTCTACAATATGTTATTGACTTATGAAAATGCATCCTTCTAGGGCCTTTTTCTACTTGGAAAAATATTCATTGTGATATTTATAGATGATAGTGCGATGCCATCTTTTCTACAGAAAGGAGATGCCTGGCATCTCTGTATTCTGTACTTCAGTCTCCTCTAACTCTGATGTCAAAACAATTACCTGATTAAGGAAAAACACCAACAGAGAAAATAGGAGCAACATTCGTAGGCTGCCCAGGCTCTATTTATTTATTTATTTAAAAAAAAGTAAAGAAGCCAAAAAGAGAGTGAAATCTCTGGAACTTCGGACACATTTTCCCTACACTTCTCATTTGCTTTCAGTTCTGGAATGCCATGAGACACTCAGATAGACCTTGGGGAACCTTTGATCTCACTGTCTTTAATTAGGGAAACCAACAGGATCTTTTATGTTTAGAGGCCAGCGATGTGTAAAAAGCCATGTTTAATGTGAAGCCTGACAAATTGTGGTGAGTATTTTTGGACAGTAGGCCTAGCAGACCCTTTGTTGTCTGTGCACTGTTAGCTTTGGGCTGAAAGAGAGTGGATTAACATAAAAAGAGAATCTTCTGTTCCTGGGGCATGCCTGAAAGCATGAACCTGCCTCTTTGATTCTTTTTTTTCTGAGCTGTGTCAGGTACAATAGAAAACCATCTACAATCTATAGCCTTTAGCTTTCTTTTAAAATTAGTTTCAGATAGGTAGCCAGCTACTTTGTGCCTCAGTTTTCCCTGGGGTAAAATAATAATATCTATTTCCTTTGTATCTTAGTTTTCCAAGGATGGATAAGCTAATGAATTTAAATCACTTTGTGTTTCTCAGTGATATTATCATGTATTATAATATGTCACACTTTAACTTATATATAACCTTCTGGGGGAGATATGAAAAATTCTCCTTTGGGGAATTTTCAGGATTATAAAGTAATGAAGTTGATTTGTTTTTTTTTCTAGATGTGGGTAAGTGTACATTTGTGATACCTATTTATATGGTACCTGAAAATTGAGGCAGGACCTGTAAATTTCAATTCTTCCTAATCACTGCAGGAATATTCACACTCTAAACACACATAATTCCAAAAGTCAGTTAGCTCAGCAGCTTCCGTCGAGTTTAGATACTATAATCTTTGTCCTTACAAGGTGCTCTGTTCCCTAGGGTCCACTTCCATGGGTGCACCTCCCATCACCCCCTGGAATGATCTCCCACATCCCTGGGAGGTGTTGCCAAGGAATAAGTATTATCTGCCAGACATTGAGAGGACCTATAGACCTCAGGCCCCTGGAACATCCTGGAAATGCTCCCTTTCCTCTGCTTTAGCGTCCTGTCTCTTCATAGGCACTGGTCAGTCTTTCTAGCATAATCCTTCAATGGTCACAATGCTTAAAGTTCAAATTATCTATAGTCTAAAAAAGAAATTCACCTGCAATAAACTCAGGAATCCCATCTCAGTCTCCACTCTGAGCAACTTCACTATTTTCTAGCAGTCTGGCCTCCTAGGTACCTGGATGTCCCAAGTGCCTTTATCTATGATTTACTTCAGCATCCCGTCCTTTGAATGCACATTACACATGCAGAAACCAGGGGAAAGAGACAATACTGATTACATGTCTACCATGTGCTACCCTTTTGTATTCTCCTTTCCTAGGTTCTAAAAGCCTAGCTGAAGGAGGCCAAGATATGTGGCAACCCCCACTGCTGGATTGCATTAGAATTTCGTGCTATCCAACCTTGGCTCAGCTTTCCCTGATGTGTGTAAATGCCCATTCTTTCTCAGGAACTTCTAAACCTTTACTTCCTGGCCACTCAGCCTTCTCATGCTCAGCCCTCAATTTGGTCAATTAGATGTATAAATATATATAAAAAGATAGTTCTTCCAAAGGAACATTCCTTCATTTCACCTTACCCTTACATGCACCCAATCTTTGCATAGTTAAAATTTATTAGCATATTTACCTGTTTTATTTTTTCCTCCTTTCTCACTGTTTTATCTTAATTTATTTTGTCTAATTTTATTCATGATACCTTTCCTCTTTTCCTCTTCTCTTGGCTTTCTCCATTAACTAGACGACTTCTTTTATATTTTCAATATTTTTCAAAACAATTGTTCCTTTCCAGACTTTTGCCCAATTAGATGTTAGTTCAGCATATATTTTTTGGATACTCAATATGTGCAAATTAACTTGCTATACACTGTTGGATTTCTAGGCAGCTCACATGAGTTTTAAAAAGTCCTTCCTTGATTTGGCGTACATCTAAGGAGACCATACAGATTTTCTTCTTTCCTACATCTCCAAATATCTTGAAAGACTACTCGCGCTGTGTTTAGATTTTCCTCCTAAAATTCTGGAACTCCTTATTCTCTTGAGGCCCTATCACCAAGTGAAACTGATGGGGATTTTTAGGCTGCTTAATTTTAAAACGGTTTATGATGAGGATTTTTAGGCTGGTTACTTTTAAAACTACAGATAAGAAGCAGGCTCCAAGGAGTGGAATTTGTTTGCCCTTTGATCAGAGACAATTGCATTTGTAAAGGAAATCTCCATGCCTCCCTCTCTGGAATTTGTTTGCCCCTTGTTGGGAAACATTTACATTTCTAAGGGAAACCTCTATCTGTGAAGATGCCTCCCTCTCTGTGCCAGGAGGAAGGGGGGATGGCCTTATCTCTGGAAACTGTCTGGCAACCTCATGTAACTGACCCTCCCCCCGACAAATCCTCCTTTTATCTTTAGCCGAGGATAAAATTCAAGCGGTGACTTCTGCCATTTACTCAATCCGGTTTGATTCTTATCTTAAAGTTGTGGGACCACCAAATGGCCAGACCAAACGGGCACTAATAAAGAGATAACTCACATACCTATGCCTTAAATTTGGCCCTAACCCTCAGTTCGGGGCAGCAGCAGCAGCAGAAGCTCTGACTGCCCATGGGTCCTGTCCCCATGCTACTCTATCTCTATTCTCTAAATAAAAGAGCACTACTGCCAGATCTTGAGAGTCTAAGAAATCTTTCTTTCGACTCCTCGGCTCACCGACCCCGCATCAAAACGATATTGAAGGTCAACAATGACCTCCCTCTTAAGCAGCCTAATCCCTACTTTTTGGATATTATTTTAAATCATTTTTCTACAGCACATGACACGATAGGACAGAGGTTATATTTAGTGCTACTGTTTTTCTAGATTTCTGTGAAGGTACACATTCTTGAATGTGCTTTTACTGCACTCACCACTCCTTCTTGGCTTCTTGATAGTGTTTTGTTTTCAGAATCCCCTCCACTGACACATTTTCTCTAAGACATCTATTTGTGCCCCAGATTCCTTCATCCTACTCTGTTTTCTCTGGATTTTATCAACTTTCTCATGAGGCTTCAAATATAACCTCTATATATGTTTTCTTAGACCGTCTTTCCAATTGGTATTATTTGTCTGTGTTCCTGATTTGCAATATGACTGTTGAGAGGGCATTTTCAATAAGTCTGCTCTAATCTGCCACTCAATATGCCCCAACCTGAGCTCATTATTTTCACAGAAATATTTCTCACTCACATTTAGCATCTACATTAATGATATTATTATAGACTCTCTAGCTGAAATCATTTCCCTCTTGTGACAAACACATTCCATATATAACAAAGATCTGATATGGTTACATACAAAATTGTTTTATTTAAAAAGAAATGTGTATCCTTCCTTTTTATTAGATCAAAGTCATAACATTTTAGAGCTAAGGAACTTCAGAGATCCCTAATCTCCCCATTGTTGAGATGAGTTTAGATGAGAACCTTGAGGCTTTGCAGGGGGAGAAAGCATCTCCAAGTTAGTTAATGACAGCTAGGTTTAAACCAGAATTCCCTTCCCACCAATCTAATGAATCTAGTGTTCTTCCCCTGCTGCAGCTTATGGACTTGCTTCCCATCTTCCCTGACATCCAACCTCATTATTTGATTTCTCGAACATTTATTTGATACCTCTTAAATGTCATACACTGAATTATTCATACTATATTGCATATAAAATGATATTATTATCTGCAGAAGAAAAATAATGATGGCACAGTGCTTTTTTAATAAAATTTGAATTCTTTAGAAAAGTGATCTGTGACTTGGTCCCAACTCTTAGCTTCAGTTTTAGTGCTTTTCCCAGGAGCTCTACACTTCTGCCTCATTAGAATAATCTATTCTGTAATGACACCATGAAATCTCACAACTCAATGTCTTATAGGCTATCTTCCCTCAGGATCAATGCCCTTCTTCCCATCCTGCAAAACAGTCTGCCTTCTTCCTTCAAGGTGAAGTGTAAACACCCGTATAGCAAGGTGGATAAAAGATTATGATTCGGGGGCTGGCCCCGTGACCGAGTGGTTAAGTTTGCGCGCTCTGCTTCCGCGGCCCGGGGTTTCACCAGTTCGAATCCTGGGCGTGGACATGGCAGCGCTCTTCAGGCCACGCTGAGGAGGCGTCCCATATGCCCCAACTAGAAGGACCCATAACTAAAGATACACAACTATGTACTGGGGAGGCTTTGGGAGAAAAAGGAAAAAAAAGAAAAAGATCACACTTCAGAATCTCACAGTTCTGGATTTGAATTCTGACTCTGACACCAGCGAAGTGACCTTAAATTAGTACTGTAACAATGTTGAGTGACAGCTCAATTATTGGTAAATGGTCTTACTATTATTTATCTCACCAGAGTAGTGTAAAGATTAGGCAAGATAAAGCATGTGTAGGTCTAGCATTGTTACTGCTATTAGGAGTAGAACTGGTAATATAAAGAAGAGTAGAAGATACAGGACATTAGAGGAGGTGGTGGTATTCTTAGTGTACATGATCCCTCACCCTCTTTAGAATTCATCTTTCCTTTTTCTTATTCCTAACACAATTCTTTTTGTAGCCTATTAAAGTGCCTAGAGATGTTGTTTGAGAGGGCATATGTGTTGCACCTGTTTACCAACAGTAACTTAAATTCAGGGAGAGTATTTGATTCAAATTTGAATCTTCTTCAATGCCTAATATATCATCTTGTACACAGTAGGCTCTCAGGAAATATTGAAATACTTAATACTGCTGTCGAGGGAGTGGGAGAATTTGCCCCTGCTTTTCCTTAAGGATGTCTTGAAAGCTTCTGCCATTTTGGCAAGTTACTCAGTTTCTCTGGGTCATGTATACATGTCATAAAGCTTTGTTTAATTTTCTCCTGTTATTCTGTCTCATGTGAATTTAATTCATTGTCCAGCTAGAAGGACCCAGAGTGGGTAGAGGAAATGTCTTTCTCCCCTACACTGGCTGGCTCAGATAAAGGGCTATTGGAATTAATGGGCTGCCCTGGGAAGAGAAGGGCCATGCCACAGGATCAGTCTCTCAGCTTACAGTCAGAGTGCTTTCTCTTCTACATCATGGCCCCTGGTGCTAGTTAGCAGGGGAAACAAAATCAAGCTGACCACAAAACAAGGAGCTGGCACAGTCTCTTCTCTGCTATTGATTTGTGGTTGTTAGGCAACACTTTTCTTAGATTTCTCAACTGAATGAAGATAAAAATATTGACTTATGCCAATTAAACCCACATAGACTAATGCTTTAAGCACAAATATGGAAAATTAAAGCCCCCAAATGCACTAATTTAAGTAAATAACATTACTTTTGCTGGCATTAACAATTATTGGTAGCTCTAGAGGCAGGCCATGCTAAGTTCATGCATATATACTTGAATTTGATGCATATATAATAGGCATTTTAATATATGAAAGTGGCATTGGGTTTTGGGATTAATACCTTTGTGCTTTTCTTTAACGAAATTGGTTCTTAGAAAATATCTTTGAGATTTAAACACAAATCCCACTTTTTGTATCTTCAAAATTTATTATTCTTAAAATATGATTGACTGATAACTATAAGAAATCATATTGCATGGGTTTTACCATCTACGATCTCTTCAGTTTTATTATGTGCATCTTCAGGTTTCATATATAAAAGGAGATTGCACATTCAAGAAAAATTTTTCCTAAGTAAAAATCTTCTGAGTCGCAAATAGGAGCTATTTGGCGGAAGCAACATATTTACTGAGCGAATTTTTAGGGATCTGTATAGATTAACGTTGTATCTGGTAAAATGAGATGGATTTAAATAATGAGAAACACCACAAATATCAATGATATCATTGTGTCCAGGTGCCAATTTCATTTTAGGCTTTATATTTCAATATAGTATTTATTTTGCCAATGGACATGTTCAGCTTCATTGTGAAGCGGTCATATTTGGTTGCTAGAACGCATTTAAATTTAGCTTTCTTACATAATCTCTTTGCATGCGCTTAGGGTACTTGTTTTCTTAATTGAGTTCGCGTTACCTTAGAAACGTCCTTAATGGTAAATGATTTTTCTTCAACAATACACCAATAGTGATTCTTCATGTTTTGATTTATTTTTTACCATTTGCCAGGTATTTTTATATTTATTATCTCATTCTAGCACTAAAACAATACTGGGAAGGAATCTTCTCTTTAAATAAATGGGGGACCCAAGGCCCAAGGTGGTTAATCGATTGGACCAAAGTCACATAAGTGGTCAAACTAAGATTTGAAATAAGATTTTAGAACTTAACAGAACTGTTTGTTCTTTCAGCCTTTCATTTGCTCCACAATTTCTTTTTGTGAGCCAAGAACTACTTTATGCATTGGGATCATTTGAAGGAAATAAAACAGATGAGGTCAATAATCTCATACCATTTCATGCCAACAAGGGGGAAAGATAAACAAATATCTTCAAAAAGAAAATATTTCCATAAACATAATAAACTGAGTAATATGACAGAGGGTGACATATGAAGAGTAGGGTTATTCTTGCATAAGAGTTCTAAAAGACCTCTTTGATCTGAGATGCTATTAGTAGGGGAAAAAAAGCCATCTACACCAATCTAGAAGAGGGAAGAGTGAGTTCACTTTTTTTAAGTATAAATATTCTATATACTAATCGCATATTTCACAACGTTTTTCTGCGTGTACAATCTAATATGAAGATAGATGGTAGTATTCACACCCACATGGTCTAGAAAAGGAGCAGAAATATGTGATATATTTTTTTATGATGTGGTGCAATATGCATAACAGATTAAGGTTTAAAATTATTCTCTCAAAGTCTCTGATGGAACCTTGCTATATTTTAAATATGCTAATAAAATTAAAATTAATTTTAATGAAACAGTTTTGAAAAATGTTTGGGACTCACATTATTTGCTACAAATATAGGATGAAATCAGGATGTATACAAACAAGTCTTTGTTGCTAATTTCCCCTAGTTGAATATTAGAAAGGTTGCCTTCAACATGTTACATCACAGAATCATGGAACATAGCTTTGGAATAATTCTTCTGAGGTCATCTTGTCCAACTTGCCACAAAGCACAGATATGTATTTATCAACTCCAATCAGATCACTTTCCAACAAAAGACCTTGATGATTTCTCATCATCCTTAGTATGAAGCTCATAGTCATTCATGTGACTTATAAGGCCATACATGGGAAGGGATTCTAACTGACTGTATTGAATCCCATAGACAGGTCCCTTAAATGATATCCAGGTTAGAAAGCTTTATCTTCTAAAGCTATAGTGAATATCTGCTTTCTTTGCAACAATCACTAAACTGGTAAAAAAAAAAATAACATGCATTCTTAGTAAGAAAAAGATGGCTTAACATTAAACAAAAAACTTAAAAACAAAACGTTTCTCTAAGCCTCAAATTTCTCATTTGAAAAATGAACACTCATCCATTTTTTCTTTTCTTTTTTAGGCAAATGTTCATTTACTTACCATCCCCTTTTTATTGGACGTTATGGTAGGATTCCCATACCATGGTAAACAACCTAGTTAGGACTTCTACTCTCACAAATCTTACACTCTACCTACATTCTCAAGAGGGAGAAAGATAACACACATATAAAAGAAAGAATGAATTAGTGAAGTTTTTATGAAGGAAATAAATAGATTTATGAGATAGAAGAAAGCAGGCAGATGTTAAAAGCTGAGCTGAGAAGAAGTTTAGGTCGTGACCCAATTGATCTGAAGAGTCAGGGGAAGAATGTCATTGAGGGAAAGGAGCAGCGAGAGCCAAGTCCCAATGTGGCAAAGAGCTTAGTGCTTTCTGAGAAGTGACAGAAAGCCAGTGTGATAAAGAGTTAGTGACTGGAGGCTATGTCATCAGTCATCAAACGTGGTTGGAGGTGTTGGGAGGGCTCAGGTCAAGCATGGGGAGGTTTTAGGTTTAATTCTAACAAAAGGCAAATCATTAAAAGAGTTTTAGGCAAAAGAATTTCATTCCAATTATATTGGTAATATAATTAGTCAGATTGTGGGTAATTAATTAGGAAGCAAGAATGGAGCTGGAATGACCAGTTTAATAGCTACTGCATTATTTCTGGGGAAAGAAGACAGTGTGGAGGAGGAGGATGACAATTGATATGAGATGTGGGTAGATTTGGGAAACATTTTAGATGTAGAATGAAGAAAAATTGATATATAATATATGGAAAAGGAACTTATCAAATATGAATCCCTAACTTCTTATTTTATTAAATAGATGAATAGATGAATTAATCAGAAGAGAATGTATTTGTACATCTTTGTAAACATATATTAGGAAAGGTCTTTTAAGCCTCATACAATGAGACAAAAATCATTTAAATCATTAAATAGATAAATATAAATAATCAACATAGTTTAAAAATCAGAAAATGACTTTTACACTCACCAATAGTGATTTTTTTTAATAATAGAAAATCTACAAAATAGTGAAAAAAAAAAAGGATCAAAATTTATGGAAAATAAAGTTTGATGTGCACTTTGAAGAGAAATTTAAAATTTTAAATAAGAAAAATAAAGCAAACATTCCAGCAAATGATAGGCATTTAAGAAACGTATTTATAGACAAAAGATATATTCTGTCTCATTGGAGATCAAAACAATGAAATTTTTCTTTTGCTTTCTTTTGTTTGGTGAGGAAGATTGGCACTGAACTAACATCTGTTGCCAATCTTCGTCTTTTTGCTTGAGGAAGATTGTCTCTGAGCTAACATCTGTGCCAGTCTTCCTCTATTTTGTATGTGGGACACCGCCACAGCATGGCTTGATGAGCAGTGTGTAGGTCTGCACCTGGGATCCAAACCCACAAACCCCGAAAGTGGAGCTTGTGAACTTAACCATTACATCACTGGGCTGGCCCAAAACAATGAAATTTTTTACCAATAAAGCTACCAGACAAAGAATAACATTTGAGGGAAGAATATGAAGGAAACATTTACTCTAATTCACTTTAGGAGGAAGAGTAAGCTTGATGCAACTCTTTGTAGGGAAAAATGTCATTACATATCAAAGGTGTTCAATACAACCTCCTTTGACACAGTAATTCCTGTTCTAGGACATTAGTAATACATAAGTATGTGTGGAAGTATTACCTGTACAACTGTGATACCATCTGTAATAATAAAACCTTGGAAACAGCTCAAATTTCAATTCACAGAAGATTGGCCAAATACATTATTGTAAATACATTTTTGGAGAATACCTATTGACATGTAAAGATATCCACAATATGTCATTATATGAACATACGC
The DNA here is from genome assembly GCF_037783145.1 of Equus przewalskii. Classification (NCBI taxonomy): domain Eukaryota; kingdom Metazoa; phylum Chordata; class Mammalia; order Perissodactyla; family Equidae; genus Equus; species Equus przewalskii. The sequence goes on from NC_091850.1 coordinate 33,305,484, forward strand.
ATTTACAAAACATTGCACACAGCACATCTATGTTTTATGTGAAATAGGGAATAGTATATAGATAAGGAGATGCTGGATGTGATGGATTGATAGATAGATGATAAATAGATAATGTTAAAAAATTAGACAACAGGCTCAAACTGGAGTCATTTATGCTAAGCCCCGCAACACCAAACTGAGATTTAATTACAGTTTCCTCTCTCCCAGAAATGGAATCTTAAACCAGTCAATCAGGAATCACTTGATCAGCACTGGCTTGGTGTCTGCCTGATACACCCCTGCCATCCTCTAAAGGTAAATAAACTTGCAATAGCCAACCTGCTTTTTTTGCCCCTATAACTTCCGTGTTCCTGCTCCCTTCTACCCATAAAAGTCTGTCGTTTCCTTGGAGCTTCTTTCCATCTGCTAGATTGGATGCTTCTTGATTCGAATTGAATTTTGCTCAAATAAACTCTTAAAATTTTTAGTATGCTTCAGTTTATCTTTTAACAATAGACAGGTGATAGAGAGATAGATAGATAGATAGATAGATAGATAGATAGATAGATAAACAGGCAAAGGCCAGTGAGGGAAAGAGAAATAATTGTAGACATTTCAAAGAGACGTAATTTACCACAGAAAATTGTTTACAAAGTGGTAGAAGGAGAGAAGACAGGAAGGGAGAGAGATGGAGTGGACCAGGGTGGGGCCTTGAAAGGCAGACAGGGAGAAAGGGTGATGCACAGTGATGAGAAACTGCTTCTTGTAGTGGGGTCTTCAGAGTTGCATCTACAGCTATACTGTTGGAGGTATCATTACAGTAGGTTCTGGATCCACTGAAGAAGTGCTGCTTCAGCCAAAGCTGGAACCATCAAATAGACCAGATGCCACTTCCCTCCTTCTTCGTCCCCTACATTATGATGCCAGCAAATGCCGGCATTGGTGGCAACTGTTAAATATCAGAACCAGAAGAAGGTGTGCCCTCTATTCCTTTCGCCATTTGATCTCCTGCCAGTGCTTCTTGTTGTCAAGGGTTAGGAGGAAGCTGCCAGCCAGATTCTCATTCTCAGGAATACAGAGTAGGGGCTACAGGGGCAGGTGTGGGACTGAAGAACACCAGGTAAATAACAAGCAGATAGAGAAAAGGAAGGATATAAGGTGGAGAGGAGAGATTTAGGGAGAGAAGAAGGCAGGCACGCAGGCAGGAAATAAGGAAGGAAGATTGGCAGGAAATAAGAGGGAAGGATGGAGGGAAGAAAAATAAAGCTATAGAATATATACATCTAGACTCTCAAGTGATTATCTTTGGATCCTCATAAAAGGGTGTTGTATATATTTTTTTTACAGCAATAATATATTTTTGTTTTATGAAGAAAAGAAGAAGAAAATATATTGAAATGATCACTAAACTTTCTGTGAAGTGACATAGCTTCCAGTTCTGGCTTTGCCCTGAAGTCTATAATCTTAAGTAATTGTCTCATATCATCAGCCACTTAATTTCCTTGCTTGAGCCCAGATCGATATGAAAGTCTATGTAATTTTGAATGTAACTATAATGCCATTCATTCACCAACTATTTCTTTAAAGAGACTCAATTTTGTTATAATTCATAGAAGTAAGGAAGGATATGTCCTCTGTGAAGGATATGTTTCCTGGGTAGAAAAAGTTTGTAGCAGACAAGTAACACCATATTTTTATTATGCTTAAAAAATAGAATTGAGGCTACAAACACACAATTCCTGTATCTATATTCATTGCTGCTTCTGAATAAAATTATGAGTATTTCCTAATTTAAGTTGGAGTATAGATATATCAAATGTCTTTCTTTCCCTATATGTATAGCTCCATAATTGTGACCTGATTTTTTTTTTTTTTTGGCGAGGAAGATGGGCCCCAAGCTAACATCTGTTCCCAGTCTACCTCTTTTTGCCAAAGAACACTGACCCTGAGCTAACATCTGTGCCAATCTCCCTCTATTTTGTATGTGGGATGCTGCCACAACATGGTTTGATGAGTGGTGTGTAGGTCCGTTGCCAGGATCCAAACCTGCGAACCCCACGCCACTGAAGCAGAGCACGTGAACCTAACCACTACACCACCAGGACAGCCCCTGTGACCTGATTTTTTTAATCTACTAATTACTTATTCCAAGCCAAACCAAACATATACATTACATTAAAATCTATTATTTATAAGACAGTATTATTTTCTGTAAAGGAGCTTTTGAAGATTAGACTTTTGTTTATGGCTCAAAAAGGAGCAAAAGCCTATAGGTATAAAAAATATTTGTCACTCTTTATTCCAGCACTTAAAATCATGCTATTTATATATATGTAGACTGATCTAAAGATGCAAGAAAGTTGAAAACAATGTGCTCAGGTACTTGATATTAACATTCTAACATCTCTCCTTAATGTCTGCTATACAGAACAGACAAAAAAGTAATATTCTAACAAACCGGGAAGAATGTATCATTAACTGTTACAGTGCAGAGCTGTCCTCCAGGTCTTGTTTCATTTTTGTTTGCCTAAAACAGACGTTTTGGATTCCTGTTTTTCTAATCTTAAACAATCTATTTGTCATGTACAGAGCTCTTGTGAAAAACATTTTCCTGAGTGAAGAGATATAGAAGTGATAACTAGTCTCGAAAGGGTATTTCAATAAATTCATGAGAAGAATCTAGATTTAGGGGGGAAAAAAGGTCTCCAAGAGGTTTTAATTTTCCAAATTTATTTCAATATAGAGAATATATATTATAATTTTATTTTAAACCTAACATTTATAAAGATAAAATTAGTTACTTATTTGGTGTATTTACTTATATAATTAATGACATTTTGTTTTATTTTTTCAGCTTTATTGAGGTATAATTCACAAATAAAATATATTTAAAGTGTACAGTGTGATGATTTGACATGAGCACACTTTACGAAATGGTTACAAGGATGTTAATTAATACGTCCCTCACTTCACATAGTTATGTCTGTGTGTGTGTGTGTGTGGTGAGAATGCTTAAAATTTACTCTCTTAGCAAATTTCAAATACACCACCCAGTATTATGAACTATGATCACCATGCCATATATTAGATCTTCAGAGTGTATTCGTCTTATAACTGAAGGCTTTTGCTGTTTGATCCTGGATGATGGTACCCTTCATTCATTTTATTGCAAACGGCAAGATTTCCTTCTTTCTCATGGCTGAGTAATATTCCATTTTATGTACATAATAATATATATATAAATAAGTCTCACCATCATTATCATCTTTGTCCATTTATCTGTCTGATTTCCTTGAATTGTCTGTCTTTGTTTTCTTGTAGCTTACTGAACTTCCTTAAAACAACTATTTTGAATTTTTCATTGGACAAATCACAGATCTCCATTTCTTTGGAGTTGGTTATTGGAAAATTTATGTTCCCTTTGTTGGTATCCTATTTCCTTGATTTTTCACATTCCTTGAAATCTTTCATTGCTGTCTTCACATTTGAGCAAGCAGTCGCCTCCTCTCGTCTTTACTGACTGGCTTTGGGAGACAAACACCTTCTGTCAGTCCTGCTAGGGATCCTGAAGCTTTCTTAGACCTTTTCTGTAGATATGCCTGCTCCATGCTTCTTATGCCCTCTTGGGGGGAGTTCTTCAGATTGGAGGCCTTCTTTCAATCAGGCAAATTCAGTGCCCATGCTCACAGCTTCCCATTTGCTTTCCCTAGGTTGGTGCTGAATACTCAGGTTTGTGTACTTCCTCCCAATCCTTTAGAGTTGAGCTGGCTTTTTCTGTGCGCTCACCAACTGTCTGCAGTCTCGCATTCACCACCCTCAGGAGCACACACGGCGAGCCACTCATGGGGTGAGGGTGTGTGTGGGTAATGTGCACAGTGTTGGGAGTGTCTATGGGCCAGTTGAGGGGATCTGCAGGTTAGCAATCCCCAGTGGCTCAAGAGCAGGTCCTGATAGAGTCCATGAAGCAGTTCGTAGGGTCCTTGTTTCTTTGATGCCCTCCGAGAGCCCTGGCTACTGTTGTTCCCACTCCTCCCTGACCGACCCCCAGTTGTGCAGCACACCTCAGTATTCTGCATGAGGCCAGAAAGAAGCAGCCCTCTTTAGCAGCATCTCACACAGCTAGAGAAGCCAGGTACTCACTTACAGGCTCTCACTTTCTCCGTTGAGAGAAATTGCAGGCCAAGAAGGTCTCTCTTGACACTAAGCTTGCCACCTTGTGGGAGGGATGATGTGAGTAAAGTGAAAATATTGCTCCTACCCTCTTCAACGCATCCAATCTCGGATTCTTTTTGCCCCACTGGTCTCTGCTGGACTCCCGCACTTCCACAACGGTACTCTCATCCATGGATGATTGCCTTAACTAGTGTTTTTTTTGGGGAAAATGATAGAAAACTCCTATTCTGCCATTTTGGTGACATCACTCCTCAATGATATTTTGTTTAGATTACACAGTCCAATAGTTCTCTGAATTGTACAGTTTGTAATTATAAATAAAGCTTATAAAATTCTAAGTATTGTGAGAGCTGATGCCAAGAACTCATTTTTTGGCAGCTTAAACAATTCAAGGATCAGAGAAAAATAGAGAAGTTGTCCACAGAAGAGAAGCACATTATGTTCGGAAACAGAGACAAATCAATGACTACATTCTTTGACATATCATAATTGGAAAGAAGTCCACAGGGAGAAATGGAGAAAAATTGAAATTAATTGAAAAAACATATCTACTGTTCTCATTTAATTATTTAAAAAATAAATTAATAATTCCTAAGTCACTTATTTAAAAAATTAGAACTCTTTTTCTTGTTTGGTAATTGTACTTTTAAAAATAGGACATTTTGCTCAAAGTAATTTGACTTCCCCAAGTCTACTTGGGTTAATCGTTATCAATTTCAGTATTGCTGCATTCACCACAAATGAGGGTAAGGAAACAAGACATCTCTTTCCATCCTGCTTCAGTATCAATGCCATTTTTAATTATAATAGCACATTGGCTAATTTTAAATTCTATTTACTTCTTAAGTGCTATACAGATAACATTTCCTCAGCATTTTCCATGAGATGATAATTACGTGGTCAATAAATAATGCCATAGATGAAAAATAATGTTATCCTTATTTTGCAGGTAAAGAAATTGAGGCTCACAGAGGTGAAATCACTTATTCAGCTTAATTCAGTTGGAAGGTGGTTGGGCTGAGCTTTGAATCCAATTACTTCCCTTTCAGAGTTGAAACTTCCATATTGTCATGGTAGCCATGAAGAGATATGTACTTTATCTTTCCACTAGATATTTAAGATACTTTTTTACCCTTTGGGATTTAACAATTATAAAAATTAGCAGACCCTTGTGGTTTTGAAATCATAGTAGCAACACATAGAACTTGGGGCCAATGTAGATACTTAGTGTCCATATTGCATGGCAGATAAAAGCAACTGTTGACTTTTTTATTGCTTTTACTGAATTTATTAAAATATATTTGTTTAGGGCTAGTCCCATGGCTGAGTGGTTAAGTTCATGTGCTCCACTTGGGGCATTCCAGGGTTTTGGTGGTTCGGATCTTGGGTGCGGACATGGCACCCATCACCAAGCCAAGCCAAGGCGGCGTCCCACATGCCACAACTAAAAGGACCTACAACTAGAATATACAACTATGTACTGAGAAAAAGGAAAAATAAAATCTTTAAAATATATATATGTGTATATATGTATGCGTTTATCTATGGAGGTCAACGTGAATGAACTTCGGATTAGAAGAGAGGATGTGGGTGATTTTATTATTGCTGTTGTTGATGCCAGTTGTATTTTTCTTTAATATTATGGAAAATAAAAATAACAAAATAAAAAGCATGCTAACTTTCATGTCTAATGTTAAATATTTTAAAAAGCAAGCTATTATATATTCAGTGTGGGAGAAAAAGGAGGAAATGAGAAAGAGAGACACAGACACAGAGAAAGAATTTTACTTTTGTTCTAGTCAAAAAGGGAAGAAAAAATTCAATGTTCTAAGATATTACTTTTTTCCATTACACTTGTATATATATGTGTTAGTCTGGTAAATACTGCTCCGTTTTATTACGGCGTATGGCAAGCTGGAAGAGAATTTATTCTCTTTTCACATTGTCTGTTCATATTCGACCAAACTCAAAGCAAATCTCCTTTGAGTTGTTTTGTTGCTTTGTTACTGCTGTCTACTTGAAGATTCCACGGCCCAGTGCTTGATGGTCAGAGACAATAACCCTGGGCTGGAGCCAGAAGACTTTCTTATTGCTCACATGGACCTCTGGACAGGAAGCTTCATCTTTCTCTATGTGGGTTCTTAGAACCCTACTCCCAACAATTGCAACCTGCTGACTACTGAGCGAATTTACACCAAATGCTGACATACCGGGAAATATAACTAGATCTCAGAGGCAATATTCACAGACCCATAAAGGAAACACACGAGGTTGAAATTCAAAGTGCTTGCACTCACCCACAGCGCTGGGCATTTATAAGGCCCATAGATCATAATGCTTAACGATACAATCTTGAGAGCTTAGTGTCAGTCCTGATCGACAAAACAGTCCATGTCAATAACAACAGTGTGGAAAGAAAGAATAAAATCTCTTGTTTATTCCCATGCCTCTTTTTGGAACATTACAATAATTCCTTGGAGGCACAAGATATCATATTTACTCATTCCCAATAATACATAAATTAAACCTCGACTTTTCTCTATATTTAGTTAGCACATTGAGGAATAATTAAAAATTATAGTCTTTATTTTCGTAGAGAAACATAGATAGAGAATCATTGATTTCCCCATGAATGTGAAATTGTCTAATAAGCTCAGGATATACATAGCAGGGTACACACCTTTTCTCTGTGTATGAGTCATTCCTCTCACTGGATTAAATGAAATTAAAAATTAGGTTAAATTGCTTAATTTCATACTCACCAAGTCCAGTACTAATTAGCTGAGGACATCTGATTTACTGAGAATCATTATAATGCTCTGTAAGCACAGGGATGTTCCTTTAAAGAGTCTGTAGCTCGGCATAGATGTATTCAGAAATTGGATATTATTAGGGACTGACATAATTAAGATTCACCGTTTCTGTAGGCTAGGACTCATTTTTAAGGCTAGCAATGAAGCCAAAGTTTTAGGACATTTATGCTATGCCTACTAACCAGTCTTGGGTTATTTGACAATATTCATATATTGACCACATTATTTTAGTTCTCTGCTTATAAGCTCCTGTCTCTTTGTTTTATATGTCTGAGCAGATCTCAACTCCACTTTTGTTCACAATGTACGTGGAAGATCTTTACCGCAAGGTGATATTTATTCCGACTCCTTCTGTTTCTCTTAGGGCAGATATGACAGGCCACGGTGAAGTCTACTCATAGCCCCATTACTGCATTTGAGGCTATTAAAATGGACAGTTCCTGCTGTGTTTTTTAATAGCAACTTTCACAGCAAGTCAACACATTTTGGACAAATTGTCTCATAGAAACTTCGTAAATATTGCTAATTCAGGGAAATTTGCTTTCAGATCTTGATGCGACTTGAGATAGATAACTGCCCTAAATTGCTTTTTTTTACTATCATATTTTTCCTAGAAAAAGAAGAAAGAAGGGATGGAAGGAAGGAAGGAAGGAAGGAAGAAAGAAGAGAAAGAAAGAAAAGAAAGAAAAAGAGCGAAATTAAATGCGGGGTGAGGATTACAGGGTTTGCAAGACTATAAAATGACAAAAGGTAAAGTTTACTGTTACATTGAGGAGCACAAACTAAAGAAGCATATCAATTCAATTGAGTTCAGTTAGTGTGTTCTGACAGATTTAATGTTTCAGGTCAACATGGATCGTGAGATCTAAGGATCCATCTGAAAGTTGTAAGGCAGCCAAAAGTTCCATCAACTTCCGTGGTGATATTTCATTCTTATTTGAGCAGAACAATTACAGGGCTATGAAGATAAATTACTGAGACTTCTTATATTAAACTCTTCTCTGTTTGGCCACGTGGCATGCACTCTTGATTTGTGTAATATGGTTTCTTTTCTTAGGAACCCTACAAACAGTTACCAGTGAGCTTGAGAGAAGGTAAAGGTAAATCTAATTCAACAGATCTTACCTAGTAGTGATTGGGATAGTTTAGAATCTTTTGAGTATGACATGTTGACATGGATGTCAATAAAATTAGATATGCTAAACCTTTGTCACATTCCTAATAAGAGGGAATAAAATGGAGTCCAATATTTATCCCGCACCTACTTGAATCAATATCCTACTAGGAAGTTTCCACACTTTGTTACTTAATTTAGACATGTTTGTGGTTAAGTTTAAATTAATTGATCCACTGACTCCCAAGTGCTGAGCATAATATCTGATATGTGGAAAAGAACAAATATTTGTCTGTGACCTTTTACTGGGCTTAGCAAGTGCCATTAGTACATTCTACAAGAGAAGAAATTGAAACTCAAACAATTTAAGTAATTTTTCCTAGGTTGTCTGGCTAATGCAACTGTTTACGTGAGATATATTTTTCTGGCTGTTTAAAATTTTAAATAATCATACTAGACAATTCTCTCTAATTAGATAAGCACTGTTAGGTACTGTTCTTATGAAATAGTGGCCAGAAATATTACTTTCTATGTTTGTTTTAGAATGTGAAAAACTGCTTTGTAATTTATTTTCCTTTTGTGGGTAATGTGATGTTAGGATTATTTTTTTGAAAGATCCTATGGTCTGGAGATTTATAATGAAGATATATTTACATTAATGTGGCCATCTATCAACTAGTAGTTCATAGTGATGCTTATCAGGTTGTGTGTAAGCATGGCTAACAGATGACTTGTTTTCTATCATGCAGCACATTGACAGAATCATCTGGAAAAATGAATTCAGAGCCTAAAAATTTGGTTAGAAGAGAGAGAGTGTGTTACAGTACATGACAGATTGGCACTTTGGCTCAAGCAGGAGATTGATTGACCTATAGATTTTGCTCAAAACGTTAATGTACAATGCTGCAGGCCTAGAGAAGCATTAAGTTATCAAGATGGATAGGCGGGGAGGACTTATTTTCCTTGGTCCTACTTTCTTCAAGATAAATGTAGTACAGGAGAGAGAAAAAGAACAATGGGCATCGAGCAGTTCCAGGAAGTTGAATTTGTCAGACTTTAGCTAACAGAACATACAGGCAGATTTCGTAAACTCCTTCTTTTGCTTTGCACCTGAAAATGCAACCTATGCCAAATGCACTATTGTTTTTCCCTATAGCATAAACAGTTTATCAACTTTCTTGAATATGCTCATCTCTACATCACTATTCAGTTACTACTTGGTTAATTCTTCCTTCTATTATAACCAGTTAATGAAAAAAAAAGTTTGACTTTACTAGGGAGAGTCTATTCTTACTTTGACACAAATTCAGTGGTCAGTAAATTCCACCCAGATTTAGGGTTATTTTGAGAATATCTCCATAAATACAATATTAATGTATAACTATATTAACTAAGTTGTTGACTCAAACATGTATGTATAAATTAATTATGTAAAAGTGGTTGAATATAAATCACTATCTCCTAGAGACTAGATCTGTCTCACTTTTCCTCTATAAACATCTTGGTCTTTTTTTATCAGTTATCTGTTGTTATAATAACGTTGACCAGCAAATCACTTGGAACTGAGTGGCTTAAAACAACTGATTAAAATTGTTGCTCATGAGTCTATGAATAATCTGGACTTCACTTCTGGTCTCATTTGAGCTCATTCATATATTAGCAGTCAGCTAGGGAGCAGGGAGGTGACTCTGCTAAACTTGGTTGGGCATGCCTACCTGGCTTGGATAATTGGATGTCAGCTAGTCATGTATTTTCTCAGCTTTGCTAGTCATTGTCTCTTATCCAGCAGACAAGCCCAGGTATGTGCTTATGGTGAAAGTGAGTCCAAGAAAGAGAGTGGCAGTCTGAAAGACTTCTTGAGGCCTCTGCCAGGAAGTTGCACTGTCACTTCTGCCGTATTCAATTGGCCAAAACAATTCACAAAGCCTGCCTAGATTCAAGGGAGCAGGAATAGACACGATCTCTTGATGAGAGAAACAGTAGTCATGTTGCAAAAGCATTAATTGACAGAGGAGTCCAGGATGGGGGGAAATTTGTAATCAATCTGCCATATTGACTCCCTCTTTTCTTTCTTTCTTTTTTTTTTTGTGAGGAAGGTTCTCCCTGTGCTAATATATATTGTAAACCCTTCTCTCTTTTTGCTTGAGGGAGCTTAGCCCTGAACTAACATCTGTGCCAATCTTCCTCTACTCTGTATCTGAGATGCCTCCACAGCATGGCGCATGAGTGGAGTCCATCCGCAGATGGGATCCAAACCCCGGAACCCTGGGCCACTGCAGTATAGCATGTGGAACTTGAATCACTTGGCCATGGGGCTGGCCCCTGACTCCCTCTTTTCTTCTTTGGCCACTGTTATCTTCACTTAAAAATGGTAATAGTGGGCATCCTTGTCTTATTTCAATTCTCTAAGAAAAAGATTTTAACATTTCACCATTCAGAAAAGTTTTGATATAGCTTTTTAAAAAATAACCTTTATCACATTAAGAAAGTTTCTTTTTATTTCTACTTTGCCAAGGTTTTTTGGTCATGAACAGGTATGGAGTTTATCAAATACATGATTTTTCCACATCTATTATCTTGATCATATGATTTTTCTTTCTTCTTTGTGTTGAATAACACCCTTAAAATTATTGAAGGTTAAATCACCTTCATCCTCTGCTTAATTTTTTATTGCCACCACAAATTTAGCAGTTTAAACAACACAAACTTATTATCTTACAATTCTGTAGATCAGATATCCTTTACAGGTTTCAGCAGGCTAAAATAAAAGTGTCTGCAGGGCTGCTTTTCATTCTGAGTTCTTTCGGGGAGGATGTGCTTCCTTGCTCATTTGGATTATTGGAAAAATTCAGTTCCTTTTGGCTGTAGAGCTGAGGTTCCCCTTTTCTTACCAACTATCTGGTGATGGCTGTGCCAAGCTTCTAGAGACTATACACATTCCTTGGCTCCTGGCTCTTTTCCTCCATCTTCAAAGCCATCAATGGCAAGTCAAGTTCCTTTCACATCACATCCCTCTGACCCAGTAGGGGATGGGTCTCAGCTTTAAAGGATCCATGAGATCATTGGGCGAACCCCAGATAATCCAGAGAAATCTCCTTTCAAGATCCTTAACTGTAATCATATCTGCAAAGTCCCTTTTGCCATATAAGGTAACATATTCACAGCTTCTGTGATCCTATCTCTTACTTCTGACTCTGATCCTCATGCCTCTCTCTCATAAGGACCCTTGTAATTACACTGGTCCCACCTGAATAATCAGGATAATTTTCTGACTCTCCAAGATCTTTCAATTAATCTCATCTGCAAAGTCCCTTTTACCCACATAAGGTAACACATTCACAGAATCTGGAGACTAGGGTGTGAATATCTTTGGGGAGTCACATTCTGCCACCCATCTTCCTAGAACAAACTCATTTGTTCATAATGCATTAATTGTTACACTAAAATATTTTGTTTAATATTTTGCATCATGTTTTATGAGAGAGATTGGTGTAAATTTTCTTTCTTCTAATGTCTATGTCAGAGTTATTATTACACTGGTTTCATAAAAGAAATTTTTGGAATTCTCTTTATTCTCTAGAAGAGGTTTTTGTAAAATGAGGGTAATTCTTTCTCTAAATGTTTGGTGGAATTCAAACATTTCATAAGAATTCATAATGGTAGTTTTCAAATGCAAATCTAATTTAATTGAAAAAATATTCAATTTTTTAATTTAGTTTTTTATCATCAGTCAATTAATTTTGCCTTTTAGGGGACGTAATCTAAATATTTAAATTAGTTGAAATTTAATTTTTCAAACAATTGTCTTATTTTTGTAGGAGTTTTGGTAATATCATCTTTATCATTCTTGATATTCGTTATTTATGTCTACTCCCCTTTAATTTTGTCAAATAATTTTTAATTATTTAATTCATTTATAAAACAATAACTTTTCATTTGATTCTCTAGATTTTATGTTTTGTATTTCATTACTTTTTACTTATCTATTGTTTCAACTTTTTTTGCCTTACTTTGCTATTTTTATTTTGCTTTAAAATATTTATGTCCAAATAATTGATTTTTCATCATTTTGGAGAACACTCTCTGATTTAAATCCTCTGAAATTCCTAAAATTGCCTTGTAGCCCAATATATGGTTAATTTTGCTCATTTCACATTCCATTAAAAACATTAAAGTATTCTGCTGTTTGGGGATGTGGGGCTCTCTATATACCAATTAGTGCAAATTTGCTATTCATGCTGTTCACTTCTAACTACTTACTGATTTTTGGTATTCTTATTCTATCATTTACTGAAAAACGTGTTAAAACAGTTTTGTGTTGATTATAAAATTGTCTGTTTAAACTTTTACTTCTGTTAATTTTCCTTTCATATAATTTTATATTATCTAAATTGAAATCATTTGATCTTCCTAGAGGATTGCCACTTTTATCATTAGACATGTTCCTCTTTAACTCTAATAAAGTTTCTTTTTCTCCCCCCCAAGTTTTATTTAGAAAATGTAAAAAACATAGGGAGCACTCACGTAAGCAATAAAAGAGATTCAGTGTTTTATTTCATATACCAAGCTCATGCTCAAAAATTGATATGCTAAAGCAGCTTTTTTAGCCAATAACACATTTGGACCATTTGTTTTCATTATTAATCCTTTTTCATCTTTGCATCTCCTGCAGATAGTTAGCTGTTGGAAACTAAAGGGACCACAATCTGATTTTCAGGTTAAGTTCATCCAGGTGAAAGAAAACAGAGGACATTCTAGACATCCAAATTCTTTTGCATTCTTAAAAAAATATTCCATCATATTGCTGAAAAATCACATACCTAGTCTCGGGCTAAGTCTATTCTTAAATCTAACCCTCCCACTAAAACTTTTGTTCTCTTTTTATTCTTCTTTTTCTTTTTTTAGAGAGGCTAGAGTGTCAGACAAACATAAGAGAAATTTTCTTGTAACTTGTATTTGAAAATGAGTGATAACTAGTAGGATTAAGGTGCCAAGTGCTAAGAGACCGAGACTTTATACTTGAGTAGTTTCTATTAAAAGAAAGTTTGGTTTTTAGACTAACACTGGCTGCTCTTGATTCTGCCTCTCAGGTTTCAAACAGGATACATTTTCTTCTTTTTACCTTTTGACATCTTTCACCCATTCCTCCCACTGCCCCCTCTTCACCTCTGGCAACCACCGATCTACCTGTTCTCTGCATCTATGAGCTTGTTTTTTTTTTAGATACTACATATAAGAGAAACCGTATGGTATTTGTCTTTCTCTGTCTGATTTATTTCACTTAGCTTAATGTCCTCAATGTCCATCCTTGTTGGCACAAGTGGTAAAATGGCATTCTTTTTATGGCTGCATAATATTCCAATATATGTATATATACCACAATTTCTTTATCCATTCATTCATTGATGAATACTTAGGTTGTTTCCATATCTTGGCGATTGTAAATAGTGCTGCAATCAACATGAGAGTGCATATATCTTTTCGAGTTAGTGTTTTCATTTTCTTTGTATAAATATCCATAAGTAGAATTCCTGGATCATATGGTAGTTCTATTTTTAATTTTTTGAGGAGTGCCATACTGTTTTCCATAGTGGCCACATCAATTTACATTTCCACCAACAGTGCACAAGTGTTCCTTTTTCTCTACATCCTCATCAACATTTGCTATTTCCTGTCTTTTTTATCATAGCCATTCCAACAGGTATGAAGTGATGTCTCATTATGGTTTTTATCTGAGTTTCCCTGATGATTAATGATGTGGAACATCTTTTCACATACCTATTGGCCATCCGTATGTCTTCTTTGGAAAAATACTGAGTTTTTAATCAGGTTGGTTGTTTTTTTGCTTTGAGTTGTATGAATTCTTTATGTATTTTGGATATTAGCCCCTTATCAGACAAGTGATTTGCAAATATTCTCTCAATTCAGTAGTGTGCCTTTTCATTTTGTTGATGATTTCCTTTGCTGTGCAGAATACTTTTAGTATTATATAGTCCCACTTATTTATTTTTGCTTTTGTTGCTTTTGCTTTTGGTGTCAGATTCAAGAAATCATTGCCAAGACCCATGGCAAGGAGCTTACCATCTATGTTTTCTTCTAGGAGTTCTATGGTTTCAGGTATTAATTTCAAGTCTTTAAACTACTTTAACTTAATTTTTGTGTATGACGTAAGATGCTGGTCAAGTTTCATTGCTTTGCATGTGGCTATCCAGTTTTCCCAACACCATTTATTGAAGAGACTTTCCTTTCTCCATTGCATATTTTTGGGTCCTTTGCCATAAATTAATTGGCCATATGTGTCTGGGTTTATTTCTGGGTTCTTTATTCTGTTCCATTGACCTATATGTCTGTTTTTATGTCGATACCATACTGTTTTAATTACTATAGCTTTGTAATATAGTTTGAAATCAGGGAGTGAAGTGCCTACGGCTTTATTCTTCTTTCTCAAGATTGCTTTGGTTATTTGGGTTTTTTTGTGGTTTCATACAAATTTTAAGATTATTTGCTCTATTTCTTTGAAAAATACCATTGGAATTTTCATAGTAATGCTTCTTAAAGTCTAATATTTTGTCTAATATTACTATAGGTATACCAGCTTTCTTTGGGCTGAAGTTTGTGCATTGTATCATGTCTACTCTTTCATTTCTAACATTTTCTATCCTTGTGATAAAACTTGTATCTCTTTCAAGTGGCATATAACACTTATATTTAAATTAGAGTATTTTGTCCATTAATATTTAGTATAATCATTCATATTTCTATTTTTGTATTTTATCATATTCTTGTTTATCTGTTCATCCCAGTTATTTAATGTTCTTTTATCTCTTTCCTTTCCTGACATTTTCATTGTATGTTTAGAATTTAATTCTCTTGCTTTTAGTTTGTTGCTTCCATGTTCTTTTAGTGTTATTTTAGATGTTTCCTTAGAGATTATAAGATCTGTCCTTGACTATTAAAGTGTATGCATGTTTTATTTTTGCTGCATTTAACCCCTTCTGCTTTGAGTTCTCTTGTGTGGCAAAACGTTTATTGAATTTGTAATCTCACATTACATCTTATTAATAGTACTATTTCTTTATATTTGCATGCATATTTGAACTTGCCATATCCTTCTTTTTTTAAACTCTTTTCTATATCTCTGTGCTTCCATTTGCTATTACTTTCTTTCTATTGGTTATAACATATGCTGTTATTTTCTTTGTTTGCTTGAAAATATATTTATTTTATTTTCATTGTCCAAGGGTGTTTCCACTGAATACAGCATTCTAGCTTGGCCAGTATTTTAAAAAGAATCACTTTGAAGACGTCATTTCTTTGTCTTCTACATTTCATTTACTTTTTTTTATTTTTTATTTTTTGAGAAGTTAGTTTTCAGTCGGGTCATTTATCTTACTGAATTTCTTTTAAAATTTAAATTTCTTTACATTTTAAAGGACCTTCCACTGCCTGGGACCTTTTAAAATTTTCTTTTTGTCTGGTTTCCAGTAGTTTACTATGAAGTACCGAAGGGAAAATCTTACTTCTTTTTTTAAATAATTTTTTTTTAAAAAAGTATCCTTCTTGAAGAGTTTAACACTTCTTGACTCTGTATCTTAATGGCTTTTAAAATATTACTTCTGCCTCATTATCTTTCACCTAACTGAGAATGGAAGTACTTATGTATTTATTTTACTATTCTGTGTCAACATTTCTCATATTTTATCTTAATTTCTTGACTATAAATCAATTATTTTAGACTCTGTGGCTGATAACTACAGTATCCACTTCCTTTTCTAGATCAGTGTATATTATTTATTTTTATTGAATGTTATAAGTCAAGTCTCATCTTCCTGTACTTCTAAGTGGTTTTGATTAAAAGAGAGACATTATTTAAGAAAACTCTAGAACTAATATATTGCTCTGGATCATGTGATTAGGTTGCTCTTTTCCTCAAGAAAGAAGAAGCTAAAGTTAAATCAATATGTGTTCAACTTCAAAGGTATTTTTAATTTTACTTAAGACTTTGCTTGGTTTTAATTAATGTGGGTCTATGGATGGGCCTGTAAGTTCTGTGAACCCAGTGGAATTATGTGCAAGTTATTGTGTGTGTATTTGCTTTTGAGTACATAGGCCCTTGAGGGAAAATTTATAACTTCCACCGATGCTTTAAAGATTCCTCAATGAAAAAAGTTTTAGGAAAATCTTTATGTAGGTTGATTACTCAGTTTTAAATGAGGAGGTTTTCAGTAGAGACTTGAATATGTAAAGGAGATTATAAAAATTGGTTACTTTCTACAGATCTCCTTTTTCTGAACAAATTTACATTACTCACTGTATATGATAACTAGTCTGCATGCAGATTCCTGGATATTCTTCTGTAGGAAAGGAAAGAAAAAAATATGGTCTAATGCTGAAGTGAAAACAAATTAAATGATCTGAGAGAAATGATCAGACAAGGAAAGGGGAAACTGAGGAAAGTTTACTAACATCACTTGTTTTGTCTAAGAAATCTTTTCATGTGAACATAATATCATTTAACGACACAAGTTTTCACCCTTTCTCTGCTATTTCCTCCTTCAAGCACTAGAAAACATTCTGTTTTATTAAAAAGTTTTTTAGAGGCATATTCTATCACTTTAATAAAGGAAACATTCAAATTAATAAACTCACTAGCATCTAGTTTCATGCAAACACATCAAAATCCATAAGTTTCAATTTTAATCTCAATTTCCTTTGCCTGTTGCCAATGGCAAGAGCTGAAAAGTAAAACTGCTGACATGGAGTCAGTGAAAGAAAAAGGATCTCTTATGTAGTTATGCATGTGTTTTAGACAATGATAGACGAGGTGTATGAAAGAAAATCATGAAAATTAATTGCTAAAGTAAAAATTTCATAATACAATTTAGTTATTTTTATAAAAACTAGAGAGATTTAAAATTAGCGTGAGGTTCAAAGGTTCCTTAAAAGTTATACGTAATATTTACTTGAGATTGTAATATGGCATGTATCATATATCATCATGTTAATAGATCATGTTTCTTTGGGACCTTACATTCCTGTTAAAAGGAAAATATTTTACATCTATTTTAAAAATACGTTGTCTCTTTGACAGTTAACCCTCATTCCAAACTGAGGCAAATGTTTGAACTAAAGTTTTGAATCAGAATGATAAATATATTCACAGCTTCAATGTTTTATTGACCTTTGCACGCAACAGATGAAGATCTTAAACCTGGCAAAATGAAACAGTTTGAACTGGCTACCAAAAATTTTGTTTTTATCTGTTGCTATCCTGGTTCTCCTATAATTCTTAATTTGAATATCAAGAGTTCATAATTGAGGAGGAATATACATACATTTAATTTTAAAACCAATTTCTTTAAGTGAAAGACAATTCTCAGAGAAAAATGTCTTCTTTATCCTGTAGGCATGAAGATTTTTTTCCCCAAGTAGAAGCGACAACTAGAAAACAAAAATATATAATCATTCTGAAATTATAAACTAAATACAGAATCTTTTACTTTTCAGTATTCAAACTCAAAGAATTTCTTCTTTCTCCTCTGTACAGATAATAAAACACATATTCACGGACAATATAAGAATTTTATGTGTTTTCCCTCTGCAGTGGGAGGTGGCACTAAGATGGAAGAGCCAATTTCTTCACTAGATAAGACATGAGCAGTTACTAGCTTTGTTCTATGTCTTTTACTGAGATCTGCTTAGAAAGATACTTTACTGTGTGTGCTGTTAAATTCCATGTGGCTGACTAGGTAACAAATAGAAAAGACAGAAGCTGAGGGCCACAGGGGTTTGCAGTTGTCAGCATGGTGATAAGCTGGCGCTTTATCATTAGAAACTAAAGAGTACTTAAACGGTACTGCCTGCACTCCTGGTCATAATTCATTGGCCTCCAGCGACTCTGCGTGTATGTGTGCTTACCTTTCCTAATCTCAGTCTCTGTTTTGCTGGAGTCTGTGTTATAAAACTTCCGTGATCCTCCTACACATAGCCTTTCTTTTTCTAACATCAAAGAATCAGAAAGAACACACGGCTTGAAATATAAGAAAAACAAATCTTTGTTGTTGGTGCCATTTGAGTCAATTCAACTCCTAGTGACCCTGTGTCCAGCAGTGCGGAACCCTGGCCGGTCTTTCTGCGCCATCCTCTCACCTTCCAGCCCTATATCAGACCGTGCTCAGCTGCTGTTCATAGGGTTTTCATGGCCATTTTTTGCAGAGGTAGGTGACTAGTTCCTTCTTTCTAGTCTGTCTTAGTCAGGAAGCTCCGCTGAAACCTGTCCACCATGAGTGACCCTGCTGGTATTTGAAATACTGGTGGCATAGCTTTCAGCATCACAACAACATGCAGCCACCACAGTATGACAACCAACAGAAGGGTGGTGCGGTTCCCTAACTGGGAAACAACCCTGGGCCACTGAGAGAGTGCCAAATCTTAACTACTAGACCACCAGGCTGGCCATAAGAAAAACAAATACTGGAGGGAAATAAGTTAGAAAGTTAGTACAAATAAAATGCTACTAAAAAGGCTGTGGACAGATGACAATCCAAACGGAAAACTGGAGTTTAGTAGCCCTGAAGCAGAACTATAGAAGTGATGTTTTCAAATAGTAATTCACTCTTAGGTTGCAACAGGAGTGAATTAAAAGGATCATCTGAAAATGTTTTATTTATAAAGTTCATTCTCTAAGAGGAATTGATTTTGAAATCCGTATCTATGAGGTCAGGAAATATTTAAAAGATTTAAATTGTTTAAAAGCAATATTTTTTAGAAAAATTTTTCTACCCTCCTAGGAAAATAGCTACTTGAAAGAGCTGAGTTTTGACAGTGAGCCAAGTCTTTTCGTCTCATCTCCTGAAGCTGCCAGTGAAGGAGGAAATTTCTCAAAAACAATGATGAAGGAAACACGTGTAAAATATTTCTTCTATGGACAGAGTCTTCCCATGATCACTTTGCCCCAGAGTATTTGTTCCTATCCAAAACTCAATGAGGAAACATAAGTAATGACTATTTCCTCTTCCTTTTTTATTTATGCCATGAGAAAAAAAAAAGGTAACTATGTGAAGAGATGGATATGTTAACTTGACTGTAGTAATCATTTCACTATATAGTTCTATGTATCATGTTGAAAACCTTAAATATATATAATTTTTTATTTTAGAAATAGAACAAAACTTGGAAATAACCCAAATGTCAATCAACAGATGAACGGATAAACAAAATGTGATATATTCACACAATAGAGTTTTTCTTTCTTAATTGAGGTACCATTAGTCTATAACGTTATATAAATCACAGGTGTACAACATTATATTTTGATTTCTGTGTAGATGGCAGCATGTTTACTACCCAAAGACTAAATACCATTTGTCACTGTACACATGTGCCCTATTACCCCTTTCATCCTCCTCCCTGTCCCATTCCCCTCTGGTAACCACTAATCTAATCTCTACATTTGTGTGTTTGTTTGTTGTTGTTGTTGTTTTTAATCCTCCACTTATATGTGAAATCATATGGTATTTGACTTTCTCTGTCTGACTTATTTTGCTTAGCAAAGTCCTTCCACGTTGCTGCAGATGGCAAGATTTCACCTTTTTATGGCTGAGTAGTGTTCCATTGTGTGTATATACCACATCTTCTTTATCCATTCTTCCATTGATGGGCACTTGATTGTTTCCAAGTCTTGGCTGTTGGAAATAATGTCTCAGAGAACACAGTGGTGCAAATATCTTTTCACATTCATATTTTTGCGTTCTCTGGATAAACACACAGAAGTGGAATAGCTGGATCTTTTTGAATACCATGGCTCACTAGCCAAGGGAAACAAAAGAAAAAATAAAGAAATGGGATTACAACAAACTAAAAAGCTTCCGCACAGAAAAAGAAACAATCAACAAAAGAAAAAGACAAGCTAACAATCGGGAGAAGATATTTGCAAATCAAATATCTGATAAAGGATTACTATCCAAAATATGTAAAGAACTCATACAAATCAACAGCAAACAACTCAATTAAAATATGGACAAAAGTTCTGAACAGACATTTTTCCAAAGAAGATAGAAATGGCCAACAAGCACATGAAAAGATATTCAATATCACTAATTATTAGGGAAATTTATGTCAAAACTACAATAATATGTCACCTCATGACTGTCAGAATGGCTATAAATAAAAAGACAAAAAATAACAAGTGTTTCAGAGGATGTGGAGAAAAGGGAACCCTCATACACTGCTGGTGGGAGTGTAAGCTGATAAAACCACTATGGAAAACAGTATGGAGATTCCTCATAAATTTAAGAATATAACCACCATACAATAGAGTATTATTCAGTTAGAAAAGGAATCAAGTATTGATACACACTTCAACAAGGATAAACCTTGAAAACATTACGCTTAGTGAAAGAATTCCAACACAAAAGGCAATACATTGTATGATTCCACTTGTATGAAAAATCCAGACTAGGTAAATGAACAGAGACAGGCGGCAGATTACTGGTTGTTAGGGGTTGGGGAGTATGGGGAGTGACTGCTTAATGTGTACAGAGTTTCTGTTCAGGGTGATGAAAACATTCTTGGTCTAGATTGTGGTGATGGGGTAAAGCATAGTGAGTGGAGTTAATGCCTATGAATTGTAAAATTAAAATTTTTAAAAACTAAAAATTTCTATGCCACAAAAACACAAGTGCCAAGAAGATAGAATTAGGCTTGATAATCTCAATGAGAAGATGGTTAAAATATGGAGTTAATTACAGGGCACATTTGTATGCATTGTGGAAGAAATAAACACGGTCACTCCCAGGATGATCCACTCTCTGATAGGGTTTGTTATTCTAAGATGCAGAGACAAAGGGTCTGAAGTCATAGGTCAGGTTCTCCTAGAGAGAGACGCTGAGATGGAGATTTACAGGCAGTGGTTCTTGGAGGAGCACTCACAAAAGCAACACCTGTAAAGGAACGAGAGAAGTTGGATTGACCAGAGGAAAAAGGAAGAAGCAAGAGAGACTTTGGCTGAGGTGGATTTCAGAGAAGTCTCACATGAGTCAAAGAGATCAGGCCTTTGTACTACTGGTTTCCACTAGTCGTTGGATGTGAGCTGTTCCCAAAGAGGGATTGAGGCAGCTCTCTTTGACTGATGTCAATTTCTGGGGAAGATCTGGGCTGTGAATCATTGATTAGCAACAATCTCATTTCTAATCATTTTTGTTTGATTTCTTTTAGTTGTATAGATTGAGCAACACCCTTGTTAACCACTCATCTAAATTCTAGAGTCCCATGGTCTATTAAGCATGTTCATAGTTCTTTGCCAATCAGATCCCACTAGCTTCCACTCGCAGTTTGCCATTTGTTACCATAATTCCTAGATTTTTTCTTATCAATGCAACCTACCACATAGCCTCTGTTATTCGGGACCCCATCATCACTAGTGATAACAGAGAGCCAGCCCAGTTCTATAATAGCATCACTCACCAGAAACCCTGGCCAGCAAATAAAAGCTACCACTGAGCTTCTTTTCACACTGGAAAATGAGATTCCTTCTGGCCCCTTTATGGAACATTGTCACCTAGTGATTCATCTGGGCTTATGTGATGATTGACTTCAGGCTGCCCTGAGGAGAGTTGTAACCCTGGTGACAGGCAGTATCTGGGAAAGGACTCACATGTGAGCTGTCAGCAAGCAACATTTCCAACAGACAGCTAGAGTAATGAGTGCTTTGTTCCTAAAAGTGGGGATTTGGGCAACGGACCATAATACTCACCCCAAGAATCTTGACCTCACCTCTGCAAGAACATCTATGTATAATCCCATTATTCATGGTATATGGATGTGTGCACTGTGTATGTCTGTGCAACCTGGAGAGGAAAAGAATAAGGATCAATTGACCATTTTCTAGGGTGGTTTTGATGATGGTTACAGATAATTTCTTAGTATATGAATTTCTTGAGGGCAAATAACATATAACACTTGTTTATTTTACTATCTAGACATCTCTTAAAGAATAGGCCATAAATAAATATCTGCAAAAGGATTGTCTGATTATCTGAATAAATAGTAATACATTTTTGCCATCGGGTACATTATTGTAAACTGTGATGGGCCTTTTTTTCTCATTTATTTTTCTCCCTCCCTTCCCTTCCTACTTTTTTTATTTCCTCTTTTTTCTCTTCCTTCTCTCCTTTCACCCACTGTCCTTGTTTGGTTTCTGTCTCTCTTTTAATATTGGCCAGATATATAGTTACTTTACGGAATTTTTTTTAGGTTTAGGTTTTTTACTTAGTTTTATCTGAACCTACATTTTTGATGCTTTTATTGCAGAATTGCATACAATTATAAAAGAAACTTTTTTTTTTTTTAAGATTTTATTTTTTCCTTTTTCTCCCCAAAGCCCCCCGGTACATAGTGGTGTATTCTTCGTTGTGGGTTCCTCTAGTTGTGGCATGTGGGACGCTGCCTCAGCGTGGTCTGACGAGTAGTGCCATGTCCGCGCCCAGGATTCGAACCTACGAAACACTGGGCCGCCTGCAGCAGAGCGCGCGAACTTAACCACTCGGCCACGGGGCCAGCCCCCTATAAAAGAAACTTTTAAAATATCCTGTTCAACCATGAAGGGAAAAAAATAAGGCTTAAAGCAATTTTTAAAAACTTTTTTAAAGATTAGAGTATGGAAAGGAAAAATGACTTTACGGTGGAGACATCCAGTAGAAACTACCTTAACCAAGTGATAAGTTATGTTAATGTCATACATCCCAGATGTGACATGATAATAAGGGAATTTCAGGTTGGTGATGTTCTTGAAAAACCCATAATTTCAATCTCATGAAAAAAAATCAGGCAAACCTAAGCTGAAGATCGCTCTAAAGAAATACATTTAAAGAAATAGATGACTAGGACTTTTCAAAACTGTCAAGGTCATGGGAAAACAAAAAAGAAGAAAACAAAAGTCTAAGAAACCAATTAGAGATTGGAGGAGTCTGAGGAAACACGATGACTGAATGTGATATGGTATCCTGGATTGTCTAACACAAAAATAGTGGAAAGGCTAGCAATATCTGAATAGATTCTGTAGTTTAGTCAATAGCAATATACCAATAGTATATTGGCATATTACTATAATATTGGTATATTATATTGGTATAATAGTAATATACCAATAGTAATGTACCAATGTTTCACAGTGATGACAAATGCACCATAGTTACATAAGATGATAACATTAGGGAACTTTTATATTTTATGACTTGAAGGTGACTCAGCTAAAGAGGTTAACATTAAATAACCATGGAAATTTTTTATTCTTCAGAGTTACTGATCTATACTAGTCAGTGGCCAATCAAAGAAGCAGAACCAGGGGGCCAACCTGGTTGCATAGCAATTAAGTTCATGTGCTCTACTTCAGCAGCCCAGGGTTCACCAGTTTGATTCCTGGGCAGACCTACACACCACTGATCAAGTCATGCTGTGGCGGTGTCCCACATACAAAATAGAGGAAGATTGGCACAGATGTTAGCTCTGGGCCAATCTTCCCCACCAAAAAAAAAAAAAAAAAAAAAGGAGAAGCAGCAGCAGAACTAGTAGGAGAAAGATAGCTGATAGATACATAGATTGCAGTTGTTGTGAGTGCTGTCCAGTCGATTCCATCTCCTAATGACCCTGTGTGCAGCAGAGCAGAACCCTGCCCTGTCTTCCTGCACCATCCTGTCACCTTCCAGTGCTGTATCAGACAATGCTCTGCTGCTGTTCTTAGGGTTTTCATGGCCAAATTAGAGTTGGATAAAGCAATTGTGAGCACTGGCTAAGCAGACCCTGCAAGGCAGTCTGCATCTCTATTGCTGAAGCACAAAGCACACAGTCAGCCAGCCAGAAAGGGGCTATCAGGAGCAGGCAGGAACCCAGGAGTGCAAGCTGGGAACCCCACAATCTGGAGCTGAAACCCGACCATCATGAGGCGGAGACCATGGAAGACGAACTGTAACACTTTCCATGTCAGTTCTTGGGCTTTGCTGACAAGCCTGCAGAAGCCAGGGCCCTTCCTCATGAAGCCACACAGCATGCTTCTAGTCCAGGAGTCAGAGAACGTTAGAAACGATCCAGGCAGAAGGGAGAGAGACTTGCAGCCCCAGTTACTGCTTTGTGCCAGTGGAGTGAGTTGCAGATCAGCAACAAGGCATTGGTGCTACAAAATGGCTGCTACCCACCTTTGGGTCGTCTCCTTGACAGGATTACTAAGCGTTAGCCAGTACACTGTTTTCTTGAATTCTGTGTTGTCTCCTGGAACCTTGTTTCTTATAGCAAATGATCCAGCCTCCTTAATATGTTGCATTTGTATCTAAATATGAGCAGTATTTTCTAGCTTTAGTCTCAAAAAACAAGATTAATGTAAGTCAGTTAATTACTATAGCACATTTGTATTTTGTTTTTTATTAGATGGAATGAAGATGTTAATAGAGCCCTTGATATTTCTACTCATTTCATTAAATATGAAATGTATATTTATAAACATAAATATCTAACATAATGTGTTGAATATTTATGCAATGCTTTGCTGCCAAAGTCCATATGTATGTATATCCATGGATTTTGAGATAATTTTCTGAATTGATGGATTGATGTAACACAATGACTCTCTCTGCATTATCAACCTTTTAGTTATGAATAGCTTTCAGCTATTAAGCATGAGGAATTAACTCTCAGATGAATTTTGAGCAAAAAAGAGATCCTGGTAGCTCTTAAGATATATTGTGAATTGCTGTGATGATATGCCATTAAATTTATTCCAAAGGATATTTTTTGAATTGCCTGCGGAAATATGAGTGCTTTTTTTCCTTCTTTTTAATCATGGCACTTGCCCCAGGTTGCCAAAAAAGCAGCCATCAGCATTCTTTAGTGACGGCGGCTTAGTACTCTCAGCCATCTTATCTCCTCTGTTGCATGGATGACGTTTTTTATCAGTGAATACAAACAGTAAAATGGAACCATAATCCTACCATCGTTACACAGAAGGTCCCCAGCTGCTTCTCTGACACTTGTAGCCTATCTATCTGCTAAAGAAACTAGGCACACAAGCACAAGAGAACCTATTCACAAATTATATGTATTGCAAAGTAACACAATTATTACAGATGACAGATAATGAAATGATGAAGGCATAAAGACTAGTTAAAGGAAAAATAATAAAGGGACCATTTTGTTAGTAATTTTACAAAGATTGGATGACATCTATGGAGCTGAACTCAAAATATCTACCTGCTATTTCTTATATCAGGTTATTTTTTCAGAAGTGTATCATTAACTCCCGTTACTGTATGATCCCTTGATGGGAGACTTTGCATGCCACACATAAAAACCTCAGGATATTTTATCTTGATCTTTAAACAAAGAACCTGAAGACATCATTTTATGCATAAAATGACAAAGAGAAGAATAGCAGCTATAACAGGCACAAAACCTTAAAACTTTTAGTACATAAATAGGTTTTAGCTTTGCTTCTAAAACAAAGGGAACTCCGTATAGGTTTTCACAAATACTCTAACTAGTTCTGTACTGCAGCACAATGTTATTTTTATAGATAGCTGGACAGAAGAGAATAGACTCAAATGAAAACCTAAAGAAGTTATAGAAATATCTTACATACAGCTATTTCCATATGAACCTTATAATCAAGGGATATTTATTAAACACAAACGATGTGTCATACCTGTTTTAAAAGCAGGGATTATAAAGATGAATAATGAGCCTCGCTGCCTATTATGAACCCACAGACTAGTGGGAGAACACATGTAAATAGCTAATTATAAACCTGATTTTCATGTTCTCTCTTAAGGTCAATATTGGGTATGTGGGCGATTCTACAATTATTTGTTAAACCACACAGATACAGCACACACACACACTCACATACACTCTTCTATATCGTTTTGTATGTATGATATATTCTATAGTATAAACAAATATTGAAAAGACAGATTCTATCAGAACAGAGCCATGCTGGCTAAGGAATTCTCCAACTCTCAAAGAGCTGCAAAGTGAAAAAACAAAGAAACGAATGAACAACTCCACATAGCAGTGTGCTCACAGTGTGCCTATGTCTGTTCGCCATTACCATACAGAAAATGATACACAACTAAATGACATCCTTAATTACTATGCACTTATTAATATAAATCTTTATTGTCAAAATAACTAAGTTTGATCTTGGTAAAATGTACTAGCTGTGTGAAATCAAACAGCTGTTGGAATTGAGTCCCTTTTCTTATCAGTAAAGTATCTGGGTGGAATAACTATGACACTGCTCCCTCCTTCCTGCCTCCTATCCCCGTTGAGCCTACACAACAGTTTTGTGTCCTCAAATACTTTTCTTAAAGAGTCCCATCAAACTCTGTCGCCTAGTATCTAGCTCCAATGCTACATTCCAGAGAGACTCTTCTAGCCACTATGCATTGAGCCCCAACTCCACTTGACCACCACTCTCTCGTATTACCATTTTAATTCTTTTCAGATTACTTAGAACAATCTAAAATTTGGGCCCATGAATATTTATTGAATGGAAGAGTAAACATATGGGAAAAACACCTAACATTAAATGTGGCACAACGAAATTCAATAAATGTTATTTTCCTCCCCATCAAATCCATCCCACTCCTCAATTCCAGGTTAATTTTCGTAGAATACTATTTCACTACTGCAATACCTTCTTCAAAACAATAATTTTAGCGCCAGCCTAGTGGTGTAGTGGTTAAGTTCAAGTGCTTCACTTTGGCGGCCCAGGGTTTGCAGGTTCGGATCCTGGGTGCAGACCAAGCACTGGTCATCAGGCCAGGCTGTGGTGGCATCCCATATAAAATAGAGGAAGATTGGCACAGGTGTTAGCTCAGTGACAACCTTCCTCAAGTAAAAAGAGGAAGATTGGCAACAGATGTTAACTCAGGGCCAATCTTCCTCACAAAAATAAAAAAAAAAAGTAGTCGGAACAAATTAAAACTCTTTATTATTCAAGGCTTAGTAAAATGTAATCTGAATTTCCTTTCTCACTTTATTTTTGGCTACATTCCCTGAAGTTATGCTCTTAACAAAATTAATCTCTGCATTATTTTCTTCTTCACTCCCTCTACCTGAAATGCCTTCCATCATTACTACGTATTCCTCCTTCCAAACCCAGGCTTCATCTGATCATGGGAAAATTCCCTTTGTGGGAAGGTCCCTAGGGAATAAACAGTATCTAAACAGTAGCTTTCTTCTCACTATTAAGCCTAGAATTTGTCCCAAAATGAACAAATAAAGAGTGTGACTAATGTCATTAGTTATAAGCTTAAAAACATCTAAAGATAATAAGATATTGCGAAATCAGTATTTTGTAAATCCATCTGGAAGTATGCTATGATAATCTGGAATCCCTGGTCCTGTTCTCATTCTCAAAGCCTTCCACTCTCCTCTGAGCTTTCCTTCACCCCCTACCCCATAGCAATTTCTATCTACTCTGCAATCTTAAAGGTTTTATTATTTACAATTGTTTTGACAATCTATTTCTATATAAACTTCTTGTAGCATTATCCTCTTCTTTTGTATATTCTAAATTGGGCCTTATACCTAATAAATGCTCAATAATTCAGGGTTAATTGAATGAATTCCACATCACACTGTGGAATGCCAATTCAATTTTGTAACCTGTCTTTACAAGAAAGATACTGATTCCATTAACAGAATTGTTCATGTGGCAATTATCATCATTAAGATAAATTAAATTAATGGATGAGATATCCATTTCTTTAGACTTTAGAAAACTGGGCTTAATGATTAGAAACTTTTCACCACATTAACAACACTTATCAAATTAACATGTCATGTTTTCGTTCATCCAAAACACACATTTATAGAAATTAAATGATTAGATCAGTGTAAGTGATTTTGAAATTTTTTCCTCTAGTAAATTCATTTAAAGAAAAGCATCAATAATTTACTCCAAATAAGGTGATTATAAATATTTCCTACAAAGTCCTGCTTATGTTAGTATGCTATGAGTTTTCATTAATTTATTTGTTAATTTCATTTGACCAATAACCACTGGGATTAAACTAATATAAAAATACAGACGCACTATCATGACTAATATTAATATTGCATTTTGGTTAAAAAAAGGTAAAATAAAGATATTTACCAGCAGGCTTTGCCATGAATAAAGGAAACTGTTTATCATGAATTGTTCATGGAAATCCCTAGCTCCTCTCCACTATAAAAGTCATAACGCTAAGCATAAATAACTGAAGAAAAATTTCTCCCGTCACAGTTTTCAAAAATGCTAAGGTTGAAACTTCTTTCCTTTGCCAGTTAACATTTTGAGTACTTTCTCTAATATTTTGGTTAATTTGTCAATAAATTAGGAAATCATCAATAAGGAGGGAATCTATTTTTGCATAATATTTAGTCATTAAAAACCTAATCCTATTTAATTGAAAATATATACTTTGTATTCAGTTCTACATAGAATTTTTTCACAATCTCAATTCTGACCTTGACTCAAAAATTCCTCTTGGGATGGCAAATAAAGTTGTGTTCCTTCCTGTTTAGCATTTTCTTTTGTTTCTACCCAGAATCTCTATGTCTTCTTTTGGGGAGGGTTTAGACTAGACGAAAAGAGGCAAACGTCATTTTCTGTGCTTTTTCTATTCATGCTCTTTTCTTAGCTAATGGGCAGGGAGGTCATGATCCATTTTATGACAAGCACACGACCATCAGCTCTTCCACAGATTGTACTTAGTCGTAGTTACTTGGAAAAGAACATCTTGACTTTGTGTTTAGAAGATATAAATATAAATATATAAATGCATGCATTTATGTAACTATATAAACGTGTGTGTGTGTGTGTGTGTATGGCTTCTACTTCTTTAATAGTCATTGCTTTAATATCTTAATAGTCTATTTATTTACTATCCATGACTCATTTTTCCCCTGACACCATTTGGTGGTTATCTGAAATTTAAACTATTGGTTATTATGGATATATTTTATTTTCACTTTTATTTTGTGGGATTGTCTTTGTTTTTATTATTTTTTCTTTTTAAAGACAAAACTTGTTTCCTAAAGCATTTGATCATCTTTAAGTGTATTTTTCCTGAACAAGTTTTAAGTACTTCCTTCAAAATTCTTTTCCATGAAGGTGTTTATATGTAAACACTTCTGAAGCTTATGTTCCTGAGAACATTTTCATCATGATCTCATATTTAAATTACAGTCTGGCTATAAAATTCCCATTCAAAGATCTTTTCCCTCCATATTTTGAAAATATTCTTTGCTTGTCTTCTTGCAACCAATGGTTATTCTTACTATGGAAGAACACGTTATCATTCTGTGTACAATCTGTTCTTTCTCTCTGAAAGCTTTTAGGATTTTCTTTGTCTTTGATATTCTCTAGTTTTAATATAAATTGTGGGCTTTTTCTTATTGCTCCCTTTTGTTTTCTAAAGGTATTTTTAGTCTTATTTGGTCCGTCTGAGAACTTTATCTCTATTTTTTTCAACTATTTATCCTTTTCATTTGTATTTTTCTTTCTGAGATTGCTATTATCCGATGCTTAGTATTTCTGCTATACTCTCATTTCTATTATATTTACTATATCTTCAACATTTACTCCTTCCTTTGAGTGAGTTTCTCCATCTCCTTTGCCAGTGGACTAATTTAATTCTCAGATGTATTCCTTCTATAATTTACTGCACTTGTCAAACCAGCAGGTTAAAAACCCAAGCACTACAACCTATGCAAGGTGCACATGTAAAGCTGGTGAATGGGAGGAATTTGGAAGAAGATGGTCAATAAAATGCATGCAGTCTTCCAAAATCCTGCCATCATGCCAAAAGGACTGTTTGGACCTGGCATTTTTGTATGAACCATTATGTCCAGGGGGACATTTAGAAATGTTTTGTTTATACAAGTTTTTGTTTTTCTCTTTTATTTCTAAAAGAGAGCGTAATACTAAGGATCAAATAAGCATTAGATCACGCAAGCGATTTGGAAATGTGTGAAATTTACAATTTGTGTTGGAATCTTGCTGGTGTGCCAAACATTCTTTACTTGAACACCAGTAGCCTAGAAGTTTAGATAAAACCATTGGTTTTAGCTGACTGCTGAGTCAACATCTTCCTGTGGCTGAGTTACAAATATCACACAGGGATAAAGTGGCTTGTCTTTCCACTCTATCTGTTATATTCTTTGATTCAACTATTATATTCTTTGCAACTAAATTTTTTTCTTATTTCCTTTCTTCTTTGCTTTGTTTTGTTTTTCTTTTATTTTGCTAATATTGTCTCATAACTTTTAGTGTGTTATTTTACCACCTTGATCCATCTACTCTAATGTCTCTGCTTCTGATGGAATGACTTATTTTTTTTTACTTGAAGTAGTTAAACACCCCAAATTCCGATTATTTTGCCCTGTGAGTTTATATTTCCATTGAGGATACTGGGAACTGTCCAGTAATGTGTATAAGGGAAGGCCCTGACATCAGACCTCTATCTGAGTCATCCCCAGCAAGCTCAAGCTAAACTGGGATGAGTCCTACCATAGAAATCTACAGACTTGAGAACAGTGCAGTTAATCTATTCTCAAACCAAGAAAACAATTCATCACTTCAAGACATTACCCTCCACCTCCAGGGAGAAACAGACTTGAGGGGAAGGACTCCTTGGATTGTATTTTACCAGCGTGAGGTGTTCAGAAGACTAGTATTTGGAAAACAAATTCCACAGACTGGTTAGTCTTCACACATGTTTTCTTTAAATTACTAACCCAAACAGTTTTTATTTTATCCCCAAGTACACCTACCCCAGAGGTCTGATTTACCATAGGTAGGGGATCAGGCACTGATAATAATAATGATGATGATAATAATAATAATAATAAAAGGTAGCATAGGGTTAGATATGAGAAGTGATATCATAGAATCCTTTCTTATCTTATTAGAGTGATGCTTGCCCACCTTTTGCCACAAGCTAAAGCCGCTATCACTAAGGCAGACCTGTTCAAAAGATGGATGTTCCCCCAGGGTTTCTACTCACTTGGTGTTTCAGTCTTTAATTCCCTGGGGTTGGTCTTGGGGAGGATGCCAGCAGTTTTTGCTAGATCAGCATAATGATAAGAACTGGTGGTTCTAATATTTCTACATTAAGAGATTTATTGAGGTTTGCTTCCAGTCAATTTTTATAAATATTTTATATCACCTGAAACTATTTAATCTCTGTCATCAGAGTTTAAAGAGTGATCTACAGTTTTACTAGAATGATACATTGTATTATTTGGAAGCAGTGTTTCTTTATTATCTGAATTTATGGCAGTCAATTTTCCTATTATAGACTTTATGCTGAGTTTCCCTTACATTTCCTTCTATTTTTGATTTATAAATTTTGATGCTTTTTTATTTGGTAAAGAAAGATTTACAGGGCTAACCTCAGTGCCGTAGTGGTTAAATTCAGCATGCTTTGCTTCAGCAGCCCAGGTGTGGTTCCTGGATACGGACATACATCACTCTCTTAGAGGCCATACTGTGCTGGTGGCCCACATACTAAAAAATAGAGGAAGACTGGCATGGAAGTCAGCTCAGGGTGAACCTTCCTTAGCAAAGGAAAAAAAAAGAAATATTTACAGTGTTTGTGTCCTTTGTGGTTTTTATCTCTCTTTATCATTTTAAATGTAATCCCTGAATTCATATTTGTTTGGCAGTCACATTGTGTTCCAAAGTTAATATTGGTTTGGTTAATGACTTTGTCCTATCTTTATAAATATTTCAGAACTGATACTTGAATGTAGTCAATTGTTTACTAGATTTCGTGATATAATCTGTGTTTAGTTTCTTCCCCTTATGTTTATTTGAAAGATTAATAGTATGATTTTGTATAGTGAGTTATACATATGCATTTAGTTTATTTAACTTTACTATTTTGATTGATCAGCTTTAAAAATGTAAAGAGTGTACTAGAACTCCCTAATGAGTTTTTTTAACTCTTTCTCAAGTAAATTGCTTATTTCTGTTTCATTTAGTTCTTTTTCTAGGGTTTTGTCCTGGTCTCTTGTCTGGAATGTATTCCTTTGCCTCCTCATTATGCCTATTTTTCTGTACTTATAGCTATGCATTAAGTGAGTCAGCTATGTCTCCTGATCTTGGAGAAGTGGCCTTATGTAAGAGATGCCTTTTGAGGCCCAGCACTGTGCTTCTCTCTCATCACCAGTCCAAATGATCCAGGACTGATCCCTGTTTGGGCTACTTGTGTCTTTCTGCTGTGGCAGGTTGCTCTTACTGCAGGTCCCCAGGGGGTCTAGTCTTTCCTTCCCTGGCTGGCTGTTTGTGAATTGGGGAGCCCAGTACCATGGCTACAAGGTCTAATAGCACACTCCTGTTCCAGTTTTCCTGTTAATTGTGGCTGTTTGCTATGCTCGGGGGTTTACAGTTGCTGTAGGCCTCAGGCCTTCAAGGTTGTTGGCATCTCTCTTAGGATGGCAGCTGAATGTGGCTGGCCCTAGGCACAGGAGCACCCAATTGTTTCAGGCTTTGGAAAGTGGAGCTAATTCTCTTTGTGGCTGATTGTGAAACACAGGTCTTCTGCCACTGATAAGCCCCATTCCCCACAGGTCCACACACACCATCAACACAGCCCTGGTCCATGCATACTTCCTCACCTCCTGGAGTGTCCCAGAGTTCCCTTAGACTGTTCTCATTCTGTCTAATTCTTTTTTCTTTCATCTGTTTGGTTTGTGTCTCTTTTATCTGTTCAGCTCTAGTTTCTTCAAGCTCACTGATCCATTCTGTATCATCTACTCTGCTATTGAGCCCATCTAGTGAATTTTTCATTTCAATTATTGTATTCTTCATTTCTGATTGGTTCTTTTTTATATTTTCCAATTCTTTGTTGACGTTCTCACTGTGTTCATCCAGTCTTCTCTCAAGTACCATGTCTGCCTGGGGAAGGGAAACAAAAGAAAAAAATGAACAAATGGGACTACATCAAACTAAAACCTTCTGCACAGCAAAGGAAGCCATCAACAAAATGAAAAGACAACCTAACAATTGGGAGAAGAAATTTGCAACCCATATATCAGAAAAGAGGTTAATCAACATCAAAAAAACCAACAATTAAATTAAAAAATGAGCAAATGACCTGAACAGAGATTCCTCCAAAGAAGATATACAGATGGCCAACAGGCATATGAAAAGATGCTCTACATCATTAGCTATCAGGGAAACGCAAATCAAAACTACAATGAGGTATCATCTCACTCCAGTCAGAAAGGCTATAATTAACAAGACAGGAAACAACAAATGTTGGAGAGGATGTGGAGAGAAGGGAACCCTAGTACACTGCTGGTGGGACTGCAAACTGGTGCAGCCACTATGGAAAGAAATATGGAGCATCCTCAGAAAATTAAGAATAAATCTACCATAGGATCCAGCTATCCCACTGCTGAGTATTTATCCAAAGAATTTGAAAACGCAAAGGCATAAAGATACTTGCATCCCTATGTTCATTGCAGCGTCATACACAATAGCCCAGACTTGGAAGCAACCTAGGTGCCCACCAAGGAATGAATGGATAAAGAAGATGTGGTATTTATACACAATGGACTACTACTCAGCCATAAGAAATGATGGAATCTGGCCATTTGTGACAACATGGATGGTCCTTGAGGGTATTATGCTAAGGGAAATAAGTCAAAGGGAGAAAGTCAAATACCATATGATCTCACTCATAAGTAGAAGATAAAAACAACTACAAACAAATGCATAGCAACAGAGATTGGATTGGTGGTTACCAGAGGGGAAGGGGTTACGGAGGAGGGTGAAAAGCATGAATAGGCACACATGTGTGGTTATGGATTTATAATTAGTCTTTGTTTGGTGAATAACATGTAATCTACACAGAATTTTAAATATATTATGATGAACATCTGAAAGTTATATAATGTTATAATCCAATATTTCTGCAATGAAAATAAAAATTAAAAAAGAATTTAAACATCAAAAAACACATTAACAACAGTTAAAAGAAAAAATGAAAATAAGAATCAACAATGTTTAACAGAAAATACACAAACATGTACATATATACACACATATAATAACAACCCATGAAGCAAATTTAATAGTAAAACAAGCAAATGTGGATATTAAAGTAAGTGTAGATAGACAAAAATGTAAAATAAGACCTATAAAATTTCAGGAAGGATACTGAAGAGTAAAAAAAACAAGCATTTCAGAAAATAAGAACAAATTACGCAGATTGACTACATCTGCTGAGTGTTTAATGAAGAACACAAGGGACTGAATACAGAGATCCAAGAAAATTGAACAGGAAAATAAATATTTTAAAGTAGAAATAAAGTGATAGATAAAGAGGAAAGGCAAAAAGGATCCAACATAAATATAATTTGATCCTCTGAAAAATAGAAACAACCAAGAATAAAGCAAGTTTAATATAAAAGAACTTTAAGGTAACTTTTCAGAAATTAAAGAAAATATGAAACTGCGTTTTGAAAGGACCTATGTCAATAATTAGGAAAATGGACTTAGAAGATCAACTCTGAGACATGAACTTTTCAACCATTAAACTTGGACAAAAAAAGGTCTTTTGGGCATCCAGGCAAAACATCAAAGAATGGAAAAAAAGAAAATAATTGTTTGTTACAAAATGACTTAATAGAATATTTTAAAATGTACAACTTTAGAAGAACATTTTTTAAAAACTCAAGGAAAGGAAGTTTGGACCAAAGATTTTCTTCCAAGTTAAATTTTTTAAAAAAATCAGGAACTATAGAAAAGCTATGTTTAACATTGATGAATACTGTACCCATGAGCTATTCCAGAAGAATTTAGAAGATGTACTTTAGAAGGAATTTAATCTTGACTAAGCAATGATTGAGAAAATTATGCAAAAGGATTGGTAGTAAGAAATATACACACAGCACACATAAACATATTAACTCTTTGATTAAAACAAAGATTGAAATGAAGATAGAATAATAATCTGTAAAAGTTATATGCTCTGAAAAAGTAAACATTACAATAATAAACAAATCTTTATTTAACCAATTTGAGGAAAAAAGGAGATAATACCTAGTTGAGAAGGATAACTTCTAGTAAATTATATCTGCATAAAACTTTTAAAAGACCAATTTCCACAGAAGAAATATTCAAAGAACTATCTCCCTCACTCAGAGAAAAGAAGTTTTTAGACAAGACCATATGTGAATATAGTTCTGCAAACTTTCAAAGACCAGATACTTTCAAAGCTATCTAAACTGTTCCTAATCATAAAAAAGTAAGAAAAAAATCTTAAAATTCCTTTCATGAAATAGCACAATATTGATACTATCCCTGATTAAGATTATATAATAAAAGTAAATTACAGCCCAATCTTGGCAATAATTACCATAAAATTGTTCTAAAATATTAACAATAAAATCCAGCAACATATTAAAAATAATATAAGATGACCAACTGGGAGTTATTCCAGAAATAACAAGTTGATTCAATATTAGGATAGTCAGCAACTTAGTTTATTAGAATAATAGGAGACTGTAGAAAAAATGAAATAATACATCATCTCTAAAGCTCCTTAAAAAGATTTGACAAAACTGAACACTATTTTTGGTGAAAGAAAGAATAAATTACAAGTCAGTCAATGAATACTTGTTACTTCGGTATCATATACATATGAAAAACAGTATCTTTATTCATGAAAAAAATAAAAACATTCTAGATAAAGTCAGGAGGAAGACAAGCTCTCCACATCCTCATTTCTGTTTAACATTATATAATATGCTTAAGCAAAATAGAACAATTAGAGGCATAAGAATTAACCTTATTTGCAGTTGAAAACCCCAATAGTATCAATGAGAAAAAGATACCTTATAAGATGATTTAGTAAGGTAGTAGGATATAAAATCAGCATACAGAAATTCATCATTTTCAATTTTGCCAGTGGTTCACAGTAGGATGAACTTTTGCCTCCCGTTCTCACAGGGGACATTTGAGAATGTCTGCAAATATTTATTTATTTTTTCTTCTGAGGAAGATTCGCCCTGAGCTAACATCTGTGCCAATCTTCCTCTATTTTTGTGTGTGGGTTGCCCCGGCAGCCTGGCTGCTGATGTGTGGTGTAGGTCCATGCCTAGGGACTGAACCCAGACCCCCAAAGAGGAGTGTACCGAGCTTAACCACCAGGCCATGGGGCTGGCCTCTTCAAATTTTTGATTGTTACAGGTGTAGGAGAGGGATTGAGGGTGCTACTGGCATCTAGGGAACAGCATCCAGGGATGCTGCCGCCAAACATCCTACAGGGCACAGGAGAGCCCCCACCTCCCCGACAAAGAAGTATCCAGGCCGAAATGGCAATAATGCCAAGGCTGAGAAACTTTGATATATACTAACAAACAATTAAATGTTACAATGGAAAAGAGACATGTATATTTGTAAATGAAATATGAAATATCTAAAAATAAACAATTTAAGTGTAGAAATTTATCATGAAAATTGTAAAATGCTCCTAAAATACAAAATAAATTCCATCAAATGGAAAGACACCCAATGTTCTTGAACAAGAAGGACCCTCATAAAACATTTGGGTTCTGTCTGAATTACTGAGCAAATTTAATGTGGAGCAAAGAGATTGTCCTTCTGGGACTCAACAAGTTGACCAAAACAAAACAAAACAAAAAAATAGGATATAAAGATAAACAAGGAAATTGTGAATAAATCCAAGTATAAATGGCATGTCTCATATGATAAAAGTGACATTTCAAATCACTGAGGGGAAGATAGTATGCATGTGGGTATGCATAATCCCTATTGATTAATAATTGATATATATATTTGTTTAATCAATAGGGAACCTCTCTCTCTTTTTTAAAATACCTTTTATTTCATGTAGAAACTGGATCATTTTTCTTATAGCATTCTTCACATTTGGAATTCAACTCATTTTTTTCTTGGGGTATCATTTGACTTGTTCCTATTCCTTTTCTTTCCTATGAACTGTTAGATGTAGAGGTTTTATTAGACTTAGATTCAAGACTTAGGCAAAAATGCTAGCAGCAAAAATGCTACTTCATCAGTAACACGATATATTTCCTATTCTATTACATTATGAGACATAGAAAAATATGATTATTTTTGTTTAAGTAGAAGGATTGATCAGTGGATCAGCCTGATAGCATTATTATAAACTGTACATTACCTGTTCTCCTAATGATTTTAGCGTTGTTAATGATCATTACATGTATCTATTATTTATCCTAGATTTCCAGCTGGTCTGGAATGGGGGTACACATGCTAAAACCTACAAATCCTGTGGCTCTGCACAATTTCCTCACGTCTATTGCTGGGAAAGAAGTTTGACATTTGTTGTGCTGTAAAATTTGCAATTTTATGATGTTATGAGGTTTGATCTAAAGACGGTGAAAGACATGAAATGTAGACCAGAACCCAAGCTGCAGTTGAATCCAAGTCCAGCTAAACTCAGTCTGGATCAGCTGACCCCCAACTGATGAGACAATGAAAAATTGTTGTTTTAAGCTGTTGTGTTTCTTACATGGTGTTCCTGTGCCAGTAGCTAAATGACTGAATGCCACGATAATGAACAAGACACTCGAAAGGTTCATAGATGTTGGTGCTGACAAAAGTATCAGGGTAGGTGAGGCAAATTCATATTTTTTTGATGAAGGCATATCTCTGTCCCTCTATAATGAGAGGCGTTCAATAGAATGCAGCTAATATCAGGTCACTGGCTTGTTCCCTCGGGGAAAAATAGCATATTAGAAACTCAGTTTGGGGTTCTGTGCCTGGCAGATGATCAGCCTTGGTGAGTGGAAGTCCATATTGTTGAGCAAAGGCCTAACTTATATCACTTTTACCATATCCCTTTTTTTCATAGGTCTTGTTAGAATGCACTGAAGAGGTCAGAGAAACAGCATCTTTGAAGTGGTTGTCCTTTGGGAGTTTTTGAACAGGAAACACATAACCTTACCAGGATCTCTTGGCATCAATCCTGTTCTATCTGTGTTCCTGGTGAACCAGCCATATCATTAACTGTTAGATCCATACTTCTGGCCATCTCTTCTTCCAGGAAGAGAACAAATGTCTACCCACAGGGGCATTTAACATCCCCATGTCTTTCTGGCCTGAATCAGACTGTAATGCTCCAGTGGTCCATTTCCAGCACATGCTAGTATAAAGGAAAAGTATGTAGAAAACAAGGGTGACTATTTTCTGTTGTCAACTGGTCATAAAGAAGTCTCCACGAGTTCTTTGAACTATGAGGTTCTGAGTGTGGATTGACAAGAGAAATACTTGGTGACATTAAATTGATGGTGACTTAAAGGAATTTGACCATGTTGGCTGAGAATGGTCAGCAAGAAGGAGAAGGATATATCCAAATTTTAGGAAATCATATCAATCCCTGCTAAGTCTCTAAAGGAGAAGGTGCTGGAACAGCTCTAGAAGTTTTTAAGAAAATAATTCTGACAGCACAATAACAAATGATTCCATTGAGAAAGCATTTTGGAAGGTATTGAAATATAGTTATCTTAAATGCTTGATGGAAAAAAGCAAGGCTTAAATTATAAACAAATACCCAAAGAGCTCAATGCAATTTTATAAAGAACTATATGTTAAGCTCATTGAATTTTTTATATAAAACCTGAAAAGAATATAATGAAGAATCAGTCACATCCCAAATAATGAACCAGCATTTATGGGAAAAAAGAAAACTAACAAAGGATAAGAAAGGTGATTTTAGTCATACTCAGAGGAAGAATAGCCAGAAATCTGTCAGCTTACTCCTTGAGAAATATGTTATAATGCTAATGATGACATTGAGGAAAAAAATCCCTCCACTCCTGTTGTGCCCTCTTTTTTCTTGTTAAAGAAAAGTGTCACACTGGAATAGAAAATTTAGTACTTGCTATTGGTAAGAAGAAATTTAAATCCAAATAAAGGGAGGAAATTGTAAGAGAGTAACTAGATCATTTTTCATATTCTATGCTGCATGAATTAAATTCTGAGACACTGAAAGATAAAACAATCAAAATGCAGAAGTATCACCACCGAAAATTAGTAGAGACGTAGAGCAAAAATCAGACAAAGGCATTTACAAGTTTTGAGGCCAAACAGAAGGGATATTCTGCAAACCAAAGGTCTTAATGCCAGGTCTGAATAATTTTCCAGAGTCTATTAATAAAAGAACAGTGTTGGAACACCTATAAAGGAGAGTGGTGATGATGAGGAACTAATAGAAGCTCATTAAATAAGTCACAGTAGGTTAGTTCAACTGTCTTTTTTCACATGATTATGAGACTATAAGCTCAGAGAAGTGCTACAGACAATGAAAATGATTTTCAGCAAGGTGTTTGACAGATCTTCACATGATATCCTGTTGTGTAAAACGGAGAAATATATACAGCATGGGAAAGTGGGTGAAGGAATGTAGCCAAAAAGCAATCAACAAGGCTCAAGTGCAAGTCATTTTGACATGTTCTATGATTTTCCCCTGATTCTTTTCTTTATCATAGCTCTATGAATTGGACACAAATTATTTTTTGGAAATAATGTATATTTTGGATAACAAATTTAGCATTCAAAAAGATATCTGCAGGCTAGGAAGATGCGTTAAATGCAAAAGTTTACAATTGAAAATAGATAGTGTGGGGCTGACCGGATGGTATAGTGGTTAAGTTCACACACTCTGTTCAGCAGCCCGGGGTTCACAAATTTGGATCCTGGGTGCAGACCTAGCACTGCTCCCCAAGCCACCCTATGGTGGCGTCCCACATTAAATAGAGGAAGATTGGCACAGGTATTAGCTCAACAACAATCTTCCTCACACACACACACACAAAATGGATAGCTATGGAGAGACATGACAACAAAAAGAAAAGAAAGAAGAGGAGGAGGAAAGACGGAGAACAGAAAAGACCAAGGGAGAAGCAGATTTTAATAGCATAATGGTGGGAAAGTAGCACTTTTAGTTAGGAATCTGTTTTAGCCTAAACTAAAACTATAGTGTAGACATGACAATTAAAGCAAAACTATTTTCCTAACCAATTCGCCCAAAGATGGATACCCAATAAACCATGCTTCCCAGCACTCTTGGGATCCCTCAACTTGAGTAGATCCTTCAACTTGAATTTGGGCTGGCCCTATGATTCACTATAAAGTACTAGAATGTATCTGATGTGACATTGAGACAACTTCTGAGGCTAGTCAGAAAATGCCTTTCAGGTTCTGCCTTGATCTATTGGAGTACTCACTCTGGATAAAGCAAGCTGCCATACAATCTGACTGCCCTGGGATGACTGATGACTATCCAGTGAGGTGTCCAAGCTAGCTATGCTGAGAACGAGATGACCAACCAAGCCAGGCACCAGACCTGAAGTAGAGAAGCCTCCATTTGACTCTAACCTCAGCTATCAACCCCCTGAAACCATATATAAGACCCCAAGCAATAGCTGTCCAGCTGAATCTGGTCCCAGAACCAGACAAATAATAATAAATTCTTGTATTTAGACACTCAGTTTTTGAGTGGTTTCCACATAGCAAGAGATAACTGGAATGACCCAAAACTTGATTTGGACTTAGGCTACATTGATATAATTATATTCCTATTTAGAACAAGGATGGTAGGGAGTAGTGGTGGGGTGGGGTGGGAAGAGTGTCCCATTCTACCTGTTTTAGGTCATACGGCACTTAGATTGTAGTACTTCATTTTGAGGGTTGTACTTTAAGAAATTTACTCACAAATTGAATTTCATCACAAGAGAGGAGAAGGAATAGAATGATGAGAGGAGCCATTTTGTTTAAGAAATAACAAGCAACTAAAGGTGTTTTACTTGGAAAAAGAATAAACCCAAATAAGGTAAAAACATATGTCTTGCTTTACCTAGGTCAGTTTTAGTTTGTGTCTGTTGTCTCAATGTCTCTCCTATTTAGCATTGAGTCAATTCTTCATTACCTTAAAATAAACTAGAATGGGTTTATCTGTCCCACTTTGTACTTTCAGTTTCTAATATGGCCTCACCTGGTAGTACATGAGACTTTTGCATTAGACAGAATTCTCACTTTAACATGTAGTTTAATTTGAAAAATGATTAGCAAAGTCTTGAATCTTCTCTCAACCTTTTCCAGATTAGACATAACCAATACCTCCTTTTCAGAAACAGAGTGTATAACACCAAGTGACAAACCTAAGAGGTCTCAGACACAGATATGAATGAACACTAAAGTTCTTTGGACTGAGACTGTAATCAGAGAAATATTCAATGTGCATGGACCCTGCCAGCAGTGGATCTGTGGTCTGAGAGGCCAATTAAATCACTAGGTTGTAGTGCACAGTGTCAATAAAGGAAATTATAAGTTACAGCTACCTGAGATGCTTATGAGAACTAGAAGCTGAGCAATGCTCCTGAGGAACTAATGTAGAGAAAGAAGTTTG
The DNA here is from genome assembly GCF_037783145.1 of Equus przewalskii. NCBI lineage: Eukaryota > Metazoa > Chordata > Mammalia > Perissodactyla > Equidae > Equus > Equus przewalskii. Next base: position 33,347,021 of record NC_091850.1, read on the forward strand.
AATGTCTTTGATAATGTGTTTTTGAAATTTATTTTATGATGTAAATATATAACTATATATATTTTATATTTGTAATACCTTTTTATTCTGAAGTAAACACACTTGGTATCAATACTTTCTTCAAAAAATATCTGTTAAATAATAAATCAAGAAAAAACATCTCTGTTTCTCAAGAAAGGTGACAGTGAATATGTGTCTTGTACAGGTTATCAAAATTTGGTGGTCACCATGGGTAGCTTTGAACTATCACAACATATAAATCAGAAAACAAAAATCTATTTATGAAGTATTGACCTCTAATTCATAGTTTAAGTCATTGTCAGAAGGCTGCATACTAACATTATGGTTTAATTGGTACAAGAGCAGATGTTGCATTTGCATATAATACTGTAAAGAATGATTTTTCATTTAGATCAAGTGACTGATCTTCCAAGTTAATCCTTTTTATTCCAAGATTTTTTGTGCATGTAAGAGAAATGAAGACAAAGTCGGTATGTTGACTCTGTTTGAAGAAGTTCAAAAAATTCAGTGACACCAGTTGTACATAAGTGACATTAGATTCTTCAAAACTAATTTCAGTAATTGTTTGATTTTCATCATCCAATTCTTGGAATCAAAGGTTTTAGAAATTAATTCTGTCAAAGATGAGACATCTGACATCACTGTGCATACTATTGTAAATTCAATTAAAATGTTGAGTAGAAGATAAAATTACTTTTTTGTGGCAATAATAAAAACAGAAACTTGAGAGAACCATTATGGTTACAACTATGTTGTTACAGAAACAAAACTTTAAGACAGAAATGTATTTGAAACTAGTTGAATGCTCACAAATTTCCTAATCATATCCAGAAATTCTGCAATATTCTTTCAATTAAAATAGAAATTGACACCTACAGCTACAGCAAATATTAAAACATTCCAGCTCCTAGTTAGATTTACACTAAGGTTGATTTACCTCAGTCCATGCTGTTCCAAAAAACTAACAAGGCGTGCTAAAATGCAGGACAAAACACAGTCTGAAGAGACAAAGTAAGCATTAGTTCCAGTCTCAGATATGTTTCAGAATCAGGAATTACGAGAAAGTGAATCTAGAATAACTATGATTAACACATTAAGGACTCTAATGGAAAAAGTAGACAACATGCAAGAACAGATTGGTAATATAAGCAAAGAGACAGAAACTCTAAGAAATAATCAAAAGGAAATGCTAGAAATCAAAAACACTATAAGAGAAATGAAGAATGCCTTTGATTAGCTCACAGTAGATTGGACACAGATGACCAAAAGAATCACTTAGCTTGGGGTTGGCCCCGTGGCCGAGTGGTTAAGTTCGCGCGCTCCGCTGCAGGCAGCCCAGTGTTTCATTGGTTCGAATCCTGGGCGCGGACATGACACTGCTCATCAAACGACGCTGAGGCGGCGTCCCACATACCACAACTAGAAGGACCCACAACGAAGAATATACAACTATGTACCGGGGGGGGCTTTGGGGAGAAAAAGGAAAAAATAAAATCTTTAAAAAAAAAAAAAAAAGAATCAGTTAGCTTGAAGATATGCCAACAAACTCCAGAAACTGTAATTCAGAGAAAAAAATGAAAGAACAAAAACAGAATCAGAAAAGAACATTCATAACTGTGGGACAATTTCAAAAGGTGCATCTTATGCACAATTTGGATTCCAGAAGAAGTAAGAGAGAAGACAATAGAAGAAACATTTAGAGTAATAATGGCAGGGAAATTTCAAAAATTAATTACAGAACACAGCACCAACAGGACAAATACTCCAAAAAATCTATGCCTAGGCATATTATATTCTAACTAAAGAAAACTAAAGACAAAGAGAAAATGTTGAAAGAAGCTGTTCAGAAGGAAGGGGCATACCTTCCTTATGAGGACAAGGAAAATAATTCTAGTCTTAAACCACACAGGGAAAAAGAGATTGGATTGAAATGTCTAAAATATTGAGAGAAAACAACAACAACTTTGAATTCTATATACAGAAAAATTATCCTTCAAAATTGAAGTAGAGTTTTATAGATACAAAAACTTAGAAAGTCCACCACCAGCAAACCTGCCCTGCAAGAAATCTTTTAAAAAGTTCTTTAGGGAGAAGGAAAATTATATAGATCAGAAACTTAGATCTGCACAGAGAAAGGAAAAGCACTGGAGAAGGAATAAATGGAAGTAAGATAATTTAAAAATTATTTCTTATCTTAATTGGTCTAAAAGATAACTGTTTTAACTAATAACAGTAATAACGTATTAGCTGATTTTACCATATGAATAAGGTAAATGAATGAGTGCAATATTATGAAGGACAGGAGTTAGGATTTGAAATATTCTGACATAAGGTACTTCCACTATTCATGAAGTAGGATGACGTTATTCAAAAATGGGCTTAGACTGGTTATAAACGAATATAGCAAACTCTAGGACACCAGTAAGTTTTTTTGAGTTAGAAATAAAATAAAGGATAAGATGAAAATCTATAAAATGCTGAATTAAAACCAGAGTAGGCAAAATAAGAATGGGGGCAAGGGAAAGAACAGTACAGCAAATAGAAAACAGGTACATGCTTCATAAATATCGTGATGGTCAATTTTATGTGTCAACTTTACTGAGACATACTATGCCAAGATATTTGGTCAAACATTATTCTTGGTATATCTATAAGGGAGATTCCAGATGAGATTAACATTTGAATCCATTGCCTGAATAAAGGAGATTGCCCTCCCCGATGTGGGTTGGCTTCATCTAATCAGTTGAAGGCCTGAACAGAACAAAAAGGGTGACCCTGAATTGAGTAAGAGAGAATTTTACCTGCCTTTGGGCTTGAAATGAAACCTCAGCTCTTCCTGGGTCTCAAGATGGCTGGTCTTCAGACTGGAACTGGGACGTAGGCTCTCCTGGATCTCCAGCTTGGTGACTCACTCCAGAGGCTTTGGGACTTGTCAGCCTCCATAATTTCTTAAGCCAATTCTTTATAATATATCTATCTATTTAATCTCCTAGTGATTTAATTGCTCTGGAGAACTCTGACTAATAATAGATATTAATGAAACTGTATTAATAATTGCTTTAAATATAAATTGTCTAAATAAACCAATTAAAAGATAAATTGTCAGAAAACATTTTTTAAATCTATATTAATTTCAAAGTGGCCTTCAGGACAAGAAAAATTATCAGTGATAAACAGGAGTATTAAATAATGATAAAGGAGTCAATTCCTTAAGAAGATATAACAATCCTCAAAGTGTATGTACCTAATGAGATCATCAAATGCAAGCAAAAACTGAGAGACATGAAAGAAGAAATAGACAAATCTAGTGCTACAGTTGGAAACTTCAAAATTCATGTTTCAGTAATTGATAGACCAAGCAGGTAGACAATCAGTAAGGATACAGTTGACATGAACAGCACAATCAATCAACTTCATTTAACTGACATTGATAGAATACTCCTTCTAACCACAAAATACACATTCTTCTCAATTTCACATGAAACATTCACCAGGAAAGACCAAAGTCTGGCCTGTGAAACATACCTCAGCAAATTCAAAACAACAGAAATCATACCAAGTATATTCTCAGACCACAATGGAATTAGCCTGAAAGTCAATAACAGGAACATAGCTGGAAAATTCCAAGGATTTGGAGATTAAACAACACAATTCTAAATTTAAAAAATGGCTGAGAACTCTCAAGGGAAATTTTACAAATATTTTGAGCTAAACAAAAGTTGCAATACAGCTAACATCAAAATTTGTGAGATGCATTGTAAACTATCATAATCTTAACAGAAAGAAAAAAAAATTTGTGAGATGCAGTAAAAGCAGTGCTTAGAGGGAAATATGTAGCCTTAAATTTATATATTAACAAATATCTAAATTCAATACCCTAAGGTTTCTCTTTTAGGAAGCTAGAGAGAGAAAAACAATTTGTCTAAATTGAGCAGAAAAATATTATAACAGAAATCAGTGAATTGAAAACAGGAAAATGAACAAAATAGAAATAAGTTAAATTACAGACTAATTTTTTGAGAAGATTAATAAAGTTGATAGACTTCAATCTGGGATAACTAAGAAAAAAACACAAAATGCCAATATCAGAAATGAAAGAGGAGCTATCAAAACTGATTTCATGGGTATTAAAAGGATAATAAAGGAATATTTTGACCAACTCTGTGCCCCCAAATTTGATAATGTAAACGAAATGGATGAATTCCTTGAAAGACACAACCTGTTCAAACTCATACAAAATGAAATAGATAATCTGAATAGCTCTATATGTATTAAAGAAATTGAATCAATAACTAGTAACTTTCCAAAAAAGAAATCACCAGGTCCAGATGGTTTCAATGGTGAATTTTAGAAAACATTTGATAAAGAAATGATACCTATTCTCCATGATATCTTCCAGAAGTAAAGTCAGAAGGAAGACGTCTCAACTCATTATATAAGACCACCATTTTACTAATACTAAAATCAAGCTAAGAAACTACAAGAAAGGAAAACTACAGACCACTATCTCTGCTGGATATTGATGCAAAAATCTGAACAAAATATTAGCAATTAGAATCCAACAATGTATAAAAAGATATATGTACCATGACCAAGTGGGATTTATGCTGAGGATATAAGACTGATTTAATATTTGAAAATTAGTTGATATAATTCTCCACACTAAAAACTAAAAAAGAAAATTTATATGATCATATGGATACAGAAAAAGTGTTGAAAAAAATCCAAAATGCATTCATGATTTAAAAAAAAACTCAGAAAACTAGAAATAAAGTAGCACTTCCTCAATTTGATAAAAAAGAATCTACATAAAACTTAACAGATAACATCATACTTAACGCCAAGGAACTGAATGCGAACCTCCTAAGATTGAGAATAAGGCAAGGATGTCTTCTCTCACCAAGCCTACTCAGCATCATACTGGAAGTTTTTACTAGTGTAATGAGATGAAAAATAAAATAAACAGCATACAGATTGGAAAGAAAGAAAGAAAACCATCTCTGTTCACAGATGACATCATCTAAGTAGAAAATACCAAAGAATGGACCAAAAAAATCTGGAGCTAATAGGCAAGTCTAGTATGTTTGTAGGATACAGGGTGATATATAAAAGTCAATTGCTTTCATATATATGGACAATGTACAATTAGAATGTGAAAATTAAAAAATAAATAATTTACCATAGCACCCAATAAAATGAAATTCTTAGGTATAAACTTATCAAAATATATAAAGAGACCATATGTGGAGAACTATAAAAATCTGATGAAAGACATCAAAGATGATCTAAATAAATGGACATTGCAAATTGAAAGACTCAACATTGTTAAGATGTCAGTTCTTCACAACTTAATCTGTAGATTCAATGCAATCCCAATCAGAATCCCAGGAAGCTGTTTTTTAGATAGTGCCAAACTGATTCTAAGGTTTATATGAAAAGACAAAACCTAGAATAGCCTAGACAATAATAAAGAAGAATCAGGTTGGAAGGCTCACACAACCTATTTTCAAGGTTTATTATAAAGCTACAATAATTAAGGCAGCAAGGTATTGGCAGAAGAGCCCAGAAGTAGACAACTAGAAATGAAGTTAAGTGATCTTTGACAAAGGAGTAAAGGCGATTCAACAGAGAAAGGATAGTGTTTTCAATAAATGATGCTAGAATAATTGGACATCCATATGCCCAGATATATACATAGAAAAATCCCCTGCATGTTTCACAAAATTTAACTCAAAATGGATCAGAGAACTAAATGTAAAACCCAAAACTATACAACCTCTTCAAGAAAGCATATAAAAAAAATTAAGTGCACTTGGCTTTGAGGATAAGCTTCCTTCCAGAAACACGTAATCCTGGACTAATCATGAGAAAAACATCAGACAAATCCCAACTAAAAGATATTCTACAAAATGCCTGGCCAGTACTCCGCAAAACTGTCAAGGTCATCCAAAACAAGGAAAGTCTGAGAAAACGTGACAGTCAAGAGAAGGAGACATGAAAACCAAATGTAATGTGGCATCCTGAGTTGGATCTTGGAACAGAAGAATGACAAGGAAAAACTGAGTAAATATGAAGAAAATATGGATTTTAGTTAATGATAATGTATCAACATTTATTCACTAATCTTAACAAATATACCATAGCAATACAAGATGTTAATAATAGGGGAAACTAGATAAGGCATGTATGGGACCTTTCTGTACTATCTTCACAACGTTTTTTTTAAAACAGTCGTAAAAAGTACAGATAACTTTTTAAAACTATAGAAATACAAAAGCTTTAATTGTGAAATTTGTAAATATTTCTATTTATATACATATTAGTGAGGTACAGCATTTATAACAATGCTGATACGGAAAACGCAAAATAATCTGAACACAGTTTGGGGGTTTCTCTTTGCTGTCCATCGTTAATCACATTTTTTGAAATTTAAAGCTTGAATGGGGCCGGTCCCTTGGCCAGTGGTTGGGTTGGTGTGCTCTGCTTCAGTGGCCCAGTTTTCGCCAGTTCAAATCCTGGGCGCAGATGTGGCACCGCTGGTCAGGCCATGCTGAGGAGGCATCCCACATGCCACAACTAGAAGAAGGACCCACAACTGAAAATGTACAACTATGTGCTAGGGGGCTTTTGGGAGAAAAAGGAAAAATAAAATCTTTAAAGCTTGGATAAACTACTTCGTAAGTCAACCTATAGATTCTACATTGTGAGTTCTTGAAATTTTGCTCATATTGTTTCTTCAAAATCAATTGGGAATTTTTAATCACGGTGGTCAAAGCATATAGCCTCAAAGCTTTGGATCTCAATACTTTCTAAGAACCAAAATTGTTTTGAAAATAACACTTGATATCAAAAAGACTGAAATGTATCTCTATGAAATCAATATATGAACTAAAAAAATTAAAGGATGACAATTAATGGGACAGAAGAATTAATTCTGGATTTATCTAGTTACATTTGGAAGATACTTCTTATTGTTAGGTTGAATATATTCTTTCTTTGTATTAGACTGGAATGAAATTGAGAAGATCTACAATTTTACCATCCTTGGTTTTGGGGAAATATTCAATAGAATCCTAGGTAGATATAATGTCTTTGATGAACTTTGTATTACGAAAGTATTTGTTGAAATCATTACTTTCAAAGTAGGGAGAATAAACTATCTGTGAGAACATACATAAATTATTACAAATTTTAAACTATTTTTAGTTTCTGGAATGGATGCTAAATTATACGGTCACTTTCCTCATGGGGGCCATAAGGATTACCTTTAGATAAGTAACGTCATATGACGTGTTTAGACTTTACCATATGTGACCAAAGGTGGGGAAAAATGTTTTAAAACAGTAAAATATGCATCAGGAAGAAACATTTTACTTGAAGTTTGTCATGGAAGGAATATTATAGTTACTGTAGAATGGTTAATGGTCTTTAAGATCTTCTCTAAATCTAAGTAGGAGCTTCTATAAATTTATAAAAACAATGATTCTGAATAGGTTGACACATTGTGATTCTAAATGGATTCTGTATTGGGTGTGGGGAGGTAGACCTCATTATACTTTCCTTATCAGTAAGGCTTCATTTTTATTACCATCACTGGATGTTTAACAGTTGGAAGGATTTATGATGAGATCACTAACATTCTCAATTATAGTAGTGTTCACAGCAAGAGAGTTGGCTGTGAGTAGAGCTACATATTTTTACAAAATACACAGCACACGTAAATCTCCGTAAGGAAGATTCCGTTATAAATGGAGTGAAAGAATAACACTATTATGAACATTGGGGAAATTTTCTCTCAGTGTCTACAGAAACCCTTCAAAATTACTGTTGTATTAATGGAACTATTTAGGAAAAATTAACTGAACTGCTTAGGCAAAAAAGCTACTTGTCATTTGCTTGTTTTTAAATAAGTTAAACATTTCTGAATGGGTTAAATAACAAATTCAACTAAAATTATTCAAACACTTTTTTTTTTTTTAACGCGTTCCTTAAGATCTATTCCTCTTGGAGTGATCTTGCAAAGACAAGTTCTTCTCATTTGAAAACTAGCTGTACCTTTCTTGGTCACTAAGTGGATAGCATCTGGTAACAAAATATCAACATGATTGGAGTAGAAAAAGAGGGAAAAATTGATAAAGGACTTGTCTTCTGTTACTTTTAATCTATTGCATCTACAATTACAAGAAAAAATTTTAAAAGGAACAAAAATGACAAATAGAAAAGAATCTAAATCATAGGGAAATTTCAAAATAGACAGATTGCTGTGTTAATGGAGAATGAATGTTATTATAAAAAAGAAATATAAGCTAACTGAATACAGAAAATTTCACAGAATTTTCAAATCTGATTAGAATAATAATTGAATAGATCTTTCCTTTAATAATTAAAGTAGTGAATGATAGAGGAAAAAATAGGTTAGAAGAGAGCATGAGAGGGAAAAGGAAAAATGTAGGATTGATGTACAAATAATGGCAAACATTCATTTAATATATACAAATATTCTAGTAATTCCATTTAAGGAAAAACAAACCAAAAGTTTAAATCAGTGGTTTTGGGAGAGTAGGTCTCAGGGTAAGCAAAACAGAGAAAATCAGAGCAGAACAACTCACAAAATTGTTGGTTAATGAGGATCATAAACAAATAAGATTATAACAAAATACAAATTTTTCTGAGAATTTTATAAAACAATAAATAGTGCAAATTATTTAAAGAATAATGGCACCTCTCTCTAAAACTTGAATGTCCTTTTGTACAATAAAGCCATTTGGGAATTTCTCACAATGGCAGGACTTTTGAGTGTGTGTTTCAAATTATGCTTGGAAAAATTTGCTTAAGTAATTTTTACTTAAGTAAAAACAATTAGGTATTCATTCTCTGCCAGGAAAAGGTAATTCATTTATAAGTGACGATAACTAGAGTTGCACTGGTGCTTACAGGAAAGGATGATGTAAGTAGACCACATAAGATGCTGAACTTGTTCTTATACGCATCTCTTTTTAATCCAAAATATGTGAAAAAAAGATATGATTGTAACACCTTTTATATAAAACATATGCATATTTTTCTTTTAAATTTTTTCTTTCTTTTTGCTTCTATTTTAATTTAAAAATACACAGTGGGTATTTTAGTATTCATTTTATCATAATATAAGTGAGGAATAGATATTTCTTTTAGCTATCAATTAAAAACCTATGAAATACAGTTTTAAAATCCACGCGTCTTTTGCACAGCGTAGCCAAAAAGCCAGAAAGAAGGCACCTGTGTACCCGGAAGCTATTCTGTTACCTGGTTTGTTTCCTTCTGCTGTTTGACCCCTGGAAATTAGAGTTGATGGGATTGGCTCCTCCAGAGCAATTCCCCCTGGGGTCTTAAACATCTAGGTTCCTTATATCTAGTTTTCTATTGGCCTTCAAAGAATAATATTGGCCCACTGGCTCAGCATTGTACTGTCATTATTTTATGGAAGTAGTGGATGCATAGAAATGATATTGGAATATGATGAAGTATTTTTTCATTCACAGCTATTGAATAGTGCTTTTAATTATAGAGGACAATTGTGAACCATCATTTTAAAACATGCTATGTTCAAAATTATATTCAATATTTTGAATATTGAATATTCGATATTCAAAATAAGTAACGTTGCTCGTTTTCTCAAAGCAAGTAATCTCCATGACTGTTAAAATTATTTTTCTCTAGTGTTAAAATTAGTGTGTTTTAATTAACTAGCGTTTTCTGTAGTATTAAAATTATTTTGTCTGGCCTGCTAAAATTATTTTTCTCTAGTTCCTTGTGTCCTCAGAAACCAGAAGTTTGTTTTTTCTTTTCTTTCCTGTTTTCTCTTGTTCACCCCCAGGCTTTGTTGATTGTCTTCGAATCAATCCCAGGACGCCACACGACCGCTCTTTCAGAATGAGAAACGAAGACTAATCTGTCTGCGTTGACTGCTTTGAAAGCACATTGAAAATCAGGTCACCTGTAATAAAATTGTATCACAGATCTGTGGAAAAGAATATCTAAGAGTAAAGGAAGGACCTGATGAACAAAGTAAAAATTGGTGATGGAAGCAGGAGGGGTTGTTAGGAAATACAAAAGTAGTAATGGATCTTTTGCCTTCAGAACTAGGACTTGACCACGTAAGAGTGGGAAAGAAATCAAACCAACTGTCGGGGCTGGCTCAATGGCCGACTGGTTAAGTTCGCGCGCTCCGCTGCGGCGGCCCAGCGTTTGGATCCTGGGCGAGGACATGCACGTCTCGTCAGGCTACATTGAGGCGGCGTCCCACATCCCACAACTAGAAAGACCTGCAACTAAGATATACAACTGTGTACAGGGGGTTGGGGGAGATAAAGCAAAAAAAAAAAAAAAAAAACAGAAAACAGTGGCAACAGTTGTTAGCCTAGGTGCCAATCTTTAAAACCAACTGTCTTTATTTTCTCCTGTATAATTTGCTAAAATAACTTTTTTTCTTTTCTTTTTTTTTTTGAGGAAGATTAGCCCTGAGCTAACATCTGCTACCAATCCTCCTCTTTTTGCTGAGGAAGACTGGCCCTGAGCTAACATGCATGTCCATCTTCCTCCGCTTTATATATGGGATGCCTACCTCAGCATGGCTTGCCAAGTGGTGCCGTGTCCATACCTGGGATCCGAACAGGCAAACCGTGGGCTGCCGAAGCAGAAAGTGCAAACTTAACTACTGTGCCACCAGACCGGCCCCTCAAAATAGCTTTTTATTTTAGAAAAGTTTTAGATTTAGAGAATTATTGCAAAGACAGTATATACTGAGAATCTTACGGACTCCACACCCTTTTTCTGTTATTAACAACTTACATTAAAATGGTGCATTTGTCACAATTAATAAGTAGATATCAATGCATTATAGTTAACTAAAGTCCATACTTTCTACAGATTTCCTCCGTTTTCTCCTAATGTCCTTTTTGGTTCCATTATCCCATCCAGGATATCACATTACATTTAGTTGTCATGTGTCCTTAGGCTTTTCTTGGCTGTGACAGTTTTTCAGACTTCCCTTGTTTCCGTTGACCTTGACAGTTTTGAAGTACACCGGTCAGGTATTTTGTAGAATGCTCCTCAGTTGGGATTTGTCTGATGTTTTTCTCATAATTAGATTGGAAGGAAGACCACAAAGGTAAAGTGCTATCTTATCACATTATGTCAATGGTACAATATGTAAATATGATTTATCACTGTTGATGTTAATCTTGATCACATAGCTTGACAGGGTGTTTGTCAGGCTTCTCTACTGTAAAGTTACTATTTTTATTTTCCTTTTCCATATTCTACTCTTTGGAAGAAAGTCACTATGTGTAGCCCAGTCTTAAGGAATGGGGATTTATGCTCCATCCTCTTAAAAAGCAGTATATACATAAATTAGAATTCTTCCGAACATGGGATTTTTCCATTCTCCCCCACTGATATCTTTATTCAATCATTTATTCATATTAGTGTATCATTGTGGGGTTTTTTTTGGTGGATGGAGTGTTTTCTTAATTTTTGAAACTAGATGTTGTTCCAGGCTCATTGTGTTTATCTCCTGCACCAGTCCCAGAATCAGTCACTTCTCCAAGGAGCCTTGGTTTCTTTTTTGTAGAATGGTGTTAGAAACCAAGATTTGGCCACTGGGCATGCTTGTTAACTCTGGGGTGTGCTCTAGGCCCTCTCAAGGGGTTATATATGCATATAGTAACCCATGAATATACACATTTCTATAAATAGAAACGGCATGTTGCCATTTGATTTTGGTATTTATCCTGCTCGGTGCTCTCTGAGCTTCAAGGATCTCGAGTTTGGTGTCTCCCATTAGGTTTTGAAAGTTTACTGCCATTAATTATTTCTTCTCCTGTATTCTCTCTTACTTCTTCTGGGATCTTGAATATTTTCTTCTGTTTACTTTTTTTTGTTCTTTTTTTTTCTCTGTATTTCACTATATGAAGTTTCCATTGACATATCTTCAAGATCACTGACTCTTCAGCTATGTCCAATCTAGTGGTGAGTTGATCACAGGCATTCTTCATTTCTATTACAGTATTTTTGATTTCTAGCATTTTTTTATTGTTTCTTAGAGTCTCCACCTCTTTGCTTATATTTCCCATCTGTTTTTGCAAGTTGTCTACTTTTTCCACTGAAATTCTTAATATATTAATCATAATTATTTTAAATTCCTGTCTGATAATTCCAAAATGTAAGTTATATCTGAGTCTGGTTCTGATGCTTGCTTTGTCTTTTCAAACTGCGTTTTGTTTTGCCTTTTAGCATGCCTTGTAAGTTGTTCTTTATATCCAGATGTGTTTTATTGGGCAATAGGAACTGAGATAAATACACATTTATCTGGGGATATATGTTAACATGGCTATGAGTTGGGCTTTATTTAATGTTTGCTATAGGTGTAGAAGCCAGAGGCTTCAGCTACCTCTACTGTCCTTGTTTTTGTCTCCCTTCTTAATTTCTTTCCAGAAAGAGTCTGTGCCTTGCAACTCTTTCATCTATAATGCACTTTTGTTGTACTGGAGCCTGTGAAGTTATGGTAATCTGTAGTGGAGAGTAAGTTTTCTATAATTTTCCAATTAAACCTCAGTCCTATTAGTGGTCCTGTGTTTTTTTGTCTGTTACTTTTGCTAGTGTTTATTCTTGTGTAACTTCCTTCCCCCTCCCCTTTTGATGTGATAGGAAGGTTAGAGAGTGCTGGTATGGGAGGAATGCCCTTCTCTTGTGGCAGTGGGACGAGTTGACGGTAAAGTTTTTCCCTCTGGAGAGTAGGTCTTTTTAATGGAGAAGGTTCTGAGTACATTTCACAAGGATTGCTATTCATTTGCCCCATCACAGATACAAGGGACTCTTTCTTGTATCTTCCCCATGAAAACCTGATGTGTTTCCCGGAGTTACCATGAAAGTGTGGGGGCTCGTCCAAGACTGTAGCCCTGAGTGTTTCTCACTTACAGGCTAGTCCCCACTTAATCCTCAGAAGTTTGCCAAAATTAACATTTAAGTGTTCCTACCAGTCTATGGCTCTAGCAACTTCTGCTCCAGATAAGCAGATTTGGGATGTAGCCTTCTTTTTTTTGCTTTGTGGTTTCTCTGTCAGATTGCTCCGTTAGTTGCTAGTTGTATCTGGTGGAAATTACTATTTCCCCTTCCGTCCACTTGTGCTTTACCTTAGTCTTCTTAAAGTTCTTACACGGTTTCTTGATTTTTTTCTGAAAATTACTTTTATATCATATTGACTTTTGCCATTTGCATTCCCTTCTTTCTGCTTCCAGCCTGCTGCTTTGCAATTGTAATTCCCAGAATTGCATCTTGAGAATTTTCCAATTCACTTGTCCCTTCTTTCAGCCTACAATACCTGGGCACTAATTTAAAATAGGGAATGCTGACTCAGGTATTTAAGAAAAATTAATTCTGTTGATTGTTTCCTAGCTCTCTTTGGCTGAACTTCCTGACAAATGCTAATTCCGGGTTTGACGTATATTTTTTTATTTAACGCTCGTTTCTATTCATTCGTTATCACTATGTTTCCATGTGTATAAATCACAAAAGTGGAAAAATTACTAATACAAATCCATTCTTGAAAACTTCTTTGATACTTTAGCTTAACAGCTTCAAAATTATGCTTATAAAAATAATTTTTAAAAGGCATAGGGGCCCAAACTTTGGATTTTTGGGGGTCATACTCGTGTATTTATATGCTACTCCATCAATAAAAAAAGGAGACAGAGATTACTAGAAAATCCATGAACTTTTGTAAGATTCATGTAAATACTGAATTATTAAATATTTAGTTATTTTAAGGGATCATGTATCTAAAAGTGAATTATTGCATAACTTTGAGTGAGAGTTACATTCAGTGGAGCTAAAATCTTTAAATACTGAAAGAAGAGAAGGTTCCAGGCTTGCTATTTCATGATTCATGTTTTGTTTGTTTGCAACCTGCGATATACTCTGTTAATAAGCTTGTAAGTAACACATGTATGTCCTTAGTCCTCCAGGTAACACTTGTACACCATTGTAATAATGATTACAATAAACTGCAGAGGGCTGAAAGGGGCAACACCTAGCATATACTGTTTCTGAAAGTAACACATAGGTACCATATGAGTTAATCTTAGTTAGTTTGGTGAGTATCCTGGATAAATATCAATTGTGGATTAGCACAACATCATTGTACAGTTTAATTCAGGTTTTTTAAAGGAGTTAGAAAATATATAAATACAGGCCTAACATTTCAGGCTACTAGTACCTTAAAACTAAATAAAAGTGTTAAAATATGCTGCTATCTTAATAAGAAAGCAATCCATTTGCTAACTAAAGCAGTAGGAAATATACTGAGGGCTTCCTTATTCTACTGTGTATACTACTTGTAAGAAGGTTAGTCACAAAGTACAGAGAATTAATCAAAGGCAAATCATCTGATACATTGTTCTAGGTAATTACTCTTAAAATCTTCAAAAAAGCCCTCAAAATCCAAAGCATTTATATTCAGCTATGGTTTTGAAAATGGAAATGCTTATAAAGAAACATATTTTAAGATTTGATGTACTCGTATTCTGGTAATTGACACATTTATCTCAGTTGGTAGACTTTTACTAACTGGGGAGATATATATATATATATATATAAATTTAGACAAAAAATAAAGTTTTTACAAATTGTGCCTACATAATAATAAGAAATAAGATAGAGAAACTATTTTCTAAGTCTATATGTTTTAAATATATTGTGTGTGATATAGCAAAAGTAATGTTAGTGTTTAAAACCCAGAAGAAGATTTTCTTAAAGATGTAATAATATTTTCATAACATACCAGTATGAACATAAAATAAGTACAATGTTCTAAAAAGATTAAAAGGTTTGGAGTTCAATATTAAAAAACACGTAATAGATGCTGGGTAAGTTTAATATAGTTTTCAATGAAATGCATCAATTCTAGGATAGAAGAAATTATTTTTAGCTACATCAATAAAACAAAAACTCATTTTTAAAACAAATGGAAGCATAACTTCTGTATTTAAGAAATTACTTTTTATTTTAAATTTATTTTGGAGACATAATTGGTATATAAAACATAACTTCCTCAAAAAGAAAAACTCAGATGATTGACAGAGCAGGTTTAGGGTGTTGGTGCTAAGGTTAATATATTAAATGTTTATGAGAAGTATTATTTTCAATGGAGGGTTCTCATTCAATTATTTTTATATGTGTTTATTGAATTATAAAAGTAATCAAATTATCTATTCAAAATATAACTGGCCTAAATCAATCATAACAGTAGGGGAGAAAATGACAATAAACACGAATGAACTCACACTAAGACTTAATTGAGCTGGCTCCAGGGGTTAGATTTATATCTCTACATGAAACATATTAATATTAGATTGCGATAGTGTGGGCTGGAATAAAAATCTTGGACCCAACATTGACTTTGAAAGCAAAAACTTTTTTTACCTACATTGTAGACATAATTAGTACAAAACATTTTGAGCCAATTGAGGAAAATTTATAATAACAAAATAAAGTTTTCTGATGTTTTAAAAACTTTCCCCCTTAGGGATTCCAGATTAATTTTTTTAGCTTTTAATTGGAATTTTCTAAGACTTAGGAAAAATATAAAAGTCTTTTACAAAGAGTATGTAGGGTAGTCTTGTAAATATGTTCTGGAGTTACTTGTGTGGATATCAGTAATCAGGAACATGATTACATGCGTGTGTGCTTGAGAGAGAGAGAGACAGGTCATCTGAACCTGGCAAAAAGTAAAATGATGAATGTAAAAGTCTAAATATTACTCAATTTTCCTTGATTGTATTTCCATTTAATTACCCAAACAATTAAGAAAAAATGAGAAATTGAGTAACACTTAGACTTTTATTTTTATTTTATTTTTTTTAAAGATTTTATTTTTTCCTTTTTCTCCCCAAAGCCCCCCGGTACACAGTTGTGTGCTCTTCGTTGTGGGTTCTTCTAGTTGTGGCATGTGGGACGCCGCCTCAGCGTGGTCTGATGAGCAGTGCCATGTATGCGCCCAGGATTCGAACTAACGAAACACTGGGCCGCCTGCAGCGGAGCGCGTGAACTTAACCACTTGGCCACGGGGCCAGCCCCAGTACTTAGACTTTTAAATTCATTATCTTGCTTTTGGCAAGGCCAGGATGATACTATAATTTCAATTATTAACCCTGTCACCACTGTATCTTTCAAAGAATGTCCAAAGTAGGGAAGTATGTGCATGCATTTCATGGCAAAGACTGTTTTATCCATTTTGAATCTGTATCCTTTCTGTTAGGCAATGCATGATGACCTTTATATCATTTTAGCATCCTTCTGTTTTTGCTTCTATTTTTTTTTCTGTTGCTTTTCTCAGGTCTGAAAATCAAAAGATGTAGTGAAGTTACAATCCCATGTTACTTGACAAGTTACGAAGATCTGGAGGAATAATAAAACTCATGGGGAGATTAGTTGAAGAGATGGCCACCAACACCTTTGAACCCGATGCTACATTTTCTCATTAGAAAATCTTGTGCAAAATCTAGAAATCATAAGCTAGTGAATCAAACCCTCCATCTGAGGAAGCACGAATTTGGTTAAGAAGAAATTATCCCTGAACAAAGAATATATTTCTGGCTTTGCTTCTAAAAGACTGAGTGGGCCATAGCATCCATCGCAGAAAATATAAAGATATTTGGGGACAGTTCTTTGGGGATCTTCATTTTTCTTAAATTAGCTAAATATCTAAAAACTTCAATATCATAATTTAATTTTCCATAGAAATTGAAACCAATGCAGGGTAGTCTGCAGGAAGTTGATTTAATAGAGATACAGATCTCAGGAAAAGATAAAGCAACAGTGTCTACTGAGTGATGCATTTACAGAGTCTTGTGTCATTTCTGAGAGTCTAACATCATCATATTTATGATTTAGAATGGAAATAGAAAGTTATCTAATATAACCTTCTACTCAATGTGAAATCCCTACAATAATGGTACACATTATAATTTCCATTGTTTATGCTTAATTTTTAAAATGACAAATAATTACAAGTAGGAGGCTCAAGAATGTACAATTAAAAATAAATTCTATAAGTAATAGACTGCAGTAGTTTCTGAAATATTAGCACAGTACCATATTTACCATATATATGACCCATCTCTTTATAGCATAAATTTGTTCAGAATTACAAATATTATTCATGCCCCATTTTCTCTAGAAGACCATTTCAAACATGTCTCATACTGTCCCTTGTATTTCTAATTTCTAACTCCTTCCAAATCATCTCCAAATATGCATAGGCCCAACTCTATCTTAGCAATGACTTTATGATTTGCATGTTATTTTCTTTCCCTGTAAACTCCCCAGATAATATCATCCTTGTTGCACAGTTTTATTCAGCACTCACATTTTGGCCACCTGTAAATCTGGACATTTATTTTACATATTACTCTCAACTTCACCACAATGACACTGTCTGTGGTCAGTATGAATGAATGAAGTTGGCTTCATTCATCCTTTCAGTCATTCATTTATTCATCTATTTATGTTTGAATGAAATAAAGTATTGAGATTTTGCGTGAGCCAACTAGTCTGTACTAAGAGCTTAGGTTTCAAGAAATGTACATTCTCTGCCCCTACAGGCCTTATGGAAAAGACAGCTATTTTACAAATAATGAATTGCAAATAGGAAACTTCACTCAAAAGGAGAAATACAGAGTGAATAATCCTGGGAGCCAATAGTTGAGGAGTCAGGGAGTGACTCCCTGACTTACGGGCTGCCATAACAAAATACCATAGATTTGGTGGTTAAACAACAGAAATTTGTTTTCTCACAGTTCTAGAGGCTGGAAAGTCCACAATCAAGGTGCTGGTTTACTCTGTTCCTGGTGAGCTCTCTTCCTGTTTTACTGATGGCCACCTTCTCACCATGCGCTCATGTGACCTTTCCTTTGTGCATGTGTGTGGAGAGAGAGAGATCAAGCTCTTTGGTGTCTCTTCTTATAAGGGCACTAACCCCCTCATGAGGGCCCCCCCTCATAATCTCATCTGACACAATTATCTCCCAAAGTCTCCATCTCCACATACTATTACTCTGGGGAATAGGAATTTTGAGGGGACACAAACATTCAGTCCATAATGCTCCATAACAAAAATTACATTTTTATTGACACCTATAAGTGAAGAGAGGTGACAATGGGAAGGTAGAGGGAAATGCTTTTATGAAAGCTTTGAGTTAGAAAACAAATACAAAACATTTGCAAGCCTAATAATGTTAGACCCTGGCAAACAGGACAGAGAGGATAAGATAAAGTAAACCAGATAGTGATGAAAGAGAAACACAGGTCAGATCATAACATTTATAACATTGGACTTAATGCTAGAAGCAAAACTAATGGTGATGGGCTATAAACGGGGAGTAGCATAATCCCCATTGTGCTTTTCAAATAAATTAGTGTAAAGTAAGTCTGCAGGCGCAGGAGAGGACTATTGTAGCATATCCAAGAAATATTTGTAACAAAGATGGAGACACATGTACAAACTTGAGAAATACTGGGAGCTGGGCAATCAATTAACCTGTCATCAGATAGGATGTGAAAAGGAATGCCACTCTTTGTATAAAGTCCATGTTTCTGGTGTGAACATCTCCTGGAATGTTACTGCCAAATGGCACGCTAAGGGATTTTTGAAGGGACAGGAACTGAGTCCATTTCTGAATGTTACTAGTTTTACTAAGAATGTTCTTGTCTTTTTCTTGGGCTAATATCACTACCTTGTACTGGAAATTAGCTCCCAAGATTACATCGGGATTGAGACCCTGATTTATTTCTTTTGACTACCTTCAGAAGCGACTAGAGTCCTATTCCTGACTTGCAGCCCTAGAACTGGGTCCTTGCCATCTCCCAAGCAGTGATTTCAGTAATTAAACAAGAAACATGGAATCAGACTAGGTGACTGAGTGCAAACCACGTTTTCTAGTTATTGCAGATCTCAGTTAAATTGCTTTATCTTGCCCCCAGCTTTGAACATCAGATTATTACATGCCCATAACTTTCTCTCATTGGGATATTCTATACCCATATATAGATGATTTGGGACTTCTGAATCACTATCACACTCATCAATACTACTCCTATATTAGTGTTTGGAAACTTCAATATTCACTTATCCTTTCAACAACCTGGTTTCTTAAACTGCTCTTCTTTGGCTATCGGTGATCTTGTCCGTTGCCCCAACTTGTTCACTGCCTACCATCCATCATCTTCTAAAGATTGTCATCACCAATAATTGAAACCCTAGCATGACCCCAAGTTCATGCATGTAATACTTTGTTTTATGTATCAACTTCGCTAAGTTATAGTACCCAGTCATTCAAATACTACTCTAGGGGTTGCCATGAAGATATTTTTTAGATGTGGTAAACATTTACCGTCAGCTGACTTTAAGTAAAGGATAAACTTGATAATGTGGGTGGGCCTCATCCAAGCAGTTGAGAAGTCTTAAAAGAAAAATTGAGGTTTTCCTTAGGAAGAAGAAATTCTGCCTCAAGACTTCGTCATCAGCTCTTGCCCAAGAGAGTTTTCATTCTGCCAGCCTGCCCTGTGAACTGCAGATTACCAGCCCCAGAAATTATGTAAGCCAATTCTTCAAAATAAATCTCTATCTATCTATCTATCTATTTATCTATTTATCTATATTTACATATACCATATATATATATACACACACACACACACACACACGATAGACGAGAGAAAGAGAGAGATCAATCTGTAGATAACTATAGACAGATGTAGCTAGATCTAGATGTATACAGTTATATATATAGGTTTTATGTATATATAAAACACACACACTCATTCTGCTTCTGCTTTTCTGGAGAACCATGACTGGTAGAACTCATCTTTCTCTCTGAGCTCTACCTAATGTTCATTTAACTCCAATGAGATCTCTAATGTATTGATCATCTCCTTTCACTCATTTCTATGCCTTTGATGTTCTCTCTTCCTCTCTTACCCATTTTAAGTTTCATATTGAATCAATATAATCACTCCCTTGAATGTATACATTCCATTGCCTTGTCCCTTGCTTTATTATTCATACTAACTCAGAAAACTCACAACCTTGGTTAAACCTAACTCAACACAAACTTTGCACACACGCCTGCAGCCATTCGGGTGAGGGTAGCTGGAGAGAAGCTCCATAGAGGCACACTGATTTGTCTCATGATAAATTCATGACAAAAAAATCTCATGTGGGCTCTTTATGCTTCTTGTCAATTCACATTCCTAGTGTCCTAGATGACTAGTTTACATCTTATTTTTTCTCCCCAAATATCCACCACGTCTTTTTACATTTTCCTTCATTTAATGGCCTTGTTTTCTACCTTACAGAGAAAACTGAAATAATCTAAAGATTATTCCCGTAGTGTAGTAGTTGGTGCCCCTCCTGGAGCTGATGCATCCAAGCCCAAGCTGCTGTGAGTATGGCCTGCTAATTGTTCATCACTGCACAGTTCTTCAGAGACTGGCCATTGGCCACAGGAGTTATCTTTGCTTGGGAGGTTACACCAGCCCCCTCGCATCGCTAGCAAATGACCCTCACCAATGACTCACTGATACAAGAGCTTGGACTTCGGTTACTTTTCTTACTTTCTCATAGATTCTTCCCCTGAGGGTACTCACTGGATAAATCACTTGCATAAGAATCCTCATTTTAGTCTCTGCTTGAGGGAACTTAATCCAGGACACATAGATTATTACCATCTTGCACATACTCAAGGACGTATTTCCTACAATTCTTTTCTGTTTCTTCTCCATCATTAATGTTTACTCTTGTATGTGACCACTTTCATCAACACTCAAACATTCAGCATTTTCTTCCGTCTTAAAAATTATTTTTTCTTATCTCATTTCTCCTATTTATTACTTTGTTTATTTGCTTCCCGTTGCAATACCTCTCAAAAGTATTGACTGTATCTGATGTCTCTAACTCTTCTTTTCCCATGTTCTCTTAAATAAATGAAGTAAATATCCAAAATAAGATTTTAGAAAACAAATATGATTAAGCCCTATAGATATCAAAAGCAGTGAGTTTAGGGGCCAGCTCGGTGGTGTAGCGGTTAAGTGCCCACGTTCCGATTCTCGTGCCCCAGGGTTCGCCAGTTGGAATCCCGGGTGCGGACATGGTACCGCTTGGCAAAAAGCCATGCTGTGGTAGGTGTCCCATGTATAATATAGATGAAGATGGGCATGGATGTTAGCTCAGAGCCAGTCTTCCTCAGCAAAAAGAGGAAGATTGGCAGTAGTTAGCTCAGGGCTAATCTTCCTCAAAAACAAAAAGTAATAAATTTTTAAAAAATATGAGTTATGAACAATACAATACATTTTCATGTTCTGAATCATAAATATCAGTGTTCCAGGTTCTTCTTAATTTTCTTCTTGTTCTTTTTATCAAAGTCAATTATTTAAAAATCATGGTAATAACATTAAAATAAATGCAAAGGCTCCCAAATCCATATCCTAGCCTAATATATTTTTCACCCATCAAATTCTAGAAATAAATGATTGAACGCAGAATTAACGTAATGATAACACTGGCATCAATCTAGAATGTGTTTAGCTATAAACAAAAGAAAACTTCTTCATATAACAATTGCTTCCCCTCTAGATGCTGCTTCCACAATCCAGACAGGAGGAAGCGGGGGAGGGCAAAAGACGGCAGAGGCATGCCAAGTGAATTTGCCTACTTTTAAAAGACTTTTTCCAAAAGTCCCCAGTATCTTCCATATAAATCTTAAGGATTAGAATTGACTTAGCCACTTCCAGCTGCAAGGAAATCTAGGAAATTGATTATTTTTAACTTCACTGCAGAGAACAAACTCAAGTTTTTTTGGTTGTTATTTTTTGTTTTTTGTTTTTTTTTTTTAAGTAAAAGGGAGAATGAATGTTAGGTGGCAATCAGTAGTTTTAATATAATTATTTTCAAGATTTTTATGTAATAATTTTGCAATACCAATTAAACCATAATTACTACAGTGTAAATCACAATAATGAGACTATTTTGCTGAAAATGATAGCACACAAAAATTAATCAATAATTCATTATAATTATTAAAACCTTTTATAAAGTAGTAAGATACATATAATTTGAACACCAATAAAAGTTTTTATATATTAGTAACATCCTTGTAGGAATTCTAAAGATAATAGAAATTCAATCCTCCATAAGAAAAATAGAATAAATTAATGATAAAAGTGTAACATACAGAAAAATGAACATTCTTCGTAGAGATATCTAAAACAACATCTGAGTAAATTTAGAATCTATGAACTTCTAGTTAAATACAAATGAGGTAAACATCTTCATATTTTGTTATATTGTGGGGGGAAAGAAGAAGAAAAATTTCAAATAAAAATCATTCTGAAATAATCTAGAGTAAAAAACATGAAATAATAGAAATCAAAATGCCAAAAAAAAGTTATACCAAACAACTATACCACCAGATCTTACAACATATTATAAAATCAAAATAGGCAAAGGAGATAGATTAATGTAACATAATGGGAAGGAATGGAAGGAAGAAATTAATATTTATCAAGTAAATATTAGTTATTTGATAAATACTTGATTTTAACGAAAATAAATTTTTTCATTTTATAATGTCTTTTTTCCAAAAACGAAGATATTTGAAATGCAGCTGTGGGCCTCCAATTAAAAGAGAAATCCATTTGTAGATTAGATTATTTATATGGAGCATTTTCTAATCTCTTCTGATCTTTGAGTTAACCTTTTGACTGAGTGTGTGGCCTTGACCCTTGGCATCTGTAAAATAATGTATTGCAATCCCTAAAATGAACAACGGAGGTGGCAGCTTCAGAATTTCTATAGAGGGACAGCAGTCTTGTTGTAAGAAGTAATCTAAAGAAGTGTTTGCATAAAACTTTATATAAAATTAATTTTAATAAAATCAATTGCCCATATCCAAAAATGGGGATAGGGCAATTAAGATTAAGGTGGAAGGGAGGCTGAGGTCTTGCCTTCCCAAGCTAACTCTAGACAACATCACTGCTGACTCAAACTCTCATTTACATCCCATGCCAGTGCCCAGACTTCTGAATACCTAATTCTTAAATTAGGATTATTGACAACCCAATGTGACCTTTCTTTCACCTGTATTGTGTCCCTCTGCTGCCCTCATCTGGTAAACACTGATTCTTTCTTTATGTTGATGAAATTTATTCTTGGAGGAAAAAACCAATACTCTGCATTTTGGGGAGTTTTGTAACTTTTTTTAAAGATTTTAATTTTTTCTTTTTTCTCCCAAAAGCCCCCCGGTACGTAGTTGTGTATTTTTAGTTGTGGGTTCTTCCAGTTGTGGCATGTGGGATGCCACTTCAGCAGGGCTTGATGAGCGGTGTCATGTCCGTGTCCAGGATTCGAACCAGTGAAACCCTGAGCCACTGAAGCAGAGCGCACGAATTTAACCACTCGGCCAGAGGGCCAGGCCCCTGAGTTTTGTAGCTTTTCTATCAACATGTGTTGAGTCTTCAAAAATGATTTAAAAGAGTAGATATTTTTCAAATAGCCCTTGAAAGAAAAATATTTACAGAAAATGAACATGGCAAAGTGACAAAGCATTTCTGTTATTGTCCTGTGAACCAGTAACACTGAAACTATAACTGCCATCATAGTGGCAGAAAACAGCTTCAGCCCAACTGCATTTTCTCTTGTGACATGACAAAGAAGAGAAATTTCAGATAGATCAGTATTTGCAGTACATTATTATTTTCAAATTAACTCTATATGGACGTGCCACAAGTCTCGTGATTCCAGACCATTTCACTGGGCTGTAGTTTGATATGTTAAACAAATTTTGATTTATTATATTTCTACTAACTTTTTTGACGAGAAATCCCATTTTGAATGAAATTGGTATCAATGTAAATTTCATTACATACAGGAAAGTATCCTCACTTGCCATATTTTTCTTTACTTGTATATTTGTTAGTGTTGAATATATTGCATCAAAGACATAATCATAGAAGATTGTAATTCAATCTGTCTTCACAACAGTTGGAATGAGAAACTCAGGTTTCTGTGTTAAAATTGTTGGTTCAGTTATTTAGTATGGGATATTCAGCACTATCTCCGTAAAACCACTTATTCCCTTTGAAAAATGAAAACTCAGAGATTAAAACATAGAAATATTTATATCCAATATCCCATAGACCTTACACTTAGACTTCATTGAAATGAAGTTTGGGACACACCACATTATGCTATTTTTGGCTGTTAGCACATCAACATTATGTTTGGGATACTGTGCAGGTTGTGCTTGAAAAAAAAAGTCTCTTTTGGTTTATAATCTTAAGAAGTAACAGGCTAACTGTCATCAAGTTCTTCATTACCCCCAATTAAATATTTTACTAAGGGCTACAAAAGTTTCAGCCACACTCAACTTTATAGGTTATCTCCAGTAGTACTTGAGAATGGATTTATTTTTCCAGCTTTAGCTTTAATAGAATTACATTGTTTCCATCAAGATATTTTGCATAGAATTAAAACAAATATTTTTTTTTCTAAAGATCTTTTTGCTTCTAAAAAGCAATGGAGTACAATATAGTCTTCATAATTCATCCCAATGTTATTGTAGTGCCCATTTACAGATAGATACTCAGGAACATGAGGGAATATAACCAAATGTTGCCATAGTAAGGAATCTCAGGTTCTAATGTAAGAGAAACTGTTGGCAATGGCAGCAAGTCGAGAGAGAAGAGCAGCGATTTTCCCAGGGAAGTAAAAATGTGATGAAGACGGAAGGCCAGGATTTGCAAATCAGGGAAATGTCTGGGTTGAAAGGTGAGCAGAGGAAGAAGATAATCAGGTGATGAAGTCTCTCTGATCCTAGAGAAGATTTGATGATAAAGCTGCAGTGATCGGTAAAGTAGTCTGGTGGACTGAGAGCTAGGACTGAAAGGGAGAGACAATGTCAACAAGGGACAAGAAAGTTAAACTGAGGTTAAGGCAAGTAAAAGGCAAATGTGGAGGCTATGAACTGGAGGAGAATTCAAGAAGACTGTAGTAACTCAGGATAAACCTTTTCGTGGGGACTATTGTTCAGGTGATGTAAGCTAAAAGGCAAAGAAAAGATGGGTTTTGGATTTTTCATCTCTGTTAGTTTCAGTCCTAATCTCTCTACTTTTAATATAGCCCTGCCACGGCTCCCCAAGGAACTATATATGTTGTAATAACTTTTGGAAACTATAGCATGCCAATAAATAAATAATTTGTATTTTTTTTTTTTGATCTCTCCTTTCTTTTCTCACCTCCCCTATTCTCTCCTCTCTTCTGTTCTCTCCTCCCTCTCCCTCCCCTCCTCTCCATTTTCCTTCCCTTGTCTTGCCTCCATTTCCTTTCACTTCCCTCTATCTCTCCTCTTTTCCTTCTTTCCTTTCCTTTTCAATTAATATATGAAGACCTACTGTATCTACCCTGACAGGCAATAGTTTCCCTGCTGGTAGTACACTCCTCTCCAACCTGTTCTAACCATAGATCTTGCAGAACCTTATCAGATTAAAGTTCCTAGAACAAAATTCTGGCCTCTAAATTCATTTCCCAAAATGCATTATAAAATGGTTTTTTATTACCTATGGGAAATATTTCTAAATTTTTGGACTTGCAGAAGGCTCAATAATTTACCCTCAATTTATTTTTCAGATTATCATTCCTACTCTCTTGCATTTACTGTATTTTAATGAAAAAATATTTTATTGTTCTCCAACCTTGCCTTAGGCCAGTGTTTGTAAAACTTTTCTTCAAAGTCCCACTAACGGCAGAATTAAGAAAGTGCATATTCTAATTGTCCTGAACAGAATGAGAAATTTATTAGAAGACGTATTGTTTACATTGTGGTCCCACATATATGCATTTTTAAAGTAAGAAATTATGTTTTTTTAGTATCAGGAAGAAGGCGAAAAAAAGGAGCTTTTCTCATTGGTTAACTTGAAAGATATTGTTTTCCTAAATCTATCAACTTTTCAAAACTAGGACTATTAGAAAGAGTTGACTTTCTATGATTAATACAACACACAGCTTATACTCTTTATTTTGTTGTCACAACATTTTGATAACCATAATTCATCTAAATCTGTGATTATTTCCGTTTTCTTTTGTACTGTTTCACAAGATGATTCCGGATTATCATGGGCACACAAAGTTCAGAAAATTGTCAAAGATATGGTATCATGAAAATTAATCAGGCTACTGATGATAAGAATCTCAAAAAGTGAACCTTGCTGTGGAAGGTCCAAATACTTTTTTTATATGACAGACTGATGGAATCTTGGATCGTTAGTCTCTCTTACTCTTTCAGGGAAATTTTATTTTATTTTTTTACAATTTATTTATTTATTTATTTCCGAGGAAGATTAGCCCTGAGCTAACTACTGCCGGTCCTACTCTTTTTTGCTGAGGAAGCCTGGCCCTGAGCTAACATCTGTGCCCATCTTCCTCTACTTTATATGTGGGACGCCTACCACAGCACGGCGTCCCAAGTGGTGCCATGTCCGCACCCAGGATCCGAACCGGCAAACCCCAGGCTGCTGAGAAGCGGAACATGTGCACTTAACCGCTGCTCCACTGGGGTGGCCCCATCAGGGAAATTTTTGTCAAATAATATTTAATTGCAAAAAGATGACTGATGGTCACTATTTAACCAGCGATGCTACAATCTTCATTGCCTGTAATTAAACTAAGCATCTCAAATGACCACTAGTGCCTTTGATCCATTTTTTCTATCAATTCATAATCTTCATTTTGATGACTTTGATGATAACCTGTATAGTAAAACCATTAAAAATTTTGTTCATTTATAGTATTTTACACTGAAAATAACTTCTAATTAAGTTGTGGTTTTGAGCTATATAATAATATGCAGTTTATGAATTAATTCATCTTATGTTCTGATTGTCAATTTCTGTGTAACAAACCAGCCTGACATTTTATAACTTTAAATAAAAATTTACCACTGTCTCTCACAGTTCTGTGGATTGACTAGACTCAGCTAAGCAGTTCTTATTTAAGAACTGCTTAAATAAGGCAAAAACAATTGCCTTCAGATAGTGGTTGAGACATCTAGGTTCTCCATTGGACTTGAATGTTTGAGATGGAAAACTTACATGGCTGGCAGCTGGTACTGACTGTTGACTCAGCCTTGAGTCAAATTTGGCAAATGAGGCACCTACTAACGATATTTCTATTTGCCTTGAATTTCTTAACATATGGCTTCTGAGTTCTGAAACAGTATCCCCAAATCAATATTCCAAAAGGTCCAGGTAGAAGCACAGCTTGAAAGTAAGCATCATTTCTGCTGCATTCTCTTACTAATAGCAGTTTCAGGGCCTACCCAACCTCAATGGTATGGAGAGCTAGATGTTTCTTCTTTAGAGAATCACGGGATCATACTGCAGAAGAACACGTATAATACAAAATTTTATTAAACTTCTTTTGCAAAATGCACTCTGAAGCGGTCTTCCCTCTGATTATAGCAATTCACATCTTTCCTGCATGCAAACTACATTCACTCTATCCTCCAGAAGATTATACTATTACATCATCAGTTCAAGTGCAGGCATCAGCTAAAAGTCCAGGATCTCATCACCTCAGTCAGGTCAAGGAGCAGATGAGGCTCCTTGGGATTAAATCTGCATGTGTACAATTCCTCTCATCTGAAAGCCTTTGAGCTAAAGAGACAAATTTTCTCTCTCTCCTACATTCAGCACATAATGATGAGGCAGCTGTATATTGGACGCTCCCATTAGGAAATAGGAAGAATAGGATGTACATAGGAGTCACTGGTTCACAAACATTCTGAAATTCAGCCAGTTACGTGTGCCAGTTCCTTGTTTAGGGCCAAGTCCTTCCCTTTTGGGGTGGTTTTCTATGGTTTTTGATTTACCTTCTGACACTTTGTTCTGACTCTGAGTCATTTCTGTTTTTTCATTGAAATGACCTGTTTTTGTAGCTGAGTAGATTTCTCAGTCAGCTTCTTTTGCATAGAAAGTTGGAGTTCAGAGACCTCTTTTCAATTTGTGCCATCTTTCTCATTTTTATTACATGATGGTGTTATGCCAATACAATTCTCTTAAAAACAATGTAGATTTGTGTGTGCATGTGAATAATATTGGGATTTACTCCATTGGACAAAAGGTACACTCTCAAATTTCTTTGAGACAGATCTTCTCTAACGTGGACTGAGAATCAGGGTGATGTGGGACAATTTTAGGATTCTTAAAGCCTTTTGGTTCATCAGAGGAAGTCTAAGACACATGCCCTTCTGCAACTTAGGTACCTTTTTGTCTAGCTCATGGCTATCAAACTGTGGCCTATAGGCAAAATTTAGCATACCACCTGATTTTGTAAATAAAGTTTTATTGGAACACAGCCGCATCCATTCTCTCCAAAATGACCCAATTGAGTGTTGCTGTAGATATCATATGGCCGACAAGACTGAACTATTTACTATTTGGTGTTTATGAAAAAGTTTGCTGACCCCTGGTCTAGTTGAGGTAGCTTATAAGACACTACTTTAATCTTTCTGATGTCTTAACAAAGAGTTCAGAGTCACCCCTGTGATGTGAATGCTAGCCTGAAATTATGTTTTGCTGGCAGCATCCTGGACTTTATCTTTTTCCTGATTATCTACCATTTTGAAAACATTTTTGCTGGATGGAAAGACTTCTAGTGAAAAACATTATTATTTTCTAGCCCAATAAGTCCTGGCTTCTTTACATTTTGGCTAAATTCTAGTTAAATCAAACATTTCAAACCTACCTCATCTGTCTATATTCCTACTTATCAGACACAGCTAAAATTCTGCTTGAAAATCTCTTTAGCTAGATCCAAAAGATATGAGGTCAATTTTCTATTTTTCCTGTTACTGCAGGCCACAGTTCTGCTAAACAAGACATCTTTATTCCAGTTTCTTATGAGAATTTTCTCAGTATCTCTTCTGTTCCCACTAATGGTCTTCTTGAAAACTTTCTGCTCTCTAGCCATAGCCCAGTCACAAAGCCGATGTCCTCCCTCATGAATTCATCTAAATCTAGCATCTGTTTTTGGAGTAAATTTGAAAAAAACAATTCTGCTTTTTTGTTTTCTGCCCAGAATTATTATCTCTTCATCAAACAATTTCAACAATCCACACATCAAAAAGATATTGATTTCACATAGGTTGTAAGAAATATATTTAAATATATATATGACATTTTGTATCATTTTTCTATTGTCATCATTTTTTATTGTGTTTTCTAAAATTACTTCTTAGATACCCATACCAGGATTATATTTATTTTTTTAATGATTATTCTTTGAATTGACTTGTCTAATTTGGTGTATGGAGGAGCCAAATTCAACGATTTTAGCTTTTCACTTTATTAATTCCCTTTTCCTATGTAGTTAGTTTACTTTTGTGTTATTCCCTGGTGTCCTAATTTAAATTCTGAATTCATTTATTTTTATTTTTTTACTAAAATGTAACTGCTTTCATTTTATTATGCTGCTTCATTCAGCATAGTGAAAGTGGATTTTAAGTATTACTGAATAATATTTTAAGTGAATTATTGCTTAGTTTTTCTAGAAGAATAAATAGCAACATTTATGCCAATGCATCTCTCCATAATAACAAAATACATGATGCATTTTGAAGGTGTTTTTTAAATCTGTACTTTATTATTTGATTGATGCTGCTTAAGACAGATTCACTGGGCATGGTGTGGATAGTGCTTTGATCTTACTGTCATTTCATCACTTGAGAGCCTTAGGGACAATGCTGTTCCTGTCAAAATTAACATGATTTCAAGTTGTTATAATTTTCCCTCAATTAAAATTATTTTTTTTAAGTCAAAAATGAAAATGATAGACAGTAAAATTTTAAAGTTAAGTGTTTTGATTATTTGTTATGGGAGAACACATAGTTAAGATTAAGCACAAGTTTGTAAACTAAGCGTCATTTCAAAAGGAATTTTAATGAACTGATTACTTGTATTTGTAATTCAAAGTTTGAAAAACATGAGGAATGCAATGTAAGATTATGTACTCTTTTTTAAAAATCATTTATGCTTTTTTTGGTTTGTTTTTGGTGAGGAAGATTGGCCCTGAGCTCACATCCATTGCCAACTCCCTTATTTTTTTTCTCCCCAAAGCCCCAGAGTATAGTTGTATATCCTAGCTATAGGTCATTCTAGTTCTTCTGTGTGGAATGCCTTCCATGTGGAAGCATGGCTTGATGAGTAGTGTGTAGGTCTAAGCCCTGGTTCCAAACCAGTAAACACTGGGACACTGAAGCTGAGCACATGAACTTAACCATTTGGCCATGATATACTCTTATTTAAAAATATTATTATTATGTGTGCTAGCCATTTACCATATGAGAACTCGTATCTCTATTTCCACATTTTGGAAGACATGAGTTCTCTGCATGCATCAGATGTGCTGGTATGATCTAGATTTATATGGGCACAGCATGATTTCACACTAATATCACAATTTTCAACAACACACATGTAATTTGCATTCATCTTGCTTCTTCAAGCATAAACATTGTGCTGGTCCTCTTGATCAAGCAGAGTTCTACTGAACTCTACATACGTGTGATGAAGCCTCTTAAGAGCACAAACTTGAGTGTTTTCCAAAATTGATATCTTCTACTCTGACCTCTTGTCTGAATTCTGCTCCCATGAATGTGTATTGCCAGCTTTGTATGTGATTGCCACTATTCTGAAATCTGTGGCTATAACATGGAGTAGGGAAAAATACACAACAAACAGGTAAAGTCCCTGTGTGTTACTGTGAAAGGAACCAGCCAGTAAATGCAGACATCTCTAATATTTCACCAGAAGAAAACCCATGAAGAAAAATTAAGCAGGGAGACAGTTCTCCTTCCAAAAATGGTAGAAAACGTCTTTCTAACCAACTCTCCTGTTGATATTAACTAGGAAAGCAGAAAAAATTATTTTAAAAATATCTAAGGTTTCAAAAAGCCAAGGGAATAAGGATTGTGACATCAAGATCTCAGAGAGAATGGAAATCCAGCAAGTGATCCCAATATTCAATATGGCTTTTCTCATCATGGCACTTGATGATGCAAAATCAGAGACTGGAAATCTGAAAGAGCGAACAGAGCCTTCAGCAAAATCATGGGATGGAAAAGAAAAAGTAACGTTCCTGGTTCCTGATGATCACTTCAGGCTTTCAATTGGGACCATAAAGGGCTACACAGAAAGATAAAGGTTACTGAGGAGTTGGCCCATACTGAAAGACACTGAGGCCACGTTCGACTTATTGCAATCTGTATGTGAAATAACACTGACCGTCTACGGCCAACTGCTTTATAGAAGAAAAACTATGTCCTCTTTGGAGAGGATAATATCTTGGTATTCTTTCACCTATTTCATCTAAAAAACAAACTTCACATATGTAAAAAGAGAAGAATTGAGCAAAATACATGTGCAATAATAGACAATAGACACAAATCCTTAACATATCCAGATATGGCAGGATTTTTAAATAAATATAATTTAACTGGCAAGTAATTAAATTACATGGTTGGGAATTTCAGGAAATAACTCAACAGTATGAAAAAAAGGTAACAGAATATCCAGAAATGAAAGTAATAATGATTGAAATTAAAACCTATCTGTGTGATAAGGAATTAGTCAATTAGAAGGTAAGTCAGTGGAAGATATACACACTGAAGTCCGGAAAGACAAAGTGAGGGAAAGAAATAAGAGAGCATAAGAGACATTTGGATCAAAGTAGAAAGCTTTAATATGTATGTAATCAGAGTGCATAAGGAAATGAGAATGAGAATGGGCTAAAAGTAACATATGAAGAAATAAAACTGAGAGTTTTTCTGAATTGTCTAGAACCCCAACTAGAAAAAAAAAAGAGAAAAAAATGCAAAAAATCTAGGCACATTATAGCAAGCCTACTAAAAACCAAAAGGCAAATAAAATTATGACAGTAGCAAAAGAATACAGACATATTATCTTCCAGAGATTAAAACTAAGGTAAACAGCTTATTTATTAAGTGAAACACACTCAAGCCATAATAAGGAATGATATTATAAAATACTTGAAAGAAAATAATTACCAAATTAGATTTCTACGCTTACAAGAAGTATTTATTTTTTGGGTAGGTGGAGAAAATCTAAGATTTCATATCAGAGATGCAAGAAGAAATGAAGAACAATGAAATTATAAGCATGTGTGTAAATCTAAATAATTTACTAGCTGCATAAAACAAGGCAATAACATTTTATGACATGTTAAGCATACAGAATTGATATATGTGACAGCAATTGTACAAAATGCAAAAGGAAATTAATTGGAGTTATAGTCTCCTAAGATCCTTCATTATCTGAAAGTGAAAAATACACACTAACAGAATGGACAGCTAAAAGTATAATAGAGGGAAAAATGAAATTAAACACGATGAATCCAGGGCTGACTGGGTGGCACAGTGGTTGAGTTTGGCACACTTTGCTTTGGCAGCCCAGGGTTTATGGGTTTGGTTCCTGGGTGCAGACCTACGTCACTCATCAAGCCATGGCTGTGGAGGCATCCTGCATACAAAAACAGAGGAAGATTGGCATAGGTGTTAGCTCAGAGCCAATCTTCCTCACCAAAAAAACCCAAAAACACAATGAATCCTAAAGAAATTTTTTTTTAATGAGAGAAAAGAACAGAGAATAGATGTGAACTAAAACAAAGCAAATGGTAAGATTTGGCTTAAATTCCAATTTATCAGTAAATAGCAGAATAAAGAATAAGGTTAAAATACAAAGTTTTTCAGGTGGAATTAAAAAATTAAATTTTATACTACTTATAATATTAATATGAAAAATGAGAAAAAGTAAAGGTTGGCAATAACAAATGAGAAAAAATTATACCATACAAATGCTAACAAGAGGAAAAATTGAGTTTTATTAAATATTAAACCAAGTAAACTTAAGGCAAGTAGCATTATTTTAAAGAGAGGGAGATATTGTAAGATAATAGAAATGTCAATTCACCAGGAATATATAAGAATTTCTATGCACCTTATAACATAATTTTAAATGCATAACAGCAGAAATCTCTAAAACTAAAAAGAGAAATAAACAAATCTGAAATGAGTGGGGGATTTTTAACTATTCTCAGTAATCAAGAGAACAGCATAAAAAATCTGTAAAGATACAGAGGATTTGAAAAGCATAATAAACAAAATTGTTTAATTGCCATATATATGTAACAATTAAGCTCAACAGTTGCAGAACACACAATTTTTTTAAGTGCCTATGAAACACTGGCAAAAATTATCCATATGTTGGACTATCAAGCAAGCCTCAACACATTTCAGAGCACTTATAAAATATAAAGTATACTCTCTGACCACAGCAAAATGAAGCTGGAAATTAATACAGAAAAATAAGCACAAAATCCTCATATATTTGGGAATTAATCAATGCATTTTTAAAGTCATGGGTCAAAGAAAAACATACAATGGAAATAAGATATTTTAAATAAATGCAAAACAATAAATCACATATCAAAATTGGAAGGATGTCATTGAAACAGGGGTTAGGCAGAAATGTAGAGCTGAAACCACATTTTACCTATGAAGAAAAGCTGAGAATCAAAGTTCTATGCATCTACTGTAATGAGTTAGAAAACAAACTGCAAATTATACTAAGAAGGAAGAAATAAAGATAACGATTTTTGTGATAGAAAACACGTGTAATAGAACAAACTAACAAATGTGATAGTTGATTCTTTGAAAAGAGTAATGCAATTCTAAACCTGTAGGAAAACTGCTTAAAGAAGAGAAACCAACAAAAGATCTATGCTGCAGGGACCGCCCAGTGGCACAGCCGTTTAGTTTGTGCGCTCCCCTTCGGGCGCCGGGGGTTCACTGATTTGACTCCTGGGTGTGGGCATAGCCACCACTTGTCAAGCCATGCTGTGGCAGGCCTCCCACATATAAAGTAGAGGAAGATGGGCACAGATGTTAGCCCAGGGCCAGTCTTCCTCAGCAAAAAGAGGAGGGTTGGTGGTGGATGTTAGCTTGGGGCTAATCTTCCTCAAAAAATAAAAGAACTATGCTGGGAATGAATCCAGGACATCAGTACACCATAAAAGTCTTCCAATATTTCCTATTCTCATCGTATTAACTTTCCTAATCCCAGTTAGCATTGCATTTTGACAGTTGCAGAAGTTTTAAAAGAGGGCTACAAATTCTCTGACAATTATCTCATTAAGAGGTACAGATATTTGTTCTTCCCCTTGAATTTGGCTGAATTTGTGAATATTTTGACCTGTAGAGCAGGAAAGAAGCGATGCCATGTTCCTTCCAAGGGCAGGTCATAAAAGGCCCTTCAGCTTCCTTCTTGTTTGCTGGCAACAGTCACACTTCGAGTCCCAAGTCACCATGTAAGAAATCCAACGAACATGAGCCGGTCATCCTCTAAGGAAGCCAAACTCAGGCAGAAAGGCCGTGTGCATTGGTTCTGGCCAACATCCCAGCTGTGCCCAGCCTTCATGTAACTGCATGCCAGGTACTGGTGAAGAAGCCTCCAGGTGACTTCAGCTCTCAACTCAAGGAGTGACCCTCAGCTATACTCCCCGTGCCCTGTCCAAATTCCTGACTCCGAGAGTTTGTGAGCTTAACAAAATGGTTGTTCTTTTACCTCTGCTGAGCTAACATCTGTGGTAATCTTCCTGTATTTTGTATGTAGGACTCCACCACAGCATGGCCTGATGAGTGGTATGTAGGTCTGAACCTGGGATCCAAATCCACGAACCCCAGGCCAGCAAAGCAAAGTATGTGAACTTAACCAGTCTGCCACCAGGCTTGCCCCTTATCTCTGTAAGATTTGAAGTGGTAAGTGGTGAAGCAATAGATAAGTGAACACTTGGCATCTGCAAATGGTTCCTTAAATGTTCTCCTACTTCCGTGCTTGCCCTTCTTAGATCATCTTTTCAAATGGAAAGAAGAGTTGGATTTTAAAATGGCAAATCTGATCACCTTCCTGCCTTGTTAACCAACATCTTTTATTGAATTTCCAATGCTCTTAGCAAAACAGAGGCAAATCTTCCTTGTGGCTTTCAGAGCTTTCTCTGTTGTCATTACTTGCCTAACCTGAGCTTTAAGATCAGGTCAGGTTACCCTGCTATGTGTTCTCACAGAACGCATATTTTTGTCTTTACCCTTTCTATAATTATGCTTTGCATGTATTTGTGATATTATATGATTGATGATTTTCCCTGATTAAGTTCTAGATTCCCTAAGGGCAGGAGCTATGTCTAATTTTGATTCTCATTCTAGCTCAGGTTCAAAAAAGGAAGGCATTTTAGCCCATGCTAGAGAGAGGAATATGATAAAACAAAGGATATAGGGTAAAATTAAATAAAGAAGAGTTCCAAATAAATGCTTGTTTGTATGACTACAGGATCCCCTCTTTCTGTGAGATAAGAGGCCTTACAGTGGCATCTTCAGGGAATTTATGGGAGAACCTTGGGATAGGGCCAGATAAACTAATTTTTAAGGAAACGTAATGCCAAGACTCATAAATGAAAAGTAAGAAAAAACACAATTTGCCAAAAATTGTGCAGGAGAGGTTTTAAGATGAAATTCATAATTTCTGAGAAGGGAGATTTTGACAGCTACTTCAAAACTAACCAGATTCCAAAACAAGAATTGTTTTGATACTGTCATTTTAGTGCCTATCACAATTACAATCATATAAAAAGAAGCATGTATAGCATAATAAAATACTTAAACTTGCCAAATGGAATGAGGCAGGCATGTCAATCAAAACACTAACTACTTCCTGTGATTTTTTTTTTTTTTTCTGTATCAATGACTATTTTGGTTTTGAAGGACGAACTGTGGAATCAATGAGACTCAAAGAATTTTTAATATTTAATATTTTTAATATTTAATATGAATACCCAATATAGGAATTTTAAAAGTTTGTATAAATGACAATGGAGTTAATACAAAAATTTAATATTACCAGCTCAAGATATATGTAAATAAGACATTATACTTATATTATAAATTGGATGTTTCTTGAATGGAATCTATTCTGAAACAATTAATTAAAAGATAAAGAAAATATGAAAATAATATAAAGCATTCATACTATTGAAAACTACAATATGTTTTTTTTAAACAAAGAAAATGCTTATGGTGTGATAAAATGTCAGCCAGTGTCTCAAGAGTTCAAAATTCTTATAGCATTAGTCCAGCTAGTGATATTTACCAGCCCTTAGCCTTCTACAAGATTCTTGGCAAATACACACAGGTAGGGTCTGCATGAACACACAGCTGTGAGGTCTTCTCATGACATCTATTATAGAAGTGGTTGACCCAGTTGTTAAATTGTTCTTATTTTTAAAATACAAGACAGGTCCTGATGAAATTACAGTTAATTCATCAGAAAGAGTATGTGACAGGTGTGATGTCCGTCACACCTGTCACTTTGTTGCCATTAAGCATGCCTGATGTCTTTGCTATTTTCTTGCCTATGTGATTTCCTGTCTACAGTTATATCACCTAACTGTTTTGATTGGTTTGCCAGGTAAATAAGAGTATGAAACTAATGTGCTAGCTGATTTCTTTCTTCTCGTTTGAACAGCATGTGAAAACTCTTCTGTGGAATGATCTGTGGTTGTGGGGATAGAAGCTTAAAAGGTAAGCTGAGGCTAGACAGTTACTGAAGGAGAAAGAAGATGGAAATTGTTACCATGGTCTTTGGGTAGCACAGGAAAATAAAAGAAACTAAGAGAGTGGTGCTCTAAACTTGAAAGGTATGGTGCTGGAGTGCTTTCATTCATAGAAAGAAATAAGTATAATTTCTCCTTGCACTTCATCCTCATCCTAGCACAGTGACAGTAATATTATTGCTGGTATTATTCGACTTCCAGTAATGGTAATAGAAGCAGCAGCAGTAGTAACAGTAGTAATTATAGTAATTGCAGTAGTAACAGTACTAGTAGTTTTTACAGTATGTCTAGCATTTTTCTAGTAGCTGTGGTGATGGTGTGATGGTGGAGGTAGTAATTGGTGTTATTATTGTAGGCTTCAAGTACCTAGCTGGGAACAGATAGTACACTCAAAAGGTTTCATTGAAGAGAGTTTAATGAAGGATTGTTTATAGATTCTTGGACAGAATGAATGGAATTAATAAGAGATAATGAAGAGACTCGTCACTGGAAGCATTCTTGACCCTGGGCCTAGGAAGGAGTTAGGCAAACTGAAGGAGAGTTGTAGCCATAGATGATAAGGTACCTACAGGAACTGTGTCTCCAGAAAAGTGATATCAGACACTTCATGGAACCAGCTCAGGTTGGGAGGGGTCATAAATACCTCAAATGCTCTCTCCTTCTGCCCCTGATGTCCTGCAGTGCCCTCCAAGGACAGCAGCCAATAGGAAGTCAGTGACCAGGGTGCCCTAAGAAGACATTCCACAGAGAGCAACCTCCTGGGGCATGAAACAGGGCAGAGAAGGATATGAAATGAATTTTGAGGGTCAAATAAGGAATGGCCAGCTTAACAACAGGGATAACAACAATAAGAACGAGAATGGTTGCATTTATTTTCACTTATTACATACCAGACTCTGTTCAAAATCATTTACATGTATTATCTGATCCTTCTTAAAAATTATTATTCCTGATTTACAAATAGTAGCAATTTAATAAAAATGAGTTGATCGTATCCCCATTTCACGTACAGGGTGGATGTAGATGGCCTTGATTAAGAATTTAAACGATGGTATCATTCTCTGTAAGAATCCAAACCTAAAAATATGAAGTTACTCATTTTAAAAGAATTGCTTCTCTTTGTATGAGTTCAGGATGATGCAAACAGGAGACAGAATGGCGAATCTTTTACTTAGATAAAGAGGCTGCATAAGAAATCAAAGTGTGGGGAATGGTACTAAATTGAATGGAAAAAGAAAGTAAAAGCTTCTTACAGACAAGTTCAGACACAGCAGGTCTTACTGACTCAAGGTTCTAGACTTTTCTATATAGAAGAAAAGAGAACATACTTCAAGTTGTTTCTCCATCTGCCACCAAAGTGATTTAAAACCTTGATAACCTAAAAATAAAACAGACTATCAGAAGACTAGGGCATAACTAGCGATACGAGAACAATGCACACAATTTTAGTAGAAAACTAGTAACATCAGTAGCACAAACTGCTTAGTCTGTCCAGAGCTGTATGCATTAATGGTATCTGTCGCCCTGGGAAAGGCATGGCCTTCTGCACTTTCCTTTGAATCCAAGGATCTATTTTTTTCTCTGTTTTCTTTATCCTATTTTCCCTTTGGTTCGAGGTGCTAGGGAAATGAACCCTAGCAATCTGCCATGGTAACTTCAAGGGGGACTTGTCAAATATGATTTGGTGGGTGAGAAACCAAGAACAAAAACAGCAAAATATAGTAGAAAGAGCAGTGAACTAGAGCGCAGGTGACCTAGACACCAGATATAACAGTAACTACCTGTGAGATTTAAGAATAATCTTTTACTCTCAGCGCGCTGTAAGAATGTTACCTCCAGGCAGTCCCGATCCTCAGAATGACTTGTATTCCAAAAGTTCATTTTGTCAGCGTGTTTCCAAGAGCACAAAACACACTTTCCATAGCAACCCTCTGCTTAAGGAAGCTCACAGTGTCTCATTTATGTGTATTTCGTCTTGGAGCCACCTGATTGCATTGTGTGTTTTAGGAAGTGTCTTTTATTCTATGTTATGCTTGGTGATGACGAGCAAGTATCAAGCTAGCAAGAATGTAATCAACTTTGGCAATATACTCCCATTGACATGCATGTGCGCGCACTCACACACAGAATGGGTTGTCTTCTACCAATTTTGGGTAAACACAGACTCTGAATTGTCCTTAGCAAATCAATGACGTTCTCTTAGGGACGTTACCAAGTGCTTTTAATCAGCATAACATATAACCAACATAACCTCCCTGTCAGCATGGTAATGCGAAAAAAATGCGGATTATGCTTATGGAGGATAGCAAGAGAGAAGCTTTTTGATGAAAAAATAAAACATGAAAATTGTCTTTCTTTTCGCTGACTGAAATGCAGTGAGAAATATCTGAAGTATTTTTTTCACAGTGATGTCGATAACCAGGTGATTTAGTAGATTTTTATAGACGCTCAGAAAGTCGAAAAATATAGAGCCAGCTTAGTCTAAGCCACGGATCCTTTCCACTTCCTTTCCCATGAGATTCCCCATCTGTGTACTAGCTTTGATCTAAAGTCACAAACAAAGACTATCTGTTTATTCAAGAGATCAAATGTTACTTTTGGTACAGACCCTGGGGAAACTCAGAAGAGGGACGTAAGCTTTGGGAGTACATTGATTTTCAAAGTGTTGGTCTGAATAATCCATGACATATTTAGTTTCTTCGACTGTTAGAAGATAGACATGAAGGTGACGAACTCACAGGGCTTTGTTCTCCGAGCATAAATCCTCTTTCCCTTTGCAGTAGTCTTCTTTATATTAACACAGAAAATACTCTAAGTGGAAAAGCCAGAGTTATACATCTTCTTGCCAATAACCTGGTAAATGTTCCTAGAGTTTCTCTGATTTTTCTGTTTTAGATTTAAAAAATAAAACTAGATACATACTCTTTAGATGGTTGCTTATTCTTGTATGTCATGCTTTGAGATAATATTCCTTCAAAAACTCTTAACAGAATGCATATATTTTTAAATAGGCTTTATGTTTTAGAGAATTTTCCGGTTTACACAACAATTGAGTAGAAAGTTCACAGTTCCCATAATCCCTCTCTCCCCCTACACACAGTTCCCCTGTTATTAACATTTTGCATTAGTGTTATACAGTTGATAAACCAATATCGATATATTATTATTAACTAAAGTCCACAGTTTATATGAGTGTTAACTCTGTATTTCTGTAAGTTTTGACAAATGCATAATGCTATGTACCCGCCATTATAGTATGACATAGAATAGTTTCACTGCCCTAAACATCCTCTGTGTTCCATCTATTCATCCCTCCTTTCTTTCCCTCAAACCCCTGGTACCACTGTCTTTTTACCGTCTCTATAGTTTTCCTTTTTCCAGAATGTCATATAGTTGGAATACAGTATGAAGCCTTCTCAGACTGGCTTCTTTTACTTAGCAATATGAATTTCAGTTTTCTCCATCTCTTTTCATATCTGGATAGCTCAGTTCTTTTTATCTCTGAATAATATTTCATTGTGTAGATGTACCATAGTTTAAACATTCACCCACATCTTGGTAGCTTCCAATCTGGGAAATTAGTAATAAATCTGCTATAAACAATCTGAGCACAGGTTTTTGTGTGGACATAAGTTTACAACTCATTTGGGTAAATATCTAGGACCACAGTTGCTGGATTGTATGATAAGACCATGTTCAGCTCTGTAAGAAATTGCCAAATTGCCTTCCGAAGTGGCTGTACCTTTTTGCATTTCCTCCAGTGATGAATGAGAGTTCCTATTGCTACAAATCCTGGCCAGCATTTGGTGTTCTCACCGTTTAGGATTTTAACAGAAATATATTTTGAAATTTTTTTCCCCCAGTCTGTGACTTGTATTTTCATTCTCTTAATAGTATCATTTACAGGACAAAAGCTTTTATTTTAATAAAGTTCAACTTATGTTTTCTTTCATGAATCACTACCATGTATCTAAAAAATCATCGCTATACTCTAGAGCACCTAGATTTTCTTCAATCTTATTTTCTAGAAGTTCTATAGTTTTGTATTGATGCCAAGCCTATAGCTCATTTTGAGTTAAATTTGGTGAAAGATGTAAATTTTGTGTTTGGATTATTACTTTTTGCATGTAGGTGTTCACTTACTCCAGCACAATTTGTTGAAAAGCCTATCCTTTCTTCATTGAATTGCCTTTTCTCCTTTGCCAAAGATCAGTTGACTGTATGTGTTTAGGTCTATTTCTGGGCTCCCTATGTTGTCCCATTGATCTATTTGTCTATTCTTTCATCAATACCATACTGTCTTGATTATTATAGTTTTAAAGTGTGTTTTGCGGTCAAGTAGCATCAGTCCTCAGACTTTGTTCTTTTTCTTTAATTTCTTGGCTGTTCTGGGTCTTTTGCATTTCCACATAAACTTTAGAATCAGTTTACCGATGTCAACAAAATTACCTGCTAGTATTTTGATTTAGATTTTGTTGAATCTATAAATCAACCTAGAAAGAAGTGACGTTGTAACACTATTGTCTTCTTATCTATGAACATGAAATATCTCTCCAGTTATTTAGATCTTCCTTAATTTTTTAAATCAGAGTTTTATAGATTTCCTCATATAAATCTTGTACATATTTTGTTATACGTATACCCAAATAATTTTTTTTTATTATTTAGTTCTTTTGTTTTCCTTTGGCCCTAGTGAAATGTACATATTTTTCATTAGCCCTTCCATCTTTATGAGATATGCATTGATTTAGTCTTAATAGCCTGAAGATTCTGAAAGTTCTGCTTATTTGTTTACTTACTATAAATGTTTTAAAGACTGGCAGTTTCCCTCATGTCTTGAACTCACATTTTTATCAATTTTGTATCTGTCCAAATCTTTGTGTTTATGATAATTTGCACATGAAAAGCTAAATCTGTTGATGTGTAACTAGAAGGTCCACTTCAGCTTTGTCTTGTGGCAGTGTAGGCTGTTAAAGGCAGATTCTTTAATAAATTGTTGTATTTTAGTGAAGACTCAAATATTAAGCACTTTCAAAGACTTTTATAAAATTTACCCCAAGCGTGGTCTTTGCCATTATTTGAGACAATAAAATGGGATGCTTATCAAAATGTCTACACTCATAGAATTACGTATAAAATTAAATTATCTTCATAGAAATAGAAGAAACATTAACAAAACGATTGGTATTTAGGTGGCTGCAACTGAGAACCAGAAATGTGGAATGATTTTTCCACAATGACATAGAAATCTATGTTGTAGAATAAGATAGAAATCCATTTTCTTTACTTCTATATCCATTCTCTTTTCACAACACAGCAGTACCCTCAAACTTTCCATGGTTTCTTGTCCTTATGCTCAGGAAATGATTTAGTATTATTCTAGGGCACTGAGAAAGCTGTCTCTAAAAAATAATGACCACACTTTCTACATCACTTTTGCAGTGCCTTTTCATCCCGCAGTGACTTTGTCCCAGAGAGGCCATGATTTACATTTGCATTTATAGTTTAAAAATACAAGGACATAAATTTAATACAGAAGAAGTAATAAGTAGACATTATAATTATACACTCTTCATTTTTGTATCTTTTGAGATCACAAATGGTTGCTCTTCTTAACATATCTGACAACAATTCATGAGGCCATTGCCATATATTAAACTTGACTTAAAGGGCTTTCATTTATTCTGTACCATTTGTTTAAACTAAATTAATTCATGGGAGCAACTGATGAGATAAAAGTACCCAGAACGTGTACTTAAACCAAAATACTGAAGTCTTGACTCTCAGTGAATACAGAAGTATCAACTCTTCTCATTTGAATGAGGTCCTGGTTTAATTCTAGAGAATTGACACACTGGAATATGCTGTGGATGCCTGTAATATTACTCCATTAAATCTATTGTCAGAAAATTGTACTTTACATATCTGACTGCACACATTGCATACATTGCCAGGTTTTGAGATGATTTCTCTATTTGTCTTTGTGATATTTTGTAAGGCTGTGCTGATGTAATGCACTACTTTGTCTGCCCAGCTCTGTGTTTAAAGCTTTGTTTGATCAGATTTTGGAAGAAATGCCTTATGTAACATCACGTGTGTTTCCCAAGGCAAATGCTTACATTTGTACCTGCAGATTTCTTATCCACTTCCTTTTTTGTATGGCACTGGCATGCTTCAGAGAAAAGACAGTTTATAGTGTATTTGATTACACAGTTAGATATAACAGTTTAGCACAATATGCTGTAATCAGGACCACTCAGAGAAGCAATTTAGTACTGATCTTGTCAAATTAAGTGTGTATTGAATATATAACTCACCCTCACCAAAAAGAGCTGTTCCGAGGCAGTAGTAAGCAAAAGACAACTATTATTTGTTGTCATTATTTTCTTTAAAGGAATAGATTGGTAGAATCAGTTGAGCTGTCATGAGACTAATCTTTCAATAATCTATTTTTTCTGAGAGTATTGAGAGGGTGGGTTGTGTGGGTAATATTACAAAGTAAGTTGAAATAAAAACAAATAGAAGAAAGAGAGATAATGTGTATAAAAACAGATACTTGGGTGGGAAGCAGGGAGAAATGAAATAGAACGAAAAGAATGAAAGACGAAAGAAAGGCAGGGAGGTCACTGGGTGGAAGATGCCCTTATCCTTTGCTTGTCAGGTGCTGCCACAAAAATGACAGCCATCCAACATTTGACCTCACACTATCTGTGCTCTCAAAATTAGAGCTTACCTCTTTGAGTTTCGTGCTGACTGAACCAACAGTGCTGCTCTGCAAACTCCCTCTCCTGGTGAAGTCGTCTTGCTATGATCAGAGGCAGCCTTTGATATTTGTGCATTGATTGCCTGCGTGGGTAGCAACTGGGTTCCTCTTTTCTCCTGCAATTTTTTCTGTAACCACTTTCTAATAAACACAGAAGATAAAAAAAATAAAGTGTTTATTTGTTAGCATATTTCTGAAATCACAATATAAGTTTCTTGGGAAATAAGGAAATAATAATGTACTCAGGAAATTTCTTGTCAAAATAAATTAATTTAGGTGATCACCAATATTACCCGGGTGTGAGGAAACAGAGATTCTTACATAATGTTAAAAGATGTGTAAAAAAATCTAAAGCTTATTGAGAGCAATTTATCAATATTTACTGAAACCGAAAAATATACCTGTCCTTTGATAAAACAACCACATTAAATTTACTTACAAAATATACTCATAAATATTTGCTGAACATATGTACAAGGACAGTCATTATTAATACTATTTTAATACAAAACAACAGCGAAGAATTTGATACAACAAAACCATCTATCAAGTGTGTATTATTCAGTAAATTTGGTACATTCTTATTTTGCTATTTTCAGAATAAATGAGGTAGATCTGTAACAGCTGTTATGAAAAATGTCTAAAATACATTAATCAGTGAAAAACGAAGGCACAAGTTACTGTAAAAAGTATGGTCATTTTTATGTAATTATGTGGCACATCTTTAGAGATGTGATAATACTCAAATCTG
Source organism: Equus przewalskii (assembly GCF_037783145.1). NCBI lineage: Eukaryota > Metazoa > Chordata > Mammalia > Perissodactyla > Equidae > Equus > Equus przewalskii. The sequence continues at coordinate 33,391,321 of NC_091850.1, forward strand.
AGTTGTTTTTCTTTCTTTTTCTTTTCTTTCTTTCTTTCTTTCCTTTTTTTTTTTTTTTTTTTTGCTGAGGAAGATTAGCGCTGAGCTAACATCTGTGCCAGTCTTCCTCCATTTAGCTTGTGGGACACCACAACAAGTGGTGAGTGGAGTAGATCCATACCCAGGATCTGAACCTGTGAACCTGGGCCACTGAAGAGAAGTGAGCAGAACTTTAACCACTTGGCCCCTGGGCCAGACCCTCAAATCTGAGTTTTAATCATATATTTCAACTTTCTCTTCTACCTTGCCAGAAATTATAATTTAATATGCTAAGTTTAACTTCTGTTTTATTTCCATAAATATGTAAATAGATGATGATGAAAGATGACAGATAGAAGGATAGATAGATAAACTTTCCATGAAAGATATCATTGTGGCTGCAGAGGAGAACCGTGAGTGATGCATAAGCTGCAAATTGTTCAATCTGTCCTCAGATTGTAGAGATATATTCAGCTGTAGGAATTGGGGAGTATAATTAGTCTTGAACTCTGTCAAACTCTAGTGTAAGGCACATCTCATTCCAACTGAGCACATTTAATTCTGTTACTCAGTGGTTAAATAATCCACGAAACTTCTTTTTTCTTATTTACCTGGAGAGCTCTCCTTATTATTGAAAATCAAAATAGTCAATGAAGTTTTTGTTTAAAATCAATCTTATTTTGAGAGGAGTAGACTAAAAGAGTGAGGCAACCCACATGAGCCCAAAACATATATTATACTTCCACAGACAGGGAAAAATATTCTCTCATCTCTGATTATATTTATTAAAATAAGAGCTTCCTCTTCCTTCCTAGACAGGAAGCTTCTCTAGAGCAGAATATATCTGGTTTCTTTGCTGCTGTTACATCAACTTGAACACTATTGACTCTCAATAAATATTTAGCGAAAGAATATTTTGATGATTGAAAATAATGCCTTGTGCAACCGAAGGGCAAGTATCTCTTGGAACGATCAACTGTTAGTCTGTGTTTTAAAAATTCTTCCCTGATATAAATACACAACAAATCTATTTGTTCTATCATTTAAAATAAATTGTGTGGATGCATTGTGGAAAGATTCTGGATTTATTCTATGTACTATTTTCCCTCAGCCCAGGTGACTCTTTCCAGATTTGGCTCTTTGGAATCACCTCACTCCTGCTGAATTTAAATACCTTCCATTTCTATCATTTTCTCAAAAGCATCTGTTGCCCTATCTAACGGTATGCGAGTCCTCGCATAGCCTAGGGGAGCCTCCACATGATTTCTGTCTGTAGTTCTAGGCATACACCTGCACACCCTGTTTTCATGGCGGTAAATGGCATCCTGCTTCCTTTGGCAGAGATGTGTATTCGTGGTTTATATGGAGACTTCCACGGATCCTGCCATGAATTCCCTCAGCTCCCACCTCGGGGGGGAGAGGACTGAATCATTGGCAAGTAATAATGTTCCACGAATGGTGCTATTCTTTCTCACAGGCAGACTCCCAGTGGTAAGCAATTTTTTGAGAGCAAGTTGAACTATTTTAGAAATGCATAAACTATTTTAGGTGACAAGGGGACCATTTGGTGCACTGAAGTAGTAATTTGCTAGTGGCCTAAAAGAATTAATGAAGCTTTCAAAGGCATATGACAGACTAGAAAGGATTATGTACCAAAAAATTGTTTTAACATAAATGAAAACATCAACTAAAAAAGACATATGGTCTCTTCAGAGGATACAAATTTAGGAGAAAAATTCCAAAGGAGATTTGGGAAGAAATGAAAACACAGAAAAATTTACAAAGACAAGTAGAATTTATATATAAATCATATAATAATTTCTATAATATTATATTATGCATATACACACACATAATACCATACATACCAAATCCACATAAATTCATTGATATATGTGAGGAAATAGAGTGGCATGAATTTTAAAGTTGATATAAGATTTCAGTTAAATTTACATTACAAATTTCAGAAATCATCACGGCAAACTGTCATTTTTAATACTGTATAGACAAGTTATTGCTATATATATATATAATATAGAGCTAAATTATGGCATATAGAATTATATTTGTAACAAGATATTTTTTCCTAAATAGATGGATTCATTTAGTCAGTAGTCAAATTAACATACTTTAAAAGTTGTCAAAATGCATAAAATGCGATATACTGTATAGAAACACTCTTTCTAGTATATTGAAAAGATTATGTCTATTTAAATTTAAAGAGAGAGATAGCAAGAGTGTTTCTGTGTACAGTGACTTCTAGTAATATCGACCTACTTCTTCACTCTTCTCCCACATCCGTGACTGAAAGTGGGATGTGCGTGGATGAAATCCACAGCCTTCTTTACCGTTTTGGCACCAGCAATGGAGGCACCAGCAGGAGACCCGAGGAAGGGAGAAGAGTATGGTCAAAGTATTGAATCTTACTCCTCTCTCCCTGTGCAGTTTGTTCTTTCCATGAAGCTGAGCCTCTCTATTCAGGGGACCCTGTCCACACAGCGTGCTCTCTCCCCAAAGGGAACCCTCTCCACACAGCCCTCTCTTTGGGTTATGGAAACACGTGGCCCCTTGCCCTACCTCTTTTGGGGAGAGGCAGTCACTGCACCTGCTTTCACCAGACCCCGGGCACAGCATTCTCCTGTGCGGTATTACTTATATTTTGCTTGTACTTTTAAAAATAGGTTTTTTTTTTTTTAAACGAATCTCTCCTTAAATAATACTCATTTGAGTATGTCATTTATTTCCTGCCAGGATTCTGACTGATTCAAGTTATGATTCTGTTAACCTCAGAGGTAGGAGAATGTACAGTGGAAGTAATTAAGACCTCATAGAGAAAACAGTCAGAAAAACCAAGAGTAACCAATGAAAACTTCAATAAGCTTCAAATTAGATTCACTAAGTGGAAAAAAAAAAAGGCCGCATGCTAAGGGAAGTTTTAATGAATTCTCACTAAAGATCTTCCATGAGAAATAATAGGCCTTACACAATTTTGCATTTACAATATTGATATATAGAAACATGTCTGTAGTCCTTTTTCTCACACTTTATCACTTCTCCCACCCTCTTTAACCCAATATTTACAATTTTGTTTCAGTGCCTACAGAAAACCTAGGCAAACTTTTATTTGTCTGAAAGGTTGGGTTTTAGGTTTTTTTTAACTCTGAAAATTTGAATCCTGTCTTTCACTCTTCTCCACCCACTAATCCAATCCCTCTGCAGTTGGAACGGTCAAGTTCTCTTAAGAGTAGTCTCATCTCTCTTCTTCCTCACAGATACCAATGGAGAACAGTTTTAAGATCTAGTCTTCATTTATCATTTCTTAATTCTTTTCTTTTCTTTTCTCCCTAAAGCCCCAGTAGCTAGTTGTACATCCTAGTTGTAGGTCATTCTAGTTCTTCTATGTGGGATGCCACTACAGCATGGCTTGATAAGTGGTGTGTAGGTCCGTGCCCAGGATCTGAACTGGAAAACCCCAGGCCGTCGGAGCAGAGCAGGTGAACTTAAGCACTACGCCATGGGGCCAGCCCCGTAATTATTTTTTTTTTTTTTACCCAATCACCATTTACTTCTATTCTTCCCTAAAATGCCCAAAGATGATGAATTTATTGATTTTTAATAAATTATCAGGATTCCAAAAAGTTACATGGAATGAATTTACAAGTATTTAAACTTTTCATAAAGGCAATCTGAATTTTGGGAGTGATATTGGGCTGAATATGAACTCTGAAGGATAAATGGAGTTAAAAATAAATAAATGATATCTAGGAAATATTATGGATATTCCCATTGAAAGTAGGAGACAGTAAATGGCTATTATAAGAATTGCTTAAAATTTACTCTAAAAATTAATCAGTGCAATTAGATATAAATTAGAAATAAGAGATATGAATATGAAATTGGAATGTAAGAAATATATAGGAGCTATCTACCATTGTGCCTGTATTCTGTTTGTCTCATCTGTTTTTGTTCCTCTTTGTCTATCTGCTTTCTTTTTGGTTAAACGAGCATTTTTAAAATTCCATTTTAATGTATAATATTTATAATATAACTCTTGGTATTACTTCTTTAGGAATTGCTCTGAAGATTGAAAGATATACTTTTATCCTTCACAATCTATATGGAGCTAATATTGATCAGTTTATAGGAAAATGTAAGAACCATACAACTAAAAGTTTCATTTACTCAGCTCTTTCCTTATTTTATGCTATAGTTGTCATATGCATGAGATTTACATACATTACAAACCATACAAAACTATGTTATTACTTTGGCATTAAACAGTTATATAGAGTTTAAAGAAATTATGAGGAAGAATAGAGTATATTTTTATATTTATCCATATATTTATTATTTCTAGTGTTCATTTATCTTTCTAAAGATTTGAGTTTTCATCTGGTGTCATTTCCTTTCAGCTTGAAGAGTTTCTTTCATTGTTTCTTGTAGTGCCTCTCTGATGGAAACAAACTCTCAGTTTTATTTTATATGAAATATCTTCATTTTACCTTCATTATTGAAGGCCATTTTCACTGGACAGAGAATTCTTAATATTCTTTTTCATTGTTTCTGTCAACAGGACAAAGGTCATTTGTATCCTGAATACATTGAATTTAATGCGTTGTTTTTCTCTGTCTGCTTTCAAGATTTTCTCTTTATTTTTCTTCAATTTGTCTATGACTTGCCCATATGTTATTTTCTCTGTATTTATCTATTTAGAGTCTTCTGATTTTCTTCAACCTTTAAATTAAAATATTTCCCCAAGTTTGGGAGATTTGGGGCCACATATCCTTAAATGTTTTTTTCAGACTCATTTTCTCCTTTTCTTCTGGTAGTTTACTCCTCTTGCACTATTATTAAACTTTTGATATTGTCTTACAAGTCATTGACACTCTTAATGTTTTTCAGTTTTTTCCTGTTTTACCTATTTGAAGATTTTTATTGAACTATTTTCAAATTTATTGACTCTTTATTCTGTTAGTTTCAATCTCTATTTCAGTCCATACATTTACTTTTTTATACCAGGTATTGTGTTCTATAATCTTCATTTGGTTATTTTTACAGTTTTTAATTCTCTAAGGGTCCCCTTGTAGTCATTAGCTATGGCAATGCTTAACATTTTATTCAATTTACATAGAGTAGCTGCTTTAACATCCTTGTCTGTTAATTTCACATATGGATGATCTCATGACCAATCTTCACAGATGACATTTTCCTTTAATGTGGGTCATGGTCTTTAGTATGGGTCATGTTCTTTTTTTATTCATATGTCTTTTAAATTTGGAATGTGTTCTCAATTTTGTAAATAATATTATGTAGAGACTTTAGATTTTCTTTTGTTCCTCTGAAAACTATTCATTTATGTTCTTTTGTAGAAAGTTACCTTGGCTGGTCTCCAACTACCAACTCTGTGCGCTCAGAAGGGCAGGCGCTGGGATGTCTTTTCAGTTATTTCAGGCCTAGCTGGGCTGCTTATTGTCTGCCCAGTGCTTGCTTCATTTAGGGGTCAGCTGGACTTTAAATAGCTTTTATATGCAGAGGCCCCTCCTCTGCGGCAAAATGATCTTAATGAAATATCCTGTTTTAGTTTTCTGTCGTTGCTGCAATAAATTATCCTAAATTTGAGTGGCTTTAAACAATGCAAATTCATTATCTTACAGATCAGTATGTCAGAAGTGCAACAAAGGCATCACTGGGTAAAATCAAGATGTTGGCAGGGCTCAGGTCCTTTCCAGAGGCTCTAGAGAAAGAATCCATTTTCTTGCCTGTTCCAGTTTCTAGAGTCTGCCCCCTTTCCTTCACCCAGAGCTCCGTTCCTCTATTTTCAAAGTGAGCATTGTTGCATCTTTCTGTTCCTTCTTCTATAGTCTCCTCTCTCTCTGACCATCACCAAGAAAGGCTCTCTCCTCTGAGAGACTCATGTGATTAGTTTGGGCTCACCTGGATAATGCAGGATAATCTTTTATCTCAAGGTCCTTAATCTAAATCACATCTACAAAGTCCTTTTTGCTATGTAAGGTAACATATTCACAGGTTCCAGGGACCTGGATGTGAACATTTTATGGAGGAGTCATTTTCTGTCCACTACACTACACCATCTCACATTCATTTATGACAAGGTGATGTACAAACCCCCACATCAAGAGGTGGGGGTCTAAATTCCCTCACCTTAAGTCTGGACAGAGCTGTAACTCACATGGGAGTTGTGATGGTTAATTTTATATGTCAACTTGATGGGGCTAATAGATGCCCAAACAGCTAGTAAACACTATTTCTGAGTGTGCCTGTGAGATGTCTCTGGGAAGAGTTTAGCATCTGAATTAGTGGACTCAGTAGGCACTCAATCGATGCTCTCATAATGCAGGTAGGTTTCATCTAATCCACTGAGGGCCTGAATAGAAAAAAAAGGTAGAAGAAGGGCAAATTTGCTCTCCGAACTCTCCGAGCTGGGAAAGCCACCTTCTCCTGCCCTCAGCCAGTGGTGCTCCTGATTCTCCGGGCTTTGGACTGAATTACACCACTGGCTTTCCTGGTTCTCCAGCTTGCAGACGGCAGATCTTGGGGCTTCTAGGCCTCCATAGCCAGGTGAGCCTGATACATATTTGTTTTTCTTTCTCTGAAGAACTCTGACTAATACAAAAGTAATGCTATGTAACTTCCAAGAGCAAGTGATAAAAGATAATACAGTTTTCAGCTTGTTGTTTGTTAGAGTGCTTCTTATTGGAACCAACTACCACGCTCTGAGGCTATGTGTTTTGGACAATAATTCTGAGATCTCCATTGGCAGCTATCATCAACCAACAGCTGTGTAAGTGACAGTTTTTGAAGTGACATTAGCCCCAGCCACCAGATGGTAACTAACTGCTACTGTATGAGAGACTTTTAGGGAGAGTTGCTTAGTTATGCCCAGTCAACTTCTAGAACTATGAGAATGAAATGTAATGATTGTTGTTGTTTTTAGAGATTAAGTTTGGGTCATATTTATCATTCAACAATAGATAACTAATACCCTCACAGGTTCTGTTCTTTTGGGGTTTTCTCCTCTTAACTTCTAGCTGCTCTGTTTACCCCAAACCCTGCCCTTTGGTTCTTCAAGCCAGTAAAACTGCAGGTTTCTATACGACTTTAGCTTTTTTCTCCATGGTGCCAACTGCAGTCTGCTTTTAGGCCAGGGGCCTCGACTCATCAAGTCTCATTCCTTTCTTTCAAGTGTAGAAACTTCTGCAGAATCTGCCCATTTTTGTTCATTGTCTAGCAGTTGTTTTGGTTTTATCCAGAATTTATAACAGTTTCCCACGTCCAGTAGAAGCAGCCAAGTCATTGCCAGAAGCAGAACTACTAATATCGATAGATTTTTAAACACTCTGATTTGTCAAGTTTCTATGTGAGGTGATTTCTAATATATAGAAAAGTATATGTTCTAATATACCTTAAATGTATATAACCTCCATTTCAGTTTATCAAATCTTAATAGGTTTTTTGAATCCAGGTTATGTTGATGTATTTGTTTCAGATATTTTTTTACTGTTAAGAAATAATTCATTGAAGAAACATTTGAATCTGTGTACCCCTCTTTGACCAGACTTGCATTTCTAGCATAAATCTTCTATGGTACATTTAAAAATATGCAATGTTAGATTAAAGCCGTTAGTATTCTACTGGGAATTATTCATTAATATTTATAAATGGGAAAAGCTTTTAATTTTACCTGTGTGTATACATAACTAATTGGGTTGTTACAATACAGATGGTAGATTTAAAAATGAATTAAATGATTTCCATTTTTTTCTGAAAATCATTTCTTTACAAAGATTTAAATAAACGTTAATTAACTTTTCCTGAGAGGTCTAGGAGAACATGACTCAGAATCTACCTTGGCTAGGTGATACTTTAGTTGGTACATTTAATTTCCATTTCGATTGTTTTCTATTCATTTTTGTTACTGTTTGTTTCAAATGTGGATATCTTGCCCATAGGTTATTTTATAACTGTTTTGTTTAGTTACTAATCATTTATTGAGTCTCAACTTTTTTCCTATTTGTTTTTCCACTTTGGTCAGATATTAACTATATATTATATTAATCTTTTAAAATTTATTAAAATTTGTTTCATTACCACTCATGTGTTTTAGCTTGATAAATGTTCCATGTACCCTTGAAAAGAATGTACGTTCTCTTCTTGTTGGTTGTTGGGTGGAGTTCTCTATAATTATCAATATGTTAAGCTCTTTGATAGTTTTTCAAGTCTTTTATATTCATACTGATTTTATGAGTAATTTTTATATCAATGAGATGACAAAAGATGAGTGTTGACATCTCCAAGTATAATTGTAGGTTTGTCTATTTCCCCTTTCATTTCTCCGAGTTTTTGTTTCTTTGTATTCAGAAGCTCAGTTATTAGGGGCATATGTATTTAAGATTGTTATAGTTGCTTGTTGAATTTACCTTTTTGTCATTGTGAATTGTACCTCTTTATCCCTGGTAATATTTTTTCTTGTGAAGTCTACTTTGAATGATATTATACAGCCATATTAGATTTCTTATAATTGTGGTCGTGTGGTATATATTTTCCATTATTCATTTTTAATCTTATATTTTTATATTAAAGATTGTTTTCTTATAGACAGCATACAATTCGTTCTTAATTTTTAATCCATTAAGGTAACGTATACTTTTTAATGAGAATTTTTAGATCATTTTTATTTAATGAGATTATCAATATGGTTGTTTTGAACTCTACCATTCTTATTATTTTCCATTTGCTCTCTCTATTCTTTTTTAGCTGTTTCTTCTTTTCCTGCCTTACTTTAGGATAAATATTTTGGATTAACTGAGTATTCTTTTTGTCAACAGAGTATTTTTAATAGTTTATTTTATCTCCACTAAAGGCTTCTCAGCTATAGTGTTTTCATCATCATAGTTGTGTTTTCTTAGTAGCTATTCTAACCTTTAAAATATGCATCTTTAACTGGTCACAGTATTCCTTCACATAATATTATGCCACTTTGTGTCTAACGTAAGAATCTTACATTAATACATTTCCATTTTATCCTCCCTTTTCTATGCTATTTATTTGTAGAGATTTTAGTTCTATATATATTAAAACTCTTGTAATACATTGTTATTTTCAAATTTATTTTAAAAAGCAATTATCTTTTAAAAATTGAAAAGTGAAATAATTTTTTTATTTATTTACTTATACATTTACCATTTATGGTATCCTATTCCTCTGTATATATCCATGTCTTCTTTGGTTACTATTTTTCTTCCTTTAACATTTCTCGTCAAACTTCTTCAAATATTTCTTGTAAAGGAAGTCTGCTGGCAACAACTTACCTTTGCTTTTGATTGTCTAAAATACCTTTTTCCCTCTTAGTTTTAAAATATATTTTTATTGGATATAAAACAAATTCTATATTCATAAGAATAATGATTGCATTGTTGATTGACAAATTCTTTCTTTTACCACTACAGATAACTTTCCCATGTTTTTGGGAGTGAGTAGTTTCTCATCAGAAGCTTGTGTTATTTCTTGTGTTTGGTATTCTGTTTATTTTGCTTGCATGTTGTTGAATTTCTTTGATGCATATATTTTAGGGTTTTGATTACTGTTCACCAAATTTTGAAAATATTTGCTCTTTCTTCCCTGACCTTCTTGGACTCCAATTACATGTATGTTCAGCAACATATTATTGTCCCGGGGATTACTAAGACATTTCATTCTTTTTTTCTGTCTTTTTCTTGGTTATGCTCCATTTTGAATAATTTTCATTGCTTTGCTTCAAGTTTATTAATAATTTATTCTTCAATATCTGCTATGCTTTTAATCATACCCAGTAGATTTTTCATTTTATTTTTCTTTAATAGGTTTATTGAGTTATAATTGATATTCGAAGAACTTCATATATTTACTGTGTAAAATTTGATGTGTTTAGACAGGCAAACACCCATGATACCATCACCACAATCAAGGTAACAAAGATATCCAATTCCTCTCAGAGTTTCCTTCTTTCCTTTAGTTGTTTTTGATTTGGACATTTTTCTTTTTTGGTGGTTATTTCTTTTTGGTGTTTGTGTGGTAAGAATGCTTGATATGTGTTCCATCTACCTTCTTAACAAGTTTTGAAGTGCAGAATACCATATTGCTAACGGTAGGTACTATGTGGTACAGCCAATCTATAGAACTTATTCAGTTAGCATAACGGAAACTTCATAGCCACCGAATAATGACTCTCCATTTCCCCCCTCCCCATCTCTGATGACCACTATTGTGTTCTCTGCTTCTATGAGTTTGACTGCTTTATGCAACTCATATAAGTGGAATCCTGCAGTATTTGTTCTTCTGTGACTGGCTATTTCATTTACTATGATATTCTCAAGGTTCATCTATGTTGTTGCAAAAATGACAGGATTTCTTTTTTTTTTTTAAGGCTGAATGACATTTCCATTATATGTATATATCATATTTTCTTTATATTTTCATCTGTCAATGGACACTTGGGTTGTTAAAGCTACAGTAATTAAAACAATGTGGTACTGGCATAAATACAGACCTACAGACCACTGGATAAGAATATAGAACTCCAAAATAAACACCCACATATACGATAAACTGATCCTTGATGAGGATGCCAAGAACTCACAAAGAATGGACAGTCTCTTCAACAAATGTTATTGGGAAACCTGGATATTGATATGCAAAAAAGCAAAATTGGGCCCTTACCTTACATCATATACAAAAATAAATGCAATGCGTATGAGAGACTTAAACATAAGACCTGAAACTGTAGAACTTCCAGAAAAAAACATGGGGGAAAAGCTTCTTGATATTGGACTTGGCAGTGGTTTCTTGGATATGACACCAAAAGCACAGACAACAAAAACAAATATGGTAAGTGGGACTACATGAAACAAAAAATATTTTTTCATTTTAGATGGTGAATTTGGATCTTTTTTGTATCTTCCATTTCCTTCTTCCTTATCTTCATGTATTTTTTTAAAAACATGACCTTACTTTTAATATCCGTTTTATTGTATTTTTCTGCTTATTCCATCATCTCCATAATTTTTAAGTTTCTTTCCATTTTACTGGTTGTTTTACATTATCCTATGTCTTAGCATGTTGGTAACTTATTGAATGTCTTTGAATTTTTTAGACTTTCTTTAACAAATGTTTGGTTCTTTTTTCTGATTGGGTGTTAAGTAACTGTCAATTCTGTATGACCAATATGAGGCTTATTTTTCGTTTCATTAATGTTATCTAAAATAGCATTTACTCGCTGAGTAACTTATCTCTATTTCTTAGACGTGACCCTTCTGGAGTTTCTAGTAAAGGTTGCATTTGATTACTGAAGACTCTCTGATCTGGTGAGGGCAGAAATAGCTCCCAGCCCCTTGCAACTTCTGAGGACAATTCAACTCCTAGGAGGTAACTCTATTGCGTGGCCTTGTGAGGTCAGACCCTATTAAAGAATATCTTAGCACTCAATAAAGATTCAAGGGAATCAGAACTTTTTAAGGCCCTTTTCTTGACTATTTCACTCTCTTCAGAACTCTATCCCACCACCTGCAGCTATATCCATGAACTCTGATCTGTGTTTCCTCACTTTGGTAAGACTGGCACACTCTATTGATCTTCTCTCCTGCCCTATGTTTCAGAATGTGCCTCCTGGCATGAAACCTGGACAATCCTGGGCTTCACCTCATTTTTCCTTTTCTCAGTATCACAGCCCTGTGCTCCCTGTTGTCCATCATCTGAAAACAGTTAAGTATAGCTTGTCCAGTTTTCTAGATGTTTAAGACAGGAGGCCAGAGTCACTCTCGCTTACTCTATCATTGCCAAGATGGGAAACAGGAAAGGTAAGCAAAAGTTTCGAGTCTACTATCATAATTTAGAAATCTTAGTCTTTTTCAGTTTCAAAATATAAAACTCCTGCATATAATAAATGGTCATGATAAATTTCAAGAAATAAATTAATGCTGTATGTTCTTGAGATCAAATACCCATTTTTAAACTAAGATATCTATATTAAGATATCTATATGAGTATTTCATCCACTAGATAAATACAAACAAACCAATGTAACATATGCTTGTGAAATTCATGATTTATCTTGTTATTCTAAATATGCAAGTCAGCCTAAGTCTATAGAGAAAAATACTCAGTGAGATGCAGCCAAAAGTTTGATTTCTCTATCAGATAGTTTTAGAGAATCATGTACATCAAATGACAATTTTCTTATTGTATAGACACAATCCAATTATACCAAAAATGCAACAAAATCAAACAAAGTGTGCTTCCTTAAAAGCTTTACTTGAGAATTTAACAATTCCAAAATTTCATCTGTCAAATAAGGTATAGCATTCACACCCTTTAGAAAAGTCTTGTGCGTATAAAATAATTAAATGTGAGGTTTAAAACAATATTGACCACATAAAATTAATTTGCCCATTAACATGCAAGTGTAATTACTTTTATCTTGTTCTGAGAAAGCACATATTAAAACATCTAAACTGCACTCTAGCCATCGAATAATAAAGATAGGTAAATTTAGATGGGTTAATTTTTCTTCATTAATACATAATTGTGATAATTAAAGACCTGTTACTGAAGCTGTTTTGGATATCTATCAAGTTGGGGAGAAAATGCTAAAACCTTACATGTGAATGATATTTAGATTATGCAAAATGAAGTTAAACTTTGTTAAGGAACTGTCAAATGTTTAAAGAGGACTATTTTGATGTGAATTTAAGGTAGTGTGTAATTCTGACATTCATTTGATGATTTAGAAAACACACTTTTAGCACTTATTTCATTAAGTGGTTTAATCATTTTTATTGTGTTAGAAGTACAAAATAGTGCAGGACTTTTCACTGTCTTTCCCTCCTCACTTCTCCAGAATTTTATGAAAGAATTTATCATTCCTCTCACACCTTGTCTTTCCTTGAAACTTGTGGTCTTACCTGTTACATACTCTCCCATTCTTCTAAGAAATATACCTTATTGCTTAATCAGGCTTGAGCCTTATGGTAAAGATCTATTATTTCAATCAATAAGAATTCTACTGCAAAAATAACTGTCAACTCTTCTTGTATGAACAATAGATTTTTTTTTTCAATTAACATAGGAGTTGGTGGTCCTTTGGCAGGCAGATGTTAGGGCTGATTGATTCAGAACTTCTGCCTGCTATCATCATCTATTTACTTTTTTCACCACATTGATATAAGATGGCTGCAGCATTTACGAATATATGCAGACATACATTGCCCTTCTCTTTCTTGGATCTCTTTTGAGGAGGTGAAAAAATTTTCCCAGAAGCACCCAGAAACTCCTGCTATCTGTGGACTTGGTTTACAAGTCCATTGTTAATTCAATCTTTGTCATTAGGGCTTGCACTGTGGTTGTTGGATCCAATCAATCACTGGGCTTGGAGATGAAATGGATCCTATGAAAACTTCCATGGCTGTCACTCTGGCCATCATCAAGTGACGGTGCATAGGAAGTGAAAATGCATAGAAGCCCAAAGGTTAGGATGATTAAACTCATACATGGGAAGAATGACAGAGAAACAGGGAGAGAGAGAGAGAGAGAGAGAAGGAATTGGAAGTGTATTTTGGCTGAGTTGATTTGCATATTTTTTGGAATTTGGAAGAGGATAGAATACTTTTGGGCATTGATGGTGTAGGAGAGCAGGAAAAACAGCATAGAAAATATATTTTAAGAATTGGCTGTGATTTGTACTTGGCTATAGTTTGTACTTGGAATAAATATTTCTTTGGTGCCCTAGAGAGACTTTTAAAATTACATTAAAATTTGGTTGAACTATTTTGTTGAGTTGAATCTCTACAAAATATGCCTTCGATTTGATTGTCATCCAAAGTTGCTTTTTTTTTAAAAAAAGGTTATGATTAGTAAAGAAAATAAGTAAATAATTAATATATGTTATCACATCTGCAAAAGTTTTATACTTTAAATTAAAGCAAAGTTTTTAAAATATCTATTTTGTTAAAATTTACACTTCTGAGTTTGTGAATTAAATAATATGGAAGGAAGCCTAGAAAGGAGCTTTAGGAAGTATGAAGTCTTGATACTAGATATATCACTAATATCTATGACTTAAAGTAAGAAATTAAAATTATCTTACATGCCTAGAAGTAGAATTTTTGGGTCAGAGAGTAGGTATGCATTCAACTTTATTAGAAACTGTCAAACAGTTTTTCCAAATAATTAAACAAATTTACGTTTTCACCAACAACTTAAGAGTTCTAGTTGCTTCACATTCTCACTCATATTTGGTATCACCGACGCTTTCCATTTTAGCTATCCTAGTTCTCTATAATATTATCACTTTCCATTTTTCATTTCATTACCCTGATTTAGTGATGTGAAAAAGCATTTAACGTACTCATAGGCCATTTGTATATCTTCTTGTATGAAGTGCTTATTCAAGTATTTGCCCGTTTTTTAATTAGGCTATTTGTCTTCTTCTTACTGATTTTGCCAATGTGAAGATTGTGAAGATATTTTCCTGAGTTTCCTCTTCGAAGTTTTACAGTCTGACATTCATATTCTAGTCTCTGGTCTGTTACCCAATTTTATACATTGTCTGAAGTAGGTATAAAGGTTCATGTTTTTCTATAGATTTATTCAGGATTTTTTCCAATATCATTTGTGCCCAACATTCTGTGCTCAATATTGAACATATGATTAACAGCTACTAAACTTACTAAAAAAAATACAGGTTAAGATGATTCGTGATTTAGAACAACAGATGCTAAAATGACCTACAGGTTGAAATTATCAGAGAAAGTCTTAAAAGAGCTATGTTAAATATATTCAAACACTTCCAGGAAAAGATAATTATGACAAATTGTTATGTGAAGAATATTAAGAGAAAATAGAAACTTAAGAACTTAAAGCGTAATATGGGAAATGAAATGTTGCTAGAATAGTCTTAATAGCAGATTGAAGACAGCAGAAAAATGCTTCAGTAAACTTGAAGGTAGATCAATAGATAGTCTTCAATCTGCAGAACACTGAATAAAAAATAATTTTAAAAAAAGGAACAGGGCATTGGGGGGACAATATCAGGCAGAAATACAAGAAAGTGGAAAACATTTTTGAAGAAATAATAACCTCGATTTACTAAATTTAATAAAATACAAAAACACACAGAGCCATGAATCTCAGCAAACTCAACATAGCACAAATCCAAAGAAAATTAAGGGACATGATAGTCAAATTGCTAAAGGCAAAGAAAAACAGAGAATATTGAACAGATCCAGAGAAAAGAAAATTTCCAGTCAGGGAAACATTGATACACGTGATGCCTAAACTCATCATATACAATGGTGGCCAGAAGACAATGGATTAACATCTTTAGAGTATGGAACAACAATTTTACAAACTGTATCAACCCAGAATTCCGTATCCAGTGAAAATTTATTCAAAAACGAAGGCGAAATAAAGATGTGCAGACAAGTTTTTTAAAATGACAGAAGTCAATTCTGTGATTGGCAGACTTATGACTTTATGCCCTAATCATGGGGACTTTGAATATGGTACTTTACATGGCAAAAGGGATTTTTGCAATTTTAAAATCAGGAGATTATCTTAGATGATGTACATGTTCCCAATATAATCACATGTGCCTTTAATATCAGAAGAGGAAGGAAAAAGGGGAAGTGAAAGAGATTCAGACAAGAGAAGGTCTCAACACATGATTGCTGCTTGAATGATGGAGAGGGTCATGTGCAAGGAGACCTCTAATAGCTGAGAATGAAGGAGGATATCAAGCTTCACGGAACTGAATTCTGCCTGAGTCTGGAAGCAGATTCTTCCACTGAGCCTCCAGAGAAGAGTACAGCCTGGCTGACAGCTGGATTTTGGCCTTGTGAAACTCCAGCAGAGATTCCAGACAACCTATGTGGGTTTCTGACCTCTGGAAGACTCAGATAATAAATGAATGTTGTTTGAAGCAACTAAGTTTGTGGCAGTTTGTTATGGCAGCATCAGAAAACCAATATAATCCCAACCAGAATTGCATTACAAAGAATACTAAAAATAGTCCTTCAAGCTGAAATCATACGTGGTCTGAACCCCAATTTACAGAACGTAATAAAAAGCCCTGAAAATGGTAGATGTGTGGAAAAAATATAGAGAACTATATTTTTAAGTTTTAATTTCTTAAAGTGACATTTTAGCATTTAAGTCAAAATTGCAAATTGCATGTGGGACTTATAAAGAATATATATGTAAAATACGAATTGCACTAAGGATAGATTGGGTATGCCATTCTATCGTTGCAATAGGAATCAATCTCTTCTTATTTCTTTATTATTGTAATTTGCAGGATTATATCCTTTTGTCTAGTTAAATCAAAAATCTTTTCTTTTCTATTTATCTTTAGTCTTCAGCAGTTTCATAATGTTCTTCCTTGGTGTAGCTTTATTTATATTTATGAAGCTTTGGGTTAGTGAGACTTATTGAAGTCAAAGATGGATGTTTTTCATCACTTTTGGAAAACTGCCATCCGTTACCTTAAGATATTGCATATCCTAATTTTCTCTCTCCCTTTTTTCTGAGATTCCAATTGCATAGAATTATTGGAAATATTCTCTTTTTCTATATTGTTTGTATATAATATTCACTATGTTTTCTACTCTCTTTTTCTTTCATGCTTAAATCTGAATCTTTTCCTCTGGCCTATATTCAAGATGATTAAATTCTTTATTTTTTCAGCAGTGTTGACTACAACCCTTAAATGTTTAATCTACATTTTTTTTTTCATTTTATGAATTTCATTGTTTATTTTTTATATTTTCCAGTTTTTTTATCTTTTACTTTAATCTTGTAAGCATGACCCTTTAAAGTCTGTGTCTGATATCATCATTATCTGGAGGCCCAAAGAATTCTTTTTTTTAAAATAATTTTTGTTTCTATCTTTTTGGTTTCTAGTCATTTCTCTTTTCTACTCTCATTTCTGTGTATGTTCTTCATTTTGCCTGAGAAATTGTTCTAATAATCTGTGGCTTTTGATAATATTTTACTCCAGAAAGGATTCACTTGTTTTCCAATAGGTAGCTAGGCTAATGGTACAAGCACTTCTGCATCACCATAAACTAATTAAAGATTTAGAGCATTGGAAGCTGGGATTCAGCTCCTGACTCCAAATTTTACAGAAAGCCTGAGTATTTGCCAGGGACCATTTCCCTTATTGAACCCTGAACTTCAATATTTGTTCTATTGGTCTGGGTGGTATACTAAGAACCTTGCTCAGCTTCTTAGTCATGCCATTGGAAGGAGAAGATGCTTATGCTGTCCAGCAGCTCCACTTTCTGTACACTTCTCGCTGCATTACTCTCCTATAGATTGAGGCAGGTTCCTCATGCCTTTGAATATACTTTTTATATTTAAGTCCAACTCTTCTGATTGTTCTCAGCGAGAGAATTGACACAAGCCATCTACCTATTCCATTATTTCTTGAATGACCGATTGATTTTTACATATGTTAATATTGGCAAAATGTTACCATAGACAATTATTCACTCCTAAGGATTCGAAACACATCACGCACACGCAAGTACACACCCTTAAATACTTTAGCAACATTGGGGACAGTAGATCACGTGGTTAGAAAGGATACAGAAATAAAATCTTTCCTTGTAATTCATAATTGATGTAGAATATTGCAAAACATAATGTGACTTGAATGTGTAAACAGGATTTAATCATTTATTTTTACATAATCAACCCACTGACAATACTAATATTTTTGTAATTCTGTATGTGGATGTATGGGTAACATGACATACAGAATTAAATCATTCTTCAGTGAATCTTATTTTTGTAGAAACCAATAACCATTATAAATCAATTTGATCTTTTTTTTTTAAGGTTGGCACCTGAGCTAATGCCTATTGTCAATCTTCTTTTTTCTTTCTTCTTCTCCCCAAACCCCCCCCAGTACACAATTTTATATTCTAGTTGTAGGTCCTTCTATTTCTGCCATGTGGGGTGCCACCTCAGCATGGCCTGATGAGAGGTATTAAGTCCATGCCCAGGATCTGAACCTGAGAAGCCCTGGGCCGCCAAAGTGGAGCATGTGGACTTAACCACTGGGCCATGGGGCTGGCTCGCATCTTGATCTTTAACTTAGTTTTTCTTCAGTAATATTATACTATTATAAATAAACAAATTTCCTATGTAATAAGTATGCTATATAAAAATAACTTGAAATATTGTCACATTTGTCATCTCATGTCTACTTTCCCCTTATTTGAATCTCATATCCTATACCTAAGACTTGAGAATTCATAGTGCTAGTTTCATAACATATGCAAATACGTAAGTTCCAGGACATTAGGGGCCCCTGTGAGCCCCTATGGGAGAAGTCAAGAGCAACGAGGCCCTCATCTGTCCCAAGGTTATATGTACTTTGTACCATGAACTGCAGGAATTAAACAATTTGCAAAATGCAGTTGTGTTTTGTTTTGAAAAAAATAACAAATAAAACCCCAAAAAACAATTTTGGCAGAAAGAGAAGTGAAACTAGATTTTAGCTATGAAAATTTATAGTAGGTTGTAGTTTATACAGGACAAACAATGTTCGTACTGATTTTGCATTGTTAATTCATAATGAATTACCAAGGAAAGAGTAAAAAAATTTAAACAGATCTTGTCTTTTATGTTTACAATACAGTTCTATTTTTAGAACCTAGTTACCAATTTTCATGCACTGCAATGCATCAATCTTTTCATTTCAGGCTCTATCCTTTTACCAATGAAGATTATGGAAATATTCTCCTATATTTTTAATGCCAAAATAGTTATACAGTAAGCTTTATTATTTATGTACTGAAAGATTGTTTAGACCATGGTAAATATGTCTTGAAATGTTTTTAAGCTAAACATAAATTCTATAATCCTATAATTCAAAAGTAAGACATATGGAGAAGGCATAAAACCTGTTTCCAACAATATTCAAAATTCATTCACACCCCGGCAATGAAAGTACTAATGGAATATAAATATTTCCCTCACTTTAAAGACATTCTTGTTGATTAACTGCAGAACATCTTATATCTTTTGAGAACGAATATTTTTCTAACAGTGGTTGGAAAGGATTCAGTGAGAGTGGACTGGCTCTTTTACGAGCGAGACATAACTGATTACCTTAATATGTGCCATTTGGTTAAGAGACCACTGTAGTCATTAGGATACAAACTATGAAGACAGAATAATTTAATACCACATGGGAGAACAGAAAACCTTCCCAGGAATTTTTAATTCATAGAAATGAAGACTCATCTTATAAAAAAGGGTGATGGTAAGCTAGAGTAATATTGTTTGTATACAGTTAGCATGTACAATTAAAAATATCTATCGATGCCAGGTTCGTCGCAGTGATTACTTTTTATGTAAGTACCCATGTGGTGTGTATTTACTGCAGCCTCTGGGTAGAGCTGTGTGTTTGCAGATATCTGACTGTGAGCACAATGATAGCAAATCATTTCTACACACTCAATGCAAACAAGATGCCAAGAAAAGGACTGTTGCATATGCAGTTCCACTCCGATTCAAAGGATTTAAATCTATTTACTTTTTCAGCTGTGATCTAAATGATAAATTCTGAGCAAATCTCTCAACTGTGATTTAACTGAATGATGAAAACTTTTCTTGGAAGAATCCACGATTTATAGAGCTTAGTACCAAATAAAATATCTTGGAAGCTTGCAAATTAATCATTTTTGGTAGAATTTTTTCTTTTTTTTGGTATAAAAGTATGTACTTCTTTTCTCTCATTCTACCCCCAGGCAACCTCTCACTGCTATCCATTACTCACTGCTGTGTACAGGTGCCTCCTGACTTAAGCACCTTTCACAGCACAGGCTGAAGAAATAGTAAACATTTGACTATGGACTGAATGTGATTGTGGAAAAGCTGAGTGGAGTTAATATGGTCGGGGGAAACGCATGAAATATATTCTCTCTTTCTGATCACTGGAGTATATCATTTTATGCTACTTTTGATTCTGAGGGACAGTTTCTCTGGTAGAAGAAGCCTTCACATCTTTTTTTAAAGCCTAAAGCAAAGGAAATATGTCCTAGAACACATGGGGCTTCTTCTGTTTCTAGTTAGTGTCAGGAATCAAATAACTGAAATGGTAGATTCAATAGATGTTTTCCTTTTACGTGATTTGGTATTCTCAGCACATGTCATTGTTAACATGGAGTGAATAACCAATCATGTAGGAACTTTGGGTAACCAGAGTAGTTGGCTTAATAAATGGGATGAATTGCGGGGTGTCGGGAGAGCTCCATGATCAAACCATCTCTTCTCGCAGGCTTAGGGTTTTTGTTAGGCCCACGGTGTTTAAGAGAAATAGTACACCTAAAGGTTATATAGAAATTATTTACTGTAATGCCAGCATTGCAGATTAAGTAATTGTTTGCTGTTAGTGCTGGCCAGTTGATTCCGACTCCTAGCGATGCTGTGTATGGCAGAGCGGAGCCCTGCTCCGTCTTTTTGCACCACCTTCTCACTTTCCTGCACTATATCAGACAATGCTCTGCTGCTATTCATAGGGTTTTCATGGCCAATTTTTTCAGAAGTGGGTGGCCAGGTCCTTCTTAGTCTATCTTAGTCTGGAAACTCCTCTGAAACCTGTCCACCATAGGTGACACTGCTGGTATTTGAAATCCTGGTGGCATAGCTTTCAGCATCACAGCAACAAAAGCTACCACAGTAGCACTACTGACAGATGGATGGTGTGGTTCCCTGACCCAAACGGACCCCAGGCCTCAGCGATAAGAGTGCCAAATCTTAGCCCCCAGGCCACCAGGATGGGCTTAAGAGATTGTACAGAGTAAGAAAGTTTAAAGAGAATAAGTACAGAAGCTGGTAGAATTTGAGTTAGCCAAATTCATCCAGCTCATGCACAGGCCTTTTTCCATCAGTTTTTGACAACTTCTTAGATTTGGTTCGGTCAGTTGATCAATTTCTTTATATGCTTTTCCATTAGTTAAAAAAAAATTAAACCAGCATTTCGGTTTACAACCAAATAACATTGACAGCTTTAAGGCATTGCAATGGTACTATAACTGAAGCCCTATGATAATACAGTTTAGCAGGTAGTTTTCCAAATTATGACCTCCTGAGAGCAAGCTCTTTAGGAGATGAACTTGATGTTGGCAAGTGTGGTTAGTATTGAGTGATAGCTCTGGGTCATAGAGAGGTCCTACCTTGAAGAGCTAGGCCAAATAGTAGACTATATCCCAAGAGAACATGGGGGCCTCAGGCGTGTTAGGGAAGGAGAAGAGCCCTGAAAGAAAAGGAAAGACCACCAAAGTTAGCCCTGAAAATTGGCCTCAGTGTGGTCAGTGTTTTCAGAGACTGTCAGTGCAATGTTATTTTATGGAAAGTTTTATAACAAAATAGAATAAGTTAATGACCATGCCATTCAAAAAATACTCTGCTTTGTTATGAAGTAAGACACATATCTCTGAAAAAATACAACCTATTTCCAAAGCATAGAAAAGGAATGGCATAGTTAAATTCTGAAAACAAAAGAGATCTGGCATCTAAAGGACCTATTCTGTGTGCCTTCGATAAGTAGTGCAGAGAAGAGTGGCATCAAGAGAATTTTAGGACCCAGCCCACAAGGGAACCTCTAAAGTATGTTAAAGTATTTGTATTTTTTTTCCTGAGGACACGGGGGAGGCATCACAGTGTTTTAAATAGGGACTCATATTTATATCAGACAAAGATCACACTAGCTGCATAAGAGTGGAGGCAAGAAAGGGTCAGGAAAATCAGATAGGAGTCTGTGTAGCAGGCAAGGGGAGCCCTGATGTTGGCCTGAGCCAGATATGACAGTAGGATAGAAAACTGTGGTAAGATTAAAGAAATTTTAAAGCAGGAAAAGGCATAGGAATCCATGTTTAATTAAGTATAGAGAATGAAGGAGAGAGAGTGGAATTATAAATGACTCCCTTGTTCTCATATTTCTGGCTTGCATGGTAGATAGTGGAATCATTCACCAAATAGACAAACAAGGTGCAGGGTTCATTTGGAGATGAGATAATGAGTCCTGTTTGGGTCATGTTGGTTTGTAACCATCCGTAGACCATCCAAGTAGAGATGATATGAAACATTTAATGTGGTTCTGGAGCTCTGCAGTGATCTTTGGCTTCTTATGCTTGGGATTCATTAGGTTTTGGGGTTGCAATGACAGCTATGTATATTAGTTTTCTATGCTGAATGACGAATTACAAAAAGCTTAGCATTTTAAAAAGTATCCATTTACTATTTTACAGCTATGTAAGTCAGAAGTCTGTGCAGGGCTCAACTGAGTTCAGGGTCTCACAAAGCTGAAATGAAGATGTTGGCCAGAGATATAACTGCATCTGAGTCTCCAGGATCTCCTCTCATCTCACTGGTTGTCGGCATACGTAATTTAGTTTCTGAAGGTTGCAGGACCAAGGTGCTGACTGTGCTCCTAGCTGTCAGCTCGGTTCTAAGAGGTCACCCACCATTCCCTTCCATGCAGCCCTCACTACGGGACCGTCTCCTTCTTCAAGGCCAGAAGGAGAATCTCTTCATTTTGATGAACTCAAAGTCAACTGATGAGGGACCATAAATACATCTTCAAAAATCCCTTTAGCTACATACAGTAGACTCAGAAGAGTGATATCCCATTATTTCACAGATCTGGCCCACACTCAAGGAGAAGGGATTATTTAGGGCATACACACCAGAAGGCAGGAATCTTGTGGGTCATTTTTTAATTTTAACTTTAATTAATTAATTTATTTTTGAGGAAGATTAGCCCTGAGCTAACTGCTGCCAATCCTCCTCTTTTTGCTGAGGAAGACTGGCCCTGAGCTAACATCCATGCCCATCTTCCTGTACTTTATACGTGGGGCGCCTCCCACAGCATGGCTTGCCAAGCGGTGCCACGTCCGCAGCAGGGATCCGAACTGGCAACCCCTGGGCCTCTGAAAAGCAGAACGTGCAAACTTAACTGCTGCGCCACTGGCCTGGCCCCCTTGTGGGTCATTTTTGATTCTGCCTACCACAATATGGATGTAGGCAAGTTCCCTGAGCAGCAGAGAGCAGAATCAGAAGAAAAAGAGTAAAGGAAAAAGCCTGAGAACAATAACCCTTAAGGAAGCTTGATAGGAATATGAATCTGCAAAAAAGATGTGGGCTGAGAGTACAATATGACAAATGTATATGTGTGATTAGAACCTCTGGCCCTACATTCTTAAGGGTATTAATTAGTCACTGTTACTGCCATGACTTCATGCCTCATTTTCCTGGATATTCTTAAGATATCATGACTTTATCACTAAATCACTACCAATATAAGATGTTGTTACAGAATAATAATTTGACTGATTGTGATTTATAAATTAACTTTTAGAGATCCAAAAGAATACTGTGTACCAAATAACTTCAGCCTCTTTAGATCATGAAAAGCCTGGGATTTTTGACAATTGATGTCAAAGGAGTTCCATGAGGGGGAGGTATTTGACTGCTTGCTGAAAGTACACATAAGAACTTGAGCCTACCTACACTCAAAAACCGAAGGTATAGAAACTATTGCTACTTGTCACTTGTGGACCAGTTCCCACAGGTAATATATATTGTTCTCTTATGTCATATAATCGTCAATGTTTTGTGCTTGTGAATATATTTAATCTCAGCTACCAACCAGGATCCCAGAAAGCACGTTTCACTGCTTATTTATCTTTTTTGTGCCTATACTTAACACAATGTCAAAAAAATATTAAGTATTTATATACTTGTTAAATAAACAAAGGAAGGGAAAAGAAAGTTGTTTTACCTGATAGTACCTCTATTATATTCCTTGTTTTAGATATATATTTTTTAAAGATTGGCACCTGAGCTAACAACTGTTGCCAATCTTCTTTTTTTTTTTCTTTCTGCTTTTTCTCCCCAAATCTCCCAAGTACATAGTTGTATATTTTAGTTGTGGGTCCTTCTAGTTGTGGTATGTGGGGCACCGCCTCAATGTGGCCTAATGAGCAGTACCATGTCTGCGCCCAGGATCCGAACCAGCGAAACCCCGGGCTGCCCAAGCGGAGCGCATGATTTTAGCCACTCGGCCACGGGGCCGGCCCCCGTAGATATTTTATTTTATAAATTAACATCATATTGATTTCATTTTGGATAAAAGAATATGGGTATAAAAGTGAACTATCTTTTATAGAATGTTGCCAGTGACAATATATGGATTTTTTTAAAAGTATTAGACGAATTTTGAGGACATTAGTAGAGTTAGTCCCTGAGAAAAGACTGACCTGAAAAAGTCTTCGTATAAGCCAATGTCTGCTGAGTGCCACTTCATCTGGGAAAGAAAATATCCATTTAACTGACAGAAATGGATGCAGTGACCCAAATTAGTAAAATAAGGCTAACTTTAAACCAAGTTACAAAAGGATTTTTTTTTTTAAAGGGCGTTTTAGAAGTGAAAGGGAATAACAAAAAGAAGTTGAAGCGATAGGAACCCAAACAGAATTGGATGTACATCTAAAGGCTCACGAGAAACCAGGAACAAAAGTTCTGTTACATGTCTCCAGAAAATACAAAACACCAAACAGAATGCAATGGAACTGTACTGGTAGACATTTTGTAAAAGATTTATATCTCAAATTCACGGAAACTAACTAATGTCATATTTGTAACGAAATAACAAAATGTTTTAAAAAGGTTGTGCAAACCTAAGCAAAATAAACTATATTTGCTGTTTAAAGAGTCCTAAAATGTTAACTGAGTTCACTGAAGCATAATGTTAAAAAATATATCATTAGTGATTTTGATGTGCTATTACTAATTTTAAAATTATATGATCTTCTAATTAAAATAATTATGTAATAAGTAAAATAATTAGTGTTACACATTTTGCTTCATATGTACTTGTCCTATATATATTCAAATACATGAAGAATTTAAATACATTAAATATAACTAGGTTACTGTTAAAATAGCACATCGAACTGCTTCTGAAATGATTAGTCAGTTTTATGCTGAGTAAGGTCTCTGATTCTTGTGAATCTGATTTGAGGGTTCTACGTTTTCCTATATCAGTATCAAAGAACATATAAAATTATTTACCTCATAGGACTTTTGCCTCTGATTTATCTGTTTATTTATTTAGCACCAAATTTGTTGATTTTATTTCTTATTACTACTACAACAATTTGGTAAAAGTATTATGTTAAGATGCCTACTTCAGTTTCCTTGGTTCTCTTATCTTTGATTCATACACACTGGTTAAAAGACCATTATTGTCTACTCTGTTCTCCACATTTGGAATTATGTGTGGAAAAAAAGAAAAAACGTAATTTGTAATTTTTCCTTAAAGTATAATTTCTTATTTCCGAACAGTAGTGTTTAAGATAAAAGCTACAAATTCTGATATAGATAAGTGTTTGAATCCCTATGGGTAAAAGCTTCATGTTTCTTTATTGAAAAAGCAAATATGGTGATGTTCATTCATTTTCAAAAAATTTTTAGTTATTGGTCAGTGATTGCAAATACATGCTTGAAGGAAGAATGTTGTTTAACTCTATTCATTAAATATAGCTATCTATTATCCTCCATTAATGACAGTAGTATATACTTTTCATGAAGTGATGAAGGCTATTAATTCTCTTGAAGAATTTTGAAAAACAATCTTTAGTTGCTTGTGATTCTGAATGTTTGTATCTTTTCCAGTTGTTAAGAAATTTTTTAACTTCAAAAATTAGCGTTAAGGTCAGGTCTTCAATTGCCATGTTGTTTCAACAGATTCTACACTGCGGCATAGTCTATATGACCAACGGATCTGCATTTCATAATAGACCAAATCCTATATAATCTATGATATATGTGTATGTTGTGCTTATATACAATGTGCTTAAAAACGCTAATTGGTTTTTCCTAAGCAAGACCCAAGATTTAGCCAACTTATAGAAATAACTTTGAATATGCCAGAGAATGAATGGCAAAATTTTAATTTTAAGGCTATGAATTATTTGATTTTTTTATGTATTAATATATTATACCACTGCACGTTGCATTATAATTTCATTTATATATCTCTAAAGGGATAAAAATTCTCACTGAATTTTAAGTAATTTTTGTGTCATTTTTTAAATAATCCTCTCCCTGTACATTATATTTCAGAAATTCCAGTGATTACAAACATATTTATGGTAATTAAAACAGTGATGGCACTTTATCTTTGATGTTTACTTTTCTGTAATTACATATATCATGAATTTTATCTAAGAACACATTGGCATTTAGTTTTACAGCTCTTTACTCATACTTTCTCCTCAATTTATTATAAAATATAGCACTTATTAATTAATATTACAGATAGATGACTTTTATTGGAACTATCTTACAAAATGTGCTCTCCAGTACATATCTCTAGATTAAAGGTTGCGATTTGATGAAACAAGATCTTCTGAGATAAGAATTGCATTTAGACTCTTTTCTCTATATTCACATAGCTGTGTGTTAATAAAATTTTATGAGAAGTAGAAAAATCAACCTCTATAAATTCAGTGTAAGAAATGATATAACAGCCATATAACAAAGTATAGTAGCATTTTAGTCATATAAGATGTGACTGCAGAATTTATGTTTTAAAAGACAAAGGCAACTTAGAATTTGGATTCATATGAACTCTGAGGAGAGGAGCTCTTCTATTGCATTTACTTTTCAATGAAAAGGATGAAGTTTGTGGGTTTACAATTTTTATGCATCGTTCTATATTTGGTGTAGACTAAATAGTCTTTAAAAATGTGTTTACAAATGCTTTGCAAATGAATCACACGTGTAGTGCAGATTCTTTACGACAGAATAGTCATCATTCTTCCCTCCTGCCTCTTGTGACATTAACTTTTACATGTGCAATAAACAATAAACATCATTACGTTACTATTATTGCTTTGGACAAAATTATTTTTTACATCAGTTGAAAATAAGAAAAACAAAAGAGTATACTTTACTTTTATTTATTCCTTTGCCAACGCACCTCCTTTCTTTCTTTTTTTTTCTAAAGATTTTATTTTTCCTTTTTCTCCCCAAAGCCTCCCGGTACATAGTTGCATATTCTTCGTTGTGGGTCCTTCTAGTTGTGGCATGTGGGACGCTGCCTCAGCGTGGTTTGATGAGCAGTGCCATGTCCGCGCCCAGGATTCGAACCAACGAATCACTGGGCCGCCTGCAACAGAGCGCGCGAACGTAACCACTCGGCCACGGGGCCAGCCGCTTTCTTTTTTTTTTTTTTAAAGATTGGCACCGGAACTAAAATCTGTTGCCAATCTTCTTCTTTTTTCTTTCTTACTTCTTCTTCTTCTTCTCCTCAAAGCCCCCAAGTACATAGTTGTATATTCTGGTTGTGAGTGCCTCTGATTGTGCTATGTGGGACGCCACCCCAGCACGGCCTGATGAGTGGTGCCATGTCCACACCCAGGATCCAAATGGGTGAAACTCTGGGCTGCGGAAGGGGAGAGGGTGAACTTAACCAAGAAAGGATGCTGGCCTCGCATCCTTTCTTTACGTAACACAGTGTAATCTTTCAACATTCTACCAGATAATTCCATCTAAGATATCATCAGTTTCAGAATACAGGCTTGACTTTAAAATAAGGAAGTTGCTTAGAGCAGAGAAGAAGTTTAAGTCATATGCTCTCTCCACTTCGTTATACAATTATTTTTGAATCTCCTCAAAGAGTTGTTGGATCCACTAGGGCCAGGTGATATTTGATGGCAAATGTACGTCACAATTTGTATATAAATATTGTTCAATGAATCCAGCATTTAAAAGGTAAGGACATGAGATACTGTTTCCAATCTGCTATCAGCAACTACTGTCTGATTATTCTGAAAGTGGACTTTGCTTCCTTCCTCTCAAATTACTTCTTTATCTTGCGCAAGAAGTCTCTCCGTTTCCTAGCATTCTTGTTATATTATTCTGTACCTTTTCTCTTAAACTTTCCTTCAAAGTACTCGTCATAAACAAGCCATTATCTTCCCAAATAAACAATCTATGCTTACAGAATCCTTCACTGTCCTTAACTACTAGAGACTAAGAACCATGCTTTGCCAATGGTTTTGCCATTTAATTTCTATCATACTGATTGTATGGTCCATGTAACACACATCATGAATATTCTATTTTTCCTGGTCCATCCATTATTTCTTACGATGAGCTATAGGAGTTAAAAATTCAATGCTCTCCATTGATTCTTCAAAATTATCATTAACCATCTCACTATTTCAACACCTTTTCCTTTGAAGTACACACCAACAACTTTTATGGTGATGTTTAAAACTAGTTTGATATTATCTAGCCACCTCTTTCCATTATATTCAGTTATTAATGCATCTGATTATAATTTTCTACTCTATCAATGTTTCAGAAACTTCAACTGAGATGTTGATGATTTTCTCCATTCTTTGACCTTACAGGCCCTTGTACACGTTAATTAGCTTTGGTCTCTGCAGTGCTTGAAATATTTATAGTTAGACCTAACCCTGTATCTCACCATTGTTTAAAAACACTCCACCTCCAAGCTCTCTAACCTTGAAATTATGACTAAAATACCCTAGTATATAATTCTCTCCCTCTCTTGCCCACTCTTCCTTATTTACCCTTCTCAATTTTCATAGATTCTTAGCACCTATTAGACCTTAATTGCCCCTGAGCGGGTTTTTACTTTTGAGAGAGGCCAATACTTGTTTTGGGTAAAATCATACTGCTTTATTTCATTCTTATCTTAGGTGACTGGACGTAGAAGGGAGAAAAAACTGAAAGTTTCTTTAATAGATCCGATAACAAAGGTATTCTCTCACCATTTTTTGGTTCTTGTTGCCTCACAGAAATCCCTTTATTAACCTCAAAATGATGGCTAACATTCTAAAAATAGTTACTTCATAATTTTTGTACTGTGTTCAGTCCCACAAATCCATCTGCCTTCCTAACTCTCTGTAAAAGTTAATGACATTTGCTTTCTGAAGAATAATGAGTCCATGATTATTGAGAATAATGAGTGGTAAAGTACTCTCAAACTATAGTTTCTGTACCTTACCAGTACCTAGAGGTTTCACCTATTGACTTTTCATTAGATCTTTCCTTGGGAAAGCAGCAGTTAAACTGTCTTCCACATAAACCCTAGTAATAATTCTATAGACTCCCAGTCAAATTGCTATTTTCCAATTTCAATTTATACCTTCTTTCTTTATTAGATTACCATATTCCCTTCAAATGGAATGTTCTTCTTCCTGTGTATACAAGTGACACCATCTTAAAATTCCTGACTAATGCCACTTCTTCCATGAGGACTTCTGTTATCCTTCCAGTGGAAGATGCCTCTTTATTCTCTGGATGAAATTTGGATATATTTGTTTTTCACATGATATTTTACATTTAAAAATTCATATAATGTTTATATATATATATATATATACACATAAAATTGGATTTAAAAGCCTGAATCTATGCCTATCATGTATCCTTCATTAGCTGATGCAGTAATTTCCCTTTAGCATGCTAAATACTCTTATTAATAAAGTGTGAATGAATATTATTGTAGAATATGTTCCTGGATTACTTTTCACACATAGAAAGATCTTAAATATTTGCAGTTATACAGACAAAGTAATAGCTTGCAAATGCCATATGCAGTAACTGTGACTTCAAATTTCAAATATGCAATAAAATTAGTGCAAGTAAAATGAGAAGTTTGGATGTTAATTGGACTGATGGTTAATATTTCATTTTGTAATGCTTGATAACTACCCCTTTCATAAATGATAGGAATCATTTGATAATTGTTTTTCAATTGGTAAAAAAGATATATGACTCTAATTCCTTATCTTTAGTGAAATTTGGGTGGCATTTAGTTCCAGGGATTTATACAAGAGCCAAAGATTATTATTTTGGATCAAAATTTGGCTTGACCACAATTTTTTACTAAGTATAGAAGGATTCCTAAATGCTGTTGCACTTGCTCTGTTCTGCCATTAATGGGAATAGGAGCCAATTAATGTGTCTGCTGTGTGTTAGATTTTGACGTAAGTAGTTGGCATACTGTGATTGGCAGAATTCTCAGCTGCCCCCTAATGACTCATATCTTTGTAAAATCCTCTCTCTTTGACTGTCCCTTTGAGTATGGCATCTGTGAATAGGATGGGATTTTATTCCTGTGATTACATTACCTTAAATGGAAAAGATGAGGGGATTTTGCAGATGCAATTAAGGATAACAGTTTTATGCCTGGAATCGGCCATGCCTTCTGCTAGGCTTTTAACACATAGGGTGAGGGGAGTTAATCTAATTAAGAGCTGGGCTGAGTTTGAGGTTTGTGGTTGATATGGTCACTCTAAGTTCACCACAGTCTTCAAGTTCTTTAGTGATACTGCATTTAAGACAGGGGGTGGTTGGCCAAGGTTATTTCTCTCTCTTTTTCGTTTTCCTTTAATTCCTACTCTACCCTCTCAGCTTGAGGCTTTCCTTTCTATTGTGCTCTGATTAAGCCTTTGTCTTAGGCATGCAACATGGCCCTGGTCCACGGTAATGTGGTCTGGTCAGTGCTCCTGCCCTCCCCTGGAGAAGCTCAGAGCCCAGCACATGCACTTCCTCCACCCCCAGAAGTAGAATGTTTGTTTCTTGTTCCCTTCCTTCAGGTGCAATTGGGTTTTCATCAGCGCCAAGGATGATAGTGTCATTACCCTTCCCCCAAGAGCTTAAGGCTTTCAATTTGCCCACGTTTCAATAAATTGTTAATGTAAACTCTGCAAGCAATTGATAAGAGTAACAATGATCCTGCCACTCAAAAGGTGATAAAATGGCTTCCAGTGATACGGATCATAGAAATTGTTCTGTCCTAATGCGATTTATTTGTGGTTTCAGCTTTTATGCTGAAGGGAATACTTTACATGTGCTTCACCTGACATCCTGGTTTTCCTCTTAAGCAGAATTCTAAGAAGTGTCATCTCTTTTAAATGCCTGTCTCCCTAATAGGCCTTATCTTCATTCTAAATCCAGATATGCCGTGGAAATCAGCAATGAGCTGTCCACAATTACCTGATTTTGATAAATTTTCTTCATAGAATCACCAGCTTTTGATTTAAGCAAGCCCTCATGTTTAAAGGAAAGTACTGATAACTTTTTCTTTCAAAAATCTTTCTACCATTACCTCAATCTTGAATGCATAAAGGAAACAACACATTCTCTTGAGATTTTTGTTTTTTGAATTTTAGGACAATGAAAATGCTCTCAAGGATATTGCAGCCCACAGCAATGAATCGAGCCATGTATTACTGCCTTAGGATCTATGCTGAAGGTGCTGTCACTGACACACCATGAAATAAGATGAATACCACCAGAAAATTAGAACATTAGAAGAGTCACAATAAAGTCACACTATTAATTGATTTTTCCCTTTGCCACCAAGAAATAAAAGTAAAGGGAGAACCTTCATTTTAATTCTGCATTACCTCAACCTAGAGACATTATTTGAAACCAGCTGGATGACTTAGAAACGTATTATCGCCATACCTTACTGAGGGCTGGAATTAAAAGAGGTACTGGAATTAATTTAGGATGTGTTGGTATCTTGGTTTAAGCTTCTAGCTCTGGTGATGGCTTCCATAATACTGAACGAGTGCCTTACTCTGCTTGTTCAGTGATTGTTGAGAAAGTTAGTTACTTATGACAATCAGTCACCTGGAAGTTATGCCCAGGGAGGGGAAAGGGATATTGGACATACCTATCCCCCATATCAAGTAGCTCACATTATAGGTTCCTCTCTTGTCGCCCTTAATAAATGTTATTTTTTCAACATTTTATTAGGTTTATATTTTCCCTGATTTCATTTCCAAATAAATGAAGGTACAATTTCTCTTGTAACTTTCCTGTAATGCATGTTCCTCAGATTTGGAGTGGTTGGGGAGCAATGAGGAACAAACAATGATGTTTAATGATTTCCTTCATTTCAAGATAATTTACTTTTCCTTTTGAATGGCTTTCTGCCTAGTAAAGATGGGTTATCCTTGTTATCCACCTCATAGTTATTACTAAGTCTTGCCCTATTCATTTATGTTATCCTTTACTCTATAAATCTATAAAGAGTTCAAGAAGCCTATTTTGAAAGAACATGTTGGTATTCTATTTGTATAAATTAAATCCAAATGTTCTTTGATTCTTACTTATCTTGGGAAAAAATCAGTTCAACAAAGATATGCAGATTGCCCCATTTATATTATCATTTCTCCCAATATCTTATTTTTTTTATATCCAAGGTTACTGCCACCTTTATGGTTAAGTGGCTGCAGCCTTATTGGGAATTTCAATAAGGACATCAAGGGAACACCCAGACTCACTTGAAACCATAGTTGCATTCATCTCAGAATAATAGCCAGTCCATCACAGAGGCTTGTCCTCCCCGATCCGGTGTATGTCTTGTCTTGGGGATTCCAAATTGTCCTGTGAATTTGTCTGAGTCACTTGCCATTCTTAGGCAAAACAATGATGATTGTTAGAATTATCCACAAATCAGGATTTAGAAGACATAAAACTAATATTTACCTAATTTTTATAACCTTTCCCATGTTGCGATTTTAGAGGTGAAAATTGTGACAGAAAATACAAAGATCTATCAGGGGAAGAAAAAAGGTAAAATAAAGTTTACATGGTTTAGTTGAATCCAAACTGGATTTTAGTTATAGGTTAGTTGCCATATTACTAAATTTAATCAAATTCTTTTCTTCAAGCGAATTTATGTGTATAACAAGCTTCAATATAAAATTGAAATAATTATCAAGGTTAAATAAATAGACAAGTACTGTGAGGGTAAACAGGGTTTGTGTGTCTAAATTATCTGGTGCGATCACACCCACTGACAACAAAGTTCTCTTTTTCCCGTGAATAATTAGGCAGAACGTCATTAAAACTACACAGTGCTAAATGAAGTGGACTTTTGTTTTCCTTTCTGGCAAATGTAATTTTAGTCAGATAATTAAGTAACGAACAAATAAAATAAAAAGACAAAATAATAATAGTAATAATAACGCCTCAATGCCTAAGCGAATGTTTGTGGTAGTTCCATTCATCATACTGTGGTTAAAACTATCAGAATATCACTTCGTTTTGTGCCATGAGAGTCCAGGCTAATATCTTTTAGACAGAGCAACAATTAGAGGAGCGTGCGATCCTAGTCTCTGTTTCAGGATAACTGAAAGAGGCTGAGAAGCAATAAAAAGAAACTGCACTAGATAATATGGTTGTTTGTTGGGGCGGGCAGGCGAGTCAATTGATTTATTCAATATAGTGAAAAAACAGTTCAGATAGGAGCATGAGGAGGCTATATTTCTTCTAACACAAGAATAGTGAAGGATTGATTCCCTTACGGTCATGGGTCATGGACAGGAGCACTCATCCCACCTTAGCACAGAGGGACAAAGCAAACGCATTCAGATAGATATGAGTTTGGGGATTGAGGAAGAGAAACTCAGATAGACCAATCAAAATTCTGGATAACTTTAATAAGCTTCAATTATAAATGTTAAACTTTAAATACATCGTCAAAACAAATAAAAATCTAGTTGTCTTGCCATGCAGAAGAGACTACTCTGATGAAGACTGAGAAAATGTTTTAACCAAACACAAGACACATTTAATATATTCACAAACATTGGTAAGATTCTGTCTTAGAGATAAAAATAAAAAAAGATATTTGATTATTTGAAACGATGCTTCTCAAGAGGTCAGGAGGTTTGTGATGTGTTGGAACACTACAAATAACTAAAAGTCATCTGTTCTAAAACTGGGGTCTTGAAAGTATTACAATTGCATGAGCTTTTTATAAATGAATTCAAATAACTTTTAGCTGAAACTCCTAATTTGTACATTGAATTCTTTAATTGTATTCTTTTCAGACCGTGATTTCACTAGAAATGCCATTGTTGATACAGCACTTTACAATTGCATATGTGCTTAAAATTTCATTTCAGTATATATTAACAGCTCTCAAACTGTGTGGGATATATTTTATATCTTTGAGATTTTTTTTGGAAAGTTTTGGTTTCCTAAGTCAAAAGAGATTAAAAATATCTATGTAAATAGGATCCAGATGAATGTTACATATTCTCTTTATATTCCCAAGGGTCACACTGATGACATAGCACTGAATCTGTGTTAAAATATTGTTCTGAGAGGAGTGTTGACATAAGATAATGTGATTTATGCTTCCCATCCATCATATTGACAGATTTTAGACAGATGTCGCTGTTTGTCAAACACGGTACAAAACAAGGCAAAACCCCATAACACCATAAAAACTATTTGCCTTTATCACTATCTCATCCATCTTTCATTCCTATGAAAATTTTAGTGTTAGAAATAATGATTGATTCAATAGGAAATTTCAAAATATGTTTTTGTTAAACAATTTTCCCCTGAAGACATTTAACACTTGTCACTCAGTTGTCATTCCAATAAAATGTGGTATTTTAATTTCAAATAAATATATAAAATGTATTACATATGAACAGAATGAGCATGGCTTGAGGGATTTTGTTTTAAATAAATAAAACAAAATAAACACCAGAGAAATATTGTCAATCAGGTAATTTTTTTCTCTTGACAAACCTTAAATACAAGTGATAAAATAGTAACCCTTCCAACTTGCTTAGATTTTTTTCATTATGTTCAGATTGCGTTTTACATATATGAGTTGAATCTGTTTGTAATATGTAGAAATGTACATTAATAAATCACTAAATGTACAGTATCAGATCTCTGAGGCAGGTGGGAGAGCATTTGAAACAACTTTCTATGAATAGCAAATGCCTACCTTATTTATTATGCAAGATAACATCATAAAAGGTATCCATAGGATACTTATTAGAAAACGTTCTCTTTGTTTCAACCTACACAACTTTTGCCTGATATTTGTCTTTTTTTTCCCCACACTGTTCATTGCCTCCACATATATAGGGCACATGTACAAACACTTATATATATGTTGCTGTAGATTTAGGTTGGATATTTAACATGGAGAAATTTCATTACACTGACTGTTTAGGAATTTTTCAGATAATACTCACGGGGGCAGAATATTTTCCTACTCTCTAGCAGAACCGGCAAACCTGGAACCCCTTATCAATCACTGTGTTTATGTAGTGCTTAGTATGAATCGTACATATTGATCTCTACAGATCATACAAAAAAGGCTTAAGACTTGGACTCAGTATTCCAGGAGATTAGTTGAAAAAAATGTGAAAAATATAATCATCTGAAGCTTTTAAGGAACAATTGAAGCTAATGTTTTGTCAGGTGGTTAATATATAAAATAACTACGTTAAAACTTTACTTCTAAGTATGAGCCATAGAAAGCTTCATCACTTTTACCTAAGATCGTTACTAAAATGCAGAGTTCTTAGAAGCTGAATCAAATAACCCCAAGCAGCTGTTTGAAAATCTCCAATTAAGGGTTGAACAAAAGAAGAAATAAAAACAATAAAATGGATCTAGTATTTTGTGCTCTGTGAACCGTAAATTACCGCCATCACATTCTGAGGGTCAACCCCAGAGGTTACCTTTTGTATAAAGAAGTGCGACTGCCTGAATCTTCATTTCACACACACATTCCAGGTGCCTTGGTGAGGAAGCAGCTGGAACAAGACTTTGAGAAATACTGAAATAAAATATAAATAGGAATATTCAATAGGAAGTGATATCCAAATGACTATCAGAAGGAATAGAGAGTTATGTTTTGAAGGCAGAGATGTGCTTAATTAGTTAATAGGGGTTTATTATATGGATGTATGGAAAGTGATTGATAGAAAAATAGGAATGTATCAAAAGACAAACAGCAAATTATCGTAGATAAAAGATGTAGATCAGGGTATTGTGGACCTCCAATAAAACGGTGAGGTTGTTTCTTACTCTTCCAGAAGATAAACTGCTCCTGACTTTCTAAGTTCACTATTATGAGCCCACCAAAATCATGTCTCTTCCATCATTTCTAGTTCTACAAGACTTTCTAATCTGAGTCTCCGCGTCCTCATGGCTCCTGCTGCCTCAGAATGTTGCTCCTCAGTGTCTGCTTCCTTTTATTTAGTTTATTTTTTATTGCGGTAAAATGGGTTTATAACATTATATAAATTTCAGGTGTACATCATTATATATTTTGATTTCTGTGTAGACTACATCATGTTCACCACTCAAAGACTAATTACAACCCATCACCACACACATGTGCCTAATCACCCCTTTCACCCTCCTCCCTCCCCCTTTTGTTCTGGTAACCACCAATCCCATCTCTGTCTCTATGTATTTGTTTGTATCTTCTAGTGAGATATTAGTGAGATCATACGATATCTGACTTTCTCCCTCTGACTTATTTCACTTAGCATAATACCTTCAAGATCCCTCCATCTTGTTGTAAATGGCAAGATTTCCTCCTTTTTTTATGGCTGAGCAGTATTCCATTGTGAATATGTACCACATCTTCTTTATCCATTCGTTGCTTCATGGTCACCTAGATTGCTCCCAAGTCTTGGCTGTTGTGAACAATGCTGTGATGAACATAGGGGTGCATGTATCTTTGTGCCTTTGTATTTTCATGTTCCTCGGATAAATAGTCAGCAGTGGAACTGCTGGATTGTATAGTACTTGTATTCTTAATTTTTTGAGGAATCTTCATACTGTTTTTCAAAGTGGCTCTACCAGTTTGCACTCCCACCAGCAGTGTATGAGATTTGACTTTCCTCCACATCCTCTCCAACACTTGTTATTTGTCTCATTAATTTTAGCCATACTGACAGGTGTGAGGTGATATCTCATTGTAGTTTTGATTTACATTTCTCTCATAAGTAGTGATGTTGAACATCTTTTCATGTGCCTGTTGGCCATTAGTATATCTTCTTTGGCAAAATGTCTGTTCAGATCTTTTGCCCACTTTTTAATTGGGTCGTTATGTTTTGCAGTTGTTGAGATGAAGGAGTTCTTTGTATATTTTGGATAGTAACCCCTTATCAGATATGTGATTTGCAAATATCTTCTTCAAATTGTTAGGTTGTCCTTTCGTTTTTTGATGGTTTCCTTTGATCTGCAGAAGCTTTTTAGTTTGATGTAGTCCCATTTGTTTATTTTTTTTGTTGTTTCCCTTGCCCAGTTAGACATGGTACTTGAAAATATGCTGCTAAGACTGATGTCGAAGAGAGTACTGCCCTATGTTTTCTTCTAGAAGTTTCATAGTTTCAGGTCTTCGATTCAAGTCTTTATCCTATTTTGAGTTAATTTTTGTACACAGTGTAAGATAATGGTCTACTTTCAATCTTCTGCTTGTAGCTGTCCAGTTTTCCCAACACCATTTATTGAAGAGACTTTCCTTTCTCCACTGTATGTTCTTGGCTCCCTTGTTGAAAATTAGCTGTCCATAGAGTTGTGAGTTCATTTCTAGGCTCTTGATTCTGTTCCATTGATCTGTGTGTCTGTTTTTTGTGTTTTGGATTTGGTTTTTTTGGTGAGGAAGATTGGCCCTGAGCTAACTCCATTTCTAATCTTCCTCTTTTTTGCTTGAGGAAGATTGTCCCCAAGACAACATCCATGGCAATCCTCCTCCATGGGGCACTGCCACAGCATGGCATGATGAGCTATGTGCAAGTCCACATCTGAGACCTAAACCTGTGAACTCCTGGCCACCAAAGCCAGGCACGTGAACCTAACCGCTATGCAACCAGGCCAGCCCCTGTGTGTCTATTTTCATGTCAGTACCATGCTATTTTGATTACTATAGCTTTGTAGTATATTTTGAAATCAGAGAGTGTGATCCCTAGCCAGAGCAATCAGGCAAGAAAAAGAAATAAAAGGGATCCAAATTTGAAAGGAAGAAATGAAACTGTCACTATTTGCAGATGACATGATCTTATATAGAGAAAATTTTAAAGAATCTACCAAAAACTTTTAGAAATAATAAATGAATATGGTAAAGTTTCAGGAAACAAAAATCAGCATACAGAAATCAGTTGTGTTTCTATATACTAACAACGAAGCAGCAGAAAGAGAAATTAAGAATACAACCCCATTCACAAATGAAACAAAAAGAATAAATTCAACCAAAGAGGTGAAAGACCTGTACACTGAAAACTACAAAACGTTGTTGAAAGAAATTGAAGAAGACACAAAGAAATGGAAAGATACTCCGTGCTCTTGGATTGGAAGAATTTACATAGTTAAAATGTCCATACTTCCTAAAGCAATTTACAGATTCAACGCAATCTCTATCAAAGTTCCAACAACATTTTTCACAGAACTAGAACAAAGAATCCTAAAGTTTATATGGAACAACAAAAGACCCCAAGTAGCCAAAAGGAATTCTGCTTCCTTTTAAATACCAGTGCGGGCTCTGTTATCTGCCACCTGCACTAGGCGTCTCCCTCAGCTTTCATTTTCATGCGTCTGTAGGGCTCACAGCAAAACTTGCTGTCTCCTTTTTCTCCATCCAGCTTAATTCGTGGCATTCTTCCTGTGCTAGCAGTTAGGTTGTAGAAATCTGTATTTTTTTTTATTGTGTTCTCTGAATCAGCCACATTTTCATTACCTGGAAACAAGTTAGAAATGCACATTCATAGGCCCCATGCTATACCTACTGAATCAGCCACATTTTCATTACCTGGAAACAAGTTAGAAATGCACATTCATAGGCCCCATGCTATACCTACTGAATCAGCAACCTTATCCTTGGGGCCCGGAAATCTGTGTTTCAAAAGGTCCTACAAGAGATTTTAATGCACACTAACATTTAGGAACCACTGATAATAAACAATAGAATTACACTGAGAGTCTCTAGTTCTCTATTCTCTGATTCCAACTCTGTTCTAGAGCATTTAATGTCTCTCCTGCTCTTGAACTCTTTCATGTACCTGATCAAAATCCCTACATTTTATTGTTCTACTTAAAGGTCGATGGCTATGTCTTTCAAGTCAGTGAAATTTACTTTGGGGGAAATACACAGCCTGCTCAAGGTCTGAGGAGGAATGTGTCAGCCTTCAAATAACAATCTCATCTAGGTCTGGATTCTCCCTCGGAGTTTGTGTTTGGGGTTTGTGCATTTATATGGTTTCATATATGATGAGGAATATTGTGTTTGTTTGTTTTTTATTTTTCTCTGTATTTCCCTCATAGGTCAAAATAAAAGTCTTTGTAGAGAAAATACAATGAATACAAGACAAAAGAAAATAAAAATATAGACTTTAAATGCTTGTCATTCAAATCTAAAGTTACAAAGAAAAGAAAAACCCCAAGGCATATTTAAATTTTTTGCTCACAAAATTGAAGTAAATAAGACCGTACTTTAACCTTATAGAAAGAGGTATTCATAAATTTTTGTATGAACAAAACATTTGCAATAGATCAGTTTGTTTAATTGAGTTGAAGTGAGTCAAGAGTAATAATTTTTTTTTTTGAGGAAGATTACCCTGAGCTAACATCTGCCACCAATCCTCCTCTTTTTGCTGAGGAAGACTGGCCCTGAGCTAACATTCGTGCCCACTGTCCTCCATTTTATGTGGCAGGCCTTCCACAGCATAGCTTGACAAGTGGTGCATAGGTCCACACGTGGGATCTGAACTCACGAACCCTGGGCCCGCCAAGCAGAACGTGCAAACCTAACTGCTAAACCACTGGGTTGACCCAAAAATAATAATTTTAAAGTGTATTTAAGATTAAAACATATCTATAATTTGTAGCTATATGTCCTGTCAGGTAGAGTCTCACAATAGTTAAGATAATACTAAAAGATCTTCTCAAATAAAACCATAAATAAAGCCATGGAATGACCTTTGGTTAGCAGAAATGAAATTTTAGTGGGTAACATTTATGCACAGAAACAAGAAATGTCAAACAGGTGTTGTTTCAGAAATAAAATTTTCTCAGCTAAGAAAAGAAATGGGCTTAATATGTAGCAGTACCAGCTATTCAATAAATATTGGAGACTGACAGCCTGGGTATTATTTTGAATATTTATGGAATTAGCATATGTATTGTATATATATATATATATATATATATATATAAAATAACCAGAAGGTCAGTAGGTTTTAAAAGTTGATCCGAGGCCTGATATTTCATGGTAATGAAGTAACTTTGATGCTAAAATGCTTTGCTTTGTTTTTGAGTCAGGTAAAGTAAAAATGAACTTTTACAACGCTACAAATACTCTTTAATAAATAATCGTCATCATAAACTTCTTAGCAGTTTATCCTTTTAAAGCTAATGTTTTCTGGTAACAGAAATCTTTATAGTCCCTTAGCCATTGATTAATTTCAATAATTAGTAGCGACTTTGATAGTTAATCCTCAAAGCATGCATTTCATATTAATATTCAGATTCTTTTAGGCAGAAAATTAACAAATTTTGTAATCCAAGGGGAGAATGAATTCATAATTATTTGGCAAACAAAATGTCTTTCCAGTAAAATATCCATGAACTTATCTCTAAGCCAAGATATTTTGTTGGCCGTTTATCATTACTAGCTTACTGAATTTTATTTTGGTCTCCATATTCATTTTCTCTCTCTCTTTTCTGTACTTACTCTTATTAATATTGTCCGACAAGTTAGTTTTTAGGTGAAACACTGCTCAAATCATTGGAAAGAATACAACTACATTTATGTACAAAAAGGTAATTTCTTCCTTAATCCCCCTCCTAGAATAAAAAAATCTCTCTAAGACCCTTAATAATACTAAGCTGCCTCTCATTGACTGCAGTTTGGCCTAGACTCTGTGCTAAGGACTTAACTTGCTATCTCATTTAATCCTTACAATTTCTTTTTAAGAACTGTATTATTTTATCCATTTTATGCTGAAGAAATTCATAGTGATTAAGTCATATAACTCAAAGTCTTAGAGGTAGTAAACATCTTTTGGGAATTTGAGTGCAGTTCTGTGTCAAAAGCCCTCACAAAAATAAAGAGAGAGAACTTTCACAAAGAAAGTTGCGTTCGTTTTTCTAAAAACATGGAGAAACATTTCCAAGTCAGCTACTTTCCCCATTTTTATGAAGAATGTTTTGGGAGGCATGGTTTGCCTTTGAGGCAGTTTCTTCAAACATCTTCTAACTTCTGAAAAAGAAGACAAATTCTTGTTTAAAGCTCCCTGACTTTCATGATATTCCTGATCAGAAATCGAAACTGAGACTGTTTTTGATAAGACGATCACACTGTACTAGAAAGCCTGCATTAAATTAAGAATGTCTTACACTACTCTAGGGATTTCACATTTTCTCTAAGTTAATACAACTTTTTACATAACAGAAGATAGTCTAAATTTAAAACATTAAACTTTTATTCATTTAAAAATGTGTAGGGCTATCTTTGGTTGAAATGAGAAGCTTAATTGAATTTCAGCTAAAATAAGTCTTTCATCTCTTTTTTACTTTACTAGTTAAAACTTAAATTCAGCAATAAAAAAGCCAGAGTAACAATAGCTCCCTTTAAATTGGACAAATAATTATCTCTGCCTTGTGAATATTGTCAAATCTAAATATTTCGTGACATACTATTATTACTATTTTCCATTTCACTTAGTTCCATTCACTGAGTTAAAGTGTATTTTTAGCTCCTTTTGTGGCTCTCTGGGTTCACAGTGGTTCACTATTCAAATCTCAAAGGAAATATTAACCAAGTGACTGGAAGAACAGATAGCAAGATTACACAACAGACAAGGAGGATGTTGATACAATGTAATGTAGGCACTGGGCTGTTAATGCATAGAATATTTAGAAGAAATATAGAATATGGTGAAGACATGCCATCTTG
Organism: Equus przewalskii; assembly: GCF_037783145.1. NCBI lineage: Eukaryota > Metazoa > Chordata > Mammalia > Perissodactyla > Equidae > Equus > Equus przewalskii. Next base: position 33,433,178 of record NC_091850.1, read on the forward strand.
TCTCAATATTGGCTGACATTGCTACAGAAAGTCCTGAATGGTTAGTTCTAAATTGGGGGCAAAGATCTTTCTCATCTTCAGCAGAAGACTCAGGGAGTAATACAAGCTATTATTTCTATTGGTTTCTATATGAACTTCCTCTATGCTCCACTTGTCAGTTGGATGCAGCATATTAGTCACTGTATCAACTTCTGATTAGATAGGGTCTCTGCTATTAACCTTACATGTTCTGGAGAATAGATAGACAGATAAACAGATAGACAGATAGATGATAGAATAAATGTATAATTGTTAATTCATTTCTTTGATATTAAAAAGTTAAAGAAATAAAACACCTTCACATCTAGCAAAATAAGACATCAATATGTAAGAAAAGCAGTTTTAATGAAGATGGAAAATAGCTATTTTTACTGACATAATTAGATATTTTTTGATACATGACAGTACCTCATGGGTCCCTCAGAATAAGGGTTTTTTCAACTTCCTTGACTATACGAATATGCATATTTTCATTTTAGAAGTTAATTGAAGCTTCTCATCAGAGTAACCTTAGATACTGTTTTAGTTGGAAATTTCAGAGACTATTTCCAAATGAATAACAAACAGAAATCTCCAAATATATGGTTAAATTTCAGGGACTGCAGTTGTTGCTAGCATTTTATATCATCATCACTTTTATAAAAATAATGTGACGAAAAACTTCCAGAAATACACTGGGAGCTATTCTTTCTTTTCAGTGAGGTTTTTAAGCATTTCTCCAGGGTTTCTAATTCATGCCAACATTCTCTTTCACTTATTTCAGATTCCCTGAGAGGGTTTAGTATACTTGAGCTCATAAACTTACAAGATTCCACCTGTGTTACTTAATGGGTTAGAAGCAAAATGAAATTATACATCATTACAATGATTATACTTTAGAGTTTGTTTACTTCAGAATACGGTACATTCTTTGTGCATGTACAAAAAGAATATGGAATGGGCTGGCCCAGTGGTGTAGTGGTCAAGTTCATACACTCCACTGTGGTGGCCAGGGGTTCAGGGGTTTGGATCCTGGGTGTAGATCTACACGCTGCTCATCAAACCATGCTGTGGCAGTATCCCACAGACAAAAAAGAAGTAGAGGAAGATTGACAAAGATGTTAGCCCAGTGACAATATTCCTCAAGCAAAAAAAAAGGAGAGGATTCTCAGTAGATATTAACTCAGGGCCAATCTTCCTCACCAAAAACAAGGCTGTTGAATATAAATAAATGAACCTAGTAAGAGAAGTGTTTGCTGTTAAAGGAATCTGGAGTCTCTTAGTAAGAATGATTCATAACTGAGAGTCTAAGTGAGGAAGATGGTGTTGTTTGGAAGGCATGGCTGAAGCTAGAAGTCTTAGTCTGTACAGACTGCTATAACAAAAATACTATAGACTGGGTGGCTTTACAAGAAACGTTTATTTCTCACAATTCTGGAGGCTGTAGAGCCAAGCATCAAGGTTCTGGCAGTTTCTGTTTTTGGTGAGGATCCACTTCCTGGTCCCTTTTATCACTTTGTCTTTACATGGCAGAAGGGCAAGGGAGCTCTCTGGGGGTCTCTTTTACAAGGGCAATAATCTCATTCACGAGGGCTCCACCCTCATGACCCAATCACCTCCTAAAGGCCCCACCTCCAAATACCATCACAGTCAGGGGTAGGATTTCAAGAAATGAATTTTGTGGGGACATAAACAGTCCGTCCATAACACTAGACAAAGGCCACGTTTAGGTTAAAAAGATGGCACTTAGTTCAAGTACATGTAACCTGGAAGAGCCGGAACATCATCAGCAACCAGGGCACTATGAAAATAATCTCGCATGCAACATAAAAGAAACAGCAGAGAAGATTGCTGACATTCATTGAATGTCTATTGTGTGTCAAACAATCTGCCAGCACAACTTATTTTAATACTCTTTGTAATCCTATGTAACAGGTATTATTTTCTCTATCTTTTACGTAAAAAATGGAGACTTAGGGAGGTTCAGTAACTTGTTCAGTTTCACAAGCACATTACTAAGAAGTGGCAGCAGGACTGTTTTACGTGCTGTGGGTCCTGTTGTCCTTTTACTCACTATGAGGCCTTTTTTTAAAAATACATAAATTGTATCCAGTAAAAGGGACATGGGAGGAAGAATGCTCATTGATAGGACATCAAAGTGAATAATAGTAATCCATTAATTTATCAAATGTTTATCCAGCATATAATGGCCAAGAATGTGGTGCCTGCTTGTAAGGAGCTTGCGTCTTAGCAGGAGAAACAGACATGAATTCAGTATGACAATGTATCAGTTGCTCTGATTTCAGTGCATATTTTTATTTGTTTTAAAAAATTGTGCTAATGACCATTATTACTTCGAGTTTTACAGGAGGCACATTATTTTATTGAACATGGGGTCCATGGAATCAAACATATTAGGGACCATCGTTGACAGAAAAACTGCTGTTCCATTTAATGTGATTTAATAGAATGACCTCATTGATATAAACGCCAGTTTACCACAAGAAATAGCCAGAGGATCAAAATGGAAGGATGGATAATTTGTGGTAAATTTATGGTAGAGCTTTTTTCATCCAATCTACTACTCAGAGGGAAAGATACAAGACGTTATTTCCTAGCACTGATGTGATGGGTATTATTAGAGATTTGCTTGGAATCTGAATGCCCCTTTGACTTTCAGGCAAATTTTACATTCTCCTTCCCTCTGCTTGGAAATTGAAACATTTATGTTAGTACATTATTTAATTATGGTGTATTACTTGCCTGATTGAAGAAGAAAAGAAATATTCTTGCTCAACTGACAACCAAGGTACTCAACTTGTAATTCTTCTAATTTGAAATAATTATACCACACAAAGTGCGAAGCCATTTATCATATTTTATTCATCACATCAATTTTCCTTTAAATGGTTTCAGACATAATATGTCTTGCAAGAATCATTTCTGCAGTATGTGATCAAATTTCAAGAAAACAAACAATAATGTATGCACAGTATTTACCTCTGAGCAAATATCCCAAACCATTTAAATAGAGGGAATTCCTAGATATTTATACATGGAAAAATAAAATAAGAGATAAAGGGAAATTTGGAAAAGGAAGAAAGGTGAATCCATTAGGAATATAGCAGATGGAGAATTTGGTGATTCTCCTAATTACTCTCTTTCCAGTTAATTCTATATCCCTTTCAAATGCTAGTACCAAAAAGTCACACATAGACTGACTAACTTGGCTTAACTACTCTATTCTTAGACTAGACATGTGGCAGTTCAGGAGAACATTACTGAGGTGGAGAATTACAAAACTTTTCTTATCTCAGGAAACACACATCGTGAATTCTGAAGGGAACACGTGAACTAACAACGGACATGTTTCCTGGTAAGCACTTATATTTAAAAGGCATTTAGCTAGTTTCATTAAACATTTCAATAAATATCTGATTTTTGTGACATGAGCTAAGTAACATAAGTAACGCAACTGTATTAACAAATACTAGCTAATCTTGTATATTTTACATCAGTAAAGTCAGAGAAAAAAAGAATATATGTGCCCAATTTTCCTGGACCTTCCATAAATTATTTCGCTGCCATCCTTTGAAAATCAGCACTGTAGCACACTTCCTAAGAGCGTGGTGTCTATGTGCTCAATTATAGTGCTTTATTCTAATATTTAATAGCTGTGCCATCTTGGAGGCATTCTTAATTTCTGTTACATAAAATGGGTACAATAATGGTATCTATCTCCTAGGGTTAAGGGGAGGGCAGATAATGAGTTCTGAACAGGATCACTGATATAGTAAGCCCCCAGGAAGTGTTAGCTATCATCAGCACTTTTGCCTATATTTTACTAAAAATGGAAATCTGAGACATCTAAATCTATAGACAAACAGTAAAATAAATTGTTGCTTTCAAAACCTACTGTAACATAGTCCAGTTTGATTACTGACACTTTTTCTAACATTATGTGATTTAGGGGAACTGTATGGAATTTAATTACTGGCCAGAGATTCAGAACGTTAGTGCTCAGGTCCAGACTCTGATAGTGTAGCATTTAGACAGTGACATTTCTCTATCCTCAAATTGAGATATCTCCAAGAAACCTTCATATCTATAAAAATTGAGTGATTCTGTGATTCTAAGCAGAGGTACCATTGCATGAAAATATGTAATGGTTTTGGTAGCAATATAGGTGGGTTGCTACTGTCTAAGATTAGAGAAGCTATATCGTGGTAACTAAGACTTCTCTTGTCCTTTCTAGGGTCAAAATAACATGAAACTCAAAATAATAACTCATCTCAGGAAGAATATACAAAAGAAGGAAATGTAAAAAATTAAGTATCATTTGAATATATTTTCATCTTTCTTAAGGTATTTTATATTTGATTTAAACTGAAAATGAATCAGTGGAACAATTATACTTTTAATATAAAAATGGGGTGGTTCAACACTTGGAATGACCTCAGGGTATAAACAGAGAAATATGTTTTAGAAAACTTAAGTAGCAAATATATTGGGATCCTGACCAGGCTAGAAAGTGACAGACTCTAATCCAGAGGCTCATTGATGTGAGTCAGTCTTCACATTTTTTCAAATAATAAAATTTCTTTTTTAAGTTAAAAAATTGTTGTGAAAGAACAATGAAAGATTTCCTTCAACTATGTAATTGATTGAAATGCAAAATAAGTTTTGAATAGTCTTCAGTAGAGAACTATATAATTATATTATTTTCAGCTTTAAAAACTTCAGTCTGATAGTTTTTGGTTGTATGAAATAATCAGTATGATCTCCTTCTGACAGATCATTCAACACTCATTAATTTTTTCTTTGGAATTCACTCAGAGACACCCATGCACATGAATAAATACTATGAAGCATCTTTTTTTATACAGAAGTAGAAAGTCAAAATTTTTTTATCTACTCCTACATTCCTCTCTTGTCTTCATTTGATTAACTAAAAAAGAATTATTTTGTATGGGGGCTACAGAATTCTGAAGGGCGACTAGTTTTGACCCCTTCTTCAAAGATTTGTTTCATCCAAACAGAATGGTAAAATGAACTAATACTGTGTCTTGTCCCATAAAAGATTATAAAAAATAGTCACATATTTTTTGTTCTATTATTTTGTTTCCTATTTACATCAATAGAAAATGCCTAATTAATTTGTACATAGGATGAGGTTTTTTCCTCCATATATTTTAATTGAATCAGTATCATTTATTGAATGGTGTATCCATTCTTAACTAATTTGCAATGTCATGCTCTTTATATATAACTCGGCTGTTATTTATGCAGGAATCTGTTTCAGGGTTGTTTTCTGAAAAGTCTAGTCTTCAACTTACGTTTCACCCTGTAGACTACTTGAGTTTCCTATGGCAGACATCATGAGTTCCACTCTTTCCTCTTCAGTCTTCCTTGACATGGTTTTTGTTTTGGCTCTTTTCATATTTTTTTAATGAATTTAGAATCCACATATGTAATTTCATTAAAAATTCTGATTTTTAAATTTATTGCACTGAATTTATTCATAGAATTACCACTTTTAAATGTTGTTTTCCATTCAGAAATAGCATTACTGCCAATTGACTTAAGCACTTCTTCTGAAGTTGTTGACAATTTCAGCCAAATTTTATATTTTATCCATATATGTCTTACACTGGTTAAATTGATTCGTATGTATTTTTGATATATAAACTTGATTGGTAATTTACATATTTGATTTGCTATTTTTAAATTTGATTATTATTTTAATTTGATTTAAAAATATATGTTTGCAAATGAGATATTTCTATTAAGTTTTCAGTTAGGTATTGCTGATACACATGAAAGTTCTCATTTTTTAAAGTTAACTTTTTTTCCTAGGTGCCTTATTAAACTTATACAGTATCGTTGGTAAAGGTACAGACTGAGCAACTAGACTACTTGTATTCAAATTTCAGATCTGTCACTTTCTAGCTATATGACTTTAGATAAACCGTGCCTCAGTTTATTCACCTCTAAAATAGGAACAACAAAAGATAACTGCCTCATAGTATTATTCTTATAACCAAACAGCAATTTATGTAAATTATCTGGAATATAAATGTTACTTATTATTTTGAGTTAAACATTATATCTTTGAATTTTTAGGGTAAGAGCATAAATGAATAAAAGCAGAATCATCTCTCTTTCAAATAATAACTATTGTTTATTTCTTATTGCATTGGTTTCTTATATATCAAAAACCTTTGTTTGTTTCACTTGATTATTTGCATATAAAATAATCAGTAAAATACCCAATTAGGGTAACATATGAATCTATATTGACAGCATCTCTAGACATTTGCTGCCCGAATTGCCTGGAGAAATATAATCACTGTATTCAAAGGGTGCCCAAACTGAGCTATAATAATGGATTCCTTCAGAAATGTCCTGCCAGGTGAAGTGATCCTTTTTTCTAGAATATTGAGGACGCTCTTTGGTCTATTGTGGGAACAGACACCAGTCGGACCATGTCCCTTAGCTTCACTTTTCATTCTTTGGGTATGCAAAAGGGACATGCTGCACACGTTTTAATTGATTATTATAACCAAACACAAATTTCCAGCAAGCCACAGGCATTCTGCCTTCCATAGTTTATTGTCTTAAAATACACCTTGGTTTTGCTTTTGGCGTCTTGGAAATCTCACTGCATCTTATGATCAATAGCATCTTGGATTAAAAAACTATACTAAATATCTTGAACTTTTTCTCCTTTGTTTTATTTTCATACAAACTCCAATAATGCAACTTTATTATACTTGCTTTTTCCTGATGAGGATCACATGTGACAAAGTGGGTTTTATGTCCAAGACGACAAACCTGATATTAAGATTCTTTTCAGTTTAATTCTAGGACACTTATCCCTTTGTCCCCCAGAGTTAAATAAGAGAAGATTATCTGGTCATCCCAGAGGTCACAGAACGCTGTTATAATCCCTCTATTTTGGTATAATTGTTCTCATTCTCTGCTGCAGGATAGCCTGATAATTCCAGGGCAAATATATGACAAGCTATGGTTAACTCTACCGAAAGAATTTTCTCCTATGACAAGGAGGTTTATGTCTTGTAATTTGCCACTCACACAAATTTAGATTTTCACCATCTCATAGTGAAAATTTCATTTGTCTTTTAGAATGTCTACCTGAAAACCTAATTTTTAGATGGAGATATGATGCTGCTTTATCATGTAAATTACAAGCACACTAAATTAAAGTAAATCAACTTCTGGATATTCAAATATATGAGTGACTTTCCATGTAGGGAGACTCTATGGAGGTAGAGCCATGAGACAGGATATGTCCTTTCCCCTTTTGTCAATGATTTTGTCAGGGCTATAGACTTTTGTGAGATTTTTTTTCCCTATGTTGCATTGTGTTATAATAAATGGACTGCAATTAATTGTTACGTACTATGAGTGGCTAATGGGGCTGTATTTTCTTCCTACAAGGTGCAAGGGGCCTCAGACTCCATGAATTTGTGCATTGGCTGGAGAGATGAGAATAATGCAATCATACCATAATTGTAGTTGTAATTGATCTATATTCACTGGAAACTTATAGTCTTAGGTCAGGTTGACTTTTTACAACTTTCAATATATGGAGAAAGATCCTATGAGATGTCAAAAAAGAATGATTAATCTGAAGAAGTTGATCATTGCATACCCTAGTGGTGGACTAGAAGAATCATAGGTCATGTCCCCAGTAGGGTCTTTTCTTTTGTAGGTCCTATCAGACGTCTTGGTTAAGCAGCTTGTTATTCCAAGTTTACTCCAATCTTGGGTCATGCTTTGGGCCCCAAAGACAAGATTATTGTAATTATATCAGCTGTGGAGATATCACTGTTTGGTACAGCTATTTTTGACCAATCAAATATTACTCATCACCTTGGCTCTCTCCTGCATAATGATCTATTTAATACATGTGCATGGTTGGTGGTTGTGAGGTGACTAAGTCTCCATCAATTACAACACAAGGCCTAGATTTCCTCTGTATTGTTAGGACACGTCCAGACCAAACTTAGACTCTGCCATAGCATAGGCATTATATCATGATATACCTGGTCCAGTGAACCTTGGTTCCGATTTTAACAAAAATGATGCTTTTTGTACGTTATTTCTAAGAGAGTAAAAGATCAAGTCCAGGTAGAATAGACTAGAGAGATTTTACATGGTTTGAGCAGGGCTGTTCAAGGAGAAATTGCTTATGATTGCCACACCAATAGTATCAGGACACCAAAGGACTTAACAGAAAGTAGATAGAATCTCTCTGTGTACTTGGCTGTTCTGCAACATGCCCCAATCAACTGGTGATTACAACCGAAACATGAATCAACTGAACCCTTTTCTTGTCATGTTTCCAAAAATGTTTTATCCAGACTTATTAGTTCATCTGCTAGTGTTCTAGGAATCAAAACTATTTAGACTGTGCTTTTTGATGTAAGCTAGAGAAATAAGATATTAAGCAGTTATAAGAGGTGCTTTCTGGTTGTTATCTAATGTGAATGCTAAAGCTATAATAAAAGTAACTTTTTAATTGCTAAAAACATGGTAGAACCGAGTGTAAATTATTATTCATTAAATTGTACCTATAAGATTTTGTCCACTAGCTCTTGCCAGTTGCAGTTCCCAAAGTTCATGCACATAAAAGATAATACCTCCAGGAAATCTTCTTTGAAATCCATTGTCCATGGATCGCAAAATACAACATCTATTGTATACTATGTTAGACTATTTCATCCTTCCATATTTGTTTTCCCAAAGTACCTGATCATTCCTTAGGAAGAATTATACAATTCGGCTCTTTTTAATTGTCAGAAATTGGGCTAGGTCCTTTATTGTATGGAACCACATGCACAAGATTTGAAGCATTCATTTTCAGGATTACTTGTCCAATAATATATAAGTTTTCCAGAAGCCACTCAGCACTTTTCTTTGGTTTCAAAAGAGTGATTAGAGAAGAAATGCATGTGAAATTTTAGCCTATATTCCTATTCTAATGCATATTATCTATATTTTGGCCCCTTTATTAACCCTTCCTTTCTTAAAAATATCTTTGGCTCCCAGATGATTAGTCTGAAGTTACCCCCATATCCTCCATGTGGCCAAGAGAATTCTTGGCCTGACTAAAGATTGTTTTATACAATGGTAATTATTTCATTGTATTATTTCAACTTTATCTAGTGAAGTACCTGTCCAAGTTTAAAAATATTTCTTGAATTAAACTAATCACAGGATTGCTAATAAAGGGCTTCGCATAATTTAGCAAGAGGAATTACACAGATAGGTATCCTTTTAAAACCACGTGTCTCATTTTTATATTTTCCAATCTATTTTTCTTTGTGAGTCATATATTGTTTGTCTCAACTTTGAATCTGGGGACTTAGCAAAATGAATATTTTATCTCTTTCTGATTAACATTTCACTCAGGTTTTTCATAACAGACATGCCCCCAAATGCTTCAGAGTTCAAGAAATCTATTAGCTAGACATGGCTTTTACTTCTTCTAGATATCTACAACTTGTTCCTGACTCCAAACATGGACTGATTCTGGAGGAGATACTGAACATGAGGAAGGAATTTTGGCTACCCCAATAAAGTGTCTGCTTTTGCAAAAGACTTGAACAATTTTTGAAATGAATCATTCCAATGTCCATTGTACCAAGCCATTGGGTTTAGCCAAAGATATTAGATTTTCCAATTTGTACTCTAATATGGGTCCATTCGGTGGCAACCTCTTATGTTAAGTGATCCCTGGATCAGATGTTACCAATCATAGCAAGTCTATGAACAAATTATTGGGTTAAAAGCCTACCCAGGAATTCTGGAAACTACAGTTTGCCAAACAGGCTGCACTCTTAGCACCATATCTGACAGATAGACGGATAATCTCCACTCATTTTCCATTTTGGAAAAAGTTTGTCAATATCACATTGAGATTCCAGAGAAATTGTGTATTTGTCCTTCCTGAGGATGTTGTCAACATCAGGGAAGATAACTAAGCAATTCCCCTGGGATCTCACTGTAATAGTGGCAGACTTCTGGAAGTATACAGGCGTCATAGCGATACCTTATATTTCCTGTGGACAGTCTATGTATATAGATATATAGAAAAGTTTTTCTTTAAATATTATTTACTATTCATAATCATATTTAAATTAATCTTTTGCCTCAAGCAATGCGATATTCTCAAACATAGTTTAATGATCACTTCTATAAATGATCTCAATCACTTATGTAATGAGCCGGTTACACTATAGATATGAGAGCCTTTGTTAGCTGCTTATTCATATTTGATGACTTAGTAAAGGTCACAAATTGATCCAAAACACAGTTGGGCAGCTTGGTGAAAGTACAAGACACTACTGTGTGGGAGTTCACAGGTCAAAGAGAAGTAGCCAGATGAGATGCCCTGAGGCATGGAGTGCCTTCTGTTGTCCTTGCTGACACTGGAATCTAACTCAGTCAAGAAATAATTTACCAGATGTAGGACCTCAGGATAGAACACAGATCTAATTATCACCACAATCAAAGATAATGCTAATGTCACTCAAGTGGGAACAAGTCCAGCACTCATTTCTACTAAAAGGTGAATTGTGTTTGCTGACCCATTTTGGAAAAAAAAAAATTCTTAGGTTTTTCCAACAGTATTTTTAGTTTTCAATAGCATTTTTCAAATACTTCAGACTCCATTCCAGTTCTGTGGAAGTACCAACTAGTATAATCTAAGAGTACATAAATAATGCTGCTAATGTGGTGGAGTGATAGGATAGAGACCTCTGAGACAACCACAAAAATATCAAGGATAACTATGTTTGATATTAAGGAATATTAGGTAGGCCATGGTTTGATTTATTTGGCCTTTCATGTAGCAGATGACAGTGTTTAAACTGGTCTTTTCTTTGGCTCCTTGAATCTGATTCTGGTGGGTAAACTGAGGCAAATCAACTACTATTATTTTACAATTGAATAGATATCAGTAACCATTATGTCATTGCTTTAGGAATATAATTACATTCTTTCATAGTAATACTTGTAATCTTGTTCCTTTGGTTGGTTGTAAAGGAATTTATAGTAGTCATCATTCCAACAATATAAATATATATAATACATGTTATACACTATATATAAATATAAACAACACATATATTACATATTTATACATAAATTACTTTACCCAGTGAAAGATAATATAGAATGGAAAGCATTATCATTTCCACTTTTGTATAAGAAGAAACAGACTCACCCTAACCCAAAACCAAATATATCCTCAACTCAAAGTCGTTTTAAGCCACATCCTGAAGGTGTCCTGCAGCCTCTCTATCACCAACCTAAGGGGATGAGTGATAAACTGAGAGATCAAAGTGGAAAAAGATTAGAGTGTTAATCTATTGTAGATAAAATAATTTCTTACATTTCAAAGTTTTGCAAAATCAGATGGACATGTGAACACATTGTAAGTATCCATCCTAGACCTTGGAAAGGAGCTATAAAAATCAGAAATGCTGAAGCTTATAGTTTATTAGTTTCATGGTAAATCTACCTTTTCTTAACACTGTGTAAGTAAGGATAGCATTTCGGAATGCTAATTCAGAGAGAATTTGAGGAGAGATAATCCAGAAATGAGAAAATCACAGAGGTGTAATCCCAGAGCCTTTGTATAATCTCCTCTCGAAACCATGGCTGATTCGAGAACTGTGCATGACCGAACAAGTCTTCAAAGAAACGAGGGGGGAAAGGACCCCTGCAGAGCTGAAAGAGCTGACCAGAAATCTCAGCTCCTGCTCACTGATCACTGATCTCAGCGGATCGTGGAGTTCAAGTCCCATCAAGTTAGACAAATGTGGCAAACCCTTAGTGTAAGTATTTACCATATGCTGGGCCATAACACAGTCTCAATGAGTCCAAAAGGATTGAAGTCATATAGAATACATGTTCTGTTTACAGTGAAATTAAAATAGAAATAAATCAGTTATGTCAAAAAGTCATATATTTGGAAATTAAGAAAACATTTCTAAATTAATCATGGGTGTAAGAAGAAACTGAAGCGATAAAACAAAATATTTTTAACTACATGAAAATGAACACCCAATATATCCAAATTTGTGGAATGTACCTAAAACAGATCTTACAGAGTATATCTTTAAATACTTACATTAGAAAAGAGAAAGGGTTTAAAAATCAATGTGTTGAGATTAACCTAAAGAAGTTAGAAATGAAGAGCAATTAATTCCAACAATAATAAAAGGAAGACTATATATTTTTAAAAAAGAGAAGAAATGCTAAATTGAAAAATAAAAACAATAAACAAGTAAAAATGGGTCTTTAAAATGGTTAAGAAAAACAACCAATATTTAGTTACATTAACCAATGAAGTAGATAACAAATAATCAAAATCAAGGATTATGGAGGGGATATGATTATGGAGTTCTCAGATATTGGTATCATAATAAAGGAATATTAGGTACAGCTAATGACAATAAATTCAACAACTTAGATAAAATAGACTAAGTCCTTGAAAGGTGGAACTTAACAAGCTTAGATGGAATAATTAGAATATCTGAATACTCACATAGTTACTAAAGAAATTGAATGTACTATCAAAAACATTTCCACAAAAATATCTCAGGCAAAACTTATTTCATTACTTGATTCTGTCAAACATTTAAAAAAGAAATAACACCAATCTAACCTAAACTCTTTCAGAAAATATAAAAGGAAAATACATTTTTCAAATTGTTTATGAGGTTAGCTATCTTTGATACTAAAACCTGGCAAGAATATTACAAGAAAAGAATAGATTAATTTTGAAAGTACAGACTAATATTTCTCATTAAACTTGATGAAAGAACTCTCAAAAAATATTAGCAATTTGAATCCAGAAATATATATATATATTTTCATATATTTATATATGTGTATGTAAATAGAATGACCAAGGAGGTTTATCTCAGAAAGCAAGATTTATTTTGAACATTCAAAAATCAATCAATGTAATTGAACATGTTAAAAGGAAAAAATTACATGATAATCTCAACAGATGTAGCAAAGTGTGTTTGACAAAAGTTAACACTAGTTCATGACAAAAACTCTCAGCACACTAGTAATTAAAGGATCTTAGTTGATTTGACAAAGGCCATCTATGAAAAATCTACAGCTAACATTATATTTAATGGGAAAATATTAAACATTATTCTTAAGATCCAGAAGCAGGCAGAGAGGACCACTGTCACAGCTTTTACTCAACCTTGTACTAGAGACCCTAGCCAATGACTAAGGCAAGAAAAAGAAATTAAACTCATTAAGGTTAAGAAAGAGCAAGAAAAACTGTCTTTATTCACAAAATACATGATTATATACATTAAACAATACTAAAGAATCTAAAAAAACGCTACTAAAAGAAATAAGTGAATTTTGGGCCAAAACAATCAAAAAACTAATAATGTTGGGGAACTTACACTAATCTGATTTCAAACCTTACTATAAAGGTATAGCAAACAAAAGAATGAGGAGATCACATACAGATAGACAAATAGATCAATAGAACAAATTTTGCAGAGAAATAAAGTAATGGATAAAAGATAAGTTTCATAGCATATGATGCTGGAACAATTGGAAATCCATTACAAACAAAGGAAGCGTGAACTCTTCCTCATACCACAGAGGAAAATTAGTTTGAGATAAATCATAGACCTAAATGTAAGAGTTAAAACTGTAAAAAAATAAAAAAGAAGAAAACAAAGGAATAAACACTTGAGACTTTGGGGTAGGCAAAGAAAAAATAAAACAATATAAATTATACATTATTTAAAAATTTATACTTTAAAAAGATGGGCCACATTAGCCATATGAAAAGATAAGTCATTGACTGGGAGAAAATATCACAAAACATATCTGACCAAGGATTTCCATCCAAAATCTATGAAGAATTCATACAACCCAGATATAAGAATGCAAAAAAATTCCCCAAGTAAAGAAGAAATAAATAAAACATAGGCAAAATATTTTAATAGATAACTTATAAGAGGAGAGATCCAAATGGACCACATGCACCTGAAATGATGCTTAATATCATTAAGCTGACTGAAGAATCAAGTGAAACAGTCATTTTGGAAAATAGTTCGGCAGTTTTTTTATAAAGCTACGCACACTTACCATTTGACTCAGCAATTCTCCTATATATTCGCCTTAGAGAAAGGAAAACACCACTGCACAAAGGCTTCTGTGTGAATATCATGATGGCTGTATCTATAATAGCCAAAATTGGGAGAAAACGAAACAAATGTCCATCAATACACGAATGAGTAAAAAATTGTGGTATATCATTCAACAATAAAAAGAAATCAACTAATGTTACATACAAAATAAGAACTAATTTCAAGTCATTATGTTGAGCAAAAGAATCAGGCACAGAAAAATACACTGTCTATGATTCCATGTACTATATGAACTTCCGTGACAGACAAAACTAGTTAAGGTGGTAGCAATCAGAATAGTGGTTAACTGTGTTGGGGTGTGGCCAACTGACAGTAAAAGGAGTATGAGAGAACTTTCTGAAGTATAGGAAATGGGGTATTTCTTAATAGATTTACAGATTTGTCAAAACTTATCAAAGCTTATATACATGTTAAGAATGTGCATTTTACTTTACGTTAATTTATATATAAACATTTAAATGAAGTTCACTTTCTCCCTGTTACCAGAAAAGGAGAGAAAGATGTGTAAGGAGAAATATGGATGATCATAAATAGATAAAGTTTCAAGTCTACGTGTGTGCTATGAAGAAGACAGACTATTCACAGACTGTAAAATTACTGTAAAGGTATGCAGCATTAATTGTACTTTCTAATGAAAACATTTCACAGACACGAAACCAGTGTTTATTCTGGTAAAAAAAGAATACTTGTATCCATAGTTTTCTGCCCAAACTAAGAACATCTGTTGAGGTTCTTTAGTTTTTCTGTGTTTTGAAATTTCCTCATATTTGCAATGTGAAAGTAAATCTTTTAGAATGTTAATGTACTAATGTTGTAGGAATTTGATCTCATTTGGGGAATATTGGTTAGCTGTTCAGCACATTTTTTAAAGATTTGCCTAAGTTTTTTAATGAAGAGCATTCGGAAAAACATTAGATTTTGTCCAGTAGCTTCACCGTCAAAAGAAAAGTAATCAATTTGTCATGAAATTTAACCACCTTTCATTCAAAATGGAATCACTCCACACCATCCAATCTATGAGTTTCTGTAAGGTCTCACTGTAGTCTCTTGAAAGGTATCCCACAGTAGCACTATATAGATATATGAAAAGATACATTTGCTTGATAGGATGACTGTTTGAACCTGGGGTAGAAATAGTCAGTAAATATTAGAAGTGTTTTTATTTTTTTCTGGAGTTTTCCGGTGTTCCATGGGTGGAACAGTGTCCTTGGTGGCTGAAAATGCTTTGAGAAATTAAGACCAAAGAATAGCTTTTGAGATCGAATCCTATCACACATCTTATCCATCGCTTCCTCTCACAAAGCTGAACACAAGACCAGAAGTATTTTTTCCTGTTCACCAGGTGGAAATTACAAGCTATGACAGCCTTCACTCTAGCAGGTTTTCTCAACTGCAAAAGTGAGCTTTCAGTCAATAACTGGGAAATCACTGAAGTGTGTGCCAGGACCATCAGAGGCAACAAATTGTTAGGCCCAAGGAGCAATGGATATTGAAAATAAGTTCTATGAGTTTGTTCAGGGATTTAAATGAGGGTGTCACATCAATGAAGAAAAGAATTGGTAGTTAAGAGAATAATTTATTGATCTTGGAAATGAAAAATATAATTACTGAAATTAAAAACAATCAATAGGTAGGTTCAGTAGTAGAATGGTTATAGCTAGGGAAAAATTAATGATGTGGAAAATTAGAGGGAAGAATTTTTCCAGCACACAGCACACCGGATAAAATGGAAAGTAAACAGGAAAAGGTGAAGAATAGATATAGAGGTGCTAACCTCTCTATGTCAGAGTTTCAGAGTAGAGAACAAAGATAAAAATAGTGATGCAGTTACTGAAGACAGGAAAGCCGAGAGTTTCTACAATGAAAGGAAGATAGACCCTCAGATTATAAGACTTCATTGAACAACAATCAGGTTAAAAAAATAATAACTGCACATATCAAAACATTAAGACAATTTTTTTCAAGACAGGGAGAAAATCCTAAAAGCTGGCAATATATTAACTACAGAGCAATTAAGGATCGAAATGACTTCAGAATTAGTTTCATCAATATGGATTAAGAAAACAATGAGCACATTCTAAAAAATATTTAAAATTTTTTGATTTCATAAATTCCACCTCCAGACAAATTGTTTTGTTCTCCACAAGTTGAACGATTAATGGCATGCTCAGTAAAATATTTAACAAATTTATCTCTCCCACTCTCTCTGAAAGACTCTGGAAAATGTGCTCCACTGAGGATGAATAGATGAATCCAGAAGAAAGAAAATAGATACAAAAAGCAATGTTAAGCAAATAAATTGATGTACTCATTTTTGTACAAATAAATATTTAAAAGAATACATGTTTTTATACTAATCTAGAAGCAAAATGAAAGTATGAGTAGGGAGGGCTATAGAAGCAAGTAAAATTGTGATGAGGTGCTTGCCTTGAGATATAATGTTCATAAGTTCTTAGAAGTGTGTTACCATTATTGGTTTGGCTGAGAGTAAAAGAAACTCAAAATTGCAATGGCTTAGAGCTAATGTCCTTCTCTCCTGCCACCACCTTACCTCCAGCGTTCTCAATTCACCTCATGGCTTAAGGTTTTGGTTCCAGTTACAAATATCCACGTACACTCCATCCAGCAAGAATTAGGAAAGGAAAAAGAAGGGGTGGGGCATAGGGAATTCTCCAGTGGTCTTTGAATGAAGCCAACACAAGATGCTTTGACTTCAGTCTCTCTGGCAAGACTTTAGTCAAATGGCTTGGCAACATAGACTTGCACCCTGGTCTTTGGGTGGCCAGCTGCCAATCTAAAACTCAGAAGATATATTACTATGGAAAAGAAGAATAGTTATCCCAGAACCCATAGCCCTTTCTGCCACAATGTAAATGCCAAACAAGACAAAGAAAACATAGAATGAAGAGAACTTCAATAATCCAATGGGGGACTGAAAAGCAGGGACAAGGACCAAAGAGAAAGTACAATAAATAAGAAACACAGATGGACTATGAAAATTGTCCCCACGGACATGTCTAAGTTTTTAATATTATTTGGTTTCCCTGAGCATTCAGCATTGTTTATTTTCCCCAATTTCTATCTTCCCATGAATCCTGGGGCTGTATTTTCAGTCCTCCCCACTAAACTGTGATTAACTTGAGATCAGTATTAGTATTTTATTCTTCTTGCCATCACTTTTTTTTAACATAGTAGGCACTCAATAAACATTCTTGGAAGGGTTGTTAGACTAGGTAAGTGTCTGAGACATTGGGCTTCAGAAGGCCAGCGCTCACTGATGCCTTAGAAATCGACAGAAAGGGGACCATGTCATTTAAACCCTTTTAACATCAATAGTGCCTATTTCCCAAAGGACAAATTAAAAAGATTTTGTAATCCAGTGAGTAAACAAGTTCTTTGATTTGGCTTATACAGTAGATGCTCTCTAGTAGATAGGAACAAATGCTGTTGCATTAACTTTGTCTTCAGGAAAATAGCTGTCATTGATTTTTTTCTAATATACCCAGACCCTGAGAGCTTATGACTTTTCTCTTTATATAGTGCCAATATGATTTACTCTTTCTTGTACAGAAAGTTATAATTTTAGAGGGCAAACAATGAATAGATTTTTGAATAAATACAATTTCTAGTGAATGAAATGAAAATAATGCGTGATAGAATGGCTCCCTACATTTTTACAGTAAGTCCCTATAATGTATGTGTGTATTTGAGTGAATGTGTGTGTGTGTGTGTATGTGCATGTTCACATATTTGTATATAACCTCCGCTCTGGTGAAAGGCATATCTCCCAGATTTTTGTGAAGAAATAAAAGTTCACTCACTCTTATTTCTGGCAGGGTTGTAATGCGATATTTCTAATAAACGTAAGGCATGAGCTTCGGCGTATCTTTTCCAAATAGGAAAGATACTGAGGAGAGGCTTCAAGGAAGCCTTAGCTATCCGGCACAGATGGAAACCCTGAAGGGACAAAGGACAGGACAGCCTCGGCAGATTTGTGTTAACAGGAAGTTCAATTCCTTACAGTATACGGGAACTAGAAGGAAGAGGAAAGACACAGTTTACGGTGGGGGTTCTGAGTTTGTCCTGCTTGTGGCAGTGATTTCAAGAGTGAATCTATCTGTCAAACTCAATGAGTGCTACAATTTAAATGGGTGGAGTTTAGCGTTCTTTAATTATTTGTCAATAAAGTTTAAAAAAGTAAAAGAAAGCTTTTACTACCCTGCCAAAAAGCCTTGCTTGGATTATATAATCAAATCGTGAAAAAACTAAAGACTCATCACTCCTGATTATCCCTAAGGTGGTAAAAAGATGGTCACAATGTGCTAGGGGACACAATGTGCTACTGCAGCTGGTGGGGGCAGCAGGAGGGAGCCACCACTCACTGATGTGGTCACATAGGGATTTCAATCTAGCATTATCCAGGCCACTTTTCTTATTTTCTATAAGAGGAACACAAAATACTCTACTTAAACACATACTTATCATCTTAATAGAGCTTATTTCTCCTTAAAAAAATAAAAATTATAAAATGTAAGGATTTGTTCTGTCATTTCTATTTTTCCTTTTCTCCGCCTCATCCTTTCCCATCATGCTTTCTGCACATCCTATCCTTCCCTTCCATTCCATACAAATTTGCTTTTTAATATACATACACGGATTTAGAAATAATTATGATTACCATTATTCATATGATGTGATTATAATGTACTTACATTTCCTGGCTATGCCTGCTGTGAAGGCCTAGGATTAATGTTATACTGGACACTCAGATCTTAATTTCTACTTACCATCCTCCACTACAATCAACTGTTATTCCCTGTAGAAGTGTCTAATTCCAGGACTGGAGTAGAGATGAATCTGGACCACCTTGTTGTGCCGGAAAGTAAGGAAGCAAGTTTTCAAAGAACGACTGAAACCAGTCGAAGCATAGAAGAGCCCCTTTGAAGTGGGGCCCTCCCACTCCGTGGCTAAATCTGGAAAAATTTAAGCATCAAAATAAATAATGATAGTAATGGATTAAACCCCATTGAATAAAATAGGAATCAATGATTTCATACTGAAAGAAATCAATATTAGTTGGCTAGGATTACCATAATGAAGTATCATAGGCTGAGTGGCTTAAAGAACAGAGAAATTTATTTTCTCATAATTCTGGAGGTTAGAAGTTCAAGATCAAGGTGTGGTTTCTTCTGAGGCCTCTCTCCTTCATTTGTAGATGGAAGTCTTCTCCCTGTGTCTTCACATGGTCTTCCTTCTGTGCAATGTCTGTGTACTAATCTCTTATTATAAAGACACCAGTAATATCAGGTTAGGACCTACCTATATGACTTCATTTTAAATTAATTACCTATTTAACTATCCTATCTACAAATACAGTCAGATTCTGATAAATTGAGGCTTAGGACCTCAACATATGAATTTTTGGATAACACAACTTGGTCCCTAACAAATAAAAAAGAAGGCTCTTTAGCAGAATGCCAATTGAAAGAAAAAGCATAAACAATGACAGAAATAGAAAATATTTATTTGGCAAGTATCAGAGTGATTATTGACTTAGATGGTAGTTGTCAATGGATGCTAAGGTTGGTGGGTGGAGGTGTAGTGAGGAACTGAGGAACAGGATACAGGCTTAATCTTGGAATATTTCCCACCATAATAGTATTCAATTCCAAAAGGAGAAATGGTGACATTTTAGTGAAAAGGCCTGGAGAACACAAACATGTCCAGGTGGTCAAGGTGAACAATACCTCTGATGGGATAGGGCAATGGTGGCCCACAGATGTGATGCACTGAGAAGAACAGAGCATCATTTGGGTGCTATTTTTGCAAATAAAGCATGGTTTCATCAGGACTCTGGTCATGAGAAACATTGGACGGATCCAGTTTGAGAGCCTTGATATAGAACGTTGATATAGAATAAAGTAACTGGAGATCTGAAAATAGGAAAAAATTGAGGGACGACTCCATTTTGGAAGCAGATGAGAGACAGACCGCTAACTGTGACTTGTGCTCCTGGATAGGATCCTGAACCAGAAAAGAAAATCCCTTACTGGGACCAGTGGCAAAATATGAATGGGGAATGTGGATGGGAGAGTAGTGTTTATATGGGTATTATTAGGAGAGTGTCTTTGGGGAAAAACACAAGTATTAACAACTTGCTCTTGAATGATTCAGAAAAAGGACAAATTGATGATATTATATGTGGGTGTATTTCATGTGTGTGTATTTGTATATGAAATGTGAAGTGTTAAAAGTTGGAATGTATCAGTGAACAAAGATGTGAGAAGATCTTTGTATTGTATTTACAAATTTTTGTTTATTTTTACAGCTTTAACAACCAAACTTCTAGTCAGAGTACTTTTCTCACTGATTTTTGCCACAAATTCATCCATTAATCAAAGGGAATTTTGTTTCAATATATTTTTCTTAGCTTACTCAGAGAAATTTAGTAACTTCAAGATTCTGTCCAGTTTCCTCTTAATTAGGCTAATTGGACCCAAATTAAAATACTTCATAAATTATTCTTTAAAATTTAGTAACAATTATATCATGATCCAAGCTGATGCGCTGTTGTCAGTAGATTTTGGCTGAGAACTGAAGTGAATAACGTAATATTAAACAAGTGTAGCAAATTCATTGGAAAAAGTACCAGAATTCCTGATGGTTGTCTTCAATGGAATCATATCTGTTCTTGGAAATGGATAAGAGTCTTTTAGTTCCAGCGACTAATTAATAGTTAATCCATATCTACCAACGATTCACTCTGACAAATTAAGACAAATAATATTTTGGCCACCTCAATTATAAAATGTTTTTCAAAAGCAGATTAAATAATGATCCTTGTTGCTTGGGAGAAATTCCTCTGTAGTGTTATCATCATACTGACCAGCATTGCAAAGCCATAGTGTATCTTCCTCTTTGTGTGAATTCAGAAGGATCATCTTTGACAGATTAAAAGAAGAAATGTAAATTCTATCTAATGTTCAAATCAAAGTTTTAAGCTAGGCTGGTATTCTAAAGAATTAGGTTAATGCCTGTTTATGAAAGGAAAGTGATGATTATTCAATGCGTACTTTCAATATTTGTTGACAATGTCATCGTATTAACAGAATGGGAAGACTTTTAGAAATCCAAAGAGATGCTTAGAATTCTATAAAAATGAGATAAAAAAATCACTGATAATTATTTCTTTTATTTCGTTTGCATCAAGGTTGTTTTCATCTTCCAATAATTTGCAAGATGAGGGCAATCACACTACTGATGGAGAGAAATTTTTATTTGAGATATCTGTTTACAGATGATTCCTTAAAAAGTATTAGTGTTATACTCAAAATATCACAATCTGGATAGAGAATATACACCTAAAAATAGATGTTGCATTTATTTCTCTTCAATTTGCCATTCATGATGAGGCTGAGTATCTGCTGCTGCTGTTGTTGGTTTTCATGGATTATCTCATTGAGTCACCACTAGCACAGAATGAGGTATTCATTATTATTATCCTAATTTTAAAGATGAAGAAACAGGATCAGAGAGATCACGCAATGTCCCTAAAGTCACACAGCCAGAAGTAAGGGAGCCAGGATTAACTTCACATAACTTATCAATATGTAATTTTAACCATTTTGATTGATTTTATTACTTCAAAAATTTAGGAATCTTTATTCATTAAATGGATAAACCCCTTACTGATTAATTTGATTAGTTTGATTTTAAATTCGTGTAGATATCCTTAACTAGAGAAATCTTCGTAATGTTAAAGAATAATCAATCTTTTCACTTTTGGACCTGACAATGTTATTAATATTGACTATGTCCTAAGAATCAAAGTTAAATACTATTAGCTCACTTATTTCCTATCATTAATGTTCAGTTTGGAAATGAATAGGGAAATAAAATATGCTTTTTTAACATATGCAATGTATCACAAAATATAACACATATTTTCTGTTAGAATTAATTGACTTTTCCAAACCATAATTGATTAATCCATATTTAGCTAAGCATTAATTATTTTATTTTTTAAAATGTAACTTACATACAGGAAGGAACACAGATCATGAGAGAGAACTAGAAGCCTCTCCTGCACTCTCTAAATCACTGCCTCCTTCTCTCCAAAGGTAGTCATCACCCCTGGACTTATAATAGTTTACAGTAGTTTTGCCAGTATTTGGAATATAAATAAATATCGTGGTACATTTTTATATTCTATTGAGTCTGGTTTACTTCTCTCAGAATAACGTTTATGAGATTTTTTAATTTTAAAGGTCAATCAATGAAATTCACTGCTTTAGGTGCCAGCCCCATGGCCGAGTGGTTAAGTTTGCACGCTCTGCTTCGGTGGCCTGGTGTTCGTGGGTTTGGATCCTGGGAGCGGACCTACACACTGCTCATCAAGCTGTGCTGAGGTGGCATCCCACATGGAAGGATTAGAATGACCTACAACCAGGATATACAACTATGTACTGGGGCTTTGGGGATAAAAAAGATGCGGTTCACTGCTTTAACAATATGAAGGGACAATAAACGATGATATCAATAGATTCAGGAAAAGCACTTGACGAAGTTCAAACCATAGTTCACATAAAAATTTAGCCAACTGGGAGTAGAAAGAAAGAGTTCTTAGTTAAACTGTATACAGATGTTCACAATATTCAATGACTCTTCATTTCCCAAACCAGTATCACTTACAGTGTTAAATAGTAAGCTGCTGAGCTGAGTCAGTCTCATCACTGTTATACTATGTTGCTATATTTTTAAGTGGTGAAGTTGATATATTTTAATTACCAATTTTATAAAATTTATTTAAGAGAAATTCATAGTTTCTTAATATTATTTGAAAACTGTACTAGTTTCCTAGGGGTGCCATGACAAATTACCACAAGCTGGGTGCTTAATACTAGATATTTATTATCTTACAATTCTGGAGGCTGGGAGTCTGCAGTCAAGGTGTTGGCAGGGCCATGCTCACTCCATATGCTCTCGGGAAGAAGACTTCCTTTTCTCTTCCTAGCTTTTGGTGGCTTCTGGCATTCCTGGAATCCCTTGGCTTGTACACACATCACTCCAATTTCTGGCTCTGTGGTCACATAGCCTTTGACTGTGTGTCTTTCTGTATCTTCACGTGGTCTTCTTATAAAAACATCAGTCATATCCTAATATAGTACGAACTCATATTAACTTAATTAATTATATCTGCAAAAACCCTATTTCCGAAGAAAGGTCACATTTGAAGTTCCAGGTGGACATGAATTTTTGGAGGTCACTATTAAACCCAGTAAAAAGACTTTCCACTGAAATTGAGGATTATGTTTTTCCATTGTCTTTGCTTATCTTCAAAAGTATAGACAGTATTTTTTAACTAAATGAAGGTAATAGTGAATGATTTCATGAAAGAAGATTCAACATTAATGGCATGTTCCACTCTCAAATACTCAGTTTTAAATGTTAATAGTTATAGTTAAATTTTATAATATGCCAATAATTTGTAAAGAAATAATTATTTCTATAACTTTACCATAATTATTTCTATGTTTTATTATATATTTGTGAAGTGTTTTCAAATTTCTAGGTGTCCTAAGGTCCTTAACCCTAATGTCCTCTATACAATGATGGATTAATATTACTGGATTCCTGTAGTCTATAATTACTCCTAACCTGATTGTCCTGAGCTAAAGTGATAATAATCCACTGTCATATAAAATGGTATCGATTGTTATTTTTCATTAAGATTTTGCAGGCTTCTTTGAATATGATAACATACAATATTTGAATCTAAAATTTGTCATTAATTTTAAAATAATAAGGTTAATTGTCTTACTATGACATTATTTTAGCAGCTTATTTCATTTTGCCCAAGACAATTCTTAGACAGATGTGCTCTTTTTTTTTCTTTTTTTGAGGAAGATTGGCCCTGAGCTAACATTCGTGCCCATCATCCTCTACTTTATATGTGGGACACTTGCCACAGCATGGCTTGATGAGTGGTGCATATATCCGCACCCAGGACCTGGGCTGGCAAACCCTGGGCTGCTGAAGTGGAACATACAGACTTAATTGCTGCTGCACTGGGCTTGCCCCTAGACATGCACATTTTGAAATACATTCTATGTATATTTTTGATTTTTAAAAATAATTAAATACTCTCTATTATATAGAGATAATATTGTCATAATATTTTTGTTATTAAATTATTTATCAAGGCAGAATGCATTTAGGAAAGAAGGGAAAATAAAAGTGTGCCCTTTCAAACAAAATGATGTCTTTAGCTAAGCTAGAGTAGAATTAATTATGTAGTTCACAGCATGCATTCTACCCAATAGATGCCATTAAAGTTCAGAAGTAATCAGTGGAAAGATAGACAAAACTTTTAGATGTTTATTTTCCTGTTTTATTGATTTTTTAAAAATTCTAGTGTATAAAACAACAGCAAATTGTTTATTTTTCCTTAAATATCAAGTGAATGGAGATTATTTACTCAAATTGGTAAATAATGAAATAAATAAAAGCTGATGAGTGAGTGCTTTATTTTGAAGGTAACCATTCTGACAAAATGAAAACACAGTCATTGACCCCACACTAATTATGAAAATTTTTACAACATAACACATAATAATAATTGGAGGCATTTTGTCATTCATTACTAAAAGACACATATTCGATTTATCAATATATCACTGAATTATGCAAGCATTCTCACCCTCCTCTCATTGAAAATTGTTTTTCTATTTTACTTTCTTGTTTATTGAATTGACTTCTAAGGAATATTTAGTAACTCTGAATGACATGCTACATATTTTATTTCTTTATTGGACAACGTTATCAACACATAATTACTTGGGAATATATTCTAAAGAATAGCTTTAGGATAGTCATTTAATTTTTTATTCTTAATACTCGAGGCAAATTTATGTTTCTTAGTGCAACCTGCTCTTAAATTTCTTATGCCCTTAAAACTAAGAAGATTTTGGTTAAATATAACACCAAGCTGCTCCTTGATGTAGCTTCTAAGCTTCAAAATTACTCTGCTATGTGCCTCTGCTAAAAAAGCTCTCCAGAAAGCTTCAGAAACATATGATAACCCAGAGCTAACAAAATCTTAAGGTTATGACCAGGCTCTACCGTTTTTAAACTGAAAAGTTACAAATGAAACTCTTATTATAACATCTGGAAAGAAAGTATTCATATTCCAAAGAGACATTTCTTAAGACAATACTGCGTACAAACTGCAGACTTTAGTTTCAATTGTCCAATGAAGGAATACGTAGATGAAATTTCCAAATATAATTTTAAGCCTGTGTCAAATCAAGCAGGAAAACCAATCTTAAAATTTGGTTAAATTAAACTGTTGTGTTTCGAAAGGAACTCTTTCATACAGAAAGAAAACTATTCCATGAACAACATAAAAACTCAATATGTGATAATTTGCTTTCCAGGAAGATGGAATAGACATTCTTTTCCCTCTCCTTCTGCTAAGTACAAGTAAAAATCCTGCACATTATACGTAAATTAAGCATAAGAAGACTTTGGAAAATATTCCTTGGCAAATATTCTCCTAAATAATTGTTTCGGAAGGCAATGATTTTCTTCAATCTGTAGAGTTTATTGATTGATGCTTTTAAAAGGATTAAGTCCTTCCAAATCTTAAGATGATTTACCTATAAAATGATTAGGAAACTGATGGCAATCTTAAAATTAGATAATATTCAAACTGCCCCACACATTCTAATTTTAGTTAAGTTTTAGTTATAGGTAAAATGAGGGTTTGTAGTCAGGCATGAGCAATTTTCTCATCATTGATTTGTTGAGAGAATAGTAAATTCAGGCAAAGAGTCACCGTACATTCATTCCTCAAATATTTATAGTGTCCTCTTTGCTTTTAACATGCCACTTCTTATGCCGAGTTCTGGCACAATGGGAAGAAGAGAGCAAGATCAAATGCAAAGACAAGACCCCAAGCTGCACAGAGGGTAATAAGGGATTGAGTCCGAGTGGAATAAGGTATAGCCTGGCAGGCTGGAGTGAAACATTGGGACAGGTAAGACTGGGCCTAGATTCCCACAAGCTGAGTTCCTGGACTCACGGATGGGTTCTTCCTAAGAGACCAGTTCTCTCACAGGGAAATAGAATAGTTCCCCTGTCCTGTGAATTAGGGGTGGAGGATTGGGTACTTCAGCAGACAGCCGCAACCAAAACTCCCATGAGTTTTAAAATCATATATAAAAGCTTTAAGCTTTGGAAGTGTAATGGTTGGTGTAAAACTGAGTGCAAATCTGACCTGTGTAAGAAATTTCTGCTTTTATACCTCTATCCGCCATTCACACTATCATCCTGTTTTCAAGAGACCTTATGAAACTGAGATTTGATGTTCTGAGGAAGAGAGTGCCACAAACTGCCATTTCCAGACTTAATCATAGAGAGAATAATTTCCTTCCAAGATCTTGAAAAACATTTTTATTCTTGCTCCTAGAATAATCAGTTTCTCAAGGAAGTTTGAAGAATACACTGCTTTGAAAGACGATTATAGAACGCACTGCATATTTTAAATATTCAGGATGATAGTATAGCTAATAATAACCTTCAAGTTTTTATCATTAATTTTAAATTGTCTAGGAGAAAAGAAATGCATACTCAGCAGTGGTAGGACATCACTATTTTATTTACACATATTTCAAGGTAATATGGAAAAGTCCACTCAAGCTCTCTTAACGGCCAGTTAAGAGAAATGGCATATTGGATAGGATCATATGGAAAGAGAATACAAATTAAAAGGGGTGAAATCCTCCATATTGATCATAAACAGTATGGCATATTAAATATGATTTCTACATCTAATTCTTAGAAATAGGAAACCAGTCTTGGACAAAATGATAAGATAAAACCATCAGAGACCCTTCTATTCAGACAACTTAGTAAAGGTAATTTCATTCTAGTAGATTTTAAGTTTACCCACACAGTATTTAGCTGGTCTTAATTATGCAGCAATGTAAAGTATTTCTTTTTTTGACATAATGCAAATGATTTTTTAATTTGTAAAAAATATAGATAAAATTGGTAAATATAATAATTGGTTTAATAGGAGATCATATGATTTTTCTATTCCCAAAGTAACATTTTCTCTATCTTTTATTATTTATTACTATTAAAAATAGAGACAGATACAACAAATGTCTCTGAATTCTTGCAACAAATAATCAAAGTTAACAAAAAAGTTTGTTTTCTATGATTATTAAAACTACAGTTTGGGTCCCGCCTGGGGGCGCAGCAGTTAAGTGCGCACATTCTGCTTCAATGGCCCGGGGTTCCCTGGTTCCGATCCCAGGTGTGGACATGCCTCTGCTCATCAAGCCATGCTGTGGTAGGCGTCCCACATATAAAGTAGAGGAAGATGAGCATGGATGTTAGCTCAGGGGCAGTCTTCCTCAGAAAAAAGAGGAGGATTGGCAGCAGTTAGCTCAGGGCTAATCTTCCTCAAATGCAAACAAACAAACGAACAACCTATAGTTTACTCTGTTGCTCTTCCCAAGACCATTCCCTTACTTTCCAACCCAAAATTGAAGTTGATGATATTTTATTATAGTGAATACTTTTATACATTTTACCAAATACATATATAACTAGATATGCTATATTTGGTTTTGTCTGTTTGTTTTAAATGGTCTACTACATTTATTCTGAAGGAGTGTATCACTATTTCCAAGAATCCACAGTGCTTCCTTTCAGTGGATTATGCATCCACTTCTGTCTCTGTGTGAATTGCAGTGTTGCCCTGCACTTTTCTCCCCAACTAAAGTCACGTTTATCTGTATGATTTGCTCTCTCCAAGCTGAAACTTTAAGTGATATTGCATGTGTCTGTTCTTGCTCAGTCACAAATCAAGGTAAGGGCTGCTCCTTTAGCCAGGTCTCAGGATAGAGCACATGGCCCACAGAATGAGATGTGAATGAGAAAGAAACTTCACTGTTGCAACGACACTGAGATGTAAGGCTGTTTGTTACCTCAGCATAACGTGGGAAAGATGACGACTACACCTGTCTTTCTTAACCTGCTTTTTTCACTTAAGGTAATGTTTTTTGAGTATATGTCGATACAAATAGCTTTAGTCCTGGGTCTGGCAAAACAAGACCCACACACCAAATCTGGCCTCCATGGGTTTTTGTACAGCCTGGTTTTTATATTTTCAAATGGTTGAAAAAAAATTAAATGAAGAATGATGTCTCATGACGTGAGAATTATGTGAAGCCTGAATGTCAATGTCCACTGTAAAGTTTTGTTGGAACATAGCCACACATTTATTTACTATTGTCTACAGCTGCTTTCATGTCACAATGGCAGGGTTGAATAGTTGTAGGAGTAGAGACTAGGATGTGTCTTCATGCCCTTCAAACTCAGTTACCCAGTCTTCTGATATATATGTTTGTTTTGCTTTGTTTTTGGTGAGGAAGATTGGCCCTGAGCTAAGATCCATTGCCAATCTTCTTCATTTTACTTGAGGAAGATTGTTGTTGAGCCAACATCTGTGCCAATCTTTCTCTATTTTGTGTGTGAGACACCACCACAGCCTGCCTTGATGAGTGGTGCACGGGTCTGCACCTGGGATCCCAACCTGCAAACCCTGCGCAACCAAAGCAGAGCATGTGAACTTAACCACTATGTCACCAGATGGGCCCCTCTAAAGTACATGTTTTAACTTTGACTAGACCCTCTTCACCGCAGGGGTGCTGACTACAAACATTCTGGAATCTACTTTCAATGCCCAAACACAACAGAACACTTGAGAAACCCCTGGGGAATGGAGTCCTGGGGCCAGCTGTTCTTTGCTTTCTTCTTTTTCCTTTGTCTCTTCTCCCAAAGAGCCATCTCTGCTTCGCTATTTTTCTGCTGGCCACGTCTTTGCTGTCTGCCCTCTGCTTCCTCCCTATCTAGCCCAGCTATATTACAAAATTGTACTCATTTATTACTCTATTTTGAATTCTGTTAATAAAAAATGTGGAAAGTTGCTTATATATAAGTGCCTGCATAGCGTACTTGATTTTGCCACTTGGATTGTAAAACCTAAAATATTCATTATTGACCATTTATGGAAAAACAGAAATTGCCAACCCCAACTCTAGTTCATTTAAATTTAACTATAGTATATTTTTCCATTGTATAAATATGTCTCAAGTTATTTATCCATTTCTCTACTGATGGGCTTTTGTTTCTTTTCTAATGCTTAGCTTTTTAAAATAATGCAGTAATGGATATCCTTATTAAGTCTCTTGGTACATATGTACATCTTTTACCCATTATGTGTGAATTAAAAATAATATTAAATATTAAAAATACAAAGAATCATAGAAGTCATGAGAGTAGTACTATTTCATATTACTTTTGGTCAAATGATGTCCAAATTTTCCTTTCGATTGTATATGCTATCTCACCTGAAAAGTACATGAGTTACTTTCTAAATTCTCCTTGTTATAATTAAGTCAATAGTGTTTCTTTTTGCCTTTGTTTGTTTGGCATGCTGTTCCTGATATGCACAAGTCTTTACATTTGAAGTTTTGTGTGTATATACATAGACTTGTATATAAGTATATATATATATGTGCTCATTTGAGAAAAGCCACTCAATCCTCAACTTTTTTCTGGTAGCCTTTAATTATTATTAATAAATCATACAATTTTACCGTGACCTTACCACTTAATTCTTCTTACAAATTGTACTATAAAACAATTTTGAAAATATTTTGTTTCCTCTTTTGTCTTAGAAATGTATACAATTATTAAAATTAAATCTACTAAATATTTTTAATTAAATTTAAAACGCTTAAATTTAAAAAATGCTATTTGTCATCTAAGCCTCTAAATATGGTTTTGGTGCAGGAAACTTCAGTTTTTACTTTATCTTGATTTATACTTAGAACTTGAGGAAAAGGATAGAAAAACATATAGACTTAGGCCAATTTTTAAAAAACTTAATAGCTCTAATTATTTCAGAGTAGAAAACTATAGCCAGAAACCAATCCTTAAAGGAAAAAAACAAAGAAAAAAGAAGAAATGTTCAGAAGGAAATTAAAGATTAGGAAAACTGGAGCTCACACACACGCACACACAAACACACACTCACAAAGACTCACAATCTTTATTGAAGTAATTTTGAAGGCCTGAGATTAATATCCCTAATCACTGGCATTCTAAATATGGAACTAAATGCCTGACATAAATGTTGGATAAAATCTTGTAATTTGTTTTTGAATTCTGAATGTTAGGTATGACAGCATTTTTAACAATCGGCGCTAGCCAGCATTTTTCTAAAGAAAGAGTCAGAACTTGTCTATAAGTCAAGAGATATAAGCTCACTATCTATAATACTTGATATCCAAAAGAGACGATGGTTCTATTTTATTGATGCAAATTACACAAAATGCAAGGAATCTCAAACTTTACATTTCCACAGAATAATCTAATAGCTGAAAATCTAGGCCAGATCTCAGCAAACTTTTCAGCAAACAAAGGTCCAAATACTAAATATTTTAGGCTTTGCAGGCCAAGAGGCAAAATTGAGGCTGTTATATAGATCTCTGTCACAACTACTCAGCTCTTCCATTGAAGTGTGAAAGCAGTCACAGAAAACACATACAGGAATGAATATGGCTGTGTTCTGACAAAACTTTGTTAATAAATGTGAAAATTTTATGATAATTCTTTTCTTTCTTTTCAACCCTGTAAAAATGTAGAAGCATTCTTTGTTCGTGTGCGGTATATAAAAAAATAGGTTGGAGGCTGAAAACGACATGTGAGTGGTATTTTGCCAACCCCTGATGGAAAACCTCAACCAATGAGAAATCCTGCAACAGGGACAAAAGTCAGAGCTGTAAGATTCATTACTGATTATTTTAGAACTTGTTGATGGGACAATCTAGACATGAATTTTGAGGCTGTTGCTTTCTCACCTGTGTACCCAAGGTACATGGCTCTATCTGTAAGTTTCCCAAATATTGGCATTGAGTACTGACTTCCTGGTAACTATTTGGAAACCCTCTTAGTTTAGCTACCATAAGAGAAGAGAAGGCGTGCCCATCTCCACTGAGTCAAAATTTCTACTTGAGGAAACTATCTCTATGGATTTTCAGAGCGAGCACTCATATTTCAAGAGTTATTTCATCTGTATCTCTATCTCCCTAAAGGATACTGTAAATAAACAAGACCACTCTTCTTTTCCTTACCTCTGCAGTAGGTTGAATGGTGGCTCTCAAAAAGATATGCCCACATCCTAATTTCTGGAACCTGTGAATGTAAAATTACTTGGAAAACGAGTCTTTGCACAGGAAACAAGTTAAGAATCTGAGATGAAGAGATCAACCTGGATTATAAAAGTGGGCCCCACATCCAATGGCAAATGTCTTTACGTGTCTTCTGACAGAAGAGAAGACCATGTGAAGATGGAGGCAGACATTGAAGTGATGCAGCTACAAGCCAAGGAATGCTAATGGTCTCCAAAAGCTGGAAGAGGCGAGGAACAACTCTTCTCTAGAACCTCTGGAGGGAGTGTGGCCCTGTCAACACATTGGTTTTAGACTTCTGGCTGCCGGAACTGGGAGAATAAATTCTATTGTTTTATGGTATCAAATTTTTGGTAATTTGTTACAGCAGTCACAGGAATCTAATAAACTTCTTCCACAACCCTGAAATACCACCTCTGATTTTGTGAGCATCTGTGAAATTAAATGGAAATTAATGCAACCCTTTTAAACCACTCAAAGAAAGACAGTTAAGACATTTTAAAGGGGTGTAGATGAATCATGTAAACACCGCTTTTGACATCAGCAACTCTTCTGAATACAGTGGAACAGACAAGTTTCTAAAGTATCAAACAATGAAAGTTTATCAACTTAGCAAAATTGACAGAGTAAGGTATACTTTCCATATTTAAATAAAAAAATATAAGCTCCTCGAGAGAAGATTCTGCGATGTGAAAAGCCAAAGATAGTGCCTCCATGCTCTAGCAGGTCCACTTGTGCTTGGAATCAACAAGTGAATCTTGGGAGCTACCATAGTTATGACATTTTTTTTCTCTTGTCTTTTTGCTTAAGGTGAGTTATAGCAACTAATTTGTCTAAGTGCTTTCCAAACCTTTTTCTTTTGACCAGAACCGACATTCTTGAGTTTTTGGAGTATATAAAAATGACCCTAGAGCCTAAAATAGACTTAGAAATAAAGAAATGCTGCTAATTATCCTAAAGGCCTAAGACCTTTCTGTGTAACTTTCTATTTCAAACACCAAAATGCTTTTAAAATTCCTTCAAATATTTGCTTTATTTAGAATAGTTTATAAATTTGAGCAGGGATATTAAGGGCTTTCAATGAATCAAGAAGTTAACCATTTCAGATCTGGTTTTTATTTTAATAAGTTTCTCTGTTTATATGTTAAAAGAAATAACAATGGCCTCATTTTGTTATTGCCATTGTTGTTCCCTACAGATTAATTGTGAAATAAATAGTTAAAAATCAGTAACCAGAGACTTCTTAGTGTCCTTACTTTTTAGAGGAAAAGAAATCTTTCACTGACAATTGACAAGCCCAATTTGGCCTATGCAACTGTTCTTAAAAAAATGGAATTTTTCTTTAATCCCAAAAAGAGAATCCCATGCGTGCTAATATTGTAGTTACATGGGATAGATTAACATTATTTTACATGATCTTAACACTACAATGGCCATTTTTTTCAAGTTTTGTTTTTAATTATAAAAAGATCTTTGCTCCATAGGTAACCCCCCTATCATTTCTAGATCTTCTCTTACTTTTATAAATGTCTTGAAGTTTCAGGTAAATAGTTTATAAATTCCTTCCAAATCTGACATTCTATAATTTCATAGTCAGAATGTTGTATCTCTTAATAGTTTCACATATTAATGTCTGTAATCAATCCATGTTTACCTGCCACTTGAAAACTTCTTTTTCTCAATTGTTCAAATTAATAGCTCAGTAATTTAGAGGAACAAAATGACA
The DNA here is from genome assembly GCF_037783145.1 of Equus przewalskii. Classification (NCBI taxonomy): domain Eukaryota; kingdom Metazoa; phylum Chordata; class Mammalia; order Perissodactyla; family Equidae; genus Equus; species Equus przewalskii. Next base: position 33,466,414 of record NC_091850.1, read on the forward strand.
GACTAGAGAATACAGCCAGAATACCACTGACACTTCTATAATAGTGTCAACAGCAATAATAAATGCTCAGATCTACATTTTCATTTCTAAATAAAACATTTTCATTTCTAAGCTTTTCTTAAAAGTTGGCAAGATGTCATCGCTTTTGGTGGAAAGACAAACAATTACACGCTAGGTAAGGTCAGGCAAGTCATTGCTAACAGTTGTATTTGAGTTAAGGCATTTCCTTTGAATTACAAGTACTAATAATTTTTAAACACTTCCCATGGGCCAGAAAACTGAAGAGCCACAATGGGAAGAAAAATAATTTCTTTCCATTTTGTGGACTTGTCAACTACAGTTTGAATTATACAGATTTCCACTTTGGAGGTCACAAATAATCAATATGAGCAATTCCACATGGTTCATAGATATATATTTATTATACATACACATGAATGCACTCATATTCATGTAGAACTCAACAAATGAGGCATTAGTTATCTCAGAATTAATCATAGGACAACAAAATACAATCTCAAGGTCAAACTCTGTACTGAAAACTGTAACACCTTCCTGAAAAAAAAAGAAAACTATAATTCCTTCTTTAAAGGAGAAAAGTGAGTAATTTTCAGAGTGAACATATACAGTTCCTGTGCTTTTTATTATTTGGGTTAATACTTCTCATTGCAATACCACTTTTGGTGCGTCTTATCTCATAATCTGCTGAGAGTTAGGGAGGGTTAAAATTGTACACTCATTAGGTTATCATCCCTTGACATGCTTTCAAGAGCGACAAGATAAGAAGAATCCTAGTGAAACAGACAAAAGGACATTGGACTTCTTCTAGACATTTGTGCTAATTAAGTTTTACAGAATTGTTCTTTTGAATCCCTTTATTTTATGTAAATTACTATAATGTTTTATCTTAATAAGGAAACTAAGGCCACTCTACCCAACTTTCAGTTTCCATTATTTCCTATATAATTTTAGAATTCCTCTCATCGTTTGCCTCAGACATACCACCAACCACCCCCTCATCATAGAGAAAATCTCTTTGTCTAAGAAAGTTATAGGAATTATGCAGACAGACTTCATTCCTTGGTGTTGAAAGCTATAAATTTCTTACCTAGGGGGTGGTGGGTGGGGAGTAGTATATGGAAGCTGCTCCTTCTCTTCATGTGAACTTTTTTCCCCACATCTCAATGTATCAAGATTTTCTTGTCTATGGTTTTTGTACACCACATTCTATTTGGGGTGTCTAAAATGTATATCATCTCTCCTAACTCAGAACCAGTTGCTATAATAGTAGGTCCTAGGATTTTACTTAGTCCATTTTTTATGTCTACTTCCCTTAATATTGGTTTCCCAAAAGCAGTACTACCAATATCAACCTTCTAATATCGAAATAAGCGCCTATCTGTTACAAATGATAACATATGGGCCTATGGATGCCATTATTGATCAAGAAAATCTTAGGTCTTGCTATTCTACTTTTTGTTTTCTATCCCATTGAGGATTAATCATCTACTGTCCAGTGAGGTATGGTCCTTGGGAATCTTTGGGTCCATTTTATAATTTCTACAGAACCAGAAAACTGCCAGTCAAACCAGCTGCCATTTATTTATGGCTCAATACAATTGTATAGTACAATCACTGTAAAGTTCTTAGCAAACAAGAAAGTGGTGATGAGTCTAGTATTGACCAACACTTGTCACAAAGTCATGGAAAAAAAGACTGCTAAAATTATGTGTATCGTGTAAAAATATAAGGGGCTGGAAGAAAAAAAATCCATAATCTTTGTCATTTTTCTGCGTTGTTTCCTTTTCGAGGAAGATTAGTCCTGAGCTAACTACTGCCAATCCTCCTCTTTTTGCTGAGGAAGGCTGGCCCTGAGCTAACATCTGTGCCCATCTTCCTCTACTTTATATGTGGGACGCCTACCACAGCATGGCATGCCAAGCAGAGTCATGTCCACACCCAGGATCCGAACCAATGAATCCCGTGCCACCGAGACATGGAATACGCAAGTCGAACCGCTGCGCCACCGGCCAGCCCGTGGGTTGTTTTCTAATAACGTTCTGAAAAACAGTCAATGTCCTGGCTACAAAGACCAACTTACCGAGGCAAAGGCAGGATTAAGATGTATTCGTGTGGCTAAGTATTTATGATAATAACACTTTGTAAACTGGAAGTGGGGAGGGTGGTTAACTACATGTAAGTAAAGAAATAAGTGGTAAATATAGAAAAACCCATAATAGTTTCTTTTAAATTCATGTAACTAATGATTAAAATGACAGACTGGTATAAAAAGAAAGTTTCATATTTGTTTCCATGAGATCAAAAGAATTATGAAAAAATTGATTTCTTTAGGCTAAAGAAATATAGACATTAATTTGATAACTGGCCATTGTGTTTCCAGTTTGAAAATACCAGGCCTCAAGGAGATACTGCAGGCAGGACTTGACAGATTGCTCATCTATCTTGGTTATCTTGCATGGCTTCAGAAAGTCTCCAGTTTTGCTTAGTTGAGAATGCTGCACACTCCTCTTTCCCCGTCACAATGCAGTGCGTCTAGTTCCCTAGGGTTACCTCAGTACTTACCCCTCCCATCCTGAGTGGACGTGTGCAAAGATAAAATGCTATGGACTTGTAAAAAGATTATACGACAATCCATAATTAAAAACAGAAAAAATTTGGCTCTAGTGTTTTGTGCTCATTAGTAAGTTTTGCTTTTCCATGAGGAGATTGTTAATTTTGCTTTTTCCTCGTAGATAATGATTCATGTTTAGCAACACAACTTCTAACTCTCAACTGAAGGTAAAATTTCCCCGTGGCTCAATTGAGATGGTGGATCTTGAAGTCCCTGGAAGACAAGCTTTCTGGATTTGATCTCTGCAGCAGTAACACGCAGAGTAGAAATATCGTATTTCTAGCAGACAAATGGTGATTTGACTAATTATTTAAATCCATTCTCCAGTTGGCATATACCAGTATGCTCTGGAGGTTCTCCTCCAACTTATTATTTGCAAACTATACTCTCTTATGCCAGATAAAATTTGAAATGTCTCCATCAATTTGGATTCAAATAAAGGATATCACTTTCTTTCTCTGATAAATGTATTTTTATCACATTAGTATTTAAATATGGATTTAGTCTCTTAGCAAGATGGGATGTGTGATAAAATGGAGGAGTAAAAAGAGAAGTGCTGGGAAGGGTTTTTAGTTCCCTGTAGGAAACAATCTCAAGCTCATAGTTGGAACCAGAGGAAAGAAGTGCAAATACACGATTAACACTCCCAAACTACTGAAATATCTGGACTGAAATATTAAGAACATTGTATAATATGCATGCATAAATATTTTATAGTCATACACTAGAAAGCTACTTTGAGTCTTTCCATATTCTAATAATCTAATGGTCAGTTTTACCCATTTTTCACATCATCAGACTTTTTTGTTTAACTCTTACTTGGTAAAATCCAAAAGGTTTATCCTACTATACACTAACTTAAACAATTTCATATGACCTTAGCTTAGTAATACTTGTATTTATTGCATGCAGGGGTTAATATAGTTACTTTCTCTTGTGTTTAAGGATGTAACTGTAGATACAGGGGTCCCAAATAAATACTCTAGGCAACTTGCCGAAATACAGAGAACACAGGATTTTAAAAAGTATATAAAGTTTTATTCTCGGTAAATGCGTATGCGTGTGTGTTTGATAAGAGAGCAAAGACAGGGTCTGGGAGAGGGACTCAAAGTGAGCATATATAACCAGATACGACTGACTACCAGATACCGTTAGAAGTGCTTCATCGTTATTCATTCAATGTTTCAAACGTACTCCTCAATCCATGTATTAGCACATGTATACCAATGGTATAGCAGTCATGTTCCTGTAAATTTGCTTAATCTTATATTTTTATGAGCACCAACATACCCTCTATCAATACAGTCACAGGCTAACATTAGGGATAACAATAGGGAATGCATATATGTCCATTGTTATAGTGGATGCTGTTCGTTCTCTGGCCCGTACCCACCTGCCCAATTTCTTCCTTTTTTTTCCTCATATTCTGACAACTGCTCTTGTCCAAGCTCTTACCACATGAATGCTGGACAGCCCTCTTGCTCTTACATGATCCTGACACTGGCTACGATTGATTAGATCAGCGTTTCCTTGATTTTTTTTGCCATGTAAGAGGCAAAGTTTTAAAATATCCACTTCTGGACCTGCTGGAAATCCTACCACTCTGTAACGAGAAAGCTTCTCTGTTAGTCAAGAGAATGATGTCTGAGGTCACAACAGAATTCAAGTCCCCATATCTAGTTAATATTGATATCCCTCATTAAAAAATGTATAGTAAGAGTATATGTACATATAAATGTATACATGAGTATATATATATATATATATATATACTATATAAAAATATATAGTATGAGTATATACTATATAAAAATATATAGTATGAGTATGAGTATAGTATGAGTCACTGGCCTAGAGAAGGAAAAAACAAAACTAAAAACCTAGAGCAAAACAAGAAGCCAGACTTCACAACCAAGGTGGAAAAGAGAAGTCCTAGAGATCAAGACTCACCATCCATCTCAAGACATGAAATCAGGTGACTATAAGTGATAACATAAAGTTCCAAACAACCCACCCCTAAAACAGATGTCCCGGGAACTGCCCATAGGTCAGTGGAGATGGAGTAGATTAAAGACTGCATCAAGAAACAGGGATGAAAAAACAACACTAAACGTTTTGCCGTATTAAGTGAATGTTGAAGGCTATTAGAGGTTTTGAAAGTATAAAGAGCAAAATACATCTTCATTAACTTCCTCGTTATTCCTTCTGTCCTTGAGTTCTTACTAGAGTCAGTGACTCTGTCAAATATTTTACTTACCTTCTCTCAATTAGTCTTTGCAACAACCCAAGAGGAGACATTATTCTTCCTACTCTTAAAACAATGAAACTGGCTATATTACAAGCTGAGGGTCACACAGCTAGGGACTGGCAAAGATGGGTTTGAACCCCAGGAATTTTTTTTCTCACAACAGTCCTGGCTCTTTATTAATACTGTTGCCCGAAAACTAAATATCACTTCAATTAATTTAATTCTTCCTTCAATCTTTTTCCCACCCTTTTCCTCCAAACACTGCAAAAAGTAGCCTACGCTTCTTTATTACTTATTTCCTGCTCAATCCAATGTCTATTAATTACTTTACTGATTGATAGAATAATACTTTACTTATTTTCCTATCACACATATCTATTACTGTTCGCCTCTAAATCCATTCTCTATAGAAAGTAAGCCATTTGGGGGCCAGCTCCATGACATAGTGGTTAAGTTCGGCATGCTCTGCTTTGGCTGCTGGGTTCACAGGTTCAGATGCCAGGCACAGACTTATACTACTTGACAGCCATGTTGAGGTGGTGACCCACATATAAAGTGGAGGAAGACTGGCACAGATGTCAGCTCAGGGCTAAACTTCCTCAGTGGAAAAAAAAAAAAGTAAGCCATTTGTGTTATAAAGTTGATAAATTAATCAATAGATATATTTCATTGGATTTCGTATATCACATTCTACTAGTTTCTTGATGTTTATCTTCCCTACTAGACTGTTTGCTTGTGAAAGTGGGAACCATGTTTTTTTTTTTTTCTTAAATTCCAAGTTCTTTACCAGCACAGTGTCTGGCACATCCTAAGTACTCAATCAATACTCACTGATCTAATAAACGAAAAGAAACAATGGTATCTGTCATTGCCCACATTTTTTAAGAACCTGTGTGTGTTCTTGAACCCACTCCTAAACCATCAGACCTTAAGAGCACTGACCCTGCTTAATTCGATTTTGTACCCCAGTCACCTGCCACAGTTGCTCAACAAATTCCAGTTAAATGAAAATTAAATTAACGAAAGAACAGATGAAAATTAATGTGATTTGCATTTTATAAAGGTCACTTGAGTGTCTTTATAGAAGAATCATTTTATGGGCCTGGAATCGGAGGTTACTTTTAGGTTGGCTACTGAACCATTTACAAAGTTAGAAAAAGCCTTTCATGAAAAGTCGAGTTTTAGCTCGACAAGAATGTGACTGTGTGCCACTCGTGTCCTCTGTATATGTCTGTAAATCCTATCTCTGCTTGAACCGGGAGACACTTTATAGTCCTCCTTATTATCAGATAGAAGATACTTCCATGAAAAATATATATAATATGAGTCACCGGCCTGGAAAAGAAAAAAAAAAAGTACAGCAAAACAGGACACCAGACCTTAGGACCAAGGTGGAAAAGAGAAGTCCTAGAGATCAGGCCTCACCAACCATCTCAACCATCGGAAACCAGGGGAATAAAGTGATGACATCAAACTCCAAGGCTCCCCGCCCTAAGAGAACTGCATGTATTTTGTAAGGTAGGAATTAGTGGAGACGACCAGATAAGACTCTTTATTTGCATCTTTACCTAAAAGAGAAGGAGAAATTAAAATACAAAAATAAAACAAAAAGAATACTACAATCTCATCTATACTACAAACAAAATAGCAATAACAAAAACAGCTAGATGGAGTACAAAACATAGGTTAAAAGTATATAAAACACTCTGTGTAGACAGGACAATAAAAGAATTAAAAGAAAAGAAGAAAAAAAATTTTGTGGGAGTAGAATGCCATCACTTTCTTGATGAGATTTTTTTTTTTTCCTAAAGGATGATGAGCCAATGACCAAGGATAAATTCAATTTTTTGTCAATTCACAGTTTAAAAGAAGCCAAAATTAGCTATATTGTTGGAGTTCACACAGTTGTCCAAATTCAACCACATTGCAGTTTCTTCATTCTGTATGGAAGTGTGTGCATGTGTGTGTATATAAACTGAGTGCAGTTTAATATTCTGTTTAATATACGACAGAGAAGATTAAATATAATTTTGTAAGTAAAGTATAGTAATGAAGGAAAATATAGAGATTCCAACATATATTACCTACTTTTCATTTTCACAGCATTGAAAACACTATATCAAAATGACTGAATTCTATTTTAAGCAAGATAATTAGAATAAGACTATTAGATTTAATAATTAATTTTCTTCACATAGACAAAAAGTTTTGACCACAGAAAGTATCATTAACCACAAATAATAGAATGTTCCTGTAATTTCTACTGCTGAATGACTTCATTAATTTAGCACTTTATAGATTTCATTATTGGAATCAAATATAAAAAACAGTCTCTGAGATATTTATTGGATTTGGGGAAAATGAAAATTACTTAAAAAAAATCTCTTCAAGTAAGTTGTAGAATTTTGTCATAATTTTAGCTGCTCTCTAGCTCCAGCTCTCTCTAGCCTGTCAGAGAACTGAGGTTAAACAAGTCCCAAATGACTGGAGCCCTCGAGGCCCATCTCGGAGAAATGATTGTGAGATGTGCCTATTAATCATCTGCAACCAATTCTCCTTCAGGTCTTATGTGGCAGGTGTGTGTCAGCAGAGTAAAAACATCCAGCTGACAAGATGCCTTTGAAATTAACATGCATTTTGTTGGTATTTTTCTTTGGGATTGGATGTAACGTTGCAATTTATTGAAGGCAAACTTGAATTCCCGTCAAGTAGTCCATATTTCTTACCTTAAATTGAATTACTTTTTACTTTTTTTCAAATGTGATAGAGCTAACAATAATCAGTGTGAACTGCAAAGTCCTGGGGTCTTCTATTTTTTAAACTACGTGGGTTTCCAAGATCAGCAATAGTGATGTCGCTCCATTTTAAAAATGATTCATCAGAACAATAAACACCAGGGGATGTGCTAATCTTCTTTCCCACAATAATAGTCAAGAACTCATATGAAGACTCTTTTAAGGTTTAAAAGAATTTTTCCATAAATTTTCTCATCTGGACTTCAAAAAGTACTGCTGTATGGGATGGGCGGGTATTATTTTTATCATTTCTAGAGAAGGAAACTGAAACTTACATCAGTTAAGGGATATGCCAAGGAGTACAATTTGCTGGTGATAGAACTTGAACTCAAACTTGCGTCTTGTTTTCAAGTTCCACCAGGAGGCAGAGCAGTTTATTTTATTTATTTATTTATTCATTTATTTTGAGGACGATTAGCCCTGAGCTAACATCTGCTGCCAACCTTCCTCTTCTTGCTGAGGAAGACTGGCCCTGAGCTAACACCCATGCTCATCTTTCACTACTTTCTATGTGGGACGCCTACCACAGCATGGCTTGATGAATGGTGCCATGTCCACACCCAGGATCCAAACCGGCAAACCCCAGGCTGCTGAAGCAGAACGTGCGAACTTAACTGCTGTGCCACTGGGCCGGCCCCCAGTCCACTTTAAAATAGAAAGAGTTGAGACTCTGAAATCACAGATTTCTGCATTTGAACCTCACTCTCCATGTGTGCTCTAGAGCGTATATCATAACCTCCCCTGATACCCACTTCCTTGGCTATAATATGGAACTAATAATACTAAAATGTTTAAGTTTGAGGTGGGGATTACATGATAGAAAGTAACATATCCTTGTTAATAGTTATTTGTGTGTGTCATTTGCTTGTTTGTTTTAATTTCCACATTAGATTGACCTTCTCCAAAAGTTCTATTAAAACTTTGTCAAAGTGACAATTTGCCAGAAGTATTTCTGTGGAATGATATGAAAGTCCGAATTTGTATACTAAGTACGCTGATTTGATTGTAGAGGAGGAAGAAATTTTCCTCTTCCCTTCTAGATTTTTCTGGCTGGTCTAAGAATTAAATCGATGATATATAGAATAAAAAGAGAAAATCAAACAACTTTAATAACATGTGTACATGGCAGAAACACAAGAAAACCAAGCAACTCACCAAAATGGCCAAAGTTACCACCTCAAATACCATCTTTAGCTAAAGATGAAAAAGATGTTGGGGATAATAGTTTGGTACTTCAAAGGGAAGGAAGGCAATTCACATGGAGATTGAAAAGAAAATGTTCAGTAAACACACGTTTGCCATACCTTGCAAAGACAATGGAACATGGAGAGGGCTTTGATCAAATGGGCCTTTCTAAGCTTCCTCTCTGTCTACATACCTCGTTCATATTATCCTATAATTATTTATGGTGACAGCTCCTTCCTGGAACAGGCCTTCTATCTTAAATCCCTTTAGGCAGTTAAGGGGAAGGTCAAAATTTCTTCCTGAGTCTTTTGTTCTTAAAAATAATCAAGTCAAAGAGACATATTTTAGGATAGCAAGTTCTGCTCCCTATACGGCTTTCTAGAACGTGTAGGAAGACAAGAGCAAAAGAACAACTGGAAGCCCTAGATTCTAGCCTTCTTTCTGGTTACAGCCTATGATGATTAATTTTCTGTGTCAACTTGGCTAGGTGACGGCACCCAGTTTTTGGTCAAAGACCAGTCTAGATATTACTGTGAAGGTATTTTTTTAAATTTATTCACATTTTAATCAGTAAACTTTGAATAAAGCAGATTGCTTTCCAGAATATGGGTGGGCCTCATGCCATCAGTTGAAGGTCTTAAGAGAAAAGACTGAGGTTCTTGAGGAAGAAGGAATTCTGCTCCAGACTGCCTTTGGACTTGAAACTGCAGCATCAATTCTTCCTAAGTCTCTAGAGGAACTTGACTAATTTTACCTCCGTTTTTTCCAGGAGTTCAAATCAAATAAAATAGTGAGTTTGGAAGCACTTTAGAATAAGGAAAAAAAAGCCATATAGAAATAGTAAGCATTATTGCAATAAAAACTTAACTATAATATATTAATATCTATTGAGCACATCAGAAAGGTCAGGAAATATTCTAAAAGTGTATGTTTGATGGAGGCAGGGTAGCTCATTTAATCCTCAGAATGCCCTGTGATATAGTTATTATTTTCCTCCCCATTTTACAGATTAAGAAACCGAGGCCCAGGAATTTTAATTAGCTAGTCCAGGGCCAGACACTTGCTAAGTAGTGGAGCCAGGATGCAACCAGGAATACTGGTTTCAGAGCCTCTGCTGTATAGTTACAAACACATGTACACTACTTTTCTCTACTAAATTTTCTAACTTTTCTAAGCAATAATTTTTGTTATTTCCACTTACCTCAGTTCTCCAAAACCTCCTCCATGCACTTTAATGTCAGCAGATAAACTTATTTCCAATTCTATAAGGAAAAACACAAACAAACACAGAAGCAGTCACAAAGACATTCCACAAGATCCCACACCGTATCAGACAGGCCACCTACATCTGTCTTGCCCCCTGCAACCAAGCGTCTGCTCCCCAGGCCTGAGTTTCCCACTGCCCTACTCTTGACAACTCTTGGACTCTGAACTACAGTAATACTCCCCCTGGCCCATATTCTACATCATGAGTATTTCCAGATCTATGGATCGTGTCCCTAAACATACAATTTGCTGACATATTTTCCACCTGAAAATAATAATAAAACAATCCCTTTGTACCACATGCCATTCTACCTACTGTCCCATTTCTCCTGTTCCCTTTACAGCCAAATAATAATAATTATTATTATTGTTGGTGAGGAACATTGGCCCTCAGCTAACATCTGTGCCAATCTTCCTCCATTTTGTATGTGGGATGCCACCACAGCATGGCTTAATGAATGATGTGTAGGTCCATGTCCAGGATCTGAACCTGCAAACCCTGGGCCTCCAAAGTGGAGAGCATGAATTTAACCACTTATGGCACCAGGCTGGCCCCTACAGTGAAATGATTTTTAAAGTCATTTAAACAAGTTTTCTCCACTTCGTCTCCTTCCATTTCCCGTTGAACCCATTCCAGTATGGTTTTCTTGCCCTCACTTCCCTCCACCCCCTTTCCCTTGACCCACAGTCTGTGAAGAACCTTTTAAAATGTAACTTGGGTTGTACTGCTTCTCTGATGGAAATCCTGCACAGTTAGAGTAAGGCAAGAGTCTCAGCATGGCCCACTTGGTTGGCCCTAGGTGATCTGGCTGTTTTCTTCCTTTCTCTCTGGTTCACTGTCCTCCACTGACACTCCATTCCTCTCTGTTTCCCAGAACCACCAACCGTACTCTGCACCACAGACATTTACACTTGCTGATTCCTCTGCCTTGAATGTTTTCCAACCAGTTATCTTCAGGGCTAACTCCTCTTCTTTCTGATCTCTGCTCAAAGTTGACCTCATCAAAAAAGGCCTTCTCTTACCACTTACCCTAAAATAGCTGTCTTCACCCCTCCCTCACACTCCCTACCCTCTTAATCTGCCACACTTTCTCCATAGCACACACGATCATCAGACAAGTTATATAGTTATTATTTATGGGTTTATCATGTTTCCCCATACGTTTGAGAGCCCTTTAAGGACATTTTTGTTAATTCTCAAATCCCAGAACCTAGAACAAGTAGTAGCATGCATTAAGGATTTCTTGAATAAAACAATGCGTACATGATTCCTGTAGCTTGGACCATGATTGCTATCATTCATTGAGGGCTAATCCTGATATTCCTGTACAAACTATACTCTCCTTTACTTCAGAAACCTATACGCTGCATGCTCCAGCCCACCCCCAATCCAATTGACCTTTCTCTTTCATGAACTCTCTCTGTGATGAGATTCTGCAAATGTCACCTTAAGGGTGACAATCAATGACAGTTCTTCCTCAATACCCTACCTAAAGGAATAACCCCAGAACCTCTTTTATTCTCTCTGTGCCCTTTGCAATCATTTTATCCACTTGTATAGTTACTGCTTTACTGTTTGCTTTTATTCTATGATGTCATAGGCCATGACTGGCTACTTAAGCAGTTTTTGATTCCGCTGATTTTTCTCTGTCATGTCTTTTGGGTTTTTTTTTCGCTTGAGGAAGATTAGCCCTGAGCATCTGTGCCAATCCTCCTCTATTTTTTTTTCTTTCTTTTTTGTTTTTGTATGTGGGACACCTTCACGGCATGGCTGGTGAGTGGAGTAGGTCCGCACCCAGGATCCAAACCCTCGAACCTGGGCTGTTGCAGTGGAGCACGTGGAACTTGAACCACTCGGCCATGGGGATGGGCCCTCTCTGTTTTGTTTTTTTTTTTGCTTTCAATTTCCTCGATTTTTGTTCTTACCATCATTGGATCGAGTTTACCCTTCTTTTACAAGTTTCTTAAGGTGAAATGTTAGATTATTTATTTGAGAACTTTCTTCATCTCATAGGAATTTACTGGTATACATTTTTATCTGAGCACACTTTTAACCCCAAATCCCACAAATTTTGATGTATTGTATTTTCAGGTTCTTGTAGTTAAAAATATTTTCTAATATTCCTTGAGGATTACTCTTTCATCCATAGATTATTTAGAGGTGCATTGTTTAACTTCCAAATACTTGGAGTTTTCCAGTTATCTTTGAATAACTGATTTCTAGTTTAGTTCTGTTGTTGTTGGATGGTGTGCTTTGTATGATTTCAATTCTCTTCATAAGTTTTATTTTATGGCCAAGGATATTGCTCTTGTTGGGCAGGCTTGAGTGGTGGTTTATACTGAAGTCCAGTTCTCAAAGCCTCTAATAGGTGACTAGTGACTTGTTCAGGTCACGGGCTGCTCAGCGGTTAGTCTGAAATTTGGGTCAGCTCAAGCGCAGATTTAGCATCTCCCATTTTCCAGTTCCTTGTTCCTTCCTCTCCAGACTCCTCAGATCACAGAGGCCTCTTTTCCTGGTGGCTTTGGTTGGAAAAATTGATTTAGCTGAAGGTTTTAGCCACTTACATGATCACAGACAGTCAGGTAACTGATTTCCCTTTCAGGAGGAAGGGGCAAGAGAAAAGTGGGATAAAAAATAACAGGGATTTCCCACCATACTCTTCAGACCACAGGATTTCTTTTTCCTAATTTTTCTTGCCAGCTGGAAAGAATTTAGGTGTCAGCACAGGTGCACTGCCACCGTTCCTGGCACAGCAGCAGTGGGATTTTGACATTGGGGGTTCCTGTGTGGTTCTGGGAGAGAGATGTGAGGAAAACAAGAAATTCCTCCCTACCCTACACTCCGTGTCTCACAGAGGTCTTTGCCTCCAGACTTGTGGGAAGGAAGAGACTGTTTCTCTCAGAGTTTTTACTGCTTGAGCCTGCAAGCATTTCTGAGATTCAGCTACCTTCAGGCCAAAGCTGGGATCTATAAAGGAGAACAGAACAAAAACCTCACCGTGGTACTTGTCATTCTTCAAGATTTGACTTTCCACCCCAATCTGTCTGCTATTATTTCCTTTTCAGAGTCCTCAGGTAGCTTCTTTATGTATTTAGTTTAGAGATTTTGGTTGAAATCAATGAGAGAAATAGCATATAGTGGACTGACTCTTATCTCCACTGAGATGTGAACCCAGTGTAGAAATTTAAGTGATGGAATTCTATTGATTCAAATGTTACTCAGTGTAGACCCAATACAAATCACTCAATGAATTCTAGGAAAAGATACCATAAATAAGATGCTTCATTCTCATAATTCTGTGAGTAAAATCTCTGATAAAAGTAGAATTTAACAGACACCTACCAAAAGTTAACAAAAAGTAAACCCGTCTTAAAAGTACTGTACAATAATTTTAATAGAGATTATATATTTGAATTTTCAGTGCTATTAGCTTCATGACACATAATAAAATACTCCCAAAATCAATTCCCAATGTTCCCATCTGGTTCCTTCCTCTGCACTCATTCTTCATCTTTTCTACTTAGGTCCTTTCTGAAGACAACCCTCTAGCCCAGCAAAACAGATTAGTCCCACACCAATAATTGTGAAATGCCACCATTTGAGAAAACTAATTGCACGAATAATTGTAATAATTACTATGTACCAAAGGTCTTCTGTGTTCAGGAGCTGTGTGGGGAGCTTGATATGCATCATTTTATTTAACTGTACGACAGTGACATGAGTTGAGACAAATGCCTCATTTTACAGATGAGGACTCCAAGAGCCAATAAGCTGAAATAGCTTCACAGGGTCACTCGACTAGTAAATGGAAGAGAGATTCTAACTCAGTTCTGCCAGACTTCAATTCCCTCTCCCTTTAAAAAATGACTATAATCACGATCCAAATCTTATCAAGCAAGTCCTATGAAAATGTCTGTAAACAACGTAATTTTATCAAGTCAAGATTGTGAGTTAGAATGAAGAAAAACTAAGTGAATATTGTAATTATAATGGATGGTAGAGTTGTATCTAGGGAGTTTGGAAGAGAGTTTGAAGTGAGATTCAGAGGTTACATGATGAGAAGGGTCAAACGAAGGAGGGACAGAAAAGGGGACAGTAACAGCATCATTATGATTAATTTGTTTTCAGAAAATATTAAATAATAAAAGCGAATAAATATGTTTCCTGGATATGTGTGATTGATACCCAAATCCATGGGCACAAAATAATGAATAAAAGGTACAATACACTTCTAAGCACCTTGTCTTCTGCTCTTGGGGGCACATTTAAGAAATCTCATTAAGGTTCACAAGCAATTGTGATACAATATAGGTCATTGAAGCCAGGGGATCTAAGATAAATGCTTTACTCTCCCAAGGCATCCAACAGAACTCACATTGATACATTCAAACTTTTCTGTTACATATTGTCTTCATTCTCAGGACTAAAGTTTTATACACACACACACACACACACACACACACACACACACAAGCACGTGTATCTAATATGTATGTATGACTTTTTTACATATGATTTTTATGAATTGTTACATTTAGGAATATATATCATTTACTTTAAATTCTTTTATATCTTTATAAAAATGTATCACATTTGTAAGTTAGCATCACTAGAATTATTTAAATTAAGCTTTAACAAAAGTAAGCACTTTCAATTACACTGAGAAATCTCACCACCAAAATCTTCAATAAAATATATATCTCCACAACTAGATGGATCCATGACTAAAAAACATACAACTATGTACTGGGGGGCTTTGGAGGAGAAAAAAGGCAGGAAAAATGTATAAAATATATATATGTCTCATATTAAAAATATATGATAGGGGCCGGTCCGGTGGTATAGTGGTTAAGTTCACACGTTCTGCTTCTCGGCGGCCTGGGGTTAGCTGGTTCGGATCCCGGGTGTGGACATGGCACCTCTTGGCACGCCATGCTGTGGTAGGCGTCCCACATATAAAGTAGAGGAAGATGGGCACGGATGATAGCTCAGGGCTAGGCTTCCTCAGCAAAAAGAGGAGGATTGGTAGCAGTTGTTCAGGGCTAATCTTCATAAAAAAAAAAATATATATATATATATGTACATATATATATATGAGATAGAAATTCACTTTTTATCTGAATTGAACATAAGTTTAAGAGTTAAGTTCAATTTTATAAAAACACCTATTTCAAAGAGAGAGCTAAACTGCACGCATAATCTACTTATAATTTTAACTCTATTTCCGCTAATATTTCTGTTGTCATTGGAGCTGATCATCGTCATCGTCATCAACATCATCATCATCATCATCATCATCATCATCTTAAGTTTATTTTGTGTGTGTACTATTTTCCAGGTTCTTTGCTAAACACCTATTTTTCCTTTAAGAATGGTAATAATATTATGAAATAGATTCCCCATTTCACAAATCAGACAACCAGAGCTTAGAAGGGACACACTTTTGTCCCAAATTCTACAGCTTGTGTGTGACTTTCCTGGATGACAGCTAAGCTGTATCAGACATGGAGCCTAAATGACTAAACAATAAGCTCTATTTCTTCCAGCCAGGAGTCTGCTGTCTATGTTTCTTGGACAGTTAATGTGAAACGTTGGTATAAATATGGAATGGTCTTGTAAGTAGGGCATATGTTGTGAGCAAATGTGAAATCATCAGTCTAAATAAAATGCCACTTAGGATTTTAAAACATTCAAAGAGGAATGCCAGTGGTGCAGTGGTTAAGAGTGCACGTTCCACTTCCGAGGCCCGGGGTTCGCCAGTTCGAATCCCGGGTGCGGACATAGCACCACTTGGCACGCCATGCTGTGGTAGGCGTCCCACATGGAAAGTAGAGGAAGATGGGCCAGTCTTCCTCAGCAAAAAGAGCAGGATTGGCAGATGTTAGCTCAGGGCTAATCTTCCTCGGGGCAAAAAAAAAAAGAATTAAAAAAAAATTCGAACTTATTAGCTTGTCTCAGTTACTTCCATTTACTTTAATACAGTATGTCTGTGCCTATTCATTATTACTGGCAATATCTACAGAGCTCCTGAGTCACTGCTTCCAGTATATATTCAATAGGCTTTTACAGGAAATACCAAGTAACTGTATAAAGAGTAATTGTTTTTCACCTTGAACAACAAGCAAATTAGAACTCCTCCTACCACTGTACTTTTAAAGCATCCCTCCTTGGACTGATACATAAATGAAACAATCCGTGAACATTTAACTCTTAAATAAATGTGTTCAGTATATATGTTGTCAAACAATAATGTCAAATTGATGACTTCATTTGTGTGAAATATGTAAAGCCCTACCTCTGTAGGCTTGTTGTACTTTATTAAATGTTGAAAAGAGATAAAATTATTTTCCGTGTACTGATATTGAAATAGCTTCAAGATATTTTTATTAAGTGAAAAAAACCCAAGGCATATAAGAAGATCTATAGTTCCCAGCTTTGTGCAACGTATAAAATATGTCACATAGGTTTTGCTTATATCTCAAAGGAACACGGAAAGTATCCATAAGAAAATAAGAGGCATGGCTGCCTATAGGGTGTGAAGGAGGTCAAGGTTTGGCCATGTTTTCTCAATGCGCCTTCCTAAGAAGTTTCAGTAAATAAATACTTCTAGTTCTAGATCTTGCTATAAATTGCAAATCTCCAATTATTTTTTCCTTGAATTTACTTACCTAATGAATCATTAAGAGCAGTTACTCTGAATAATTTTGCTAAAGTTTTGCTAATCACTTTAAACATAATATCATGCAAAGTCATAACTCCCCAAAATGAGCAGATAGAGCCATATATTAAGCAAGAGAGGAAGTAAAAACTATTAAACAGTTTGCTTAATTTTCAAAAATGCATGGTTATAACAGAATATAAAAACAGCTCCTACATGTTATGGTTAATTAAATAATTAAATTCAATAAATGATGCCAGGTAACATATGTATATGTTTATGGCTGTAACGTAGGAAGCATTCACTATTCATTGACTGACTATATAAGAAGACAGAACTATGATTCCCAAATTCCTGTCTTAAAAAAAAGTGCCAATCCATATGAAGTTTCCATCAAAGCTAGAGAAACAAGGATGATGACATAGAGAGTGGTTCTTAAAAACTATCTTTATAATTTGAAAAATTGTTATTATAGTGAAATTACTGTTTCTAATCTTTCTCATATTTCTTTTATGACATATTGGTGATAAATAAATCACTTTTGTTTTTAGTATACTAACCCAGAAAAAGTACAACTTCATGCAACTCCCTGGCTCCTCATATTTTTAAATGGCTCAAAATCCCCAAAGTCTAGGAATCTCTATCATACAGAAACTATCAAACACAAAGCTGTTGCTACCAGGAATTACATTCATAATGTTATGCAGGTAATAACCATATTTGTGTTCATGAATTGATTTGCTTTCAGCGAAGGCCCTACCTGAATTTATATTATTCCCCTGAAATGAAAGGAATTTAAGATCTGACTCTCATTTTCAATCAGGGCAAAAAGCATAGGCGGCAAAGAATGGGCTCAGAGAGTCACAAAGTCTCCGGTTACACACAGAGCAGAAGTCACTGTTTACTGAGCGACTTAGAGGATTCTTCACTCTTTAGCAACACAGAGGAATTCTACATTTAAAACAGGAATTTTGAATAATCGTGCAAAGAATTGAATGCTTTTGTTTAAAGAAGTAATCATTTCTTTGAACATAGAATCATGGAAAAGCTAAGCAATTGCTGAAAGCATTTAAAAAAAGAGCGAGCGAGCCAGCCCTGATGGCCTAGCAGTTAAAGTTCTGTGCTCTCACCACTTTGGCAGCCCAGGTTCGTTCCTGGGTGTGGAACCACACCCCCGTCTGTCAGTTGCCATGCTGTGGCAGCAGCTCACATGGAAGAACTAGAAGGACCTATAACTATGTTATACAACTGGGGGCTTTGGGGAGGTGTGAAAAAAAAAAAGAAGAAGATTGGCAACAGATGTTAGCTCCGAATCTTTCCCTGTCCAAAAAAAAAAAAAGAAATCTTAAACGTATCACAGAAGATTACACTCTTTTTTTATATATAAGGATTTAAATTAATCCTACTAACTGAGAATTCTGATTTATTAACAGAAGGGCACTTTATTTCATTTGTTGTTTGTTATTGTTATCTTTTCCTGTCTGTTATGAAATACATTGTAGTTGATCTTAATGTAAGTGTTGATTCGAAGGCACATGGGTGGAATTTGAAGAGAGGAGAGGTCTTCTTGAATTTGATGTCAAAGGTACAGTGACCCTGCCAGCTGTCTGGCCCTGCTCTAGAGAAAGGCCACATCATTCAGTCATCAGCTCACGTCTCAAGCTGTCCAGTTGGGATGTGAGCACATTGACAGAAAGGTACTTTGGTCCCACTGGGAAGGAGGGCAGACTGTTTAAGCTACTGTATGTGACCCACAAGTTTTTGGGCTTCCAGTTGATTTTATTGCCTCATTTTGTATAAGCTATATGAATTTTATTAATGTGGCTTCATTGGATTCAGATGTTGTGGTTCACAGACTCACTCTGTGACAAAACCAGCTTTAATAAATGGAGAAAAGTATGTTAAAACATCTCTTTCATGACATGAATTACTGTCATGACTTTTTCCCTTATATAAACCTCTTCCTATTACGAAACCTTTGAAAATTGCATTGCTGTCAGTCACTGAAGATACAGAACAAATTCTATGGGAATTCCCAAAGCTGTGTATTGTTAGGTTAATTTACCAGTGTAATACATTGCATATACACTTACATAGTATTTTGTTTATTGTTATACTTAACTAGTTCTTTGTCTCAATAGAGTCCAAATAAAGGAATACTGTTAGCTTTATTTGGTACAGCTGGCTAATTCAGAGGTTATAATGGAGACAAAACTTTTGTGTCTGGAGTGGGCATATCAGGTAAGTAAAAACAAAGGAAAACAAAAGACTCTTACACAATGCTTCCTTAGCCAGAATTCTTCCTTTTTGGCTATGTCTAATATCAAACCGATATAATTTTTTTATGAGATCAAGCATGTAAAATAAATTATTTTAGGAATTTTGGAATTTTTGTGATACTAATTTTATATAAAGGCTCTATATTATGTCCCACACATTATGACCATCAATTCTGTTAGAAAACATGGCCCATACCATAAACTATACTATTTAGCAAAAAAATTGATGTGAAGAAATGTGGGGAAAATGTTTAATGAAATATTTGGTGTGTGTTATTATTTTTTCACTCTCTTTTCTTAGCAATGTATTCCTTTTCTCCTGCTTTTTTACATACTGGCTTTTTCTTTTTCTTTTTCTTTTTCTTTAGCTCTGGTTGTATTTTGATGTACGCTGAAGATTCAGCGACTATTTTCCTGGGAATCTGAAAGCCACTCAGAAGTTATTATTCACAGTCCACAGGAGAATAAGCCGCTATTTGCAGTGAGTTCTTCACACTGGTTCAAAAAGACCTCATAACTCATGACGTTCCTTTGGGAGCAAATACTTTCCACCCGTTTTTTGAGTAGCCTACAACCTAGAGTTCAGGGTTTGGTTGCTATTTTTTGTCCATTAGTATGAATTGAGTAAGCTTTTCTCAAGGAAGGGGACCAGTCTCATTTGGTCATGAGGAGGGCAGTGCTTCTTCTGATGTTTGGTTCCATTAGTCTCCTGGAAATTCTTAACAACACGTGGAGAAAGTCCCCTTTGCCACAACACAGCAAAAGCTTTCACAGAATTGATTTGATAAAAAGGTTCACCAGGTTGATGAAGTCTCTTCTCCTAAAGTGGTCTCACACGCTCAGGGCACAGCGCAGCCATTCTGCGTCTCAGCATTGGACAGATCCTACTCCTGAACAGCTTTGAATTCTTAGCGGAATTCTTGAAGAGGTAAAAAAGTCCTGGATTTCAAAATGTTTTAAGGGGCCCATTAGAATAATATTTCACTATATTTGAAACCTGTTTCGTAAATGACATCCTAGAGTAAAAGAAAATTCTCAAACCAAAGTGTGGATAATAGAATGATAGGGCACTGTCGGGGTCCCAGTAATTTTTTCACATAATGTAATTTTGTGAAATATTTGTGATCTTTGTAGATGATGAATATCATATATTAATTCAATTATTCAGTTGTTTCTACCTTCAACAAATATTTGAGAGCTTATTGTGTGTCAAGCCCTGCGTGCCTGCTATGAAGAAAAGGTCAAACACCATGTGCCCTATTCTCACTGTAGTTTACATTTTTGGGGACTGTAATAAATAGATATACATCTATATATGACATATTTTTCTTAGACATATTGCTCATTAATGTATTGAAGAAAAATGTATTAAATATATACCTCTTCCAAGTACTATATTGCTACTGTGAACAAATGAATGGCTAAGTTTAAATCCAAATAAGAAAATCATGTCTTGGGGCAGGCTCCATGGCCGAGTGGTTAAGTTGGCACGCTCCGCTGCGGCGGCCCAGCGTTCGGATCCTGGGCGCGGACATGGCACCGCTCGTCAGGCCACGATGAGGCAGCGTCCCACATCCCACAACTAGAAGGACCTGCAACTAAGATATACAACTGTGTACGGGGGGGGGGGGGGGTGTTGGGGAGATAAAGCAGAAAAAAAAAAAGATTGGCAACAGTTGTTAGCCCATGTGCCAATCTTTAAAATAAAAAATTTAAAAAAAGAAAAAAGAAAATCATGTCTTCAAAAAAAGGTGATTATATACTACAAATAACAATGTTACCCAGACGAGAACACAATTAACTCTGCTCTGTTGCTCTTTTAACCATTTTAACCATTTAAGGAGGTTACCATTAAGATAGTAACCATTAAATATAAACCATTTAAAGAAAATATAAACACAAAATATAGAATATACCATCAGATGTGGAATAGTAGAAAGTGAACTGACCTGAAGACAAGAAACCGAAGGGTTATCCCTTTTATACCAGCTGTGGAAACCTACTTTCCAGTGGCTTCATTACCTTCTACTATTAAATACATACTCTTAATGCTATAGGGGATACATTCAACGTTACGTTTGTATTTAACCAAGCTCACTAGAAGTCCACCACAGGGATATTACTAAATTTTAGTTTGCAGTGTAAAAGCCTAATTAAGAGGAATGGTTCTGAGCTTGTGTGGAAGACGGCACTGAATGACACGCTCCATCATGTGGAAGCTTAGCCACCAGTAATGCTAATGGATCAAAGGACAGCAGAATCAAGTTGAAAGACTCTTGGTTACTCTGTTCATATGTTCACTTAGTGTATATTAACTTTGGAATTTATGACATAGAATGTATATAAAAAGGGTACATCCAAAATAGTAAAAAAAAATAAATAGTAAATCAATTTAAATAGGATTCAATTTAAAGTCAGTGAGGACAGGGGCTGGCCCTGTGGCCGAGTGGTTAAGTTTGCGTGCTCCGCTGCAGGGAGCCCAGTGTTTCGTTGGTTCGAATCCTGGGCGCGGACATGGCACTGCTCATCCAGACCACGCTGAGGCAGCGTCCCACATGCCACAACTAGAAGGACCCACAACAAAGAACATACAACTATGTACTGAGGGGCTTTGGGGAGAAAAAGGAAAAAAATAAAATCTTTAAAAAAAAAAAGTCAGTGAGGACAACTATTTTTTAACCACCATGCTAAACATTTTTTAAAATGATTTCCAAAGTTTTACGGAATTCTGGTGACAGAAAAGGAAATGAAGACCATTGGAAGATGCTCTTTCACTATTTTTAGTCCTTTCCCATAAAATTGAATTTAAGACTTAAATTTGTTCAGAAATGTTTAAGAAATGTAACATACTCTATTGTCATTTGTACATGTAAGCAAACACACTTGCTGATTATTTTTTCATGCGTTTGGCTTTTAATAAGTGTGGGAAAGTAATGCAGTATCTTTATTATGGTATCTAACCCAAAGGAGGTTTAAATACTTGATCAATTTAGTTGCCAAGGGGGATCCTAACAGCAACCTCCACTCACAACTGGACTTAATTCCAATGTCAGCAGGGCTCCGATCAGCCGGGTCTAATTGGATTTTTCTACATAAATCAATTGATCAGAGCTTGTTAAGACTGTCCATAGGAGTTCTTCCACTTACTCTCTTTATCCTGTTCTGGCATTTATGGCCTGTTACACTTATGCTCAAGCAGAGCTGACTGACAGATTCTGATTGTACAGGAGACATTCACTCAGCCAATCTACTCAAAGCAGGCATGTTCCACTGTCTGCAGTCAAAATAGTTTACTTCTTTTTCCTTTTTTTTATTCCAAAGGAAAATTTCTGGCACGGTTTTTAGTTGTGCAAAAACTCAAGTGCTTCTGAGTGAGTTGGGATGGACATGAGCTTTGGTGCTCTTTTTATGTTCATACATGGGTGTGTTATCATTTATTTCACCATTCAGTGTTTCTGTTCACTTGTTAGTGATTTTTTCTTTATTATTTTATTGAGGTCGCATTGGTTTATAACGCTGCTTAAATTTGAGGAGTATATCATTGTATTTTGGCTTCTGAACAGACTGCATTGTGTTCACACTGTCAAAAGTCTAGTTTCCATCCGTCACCATACATAAGAGTCCCTTTACCACTTTCGCCCACCCCCAGCTGCCCACCCCCACCTCTCTGGTAACCACCAAGCTGTTGCAGCTCGTGAGCCCTGCCACTAACCAGCTGGTTCTCTTGGTTTCTCACTGCATTTATGATTTGTCATTGTAAAATAAGATTTCTAGATGCTTACCCTTCAGGATGTTATATTATGTGATTTAAAAATATAAAATGCCCAACACTCTATCTCATATAGATATTTCAAAACTATTAATTTAATTTGTACCCCTCTTCAAGTCTCTAGTCCTCTCTGAACAAATGTCTATTCCTCATCTTTTTTTTTTTAATATTTTTCTCTTCTTTTTTTTTTTTCTTTTTTGAGGAAGATTAGCCCTGAGCTAACTACTGCCAGTCCTCCTCTTTTTGCTGAGGAAGCCTGGTCCTGAGCTAACATCGTGCCCATCTTCCTCTACTTTATATGTTGGATGCCGACCACAGCATGGCATGCCAAGCAGTGCCATGTCCGCACCCGGGATCCGAACTGGCGAACCCTGGGCCACTGAGAAGCGGAAGGTGCAAACTTAACTGCTGCACCACCAGGCCGGCCCCCCTCCTCTTGTTTTTTTTGCTGGGAAAAATTCACTCTGAGTTAATGCCAATCTTCCTCTCTTTTTTTCTTCTTCCCCAAAGCCCCAGTACATAGTTGCATCTTCTAGTTGTAAGTCCTTTTAGTTCTATGTGAGCCACCACCACATTATGGCTACTGGCAGACAGGTGGTGTGGTTCCACAACTGGGAAGGGAACCCAGTCCGCCAAAGCAGAGCACTCAGAACTTTACCCACTAGCCCATCAAGGCTGGCTCCCTTCTCCACCTTTTTAAGTGGAGGAATGATGTGATATCATTGGCACTTAGAGCAAAGAGGTGAACTATTCACATAATACTGGCACTGCGATTTAGCCAACAACTCCTTTGAGGGAAATCCAGAGCTTTTCCATGTTTTTGTATAGGTGTTTTTTCTCTGATTTCTAAAAGCTTTTTAAAAAAATGCTCTTAATTAAAAATCAGTTTTGATAGACAAGGAAACAACAGGGAAGTAATACCCTTTTTTTCTGCTTGGACCATTGTTATTTTATAAATGAGTTAAAAATGGTTGAATATCTATGAAAAAATTAAACCTATTCATTAGTAGTTGGCCTATGTTGGGTCTTTATAATCTACCTTTTAAAATTTCTCCTTTCTGTTTGAAAAAAACCAAAAAGCTTACCCTAAAGCTAACTTTTTGTTGTGTAATAGAAGGATAATGAGAGAAAGTCAATGAAGAGTTAAGATAACACTGGAACAAAAATTATATCATTAAGAAAATTTTAATATAATAAAATATACTCATTCTGCCACTCTAGTTTAACTTCTAGCCATGAAACCAAGAAAAGGATAACTTAAAAAAAAAAAGTAAAGAATAGTAAGATTACCATTGTCCACCCCAAAATCATGTTGAGAACTGCATAAAAACTTGTAAAACAAAGATTCTTCATTGAGAATGTATGACTTCAAAACTACCACTGACAGTAATAGAAGTTACGCAGTTATTAGCCAGAGAATAGATGCTGTCTTATTTGCACGATTCATTATGATTCCTAGATTCGGCAAATACAGCTATAGTAGACGTGAAGGTGCTATTAAACCAACAGGCAGAAGAGAAGTTCATTCTGAAATGTCTGTTAGCGTATTACATTTATATGTTTCAGAGACTTGGATTCTCTTCCTTAAAACTGTATTACTACAACATATTAAAGTATTGCACTTCAATAGAATACAGTATGCTCATTTGGGCCTCTGATGATTATTTGCCCCCAGGACCTCAGAATTTATACTGGATTCAGGTAAAAATATCCAAATCCCTGAATACTTTAGGATTCTGAGAGGTATAATGGTGGCTGAATCTTTTATCCAAATGACTTGAAGATAATGATAAGTCTTTCTAAGCCTGTGGATTTCCATTTGTAAAATAGTGATATAATCTTACAATGTGTTGTGAAAATGTATAAAACCATCTAGAATCATGACTTGAATTTAGTAGGTGGGAAATAAATTTGCCATGTATTTCTACATGAGCGAAAAATATCATAGGTAGGACTAATTCCTCAAATCTTCTTTTCAATTTTTATTTTAAAGATTTCTAATTCCTTAATTTTATCCCCAGCCATTACAGTTATGATCTTCATTTAAAGTTTTATTTAATTTTGTTCTGGCGATTATCTTTTCCCTAGAATATTCACATATTCTCAGCAGCCTGTACTTTCTAAAGAATGAAATCAACGTGTTAACTCCCCAATATTCCTTTCAATATTGATTATACTAATTTTAACTTTTAAATGTTTCCTCTGAAAAACTATTAGGGAAAATTCTTCTTTCCTGCTGTCACTCTTAAATGCTGCTTATTTTCTTCAAACGTTTGGTGATAACTGGTTGTTCATATTTTGAAATTAACTTCACATTTAAAAATTAATTTTAAGCAAAATTAGTAAGTATTAATCTTCAGTCCAAATGGGACTGTTGCTTCTTCCTGTATTTGTGGTAAATGCAATTCTGGTTATAGGAACTGACCTCCGGATGAATGTGTCTTCTGGATGTGGTAGTTGCTGCCTCTCCTGGTGCCCTGCTCTTTCCCAGGTCACTGCTTAGCTGCTCTGGTCCCGGGCGCCCTCTGGTCAGATAGCTGTAGGGCAGCGTTGTGGATGGCTCTCATGTTCTATGTATCAAGCTGGTACACAGCCTCTTCTGAACTCCACTGCTTCTGCTTCTGACTGTGGAATTATTTGTGGACTGTGATGGACAAACACTTTTTCATGATCTCGTCATCTTTATAAATGATTGTGGATTCCTCAGCCCCCGTGGATATTTTACCATCAACCTGTTCCAATATGCTTTACACCTTCCAGAAATCATCCTCTCTCCTTATTTGTTGTGCCTAGGGCTTCTTATTTTCCACCTCTGATATTAAGTTCCTTTTATTTTTGTACTTCTTCTGTGTGTAATCCCTCATGGGCTAATCCAGGGAACAAGGTACAGTTTATTTCCGTAAGAGAAAAACACAACTTAATATAATCAAGTATTTACATGGGATCCAGAGGATGGGTGCAGAATTTTTTATTTTTGTTTTCAATGTCTGCTCTCCATGTACCTAACAATCTCGATCAGTCTACACTGAGCTATCTACCTGTGACATCTCTCTGTGCCCCCTCATTCTTCCTTTAATTCAGAATCGTTTTCTCGGAATTTTTACATTTCTCTTCTCTCCTTGGGGTCCCACTTCTTTTTAACCTGACTCCAACTCTCCATCAACAAAGTTTAACTGATTTACTCTTCAAAGAGTCAGAAGAGGAAACAGCATCAGATTCTTCATGGCTGTCACCAGGGGTTTGAAGAATGAGGTGAGAGTGAAGAAAAACCACCCAATCAAACTAGAACCAATATACACAGGTAAATGAAGTAATTGCATTGTTCATGTGAATTCCATTTTTATTGTTAATGTTGCTTTTCTTTTGTTGATGCTGACAGAATTTGTGTTGCCTTTTTTCATCTTAACAAAGACTATCTTCTATTTTCCTAGTTTGGTGTGAACCAAACTTGGGAGGTGTTCAAAAATATCTTGGCCCAGGAAATGGATGAGAAGACTCGCAAAATCAGTACTGACATATGTCATGTGAGTGAGATTCATGAAAGGAGGGGCTCTCAAACCACTAGCTTATTTATCAAGTCAGTTTTTTTAAAGTATAATATTTCATCTTGAACTAGACGTTGTAAAAAGGAAAGATAAATAAAATGAAAAATCACATGTATTTGAAGTAAAACAATGGTATTAACTAGGTATAATAAATCCATGGTGAAGACAGTCATAAATATTACACCATGGTTTGAAAAGAATAAAATATTTTTATAGCATGTCAAAAGGTCAAAGTTAACTATCAATCAAACTGTTTGAAGTACTCCTTTGGGATTTCTCATAATCAATTCTAAATTTATTCAGCCAAAATATAAAATTTAGAAGTTTTTAAGCAAGAGAATAAACTTTGGAAATCACTTTTACACTTTTAATCACAGTTGTTGATTAGTCCTTGAAGTCAACAGAAAAGAGTTCACAATTTCTCATATCTTCCTATCCTTCCCTTTGTCTGAGACTATTGTCTGCCTTCCTTCATCAACGGTCCGCTGAAATAGCCTACTTTATTTGGAATCAGGAACATAGGCAAGAGGCAAAAGCATCAGAAATCATCTCACTGACTTAGGTTCTCCCCTGAAAAATGCATATACTTTTCCCACTCAATAGACATCATTTGCTATTTATTTATTTATTTATTTAATATAAGGATTTCTAGTTAGGAACAACGCACACTACAGTTAAAGTCCCCATCTTTTTCTAGTAAATGGACATCCCCTCTTCCGTCATGACAAGATCATCAAGGTTTTCACAGTTTAATCGTGTAGCAATACTGAAGAACTTTCACCACATGACACAGTAAGAGAGAGGTAAAAAAAAAAGGTTAGTGTTTACCTACAGGAAATGTTTACTCCATTAAAAAAATTATGAATGCAAACTATTTGGTTTACTACAGAGTCATTTTCTATCTGTTTTGTAATCTCTCCAAAGATTGCTGAGATCTACTATATTGTTGACATTTGCAGACAAATATTTGGTAGGCTTTCTTTCGATGTACTGCTTTTCAGATATGGAAATCACATTTTGCTCATATTTACCACAACCCAACTATTATCCATTTGAATTTTGTAAGACTGCTGCTTATTTTGAAATACTCATTATTGTTTGAAAGTATGTAAGTGGCATACTAAGTAGTTCAATATCCCATCTTTTAATTTTATAATTAGAATGCATTCAAGCTGTGCTTCTGAGTTTTCCTAATGCCCTAAACACTAAATTGGAGTGTATTCTGAAATCATACATTAAACAGAAAATCTTTGAATTAGGAACTTAAAGTTTAGCTTTATACACCAAGGAGTTTTATTCATTAGCAGGTAATTTAAATTCTTTCTTCTCCCCATCCCTTTTGCCCCAGGGAAGACTAAGCTTGTTTTTCAAACTCTCCTTCTGAAATTTGAGGGGCAAAAATAGTACAAAAAGTCAGGATTCAAAGGCACACAGAGATCCTTGAGCAGCCTTGATCTCTCTATTTGAACTCTTTGTATCATTCTTCTGTGTGAGGATGACTAGTGGTCACCGGCAAGGCAGACAGTCTTGAAAACTGGATCCGCAAAGAGATTTACCAGCATATTAGGGATTGATTCCCTTTTCCCTCTTGTATTGGTTTGCCAAGACAGCCATAATAAAGTCCCACAGACTTTGTCTTAAACAACGGAAGTTTATTTTCTCACAATTCTGAAGGTAGAAGTCTGAGACCAAGGTGCAGCAGAGTTGGTTTCTTCTGAGGCCTCTCTCCTTGGCTTGTCTTCTCTGCGCGTCTTCACATGTTCTTCCCTCTGTGTGTGTCTCTGTCCTAATTTCTCTTCTTATAAAGATACCAGTCATACTGTATTAAGGCCCACACTAATGACCTCATTTTAACTTAATTATCCCTCTAACGACCATATCTCCAAACACAGTCACATTCTGAGATCTGGAAGTCAGGACCTCAATATATGAATTTGTGGGGAGACACAATTCAGCTCATAACACACCTAATCAACTTCCTCATTACTAGAGAAATAATCGTAACGTAACCTAACTCCATGGCTGACTGTGACAAAGCAGTAGAGTAAAGGTCACCTGGTGCTAGGACTCACATAACCAATAGAACTTGCGCTCCGTTGGAGAACTGTGGGTAATCATGACAACGCTAAACATGAAAAAGTTTACCAGTTCTACGGATGGGCTCCTGACCTTTAATGTCTCTTACAGTCTTGAGATTCCATAATCTTTCCTCTCAAAATAAATACATGATTTGGAAAGGGTAATTTTTCTACAAATTCAGCATGGATGGGGGCTGACATAGATGATATAGAAAAACGAAGATTAAATTTGCCTTGTGAAGTATTCATAGGCTTTACTATCCAGCACAAAAATACATTACGAAGTGCTTTTTCAAGTTTTTGCTAAGCCAGATAGCTGAAGAGTGTTCAAAGATGTTTTACTGATCTATAAATGCTATGAGTTTTGCTGATGGAATAGCATATTTTGCACAACTTAACTTTTGCACGCAAATATGTAATTTATAATCACTCCATTCTGGATTTTTTTCCCACCTAGTACATTTTCCCACCCAATAAATAGCTGCGTGGGCTTTTGTGTTCTAATTTATGTATGTTGGCTGTAGATATTAAGTTGCTGAGATGAGCATTATTCCAAAGTTTAGATTTAGATACTGAAAAATAAACCATGATAAAATTCTAAAAATATTTTAAATAGAGACGCTGAGAATTCTTTATTTGTGCCTACATTGAGAACCATTCCTTAGAATGTCTTTGAGGTGGAGGAAGTTTCCTTTGGGATCAGCCCACATAATCATGCTCTTGCGATTCCCAGGGCTGCCATTATCGATGGGCCCCTATGGTGTCTGTCCTTTCCTACTGGTGTTTTAGACTTTGTAATTTGTCACCTACCCTTTATCTTCAGACAGCCCCCAAATTGCAGTGATAATACAAACAACAATAAATATTTCTCCCTAAAATATTAAGAGGCTGGGTGAGGCAGTGGGGATCAAATGCTTGTCATTTCAAAAATATTATTCTGTCACCTTCATGCAAAAATATTTTTCCTCTAGCCTTGTGAATTCCTGCCATATTATCCTTTACTATAAAACTAGATTTCATGGGGGGGCTTTGGCAACTGAATTTTCAACTCAAGTCATGCTATAGTCTTAGATGACTGTAGCCTCAATTCAGATGCTCATTTCATTATAAAACCGCAACGTCTATTCCATCCTTGACTTTAAAATCTTCACTACTATTCCATTTTTGCAACTCACTCCCCAAGCCGCACACTGAAAATTGTCCTCACCTAGAATTGCTCTTTAGTAATGTGACCCTTCCCATTCATTTACATTCCTTATCCGGTGAAATACTTGTCATTTAAGATTATTTTGCATGGGGCTTCCCCTTCACCAAAAAGTCCCACCTGCAGGTCCCACCATTGGCCAATTCTGAAGTTCTGGACAATCATAGTGTCCCCTCTTTAGTTTCTGCAGTTCAGGTCTCCATCACTGGATAAAGTAGTATTTGGTAAAGCTTTTATGTTCCTGACTGACAGCTTCCTTTGTTTTCTCTCTGAGATTTTATTCCAAATCACAGGGTATCTGTCCCATTCCTGTGTATCTCCTCTTTGCTCTCTCAGAGAGAAAATCCTGTTTTATGTTGCACAGATTAATGGAGATTATTCAGTGAGACTCCTTCAAATTTCTTACCCTCAACCTATTGATATCTGACTGACGCCTTTCTTCAAGTCTCCATCAAGTCTCATTTGTCTTATCAATGGCTGGTCCTGTGTGCGCTCTGGAGGTGCTCATCTTACTTTTTCTTCAGGGATTTTTCTCCACTATCTTGCCTCTCCTCTGTATATCGTCTTGCCTTCTCCACCAGTGCTTGCCCTCACTGTGAAGACACACCTAACTCTTTCTCATCTTTAAAATAAAGCCATTCTTTAACGCCATTGTCCTCTATAATTATACCATCACTCCCTCTCCTACCCATTCACGGGCAAGTTTTTTAATAGAATAACTGCCACTTTCTCACTTTCTAAAAACTCATTAGCACAGAGTAATCTGCCCGCCTAACTCCTTCCAAACTGCTCTTGCGGAAATTGTCGGTGTACCTGTGAGTGCCAGATCCAAAGGTCATTTTTAAGTACTTATTTTCTTTGGCCCCTGTGTGGCATTTTCAATGCTAAACATTCTTCCTTTCTAACAATTTTTACATGCATGGTAACGTCATTCTGGTTTTCTCCTATTTATCCCCTTCGCTTTCCTCCCAGTGTCAGTTCTTCGCTCCTTTTCTGCTTGTCACTTAAATGTCAATCTTTCTCTGTTCTGCCTATGAATTTCATACGTACTTAAACCCTTCATTCTTGGAGTTACCTGTTGCACATCCATCTCTCCCACCTGTTCACTGGTAATTCTCAAATCTTAGCAACCAGCTTTAATTCCTCTCACGTTACCTATTAGAATGTTACTTATTCCTTAATATTGTCTATTAGAACTCTGCACTGTGAATGTCATACAGACATCCCAACCTCAGTATGACCAAACGG
This sequence comes from Equus przewalskii, assembly GCF_037783145.1. Classification (NCBI taxonomy): domain Eukaryota; kingdom Metazoa; phylum Chordata; class Mammalia; order Perissodactyla; family Equidae; genus Equus; species Equus przewalskii. Next base: position 33,497,322 of record NC_091850.1, read on the forward strand.
AAGCCATTTTATCTCCCCAAAATTTCTCTTCCTTTTCCTGTATGCTTGGGTTTATAAACAGTAACTAGGGGCATAGCAGGTAGAGTTAAAAACCAGGAGGTGGAGTAAGGCAGCCTAAGTTCATTCCTGTAAGGTAGATTGGCTGTTTAACCACTCTGAGTCTTAACTTCCTCTTGTGTAAAATGGGCATCATACTATCACCAACGTTGCTTGCCAGTTCGGAGTCTTGGATGAGACAATGCAGGAAATGTGCTTAGCACACAGCCTGGCACATAATTAGTTGTCAAAACAAATTGTTTGTTTATTCTCTATTATCATAAGAATAAACAGTAAGAATTTAAATACAACCACAAATAATGTAAGCTATCCTCCAAATCAGAAACCTTGGATGTTTCTCAGACTTCATTCTCTCTTATAGGCTCTTGTCTCATCAGCCACTTAGACTTACCTATTTTTACCTCCATAACACTCTTTATTTACTATCCCCTCTCTGTTTGCTCTGCTAACATGGCAGGTCAGTCACGTATGCCTTGCTTGGACTGCTGCCAAGATATCCAAATTGATCTTGGCATCCCAAACATATCACACCTCTCTGCTTTCTACTGCATGTTTTTGCCAGGGAATCTTTATAAAAGAAGTATACTTAATTACATTATCCTCCCACTAAAAATGTCCATTATATTCAAGATAAAATACAAAATTCTTAGTATGGCATAAACACAATGACCCAGTATGGTATGTCCTTTCTTTCTCGATCTTTTATATTTCTTTCCCTGCTCCCAGGGTAATTTATATTTTCATTATATCTAATTACTTCCTGAACTTTGAATACACTCTAGATTTTCAGTGCTCCAATTTTTTTTTTTTTCCTTTTTTTCTCTTTTGCTTACTAATGCTTCTTGGGCCTAAATTTTTCTTTGCCCCAATTTTCACTCACAATGTTTATTCGAAATTGAATTATTAGCAGATCTTGGGGATTATTTCTGTCCTACCTATACTATGTTTACTGAATATTTTCTTTAAATTGCCTCTCTCTTTTTTTAACATAAATAATTCTTTTAAAAGAAAACTTTATATCAATACTATAAATTTAACCTTATTACATTTGCAATAAATAGGAGTTAATTATTAATGTTAATACAATGAAAAAAATAATTGTATTACATTCTAGTTAGATCCCATGGCCTAGCAAAGAGGCAGTAGATTGAGATACTATATCCTTTTTCCGAAAGAAGAAAAATGTTGGATATTAAAAATAATTTTCATAAGATGTAAAAGCTGGGAGGTGAGGTCTAATTACAAAAGCCTTTCATATGCAGGAGATAATCTATCCTCCTATTCCTGATTTCAACTAGTAAATTTTTCTTACTTAATAATGCTTGTTTCTTTTTCTAATGCAACGTTTTTTTCTTCATATTGCTTGAAAGTTCTCTTATTTGCTCTAGTATATTTATTAGTAGATTCACCATACGTCAATTTACATGGGTCTGTCCAATTTTATATCTGTCATCTCATTGTATTATTAATAGTGTCCACTTTAGCTCTCCAAAGTATACCGATGTGAATGAGAGAGCATATGCTTGCATTTCTTTTAATCTGTCTGCTTCTGATGAGGCTATGATTTAGTACTATTTTTCTTTTGAAGTAATTGTGCTCCTCAAACGTCTTGGTATATAGGCCCATGAGATCATAATCCCTTGATATCATTGGCTACTTGTCAGTCAACACATAAGAGAGAAGGCCAGATTGCCTTAGGTGTCACTCCTCTGTTTCCTTCTGGGGCTGACTAGGCTCAACTTAAAAAGCCTCAAGCACCAACAAACGCATCCAGTCATTTATCACTCTAACTGCTCATATCAAGCTTTCAGCTTTTGCCACCAACAGAGAAGTGGTTTTAGGAAGGATTACACTTTAGATTTTAATTTACGAGTCGTAATAGTTTAGAAGATAGCAGTAAGCAAATTTACTAGAATTAACTGAGCCCCATGCATTTTTCTCAGCTACTTAAATCATGGAAGTTCAGTGATGTCCTGATTTTACTCATGAGGACACAAGGACAAGAGTATTAAGTCACTGCCTGGTGGTTTGTGTTTGGTACTATTTTTCCAAAGCTAATGGTGGGGTGGGGCTGAGATGGTGGAGAGTGGACAGGCGGATAGTGGGTGAATGTTTATGGTCCAATGTGGATGTGGTAAATGAAAGAGCAGACCTACACCACTTATTGTCTTATATTCTCCTGCCATCATGGTGCCTGGACAGCTCCTGCTCAAATGTAAAGACACCAGTTCAACATAGACCTCTGTCACCTCATAGTTTTATCACCATTTTCTGCTTCTCTTTTTGCTTCTGTAATTCATCCAGGTATTGCTCTTCGAGGAGGAAGCTAAGAGTAATGCTAAGTTCCTATCTGCCTAGGAAGTAGAATCAGATCAGAATCTAATCAGGACCTGTTTTAATTTCTCCCATGTCCTACAATATACCCACTACATAAAGTTTGGATGGTGACTAGCAAGACTATCTTAAAGCAAGGATGTTCTGCCGTCAGTGTGCACCTGCTGCTATGTCTGCTAAAATTGTACACAATTTCTACATGGCATTCCTCATACCATCTCTTTCTGAATTATTCAAAGTTTCACCAAGAATTAAATAATAGCAGATTCCCCCCAAATAAGAAGAGTGTTGTGTTTGATTTCCGCTGTCAAGGAACGCATTGTCCCACATTTAGCAGGTTTTATTATCTTACCGTTCTGTTAGTTGGGATTCTAGGACTCTCTGACTGAGTCCTCTGCTCAGGGTGTCAGAGACTGAAATCAAAGTTTCAGCCAGGTCTGTGATCTCACACGAGGCTCAGAGATCTCTTCTAAGCTCACAAGTTGTTGGCCGAATTTACTTCCTTGTGGTTGTAGGACTGAGGTAAACACTATCTTGCTGGCTGTCAGCAGGAGATGTTCTTGGCTCCTCCAGGCTCCCTGCCGTTTCCTGCCATGTAATCCTCTCCAAAACATGGCATCTTGCTTCTTTAAGGCTAGCATAAGAACCCCTCTTACTCCTTTTAAGGATATCACCCACCCTGCATAAGATCCTTTTCAATTAACTCAAAGTCAACTCATTTGAGACCATAATTCCTTCTGCCATATAACATAACATAATCATCAGAGTGATATCCCATCATATCCACAAATCCCACTCCCACTTAAGAATAGGAGATAACATAGGGCAGGTAGACTAGGGGGCAGTATGAAAATATTATAATGCTGCACAGCATAAAGTAAATTCAATTACATTTACATTAATTATAGATGGTCAATAAAGAGTAAATAGCAATTTCTGTAGCATCCGATAACGATTTAAGATGAAGACTACTAAAGTTCAAGTCCTTCTGAAACATAAGGTAAAGTGAACAAGGATTAAAGACCAGTGAGTAATTTAGGAAAGTCTTTTGACAGGAATTTGGTCTTAGGGCAAATATTAGTCCCTTAAAATAATAAATGAGCAATAATTTACTATTCTTGCTTACTTCTTTTGAATTCAGAGCAGGTGGCTTTATGAGACCCTATAATTTAATTACAAAGGATCAAAAGACTATAAATAATAAAATCCCTAACAAAATTTAATTAAACCTCTTATAGTAGATTCCTCTCCTTTTTGACACATTCTTCTGAGAAATATTGTCTGCCTTTCCAAATCTCTTAACAATTGCTTAAAAATAGATAAATTTCTGCTCCCAGGTAATACAATAATTTTACATTGACCTTTCATATCTGAATCTAAAGGAGTAAATTTAAATAAGACTGCTCATTTCAGGACAATCCCATAAAAATCCAATTATTAACCTACGCACAAAATAAGGATATTTTAGTTAAAGAGAAGGCTACTAGACCAGCCAGTTTTTTCTTTTATTTCTACTAATTTATAATAATCTGATGTGCACGATCTTTAATTTTGTGGGTTTTATTTCATAAAACCTTATGAAAGCTGATAACTTTTAGAGATGGTCAGTTTGAACTAGGCTGAATAAGGAAAATACAGGAAAAAATAAGTGTGTTTACTTTAACACAAAAAGCAAAAAGTTGAGTAAGGAGGGAGTAATTTTTACCGAATTACAATGTCAAGTGGCTCTGAAAATTTTGTAAAAGTCACAAGGTAATGCACCTTGCATTCTTTCTCACACGTATATGCTGGAAAGAAATTTTTGCCTATCTTGAAGTTCTGTTAAATGTAATATTGGCAAAAGTGGAACATGGAACCTGGACAAAGTTAAGTTTTTAAAATATTACAATTGCACAAATCATAAAATTCAAATAATAACAAACTCACGAGTGTAAGGAATAATTAAAATATTTGGCAAAAATAAACGACTATGAGGGTTAAAGTATACTCACATACAATTCCGTGATTGCTTTAGTTTTACAATGGGATGCGCTGTTGCATAAAAGATATCATGCCCCAGAAGTCTTAGCGCAGGGGCAATAAAATATTTTAAACTTAAATACAATCAAAATACTATCATTGAAAGACAATGGAAATGTTCATATTACAAGAATTTCGCTAATAGGACCAATACCAGGCTAGCAGTGGCCTGGTAGAATAGATACTCAAACACCTGGGAAATATTAAATAATAACAATTCAGGCTATCCATTTATTCAAACATATGTTCTTTCTTTTTAAGTCAAGGTATTATTCTGATCTATGCATAAAACTCAAAATATATTTGCTACTTTGGTCACTTACAAATTTTTATCATTTTATTTATTTATTTTTTTTTTTGAGGAAGATTAGCCCTGAGCTAACATCTGCTGCCAATCCTCCCTCTTTTTGCTGAGGAAGACTGGCCCTGAGCTAACATCCATGCCCATCTTCCTACACTTCATATGTGGGATGCCTACCACAGCATGGCTTGCCAAGCGGTGCCATATCCGTCCGCACCTGGGATCCGAACAATTGAACCTTGTGCTGCCAAATCAGAACATGCGCACTTCACTGCTTCGCCTCTGGCAGGCCCCCATTTTGTCATTTTTAAATATAAGAAATAAAATATTCCCTTTGAATTTCTTTTCTTCCCTCTCTTGGTCCCTCCCTCCTTCTCTTTTCCTGCCTGCCTCACTTCTTTCCGTTTTCTTTTGACCATGTATAGATCTGGGAAGAGAGGCATCTGCATTATACTTCAAGCACTGGCTTACTCTCAGTTGTTTTATTCTTATTAACATAGATGTTGGATGAAAATTCAAAGGTAAGTAATAGTTAATCGTGGTCTTATACTGCATGGAATATTAGGCACATTTAAATACAATTAACGTAATCCTCCACTTTACATTAGGATTCCTTATACAGATGACAAATTTATCTACCTGAAAATTGGGGCATTGCTAATAAGTAAATTGCAATAGGCTGTATGCGCTGAGTGGGATCTAATGTCCATAACTCCTTCATGAGGTCTCTCTCTGTGCTTGAAAATGTTCGCGAATATCATGACCATTCCTTTCGAGGACTGATGCACCATACTGATGTAGGATTCAAGTTATGTTGCTAGAGGTAAGAGAGCACAGTAGGAAAGAGAGGAGATGTGGGAATCAGGGAGATGGGGTTCAATGTTTTCCACTTTGGCTATCTTGGCAAACTGCTAAATCACTTAGGACTTGATTCCATTTCTGCAAACTGAAACAATAAAAAGACATTGCTCATAAAGCGATATAGTCGTTAGAGGATCATGTGAGTTATATAAAGTGCTAAATGCAATGCCGGGCATATAACAAATATTCAATAATCGGTAGTCCTTTTAGTTCCGTGAGGAATAGTTCCATAATCCAGTGAGTTTGGGCAATATCCTATACTTTACCTTTTGACAACTCACAATGGATAATGGTTAATGAAACGTTCTTTGGAACTTATGGTCTCTTGTATGTATTTATTTAAACCTAATATTATGTCAATTACAGGATAGGGAGCCTGTGTGTGTGTGAGAGAGAGAGAATATTTCATTTTACTTTCATTCTGGAACAAACTGCTCTGTTGTTTTGTTTCTACTTTATCTTTCCATCATCATAAATGAGGATCTCTCTGTTATATTAAGCCTATAATGATATTAAATAATTTGAATTGGCAAAGTTACAATTTCATATGAAAGCATTTTCTGTTGATTAAAGCAATTCTTGAAATTTCACCAACAAATTTTTTTATTTTGCTTTTTTCTTTATAGCGGACGTGTGGTGTTTCTTCATATTGTTGATGAGACATATTTGGCAAAAAAAAAATTAGAGTCCTAGAGATTTGTTTAGCAGCTTTATCTGGAAACACTCAAGTTTTGTTAGAGTAACCTAGCATCTCTTTAGATCTCCTTGCTTTACAATTAAAATTCCCATAGACATTTCTCATGCATATACCAAATTTTGAAGTTTTTATATTGGGAATTGCTCAGCACTTTCTTCAGTTATTAAATATACTCCATTCTTTAACATAGGGCCAGTTAATTACTTAATGTTAAACGAAAGCACTATGAGAATTCATCAAAATTCTTTCAGTTTTAATATTAAATACTCTAATGCATGCAAATTTCAAGTCAAACACACTGCAGGAGAACACTAAATTTAGGAGAAACGCAGGTATATTTAAAGCACATTTTTTTTTTGAGTTATGAACTGGGGATTGAAAAAAAGAGAGGGAAAAGCTATAAGAAAAGATGCGTATTTCCAGCGAAATGGCAATGATTTAATCAATTGGGAAACTCTTTCCAGATGTTACCCTTGGAGCATATTTGGAGCAGCTGTGCACATTCTCTAATATTACAGGAGCAGCAAAATGGCCCTCTTTTAACTTGCCTCTTTTCCCAGAGACAACATTAGCAGGTAGAAATGGCTCTCTGAGCACAACTGGATGCATAGCTTTTAAAAAGAAGAATATGGAGGTGGGGGAAGCAGAGATAGCATTATGGTTTAGTAGCACTTTTCAGAAAATCAAAGGCAGGGAGTTAAGTATATTCACTTTTTAAGTATTGTTGTTTTTATTCCCTTCCCAGAGTTCAAAAATATGAAAGTTTACCAAAAACAAGTTTTTTTCCTGTTATTGTTTCGTTTCCCTAAAGATGCTCATGTGATGCCAACACAAATTTCAGAACAGACTCTCAGGAAAGAATAACAGTGAAGCAAGACATTTGTCCTCCTCATCGCCCACAGTCCCTTCTCTCCCCCTTGCCCCAGTTTGCCCCTCCTTTACAGGCCATGTGGTGCATAATCGTTTTTCCCTCAACAAATCTGCTCACAAAGAGACTTTATATTTTTTTCACGAATTTACGCCCAAATGTTATCTCTCTAAAGGTTATTTGCATTTTAAACCTTATCGCAGACTGTGGAAGCAAAGAATTTAACACCTTGTTAAGGGGATTTTAAGCGTCGGTTGGCAGGCAGGGGTATGTTTTCTGTGAGCAAATCCTTTTTCTGCTTCTCAGAAATTGTATTCTCTGCAGTTGCTTTTCCAAATGGGGAGGCAAAATAGCTTAGAAATAAAATCACTGGGTTTAGGGACAGGCAGACATGAATTTGGAGCCCTGCTTCTGCGAGTTACCTCTTGAATGATCGGGGAAAAGTCTCTTAACCTCTCATTTTCCATTTCAATTAAGTGAGTTAAGTAATCAACTCTACCTCATAAAGCTGCTGTGAGAATTGAATAGATTATTGACAAAAGTATATAATTAATAAATGGTAACTATTATTATTGCATTAGTCTGGTTTTGGTTGAAGAGTTAGAGTATTCGATTTACCTTTAATTATTATTATTTTTTTAATAGAAAGATGTGAGTCTTTTCTACTTTTATGTGAAATGTTAAAAACTCTTAAAATATCCACCACCTTAGATAGCTGTCTGTATCCAGTCCAACATCCTTGGAATTCTTCCTGTTATTTCTGCTTGAGGGCCTGTCTGTCACATCATATTCAGCGTTTTCTCTGTTCTTCTTTGCACTAAGATCAATACTTACCTATAGCTGTCTGGCCTCCCTCTGACAGCAAATAATGCCTGAGAATAGGAATGTCTCAGACTCAGCAAGAACAAAGCAAATTAGAGAGCAAGGAAAGGCAACTGTAAATTCACAGATTAGCTAGCATCGCCAGTACTGAAATTCAAATTTCATACTTTCTTACCACTCAGGGTTGAGATTCCAGCTCCATAAGCTAAGACCTGTCTTAGCTGACTTTCTGGACATGACAGGCTGGTGTATCCAGTGATACTTTCAAAACTTTCATTTCTCAAGATAATACAATCTGCCTATCTGATAACACCTCAATATTAATCCTACGACGGTTTTTATTCTTTAAACAATTCACATTCATTCAGCAGGCATTTCCTGGGTGCCAGCATTATACTTCTCATGAATCCAGGCATTAATATGCTCATCCAGCATCTGGGCCATTTTTAAATAATCTGTCTACTTTGGTCAGAGATAAATTCTTTATTATTCCTCCCAACAAATTCTTTTCTTCACTTCATGTTTTATTCTAACATCACCTCCATTCTCTAATCGTGAAATAACAAAATTGTGCAGCTATAAAGTATGGCTAATTCTTCCCTAGTGAGGGTTCCAGTATCTCCTACACCATTTTTAAATTCTGATTACCATTCAGTGAATTCAGATTCTTACCATTTTATGCTAAAACGCACTTGTTGATTCACTCTTTCAACCTGACAATATTTAATCTGAATGAAGGATATTTGTAGGTCACCTTCCATCTTGTCATTCATGTAAAAATACATAAATAAGCAAATATATGTAAATACATCCCCTCATCTCATATCACACACAAACAGTAATTCCTAGTAGAGTACAGAGGTAAATGTGAGAGAGTTTTAAAAATGTTGCTGAAAAATAGTGCAGCATAACTACATGATATCCAGTTAGGAAAAGATTTCATAAACATGACATAAAAAGAAAATATCATGAAGGAAAACTTTAATTAATTTGACTACGTTAATACAAAAAGTTTCTATTCACCAAGCAGCATGATAAAGTCATGCAGGTAGATACTTTAGACTCAGAAGATGTTTGATTTGCAATGCACAGGGAATGTCTATAGAATTCAGAATATAACAGAAACGCTGCAGAGAAAAAGTACACAAATTTCTATTTTAATCAATAGAATGCAAATACTGTTTCACACTATCATATGGGTAAGAGGTTAGAACATCTAAAAATAGCCATTGTTAAACTATAAGAACTCTTTTATACTGCTAGTAAGAGTATGCTAATTAACGGGAGTATTATAAATAGGATACATATTTTGTAACATGAATACAAAAAAAGAAATAGAATTTTATCTCACATGGAAAAGTCTAAACTATCGTTTCTCTGCAAGTTGGAACTCTTCAAAGAACCCAACTTCTATTTTATTGTTCTATCCTTGTAATGGATCCAAGATGACTGATTACCATTTGTTAAATGACAGCAATGAAAAGTGTCTTTTGTAAAACCAAGATGAAAAAGAGAACAGAGAAATCTTCATCACTTAGAAAATCGTATTTAAGAGGTATTTTGTTCGCTCAATAATGCAGTCAATAAGTATTTATCGAGCAACTATTACATGCAAAATACTGACTTAGAATCTTTCTCTACATAGCATTCTAAGAAATTACCACCATTGGAGCTGGACATTGAGATAAAGTAATTTTTCATCATCGGCAAATATCTTTCATTTTCCAATAAATCAAGCTACATATTTATGAAACATAATGTTAATTTTTTTTATTAAAGATTTTATTTTTTCCTTTTTCCCCCCAAAGCCCCCCAGTACATAGTTGTATATTCTTCGTTGTGGGTCCTTCTAGTTGTGGCACGTGGGACGCTGCCTCAGCGTGGTCTGATGAGCAGTGCCATGTCCGCGCCCAGGATTCGAACCAACGAAACACTGGGCCGCCTGCAGCGGAGCGCGCGAACTTAACCACTCGGCCACGGGGCCAGCCCCTCATCATATGTTTTAAACCTTGAAATATTTCGGGTACCACGCCAGATTCCAAATAAAATAACATTATTTTAAAAACATTTATTCTCAAAATGTTACTACACTTTTGCGGGAAAAAAGACATATAAATAAATAATTATAAAAGAATGGGTTAAATATAATGTAAAGCTATATCCAGAAATTATTGGATCATAAAGGAGGGTTGCCTGTCTGATGAGGTTAAGAAGTTAAGCAAATCTAGTTAATATGATATCTGAACTGAAAGATGAGATAGAATTAATCAAATGTAAGTAAGTAGGGAGTGGTAAGACATTTTAGGAAGACAGAAGAATATAAAAGAAACAAGATAAAAAAGGAGATTGACCATTATCAAAATTAAGAATATCTGGTATAGAATATTTTTACCTGAATACATTTTGGCATGCATATCTTTGCAGAAAAGTGCCAGATTATCAAACACCTTTATTTTTGGCCCCATGTTATGATCTGTATTTGGCCCTATATAGAATCTATGGAAGAATAAGGGGAGGTTGGGGAGGAGGAGAAAGATGAGACGATGGGGTCAGGAGGAAGATGAGGAAGAGAGGGAGACAGAGAAGGAGAAGGAGAAACATTAAGGGAAAATGTGAAATAGAAATGCGACTTTGGAAAGCTAAGTACGTCTTCATCAACTAGTTGTAGTAATTATATTGCAAGAGATTCACTAATGTATCAACTTACTAATGATTCTTTTACTTTCTTAATATTCTCTCACAAGAATTTGATTATAACTTTAAAAAGTAAAAAGAAGCAGATATTAGCCATTAGTTCACAAGTCTGGTTGTACAAAAACATTATGCATTGTAAATTAAGTATAAATAGATTAAATTATTCCAGATTAATGTCTGCTTCTGTTCCAAGAAAGTCTTTGTGGTGGTTTGACATGAACACTCCACAATGCCCAATAATTACTCAGCTAAGCCATCGTTAATAGCATAATGTTTATTTGTAATGTCTTTCTAAAGCCAGATTTACTCGACAGAATTTTAATGAACAGCTAAGGCAAATGGTTGTTCCAGTCCAGATAATCTATATTTCGTCACCAAAGCAAAGCTATGAGAAATTTACCAGAAAAAATCCATTCTGTGTCCTGAGTTAGGTTTATACAAACTCATTTAACTAATAATGTAGGTGATTATTAATGATAACCAAAGCACAATGCAGACTATTTAAACTCAAAATCTTTCACTCTCAGGCATTTTGTCTGCATTCTTCATTTTCAATCCCTGACGAAAATTGAAAGCCTTCTTTTCCTGATAACTCCATACCCCCTAAACACAGAAAGTATTTTCCTTTTACACAATGGCTCTCCATGCGGAGTCTAATGCTTTATTAGCTATTCAAATTTTTCATTTCATCCAACTCTTACTCCTCACAAGAAGGTATTTTCTCCATGTGCTGCTGTTGGATCCCAACCCTTGTGTTTACACCCTTGAACACATGCAAAGTACAAACCTCTTGGTCTCCATGGGCATTGGCTGCCTTCTCTAACTTCTCAACAATACAGAACAAGCTTGTTGGCTCTGATCATTGTGATTCTGGCCAACAGCATGTTTATGGTAAGTCCTTTTTCTATCACTTCGTCTATATAACTGAACTAATAAATTCAAAGATAAAAGTATTGTTTATTGACATAGGTAGGAAAAATCATGCATATTGTTTTAATAGTTTGTTTTTAAGTTAGAAACTCTGGAAATGAAAACTATGTAATATTTATATAAATGCTTATTCATGTTCATGGAAGTGAAATTAAAAGAAATGAACTTACTTCCTCACCTAGCATATTTTGTAAATTATCCTAATGTATCTATGCTCCCAATTTGTCTTTTTTTTTAATTTGGGTAGAGGGGAGGAGTACAGGATGATAAGTTATAGTCAAATTGATTAATAAGGTGATCCAATTTGCCAACAAATGTTTGCACTCTAGTATTAACAAAACTGAAAGATAAATTATTTTGTTGTTAGTTTCTTTCTGCTAGCTTGGGATTCATTTCTCAATTGCATAGGTTAATAAATTCAAATTAACATATCATTTTTCAGTGAATTGGAAAAATTGCATTTAAAGGGGTATTACATTAGAATAGAACTCTCGATTTTTCTATGGGTAACATCTAATTAAGTGAATAAATTTATTTACCTAAGTGGTTGATTTTAAAAAATGTATTTTATACTACAAGAAGAATTTAATTTTAAATTATATTTTTAAAATTTTTAGCATCAAATTTTTGATTTTTAAAAATAATAACAAAAGAAAGAACATTCTAGGCTCTCTTTCCCAATTACATCATAATTTTTTTGTTCCCCAGACCCAATTTGATAAGTTTGCCTAGGATAAACACATTTAATAACTAACACAAGCTGATATTCATATCTAGCACAATTTTATGAGAGTATGTGTGTGTGTGTGTGTGTAAGATAGGGATTATTTTACTCCAGGTATATAACATTTTTGCTAAGTTTTTAAAATTAAGGTAGGTTGAATCACTTCAAATACTTCTTTCCAATATCCTCATCTCCCTTTATATTTTACAATGATGAATCCTGCTTCTTGTGAGAAGTGCATTGGTAGTGTTGCAAAAATTTATACAGTCTCCAGAAAAGTTTAGACAAACATATTAAGTTGAACAATTACAATACCATCAGCATATTTTATATTTTGTCATCTACTTTATAAATAGTATAGCCAGCAGAAGTTGTTAGGTGTGGAGTGAGATGATTTGCGTCCACTCAGAGTTGTGACTAAATTTGCAGTTAAGGGAGTAGAAGATCCAAGTCCCCTTCCTTCGAAGGTCAGAGAATTTTCATCAGTTGAGGCCAATCATATTCCTAATGGTTCTCTGATAATCACCATTTCATTAAAGGCCACACTTCCAATATCTTCACTCCTACCCACTCCCCTGTGGGGGACTGGAATTGGCCACCCCAAAATACATCTCTTTGGCATGAGGAATATTTTGAGCTGGTTACTTTTAAAAACTGCAGACGGGAAAGAAACTGAAAAGTAGAATTTACTTACTGTTTGTTAAGAGACATTTACATTGTCAGGGAAATCTCCATCTGTAAAGGCATCTCCCTTTCTGTACCAGGAAGAAGGGGGTGATGACCTTATCTCTAGAAACTCTTGATCAATGTGGAAGGCAAGGACTCAAGTCTGCATAATAATCTTACTCTTGTTTGCTGGACTTGTCTGGTAACCTCCTGTAAATGACTCCCCCCACCCCCAACATCCTCCTTTGTCTTTAGCTGGATATGATATTTAAGGTGGTGGCTTCAGCCATTTTGGAGAGTTGCTCAGGTTGCCTGAGCCTCTCCCATATATACACGTTATAAAGCTTTGTTTAATTTTCTCCTGTTATTCTGTCTCATGTGAATTTAATTCGTTCTCTGGCCAGAAGAACCCACAGCGGGTAGAGGAAATGTCTTCCTCCCCTTCACCCCCAAGACCACCAAACAACGTGAAAATGCATCAGGGGAGAAGGAAATAAGTCACCTTTAAGGGAATGCAGTGTTTGGAGAGAAAGGTAGTTCCCAAGAGAATAATTGCATATGGGATAGACTGACGTTTCTTCCCCTGCATAGCCATGTCCTTACTTAGGAGGAGAGGGTAGAAAAGAGAGTTGTGACTGCCCCATGAAGAACCTGGGACTACCCTTCATGTGTATGCTCCTCAACAGTGTGAAAGAGGGGAGACATCCTATAGACAAATGCTGTATTATAGTAGAGACGTCACACAAGGAGGGCACTGTGAGCTGATGTAGTCAGTAAGGAGTCTGTCTTGTGCCTGCTCCACCACCCTACCTGAGAAGCAAGCACATAGAGGCAAGGAGGGAGAAAAAATTATATGGAAAAGCAAATCACATGACCCCATGTGCTCCAAGACTCAAAAGGCATTGGTCTAGCCTTCACTGGTGGTGAGAAGAGCTTTGAGTTGAATAAGAGGCTGAGGTTTTCACAAAGTCCTAAATAATAAAATTTGACTGCTTCATAATGAAGAACAACTGAGAAGCTGTGGAAGAAAACTGAGACATTGTTAAGGAAGAGAGCATCCCCAGTGGAAAGATGGAGACGAATTGGGGGGGAGTGTTCAATATATCATAAATGTGCCAGTTGTCGCATAAATAAAAGCTTTTTCATGTTTTTCCCTTAATGAATCGACCCTCTTAAATAAAAGAGTTACATATACATATCAAGTTAAATATATTTATATTAGCATGACGTCCAGCACATGTCATATCACCCTTTTGCGGAACTAGACTCTGCTTATTTCTGTCACTTTCACAGACCATATATTTTCACTATGATCCCAAATGCAAATTTCCAAATCTTAACATGGTAAGAGGCATTATTCAGGTAAAGTATTTTCCTATAAATGATTATCTTAGTAGCAGATAATAATTTTATAAAATACTTGATATGGCCCTTGCATAATCCAGACAAAAGGTCTTTCTCTTTCTATTTAAGCATTTTATAGTTTCCTTAACTGTGAAATGGACATGGTAATAACTCCCTCTATCATAGAGAGTCTGAGGTAATTAGATGTACTCTAACATATTCCTCATTATCATTATTAGTATCAACGTTATCTTGGACAACACTAATAGACCAATAAAAGTATGTCTTATTAATAGATGTCAGGAAAGCACTCAGAGATAATTGCACTGGGACATTTAAAAGATATTTCTTCTCCATTCTCCAGTCTCTCTCTAAAGCAGCTTCTTCTCCTCAAGTATAACCCAGTGTTCTTTATTTTCTACAAAATTTAGCCATTGAGATGAGCATTTCAGACCATGAGGTACGAGGGAGATGATGTGGTCCAGTCTGCTTATTTCGTTGGTGAGGTATCTAAAGAATCAGGACATGATGATATTTGGTCCAAGCTACAGCTCAGGAGACAAGTCAGCCTTTCTTTTCCCACAACTACATATCTTTTGGTTCTCTGTCTGTTCTGAGCCATTTTAGCTTAGAACCTTGTTTTGTACCCAGCAGATCACTCTTAGGTGACCAGACACAAAATCCTGACTTTAAAACCTGGTACCTCTGTGCAAATAAATGAAGTGCAACCAAATGGGAAAAGAAAAGGCTATTTACTCAGAGCTGGCTCCTGCAAGGGAGGCAGCCACCATCACTTGCATTTTGGCGGAGACTCAAAGGCAGGGAGAGGAGAGGGAAAGCTTCACAGTGGATGGAAGGGAAGGCTTCCAAGTACCTTAACTGGAGGCTGTTGGCATGAAGAAGCTGTAGGCACAATGCTTGGAAGCTGAAGCACAGAGAACAAGATAAAGATATAAGATTAGTTACAATTTTGAGAAGTCTTCCTTTTGCCATGCTGGGAAGTGTGGAGAATATCACTGAAGAATGCATGCAGGGAAGTAATAATCTGGCTCGCACTGTGACCTACCACTCTGTTGTCATGATGAAGAACACAAAGGGAGGCAGAAAGCCTCCAGAGAGCTGGCCAACAGCCATCCAACTATATAATTTGCATTTTAGCAACTTCTTCTTCCTTTACAAATCATCTAGTTGGAACCTTGAATATATTCACTAAGAAGATGAAATTTAAAGAAATGATATAACTATTACATAATTTTAAACTTACTTCATTATTAAACCAAGAAGACAATAGATACATTTTCAATGAAATAAAAAACTCCATATTTTCTCCCATGTCATACTTTTTCCATTTTCTTCTTCCTTGTTCTTACATATTCTGCATCTAGTCTGTTTTTTTGAAAAATATATCTTCCTTCTATACATCTCTTCTCTGAAATCCAGAGGAGCATCACTTTTCCACAAGCCAACAGAACAAGATCACCATTACATGATGCCCTTAAATAAATGCATTAGTCAAAATGACAACACCATTGGCAATCAATAAAGACATAGAAAAAAATGGCTAAAGCAAGTGGTGAGGTCAGAAAAGCAGTCTAGTTAAACAATTGCTCACCTAACTGAACAAGATTAATAGTGATTGATTTCAAGTACACCTTACAGAGCATATTTGTCTAACCATTCATCCATTCCTATCTCCTTTCCACCTCTCCCCTTTTTCTCGGTGCCAGTTTTGCTGATGACTTACAGATTTAGTGAAAGGTAATTATAAAGTCTTACTTTCTCAATACAAACTGAAAGTCCTAAATGTATTAATATCAGTGATTTATCTGTATTGAAGAATTTTATACTTTATAAAAGTGATATTACTTAATACTTTTAGTGTTGAAAATATTATAATTCTATAAATTATCTACGTAGTGTTGATTAAAATTTCTAGAAGAAAGTGAAAAAGGCCCTTCCCCACCATCTCTTCATAGCCCAATCCAACTCACTTTTATGCTTATCTAAAAAGCCAACTTTTCTAATAATACTTTTCTAATAATACATGTACCAGATATTAGGCATGCTTTGGGGCTGGGAATGAAAGGACAATGGTGTAGTGGCTTCTGTCTTCAGAGATTTAAATTATAATGAAAAAGCCCCCAAATTGTGAAAATTATTAACATGATACAGAATTACAAGTTTGATAGAAGTAAGCAAAATAAACATTACGGAGGTGCCAAAAATGGCCCAACATAGTGGAAGTGTAATAGTCTTATCTTGAGATTTCTAAGTCCAACAAATCTGTTGCCAATCTTCCTCTTTTTGTGCATGGGCTGCCACCATAGCATGGCCACTGACAAGTGGTGTAGGTCTGCACCCAGGGACTGAACCTGGGCCACTGAAGGGGAGCACACTGAATTTAATCACTAGTCCACCAGGGCTGGCCCAACTTTTAAACTTTTTGAGCGAGCATTCTTGACCTACTCAACAAGTCAATAGTAAAAGAGGTGGTCCAGGACAGATACAGATACTGACACAAAAGCTAAAATTCAGAATTCAAGCAAAGAGAGACACACTGCAAATGGTACAGATTACATTGCAAAAATTAAAAATATTTGCATTTGGTACTTAAGAGGTCAATGTCTTATTAGAAGATTTTACGAGAACCAGATATCGTTCTTAGTGACAGCAATCAGTCCTGGTTTATTAAAACAGTAAGACAGATATATACATCTCCTCCTAGACTCACCAGAAAATCTAGAGAATAGGTCATGGGGTTTGAAATGAGGAAGAAAGTACAAAGTCCTACCACTGCCACTACTTCTTGTGGTTGGGCCATGCCATGGGACCCAGAGAAAGTAGACAAAAGAGATTTGATCTTTCTGAAAGTAACACAATTTCCAGAGATAGCTTCTCACAACCCCTGCTATTATGCATTACTGACTTTCAGTTCAGTGTCTGGATCAGATGTGTCTCATATTTCAGCCTATGCCACATCCTTGCTGCTAAGAGGAATGGGAAAGAAAATGTCCAGCTTTTCCAGCTTCCATTGTGAGTATGATGGTTAATTTTATGTGTCAACTTGGCTGGGCATGGTACCCTGATATGTGGTGAAACATTATTCTGGATGTTTCTGTGAAGGCATTTTCTAGATGAGATTAAATCAGTAGACTTTGAATATACCAGATTACCCTTCATAACATAGGTGGGCTTCATCTAATCAGTGCAAGGAAGACCTTAACAGAAAAAAAGCCTGACTTCTCCTAAAGAAGAAATTCTGCCAGGAGACAGGCTTTAGACTTGCACCGCAACTCTTCTCTGAGTCTCCAGCCTGCTAACCTACTCTGCAGATTTTAGACTTTCCAGTACCCACAATTGTGGAACCAATTCCATAAATCTCTCTCTCTCTTTTTCTTTCTCTCTCACTCCATATAGTGCTATATATGTTATATAATATTGGTTCTATTTCTCTAGAGAACCCTGACTAATGCAGATTTTAGTACTGGGAGTGGTTCTAAACAGAATCTTTTTTTTTTTTTGTCATAATAGTTTATAAAATTGTAGAAATTTCAGTTGTACACTGTTATTTTTCAGTCACCATATAACTGCATCCCTTTACCCCCTATGCCACTTCTGAACCCCCTTCCCCTCTGATAACCACTAGTGTGATCTCTTTGTCCATGTATTTATTAATCTTCCACACATGAGTGAAATCATATGGTGTTTGTCTTTCTCTGTCTGGCTTGTTTCACTTAACATAATGCCCTCAAGTTCTACTTATGTCGTTGCAAATGGGACAAGTTTGCTTTTTTATGGCTAAGTAGTATTCCATTGTATATATATACACCACATCTTCTTTATCTATTCATCAGTTGATGGACACTTGGATGCTTCCACATCTTGGATATTGTGAATAATGCTGGTATGAAGATGGGGGTGGATAAGTCTCTTTGAATTGTTGATTTCAGTTCTTGGGGTAAATAGCCAGTAGTGGAATAGCTGGATCATATGGTATTTCAATTTTTAATTTTTTGAGAAATTTCCACACTTTTTTCCCTAGTGGCAGCATGAGTTTGCATTCCGATCAGCAGTGTATGAGGATTCCCTTTTCTCTACATCCTCTGCAACATTTGTTATTTTTTGTCTTGGTGATTATACCCATTTTAACAGGTGTAAGGTGATATCTCAATGTAGTTTTGATTTCCATTTCCCTGATGATTAGTGATGTTGAACATCTTTTCATGTGCCTACTGGCCATCTGTATATCTTCTTTAGACAAATGTCTGTTCATATCCTCTGTCTGTTTTTTGATCAAGTTGTGATGTTTTTGTTGTTGAGTTGTGTGAGTTCTTTATATATTTTGGAGATTAACCCCTTGTTGGATATACGATTTGCAAATATTTTATCCCAGTTTGTGGGTTGTCTTTTTGTTTTGTTCCTCATTTCCTTTGCCTTGCTGAAGATCTTGTCTGATGAAGTCACATTTGTTTATTTTTTCTTTTGTTTTCCTTGCCTGAGTGGACATGGTATTCGAAAAGATCCTTCTAAGATCAGTGTCAAAGAGTGTATTGCCTATATTTTCTTCCAGAAGTGTTACAGTTTCACATCTTACCTTCTTTAATCCATATTGAGTTAATTTTTGTGTGTGGTGAAAGATAATGGTCTACTTTCATTCTTTTGAACATGGCTGTCCAGTTTTCCCACACCATTTATTGAACAGAGTTTCCTTGCTTCATTGTATGTTCTTGGCTCCTTTGTTGAAGATTAGCTGTCCGCAGATGTGTGATTTTATTTCTAGGCTTTCAATTCCGTTCCACTCTTCTGTGTGTCTGTTTTTGTGCTGGTACCAAGCTGTTTTGATTACTGCACTTTTGTAGTATATTTTGAAGTCAGGAATTGTGATGCCTCCAGCTTTGTTTTTTTCTCAGGATCTCCTTAGCTCTTTGGGGTCTTTTCTGGCCCCAAACGAATTTTAAGATTCTTTGTTCTATTTCCATGAAGAATGTCATTGGGATTCTGATTGGGATTGCACTGAATCTGTAGATTGCTTTAGGTAGTAGGGACATTTTAACTATGTTTATTTTTCCACTCCATGTACGTGGAATGTCTTTTCATTTCTTTATGTCATCATCAATTTCTTTCAATAATGTCTTATAGTTTTCATTGGGTAGGTCTTTCACCTCCTTGGTTAAATTTATTCCTAGATATTTTATTCTTTTTGTTGTGGTTGTAAATGGGATTGTATTCTTGAGTTCTCTTTCTGTTAGTTTGTGATTAAAGTATGTAAATGCAAGTGACTTTTGTAAATTGATTTTGTACTGTGCAAATCTGCTGTAGTTGTTGATTATTTCTAATAGTTTTCCAATGGATTCTTTAGGGTTTTCCACATATAAAATAATGTTGGCTGCAAACAGAAAGAGTTTCACTTCTTCCTTGCTAATTTGTATACTTTTCATTTCTTTTTCTTGTCTAATTGCTCTGGCCAAAGCCTCCAGGACTATGTTGAATAAGAGGGGCACGGACGAGCACCCTTGTCCTGTTCCTGTTCTAAGATGAATAGATTTCAGTTTTTCTCCATTAAGTATGATGTTATCTGTGGGTTTCTCATATATGCCCTTTATTATGTTGAGGTACTTCCCTTCTATACCCATTTTATTGAGAGTTTTTGTCATAAATGGATGTTGGATCTTGTCAAATGCTTTCTCTCTTCTATTGAGATGATCATGTGGTTTTTATTCCTCATTTTGTTAATGTGGTGTATCCCATTGACTGATTTGTGGATGTTGAGCCATTCCTGTGTCCCTGGTATAAATCCCACCTGATCATGGTGTATGATCCTTTTGAAGTATTGCTATATTCAGTTTGCCAATATTTTGTTGAGGATTTTTGCATCTATGTTGATCAGCAATATTGGCCTGTAGTTTTCCTTCTTTGTGTTGTCCTTGTCTGGCTTTGGCATCAGGGTGATGTCTGCCCCATAAAACGTGTTAGGAATTGTTCTGTCTTCTTCAATTCTTTTGGAATAGTTTGAGATGGATAGGTAGTAAATCTTTGAATGTTTGATTGAATTCTTCAGAGAAGCCATCTGGTCCTGGACTTTTATTTTTTGGGAGGTTTTTGATTACTGTTTCAATCTCTTTACTTGTGAGTATTCAAATTCTCTATTTCTTCTTTGTTCAGCCTTGGGAGGTTGTGTAAGTCTAAGAATTTATCCATTGTTTATAGATTGTCCAATTTGTTGTCATATAGTTTTTCATAGTATTCTCTTATAATCCTTTATATCTCTGTGACATCTGTTGAATTTCTCCTCTTTCATTTTTAATTTTATTTATTTGAGACTTCTCTCTTTTTTCTTCATGAATCTGCTTTTTTGGTTTCAGTTTCATTTATTTCTGCTCTAATTTTTATTATCTCCCTCCTTCTGCTAACTGTGAGCTTTGCTTGTTCTTCTTTTTCTAGTTCTATTAGGTGTAGTTTAAGATTGTTTATTTGAAATTTTTCTTGTTTGTTAAGGTGGGCTGTACAGCTGTGAATTTCCCTCTTAGGACCAATTTTGCTGCATCCCATATGAGTTGGTATGGTGTATTTTCATTTTCATTTGTCTCAAGATATTCCTTTATTTCTGCTTTAATTTCTTTAATGATCCATTGGTTGTTCAGTAGCATGTTGGTTAGTCTCCACATGTTTGTCATTTTCCAGCTTTTTTCTTGTAATTGATTTCTGGTTTCATAAGATTATGGTCACAAAAAATGTGTGATATGATTTCGGTCTTCTTAAATTTATTTAGGCTTTCCTTGTTTCCAAACATATTGTCTATCTTTGACAATGTTTCACGTGCACTTAAGAAGAATGTGTATTCTGAAAATTTTGGATGGAGTGTTCTGTATATATCTATTAAGTCCATCTAGTCTAGTTTTTGTTTAGTTCCACTATTTCCTTGTTGAGTTTCCATCTGGTTGATCTATCCATTGATGAAAGTAGGGTGTTAAGGTCCCCTACTATTATTTTGTTGCTCTTAATGTCTTGTTTTAGGTCAATTAATAGTTGCTTTATGTAATTTGATGTTCCTGTGTTGTGTGCATATATATTTATAAGTGTTATATCCTCTTGGTGAAGTGCCCCTTTTATCATATACTACCCCTCTTTGTCTCTCATTGTCTTTTTTATCTTGAAGTCTACTTTGGGTGATATAAATATAGCAACATCTGCTTTATTTTGCTTGCCATTAGCTTGGTGTGTCATCTTCCATCCGTTCACTCTAAGTCTGTGCTTGTCTTTAGAGCTGAGATGTGTTTTGTGGAGGCAGCATAAAGTTGGGTCTTGTTTTCAATCCATTCAGCCACTTTGTGTCTTTTGATTGGGGAATTCAATTCATTTACATTTAGAGTGATTATTGACATATGAGGGCTTAGCACTGCCATTTTATTGCTTGTTTTCTCATTGTTTCTTATTTCCCTTGTTTCTTGTTCCATGTATTTCAGACTGCCAATTCACTTTGGTGGTTCTCTATGATGGTTTTCTCAGTTTTCTTTTTATTTATCATTTGTCTCTCTGTTCTGATTTTTTGTTTAGCGGTTACCATGAGGTTTGTATAAAAGATCTTGTAAATGAGATAGTTCATTTTCTGATAGGCTCTCATTCCCTTGGTCTAAGAAGGTTCCATCCCTTTTCTCTTCCTCTTCTAAGTTGTTGTTGTCACAACTTGTTCTGTTTCATGTTGTGAGTTTTTAGTCAAAGTGAACTGATTATACTTATTTTTGATACTTTCCTTCCCTTTATCTTTAGAGTTATGATTACGTGTTTGCTAGTCTGTTCTGATAGAGAGTTGCAATTTTATGATTTTGTCTGCCTATTTATCTCCTTGCTCAAGGCTTTGCAACTCCTTTCTTCTTATTTTTTTAGGAATGAGGGCCTGCTTGATCATATCTTGTGAGAGGGAGGGGTCTTCTGGAGATGAATTCCCTCAGCCTTTGTTTATCTGGGAAAGATTTATTTCTCCATCATATCTGAAGGATATTTTCACTGGATAGAGTATTTTAGGCTGAAAGTTTCTGTCTTTCAGAATTTTGAATGTATCATTACACTCTCTCCTAGCCTGTAAGGTTTCTGTTGAGAAATCTGCTGAAAGCCTGGTAGGGGTTCCTTTGTAGCTTATTTTCTTCTGCCTTGCTTCCCTTAATATTTTTTCTTGTTCATTGAGTTTTACTAGTTTTACTAATATATGTGTTAGAGAAGGTCTTTTTACATTGATGTAGTTAGGAGTCCTAGTGACTTCGTTTACATGTAATTCCAGCTCCTTTTCCAGGTCTGGGAAGTTCTCAGCTATTATTTCTTTGAACAAGTTCTCTGCTGCTATCTCCCTTTCTTCTCCCACTGGAATACCTGGAATCCTTATGGTGCATTTCCTAATTGAGTCAGATATTTTTCAGAGAATTTCTTCATTTCTTTTTAGTCTTAGTTCTCTCTCCTTCTCCATCTGAAGCATTTCTATATTCCTATCCTCTAGATTGCTAATTCTGTACTCCATAATATCAGCCCTGTTATTTAAAGGCTTCAGACTTTTCTTTCTCTCATCCACTGTGTTTTTCCTCTCCAACAGTTCTGATTGGTTTTTCTTTATAGTTTCAATCTCTTTGGTGAAGAATTCCCTCTGTTCATTAAGTTTGTCCCTGATTTCATTGAACTGTCTTTCTGAGTTCTCTTCTAACTCATTGAGTATTTTTATGATGGCTGTTTCAAATTCTCTGTCATTTAGATTGTAGATTTCTGTGCCTTCAAGATTGATTTCTGGGTGTTTGTCTTTTTCCTTCTGGTCTGGAGTATTAACGTATTTCTTCATACTACTTGATGGAGTGGATTTGTGCCATTGCATAGTGATAGTATCTGGTTGTAGGTTCCACCTGCCACCATTGGAGGGAGGCAGGAGCTGTGTATTCTAAGCTCATCGTGATCCCTTTCAGCTGTGCCTGTATGAGTCTAGGCCACTGCTTTGGACCACAGGGGCCCTGTGGGCTCTCCCACTGAATGGGAAAGCAATTGCATGGGGGCTCAGGCTTGCCACCACTTGCTCCCTTCTGCCAAGACACACTCCCCATTTTGGGGCCACAGCAGTACAATGGGCATTCATGGCAGCCAGAAACCTCTTCACCCAAGCATGCAGAGCCATCGCTGCCTCTTCCTAAGTTGCACTAGTTGTTCTGCTTAGAGTGGAGCCTCCCCACTGGGTCAATGCTGGATCCACTCCCTGGGACCACAGTGGGACCGTGGGCTCTCCCATCAGACAAGAAAGTGTTCACATGAGGGTTCAGGGCTGCTTCTGTCTGCTCCCACTGTCCCACTGAGTCATGCTCCCCCCTTTGGGGCCACAGCAGTACTATGGGCATTTGCAGCAGCCAGGGGTTTGCCTGGGCATGCAGATCCACTGCCATCTCCTCCTATGTCTGCTCCTAGGTCACACCAGCTGTTGTGCTTGGCAGGCAAGGCCTCCCCATTGGGTGTGAGCCTGAGCTGCTCCTTGTGGACTACGTGGCACTGTGAGCTCTCCCATCAGATGGGGGGTCAGGGCTGCCATAATCTGTTCCCACAGTTGTGCCAAGGTGCATGCTCACCCTCAGGGTAGCAGTGGTGCTATGAGCACTCCAGCCAGGAAAGCAGTTTCATGTGTGTACTGGGCCTCCTGGGGGCCAGAGAGTGCTCACCTATTTCTACTACCTCCAAGGGGGTAGTTCATCCACCTTCAGATGTATAGCTGTGTGGGTCTCTCATGCATCCTGATGTGCTGTGGGGGTATCCTCCACTGATCAATGAATGTCCACGTAGTTGTAGCTCAAAGCGGGAGAGACAAAGGGAACAGTTCACTCCACCATGTTGCTGACATCACTCCTCCCATCTCTAAACAGAAGCTTAAAGATGAATTTTCTAAATTGGTTCTGGAGTTTCTGGAGTTGGTTCTCTAATATGATTAGATTTAAATACACTAATTACTGTATTTCCAGTAGTAATGAGAATACTATTAGTCTAATCTGTGATGTGATAATAGAAATTCACAAAATAGCACCATCAGATACTTTTACTCGAACACTAATAAAGGGCAAGATTTTAGGTAACCACGTATAGGATACCCTCAAACATTTTTGTCAAACTAACATATATAATGATATTGCATCATTGCTCCAAATGTTCTAGACAAATTGTGGAAAGAAAAGGATGAGCTTAGGGATTTTAATTCCCAACTCAAGAACCACATAAATTACCAGAAAGCATCTATGTCTGCCCTGAAAGAGACATTTATATCCTGTAAACACAGAGCTGGATTACTGAAACCAAACCTAGAATCTCATCTTGTGAGGGGCTGAAATACAATGCAAATTTTTCAGGTTAATAGCTACATTTTGGGTACCAGCATTTTCCAGCTCAATGGCTGCATACCAGGTGTCAAATTTGGCTGTAGCTCAGATTTAGGAATATTAGGAAATCCTTGATGGTCTTGTTCATAGAAATTGTGTAGAGATGGAAGAGAAGAAAGCAGGAGACAGAATCTGATATTTAAGCATCCCTAATCAGAAGAGAAGCAAATGGGGGGAAAAGAACACATGCAGAAAAACCAAACAATCATCAAATGAGAATTGATAGACATAGAGATAGAAAGCAAACTAGGATAGACTGGAGTCAACTTAAAGCCAAAGAAAGAGAAAATGTATTTCAAGAAATGGGGGAGAAAAAGTTTTAGTTATTAAGATCAAAAAGTTTTGAAAAAGTTAACTTTAGTTACAAATTACTGTCATGGGGCAATTCTTACTCTACATCTATAACATAGTCCTGGTTATTGACCAGGGTTTCATAGTAAGCCAGAACATTGTTAGTGGAATCATCCTGCTTGGCCATAAATTTGATTCTTATAATAGAAATTTTATTGTTATTACAAAAATATTGTGTGTCTTTGACATACATAACTAGACCCTCTGGGTATGTGTTGACATGCCATAGAGAAGAAAACAGTTGCCCTGGAGAAAGATAAGAGTGACAAATTGATGCAGAGATGTGTGTGTGTGTGTATAAATTTAATGCCTATGGATATATTTTGCAAGACTCACACAACAGAACTTAACTTATTTACAGAGTTATATATCTAGTTATGGAGAATATAACAACAAGGTAAATTTTGACATGTTCTAGGGTAAACAATTACGTGAGAAAGAAAACATCTATGTATGGGGTTGTCTGGAAATAGAAAGATGGAATCAGTTTCTGTGTAAAAGCTATAGTTTCATCCTCATCCATGAAGTGAAATCATATATGACAGAGCAAACTGGATCCCACAACACCTGTAAACACAACATTATGTGAAATTATCATTTACAGCAACTTAAAACACAACCAAATTTAGATTTAATCTAGAAATTAAGTGGCTTCTGAGTATTATTTACCACTTGCATCCCACACTAAATTCATATTTCTGTTAAATTTCAACTAATTTATAGATCAGAACACTAACCATCTAAAAACATATTTGCTGTAGTAGATTTATGTAATATAAAATTAAAAGTTTTATTTCAGTTTCCTGGCTTTTCTGTAATTCATATAGTGTAAAGTGATTTCTATATAAATCAATAATCAGAAGAGAAAGAGGGTTTTGTTCAGAGAGGGATTCCATTGATATATTTTCACTTTGCAGTATACTAATGTAGAAAACTCCCCGATATTCTAGTTG
This sequence comes from Equus przewalskii, assembly GCF_037783145.1. Classification (NCBI taxonomy): domain Eukaryota; kingdom Metazoa; phylum Chordata; class Mammalia; order Perissodactyla; family Equidae; genus Equus; species Equus przewalskii. Next base: position 33,523,331 of record NC_091850.1, read on the forward strand.
ATCTCTGTTGTTTTAGTAACATTGAAGGAACAAACCAGTTTCTACAGTGACAAAGACACAGGGAATAATAAGGAGTAAAATACATTTATATGGGAAAAAAGCAAAGCAAAATAAAACAAAAAATCAAACTTGCTTTTATTGTTTTTCTGTCAATGCCAAATTGTAAGAACGAACTTTCTGTATACGTGGAGAATAATTATCTTTCAAGGCTTCTTGCTGTACCAGATAAAATATGGGAAGAAATGAAAGTGAATAAGGAGAACTTCATAATAATGCTAATGGCTTCTTCTGTGACCTTGGGCAAGTTGCTTAACCTCCTGGTGACTCAGCTTTTCCATCTGTAAAACTGAATGGTAATTACCTCATTTATTCTGCACTCAATAGGTTGCCATTTGTAGAAGCCTTGTTCAGCATCAAGGACGTTTCTTCAAGGCTTCCTTCTTTTCATAGCCTGGTGTCTATTTTTCACAATTTAAATAACGATTAATGTGACTGCTATGACAAAATGGCACCCGGGAAGGCATAAGTTACTTACTTCTGCTGAACAATAGCTGATAGTTAAGCCAAAACAATATGTGCCTTACGCATTTTCCAGTGTATTGCAGATTGTAGATGAAAGGCAAGAGCCAAAGAAAAGAACAAGCTACATTTAACGAGATATCACCTATCAGTTATTTCTTAGTGATTTTTGTATTTTAATTCAGCTCCTAAAATATTTATAAAGTCTCTCAAATCAGAATCGAAGCCATCAATGAACGGGACACCATCTCTTGCACATCTCCATTTTTACCGAATATTTTCTCGGTGCTTACTCATAAGGTGAAATACTCACCTCACTCTTATCCTTTGAAAAAATGCAGACAGATGTTTCACTTTTCCCTTGCATATCATCAGATCTGACTAATGATAGCAAAGTTCAAGTTGGTGAAATTTTCCTGACCCGCATTATGTCTTCCAAATAATTTTGAGTCTTGCTAGCTTCTTGACACCACTTTTATCATTCAGTAAACACATTGATTACTTGACAAAGAAGATTTCGGCTAAAGTGAACATTTTTAAGATCGATTTAGACACTGTCTCATGATTAGAAGAGCTAATACAATTTTAAACACATTTATTTTTCTCACATCTTAGGATACTGGTCTACCAATGCGCTAGAGCTAGAGCACAAAAATCTTGAGTGATTCTTATAACCCAGAATCCAAAATTATACTACAATTAACATTCCTGATTACTAACTCCAGAAATGTGTACAAACGATAGAGGAATGTATTGTTTAGATTGAATGAATAATTAAACTCATCGATAACAGTGGTTACTGATATGTGTATTCAAGTGACATAATGAACTGCTTAACTAGAAAAAAGTTTAAAAGAAGAAGTTGAAGATTAGCACAAAGGAAAGGAGCTGTTTGAAGCCCAGGAGCTTAGTGTTACGCAAATCAGTAGAAGCTATGAAACTTTCTTGGTAAACTAATAAAATACCATCCCAATACACATTCTCGGTTTTATTTTTTTTAATTATTTTTTATTATTACTTACAAGAAAATCCCCCAAATAGAATAAGATGATAGCTTTTCCTGTGCCTTGAATTATGGCAAAACATATACTGTTGAAAGCCTTCTAACCAAAGCTTGGACACACGGAACAATAACATCTATCCATCATTCTAGTTTGCTGCAGGTGACAGTGTTACCAAACTTTTCATCACATGACAGAGGTCCCCTTTTCTCTAGGCTCCAATAAAATTTTCCTAATTGTCCTTAAAGCCCTTATAAACTCTTCTTGGGGCTTTTTCAGCTTTCGCTATCAGTCCCTTTGCAGCCATTGGAGATTCTGCACTCTGCTCCACCCCTAAAGTAATGCAAATGTTGAGGATGTTAAGGAAGAACTCCTCTTTCAAGTACTAGATACTAGATTGTGCCTTGGTTTTCTATTTCTGCATGGCAAACTACTCAAATCTAAGGGCTTTAAATAGAAACTTTTAAAATTATAGCTCGTTTTTATATGTCAGACATCTGAGTAGATCTTGGCTAGTTAATTCTTTTGCACTATGTAACATCACATGAGATGCGATGACATCACACACAGTATTCAACTGGCGTATGGGCTCAACTGAAAGCTACATGTTGTCTTCACTCACGTGTCTAGTGGCTTGGAGACCATGGCTGGAAGCCTGGGCTCAGCTGGAACTGACAGAGGTACCTACGTGATCATGGAGGACACAGGGTGGTTGGATTTCTTACATGGCAGCTCAGGGACCCAAAGGGAGGGTTATGAACTAACAGCCTGTGGCTATTCCTTGCGGCTACAGCCATAGCAGGAGGCTATTCCATCCTGGTAAGCGAGCATTTAGCTAACCATAATGGGTACATGGAATTGATGTAATAAAATGGAATTATCTGGAATTGCAGTCAGTTGTAAAGGGAAAAGAGATAGAAAAGTAAATAAATCTCTGTCACACCTGGGACGATTTCAAAGAGATGAGAGTGCTAATCCAAGGATAGCAATAATTATCAACAAATAATTTCTTTTTTTTTTTTTTTTGTTTTTTGAGGAAGCTTAGCCCTGAGCTAACTACTGCCAGTCCTCCTCTTTGCTGAGGAAGCCTGGTCCTGAGCTAACATCCGTGCCCATCTTCCTCTACTTTATATGTGGGACACCTACCACAGCATGGTGTGCCAAGCGGTGCCATGTCCACACCCAGGATCCGAACCTGCGAACCCCTGGCCGTTGAGAAGCGGAACATGCGAACTTAACCACTGCGCCACTGGGCCGTCCCCAACAAATGATTTCTCATATAAAATATTATAATATCATAAAGATACATTGTAAAATCAGTTAGTTCTGCCTCAATGTCAGGAGAAGCTAAATTTGATTCAATAATGTACTAGTCAGGGTTCCAGTGAAAAAAATGCCACCGCCTTAATTAGGATGATTCAAGGAGGGTTTAATAAAGGGACTGTTTACAAAGATGTGTGTGAGAAGTAGAGAAATCATGAGGGGTAATAAAATAATCCAGGAAAAGTAAGAATGAAGATGCAATAACATTTAGGCTCAGCACTGGCAAGGAGATGGAGTGGCTACAAGAACCTGAGAACTGTCCACAGAGGCACCTTCGATGGAGTTGTACACTGTATCCAAGGGATACAGTCAGCCCAAGTTCTTCAAATGGAGAGAACCGTGGAAATATAAAACACTGTCTCATTTCCCTCTGATTTCCTACTCGAGTTCTCCACTGGCCAAATCTAGCTGGAAGTCAGAGAGCCTATTTATAGCCTAATCATGAAAAAAACATCAGACAAATCCCAATTGAGGGACATTCTACAAAATACCTGAATAAAACTACCCCTAAATGTCAAGGTCACCAAAAAACAAGGAAAGATGAGAAAATCTCACAGCCAAGAAGAGCCAAGAAGTGATGGCATCTAAATGTGATATGGTATTCCTCATGGGATCTTGGAAAAGAAAAAGGATATTAGATAAAAACTGAGGAAATCTGCATAAAGTATTGGTGTTAGTTAATATTAATGTATCAATATTAGTTTACTAATTGTAAAATACATACCATACCAATGAAAGATGTTAAACACACGGGAAACTAAGTGTGAGTGTATGGGAACTTTATGTATTGTCTTTGCAATTTTATATATATTTAGAATTGTTTTAAAAATGAAAGTTTATTAAGAAAAGATTTTAAACTTTTTTGTTTTTTAGTATCTTTAGTGTTATTGTCACCCAGCTTTGAGTGAAATACACTTCTCATTCCCTTTGTAAGCATCAATCCACTTTCAAGGATAGAATTTGCCTCAAAATCTCAAAAACTCTCAGTAATGTCAGTTTGTTCACATACTTTTTGTTCTATTCCCATCACCTAGTAGAGTGCTTGGTATATTGTTGGAACCCAAATTGCAAAATAAACTTTTAAGTTCAGAAATATTAACGGTGAATCCACAGTTTGAAGTAGAGAGATATAACATTTTTGATATTCAAGAATGAAAAGATTATAACACAAAATAATTTTCTTAGTAATTCGATAGCAATTATAAAAATATTGAACTACCGATATGACTTTACCTAAAATTGAAATGTATATACATAAGTTATGATTTGTTAAAAAAAGACAGAAAAAACAACAAAAAGTCTTCAATTTTTATCAATAAATGCAAATATTAATATTTGTGTTGCACTGCAATATCTCTTGATATTAACTTGCATTGGCAGCATGTGTCATTATGTGCTCACAGATTTGTTAATGCAACAGCTAACTCCACTTTGCAAGCTAGGTCTGGTGAACGTTGACAGACCTCAGATAATTTAAACTGCCTTACAAACAAAGTTTAAATAAAGAAATCTTGCACCATGTTAAAAAATGACTGTAGTTATTATTCCAATAATATTGTGTAAAGTCAGTTGTCGTCCTCTCTCTGAATCTTTAACTGTAAGAACCATGGAAAGAATCCATTTCAGAGAGAGAGAGAGAGAGAAGGCAATATGTTTTAACACATTCACTCTCAAAATAGTCTGTTACCTATGTATTTTCCTGGACACTGATTGTTAGAGTTCTCTTGCTGGTATTCTGACATTAGAATTGTTTAACAAGTATCCTGGGAATTAGAGGGTCTTCCTCAGTGGTCACACAGCCTTCTCTGCTGCATACATAGCAGCACTTCTGCGTCTCCCAGACTGACCTAGCATTAACTAAATTGGATGTCAACTATGTCAACATGCTCTCTAACTGCCAGCGACATTGTTACATGGGCTCCTGAGATGAAAGACAAAAGCACTCTGAAAGGAACAGAATACAGGATTTGAAGGAGCAGATGGAATGCAAAGGATTTGTCTTTTATTTGTGGACTTCTTATATTCTGATACTTTAGTGCTTTATTGAAACAACTGCTATAAGCTTTCTATCAAACATGGAATTAGAGGCATTCCTTCGTTCACAGACTTAATAGACCCAAAGAGCAGTGGAATTAAATCTGTGGCTGAAAACTTGAAGTCCTCAGTTTCTTTTAGATCTTATTTCATAACAGGTACATACCTCTTACTGGCACCCAACTAAATTTTGAGCAGTACTACCATAGAAATGATTTTCCTTTATTGGCAATTTCTTACACAGTGGTAACACTTAAAAAAACATAGTCATAGTATAACGGGTATCTGTTTTTTTTTCCTCAGTTAAAAAAAATTCAAGTTTACTTATAGAATGAAATTTAGTTCCACCATGCTATAACCATAAAATAAATAAAAGATTATAAAAGCCTACTGATTTCTTAGCATAAGAATGCTTTTTTTAATTAAAGTGGCTAATGGTCTCATCTAGGTTAGATTTCACTCTGTTATTCCTGAAATATTTTTTAATAATACTGCATGAAGAAATTTCTAAATTTTAATCCATCCTTCAAAACCCAGCTGAACTTATATCCGTTTCACTATTATTCTCTGGGTTTCTTCAGATTGTAATAGCAATATATTTATAAGTTTGTTAATATTTCTGGCCTATGCCATGAAATCAGCATTGCTAATTTATGTTTTTCCATTAGATTGTGTGTTCTCTTGAAGAGAAAAACTATATATAATAAAGTGAAAACAATTAAAGTGACACAGGATCGTGGCAATCACAGATATTTATCAATATCCAACATCCAACTTCCCTTAGTCGCAGACGTCCAAATTTTAATCCAGCACTCTATTAGCCAGAATAAAAAACTACATTTCCAACGTTTTCCACAGGCCAGTGTGATTGTGTGTTAATGTCTGGACAGTGACACATCAGGAAAAGTGATATGAAGGCTTTCAGGGAATTTTTCTAGTAGGATATTATTCTTCCACTCTGCTGCCTAGAAATCGGTGAGGATGCTGTAGTCCTAACAACCATTCTGAGCCAAGAGGTGTACTTGAGGATACCAGAGCAGGAAGGTAGGAGCTAGAAACCCTGAAGATAGCAGCAAGTTTCTGTGATATCCAAGATACTCAGCTCCAAATTTACTTTTTGAGACAGCTCATATCTTATTTTAGCCACACTAACATTGTGTGTTTTCTTCTGATACGCAAGCAGACTTAATCTTAACTAAGAGAGGAAGATACAGGGATGAGAGAACTCACTTGGCATTTCACTCTAACAAATTGCACAACTACTCAGTGTTCTCTTCTGTATAATTTTAATTCTAAGGTGTGTCAAAATTTATATTTTTAGAGTACATTGAGTTGCTTAGCTCAGAGAACCCTTTCAAAGAAAGTTCCTAACTTTCATGATGAGGCATACAGGTGTATTCTAATCAGTTGTACCAAGTATCACATGTAATTGTTTCTAATTATATTATTTCTTGAGTGTGAACATGGATGAAAGTAAAGTTGGCACACACAGAATTTTGCCTCTTCTTTTCCTGTAGGCAGCCAGTAGTATATACATTCCTATGAGTGGATTGGTAGTGCATATGGGCATCACACATGCCTCACTGATGACTTAATCATGGATGGAACTCATTGTTTAGATTCCCATATAAAATCTGTTCTTTTCAAGTATAGTTATATTGATCAACTGAAAATCTTTCTTCATGGTATAGTGGGCATTTTAGCTCTGAAATATAAAGAGAGGAATTATTTCCATTCTATCTATATCTGTATGTCATCTATGTCTAGATTTAATCTATCTACATATATTATATCTATATCTGGATGTAGATATAGATAGAAATAAATAAGTCAAGATATGCTGCTTGAGGAAGTAACTTGGGATAAATTTGTTCTGCTATAAAGAACAAAAAGAATGTGACAACATTCCTGACACAAAAGTTTTCAGTCATTGTACAACCGATAGCACAGAATGTGATCGCTGAGAAGGAGGAAACATACATGAGCTATAATCACTCATAGCCTCCTACATGGAGCCACTGGGACAATACTGAAGGATTATCAGACAAGGACCTTACTGCAGCTGTTATAAATATGCTCAAAAATTTAAAGTACAAGATAAAACAGAAAGGAAAAACAATGCAATATAACATATAAGACCATGGGGAGCAATTCTGGACTGAACAATATAAATTTCACATGAAAAAATCCATAAATGAGATTTACAGAAAATTACACTCTGCTGAAGGAAAGATCAGTAAAATTAAAAGCATATAATGAAACTATTTGAGCTGAAGCACATAGAGAAATAATAAACTGAAAAAAGAACAGAACTCTGGTGAGTTGAATGGTAGACCTCCAAAGCATATGTTCATGCCCCAGCCCCTTTAGCCTGTGAACTGAGTTTATTTGGAAAAAGCGTCCTTGTAGGTGTAATTAACTTAAGGATCTTGAGCTGAGATCATCCTCAATTTTCTGTGACGTCCCTAAATCCAATGACATGATTGTTCAAAAGTGACACAAAGGGGAGACACACATAGAAAAAGAAGAAGAGAAACCATGTAAAGATGTAGGCAGAGATGGGCAACAAGGCAAGAAATGCCGGCAGCCACCAAAAGCAGGAGAGTCATGGAAAGATTCTCTCATAGAAACTTCAGAGGGAGCATGGCCCTGTCAACACCTTGATTTCAGAATTAAGGTCTCCAGAACTATGAGAAAATATACTTTTGTTGTAGGAAGGCATCACATGTATGTTAGTGAAGTCTCATAGGGAGAGGACAGAGAGGCCTATTTGAGATTTACATATACCTATATATATATACACATAGACATATATATACATAGACACATACATACCTACATATATATGTAGATACACACATCTACATACATATATGCATATATCACACACATTATGTATATATAATTATCATATATCATATATATGTACATATTATATATATATAAAATAATGACTATTGAAGAAGTAATGACCACTGAAGAAAAAAACAACTATTATTTACGAATTGCATAACTCTAAATCCTCAGATTCAAGAAGCTCCACACACCGCATGGCATCATAATTTTAATCATAATAATCATTTTAATCACAATAAATTGGATTAAAATCAGTAATAGGCACAAATAAAAGATACATTACAAATCAGGAAACAAAGTAGGAAACACACAGATATCTCTTAGAAACAATGCAAACCCAATAACAATAGAATGAAACCTTCAAAGTGTTCAAAGACAATAAATCAATCTAGAAGTCTACATTTAGCAAAATTATCCATCATAAATGAAGACAAAATGAATAAATTTTCACTTATCAGCAGACTTGCAATAAAGGAACGCTTAAAACAAGTTCTCTGGGATAACACAGAATAATAAGACATCGAAACTGGATTTACGCTGAATAATGAAAAGCACTAGAAACAATAAATAAATGATTAAATATAAAAGATTTTCTTCTTTTGTTTTAAAATTATTCCATAAAATAATTACCTTAAAACAGAAATAATAGCAATGTATTGTGGGGTTTCTGCATAACAGATGATTGTTTAAAACAAAAAGAATGACACAGTATTTTGGAGGTTAGAGACTATGCAGATGTAAGAAAATATGACAAGAACAAAAAGGATTGGAAGGTTGGCAGGTAGAAGTGTATTATTATGCAGTGTTTTTTTTTGGAGGGGGAAGATTAGCCCTGAGCTAACATCTGCCAATCCTCCTCTTTTTCTGAGGAAGACTGGCCCTGAGCTAACATCCGTGCCCATCTCCCTCTACTTTATATGTGGGACGCCTGCCACAGCATGGCTTGCCAAGTGGTGCCATGTCTGCACCCGGGATCCTAACAGGTGAACCCCAGGCCATCAAAGCGGAACGAGCACACTTAACTGCTGTGCCACCGGGCCGGTCCCTCGTGATGTTCTTATATTACATGTGTTCTAGTAAATATTATTTGAAGGTGGATTGTAATAAGCTAATGGGATACATTGTAAAACGTAAAGGACTCACTAAAAACAATAGGAGCAGGAGCAAAATATAGTTAATAGAACAGTAGTGAGTGAAAAAGTTGAATATCAAAAAAACCCAAAATAATCCAGGAGAGAGAAAAAATGGGCAAAGTACAGATATTCAACAAAATAACTAATAATAAAAATGATAGATTTAAATGTGACAATATGAATACTTATGTTACATGAAAATGATCTAAACATCCCTATCAGAAAGTAATTACTAATAGTGGATTAAAATGCACAACTCATATACCCATTCTCTAGAAGAAATGTGCTTCAGATCTGTCACAGGTATCTTAAAAGTAAAAGGATAGAAAAATACATACTCCACAAACATTACTTATGAGAAAAACTGGAGTGACTATATTATTAATAGAGGAAGTAGACTTCAAAGCAAGAAATATTATCAGAGTTTGAGAGATATTTCATAAACATAAAAAGTTAATTTATTATGAAGACAACACTTATAACTATGAATTGCTTAAATAAATGAAGCAAAATTTGATAAAACTGAGAAGAGAAATGACAAATCCACAATTATAAATGCAGATTTCAATACTTCTTTTTAAGCAATTGAAAATAAATTTTGAGAGAAAATCAATAAGGAATTAGAAGACCTGAACAACACTATCAAATTTGACCTGATTGTTTTTCTAGAACATGGCATTAATAAAGGCAGAATGCCCATTCTTTTTAAGTATAAATAGTAGATTCCCAATAAACTGTATAATGGGTCAAAAAATACGTCTCATTAAATTTGAGAGACAATTCAGATATTCAAATGCTTTTAAATACATGAAAAAAATCACAACATATCTAAACCAGTGGGAAGGAGTTAAAGCAAGGTATAAGAGTGAAATTAATAGCTTTCAGTACTTATTTTTGAAACTAAATGAAGGTCTGAATTAAGGATCTAAAGAAAATTATACCCAATATAAGCAGAAAGAAGAAAATAATTATATGTGTAAAAATCAATGAAAAAATATAAGATAAGAAATCAAAGAATTAACAGATATTAAAAGCATAATGAGACAATACTATGACTAAAATTAGTTCGGTGAAATTGAAAATTGAGATGAAATAAACACACTTCTTGGAAGACGCATATTACCAAACCTGACTCAAATAGAAAGAGAAAATCAGATTAGCACTATTTAAAGAAATTGAATTCATAATTGTAAACCTGATACAGGCATATCAGGTCTATAGGGCTTAACTACGTGATTCTATCAAATCCTTAAGGAAGAAATTATACCAATCATATATAAAACCTTTCCAAAAATACACGATAAAGGAAGGAAAACTTTCCTGATCACTTTATGAGGCCAGCAATAGCCTGAGAGCAAAACTAATCAAAATCATTATGGTAAAATAAAAATACAGACGAGCATCGTTCATGACTATAGACATAAAAATCCTTAACAAAATATTATCAAATTGAATCTTGCAATATATACGGAGGAGAATGCACCATGACCAACTGGTATTTATTCTAGGAATGTAATACTGGCTTAACATTCAAAAATTAATGCATTTTACCATATAAATAAAATAAAGTAGAGAAAAATTAAACAACTCATTAGATTCACAGAAATCATCAAACAAAAGTAAACCATTAAGAGAAAATCTCAATAAATTAAGATAGAAGAGATATTCTCAAATTGATAAAGATTACCTATGAAAAATTTACAGCTGACATCAACTTAATGGTAAAAGTTTGAATTCTTTCTCTATAAGATTGAGAATAAAGCAACACTACCTGCTCTGGTTATTTCTATCTAATGTTAAGCTAGAGGTCTTAGCCAGTGGGATGTGACAAAAAAATAAGAAAAAAGAAAAGAAAAACCATGCATACAAATTGAAAAGGTAAAAGCAAAATTCTCTTTATTTGCAGATGAATGATTGTGTACATAGAAAATCTGAAGAAATATATAGAAAGCCAGTAAAATTACCAAGTGAATTTAGCAAGCTCAAAATACAAAAATCAATGGTATGTCTATAGATTTCCAATAAAAAAATAAAAAATGAAATGCAATATATCATTTACAATATCTTTAGAAAAGATTAAGTACTTAGTAATAAATTTAAAAAAATATGTACAAGACTGGTAAAGTGAAAGTATAAAATATTGCTGATAGGGATTAAATGAGACCAAAATTTATGTCTGTGGTTTGGAAGACACAATATTGGGATAATATTCATTATCTTAAAAATGATATATAGATTCAATATAATTTCAATTAAAATTCTAACAAGACACTGAGTAATGACAAGCTGATTGTAAAATTTATACGGAAGAGCTAAAGACCTTAAATAACTAGAATAATTTTGAAAATGAACAAGTTTGGAGGACCTACACTAGCCTATTTCAAGATATACTTTAAAGCTACAATAATCAAGACACTGTATTATTGCTATAAGACACATAGATAAGTGGCACAAAGCAGAGAGTCTAGAAATAGACGTATTATATACATATATATAATTTTTTTCAGGAAAGGTAGTTCACTAGGGAGAAATGAGAGTTTTAATTTGTTTAAATAGATGGTGTTAGCTAATTTGATGTGAACATAGAAAAAATATGAATCTCTACCTTTACCTCAAAACATACAAAAATTTACTTTGGCACAGAACATAGACCTAAACTTTAAACCTAAATTCTAAAAATTTTTTTAAAAAATGCATAAGAAAAAACATTTGAAACCTTGAGATTGGCAAAGATTTCTTAGGTAGGACCAAGTGGCATGAATTATAAAATAATAAAACTGATAAAACGAACGATATGAAAATTAAGAGAATGAAAAGGTAATTCAAAGACTAGGAGAAATATATAAATATGAGTGGTTAATCAGCACATAAAAAGGCTGTCAACCTCATTAGTCACTGGGGAAATGTTGATTAAAACCACAATGAAATACCACTACAGATATACTACAAAGGCCAAAATAAAATAAATTGATAAAACCAAGTGGTGGAGTGAATTTTAAAGAACAGATACACTCACACTTTGCTTGTAGAAATGCCAATTTCTATACCACTTTAGAAAACAGTTTGGCATTTTACTATAACACACACTATTATACGGCACAGCAATTCAATCTTTATTTATCTAAAGTAAATGAAAACATGTGTATTGGATATTTAGAGTAGCTTATTTCTCATAATAGCCTTGAATTTGAACCAAGTGAGCATCTATCAATAGTGAATTAATAAACTGCAGCCCATAAATACGATAGTATATTACAAAGCATTAAAAAGCAACAAGCTACTGATACCCACAAAAACACGGACGTATCTCAAAACATTATTGAGAGAAAAAGAAGCCAGAGAGAAAAAAAATAAAGTGTGATTCCTCTTATATGAAATTATAAGAATAAAACCCAAACTAATCTACAGTGACAAAAATCAGAGCCAAGATTGCCAAAAGTCAGGGGTTTTGAGGGGATTGACTACAAAGAGGAAAGACAATTACTTGGGTGTGTAAGAAATATTCAATGTCTTAATTATGGTGGAGGTTATACAAGTGTACATTTTGTCATAAGGCATTGAACTGAATTTTATAAATGAGTATATTTTATAAATTATAAATTATGCTAACCTAAAATTGATTAACAGTTAGTAGTACTTTGACTGAATCAGGTATCCTATGCATGTTTGCATATTGTGCTTGTGGGACAACACCATACTACTGACTTCAACGACACTCACGATTTTTATCATAATGCGTTTCAAAAGCATGTTTTTTATAAACATTTACATGACCACTTTTTGCAGTTTAATTAACGTTCCTTAATGTAGCTTTTTTCTTCAAGTCCATGCAGCCGTTTAAATAAATGATCAAATAACTGAATAACTTGCAAGTTCAAAATCACGGCAAATATCACTGGAGGGTGGGAGAGAAATGGAATAACAAAAGACAGCCCTTCCTAATTACAAAAGATGGCATTGCTTCCTCGCTGCTTATAAAAACTAGATTGTAGTTCTGCATCCCAGGCGGAAGCCTTGAGGTGGAGCAGTCGATAAGAAGCAGAGTTTCAAAGCCTTGTGCTCACCTATCATTGAAAGACAAAGCACCTAGAATAAATGGTCACAGGCTTGAGTCTCGATTTTCTTTAATTAAGTAACTCAATTAGGAAAAACTAAACCTTCCATCTAGCTTCTATTTCCCACCCCTCTTGATTTCAAATTCAGTTCATTACTCATAAGACTGGTTAACCTACTGGCTATTTTTATTTAGCTAGATTTTCTAGATAATTGATTTCCCTGTGAACATACTGCAATTAGAAGTGCACACTATTGGAGTCAAATTATTCTGTGGTGTATTTTACATGAATAGGTATGTGGTTAAGAAATTGCTTTACGTCAAAATGAACTTTATTTAACTCTTTTCTCTTTTTTAAGTGTGAATGAAGTAATCTTTAACGATTACCCTTAGGTATAAAGAATTAGTCAGTTTCCTTATGAAAGGGATAAAAGGATTTGGGGTGTATGTTTCTGTGTGCACGTGTGTGTGTGTGTGTTTCCCTACTTTAATTGTTTGCTTCCAGATAAGAAAGCCCCCCAGTGAGTTTGTAGTCCTACAAGTTATGTACTAAAATTGATTGACTAGATAATATTTCAATTATCATTTTTATGAGATTGTAAACGGAGATTCAAATAAACCATGTGTACACAGTATGTCCGCATGCGTACGCATTTTATGGATTCACACTTTTATACTGAAAGAAAGTTGTAGCACACAGCAGAGATCAAACTGCAAGTGTAACAAACAGGAAAAGCCACAAAATGCAAACCTGATCTGAAGAAAATAAATGATTGATAGTGCAATCACTGTGCAAATAGCTAAGGAGGAACCTGGGAGCAGAAGGGCATCAGGACAACGGAATGCATTAAATACAAGTGGGAGCAGTGGGTTAATGAGTGTCACCATCGTAGATCCTCACATAGGAGAAACAAGGGACCAGAATGCACAATTTCAATGAGGACCGTAAAGTATTCCCTGTGCATATATTTGTAGTGGGCATCCGGAATTGGAAATGAGCATCACAGAGAAGGTTTGCTTTAGCATATTTCATTGTTGTATATTTACAAAATAATGAAATCCTTAAACTTAGATACTTAGCTATTGAAGATAACTCAGCAATCCAAAATATATACCAGGTAGTTAACACTATTGATATCTATAATTCTTCTACTCAGCAGTATATAAACACATAAAATCAACCAAATCTCCAAAGGATAAATTCAAAAGTTAAACCTGAATTTTAACCTTACATAGAAACAGATCTTTCTTTAGTTCTGCCACAATGTAGCCAAACCAGCAGTTTTCTTTTGGGAATATTTAAAAGCAGCTTCCCATCATCAAACTTAGTATAACTAGAAAATCCGCCAAAGAGTAACACAAACATATTAAAATGCTTCTTCAGTGTTGTGGCATATAATTTGCATAATAATAGTATCTCAAGTAAGTCAACACATGTTTAGTAATAATGGAGTAAATTACGCATCACATACCCATACGAGTAACAGCAAAAATCAATAGAGTGTCAAACTAATAGGTTCTATATAGATGTGTTTGCTTTTCTCTATAGGTATAAGTCATTTCCATCATGGTTCGTTAATGGGAGGTACGAATGCTGCATTAAAAGCCCTAAGTAATCTGCCTGTGATTTATGTTAGCTATTCTACCGTCTAGTTTAATGCAATGCTTCTGATGCTAATTGCAGCTTCATGGCGCTTTCTGGTGAAGAAAAGTTCTTGTTTCTGTTACAGCCAATTCCTCTTTAGATAGTCCAACCAGTTTATTCTACTCAATCTAATCTCAGAGGCCAGATGGAGCTCAAGGGGCTATGCTGCAGGGTGAATATTACTCCGCTATCAAAGAGATTCGCAGTGTCCTGAAAAGACCACAGTTTTATATCTGCTGTGTTCTATATAAGCTGACTTAATTGAAGAAGATGGAAAGGACATAACATTGTGCAAACACCACATGCAAGGCACATTACACAAGTTCCCTCCCTCATTCCTCCAACACTCTCTGAGAACGATACTGTTCTCATTTTATAGATGAAGAAACCGAGGCCTCTGATTAAGGAAATGTGTACCACATCCATACCATGGTGGAAAACAGTATTCCCTTACTCTTACCAGTGTTATGAAGATAAATGATACACTGTTTGCAAAATTCTGAGAAAGGTGGCATTTTAAAAGAATTGATTAAAGAAAGCATTTAAACAAATTGCGTCTCATGTGGGAGACCACGCTCTTTGCCTTAGAACAGCTGTCATCAAAAATTAGATGCAGGTCATTTGAAAGGCAGAGTTCCTGTATAATTTACTTTCTTGAACATTAAGTAATGGAGCTAGCTCATCTGAATGATTCCAGTCAAAGAAAAAGAGGTTTTGAGTTTGAGATTGCTTGCTACCTGGTCTCCTTAGATAATGACTCAATCATGTGCCTGCTCACTATTTGTTCCTGTCCACTCGCCTAATCCCGGAATGACACGGTGAGATTACCTGGAAGCTGCACTGTGTACTTTCCACTTGGGAAGAAGTGCATAGAAACTACAGCTCAGGGATAACCAGAGGAGTGGCTTCAGACAAATTACACAGATTTTTGAACTTTTCCTTATCAACCACGAAATGGCTATACAATATAATGCACATGGCTGTGACGAAAATTCAATTCAGGCCTACTGTGTCTTGCCAGGCAACAGGAATATGGTGGCTAGTGATTTAATGTTACCTCTCTTCCCTTTCCCTCCCATAAAAAAAGTATACAAACTACTTTTATATTGAAATTTTTAAAAAATCATCTTTTGGTAAACTGTTGTATACATATATTGACGTCTGTAATGAATGCCTGACCACGAAACACTGCAATAGTAAATGTCAGTATTCTAGGATATCAGCCCTTTCCCCTCTTTGGAGATAACCAATGCATAACAGTCATGATCCATATGGTAGACAGTCACAGATGTAACGTTCTCCTGGGAAATTCAAATGTCAGCGTTATTAATTCAAGGCAAGAAATACCAAAAGAAGAATATTTTTATCCTGAAACAGTTAAATGCTCACGTTTTTTCTTGTCAATTAATTGACACCTGCAGTACAGATTTGTTAATATATGTGATGGATAGCCCAGTATTAAATTAACCCTGTCTCTATTGATGACTGAATCATTCCCATCACTTCTTATACCATCATTTTGTTTTCACTTTGTATTACACTTGATGGTAAGAAAAAGCAGAATATTAAATCATTTATTTTTCATTACAGTTAATACTATTAAAATGTCCATATTCAAAAGTTCAAATTATCTTCTCTGGATACTTAAAAGTGGAAATATGTTTAATAACTAAAAGTTCATTCATCTCATTCAGTACTTTTGAAATAACAAACTGACTTTTTTTATTATAAATTATCTTCTGTTAAAAGCTGTTGTTGTTTGATAATATATTTCCTTCTCCCTGTGAAACTAGCTATTTAACAACCATTAGGTTTGTTTTTGTTTGTTTTCAGTGCAATTCCAAATGGCTAACTTCAGGCTTTATAACTCCTCCGCTGCGCTCAACCTCCTGAATTCAATCTCAATTAACTTTCCTCCAAATGTTAGGACTGACACTGATTCACATATCAACTTGAGATTTAAATGCCTCTCCTTCCTTTCATCAAAGGACATTTGTGGATACAGGAGGTGTCCCTAAGTGAAACACATAGTATATCTTCAAAGATCCATACTCATTTTCTAAGATTTAATTATCTTTAATTGTCATTTACTCTTTGACTTTTGAAAATTCGTTAAAAAAATAACATACAAAGGTCTGCAGCCAAGGAAGTATGTCTATACTACTGTTCATCTTGAAACAAATCTGTCTTTCTTAAAATCATATTTAATCTTAGAACATAAAAGAATTTATTTGGGTTTAAGTGAATAGAATTGGCAGTGTGTCATCAAAGTGAAGGCAAATAGTGCATTAACTGGCAAGGAAGAATGGCCTTGTTTTCTTGAGTTATTTTCTTTGTTTCGTTTTGATTTCCTAAGAGATTTCATATGATAAACTACGTGAAATATAGTGTTCTAAGTTTTAGAGAGAAATCCCTTGATTAACCCATACCCCTTATAATTTGTTAACAAATTAGAAGACACTTCTTTCCCAATGTTTTATCTTAGATAGCAAAGATATCTAACTTAGGCAGATGTCTTCAGGTGTTATCTTAATGCAATTGTGTAATATTTACCCTGACACACGTAACGATGGATTCATCAAACAAATATTGATTGGCATCTATTAGATGTCAGGCTCTGTTCTAAACACTTGGGGGACAATTGTGAACAAGAAGCACACCCTTCTCTCCCTTTGGAGCCTATTCCATAGGAGAAGGCAAATTATTAAAGTGGACAAATAAGCACATAGTAATTTCAGACAGTGACAAATGGCATAAAAAAAATTAAACAGGTAATATGATAGAGAGTAATTAGAGGTGGGTAGTTCTTTAGAGTGATCAGGAGAGTTCTTTCAGAAGAAATACTATTTAGATTTGAATGGTGAAGTAGGATGATGCTAAATTATGTGGAAATCTTAATGGCATCTATTAGATGTCAGGCTCTGTTCTAAACACTTGGGGGACAATTGTGAACAAGAAGCACACCCTTCTCTCCCTTTGGAGCCTATTCCATAGGAGAAGGCAAATTATTAAAGCGGACAAATAAGCACATAGTAATTTCAGACAGTGACAAATGGCATAAAAAAAATTAAACAGGTAATATGATAGAGAGTAATTAGAGGTGGGTAGTTCTTTAGAGTGATCAGGAGAGTTCTTTCAGAAGAAATACTATTTAGATTTGAATGGTGAAGTAGGATGATGCTAAATTATGTGGAAATCTTAAGTAGCGGGCACAGCTAGTACAACATTCTCAATTTAGAACAAATTTGGCATGTTTATGGGAAAAGAATCTATCAGTGTATCTGGGGATTATGAGGAAGAAAGACAATGATTGAGAAGGCAGATTCTGACCACGAAGAATCTCAAGGCCCACTGAGAGCTTAGTGGGAAACTGTTGAGTGGAGCAACTGCAGGCTAGCAGTGGCATGACTAAAATTTTTTAAATCACTCTGGCTGGTTAGCGGAAAAGAAATTTGGGGTAGCAAAGAGAAAACAAGGAGAATGTTGAAGTTGCTCAGGTGAGAAAGGATTAAGGGTATTAAAGAATGAATGCCAGTAAAGACAGGAAGACAACATCTACAGACAAACCTTCAGAGAAACGGTACAGAGAAGGGCAATGGAAACTGCAAGAATATTTAGGGTCAAGAAAAAATATCTATATTTAAAATAATAAGAGACAATAGAACAGGTTACAGTTGGATGTCAATGTGTGATTTCCAATTGGCAGGGATAAATTAATGATGGGGCAGAGAAACGTGAAGACCTTGAAAACACACAGTTGAAAATTTACGCAACCCAAGTACAAAGAGGGTTGTAAAAAAGGAAGTTTGAAGTTTCCATAATTAGTCATCTGTAGACAGGCTGCTGCAGACACACCAGCTGATCTTGTCTTCAAAGGCTATTTTATAAACTCATTGCTGGCAGTATCTGAGTGACTTGGGATGTCTCACTCCGTGTTCTCAGTCAGTTGATCTCCCATGGTTAGTGTTCACCCAACTAGCAAAGTCCAGGTATGGTAATTTACCCACTCCAAGCATGACAAGAGAACAGTGCAACTTTAAGAATCTATTCTGAAATAAGTAACAAAGAAAGGTAACAGGAAGAACAAATGCACATTTCTTCATAAATATCTTCCACTAAGTCCACAATGAAGGCCAGAGCAAATTTAACCGAGACACCATTAGCAGGAGGTATGAGTAATTTCTTAACCACTCTAGGCCTTCTCTGCCGTCCCTGTCGCAGTTTCCTCAACAGCATACTAATTATAATGTATCTAAAATTTCAGACTCTTCAGCCTGCCAAGGTTCATGACATTCTGATCAGGATCCTCAGTGCATCTACAGCTACTGGCAGAGAAAGCACCAAGCTGTGTATCTGACCCAAAGCCATCTATGAGCTTTCAAACTGGTCAGCTGACCCAAAAGTTTTTCCTCTTTCAGGATGGTACTATAGACCCCATAAGTAAATAATCCATTATTTATCTTGATATTTCCAAACCCTTTAAATATCCACCATGGAAGGCATAATATCTGAAGTAGGTACAACCTCTAGAAGTGGCCTTTATTGCCATTTTTTCACTTTTTAGTAAGATTAGCCCTGAGCTAACACCTGCTGCCAATCCTGCTCTTTTTTGCTGAGGAAGACTGGCCCTGGGCTAACATCTGTGCCAATCTTTCTCTATTTTATACGTGGGATGCCTACCACAGCGTGGCTTGATAAGTGGTGTGTAGGTCCACATCTGGGAACTGAACCAGCAAACCCTGGACCTCCAAAGCTGAACACGTGAACTTAACTACTGAGCCACCACTCCAGCCTCTCCAAAATTTTTTTTGATTAAGTAGGCAAACCAATAGATGGTGACTATACTCGATGAGGAAAGTGAAGCTGAGAAGTTTTAAGTGCAGTGATGATTAATTCCCAGTTTTCCTGGAATAGTCTTGATCTCTGCCTGTTGTCCTGGCATAGTTAATAATAATGCCAATGCCTGGGCTTACACTCAAAAGAACCCATATTTTTAGGATCAGATATATGGTCTAAGTAACCTGTTTTACGTCGTATAGCTAACAGATGGCAGAGCAGGTTTAAGGCTCAGATCTAGCTTAAAACTGTATTCATTCTTCTACAGCCCAATAAATGTACAATCTCAGCTCTCTAATGTAACTCTGTAACCACAAATTCTCTAAGATACAAGGTTTAAAATGTATTAACTCCAGTGTCAATTTCTCTTTTAGATCTTCATTATTTCTACATACCATATTAGCCATATCAGCAAAACATAAATCAAGCTAACCTCAGTCATTTTTGAGAAATTTTTTCCCGTGGGAATATATCTCTGATAGTTAATTTTTTGATGAAGCTCTCAGTGGATACTTGCTTTGGAGTTAACTTTGAATTTGATCTCAATTCTATAAAACTAAATATGTGGCTACATGTTTCCGTTCAGATTTAATAGGGAAAGAATAAAACAATATATTCAACACAATTTTACTGAAAGCAAAACTTGTGTTCTATTTTTGGATGTTAATTATTTCTAATGTCCTTAATAACTAAAATCAGTTTTCCATTTGTCTCCTCTCTAAGGTAAATCTTGGAGTGAGAGTTTATTTCTGAGCGTTTACAAGTCTCTCTTGTTTTGTTACCTTACCTAATTTATGAGCAGGAGCATGAACCTGTAGTCTTCTATATCAAAATATGATTTTTTGAAGTTTATACCTCTTTCTAAATCATCAAAAGAACAGACAAATTCAAATTCTACATATGGAAGCAGCTAGAACTTTTACAACAACAAATGATTAGGTTGAAGTTAGTATCACATTTCTTAAACACATAATGAAAGTGTGATATTTTATCTGACACAATTAGCTTCCTGCATGTCAGTTTATCCTAATTAACTTGGGTGAGTTTGACAGATATCAGCATCCTTTGTCTTTGTGCCCTTGTTATATTCTGGCACATTAAATTTAGTCTTAAAACTTAAAAAACATGCCACCAAATCTCTGGTAAACTCAAGCCTCTCTGGAGCAGTGAAATGACAGTCACAATCTCCTTCATTAAGAAGAAAATACTTAGAGGATAAAAATATGGAAATTTAACCAATTTTTCATTGAATATTTTTGCATGAATAATCTATCCAGTAACTTTCAAGAAACCACATTTCTGATGATTTCAATATAATGGTGATACAGTTTTACCTTTATGATCACACAGTAGAAAAAGGAAGAAAAAGTACAAGTGACAGAACCTATTTCTGGGCCTCTCTTTGCATAGACAGGGTACGAAGAAAATAACAAACTTTAAAAACTGTCTCCAATAATAAATATAATTCAATATTTCTATAAAGTTATGTTAAATAATTAAACATGGGGCCAGTCCTGTGGCCTAGTGGTTAAGTTCGGTGCACTCCACTTTGGCAGCCTGGTTTCCGTTCCTGGGCGCAGACCTGCATCACTCATTGACGTCCATGCTGTGGCAGCAACCCACATACTAAATAGAGGAAGACTGGCACAGGTGCTAGCTCAGGGCTAATCTTCCTCAAGCAAAAAGAGGAAGATTGGCAACATATGTTAGTTCAAGGCCAATCTTCTTCAGCAAAAATAAATAAATAAATAAATAAACAAATTATTTTTTCAAATTTTAAATATATTTTTATAAACAATGAACAATTTTTTGTCAGTGATATAGAAATTAACCAAAGAAACCATTAAGAAGAATTACCCCTAAAAGTTGATCAAGCTCTATTATTGCTATTATTTTTCTCAAAAATTTCCACATAATTTTAGTGAAAGTTTTCATACAGCAATGGATCCCAAGAAGAACAACTGATAAGACCAACTGAAGCTATTTGTCAAGTGTGTTTACCCAATATGGTGCTCTATGTATGTTTTTCTTTTCTTTAATTAACTAATTTTTTGTGTGTATGAAATCAAAATCTAGACATTAGAGAAATAGAATTATCACATTTTGGGAGGCTTTTGCAAAGAGCCAGGTTCCTGAATTCCTAGAATAACCTGGAGAAAATAGCTTGCAACTTTTAATTACTGATGATACCTCTGTGAGTACCACATTCATGGGCTATCTGCTAAGGGGATAAAATCATGGTAGAGGAGTGACTCCGCCACTGATGAGATTAAGATGATAAAACTTCACCAAAAATTAGAATTAGACAATGGTCTTCAGAAATGTTGTTCTCTGCTTATTAATTGATATAGAAACACAGCTATAGATTGGGGTATTTTTTACTTACCTTAATTTCTATGGAAATTTTTTTGTTTGTTGACTCTACATTAAAGTTTGAAACTTGTAATAATTTTGTTTATAATTTAAACACTACTATATGAGTAAAACTATTCACTCCTTGATCCAAATGTTATAGTGCTTAAGAAATGCATGTACTTCTTTTCAATTTAATTCTATTTAACTTGTCTATGGAAATTTAATTCAGAAAAACAACTTAAACTTTCCCACTTGAAAAAGAAAAAAAAATTATTGTTTTATGCAGATGTTCTATTTCTGAAATGACAATGGGTGAGTTTAGATAGCTATTGAGATATCCACTGACCTAGGCATTCTGATGTACCCTAACAAATCTGCCAATTCATATAACTATAAGATAACTGTAATTCTACTTTACTATGAATAATAAAAATGTCTATTAATTTATTCTAGAGAGGACTAGCTTTACTTTTCAGAAGAACACAAGACACTCTTCTAGACGTTATTCTTTATGTTCAACTAAATAGCTCGATTTAAACAGTTTGTTCTTGTTAATTTCTATTTTAAAAGGGGCGTATCTTATACACCTGGTAGAATAACAAAAAACAATTAAATGGCAGCTACAAACTCTGGCACAGAACATGGGCCAACTGGGATTCTCATACATTCCTGGTTGCATAGCCACTTTGAAAAACAGATTGGCATTTGTAAAGGTAAACATACATTTATATTACCCACTTATACCAATCACAGATAACTACTTAAAGAGCTAAAAGCTATGTTCACACAAAAACCTGAACATGAATGTTCATAAGTAACTTTGTCCCTAATAACCAAAAACTAGAGACAATCCAAATATCTTTCATCTGGTAAATGGATAAACAAACTATCAATGTAAAGGAATGAACCACGAAAATGTGCAATAGAATGGATTAATCTCAGATGAAAGAATCCTTACTCAAAAAGCTGTATTCTAAATAGTTCCATTTATATGACATTCTAGAAAAGGCGAATGTATACAAATAGGAAACTCATCAGTGGTGGCATGGGGCTAGAAGTGGCAGGAGGGAATGACCCTTAAATGGTAGTGTGAGGAAATCCTTTTGAGTAATGGACCATTTCTATATCTTGGTTATGATGATAATTATATGATTGCATATGATTTAAAACTTAAAACTCCACATCAAAAAAGTGAATTTTACTACATGCTCAGTATAACTCAATATACTATAGGCTCGATGAAACCCAATAAAAATATATATAATTTAATCATCTATCATTCTTTTTATAACCTCATATTGTTTTCCCTATTGTAGGAGAGGTTTCTATTGCTTTAAGCAAGTTGCCAAATAAACAACTATTTTATAAGAATTACTGATAATTATATTGGAACAGAATGCCATTTAAAGACTATTTCTATTACTCTCAAAAGTTAACTTTTGAATGATTACAAGCAAAATGTTGGAAATCATGTTGATTTTATTACATTATGTTAATCAAACAAGCAAATTTTCCCTATAGAACAAGCAGAAATAACTTTCTTGTGTGGGAACAAAAATCTGCAATTTACTAACAGTGCCAGTTACCATTTGTAAGAGCTTGTTTTATTTTTAGATTATTATTTTAAAAAATGAAGCACAAAGATATTTTCCTAAAATGAAGACAAAAAATGGAAATTATACTCACACTACTCAATGTCATTCATTTTATTAGACTTTGTTTTGTATTCATTAAAATAACTGACTTTTCCTGGGATTGAGGATATTTTATGTGGGGGCTTTGTCTCTTTTAAAATAGTTTTGTTTGAAGTGATTTCATTTCTGTGAAAGAAGGGAAAGCAGAGATAATTACAGCAGTATGCTTTACAAGCTCATGGGGTTTCAACTTTTCCATAGTTACTTCTTGAATTAGTTCTCTTATAAAAATAAAACCCTTCACAGCTCATTGTCACTGGTGTTATTGCCTTAAAATGAATCACTTCTCATCTTTTCTTCTTAATATTTGACAAGGCACAACCATGTTTTTTTTTAATGCTTTTCAGATAAAACTTTAAAATATCCTATTAAAAAAGCAACTTTTTTCAACAGAAGAAAGGTAAGCCAATTGTCTCCCAAACTGGGAAAGTGAAAATGGATTAAATAAACTTCACAAGAAAAGTCTTAATGATTAATCAATTTATTTTTTGTGTGTTAGATTTTCCTAATTATCTCAATGAACTAAAGCAGAACCATTCCTAACTGAATAATCTATCACCTCTTGAGAATTTATCAATTGTAAATTAATAAGTACATATTAGTTTTTAATATGGAACATATCAGAACAAATAAAGTGTGAAAATGTTGTTTCCAGAATCGAAATTTCAATAAATATAATACATTTATCATTTTATTATGAGATTATGGGCTAAATATCACATTATATTTAAAGAAGAGTTAATTATTTTGCCTGGCTTATTATTAACCATATCTTTCTCTCTACTCCTTTAAAATTTGAGACAAGCTTTTCATTAAAAAAAAAAGCATAGTCAATAATTGCATGTCTCCTGGGGTCTCATTAAGACCACAGGAAAGATCGTGATATAAGACTAGTATGCCTTCTCCCCGTATTCTCTTTGTATAATAGGTTGAATTGCGTTTCCCTCAAAAAATGGTATGCTGAAGTCCTGATGACTAGTACTTCAGAATGTGATCTTATTTGGAAATAGGGCTGTTGCAGATGCCACTAGCTAAGTTGTGGTCATGCTGAGGTAGGGTGGGCCCTTAATCCAATGATTGGTGTCTGTATAAGAAGATGATCATCTAAAGACAGAAGCACACAGGGAAATTCCAGGCAGAGACTGAAATAATACATCTACAAACCAAGGACACCAGCGATTGATGGCCACCCCCAGAAGCTAAAGGGCAAGGAAAGATTCTCCCCTGCACGTTTTAGAGGGAGCATAGCCTTGCTAACAGCTTGAGTTTGGACTTCTAGCCTCCAGAACTATGAAATGATAAATTTCTGTTGTTTTTAGCCACCACCCAGTTTGCAATATTTGTTACAGCAGCCCTAGGAAACCAACACACTTCAGAAACAGAACTCCCTTCTTGGTGTTGACCGGGAAGTCATAATCAGTCAGAGGCAACATTTCCCAGGGTTCCTTGCAAGTTAGGTCCACACCGCAATCTTTCTAATGCAGTCATTTGCCTGCCTCTTTGTTTCTCCTTTCCATGGTCTGTCATACAGATATGGGGCTTCAAAATAACTCAGTTAAAAGGCAATGTCTGATGACGAGATAAAGAAACTGGTATGGTGATAAAATGGACATATACATTCCTAACATTTTTTTTCATCTTCAGAACACTGCTGAAGAGCAGCACTAAATAATCCTTCAGTACTGAATATGCATAGCCTATGTGTAGAGGAATGCTTTCTTTAAGACAGGGAATTAACTCTACAGGATTTATACACACACACACGCACACAAACACACATGCACACACACACACACACAGTACTTGACACATAAAGAAATCCATAGATTAATTACAACAAACCATAGTTTTGACAATTTTTTCCCTGGCTTATCTATATCCACATGAGTCAACTAAATTTGTTGTTTATATAATTGAGTTTTTATAAAATAAAACACATTAAACCAGATAGAGAAGAAGAACAGGGCATAATTTCTATTTCCTTATTTTCTCTCAAGGCCCAGGCAGAAGATAGAAGATAGAGGGGTTTACCTGCTGTTGGTTTATCTACTTTGTCTTACATATGTATACAAGTTTATTAAACCACACCATTCTCATATCTGGGTCTTATTGACTAGCAAAATTTGAATTTTTATTCTTTATTCACATTTATTATTTAAATTCTTAAACCTAGCAGTAGCCAAGTTCCCATTATTTAAGGAGATGATCAAAGTTCCAAGAGGAAATTTTCTATTCTGAGGTTTCCATCAGCTTCATTTACTTTTCAATTCTGATCCAGAAAAGCTGATAATCAAAAGTAGAATGTTAGGAAATATCTAAAATAGTATTGAAAAGAGTGCAGATCTTAGCACTGGGAGACCTGAATTCAAAGTTCACTCAATAACTAAGTAAACTTAGATAACCCTCAGTTTCTTCGCCCAAAATAGAAAAATGACATCTACCAAACAGGTCTTGTTAAAAGTGAAGTGAGATACGGATTACAAAATGCCTGGCATACAGCGGTTGCTCCATTCATGTTAATTCCTCAGTCGACTAATCTTAAGACCATGTTTATGTTAGACGATGATTTCTCTCAATGACACAGCACTGTTCAGGCCTCCTGAGAGGAATCTCCAATTATGTCACCGTTTATGGGTCCCAGCATTCCCCCATGGCTTCTGCTTACTTAATATTGGGATCCCCATTATTATTCATTGATTATTTTATCAATGAATGTGTGATCCTTTATGCCAGTAATTCATAATGTTCAAATATGTAGCAGAAGGATCTCATGGCTAGTAATGCTATGCAATAAAAAGGAAACTTCTTTCATGATCCTGTCCACTTCAATTATTTGAAATTTCTTTCCAGCAGCTACAGTCAATGCTCTTGGCCAAATCATCTAGGATGCCCTTAAGGGTTCTCTGTACCCGAGGCGCAGATGCTTAGATGCCCCAAGAGGTAACTGTGTCTGGAATTTCAGGCCCCCATCCCCCACAGTTGACTGGTGTAGGATTGTGAAAGCTCAGCTCCTTCACCTCAGTGGAGAACAACATTTGTAGGGATTTCTGTGATTCTGACCCCTGCTTTATCAGCAAAAACTACCATTTCACCTGATTGGCTTCATCCCCTTTCTCCATCCTACTTTCCCCTAGTCCCTTACCAGATTCTCTTTGGAGTATTTTCTTAATAAGTCACTTCCAAAGGAATCCTTGTCTCGGATTCTACTCCATTGAAACCATTAGACACTATTAAGGCTTTTAAAAAACTATGATCTAACAACATGTTTAAAGAAAAATGTTCTCTCTGCACTATAAGCCATAACCAAACCACTCTAAGATACATCTTTCTGCAAAATCTCTGTGATTCCACATCTATTCACTAAAATATGTGAGCAGAATACTTATAAAAATTGTCCATAAATGTGTGCTTGGTGTAAATGACATGATTTTACTTCACAAGGGAGTATCTCATTATTATTAGCTACTGGCAAAGGCAACACAAATTATATTCACCTCACAATTACACATTTATATGACTAATTTAACCCCACTAAAAGTTCCTAGAGGCCTTGTTTACATTTATTTACTTACTGCCTTTACAAACGAGCTAGCTCTACCTTCTCTATTTTCTCATTCTTTTGTGTTACTTTCTTTACCCCATACGGTGTAAATATTTACTAGATGCATGCCAGATGAAAAGCTGTTGCATAAGGATTTATGTATATGGATTCATTTATAAACGTAAAATGAATATAAGCCATTCAATAAGAGTATTCTAAAATGTATCAAAACATTAACAAAAATTTATCCATACAAATTTTAAATTATTTTTCTCCATTTTTCCTTTTTCACAAACTATTCTTACATAACGGGACAGAAGACTTAAACTGTTAGATATTCAAAACAAATATAACTCCTATTTCAATAAAGTGATTTTCTCTAAGCATATTCAGATCTCTCCCATTGTAAGACGGACGTTTGACCTAAGGCACACATTTAATTACTCTCTAACAGCTCCGTAGTCATGCATCATTTAACGATGGGACACAGTCTGAGAAATGTCTCCCTAGGGAATCCTGTTGTTGGAGGAACATCAGAGAGTGCATTTACACATACCTGGATGATATAGTTTACTATGCACCTAGACTATATGGTACTAATCTTACAGGACCACTGTTGTATATGTGATTCGTCGTTGACCAAAATATCATTATGCAGCTCATACCTGTATTGTCTTTTACCAAAATTTCTCAAAGAATTCTAATTGCTTTCTCCACTCCTTTATTGCTAATTGACTAGATGACATCTATATCTACCATCACCTGGTTGGCGTCCTCATTAAGTCTAACGACAATAATGATGCTAACTAATATTTATGAATGCTTACTATATTCTAGGTATCTTTTAAACACATTGTATATTTAAATTTTTAAAATCTTCCCAATAGCCCTACGAGTTAAGTACTACTAAAATTTGGAAACTGAGTATAGAGAATTTAGATAACTTGTTTCAAGTCACACAGTCAATAAGTGAATGAACAGAATTTTAAGCACAGGTGGTCAACTCCAGAATCCAATATCTTAACCATTATGTCACACTGCCTCTCAGTTACACACATTAGTGAAATAATTGTATCCTTTAAATAGGGAGGAGATTCTATTTGGCTGGTGATTCACAGGAATGGATAATATTTTATTTTATGATGTACATTCTCTAAACTTTACATGGATGTAAACATTTTTTACATATGATAAATTTTTAAAAATAGCCTCATCACAGTGCAACTTAAGGATCATCTCCAAGAGTCTAACTGGTTCCCTTGCTTTTGGTTTATATTTTGTCTGAAAGGGAGCTTATTAAAATTTTCCACGTGGAAATTTTTACTCATCACTTGTGAAACTCTCGTTTTACTTTTCTAGGAGTGCTGTCACTCCTAAGGCCATTACATTTTCCTCAATTAGTGCAATGTACAAGTTCTGGGTCTTTCTGTAATTGTGTCTCAGTAGACATCAGTAGGATGAACACCAACCCTCAGCAAAATACCGCATTCCAGAGAAGTTTCTAGGTGGGTAACATTCCAATGCAATTCTAAATGATATCTAGACATTACCCACATTACCTCCTGCCTTTTAAAGGTAGGAAGCTTTAGGATTTGAAGGTAGTAGGACTCTTCAGCAGACTAAACAGGAGTAGCTCACTAGGCATTTAGTGTCTATTAACAAACACATGTAGCAAACATTGAATGACTTTCAGCAAATGGCCAGATATTCTGATAGATTTTTATTACTTTCTCTAGAGAGACAAAATTATGGATAAATTTTGAAATCCAGTTAGAACTTCCTTGTGCCTTATTTGGCTTAACAGCAACAATGTATCTATGAAAACATATGAATTAACCACAAGTGAACAGAATTGCTAATCAGAGGAATTTTAAGCTGTGCTTTTCTGATAATACATCTGTGAACTATCTTCTAGAGAATGTGCTGTAATCTCAGCATAACTTGCTTAAGAAAAATGGCAACAATACATTGTTCCACCTGTTCCAGAGTGTAGGTGAAACATTGTATGCCAGTAACACACATCTTAGGCAGCATTTGGGAATTTTCTTAAAGTTCTATCATCATTGTTTTTCAAGGGAGAAGTCCCAGTTAAGATTCACCAGCAAAGAGTGGACTGAACTTTATGTTTGAAATTACAGCCTTTTATTATTAATATCATTATTTTTTAAGTGCAGTAACATTGGATTATAACAATATATAGCTTTCAGATGTACATCATAATATATTTCAAATTCTGTATAGATTACATCATGTTCACCAGCCAAAAACTAATTATAGTCCATCCCCTCACATGTGAGCCTAATCACCCCTTTTGGCCTCCCCCCCCCCTTCCCCTATGGTAACCACCAATCCAGTCTCTATTGCTATGTGTTTGTTAGTCGTTGTTTTTATCTTCTACTTATGAATGAGATCATACGGTATTTGACTTTCTCCCTCCGACTTATTTCACTCAGCCGAATACCCTCAAGGACCATCCATGTTGCCACAAATGGCCAGATTTCATAATTTCTTAGGGCTGAGTAGTATTCCTTTGTGTGTATATACCACATCTTCTTTATCCATTCATCCCTTGATGGACACCTAGGTCACTTCCAAGTCTTGGCTATTGTGTATAATGCTGCAATGAACATAGGGGTGCGTTTTCAAGTTCTTTGGATAAATACCCAGCAGTGGGATAGCTGGATCATATGGGAGATCTATCCTTAATTTTCTGAGGATACTCCATGCTGCTTTCCATAGTGGCTGCACCACTTTGCACTCCCACCAGCGGTATACAAGGGTTCCCTTCTCTCCACATCCTCTCCAACACTTGTTTCCTTTCTTCTTAATTATAGCCATTCTGACTGACTTTATAAATGCTTTCCCCATTTCTCTCCTACAATGAACCCTTTCCTGCTCCTATTGTAAATTGAGAAACTCACTATAAAATTTTGATTTTTCTATTTTAACATTGGTATCCAGAAAGAGAGGTAGTACCCCCTCAGCCTGGAATTCTGTTCTCTTCAATATTCATAGAACCAGCTCTTTTCGACCATTTACACGTCAGCTTAATAATTACTTCCTTGAAAAGGCCTTCCTTTACCACTCACATTTCTAATTTGTGTTTCTTCATTAGGATTTAAGTTCTACGAGAGCCGGAACTTATTCATCTTTATATGATACCTTCAGTGACTGTCTAGAATAATGTTTGGCACAAAATACTTGCTCAGCATTGATTTGGAGACTGGATGAATCACCGGAAGTACATTTTTTAAAGCATGGCATTGAAATCTGAATTCTCAAACAGTTATGAAATAATGAAATAACATTGATCAGTTTGCCTTTCTCAAAAGATATTGATTAGGTAAATGAAACACTACAAATGGCATTTACTGTGAAGATTGAGAAAGGACTCTGACAACTACATGTAAGGATGCTGGATTGCCAGGATTCTAAAAATAATCTAAAAAGATGTTGTTCAGAGTTTTATCTCAAGTCTTCAAATAACTATATTATTTAAAGATCTTATTTTTTTCAATTTTAAACCTTAATTAAAATATACATTACCACCAACAGATAAGAGATTCAAGTCTAAATTTGTACAGCACAGGATATAAGATCTAACCTTAACATGTTAGTGTCTATGAAAAAAAAGATCAGGTTTTCTAGTGCTAATGAAAATGCTATGGAATTAAAAGTAATTGGGTATTTCTATTTTCAATTTTTTTAAGATTTCCGATTTAAAATATAATCCCCTATACTACACACAGTTGTGTAAAGTAATATGCTTATAGCTTCATTTAATGAACTCAAAATAGTGATTATGATTTGGCAATCAGATTTTCTTACGCTCAGTCTATTTTTATGACCTGCTTGGCAAATGCCTAGGAATTTAGGTTCTGAGCCCAAAAGTTAAAACCCTTGCTAAGAAAGGAATTATTTCCTTGTCCTACATTTTATACGATATCTTCATTTTCCATGAAGTCAATGAATAAATCACTATTTAACCATGCAGAAAAGTGCTTATTACTCTTCTCTTTAGCTTGACAGAATTTAATAAAAAAATAAAACAATGCACAACATACTCCTTTTGGCTACGACTTCATTTTCAGACACAGCACCTTTGACATGAAGATTACAGTAAGGACTTGATTGAATTCTATGGCTAGGAATTTTTTTAAAAAAATTTTAATTTGCTTTACTTAGTTTCTATCAGAAGGAATGAACTATGTCACTCTGTTCTTCCAATAACTTATATAACACATAATTTCTGCCCATAGTTGCACTACAGTGTAGGCAGGCTCAAAATCAGCATATGATGAAGCTCAGTTTACTCTCCTGAAAAATCTTCCTGCTAAAGAAAGACTTACCCCTGTATTTTCAAAAGATCTTGTTCACCTTGACAACCCCAAAGATTCCCTTTCTGGACTCCTGATTTCAGCCTGGTTAGAGGAGCACAAAAGCATAAATTTGCTGTAAGTACCACTACTTTCTTCATCAACCACTGATGAATATTCTTAATCCTATCCAGTTTGAACAAATAAGGGGAACATTATACCTGGGAGCATGGTAGAGGTCTTTATGTAAAGGGTGATTAAGGATACCATTTTGAAGAATTCGTCAAATGAATCTTGGACATCCTCTGTTCCCTAGGCTGAAGTTATTAATTACAATCCCAGAGGATTCTCAATCCTGAGAATTTGGTGTCCCCACTGCTCCACCCTGCCTCTCCCCCATTTCTAAAAGACACTGCATGTCCCTGCTGTCACACAGGAGCCTCCTTGGCTTGGATCCTGCCCCTTACTAAGTTCTAGGAAGAATCTTCTCACCTCTAACGGAAGCTCTACTTGTACTCTGTTACTTGCAGGCTGTCATCCTGCTCTGAAATTCACTTCTGCTTTTATTGTGTTTGGTGAAGCCTATTAACATGCCCTACTCACTGCCCCCTAGACCAGATGCCACTGGCTGTTGTCACTGACACAGATCAAGACCCAGTTCACTATGTCCCTTGGGGTTAGGAAAAATACAGTTGGTCTTTGAGAGACCAGCACTTAGTTATCCTATATTCCTGATATTAGTTCTGCCTGCTCTCAGCATCCTTCCCTTCTTTATGGCCTGATAGTTGGGTTGAGTACTCAGTACTTTGGTAGATTATCCTACTACAGTTGGGACAGATTTTAAGACAGATGCTTTTAAATTTCAGGATAAGAAAATAATGCTTTTTTTGATACGCAGTGAAAAGTCATTGTAAAACTTTGGAGAGGGCAGTAAAATGATTAAAGACACTCTTGAAGAAAGTTAATGAATAGTGTGACTTTGCTGAAGGGAAAATGGAAGCAGGAACCCTTTTGAGATGTTCCAATTGAGGGAAAAAAAGTGCTTTAACAACCATAAAAAACAGTGACTAGTAAAGAGGACTTTATCACTTTATATCCTTTTATGGAACATTTCAAAGAAACAAATTTACACAAGTATTTCAGCCAAGAGACTTTTTTAAAATTTTCTTTTATTATGGTAATACCACTTATCCTCTTAATAAATGTTGTGTACATTACACTATTGTTAACTGTAGGCACAATGTCGCACAGTGACTCTTTAGAACACATTCATCTGGCATAATTGAAGCTTTATGCCCGTTGATTAGCAGTTTCCCATTTCCTCCTTCCCACCAGCACCTGGCAACTACCATTCTCATCTCTGATTCTATGATTTTGACTATTTTAAGCACCTCATATAAGTGGAATCATGTAGTCTTTGTCCTTCTGTGGCTAGCTTATTTTGCTTAATAAAATGTTTTCAGAGTTCATCCATGTTGTCACATAATGCAGGATTTCCTTCTTTTTTTTTTAAGGCTGAATAATATTTCATTGTATGTATATATCACATTTTCTTTATCGATTCATCTGTTCATTGACATTTAGACTGTTTCCACATCTTGGCTACATAATATATATAAAATAATATATAATAGTGCTGCAATGAACGATGACTTTCTGTTTGAAATCCTGATTTCAATTATTTTGGATAAATACCCATAAGAAAGATTGCTGGATCATAGTTCTATTTTTAATTTTTGAGAAAACTCTATACTGTTTTTCATAGTGGCTGCACGATTGTGCATTCCCACCAACCATTTACAAGGGGTCCCTTTTCTCCACACCCTCATCAACACTCATTGTCTTTTATTTTTTTGATAACAGCCATCCTAACAGGTTAGATATCCTAACATATCTCATGGTGGTTTTGATTTGCATTTTCCTGATGATTAGTGATATTGAGCATATTTTTACATACCCATTTGTTATTTGCATGTCTTTGGAAAAACGTCTATTCAAGTCTTAGCGCATTTTTAAAAAACTTTCTTTTTTTAGAGAAGTTTTAGGTTTACAATGAAATTGAGAAGAAAGTACCTAGATTTCCGATATAGCCCTTACCCTATACATGTGTAGCCTCCCCCATTATCAACATCACTCACTAGAATGATATATTTTTCACCAAGGATAAATCTACATTGACACATCATAATCACCCAAAGTTATGGGTCTAGAAAATGTATAATGACATATATTCATCATAACAATATAATACAGAGTATTTACATTGCCCTAAAGACTGTCTGTGCTCTGCTTATACATCTCCTCCCCATCCCCAGCAGCTACTGATCTTTTTATTGTCTCCATAGTTTTGCCTTTTCCAGAATGTCAGATAGTCAGAATCACATAGTATGTAGCTTTTCAGATTGGCTTCTTTCACTTAGTAATACGCATTTAAGATTCCTCTATGTATTTTTTCATCTTTAGTCCATTTTTTTAATTGGAAAATTAGTTGTTTCGCTATTGCATTGTAGAAGTTCCTTATATATTTTTGAAATTAACTCCTTATCTGATATATGGGTTACAAATATTTTCTCCCATTCCATAAGTTGCCTTTGAACTCTGTTGTTTCCTTTGAAGTGCAGAAACTTCTCAATTTGATGTACTCACATGCGTCTAATTTTGCTTTTATTGCATGTGCTTTTGGTGTCATATTCGTAAACATTACCAAGACCAATGTGACAAAGTTTTTCCTCTATTATTTTTCTAGGAATTTTATAGTTTGAGGTCCTATGTTTAAGTCTAATCCATTTTGAGTTATTTTTTGAGTATGGCATAACATGGGTCCCAATTCATTCTTTTGCAAATGGACGTCCAATTCTCCCAACACCATTTGTTGAAGAGATTTTTCTTTTCCCAATTGTGCATTCTTGGAACCCTTGTTGAAGATCAATTGACCACATAGGCATGGATTTATTTCTGGGCTCTCTATTTTGCTCGACTGGTTTATGTGTCTTTCTTTATGCCAGTATCATACTGTTTTAAGTACCATTTTTTTGTAATATATTTAAAATCAGGAATGTGATGCCCTCAGTTTGTAGTTTTTCAAGATAGCTTTGGATACTCCAGGTCTTTTGTGTTTCTACATGAGTTTTAAAATTTCTTTTCCATTTCTGTAAAAAAAGTCATTGAGATTTTGATAGTAATCATATTCAATCTATAGATAGCTTAGGGTATTATGGACATTTTAACAATATTAAGACTTCTAATGTGTGAACAAGAGATGTCTTTCCATTTATTTCTTCTTTAATTCCTTTCATTACATTTTGTCATTTTCAGTTTACTATTCTTTCACCTCCTTAGTTTTTTATTCTTAAGTATTTTATTCTTGGTTATTGTAAGTGGGATTGTATTCTTAATTTCCTTTTCAAAAAATACATTGTTTGTATATAGAAACGCAAATGAATTTTGTATTTGATTTTTTTTGTCCCGACACTTTATTGAGTTATTTTATTAGTTTAATGAGATTATTTTCTGTGTCTGTGTGTGTGTGAGTGTGGAATCTTTAGGGTTTTCTGCACATAAGATCATACCATCCAACAGAGTTGATTTTCCTACTTCCTATCTGATTTAGATGCCTTTTACTTCATTTTCTTGCCTACTTGCTCTGGATAGGACTTCTTATACTATGTTGAATTGTTCAACC
Source organism: Equus przewalskii (assembly GCF_037783145.1). NCBI lineage: Eukaryota > Metazoa > Chordata > Mammalia > Perissodactyla > Equidae > Equus > Equus przewalskii. Next base: position 33,558,320 of record NC_091850.1, read on the forward strand.
GTCAAGAGTGGGGATCCTTGCCTTCTTCCTGATTTTAGAGGAAAATCTTTCAGTTTTTCATAGTTGAGTCTTACGTTAGCTTTAGGTTTCTCATACATGGCCTTTACATTGTTGAGGTACACTGATTTTATACCTAGTTTGTTGAGAGTTTTTATCATGAAATGATCGTTGAAATGATCATGTGGTTTTTTTCCCTTCATTGTGTTAATGTGGCTTATTACATTAATTGATGAGCATATGTTGAACCATCCTTGCATCCCAGAGATAAATCTCACTTGATCATGTTGTACGATCCTTGAAATGTATTGCTGAATTCAGTTTGCTAGTATTTTGCTGAGGATTTTTGCATCAATATTCATCAGAGATATTGGCCTGTAGTTGTTTTTCACTGTGGCATCTTTGTCCAGCTTTGATATCGGGGTAATGCTGGCCTAATATAATGAGCTTGGAAATTTACTCTCCTCTTCAATTTTTGGAAGAGTTTGAGAAGTGTTATCATTAATTCTTTTTTAAATGTTTAGTAGAATTCACCAGTGAAACCATCTGGCCCAGGCTTTTCTTTATCTGGAGATTTTTGCTTATTGATTCAATATCCATATGAGTTATATGTCTGTTCAGACTTTCTGGTTCTTCATTATTCAGTTTTGGTAGGTTATATGTTCCTAGGAATTAATTCCTTTCTTCTAGGTTATCCATTTGTTGGCATATAACTGTTCATAATAATTTCTTAGGATCCTTTTTAGTTTTGTGCCATTATTTGTAATGTCTCCTCTTTTATTTCTCATTTTATTTATGTGAGTCTCCTGTCTTTGTTAGTCTAGCTAAAGTTTTGTCAACTTTATCTTTTGAAGAAACTCACTGCTAGTTTTATTGATTTTTTTCTATTCTTTATTTAATTCTCCACAAATCTTTATTATTTCCTTCCTTCTGCTAACTTTTGGTTTAGTTTTTTTTTCTAGGTTCTTGAGGTATGAATGTAAGCTGTCTACTTGAGATTTTTCTTCTTTTCAAGTGTTCACTGCTACAAACTTCCATCTCATTACTGCTTTTGCTGCATCCCATAAATTTAGAAGTTTCTTCATTTGTCTCAAAATATTTCTTAATTTCCTTTTTGATTTCTTCTTTGACCATTGGTTGTCAAAAGTATGTTGTTTAATTTTCACATATTTGTGAATTTACCAGTTTTCCTCTGCTGTTGGTTTCACTCTATTGTAGTCAGAAAAGATACTATTATTGCAATCTTATTAAATTTAAGACTTGTTTTGTGACCTGTCATTTGATCTTCTCCTCGATAAATATCCATGTGCTCTGAATAAGAATGCATATTCTGCTGCTGTTGGAGGCAATGTTCTGTAAATGTTTTTTAGATCCATTTGATCTATAACATTATTCACATCCACTTTTTCTTTGTTGATTTTCTGTATGGTTCACTTGTCCATTATTGAAAATGGGGTATTGAAGTCTTACACTATTATTGTATTATTTTCTGTTACTCTCTTTTTTCTTTCAATGTTTGATGTTGGGTGCATATATATTTATAATTGTTATTTTTATACATTTTAATAAATTCTATACATTTGTATATTTATAATATCTTCTTATTGAATTTATCCTTTTATTATTACATAATGTTCTTTTATTGTCTCTGTGACAGTTTTTAACTTACGGTCTTTTTTGTCTGATATAATCATTTCTGTTCTCTTTGGGGTACCAGTTGCATGGAATAACTTTTCCTATCCTTTCACTTTCAGCCTATGTGTGTCTTTGAATCTTGTCATTTCTTGTAGGCAGCATATAGTTCGATATTCTTTTTTATTCATTCAGTCACTCTATGTCTTTTGATTGGTGAACTTAATCTGTTTGCAGTAAAAGCAATTATTGATAGGGAGAAGTTACTATTGCTATTTTGTTAATCGTTTTCTGTTTGTCTTGTTATTTTGTTCCTCTTTTCCTCTGGCTCTCTTAGTGTTTCACTGATTTTCTGTATTGATATGCTTCGATTACTTTCTCTCTCTCTTTTGTGTAACATCTATAGGATTTGTTTTGTGGTTAGCATGGAGTTTACTTAAATTATCTTGTAGTTAGAACAGTCTATTTTAAGCTGATAACAACTTAAACTCAATCACATGAAATATATGTTTTACCCACAACTAGAACATACAACTATGTACTGGGGGGATTTGGGGAGAAAAAATCAGAAAGGAAAAAAAGATTGGCAACAGTTGTTAGCTCAGGTGCCAATCTTTAAAGAAAAATTATATATATATATCTTTTTACTTCTGCCCCCCAAACTTTGTGTTATTAATGTCCTAATTTGTCTACACTTATTGTACATCCATTAACATATTTTTAGTTATAGTTATTTTTTACACTTTTGTCTTTTAACTTTTATACCAAAATTCAAAGTGATTTACCCACCACTATTATAATAACACAATAATACAATATCCTGTGTCTATGTGTTTACCTTTATCAATGAGTTTTAAACTTTCTTAATCTATTGTGTAGCTGGTTAGCATCCTGTTTTTCAACTTGAAGAACTCCCCTTAGCGTTTCTTGTAAGGCAGGTCTAGTGGTGATGAACTTCTTCTGCTTTTGTTTATCTGAGAATGTCTTTATCTCACCTTCATTTTTGAAGACAATTTTTCTGTGTATAATGTTCTTGTTTGGTAGTTTTTTAATTCCAGTGCTTTGGACATATCATTCCACTCGCTTCTGGCCTATAAATTTCTGGGGAGAAATCTTCTTCTGATCTTATGGAAGTTCTCTTATATTTGACAAGTTGCTTTTTCTTGCTGCCTTCAAAACGCTCTTTCTGTTTTTGTCTTTTGAAAATTTGATTATAATTTTTGTCAGTGTGGATTTCTTTGGATTCATCCTATTAGACTACTATCGGCTTCTGGATCTGGTTATCCATATCCTTCTCAGGTTTGGTAAATTTTCAGCAATTATTTCTTTGAATAAATTTTCTAGTTCTTTCTCTTTCTCTTCTCCTGTGGCTCTCACAATTCATATATTGGTTTGTTTGGTAGTCCCTTAGGCTGTCTTCCTTCTTTTTCATTCTTTTTTTTCCTCTGAATGAATAATTTCCAATGACTTATCTTTGAGTTTGCTGACCCTTTTTCTGCTTGACCTGGTATGCTTTTGAACTCTCTAGTGAATTTTTCAGTTCAGTTATTGCATTGTTCAGTTCTATGATTTATTTTTGGTACTTTAAAACATTCTTTTTCTTTTTCTTTTTCTTGAAATTCTCACTTTGTTCATTCATTGTTATCATGACCTTGGTAAGCACCTTTATGTCAGTTATTTTGAATCCTCTGTTAGGTAAATGAAATATCTCCATTTCCTGAGGGCCAGCTGATGAAGATTTATCTGATTCCATTGCTTGGAAAATATTATCCCTGTTTCTTCATTTTCTTGACTATATTGGTGTCTGTGTGTTAGACAAAAGAGCCACCTCTCCTAGTCTTCACAGATTAGTCTTGTACTTGAGAAAATCCTCACGAATCAGGCCTGCCAGAGATTCTCCAGCTTTTATCCTAGTCCTTTCCACTTGCTTTGTTCTTAAAGCCCCCAGGCATCTAGAATATGCTGGATCCCATCACAACTCTGAGACAAGAAAGACTGAAGCCAATTCCTCAGGCAAGGCCCAGGTAAGTTGGGTCATTGGATGCTCAGTGCACCTCTTTCCCTCCCTTGGGAGAAGTTGAGAGCTGCGATCTTTCAACTGATAGCTCTGTGCTAGGCTGGAGGGAGTGGCCATGGTGACTGCCAGTCCAAACCACCTTCTCTGTTCTCACTACCCCAGGCAACTACAGTATGCCATATCCTCTCAGGATTCTGAGACAGGCCACACAGAAGTCAGTCCTCTTGGTAGACCCTGGAAAATTTGAGGCATTGCAATACATGGTGTGTCTCTTTCCCTCTCCAAGGAGATGCTGGGATCTTGAGGGTTTTGCACTGATTGTATGACACTGTGCTGAGGGTAAGGACTATGGCAAAAGGGCATCTTGAATTTCCCTATAGGTCTTGATGTGGCTGATTTCACACTCACCTGTGGAGCAGGAGCCTCTTAACTAGTTTCTGGATTTCTCACAAAGGGAATACGTTTATGAATTATTGGTGAATTGGTGTGTTTGTGGGGGAAAGGGGTTTAGAGCTTCCTATTCCACCATCTTGCTGACATCACCCCAGTAAATAGATTTTTTTTAAAGTCAGTCTTTTTTTGTACATCTTTACACATTATTTCCAAAAGGACTGTATGCAAAAGTGAAAGAAACACATGCAGTATGTTTGTGTTTGTTTTGTGTGTGTGTGAATATGTAAAGTCTATATTAAAGCTAATTAATTTTCTGTTTTAGATCATTTATGACACAATTTAAAAAATGGCCTCATTATAAAAACTAGACTGGGAGCCACTGACATCGAGGTTTCCATAGTGCACTCTAATTTAAAATTATTTGTGAGTTGAACTTCTTATTCACTATTCAGATCTCACACAAAACAAAAGGAGAGATTACGCTTAAAGGAAGTTTCTTTAAAATATTTGGATTTATACTATAATTAATAACTACACCTTCCTTTTTAGTTGAATTAAAGTAAACTTAAAAATCTTTAAATGTCACAAAAATTGTTAAGGAGAATAATTGTGAATGTAATGAATACGGTAGAAACTCATATTCAGTAAGAGGGGAAACAAAAGACCATTACTTTTCAGGTTTAGAGAAAACTCAGAACTAGAAAACACTAACAAATAGAAATATTAAAGATTTGAACATATAAATATTGTCCCGTATATGAGAATGAGCTACTCACCCAGCATGTTCTGTGTGGCATCTGTATTTCATTCCATTTTGATATATCCCAGGACCCACCCTGGCTCTTTCAACCTGATTCACATGCATAGAGAATAAATTTATTTTCATGACTTAACAACTTCAGGCATCTGCTTCTAATGATAGATATGGATAACCCTTATTCAAGTAATTAACCAAATGAAAACTTCATTCTATGTCATTAATGGCTCTTCTACACTAAAATGAAAGTAAAATTAATCTTTTTGGATAAATGATTGAATGCTTAAGTAATCTAAATAGTAACTAAAAAGAAATGGTCATTTCTACTACAACTTAGTCATACTTTCTCTTACAATACACATATATTTTTGGAAAGCAGAAAAATACATCAATGACTATAATCACAAATGAGAAAACATTTGGGAATTTTATAATGGATGGACCAATAAATGAATAGAGAGGTAACAACTGCATCCTGAAAAAAATATTTAATGGTAGTCCATAAGATGCTTCTAAAGAGAAGATACCAGCTTTTCCAAATATATTGCCCTCTTAGATGTATAAAAATGTCTTACTGATGCTGTCAGTTGTGTGTGTGTGTGAAAGAGAGAGAGAGGGAGAGAAAGACAGACATTTGTCTTGAAATTTTCAGATTATTCTTTGATTTCCAAGTGCATTCACAATTTTGGAGTTTGGTTCTGCCCATGGCACTGCTTCCTAACGTGACATTCTGCCTGATTTCTTTTTCAGAGAATCACCACTTTAAACGTTGTTAATGACTAGTGATCTTCTGTTTGCCAGGGTCTGGCAAATACCACAATGAATCATGTCACTTTAAAATCAAGCTTCAGCATGCCTTTCAAAGACTGTGTGAGTGCGTGTGTTAAGTGTATAGACGTGTATGTGTACATGTGTATGTGTGACTGGTTAGCAGCTTGCCCAGTTCATTTTGTCAAACTACTTATGAATCATCCATTGATGACAACAGCATCAATAACAGCAGCACAATAATGGCCACCATCGCAACCCTCTGCCTGACTAGTGCTGAGCTAAATATAGCTGACTTTGTCTAATTATCAAAATGTTATTTTCCTGAGAAAAGGATTATTCTTTGAATTTTTGTAGTTTAGAAAACTCATGCTCATTCATTCATTTATCAAATCTGTATGGAATGTTCACTATGTGCCAGGCCCTGTATTAGGCACTGGGGTACCAAAGCAAACAAAAATCTCAAACACGCCAACTTTTGGGTTGTTTACATTCCATTGTAAGGACATGTTAAATAAATATAATTAACATGTCTAACATATAATAAATTAGAAAATGATTAGAGCCATGAAAAACATGAAACAGATAAGAGGGCATAGCAATGAGGAGGAGGGGATTGCAATCTCATATAGTGTAGTTAGCCTTAGGTTCAAAGAAATGGTGACTTTTGAGAAAACCTTAATGAAGAAAGCAAAGAAAAATCACTCTAGGAAGAGAAATCACCAGTAGAAAAGCTTTAGGGTGGAAGCTTGCCTGATATTTGAAGACCATCCTGGAAGTCAATGTGTCTGGAATGGAGTGAACAAGGGAGAGAGTAATAGCAGACAAGATCAGAGGCAGAAAGTGGGGAAACTTGCAATCTCACGAGTGACTTGGAGTGGAGGGCTGACAAAGGCTTATCTATGTGTTTATAAAGTGTGATCCTGGTTACTGGGTAGAGAACATGCTATACAGAGGCAAAGATGGTGGCAGAGACATCCATGAAGTAGCTGTTGCAGTAATTCAGAAAAAAAGATGAGGTGCTAGTTTAGAGAAGATAAGAAAATTAATACAGTCACACAGTAAGTGAATTTGAACCTAGGCCTGCCTTCTTTCAAATGTGCAGCTCTGTTCCCCCTGGGTTTGGTCCAGAAGTGTTATAACTCAGCCTTGGGACAGTGAGTGCACGTTTCTACCTTGGCATGTGAAGAACATCAGAGTTCATACCTTGAGATCAAGTGTTGGGATAAAAGAATTGATTGTGGGACTTTTTGGCCATGAGCTAACATCTCTTGCCAATCTTTTTTGTTTTTCTTTTTTCTTCTCACCAAAGCCCCCAAGTACATAGTTCTATATTTCAGTTGTAGGTCCTTCTAGTTTTGCTATGTGTGACGCTGCTTCAGGATGGCCTGATGAGTAGTGCTAGGTCCTTGCCCAGGATCCGAACCTGCAAAATCCTGGGCCGCCAAAGCTGAGCGCATGAACTTAACCACTCTGCCATGGGGGCCGGCCCCTGGCTTTGGTTTTGACAGACTTCTGCCACTTACCAGTCAAAGCCCTATTTGTGTTATTAAATTTTAAATATTTCCTTTTATTGGTCTGGGTAGTTCAAAATAGAGCAAGGAGAATGAACATTGCTATTATAGTAACATAAAGAAAGCAAGAAACAAAATAATGCCTTGCTACTGAGAGAAGGAAATCAACAGTTGCCAATGATTTTTTTTAAAAAAATTTAGCACGTGAGATCAATTCTTTCACAAAGGGCACACTACTGTGAACCCTTCTTATTGCTCTGCAGAGCATGGAGACATGGCAGTTACTATCCTTATTTACTTTCTGAGAGAACAGATAACATTTCTGCACTCCAGATGAAATTTCAAATCAATAGACTTGAAGTGAGTATCTAGATCATTCTCGGGAGAATGTGGAAAATACTATGGATGCTGGGGAAACGTCGAAAAAATATATCCTGATAAAGAAGAGCAAAACTAGGTAAACAAGATAAAATATAGTCATGAATTGTTTTAGTTTTTTCCAGAGTAGAAGAAAATAAAAATGTTACATGGGTTGAAATCTACGTATACAAATTTAAGTGTATTTGTATCACCATTTTGTTTTCCTAAAATAAATGCTGAGTAAAAATTCTTTTCCACCAATTTTATGTTTCATTAGAACTATTAGGATTGTCTTCCGTAAAACCATAGTAATTGGGCATTTACTATGCGAGCACAGATGTCAAATGAAAATGAAAAGAATGCCTGCAGGTTCGCCTGATTCAGGTGATGTTTAAGCCTCACATTTCCTGGCTTAAGATGGCAAGGGAGGTACTTTTTGTGTGTGCTGTGGCTGTCTAAGGGCGAAATCAGTACTCAGCTCAGTGAAGCAGGAAATGACGGGATACAATGTCCTATGCTCGAAAGGCAGACTGATTTATAAATACATTAAGGACACACACACACATACACCATACTGGAAAATGTTGTTGGAGAACATCAATAAATACGTAATTATGCAGTTTCCAAAATTTAACTATTACGATTAAATAGGAATTCTTCTTCACTAACACTGTTAATAATTTCAAATTGGCAATAAAAAAATTGGCTTTGGGTTTCACAGACTTTTGTGATTTTAGTCTCAGAGAAATAGATACTTAATATCACTTAAGCAAATAGTAATAAATAATATCTTATTTCTCCACAGTTGAATCTAACTTTTTAACGCAAATTTATAAACCTAAATTACTATTTCACTTTACTCTTCTTAGAACTTCAAAAATCCCGTTTCACCCATCACCCACCCAGCCGCACACAATTTTTCTTCAACCTCTATCCTCCTCTATTACTGTTTTAACTTCCCCTTCCTTTCTCAGATAAATTCAGTAGACAGGAATCTACCTCCTCGTCACTTCCTCATTATCTACCACTACTTAACTCATTGTAATCTGGCCTTATCTTCTCAAGACTCTATTAGAACTTGTCTCACTGAATCTCTGGGAATCTCCTAACTGCAAAGTCAGTGAAGACTTTGGTCTTGGTTTTCCTTAATTTCTCAGCAGCATCTCTCTCCATAGACATTCCCCACTTCTTGAGAAGCCTTTCTCATGAATTTCTTGAAGAGCATGCTCCTGGTTCTCCTATTATTCTGGTGATTCATTCTAAGTCTTATATTATTTTAATACCTTATGTTACACTCTCTTCTTCTTATATCCACCCTTTAAATGTTGTTCCCTAGATCTCCACGAAGAATTTTCTTCTCTATCTATTTACCTGTCCATTCCAAGGTAACAAACCCATTTGCCCTCTTTTACCTTTTACCAAACTCAGGGAAATCTGAACGTAAATAAAAATCCTGAAGTCTGGTCCTCTAACCTGAAAACCAATATATTCAACTCTTTCCTTAACAAGGGCTTGTGGATTATCCCATTACCTCAAGCACAGTTCTTCTAATAATAAATTTATCCATCCTCCCTGATTGATCCTTTTCTTAGTAATCTGTACTATGGTGAGCAGAAGCCCCTCATTGACTGTCCCAACTAACCAAACCAGAAACTCATCCATCTCATTGACCCTGGTATCTAGTCAAGTCACAAAGTTCTATAGATTTTAAAAAGATGCTGGTTCATTACTCCAATCTCTCTGTCGCTGTTTTCTTCAGCCTCTCAAAGTTTCTCTACAGACTACTTAGTGGGCTCGCTGATTTGAATCTGGATTCTCACTAACCATTTTCAACAGCTAGAATAATTTTTCACTTTAGAGAGACAGAAAGAGAGAAATTGAGAGAGAAGAGAGGGGCGGGGAGGGAGAGAGATTGTTTCTGCTATAACACAGTAGTTTCATTTCTGAGACTTGGGTTACCAACAATCATTAGATGAATAAGTTCTACATTTGGGGAAAAAACGTGTTAGGGAGTTTCTAATTAGCAAACCCGCCACCTCCCAAGGAGAATTTGAATAACAGACATCTTCCATATCTATTTCACGGTCCTGAGAAGATCTGCAAATTATAGCAGCAAATGTGCACCCCAGGGAGACATGTATTTTGCTGGCATGGATGTACTAATAAGATCCTTGGGATATGTTTTTCGAGGGTCATAAGGCTGGCAAAGAGCATGCATTAGAAAATGTTTGTTGTTCTACTAATCACCAGGCTTCTATTTGCTAAGCTAAGTATGCCAGCTGAGAGTGGAAAATGAAGTGTTTGAAGAACACAGAAAAAGAATATTAGCAGTTCTTTAAGTGAAGAAAGAAGAGAAAGATAAATTATGTAGCAGAGAAAAGGAACGCTGGTAGAACAGAGATTCTTAACTAGAAATATCATGAAATTTTTCCTGATACAAGAACAATGTGAATCTTTTTCCCCAGCCACACTTCTTCTTATCCTCCAAACAAATAGCTGTTGGCACAACACAAACATTGGTCTTTACTTATTTGATCTTTTCATATGAGTTAACTTTATGTGTTCTTAAGGTATAGGAGAAATACCTGTGCCATACGAATGCATTCAAAATGATGACATAAAACCTAGCCTTCTCTACTCTCAATCAATACTCTGTGGTCATCTATTTTAATTACTCTCATCTGATGTGTGCCCTCGGCTGATTCTTCCATTATTTTCTAAGATTCTCAGAGGACAGAGCCACACCTTCATCCTGTGTCATGCTCTCTACAACCTCCCTCCCCACTTGTTCTCTCTCTCCAAAATCTAAAGTAATGGTTTAAATATAGCACATTAGAAATTTTTAAAAACAATTCTAAAAGGTGACAAAATAACAAATATCACGACTTTTAAATTCAATCCTCTGTACAAACTCTGTTACTCTTACCCTCTCTGGATGGAATAAACCATAAAATAAAATAGAAATTTCCAAACCCTTAGAATTGTCTTATGGTTAAAATCAATCTGCCAAACAGAGGCCTCAAATAAACCTTTTATCTGCTTATGGAATGAAGCAGCTGAAATCAAAGCCTGTTTTGCCTGGTTTTTGAGGAATTCTTGCAAAGCTTGATGTATAAGAATAAACTTTTGAAGCCAGCCCAGTGGTGTAGTTTGAGCTCTCTGCTTCGGCAGCCTAGGGTTCATGGGTTCAGATCCTGGAAGTGGATCTACACACCACACCGCTCATCAAGCCATGCTGTGGTGGCGTCCCACATACAAAATAGAGGAAGATTGGCACAGATGTTAGCTCAGGGTCAGAAGAAAAGAAAAGGGATAAACTTTTCTGGGCGCTGAACATGACCTTTTTTTTTTAATGTATTGGCTCTATTACCTGCAGCATCACTATTTGGTTGTTTTTAGAAATAGATCATTTGCCTATAAAACATGTCAAAAATATTCCACAGGTGCTATTTTGTATTCTGCAGTTCTTAACTACTGTTTTTAGCTACAAACACTGCATTCCCATAAATGTTTTTGAAGTCAGAATTCCAGTACCTTTACATAAGGACTGTAAACCAAAAAATATCATCACTGTCACTAATTATTGCTTCATAAATATCCATACCAAAATGCATCTTGTGATTATTGTTTAATCACAAAATAATACGTTATTTTATTTTTTTTAAAGACTTTACTTTTCCTTTTTCTCCCCAAAGCCCCCCGGTACATAGTTGTGTCTTTTTAGTTGTGGGTCCTTCTAGTTGGCATGTGGGACGTCGCCTCAGCGTGGCCTGATGAGCGGTGCCATGTCCGTGCCCAGGATCCGAACCAGTGAGACCCTGGGCCACCGAAGCGGAGCCCGTGAACTTAACCACTCAGCCACGGGGCTGGTCCCCAATAATACGTTATTGAATACTATTTATTCTCTGATTTTATTAAAGAAAGTCTATTCTATACAGAGTTACATTTCCAAATACAAAGAATGGTTCTGCTCTCATAGCTCTATTACAATCATTATCATACATTAAAGTTTATTCTAATTCCAGACCAATACATGGACACTGCATAAAAGAAATAGTTTTTTTTAACAGAATAAAACATATCTTGAAGTCCTAAAGAGCAGTTATTACGTTTCTCCGTCGCACGCAGTCCTTCCTGCTGCCGGAAGTCCCAGTGAGTTACGGTTCTTTCACACACATGAAAAAAGATAATGGTTAGAATCCCACTATGTGAATTTCAACTTTCAACCCTCTCTCTAAAGTTAAAAGTTAGCTTGCAAAGCTTTTAGAAGGCTGCTGCCCTGTTCAAACCGCATTTCTAGTGCATCAGTCTTATTGATTTATTCACAGTAAATGTTACCCACTCAGTCTTTGTGTGTGAAACTGAAGAAAGCTACATAAGTGCTTCCTAAACCCTGGCAACCGTCTCAGATGTAACTTGACTAAACACTGAAAACTTATTCTTTCTAGTCAGGACAATGGGCAGGCTGGAAAGGAAAAATGTCGCTCTCAGTGCCAACCAGGACAGGTCATAAATTCTAGTTTACCACCAATATCAAATGTGAAATGTTTTAGCATTCCTGGAACTGTTGCTCCCAGAAAGTGATGCAACCTCTCCAGTAATAAAAGCATTGATCCTGAACTGAACTCTGAGTACATGATGTAAATCGGATGAGTCTTCTTGGAGAAATCCATTTCTGAGTCCCAAAGTCCTTAGGTTTCACATAAATGAATTCCTATCAAAATAAATGAGTGAGGCAGCTTAATTCTACCACCCAAAATACAGACTTAAAGGAGAAAAAAAATGACTTCTTTTGGTTATACTGAGATGCCTCATTTTCCTTTATTTAAATACTTATTCACTCATGTTATTTCTAACCTTTTAGCCCTGGTTTTGCAGTGTATGTTTTATTCCATGTGCCAATTTATGCTGAACTAAAAGACTACCACCTACTCAGAGTAAAACTGCAAAACCTTTATTTTTGATCCATAACCAAAGAAAACATATGACAGATAAGTTCTTTTTATTACCTTAATTTTTTATCCATAGAAAAGAATTAGATAGGAACCACATTGCCTGGCTTTCCCTAGTTCCATGAGAAAGCAAGACACTAAGATGGTTTGATCTATATTTTTTTTTTTTTTTTTTTGAGGAAGATTAACCTGGAGCTAACATCTGCCACCAATCCTCCTGGTTTTGCTGAGGAAGACTGGCCCTGAACTAACATCTGTGCCCATCTTCTTCTACTTTATGTGTGGGACGACTACCACAGCATGGCTTGCCATGTGGTGCCATGTCCGCACCCGGGACCTGAATGGGTGAACCCCGGGCCGCCGAAGTGGTATGTGCAAACGTAACCGCTGGGCCACAATCAAACTTATATTATGTTAGAAACAATGATAAAGTAATTATTTTCCTGAAAGCAAATACAACCAAAAGATTCCCCAATGTTATTGTCTGGTCCTGACCCAATCAGTCAGTCATATAGCAGTGCGTCTGGTGTATAGTGAAGGGAATTCTCAGCTGATTTTTAGTGCCTCACTCTTAGATATAAATTGCCAAGAAGCACCTAACATTGGAGATAAGCATTTAACATGAAGTTAAGATAATGAAGCCTATATGCTAAAATGAGAAACAGAGACAACATTGGGAGGTGAGAAAAAGATGTAAAGAGAATATATTTAAAGGGGAAAATATATGGCCCTCTAAGGAAGAAGGAAAGAAAAACAGAAAGAAAAGGAAAGTGGAAGCAAAAAAAGAAAAAGAAGGAAAAGAAATATAAAAGAATATTCAAGAAGAAAGAAATGAATTCATATAGCACTTTTTCTTAGAAATCAAAAATTTTGGAGGAAAAATAAGGAAATCTTACAGGAAAGATAACAAAAGAAAGATTAAAATTAGGAAGACATTTTCATATTTTTTGCTTTGTAATGTCAGAATAGAAAAATAAGTAATCTAAGTGCAGAGTTGTTCAACTGAACTAACTTGAGGTCCTCAGTTAACAATCTCAATAATTAATGTGAACAATGTCAACAATGACATTAACTGAGTTTTCTTGTTTCTTCAAGATTTCCACTAACTTCATCCTTCAAAATTCAATCACTGAATCTTTGTCCTCAAGAAATAGGGGTAATTACTTCCCTTCATGGCTGTTTAGTGCTCATCCACGTGTCCTATTACCATACAGAGTCATATCCTCTTAAGTAGAAGAGGAACACTTTGCATATGTTCAGCTTTACACATTCAAAGCAATACAAAAGAATTTCTATACATTTAAGTTGATATCAATCCTGGGAAATCTTCATGTGGTCTGATACAAAGGATGGTACCAAGGACGGTGCCCCGTCACAACTGAATGCTTATAACACCTTTACCTAAAGAAATTCTGCAGAATTTAATTTATACAGTATTTTCATTATACAAACCTAGATTGTATAGATTCTTTTCAGTTATACATATTGTTCATCATTACTACAATGTATAATATTATATATCAATATTCTTTATCCATGCAAGTTAGACTTTAAAGGAATGCTTTACTAGGGTGGTGATTTCTTCAAACTTTGTTTACCTCGTATTCTGTCTATATTTGGACCTTAATAATAAGGTAATAATAAAGAAAAGAAAAATCAAGATGTAGGGAAATTATGAAAAATATACTGCACAAGAACTATGTTCAAGTGAAATGTTTTAAAAATTCACTTTGGATAATAAATGATGATATTGATGAGATTATGTGTAAGCAGGTTTCAAAAATCAGCAGTATGAAGTCAGGAAGAAGAAAACGGATGGAAATCTGCTCTCCTCTAGAATAGCTTTCTTTATTATGAATAATTCATTATCTGCTCTAGTTTTCTTCCTATTAGACGGAATGCTTGTCTCATGAAAATCATAGGCTATATCAACATTTTGAGCTCTGACTCTGTGAAAGATACTAAGATCTATTAGGCCCTAAAAGACTTTGATAATACTTCCATTCATCTTGGGCGGTGCTTTCCCAGTATCTGTTCCAAAACTTTTCCACTTTTCTGCTTTATACTCACTAATATTAATCCAACAGATGAATCCAACATATTTATTGAGAAATCAAAGTTATCTAAAGTGATGTCTGTCCTCATTCTCTATTTTCCTAGCTCCTTCTTCCTACCCTCCAGCCTCAGGCCAAAAGAGCATTTGCACTACTGCCAAAAAGCAATTTCTCCATTTGTTTTCAGTTACAGCCCAACCTGAGTCCTGTATGCTTCGGTTCTCATTCTCTTTTGTAACTTTCAATTTCATCAAATGGGTAAATAATCAACACACATCAGAGAGAGCCACTTAACCCTGCTGCTGCCATGTTATCTTCAAGCTACCTCCCTCCTTTTAAATGACTAATGTCTAAGAATTAATATCTTGCAATCATTAATTTGTCATCCTAATTTCTTATTCTTGCCTTAACTTCCCCCATCTTCCAAATTCCTTACTCTCAACCCATCAAAAATATCAGAGATTCACACATCACAAAACTAATAGTTGTTTGCTAACACACATTTTCCTTGTCTTCCTTGAAGCAGGTCCTCTTTCCTTCTCTTACTCATTAAACATCTGAGTTCCTTATGTTTTATTTCTCATTCTTCACCCCTGCTTCATGAATGAACGCAATGTGTATATTAGCAACTGTCTATGCATACGGATGGATGTCTTTTCTTATTCTAACACAATACCTCTATATCTAAACTCACGATCACAAAAAGAAGTCCTTAAATTGGTTTTTCTATGTCTGTCAATTATAAAACTAAACAGTAGGATCAAATTCTTAATAATTGTTCATCATTTTCTCTTCTTTCTCTCTCACGTCAAGACCTCTAAATGATATTCTTCCTTGATTTTCCTTCTTTCTCCAAAAGGTAATGGAGATATTTAACAACTTACAATTCACACAACTGAAATATCCCTCACCTCATGTTGATAGGAACAAGAACAGTGGTAACTCTTTTTTTTGTTGCTTTATTTTGTTTTGTTTCTAATATGCTTATTTATTTGTTTATGCTAACTAAGGCCTTTATTTCAAACAAAATTTAGAAATAAAAAATTGAGAGCTATTGCCCTGGGCTTGGGGAAGAGAATTCCCCAAGGCTAGGTCAATACCCCCATATACTAGAGAAGTTGTGATAATTCCCTTCCTGGCCCCTGTGATGGGGAACCTCAGCAAGTGCAGGACCCTATGCTAGAGCCCAGCTATCCAGGAGAACTTGGGCTAGGGGTCTGTTCCTGGGAGGGAACTGAGTTGGGCAGCACCATGGCTAAAGGCCAATCACAGGATCAAGTCCTAAGTACCAAGAACTTATTTTTCCCCCTTTCCTGGGACCCAGAACAGATTAAGAGCATGCACTGGCAAGAGAGCCTCTCAGACCCTGGAGAGGAGAAGAAAGGCCCTAGTGTCCCTTACATTTATCACCTCTGTTCTTTGGAGGACAGTGAGTCCTGGAGTCTATCAGGTGGTAATACTAACACAGCTCGTGGGCAGAGAAGCCCCAGCGAGTCTGGATTCCCACGGCTGCTTCTCCCACTGCCCACTCTCCTACCCTTCTACCATTACCCCTACACCTTGATCCTTCAACCCTCATCCCTCTACCCCACAAGCTCTACAGTAGTAGATGCAGGTGACCTTCCTCAGGTCGTCCTGGGCCCCGGAAGAGACCTTGTTAAACAAGATGGTCCGCCGTGCGGTCGCCCAGGGCCATGCACATCTCTCCAACAGCTTTTCTTTGGTCTCTCCGGAAGCATCTGCGCAAAGTCCGGCGCAGCGTTTGTCCTTGGCGTGATGGAAACCTTCGTCACAGCCTCAGGATGCTCCAGCAACCAGCCCACCAACGCATGGCCTGACTCACGAAACGCAACCGTCTTCTGTTTTTTTCTTTGAGAGGCTCTCGCTCGTCTGTGCAGTGCAGAGAAGGACACACGCACTCCGTGGTGCCTTGGAAGTTAAACCGGAGGATGGATGTGCGCTTCCCACGCAGCATGCAGCGCGGCCTCCTTATAGACGTTGGCGATGTTGCACCGCTGACCTCGCGCATCAGCTCTGCCCGAGGCTGCGATAAACGCTGCTGGACTGGGTCCACTTCAGGCTCTCAGGTGCTGCTCGGAAGCCTCTGCCTTTCCTGCAGCTTGGGAAAGTCAGTGGAGACGTATTGGTGGAGTTGGCCTGGTTTCAGAGAGCGTTGTCCAAAACGTGGGCTCGGTTGGTGGACGCCAGGACAATGACGTGGTCGGGGGCGCCCCTTGCACCGAATCCACCAAGGGTTGTGTGAGCCGCTGCTCCTCAGTGTTGGAGACGCCACGTGTGGTGATGGAACACGCCGGGCCAACCATAGCCAAGAAGGGCAGGGCCTCTGTCACCCGCGCCTTGGCTAGCATTGTCTTTGGTACTTTGGTACCAACCTGAAGGAAGCACTCCGGGATCTTCAGGTCATCCACACACTCTAATTTCCAGTTTGCCTTCATGCATTCCTGCTACGTCTGAAGCGGACTACTTTCCCCAGTTTTTGCCGTCCGTAAAGTCGTTAAATGGGCCATTTTAAGCTGATTAAAATCAACGAATCCTCCTTCCTTTCCCATAATTCCAGCCGGATGGAAAACATGCCACAGGATGGCTAAACCCGCTGCTGTAGTCCCCAAGGTGGAGAGGGCATTTCCAAAGAAGCATATACGCTTATAGGAAACTGGGATCCTGGCCTTGCCTTCCATATTCGGCTTGTCTTCAGCCTCTTGAAGCTTCTCCTTAAATTTCTTGATATCTGCAACCTGTATGTGGTCCATCAAGGCCAACTGAGGCTGCTTGAACACTAGGGCTCCAGGGTGCAGGTAGACTTCCACCACGTAATTCTCATGCACCACCCGGACCCACCGCACCTCACCCTTGGCCAGCATCTCGTGCACAAAGTCCGCCCAGGAAATGTGGCCCCGGCTGGTGCTGAGAGAGGTCAATGGACTCCTGATGGCAGTTACAACAAACAAGGTGAGAGCCGCTTGCAGTCCATTTGACCCTCCCTCTCCTTGCGGCTCCTCTCCTCTCTGTCATCTTTAGGGGCCCTCCTGTTGGATTTATCATTGTCCTTAGTCTTCTGCCTCTTCCTTGATGTGAAAAAAAAAAAAATAGTGAGTAACTCCTAAAAGTTTCCAGAGTCTCATTGGGTTCCAGACTACAGGCTTTT
The DNA here is from genome assembly GCF_037783145.1 of Equus przewalskii. Classification (NCBI taxonomy): domain Eukaryota; kingdom Metazoa; phylum Chordata; class Mammalia; order Perissodactyla; family Equidae; genus Equus; species Equus przewalskii. Next base: position 33,575,930 of record NC_091850.1, read on the forward strand.
TCAACAACAATCCGCTCATCCCTTTCAAAGGTAAGGCTTAGCAGTAGCAATTGCAAGCTCTGTAGGGCTGAGGGTGCAGCCAGGGTGAGACCCACCCGAGGCCTATGGGAGATAAGCCTGCAGAGAGGCTTGGGTTCCAGCCAGAGCCTGAGCCCCACAGCCGCCTGGGACCAGGGTCCGGCCCCGGTAGGGATAGGACATTTTTGTTTTTACTAGATGAAGTGCTTTTTATGTTTAGACCAACCACACATATTTAATATAAAAACTGTTTTAAAAATGAAAATTCTAGACTTAAAAAGCACAGCAGATGATTCACTAGATTATAAAAATCCACTTATGAGATGCAAGAATAAATAATCCTTGAATTTGAAAAAAAAGGTCAAAAGAAATGACCTAACCTCAACATCCAAGACAGAAGTAAAAAATGAAAAAAAAAAGAGAGAGAGAGAAAACTAACAGACTCCATGACCTTTGTGATAATATCAAGCAGTAGAACATATACGTCTTTCGAATGCAGAGCAAGAGGACTAAGAGAAAGGGAGAGAGACAAAATTGAAAAATTAACACCAATAATTCCCAGAATTTGGTGGAAAGCATAAACTTACAGATCAAAGAAGCTCAGTGAACTGCAAAAAGGATAAGTAAAAAGAAAATCATATAATTAAAATATAGGAAACCAGGAGCTAAGGGAAAACCTTGAAATCACCACAGGAAAAGGACACTCTACTCAGAGAGGAACAATGGCGTGAAGAATAGTCATCTTCTCATTAAAAAGAGAGCTGGGGAAACCAAGACAAAGCGCAGGACATATTCTTAAAAAATGAGTGAAAGCAAGACACATTTACTTATACAAAAGTTGAGAAACCTCAAAATATAACATAAAACTACATAATCAAGATATCTTGCTATTGGTAGGAGAATAGGAAAAATAGATCAATGCAACAGAATAAAGAATCCAGGAACAATCACCTATAAGTTCATTTAATTTTTCACAAAACTGCCAAAGCATTTCAATGAGGAGAGTAAGTCTTTTAAACAAATAGTCTTGCAACAATTGGATACACGTATGGAATAAATAAACCTTAATCACATATAGTAGCGTACACAAACATTAGAGATGGAGCAAAACTTAAATGCAAAAGCTGGAACTCTAGAAGTTTAGAAAAACAATAGTGGATTCTCTGTGCAACCAGAAGTAGGCAAAGATTTCTTAAAGAGACCGTAGAAAAGAATAATAAGAAAGAGAAAACATTGTAAATTAGACTTCATTAAAATCAGACTTCGTCAAAATAGGAAAATTAATTAAATGCATAAGCAAAACCTATGACTTTCAAAAAACCTGTGTAAAATATAAGTAAAGTATGCTTATAACTCAACAATAAAAAGACAAATGATCTAGCACAAATGGGCAAAAAACTTGGACACTTTGCAAAGAAAGATGTGCAAGTATCCAATAAACATGAGAAAAATATTTACTATTATTCATCAGGAAAATGTAAGTTAAAATCAAATTTATACACACTCACTAGAATGACTAAAATTTAGAAGTTTGTCAACACCAAATATTGGCCAAGATGTAGAACAAGTAGATCGTTCATACATGCTGATGAGAATGTAAATAACTCACGTTCTTTGCAAAAAGAAAGTTTGGTACCCTATTATAAAGGTCTAGGTCTGTCTCTGCAATTCTACCCTGCCTATTACCCAAGATCAATGAAATCTCAGGTCTACAAATAGTCCTACGAAGAATGTTCAAAGCTGCTTTGTACACGAGTCAAAAACTGGAAGTGGCCCTGGTATCTCTTAATAGAAAAATGTATAAATATCTTGTAAATCCATATAAAAAAGCTACTCATCAATAAAAATAAACAAACTATTAACTATATACAAAAAATGGATGCATCCTCCAGACACGTTAACAAATGAACCAGATACAAAAAATTATATGCTGTGAGATTCCATTTATACTATATTCTAGAACAGGCAAAACCAATCCATAATGAAAAAGAAAAATCATAACTATCTTTACTTCGATGAAATGTTAAGGTATTGATGGAAAACAGCCACATGTTAACCTTCTAAGGTGACGGAAATGTTCTGTATTAACAGTATATGCATTTGTCGAAACTGAGTAAATTTTACGTTTAAGCTTTGCTCATTTAACTCTAATTAAATTTTATCTTAAAGAAACAAAAAAGGAATGGTAAACAAATATTGAACTCTAGTTAGTAGGTTTGCATTTTTTTTTTAAGTGGTGTAGGTTACCACTTTGAAACTATCTTCTGTATTGGCTAAGCTTGAGCAAATGTGTAAATATGTTGAGGTTAACGAGGACCAGGTTTTACTATTTTAGAAGGGAGTTAAAAATATTGAAAAGAAAAAGAAAATATCTAGACGGTGCCCTGAAGTGTTGGATAAAATTAGAGACATCAATACGAGCTCATCGTTTTAATAGACAGATATAGTGATATACATATTTCAGAGTTCTGTTCCCTGAGAAAGTGTAGAAGCTAGGAATATACCTCGTGCCTGGCTTTGTTTTCTAAGAACTGTTGTCCATAAGAAAGAAACAGGGAATGTAGCTGATAATGGAATCTGGTCCAGAAAAAGTGAGATGCAAACCTGGGCCATCCTATAGTGCCGGACATTGAAAAAGTGCTCTAAGAATCATGGAGATATGTCAAAAGGACACAGGAGATAGCCACATACACACAGAAAGAGCAAGGGAGCAAGAAAGAATGGTGAATTAAAAGCGGAAAGCTATCAACAACTGGCAACGAGAGTAAAGCGTAAAGAGGATACAGAACTACTTTTTGAAACTTTTCTGTAACTGTGAAATTAAAACAAAATGAAATATAGCAAAATATATTCTCGTCGTTGTCTTAAGAATGGTTGAAAACCACCAGACTTGTCTATCCAATCCATCTGAACCCACCCATAGGATTCTGACTCTATTCTTTTTTTAACAGTACTTTCACAATGAATGCCTACTTCCTACCTCCCTGTTGTACCTGTCCCTCAGAATTCACCTAAAAGGCTTTCTTCTCTGTGAGACTTTGCCTGCCCACCATCTTTATACCTGACTGAGTGGACCACTCCGGTGTAATTTATAAATGCTGTCTTACATTACTCTTACTTTTTGGTATGTATTTTTGTTTTAAAACTTTTAAAGTCCCGAAAGGCAGAAATACTATTTCTACTGTTGCCAACCCTAATACTTAACTACTTTGCGTGAGCCAAGCAGGTGCTTAATATTTTCAGTTCAATTGTTTTTTATCTGAAAAAAACATATCCCAGTGAAAGCCTGGCTTTAAAAGATATTTAATTCTAAGTTTTTATGCTTCTGTCTTTAAACTTATTTGTATAAGCCAAACTTATACTAGAAAGTTGTTTTGCAGAGTTTGAAATACATGCAAAAATTTTGAAATCCAAACTTATTTCTTAATTGCAAATATGTTTTAACTTGTGAGTTACTTAAATAAGTTCCAACATCAATTCCTGACCTTACATTTGCTACTCTTTCTTGTAGAATATAGCCTTTATTATTTAGTCAAAAATATTTGATTATTTAGTCAAAATGGTTTCACACCTTGACCCTAATTGAATCACATTTATCAAAACTACCGAATTTGCTGGTTCTTGCCAGATGTAGCATGGTCTTGGTGGGCAAATAACATCATGATATGAAAGCCTTTGTCTTTGTGGGTTCTGGACTGAGAGAGAGTGAACAGATGTTTTCAGACTCCAGTGGCCATCTGCTCAGCCCTAAGCAACCCTCTTGACAGAGGAGCAATCTGCAGAGCACTTACTCATAAAACACCCATTTTGTGAATGAAATGATTTTAGTGGTCTCCAAGGCTGTCACTTTGTCATCCTCTGTCAGTACTAAAATTAATGTGGAAATGAAAGTAAACAAAGCATCTTTCCTTCCTGTGTTTCCAAAAATTTATCGACTTGTTTGAACATGTAACTCTAGTGTAAACAAACACGGTTTTATTATAATAGCATTTAAACCTTGATAGAAAACAGCAGCCTCTCACTAAATCCTTTTTCCCTCTTTGGGATTAGGCATACAGACTTAAAACTGAATTCTAATCTACGCTTCAGGTAGAAGACCCAGGATTTTATTTTATAGCAATAATTTTCTCTTCTAGACATGCTAAACGCCGCATACTAACATCTGTGTATAAGAATATCACATACTAAAACCTGCATACTAGGGCTGCTGTGAGAAAGCGCCATGGACTATATGGTTTAAACAATGAAAATTTATTTTCTCACAATTTCAGAGGCTAGAAGTTCAAGATCAAAGTGTCAGCAGGTTGGTTTTCTCTGAGGGCCATATGGGAAGGGTCCATTCCAGGTCTCTCTCCATGGCTTGTAGATGGCATCTTCTCACTCTGTGTTCGTATGATTGTCCCTCTGTGTGCATATGTGTCCTGCCTCCCTAAGCTCCTTCCAAGCCTCTGTCTCATGTAATTTCTCTTCCTTAACCCCGACTTCACTTTATTCTCGTCACTGCTTAGGCACGGTGTGGGACCACCTTTCTCAATCCCTCCTCTTCCACACATGTAATACTTCATCGTTTAATGAACTCTTACTATAGCTTTGGCATAGTGTTCATTGCTAGAGAGATAATAAATTAAATATAATTTTTCCCTCATGGTATATAGTTGGGAGATGATCTCTGATTGTGTTTGCATATGCAGGCATGACAGACAGTACCATACAGTGGCTAAAGATAGTAACAGGTGAGTATCTAAGAAAATTGTTTAGCTTTCATCTGCAAAAGCTAGAACTCTAGAAGTTTATAAAAACAATATTGTTTTTATAAATTTATAAATTTATAGTGGATTCTCTGTGCAACCAGAAATAGGCAAAGATTTCTTAAAGAAAAGAATGTGGAAAGAATAATAAGAAAGAGAAAACATTATAAACTAGACTTCATTAAAATCAGACTTTGTCAAAAATAGGAAAATTAATTAAACGCACAAGCAAAACCTTGTGTCACAAACTGTATATACTTTGGAATTGAGGTTGGGTAATTATAGCTACAGTTAACCATCACTGTGAGGATTAAGTCTGCTTGGATCCCAGTTTAAGGGAGCAAGGGGTCCCTTAGGAGCTTCCGCCTATTTCAGTAGGCTCTGGGCTGTACCACAGTGACCTTTGTGAGGAGACTGGAGTTGCCAAGGAGGAAGTTGCATAGGAAGGGAAAAACTAGCAACAAATTGCAATTCGTTGGCCTACAGGTTGTTGTTGAAGTCACTTAAACCACTAAAGATCTTAAAAGATTCCCCCAGCAGAAGTTCTGAGGAGAAAGACGAGAAAAAGGCAAAGGATGGAGCCTAGGTGATCGTGCCCTGGACAGAAAAACAGCAGGGGCTGGGCCTCAACTTTAGGATTGCGAAACTTCTTAGATTTTATGAGATTTCCAAATAAAAATTAATTTCTAGTGTTTGGCCAAATTTCAACAGCTTAGAACCTCTGTTTCTCTTTCCTAAAGGTCGAACTTAGACAGGTAAGAGCTGATGTAGAAGCAGCTCATTGCATTGCCCTGGGAGCAAATAGACACTCCAAGCTTTTGTCACTTTACCTTTCATCTTTGTCCTCCCCAAGGCTTTCTTGTAACTGCTGAGTCACAGTGGCCCTTCTCAAGTTCAAATCATCTCTGCAGAGCTTCCTTTCACCCTCTAATTCCGGGCCTCCTGTGCCAGCTGCTCTCCTCACATCTCAGAAGCCTCCATGCCTGATAATTCCCCTGGGGATCCATCTCCCCTTTACAAACTAAGCTGGAGACCAGATTGAACCCCCATTTATTGCTGGTCCTAAAGACAGGCACACAAACAGTTTTTTCTTTTTCCCCAGCCTTTTTGAGATATAATTGACATATAAATTATGTAAGTTTAAGGTATACAATGTGATGGTTTAATACACATATATATTGCAAAATGTTTACCACAGTAAGGTTAGTTGACACATCCCTCACCTCACATAATGACCATTCTGTTGTTGTATTAGTTATAGTAAGGGCCTTAAAGCTTTATTCTCATAGCAACTTTCAAATATACAATACAGTGTTTTTAGCTATAGTCACCGTGCTTACTTTTAGATCCCAGCACTTATTCATCTTGTAATTGAAGCTTTGTATGCTTTGACCAATATCTCCCTATTTCTGCAGCCCCTGTGCCCCTGGCAACCACCATTCTATCTCTGTTTCAGAGTTCAGTGTTTTTAGATTCCACGCATAAGTGAGGTAATACAGTATTTGTCTTTCTCTGACAGACACTTTTCTCTACAATGGATCTTAAGGCAAATCACTAGGGAGAAACAAAAGATATAAACAATTTAGAGATGGGGCAGTGGCAAAGCTTAGAAAGTTCTTAAGTCAAAAGTCCTTGAACTTAAATCTCTGCCTTCCATTTGAGATAGTAAAATGAAGGTAATTCTGGCTTCAGATTTTTGAGTGGGATTCTCACATTTCTTCCACCCTCGACCTTCTGTCTCTATCCTAGCAAAGTAAAGGGTTCTTTTTTTTTTTTTTTTTTGAGGAAGATTAGCCCTGAGCTAACTACTGCCAATCCTTCTCTTTTTGCTGAGGAAGACTGGCTCTGAGCTAACATCCATGCCCATCTTCCTCTACTTTATATGTGAGACGCCTACCACAGCATGGCTTTTGCCAAGCGGTGCCATGTCCACACCCGGGATCCAAACAGGTGAACCCCGGGCCGCTGAGAAGTGCAACATGCGCACTCAACCACTGCACCACTGGCCCAGCCCCTGTAAAGGGTTCTTGAAACCTCTTCCCACAATATCCACTATTTCTGAAAGGAAAACTGAAATTAACTCTGCTGATGCAAATTAGATAGAATAATGGGTCTCTTTCTCTCTTTAAACAAGAGATTCAAGGAAAATAAATTAAATCTCTCTTAAGCATTCTCTCTAATCCTACATTCATATGGTCCAAGATATATTTTATTTGGCCAATTTTTCATACCAAGAAAAAGTTGTAGGTGAGGTCAGATATGGGTGCAGTGAGGTGCAAAAAGAATATATCACAAATAAAACTTTGGAGGAGAGATCTTGGTGTGATCATAAGAATAGCAATTCTTTAAAGCTTTATAATCCTCTTTCCTATTTAGATTAAAGTATGTACGAAGAAAAAGTTATTGGAAGGTGTATACATTGCCTCAGATAAAGATAGTTATTTTAACTAGTGAAAACACGATTGCACTTCAGTAGCAACTGGGTATTCTTTTCCATGTTACATGAATTATAGCCCTAAACCAGCCAGTCTCAAACTCTTTATACCTATCCATGAGATATCACTAATCCCAAGAAATCTTGGGGTACCCAGGTCCTACCGTTACACACCCACATTGGACAAAAACAAAGAAAGCCTCAAAGCCTATATCTACTGGATCAGTGCTAGTAGCTCTCCATACAGTGTTGATCTTATTCCACTCATTATTCTATGATGAAATTTTGTGTAAATTTTCATGAAAAGTAGTTTATTATAAGTTTTTTAAAAAAATAGTCATCATGGTTAAATGCTTTTTAAATTGATAATACCTAAAAGCATTTAAAGCACTGTTCACCTATCAACAAGACAAAATAAAGCCTAATCACCCTTTTGCTGTAAAAATTATTTCCCTAGGTATAAATTATACAACTAGAGATAAACTTTGATTAAGGGGCAGTCCCACTTGATGATTGCATTTGTCTCATTCTTTAGCTTATCTATACCTTATTTTATCTTGAACTAGCTTCTAAACTCTAGCATTGAAAAGAGTGTGAAAGCCCCTGAATTAAGTTCTCTAGGGCAGCCTGCTCACTTTCTCCTAAGGGAAATGAAGAATGCATGTGGCTGTTAAAGGATGATGCTTTTCCTTTTTACTTATTTTTCTAAGTAAATGCATTTCCTGGTGTGGATGGGAAAACTCAGACCTTTCAGAAATTGGCTGAACAAATTAAATCAGAATTTTGTTCTTGCCACTTCCTTGATTTCCCCAATCCTTCTCAACTTTTCTCTTAATGAATGTCTCTCTTTGAGCCATAATTCATCTGCTGCAGACCATGCAGTTTCTAGAGAAGGTAGCAATTTCCTAAGGGGACTTGACTAAGGGGAAATTTGAACAAAATACTAATTTTAAACTTAATGTTTGTTATAAATCACACCAAAGAACTTAAAGGAAGTTTTCCTGTTGAATGCCACTGAAACCCAACCAAACTAAACAAAAAGGAAATTTCATGGTTGATAAGCTTGGATGGAACACAGAAGAAAATGTTTTGTGTTTATTTGATTCTATTCTATGGTCATTTATGAAATCTTCAGTTTTCACTCCCTTAATGTGTAACTTATCAATGATTTTATCAGGTAAACATTAAGAGCTGCTTTCCCTCTTCAGAGTACTACCAATAGGTGGGTGAATGCTTAAAATAGCAAAAGAAAAAAATTCCAAGAAGTCTTTTTAGTTGTTTCTAGAGGAAGTAAAGAACAGTGGACATTTTTTTTATGAGCCAGCATAATTGTTTCCATAACCTGAAATGGAAAATCCCAACTATTTGTGAATCCAACGAGAAGGCAGGATCCTCCCCCAGAAACACATTTGTAGTTAAATTGCTTAGTATCAGAACTCTGTCTCCTTTTCCCTCCTATAGGCGCTCCCCTTTTAGATCTTTCATCAAATATCTTTACTATAAAGAAATAATAAGGATGAACAAATGAATACATAAATACTTAATTCATAATTTTTCTATTCTAGTAATATTTTCTTCGTAGAAGATCAGCTGAGGGACAGAACATCAAGTTAGGAAGCATTCTAGAGCCTGCATTTTACAGAGCATTAGAAGCCTCATCTAGTAGAAAACCTCCAGAACTTAAGCACAGCAACTATAAACCTCATTCTCATTTTAATTACGAACAGCATATACCAATATTTGGTATTTTCACATGTACAGATGCAAAATAGATGGTTTCAGCCATTAGAAACAATTTGATATCTGTTGCAATGAATAAATGCTACATTGAAATACGTTAAAATAAATATGTGTATATGACTAGTTGCTCATTTCTGTATTTGCATGTTTAGGCTTAAATACATGTAGGAAGCTGTACCTGCAGATAAAGACAGTGTTTCTAGGACCAATAGACTCAGATTCCCACTTATTATCTATATGCCATTGGGAAAGTTGCCCAGTCTTTCTAAAATTTGTTTCTCAATATGCAAAGTTTAGGCAATTCTAATGGACATTTCATTTAATTGCCCTAAGGATTACACAAGAAAATAGTGTGTAAATGACAATGATAGGCCCCTAGAAGACTCTGGTTTCTACCTTAGCTGTTATTGACGTTCAGCAGCTTTTGATATTGTAAAGGATTATTGAAGATATTCTTCACTGGGAACTTCGAAAATTTAATGTTACTAATAATTTTCTCTTTCTACATTTATCTGCCAACAAACATCCCTTCTCTTCATCTAATTAAGATAAACGTGATTTTTTTTAATGTTTTCATCTTTCGATGCAATACCTTATTTGATGCTCAGATGTAAATCCTAATTAGTTTAAACTCATCATGGTAATATGATTGCCTTTGCCAGTGAATGGAAAGGCATATTTGCAACAGTGTAAATCTGACAATGACACCAGAGAGCAGGTCCTCTGGTAAATTCTAGAGAAATTTTACTCATTCTCAGAAAAGCTATATACAATCCTTTCCTACTTCAAACAGTGTCATGTTTGAATATGACATCTAGAAATGGCAAAGTCATCTTAGAAACATGAGGGGAGCTAGCTTGAGAAAAATAAGGACATTATCATGAGATCAAAGTGCAAAGATTAAATTAACCAATTCTGGAATAAGTCTACTTTTGTAAATTTTATTGAGGGAGACATTTGTGAACTTAAATTTTAATTATTTTGATTGGAATTTATCTTACTTTGAGTGGAAAGTATTTTCACCCATCTATCACTTGATAAAATTAACTGACGAGAAGAACTGGGCTAACCTCTCTATTTGAGGTTTGGAAGCTAAAAATTCCATTTATATGGTATAAAACATTTTTTAAACAATTGTTGAATATGCCTGAGGACAGAGACTCTGTAACCATCAAACTGTAGCATTAGGGAAAGTGGAAAGTCAAATTCAAGATGCGGGTGTTTGTTGTCTAATGCCTGCCAAGCACATGTATCCTTTTTTTGTAAAAGTAAGTGTTAGTATTTCCCAATCTTTGGTAAATAAAATATTGTATATATTATCTAATTTTTATTATCTTGATTGAATTTACTATCATAAAATGCTCTGATGATAATTTTGTGGACAAATATCTTCCACTCAGGGTGAATATATTTTCTTCGCTATAAAAACATACCTGTAGAATTTTGCTGTTGCGATTGGCAGATTAAGCACCCATCTTCATGCTGAAAACAACTAAGAGTGGTGGATAAAATATGCTGAACTTAAGCAATGAATTGCAAAGGAGGTACAGAATATTTAGAAGCTAAAAACTAAATGGAAGGGGATTCAGGGAGGTCAGCAGAGCATTGAAGCTTACATTTGCCTTCAAGACATTTGAAACTTTGTTAATTTTCAGGTCACTGTGGTACAGCCCAGAGCCTACAGAAATGGGCGGAAGCTCCTAAGGAACCCTTGCTCCCTTAAACTGGGATCCAAGCAGACTTAATCCTCACAGTGACGGTTAACTGTAGCTATAACTACCCAACCTCAATTCCAATGTCTACACAGTTTGTGAGGCAAGGTAAATTGCCTCTATCAACCTTGGCTTTCAGGAGGGGAACAATTTTTTTTCTTTAGGCTCTATAACCACAAGTCAACATTGCAACAGATTTGCAAACGATATTCTCACTATCTGATATCAGACAATCTCAAGTACAAAATTTATTTAAGGTGGTATTTCTCCCATATGAAATGGGAATGTCAGAAATGTCAGAAACAGGAGAAGTTTCTCCCTGGAGTAACCTACCTTCAACAGTGGCCTCAAATTTTTCCTCAAATAAAACTCCCCCCAAATAAGCTCATGCTGTAAACAAATCATAAAATATCCAAGAACATAATAAATCCTATGCAAGTACCACCTGGATATATATTGTCAGCTGATGCCTATTACTAGCCTTGATTTTCAGAGATCTTCAATGTATTACATTTCCTAGAATCCTTTGCTAAAATTTCCAGTTCAATGCCACAATAAGAAGCATCCACATGAAATCTGAAGGGAGGAAGAGAGCAAGAAGCACATCTAGGAGATGATACAGCTTTAGGATATTTCCATTGGTGGAGGCGATCGTCTGAGAATTGCCTATTTGGTTACCCAGTCAGCTGAGAGCATGAGCTGCAACAGCCTGCCTCTTCCCACAGCTTCTACGTATCATCCAGAATCATCCTTGTTAGGGTTTCAGGCAGGTGAGATCATTGACTAGAGTTCTTAGGAATTGCTACATTTCTGGATTTTTTTGAAAGCCATTGGCAGTATCACTGATACTTTTGGCATACTAGCCCTTTCGAGTTAGCATAAATCTTTAGTAATCAAAACTTTTTCTTTAAAGATTTTATTTTTTTCCTTTTTCTCCCCAAAGACCCTCGGTACATAGTTGTATATTCTTAGTTGTGGGTCTTTCTAGTTGTGGCATATGGGACGCCGCCTCAGCGTGACTTGATGAACGGCGCCATGTCCGCCCCCAGGATTTGAACCAACGAAATACTGGGCTGCCTGCAGCAGAGTGCGCGAACTTAACCACTTGGCCACAGGCTGACCCCAAAATTTTTTCTGCTTAAGACGTCTATAGTAACATCTATTTTTCTGCTAGTCTCTGAATGATATAAAAAGTAAAGAAAACAAAACAAAACAGACTACAGAATGAAATCTCAGAAATGATTCAGAAGTTAGAATTACTGAAGCAGAATATAAAATGATTATTTTAAACAATGTTTAAAAAATTAAAGTTAGGATTGAAAATTTGAGTAAAGAGCAAGGGACTATACTAATGACTGAATTGACCTGCAAAAGAACTGATTACAACTTTTAGAAATAAAAGAAACCAAAATGTTGTTTTTGAAAATAACTCAATGAACAATGGGAAGACTATATTAGACAGAATTGAAAAGGGAAATAATGAACTTGGAGATATATGTGGAGATCAACCAGAGAAAAAGATGAAAAATATGAAAAACAGTAAAGAATATGGAGAATGAGTGAGAAGATCCTATAACTTAAGGGGGTTTCAGAATTACAGAGGGAAAAAAATGTGAATATCTGAAGAAATAATGGATGACAGTGTTCCAGAAATGATGAAACCTACAGATTCAGGAGTTCTTTGAATCACAAGCTACATCTACACACGCAGACATACACACAGAAATACACAGAAAACCATATTTGCATGCATAAGAATTTAAACACATAATACCAAAGATCGAGAAGGTTTGTAAAATAACCAGAAAGAAAAGACATATCACCTGAAAGCAAAATTAGACTGCTAGAAACTTGTCAGAAATTGGCTGAATCATATATTTAATGAGTTGAGAAAGATTACTTGGCAACCTATCATCACTTGTGATGTGTATATATGTGTGTAAAATGGCAATTAACAAAACTACCAATAAAAATAAAAATATTTTTATGATCGCAAATTTGTTAAATATGGTTCTGCCAGTAATTGATCAAGCAGACAAAAATTGAAAAATGATACAGAAGATATAAATAACTGAAATAGCAAGATTAACCTGATATATGAAAAACGGTGCAGCACAGTGAAGAATATGTATTCTTTTCAAGCACACGTGTGCCAGTAAAAAGCATTGACCTCATAATGGATTGATCAACCAAGCCTAAACAAAATTACACAATGTTAACAACATACCTCAACTACAACACAATTGCATTAAAAATCAATAATAAAGATATCACCAGAAAAATCTAGATATTTAGATATGAAGAAACTTAAAACAAATGGGTCAAAGTGGAAAATATAATGGGGATTTAAACATGATTAAAGGGAAATATAAGAATGCTGCATATCAAAACTTTTGGGGGCTGGCCCCGTGGTGGAGAGGTTAAGTTTGCATGCTCCACTTTCGTGGCCCGGGGTTTGCTGGTTTGGATCCCGGGTGCAGACCTACACATCACTCATCAAGCCATGCTGTGGCAGCATCACACATAGAAGAACTCGAATGACTTACAACTAGGATATAAAACTATGTACTGGGGCTTTGGGGAGAAAAAAAAAGAGGAAGATTGGCAACAGATGTTAGCTCAGGGCCAATCTTAAAAACAAAAAACAGTAAAAGTTTTGATATACACCTAAATGGTGCTTAAAGAAAAATGTATGTCTTTATATGTATACAACAGAATATATGAAAGTTAGGATATAATAAAAGCAAAAGCATGGATATTCAAATAGAAAAGAAAAATGAAATAGAAATATCAAAGTTGTGAAACAGTGTCTTCAGTGATGATTAACGAAATAAAACAATATTTGACAAAGATGAAGAGAAAAAATAAGGGATCCCAAAGAAATGAAAATGGAACAAAGTGGTGTTCAGCAAAGGTAGATATAAAATATAAATATATTAACTAAAATTTACATCAGTGGGAAAATTTGCATTTATTTCTCAACAATTTACTAAAAATGGCTCGAAAAAACTCTCACTAATCTGGTCATTTTTGATTAAATTGAATCAATATTCTAAAATTTAACAATAAGTTAACAGGCTCAGATTTTGTTTCCAGTGAATCCTACTACCAAGTTTTTAGGGAACATATAATTTCAAGCTTACTCAAACCATTCCAAGATCTTCAACTTGTTTTATAAGTAAAACCTTGAACCAAAGACTGATAAAGACATTACTAAATGGAAAATGTCATGCTAATCTCATTCATGATTATGAATGTAAAAATCTTAAATAATACTCTTGCAATATGAATTGTGAATTTGGAAATACAACTGGATTTATTCCAGGAATGCAAGGTCGATTTAACATTAGAAAATTAAATAATGTAATTCACTAGCATGTTAACAAAAATAATTCATGTGTTTGCCTAGTAGGTACAGAAAAAGTGTTTTCATAAAATTGCAACCCATCTATGATAAAAATTTTATTTATTTATTTTTACTATTTTTTTATTTATTTTGAGGAAGATTAGCCCTGAGCTAACTGCTGCCAATCCTCCTCTTTTTGCTGAGGAAGACTGGCCCTGAACTAACATCCATGACCATCTTCCTCCACTTTATATGTGGGATGCCTGCCACAGCATGGCTTGCCAAGTGGTGCCATGTCTGCACCCGGGATCTGAACCGGCGAACCCCGGGCCGCCAAAGTGGAACATGCGCACTTAACCACTGCACCACCGGGCTGGCCCCTATGCTAAAAATTTTAATCTAATTATTTAAGGGTATTTCCACAGCCTGATAATATTATTAGAATAATTAAATTGTATGCTAGATTCAAAAATAATACGTTTATTTTTGACTCACTTACAGTTCATGGTGGATTCACGTTGTTAAGCAGCTCTCCGTTAGAGACCTCAGGGCTCAGTTGTTTTACTCCTCATCATGTGGTTTTTAAATAGGATGGCCATGTATTGTATTATTCAAAATGGCGTATCTTTGAGAGTGACTGGAGAAACTAAATAATTTTTCTAGAACACCTAGTGTAAGTCATTATTATCCCAGACAAATTGGGATATATGATCATCCTTCAGAAGCTTTCTCTGGTCATAACAATTTCTGGCTTTAAGATGAGTGATAGAGTGTGGAAGAGCATATAAGAGTTTATATGAGAAATTTTAACAGGCAAACCCAAAATTATATACAAAAATTTTAATCAACTTCTTTTGCTGAAATTTGTCATCTAACTTATGGAACTTCAAGGTTGGCTAGGAAGTTTGATCAAACTTTTTGCCCATAAAATAGGAGACGATAGATTTTCAACAACAGCTGGTGGTCTTTGCCATACATAATTTAGAGTATCTCAAAAAATCTAGAGGAAATGTTAAACTTAATCATGAAATATTTAAAGAATAACTAAAGATCAACAGCAAAGCAAGGATACACAATCTTACTTAATAGTGTTTTGGAAATTTTACCCAGAGATAAATAAGATGCAAGATACAAAGATTGGAAAGGTATTAAAAATTGTCATTATTTACAGATAATATGATTTCACAGAAATTCTTAAAGCACTATACACAAATTATTAAAATTGGAGAGTTCAACAGATTTTGGATACAAAATTAACATAAAAATTACATTTCTATACTCCAACAATAAATAAATGTTATTAAAGATCACACAGACCATTTGCTACAATAGCAATAATAATATGAATAAATCTAACAAAAGCTGGACAGACCACTATGGAGAATAATATTTCACTATGGAGAAACTTTATTACAATATATTGAATAAGGCCTAAGCAAATTGAGATATAAAACATGTTATGAATTAGAACACTTTATATTAAGATATCAGTTCCCAAGAAGTTGTCCAATAGATTCAATACAATGCATATTAAATAAAATCAAACAAAAATTCTGCAAAGAATTTCTCTCGACAATCTGAATTATACACACACATGGAAGCGCAAAGAACCAAAAAATAACTAAGATTCTGTTTACTTTTGATAAAATATTTCAAAGGTAGATTTTTTATAAATTACATATGGGTATATGGGTTATAATTTTTCATTATGCTATATATTTTATTTTCTCTTCCTAATACTTTAGAGAAAAAATTAAAATGTCAGTTAGTCTAAAGGACAATAAACTTAGGCCAGACAGGTCAAATATGCATGCCAAACTTTTGCATGAGAATTCTGGGAGGTGCCTGAGCAGGCAACAGTCAAGGATTCTGATTGGTAATTTCCAGCTGTAAAAAGTAAAAATGCAAATAAAGATCTGTCTTTTATCTTCAATTCAGGTTGTTCTGCTACAGACTTGTATATCAAAGTCACTCACATCTCCACTTAGCAGTGTGTGGACACTTAAATTTGTTTAAAATTGAATACATTATATGTACATCTTCACTTCTCATCACACAAGATCTAATTCAACCAGCTGTCGAAGTACCCTCTTGGATATCATCCTGGGATCTTTCATTTCCTTCTCCCCTTCTGCCATCTCTCCTAAGGTATAAAAATCAATCCCTGCCAGATAATAGATTCAACAATAAAATATTTTGTCGTTGTACTTGCTGTTTTTAAATCCTCACTGGCTCTTTCAGGCTATCATCTTTTTGTGGTAATTACCGAGACTCCCATTGGTCTGAAGCATTGCATCCCTTTAATCCGGACTTCTCACTGTGTCGAGAGTAGTTTCTAAATCAGAAACGATGAGGTCATTCCCCTTCTTTAAATTTTCCAATGCTCCAAGTGTCTTCAGGAAATGTATAAATTTAATTATATAGATGGATTGGGTAGATTAGGCTGTAGTATCAAATAAACTCCCCAAAGTGTACAATGGCTTAGTAACAGTAGATAAATTTCTTGTTTATGAATCAGCCACATAGATGTTACTGGTTTTTCAGACGGCTCCCTGCCATACACTGATCCAGGGACCCACATTCCTTCCAACTTTTGGCTCTTTATAATCTGCTTCAAGCCAGCAGAAAGAAAAACCAAACAAAAAATCATAAAACAACATAATGAGGCACTGTCACTTTCTAAAAGCCTGGAAATGCTACTCAGATTCTGTTCCCTGGAAATCGGTTCCACAGCAACATTTAGCTACAACAGAGCCTGAAAAATGAAGTCAGGCTGTGTGCTCAGGAGAAAAAGAACATGGATTTTGGCAACTACTTATCTCTAAGAATTTTATGATCTGGTCCTCATTGCCTTATAATATCTCTTGCCACTTTCTGGCTCCCTCCAAATTTCTTCTCTAGCCATAATGAATTATCTGCATTCCCTTAAATTCTCTCCCCTGAGGACCCTTTCATGTGTTGGCATTGTTTGATTGAATTTATCTTTCCACCCCAGGCTCATTCTTATGAGCGGAGTAGTGTCCCCCAAAATTCTTATTTGTTATCCCAAACACAGTACCTCTGAATGTAACCATATTTGGAGATAAACTCTTTAAAGAGATGATTAAGTTAAAATGAGACTGTTAGAGAGGGCCCTAATCCATGACTATAAGAAGTGGAAGAGACACCGGGCATGCGTGAACAGAGAAAAGGCCGTGTGAGGACACATTGAGAAGGTAGCCATCTGCAAGCCAAGGAGAGAGGCTCAGAAGAAACCAAAGCATAGCTTTAGCTAATGTCTCTATCACACGTGTTACTTTCTTTATGAGCTGGCAGAGATGTGATGTATGAGTGGATGGGCCATCTTAATCAAGTGAGGATTGAGGCGAGAACAAGGGGCAGAGAGCAAGAAAACACAATGTAAGATTGACATCTAAATAACTTGGAACTGATCTCACAAGAGAGAGAGGACTGTATTTCAAGATAGCAAGATCATAATGTGACCTGATGGATAAGCTCTGATAAATAAAAACTGATTGTTTCTACAAACTTTGAACATATACATGGTTAGCCGATTCGTTAGCACATTACCCAATACTGATGCATAGTTTTTGCAAAGTACGTTTAGGGTCTTGGGGAGTGGGACTGGGAGAGCCCTGCCTTGAAATAACAAGCTTGTATTTTGCCTGAGCAAGCATAAATTATCAGGAAGATACAGATTTACTAGGACTAGTAATTTAAATGTTGTATCCATTAATGTTATTTAGGAGGCTTGGTAAATAACAGCTAAAACATTTGTCTCTCTTGTCACCAGGGTTCTCTTAATCTGCTGAGTAAAGAAGATCTTTGAAATTTTGGTTGTGAATAGTTCTATGTTACTATATTCTATGGCTTAGAACACAGATAATTTTTTTCCTGCCTGCTCTCTTAAGCAGATAAATGCACGATCTCAAAAGTTATTAGCGTATCAGTGTCTAATTGACTGTAATAAAAAATGAAAAATCCTAATAACATTCCTATATGTCATTCTCATAGACCTCAATTATTCAGAAGTTTCATAATGCTGCTGCTGCCTAGTAGAGTATAACCCATTAAATATGCAACTAGGCTAAAATATAAAAGTTTCTCAAATGCTCGTAGGATGAAATCATGGTGGTGTTTTAAAATTTAATGTTGCTTAACCTGCAACACAATGAATTCCTCTGCCCAGATATAAAGTTTATGGTGTGAAAGTCAAAATTAATCCATAGTGTTTTGTAAAACTAGTCACATCAAAATTTTTATTTTTCTTTCTTTGTTCAACTTTTGATTTCTGTTCTAAATATGAAGTTAGCCTCTAACGAGGTTTTAAGATTTGAAAAGCAGAATGTCCATCTAATAAATTGTGGATGTTATCCACCTAAATCACAGGTAAATAAGATCAAGAAAATAAAACAGGGGGAAATTAATCAAGCTGTTATGTATTTCAAACTCTACCTAAAATCAATCTATCTATTGAAGAGCAAAGAACCAAGAGTAACCTAGACACATTTAAAAATGAAGAAAAGATTTCAAAAGGAATTTTTTCATAAGCTTTATGAAAAATGAACATATTAGTTATTATATATGTTAGGTAACATTCAACAAATTTATCATCTAAAAATATGTTAGGTAACATGTTTTTATCATTTAAAAACATATTTTAAATATGCCTCATATTTTGTTTTACATTATTAATATCTTATAAAAATAAAGCATAGGCCTTTTTATTTGACAATAAAGATGGATGCATATATAGGAAAATATGCAAATCTATACCTTGTATCAATCAAAATCTCTAATTTAAAAAAATCATACAAGAAAATCGTTATATATGTCCATGGGACTTTAACAAGACTATAGATAATTTGTAATCTCAGTATCACTTTTGAAGAGCAGTATTTCTGTGACTGGGAACCAGGCAAGCAAAGGGTTACTGACAATCTGATCAATAACTAACATGATGTGTCAAATGTTTTTCCAACAAGGAGAAAACTAAATGCACTGTTTTTCAGAAGTTGATGTCCCTGTTTTTGCAGATGTTGCCATCTTACAGTGAAACTTACACAGTTGTAGCAGGACCCCTGCAAATTTATCCAGCTCCAAGTGTCCCAAAGTTACCATGGACCCAGTATGTAATGAGATATTCCTTGAACTCATTATGTAATGGCATGTTGCATTGAACTTGTTATGTAATAGTACCTTGAACTTGTTATGTAATAGCCTGCACATGTGCCCTGAAGCAGTCCAGTTATTGCACAGTTGTAACATATCCTCTGTATTCTTGTGTATAAAGTCTCCACTGGCACCAGGCTTTGGGGGGGGAGGGGAAGAGGAGGAGAGAAGAGGGTGGGCACTGCTTTGGGAGCTATTCCCAGTGTTCTCCATTGCTTGTGCAAGCAATAAACCCTTTCTCCACCCATTTCAGCTTAGGTTGTGCTTTTCGGCTTTACACTCAACAAGAGACAAACCCATTGAGTTTGGTTACATTTCCAAAATGAACTTGAACAAAGAACATTATTTATCATATTCAAAATCCATTCCTTCCATAAGAAAAATTTTCATCAGTTTTAGAATTTAGAACATATTATATATACTTACTTTCTGTCTTTATCCTTTATATGGACATAGACATTGCAGAAAACATTCTGAGAACAGTTATCAAGATGATGAATTGCTTTGGACACCAAATCACAAAAAGGTTGGATTTTTCTTTTCTCTCTTTCTTTTTTTTAAATGCAGCCCAGAAGTGTAAATAAAGGGATGAGAGACAAAGAGAAAGGTAATCCAACTCGGGGTGTAGAAGAGATTTTCTAACGTCCAGAGGTATGCAAAAATAATATGTTTCTTTCAAAAGTAGTGCATTATATAATCAACAGAATTTTTTTTCTTTTTAAAGATTGGCACCTGAGCTAACAACTGTTGCCAATCTTCTTCTTCTTTTTTTTTTTTCTGCTTTATCTCCCCAATCCCCCTGTACATAGTTGTATATCTTAGTTGCAGGTCCTTCTAGTTGTGGGATGCGGGATGCTGCCTCAACGTGGCCTGACCAGCGGTGCCATGTGCTCGCCCAGGATCCGAACCCTGGGCTGCTGCAGCGGAGCCGTCGAACTTAACCACTCGGCCACGGAGCCGGCCCCAATCAACAGAATATTTTAAAATAGGCTGGACAACAGCTGTGGCTGGTTTATGCTGAGAGGATTAAGTCATGACATAGTTCAACTTGGATTTTAAGAACCATGTCAATCCTCATTTTCTACCTTCTTAGAAAGCAGTGTTGGAAAACAGGAAGAGCAAGAATATCAGTCTTCTCTTTTGGGTAGGAGAGCAATATCTTCAACTTTCAAGTGACCCGGCCTATGAGTTCCTTTCAAAAAGTAGTACTGACCAGTACTCTTCTTATTGTTTCTGTTTGTTTCATTATGTTAGTACATTTTTACTCACGTGGTAGCAAAGGGAAAACAATTAAAAATTGTGTCCATGCCCCACAGGCATGTGTTGTGCACACACACACACACACACACTTCCCAACATTTAGTATGTGAGAGATATTTTATTCTGTGCCTTCTGGATTAAATGGAGCAAATCAAATATAATGAAGTAATAATTAACCCATAGCTAAACTTTTTCTCATGGAACATGTGAAAGAAATCCACTTGACTCTACCTTCAAAGAAGCAGTCATATAAAACACTTCATCCTTATTCGATGAGTTGAGACATTTCAAAACAATGAGTAATTCATAGAATCTGTTGGCAAAAATATATATTCTGCCAAAATACACACATATACACGCATGTACTTTTACTATGCTGAAAAGAAGGACTTGAAATACAGACTTACGAATTTTAATAATCATACACTCATTGCATCTTTTAAGATTAGAAAATACTTTAAAATTTAAATCTAAAAGTCAAGGAAATTTTCAGTTTAAAAAAATAAGTTAGTAGTAGAGGACAGATTTATAGATTTTTTCTCCTAAGGACAAATTTTTTTTTTCTGAGAAGATTAGTCCTAAGCTAACATCTGTGCCAGTCTTCCTCCACTTTATATGTGGGTTGCCACCACAGCATGGCTGATGAGTGGTGTAAGTCCACGTCTGGGATCAGAACCTGTGAACCCAGGCGGCCGAAGTGGAGCACGCTGAACTTAACCACTACACCATGGGGCTGGCCCCTAAGGACAAACATTCTAAAAGCCAAATTGAAAACTCTTTTAAAAAAATTGTAACAACCAACCAAATTTTTATATGTAAACTGCAATACTACTATCTCATATAATATTTTAAATTCTTTCCTCTTATTCTTCCTAATTAACTAATGCCCCTACAGCCTCAAAAAATCACACCATTTATATTTGTGGCAAAACTTATATATTCTTTTTAAAAGGAAAATATTTGAAGAAAATATATGAGTTCATTCTAATTTTTGTTGACTTTTGAAACAAACTTTTTTAAAACTTTAGAAGAGTTTCAGATTTAGAGAAAAGTTGCAAAGCAATAGAGAGTTCATATACACCCCGCATTTAGTTTCTCATACTATGAATTCTTTATATTAATATGGTATGTTTGTCACAATTAATGAACCAATATTGATGCTTAATTATTAACTAAAATACATACTTTATTCAGATTTCCTTAGTTTTATTTAATGTCCTTTTTCTATTTCAGGATTGTACCTGGGAAACTGCATTATATTTATTCATTACATCTCCTTAAGCTCCTCTTGACTATGGTAATTTCTCAGACTTTCCTTGTTTTTGATGACCTGGACAGTTTTAAGGCATATACTGATCAGGTATTTTTTAGATTGTTCTTCAATTGAAACATTTGTGAAAATTTTATAGTGAATGGGTATTGGATTTTTGAAATACATTCTCTGCACCAATGAATATGATCATATGATTTTTTCCTTTAACCTGTTGTTATGGAAGATTACATTCATAGTTTGAATGCTGAAATAACCTTATATACTTGGAATGTATCCCACTTGGGCTTGGTGAATAATTCCTTTTATACATTGTTGGATTTGTTGAGAATTTTTGTATTTATTTTCCAAGAGAGTTTGGTCTGTAATCTTGTTTCTTGTAATATTCGTATCTGGTTTTGTCATCCAGGTCATGCTGGCATCATAGCATGAGTAAGGGCTGATCCTCCTGCTTTATTTTCTTGAAGAGATTTTGGAGAATGAACATTATTTCTTCCTTACACATTTCTTGGAATTAACTAGTGAAATCATCTGAGTTTGTTGATTTTGTGGGGACCTGGAATTGGCCACCCCAAGACATGTCTCTTTGGTATCAGGACTATTTGAGGTAGATTGCTTTTGATAAACTGGGACAGGGAAAGAGGCTCATTTTTTTCTTGGTTAGCCAGACTAGAAGTTTATCAATCTTTTTGATGATTTACTAAAAAAAAAAAATTTGGTTTTATTTTCTCTATCATTTCTCAATTTTGTTGAGTTCTGCTCTAATTTTTATTATTGTTATAATGTGAAGATTTCTAATACAGAGCTCATTGTTTTTAAATATTTCTTCCTTTCTAATACATACATTTATTTAAAAGTGTGGTATTTAATCTGCAAATGTTTGGGAATTTTCAGATATCATTGTTACTGATTTCTAGTTCAATTATTTTATTATCTGAGTACTTAATTTGTATATTTTTTTATTTTCAATTTGTTAAGGTATTTAATGGCCAAGAATATTGTCTAGCTTTGTGAATGTTTCATTTGAGCTTGAGAAGAAGGTATATTCTGCTACTGTTTGTGTGCTGTATTCTATAAATTAAATTAGATTAAATTGGTTGATAGTGCTGTTCAGGTCATTTCTATTCTTATTGATTTAATGCATGCTTAATCTATCAATTTCCAAAAAAAGGGTACTGAAGTCTCTGATTATAATACATTTGTCTCTTTGTCCTTTCAATTTTATTAATTTTAGCTTCGTGTATTTTGAAGTTCTTTTATTAGATGCATACACACTTAGGGTTATATCTTCTTGAAGAATTGACCCATTTATCATTATATAATGCCCCTCTTCATCCCTGAAAATCTTTCTTGCTCTGAAGTTGGTTTTGTCTGAAATTAATATAGCTACTCTAGCTTTCTTCTGTTTACTGTTAGTATGTATATATTTTCCATCTTTTTACTTTTAACTTATCGGAGCCTTTGTATTTTAAGTGGTTTCTTTTACACAACCACCATATTTGGGTCAAGTTTTTTATCTTCTCTGAAAAATCTCTGTCAATTGGTGTAGTTAGGACATTCACATGTAAAGTGGTTATTGATATAGTTGAATTAATATCTAGCATGATTGAAACTGATTCCTATTTATTGCATCTGTTTCTTTTTCCCTCTTTTTCTGCCTTCTCTGGTCTTAACTGAGCATTTTTTGATTCGATTTTATTTTTATCTTGGTATCCTAATTGGTATATCAATTATACCTATTTTTCTTTTTCTTTTTTGTTTTAAAGATTGGCCCTGAGCTAGCATCTGTTGCCGATCTACCTCTTTTTTTTTTCTTCTCCCCAAAGTCCCCCAGTACATAGTTGTGTATTCTAGTTGTAGGTCCTTCTAGTTGAGCTATGTGAGATGTCATCTCAGCATGGCTTGATGAGCAGTGCTGAGTCTGTGCCCAGGATCTGAACCTGGGCCACCAAAGCAGAGCATGTGAACTTAACCACTCGGCCACAGGGTCATCCCCTATACTTATTTTTAAAATTTATTGACCTAAAATTTAGAATATACATTTTTCTAATCAAAGTCCACCTTCAAATAACACTGTACTGTTTTGTATATAGTGCAGGTAACTTAGAACTGAGTATTTACAAGCCATCCCTCCTCCCTCTTGTGAGATTGCTGTTGTTCATTTCACTTATCCATATGTTATACTCCCTCAAAACATTATTGAGCGAGTTGCTTTAAAGAGTTATCTTTTAGATCAGTTAAGAATATGAAAAATAAATGATTTATTTTACCTTTATGCATTTCTTCTCCAGCACTCTTCCCTTCCTTTCTATGCTATTTCTTCTTTTTCTCTGCTCTTTCTTCTTCTGAGAGTCCAACTATGTTCCATTTTTTGACATTCCCACAGCTCTTGGATTTACTGTTCCACTTTTTTTGTTGTTTTTTTCTTTGCCTTTCAGATTGAGATGTTTCTGTTGATCTGCCTTCAAGTTTATTGATTCTTTCCTGATTTGTATGGAATCTACTAATGATCGCTCAAAGGTATCCTTCATTTCCATTACTCTGCTTTATATTTCTAGCATTTCATTTTTACGTCTTCTTAGGATTTCTATCTCTATGCTTACATTATCCATTTTTCATGCATACTATCTACTTTCAGCATTTGTGTCTGTGTCTCATTCTGGTGATAGCTTGGTCTCTGCAGAGTGTGTGCATTTGTGTATGTGTGTGGTGTTT
This sequence comes from Equus przewalskii, assembly GCF_037783145.1. NCBI lineage: Eukaryota > Metazoa > Chordata > Mammalia > Perissodactyla > Equidae > Equus > Equus przewalskii. The sequence continues at coordinate 33,600,345 of NC_091850.1, forward strand.
GTGTGTTTGACTTTTGGCATGTCTTGTAACTTTTGTTGAAAGCCAGACATGCTGTATCAAGTAATGGAAGGGGAGGTAAATAGGACTTTAGTGTCAGGACTGGAATCTCACTAGGAGTTGGACTATATATAATGTTGTAGTTATAGTTACCTGAGGCTTCAAATTTCTCTAGTGTCCTTGATTTTGTCTTTCTTCTTGTCTTGGACTTTCCTAAGTATTCTTTCTCAGAGAGAATCTGTAGCTGTAATATTCGTTATTATACGGAAATTTTTCAGGGTGGAGTAAAGTATGGGTGAATGACAGACTTCTATAATCTTCTGAATAAATCTCAGTCTTTTCATGAACACGTATCTCAGGCCTGTGACCTTCACAAGTGTCTCTACAGTGGTGTGGCTTTCTATCCTTGCTTACTATTTCCTTCCATGACTGAAACATTCCCATTCTATTTACTTGAAGCTCTCACTACTATTGATTTTGCTTTTCCTGTTAGGTGAGACAAACAGACCTGAGGATGATGGAGTGGGGTGCAGCTCCCTTTCTCTCAGCTAACATAAAGCTATGACAAAGTCTTTTCTGCTGGAGAACAAACCTGTGTTATGGAGAATGCCCTGGGAATATTTCACAATGATACTCTTCACTCTTGTTGCAATAGCCATGAGGGACTCTTTGTCCAATCCTCACTGTGAGAACCTGGTGGGGTTCCTGGAGGGAAAGCCCATGAAGGTGTGGGCCCTTCTAAAACTGCAGCTCCCTTGAGTCTCTCACTTGCATGCTGGTCCACACTCAGCTTCCAGTAATCCATCAAAATCACTATTTAAGTATCCCTACTGATTCACGGTTCCAGTGGCTTCTGCTCCAGGTAAGAAGATCTAGGTTGCTGTATCACTCTGGATGCACCTATTCTCCATATTTCAGGGTAGCAGTTTTCTCTGTGACTTTAGTTCTCTGATGGTTCAAAGAAAAGTCATTGATTTTCAGTTTTCCAGATTTCTTTTTAACATAAGTGCAGGATAGAAAACTGTTTACGTGTTAAAGCTGAAACCAGAAGTCTCATTCAGTCAGTTTGGTGACATAAAGATAGGGCCGTTTGATCAAGTCATGAACTTCTCTGTTTTCACGTTCATTTGCAAAATGTGCAACAACACATCTTGTGTAGATATAGCCTAAGTATTAAGTTCGATGGTTGATATGAAAGATGTTTGTAAACTATACAGTACTACATAAGCATAAAACATCTTGCTATTCTTGCCTTTTGTATTGCATTCTAAATTCAAAATAAACTCTTCCTAGTATGTTACCTTATATGGCGAAAGAGATTTTGCAGATGTGATGAAGTTAAGGATCCTGAGATGAGGCGATCATTCTGGGTTAGGCAGGTGGGCAGGATGTTAATCACAGAAGTCCTTACAAGAGGGAGGCAGGAGATCAGAGAGACAAGAAAAGAGAAGGCAGTGTGGTGATGGAAGCAGAGATTGGAGTGATGAGCTTCGAAGATGGGGAAAGTGACCATAAGTCAAAGATCACAGGAGGCCGCTAAAAGCTGAAAAAGACAAGGAAGCAGATTTTCCCCTGGAGCCTCCAGAACAATCCAGCCCTGCTGACACCTTGACTTTAGCCAGTGAAGCTGACCTCAAACTTCTGGCCCCTCCAACTGTAAAAGAATTAATCTCTCGTTTGTGTTGTTTTTAGCCACTAAGTTTGTGGTAATTTGTTACAGTGGCAACAGGAAACTAATACATATACCTAGAGACAAGTAAACAGCCCAGTGTGATAAAGGAGTTCTTTATGTGATTTCCTGAGCCCCAGAGGAACTGTCCTCTAGAAAAGTCTCAGTCAGAGGGTCAGTGATTTGGGGAGCTTGAGTTCACAGAATTAGGAAACAAATCCCTGCGTTTGGAGAAATTCTTCAAACAAGATCTAAAGTGAATTTTGAGGTAACATTTCACCAAGTGTCATGCTCTCTTGCTCTCTCTCAAGCTGTCAAGCGCACATTCGCTGTATGTCTCTCTCTCTTCACCCATCCTCCTTTCTTCTGACACACACACACAGGTGTTAACTACTTTCTTTCTAAATCCTCTCTGTGAGGGGACTAAGCACTTGATTCAGGCACTCTGGTGCTTTATAGGGATTGAGAGGGATGGTGCTAACTCTGCCAACTGCTCCCACCAACTGTTTCATCTTTGGAAGCACGACTATTGGACCAACTCTATATAGAAATACAGGGGATGGGAGAAGAGGTCACATTTTTTAATATACTTGATTAAAAAAAAATCAATGTCACCAGTAACGTTACTTCTTTTGGTGTACTCTAGCCTGCCTTTCCTTGAATATTTTCGCCCCTAGAGATTTTGGTAGTTCAAAAATGCACAACCTTCCTTGCTCTGATTTCCTCAGGAAAAGATTTTTAAAGTCATTTCCTTAGCAGCTAATCAGTCCTATCTTATATGAGTGATCAAAAGCCTTGGAAGTTATATATATATATATATATATATATATGTGTATGTGTGTGTGCGTGTGTGTATGTGTGTGCATAATGGCTTTAGTGAAGCAATGACAGATGTGTGAGATGTCTACAGAACCTACAGATTGCAATTCTGTGACTTCTGTTCACTTCTAGTGTTCATAATATAAATATAATTATAATGCACTCCACTTACATTATGCTTGAGTATAATACTCGCAACAAAAATATCTGCAAAATCAACACATCAAAACCAATGTATTTTTTGTATTCCAATAAGGCATTCTTTAAGGATGACTAGTGCCTCCAAGGAATAAGCTGAAGATTAGGCAAGTGTGTGTTTAAAATAGAGGCCCAAGAAAGGTTACATTCTCTGTGCACTCATTCTCCACAGGGTGCACAATCCCCTTTGAGTCAAGCAAATACTTTCTGGAGCTTAAAGACTTCCATTTGGAAAGAAATGCTTATAATAACAAATTGTCTTTGTTTTAGTTATCATATTTCCTTGACATATAGAAGAGTTATATTTCCTCATCACATTTCAATAATAAGCTTCTTTTGACAAAAATTTTATTTTGTCACTGCAAGATATATTTAAGCAGAAATATAGAACACTGAAATATACTGAAACTAAAATCTATTGAAAATAAAGGAAAGAATTGAAAAATAATGGTGTTTTAACATAATTTATTTAGCAAATTAAGTGGATCTTAAGTAAATACTAGTATTATTAATGCTGGTATGTCTTTTTATTGTTAAACATTGTAATTTAACTATAATAATATTGTAGATTTAACTATAATAATCAAATGCATTGTTTCTTTACTATTCTTGTTGCTGTTACTGACACATATGCTGTATATCTACTTTGATATATCTAATAATTGCTTAATCATCTACATATCTTTTTCTTTTGCATTAAAACCTCTACTCCTGGGGTTGGCCTGGTTGCACGGTGGTTAAGTTCACACGTTGTGCTTTGGCGGCCTGGGGTTTGCTGATTTGGATCCAGGGTGCAGACCTACGCACCGCTTGGTCTGCAGTTAGGTGTCCCACATATAAAGTAGAGGAAGATGGGCACGGGTGCTAGCTCAGGGCCAGTCTACCTCAGCAAAAAAGAGGAGGATTGGTATCAGATGTTAGCTCAAGGCTAATCTTCCTCAAAAAAAAAAAAAAAAACTGTACCCCTACTACATACACTGTAAACATTGTCATTTTCTTTATGTAGCTAAAGAGGAACATGATAATTGGAAGTATATTTTTCTGTTTAGTTTTTCTGTTTCTTGGAAATGGTTCATTCAGTTTATCTACATGTTTATTAAGTTCAATACTATTTTTTAAATTGCTTCATGTGCTTTTCCTTTGGGTTTACTTTTCTTCTAGCTGAAGCACTTGTTTATAGTTTCTTGTTTTTACTAACTGAAGTATTTGTTCATAGCTATTTCAATGAGAGATCAAGCATTCTATAGTTTTAGATTTTATGTATATCTTCAAGTATCATTATTTTGCCTCTATTTGTGAAAGGTTGACTGAGTATAAAATTTTGAACTAACCATCATTTTTGTTCCACACTTTAAAATTATTGCCTAATGGTCTTCTGGTCTCATTTCTTTGAACTGTTAGTAAAGTTATTCACTTGTAGGTATTTTGTATTCTGTATCTTTATTTTTTGTATTATGAAGTTTAATTAGGATTTTTGTAGGCAAGTATTGATTCTTATTTATCCTGCTCACTAATTAGAGTTTAAGTGTGAAAATTCGTACTTTTCTATAATTCTGGGAATTTCTAAGCAATATTCTTTTCAAATATTGCTCCTGCTGTGTCCCTTATTTGTCTTGTTTCTGGAATTCCTATTGGATGACTATTGATTGAATCCTGTCATCTATGCTTCCATTTTCTTGTTACTCATTCATACCAACACATATTTGATGCTGGTGAAGAGTTCCAGTGGAATTGATCATCAATATCGTCTATTATTTCTTTTAGCTTCCCATTGATCATATCAAATAGTTTATCCTATTTACTTAATTTTTACTTAAATTGTTTATTTTTTTAATTTGGGGAATTTTATTGCCCTCTTTTACAGAGGCCTTAGAACTTCGGTTGCTGTGGTTGAAAATGGCTACTTTTGCTTTTGTTCTAAAACTAATTTCATCAGGGGCTGGCCCTGTGGCCGAGTGGTTAAGTTCGTGCACTCTGCTGCTGCGGCCCAGGGTTTCGCCTGTTCGGATCCTGGGCATGGACATGGCACTGCTCATCAGGTCGCCTTGAGGTGGCATCCCACATGCCACAACTAGAAGGACCTGCAACTAAGATATACAACTATGTACCAGGGGGCTTTGGGGAGATAAAGCAGAGGAAAAAAAAAAAAAAGATTAGCAACAGTTGTTAGCTCAGGTGACAATCTTAAAAACAACAACAACAAGAAAAAAGCTAATTTCATCATAAATGGTTACTGCTTAAATTGCCTGGACAATTTCGTAAAAGCCTACTATGTAGTAATGAGGAGTTGCAATCGTGCTGGTTAGTCCAATTATTAAATGAAAAAATACAAACCGGAACCTGAATGTTTTACAAGGAGCTCTGGAGATGTTAACCTTTTCTTTTGCTTTTTGTTGTTTTTTAAAGATGAATTTTTTTCAGCTTTATTAAGGTATAACTGAAAAGTAGAGTTGTAAGATCTTTAAAGTGTACATCATGGTGATTTGATACGCATATACATTGTGAAAGGATTCCTCCCATTTAGTTAATTAACACATCCCTCACCCCACAAATATATGTATCTATTTGGTGAGCATATTTAAGTTTCACTCTCGGCAGATTTCAATTATACAATACAGTGTTATTAGCTGTATTAGTGTTATAGTCACCATGCTATACATTAGAGCCTCAGACTTTATCTTATAGCTAAAAGTTCCTACCTTTTTACCAACCTCTCCTATTTCCTCTACTCGCCAGCCCCTGGGAATCACTTTTCTACTCTCTGCTTCTATGAGTTTTATGGCTTTATTTTTCAGTTCCCACATATAAGTGATGCCATGGAGTCTTTGTCTTTCTCTGTTTGCTTATTTGCTTAGCGTAATGCCTTCAAGGTCAATCCATGTTGTCATAAATGGCAGTATTTTCTTGTTTCTCCTGGCTGAATAATACTGCAATGTACATATATACTATGTCTTCTTTATCCATTCATCCATTGATGGACAATTAGGTTGTTTCCATATCTTGTCTCTTGTAAATAATGCTGCAGTAAACATGGGAGTGCATGTATCTCTTTGATAGCATGTTTTCATTTCCTTTGGGTATATACCCAGAAGTGGAATTGTTGGATTATGTAGTAGTTCTCTTTTTAATTTTTTAAGGAATTTCTATACTGTTTTCCATAGAGGCTGAACCAATTTACAGTCCCCCCAACAGTGTAGAAGGGTTCCCTTGTCTCTGCACCCTTGCCAATACTTGTCTCTTATCTTCTTGATGATAGCCATTCTAACAGGTGTGAGGTAATACTTCATTGTGGTTTTGATTTGCATTTCCCTGATGATCAGTGATGTTGAGCATCTTTTCATGTACCTGTGGGCCATTTGGATGTCTTCTTTGGAAAAATTCTATTTAGTTCCTCAGCCCACTTTTTAAACTTATTCTCTGTTTTTGTGGTATGGAGTTATGTGAGTTCTTTATATATTTTGGATATTAACTCCTTATTTGATACATAATTTGCAAGCACTTTCTCCCATTCTATGGGTTCATATGCAGACTGTCTGGCACTAAAATTTGTGATGTTAACCATTTTGCTCTCTTTGATCAAAGACTGGTTATTTGTTCCAGTTAGGTCTATTTTATATTCAGTTGTTGTTGATCAAAGGCATGTGGGAGACTGGAAAGAAAACTGAATTTGGAGTCAAAGTACTTGGTATAAAGTAGTGGTTCTTAACTCTGTTCTTAATATAAGAATCACTTCTAGAGCTTTAAATAAATCATAATCCTTAGGTCTCACCTCCAGAGAATCTGATTTAATTAGTCTAGGATGGGTCTGGGCATTTTATATATGCAGAGCATTCCAGGTGATTTTATTGTGCTAATAAGGCTTGTCTTAGACAGGCTTGTCTCTACTAATTAACAGATTTTAGATCTTGGGATCACAATCTTGCAAAGCATGAAGTTCCTAATCTGTGAAATGGAGAAGATCAAAACCTATCTTATTACCTCACCTATTTCAGTAATAAATAAATACAATATTGTACTGACAATGCATTTTACCAATGAATACATACTATATGCAAATAAGTTGTTATTCTATATTGAGATTCCTTTATCTTAAAATATCTGTGTTGCTCCCAATTATCTAATTCTAAAGCAAGTTATAACACTCGAAACACTGTCAAAGAAGATCAATATCATACTGCAACAAGGTGAATTTCAGCTCTGTTAGGCATTCCTCCTTACATCTTCAATATAAATATTGCAATAGCTCCTGTTGGGGCCAGACTTTTGAAACCTTTTCCCTGTGCTTTTTTATAGCGGCCAGGTTTGTCTTGCAAGCGTGAAGCTTCCCCACATGAAATACAGTATGTGGAAGTAATGGGCAGATAATCATCTAATAAGTGAGCTTAGTTATTCTCAAACTTGCTGTGATTATGTAGGGCAAACTCTAAATGTGACTCTGAAAATGTCAACGCAGTAGTAATGATTACATATATACACTCATTTTTGTCAATGATTGACAAGTAGGACACATTGGAGAAAAGTGCAAAGAAATACTTATCTTTTTAATGAACCTTTCAGTGATGTTACTCTTGAGGAGTGGGTGTTTCTTTTATATTATAACCAATCCGCTGTTTTACTTTTAGCGTTTCCATTATATTCCGTGATTTAGCCTGAAGATAATTGATAAACAAGTTTTCAATATAGATAAAGTCAGCGTGATAATCTTTCATGTTTCTTAGTCCATTGAACATAGTGTCCCTAATTTTTGAACAAAAAAAAAGCAAACAAGACTTTCCAATCATGAAGTAATGCAAAAGTTTCAATAATATGTCTATTTTATTATATATGGATTTACCAGAAAAGACTATAAATGCCTGCTGATCTATGTTCAATTAAATGGAGTGGTCATTTTATCTTCTTTCTAAATTTCAAGTTAGAGGATGTACCACTTGTAATGTTTAGAAAATCATCATTGCTGGTGATGGAAGTGGTCTTACTTGAATGTAAAATTTGCAAATACACAATTTTCCATGTCACTGCTCTGACAGGAAAGAGAGATGTCATGTGTAATTGAGAATTCAAATGGGCCAAATTTCTTACTATCTCATCTCTACCTATATCTGGCTCTTTGCATTCTGGACAGAGCAGTTCACTCTTTCTACATCACTGTCTCCAAACTGCATTAGCTGCAGTGTTTTGCAGAGCAGCCTAAGGGTAAGGTGAGAACTATCAACAACATAGTTTCTGCTCCTATTGCCAATTCATGTGTGTGCTACCTCATGGCAAAACTTACCACTTTAACCATCTCATCCTCAGTTCTTGATGTGTTGAAGTCTGGCCTTTGGTTTTATAGCATAACAATTGCCAATATCACAACATTTTTTTTTCTTATTTTTGGATATGCATTTTCTCTTGTCCTGTAGCCATATGCTCTTCCTGGGATTAACTCAAGAAATTTTCTTAGCACTCTGATAGCTTATTGAGCTCACTTTACAAAAGTGCTTCATTCAATGTGTGAAGTACATCACATCATTGGCCTATCAGAAAAGTGGACTTCTGATTTGTTTTTATGAGCAGTTCATTAAAGAGTGTTTCCGGGTGATGCTGTTGTTGTTTTGTTTTGCTTTATAAAATGTGCTGATCATAACATTTTAGATAAGTGCATGGATCATGTTTGACTAAATTGCTGAAAAGCAAATGGGAGATGGCAACAAATACATGAACATTTTGTGAACAAGATGCTCCCTGTGTTAAGCTATTTCCTATGTAAATTATTCTTCCTTGGCAGTATGATTCTGTTCAGTTTTAAATTATGATGGTACTGTAGAATTTTATAGTTGGCATGGGGCTTTGAAAACTTTATTTTTAACAATAACAAACCCAAGAGTGAAGGAAGAGAGTATGCAATTCACATAAAAAATACTGTTAATTAATAACAGACTCAAGACTAGTACTCAGGTCTTCTCATATTCTATTTAGTTTTCTGCTTAAACTTTAAACTAGCCATACACGTAATCATTTTGGAGACATTTACAAGAGCACTTGTTTCATAATGACTGAAATTTCACATTTAATTCATTTGCTTCTTGCTGTTGCAAAACACACACACACAAATAAAACAAAATCAAACAAACGAGTATTTTGCTAGCAAATACTAACATTTGTTACAAGGCAAATGTTTCTTATTTTCTATTCTATCTAAAATAAACACTAACATTGCTATATTTTGTGTAAATGGCATGTTTTTAACACATCAATAAAATTTTATTTAATTTATGTGCCGCAGCTGTCAACTACATGCAAATCCTGTTAGTGCAGTGATATGGAAAGCTTTCCCTGAAATCTTGTTAAAAATACCTCTGGGGATTCATATTCATATCCATTTAAGAGACTGGATGAACAGAATCCACCTAAGGTAATTGGGGGGAAAAATCAATAAGATTCTCTTATCAAATGTCCTCATTGCTTTCTGGTTATTGTTAGCACAGTAAGTATAAAGAAGGAGCAATTTCTAGTCTTTAGAAGGAGCAATTTCTAGTCTTTAATTTGTTCCATTTATTTTCAAAATTGTATTTTAGTTCTTTTAGAAAGTAAAGAAAAGGCGAATATTCTATGAATTTTGGATACAGATCCATTACTTTACTTGAAGGTTAAGTTCGCCATCTTTTTTCTATACATCAGCCATTTTAAAAGGTATCTTAGAGATGAGATGGTAAAATTAACCTCTCATTTTATGGAAGGATGGAGTTTAGAGAGTAGGTCATTACTCAAGACTGCTCAGTGAGAGAGCCAGACAAGACTTCCACCTAGGGATTTGACATCTCTGCGTTCTTTCCACTCTATTACACTGTCTTTGATGACATTTATGTCTTGACTCCAAGCATATCTTTGATCCATTCAGAAATATTTTATCACATAATACATAATGCGACTGAGTCAAATTGAAAGTATTTGTTGATTAAAAATGGGCAAATGTATTTTTAAAAGTTAGAATACTTTTAAAGACTCAAATTCTAGTGATATCAAATTGACTTTCTTTTGTTTAAAATTCAACAATCATTGCTTTAGTTAGCTTGGGCTGCTGTAAAAAAAAAAAACACTGGGTGGTTTATCAACAACAGAAATTACTTTCTCACAGTTCTGGAGCCCGGGAATTCCAAGATCAATGTGCAGGTTGATTCGTTATCTGGTGAGAACTCACTTCCTGGTTGCAGACAACCATCTTCTTGATGTGTCCTCAGGTGGCAGAGAGGGAGCTAGCTCTTGAGCCTCTTATTGTAAGGATACTAACCCCATTTATGAGGGTTCCATCCTTATGACCTAAGTATCCCTAAGGACCCACCTCCAAATACCATCACATTGGGATTAGAGTATCTATGTATGAATTTCGGGGGAGACACAAACATTAGTCCATAATATTATGGATGAAGCTGCCAGTGAGATGGGTACCTTTCTCTCCCATCTTGAAATGGTCTACATAATCATTTGGAGGCATAGCCAACAAATACCTATGTGAGGGATAAAATGGCTCTGCTCAGCAGCACAGGCACTCTGGCACTGCAAGCCAGAAAGAACGTACAGGGGGTTGATGCAAAAGAGCAGGAGAGATACTAATTATTTGAACTGAAAATAAATAAATACCATGTATAGATGCAAATAAAGGTATCATTTAACTATACTAAATTAAAATATTTGAAATATTTAGAATTTTCTTTGGCCACACTGATAATTCCTAACCAAATAATGAGTTAAATGATCTGTTTTGGAGTGTAGAGTAATGCAGTTATAAAAGCAAACATTTAACCACAGAAAAATTCAAATTTGGGGCATTAAGATAGGATTAGTAAATCAATTTTAGAAGCCTCCAAAATGCTTGATTTCATATCTCTTTCATGCCAAAATAGCCACTAAATTTACTGAATGCAGAATCAAAGTTGATCTAACAGTTTGGGGAGCAGGATATAAAACTTTTTTAGGGGTAGCGATGTCTTTAACTAATGTTTGAATATTGCTTGATTAAGGTCTTTTGTTTATAGTGCCAATCAAAAGTAAATAACATAGTCATTTGGACATAAACCTGCAAAGTGATGTCTCTCGGTGTAATTTCTGATAGCTTTACTTGTTTACCTAAATTAGGCACTATCCCCAAATAAATATATTCCATTTTAAATTACTTAATTTTTACAATATCCTTAAGTAAACAATGTCAAACATTTGATCCTTTGTATGGGCACATTATTTCTGTGGATTAGATGGAAATAGATTAATTTATTCATGACAGCAACTATAGTTTTAAAGTTGTTATCCAGAATTGGAAAGTCTTTAGTGCATTTCCATTAATTAAAAAAAAAAAACTGTAAATGTTGTCTTTTTTTATTATTCTGCTAATGAGGAGAAAGAAAGTACAGTTAAGTGATTGTGCACTGTGGAGGCATAAAATTTGGTACCATCAACTAATCAGTATGCTCAGTCATCTGTTCTCACTTTACGTCTAAAAAATGAAGGCATTTCTGTAGTATCGCCTCCCTGTTTATCTGAAGGTTATATTTGGATTCTTAGCTTTCTAAAAATCAAGTACACATCACAAACTCAGAGGAATAGCCCACCATCACCACAGTTTTTATCTTCAACAAAAGCATGTATTTTTCCTAATAAGATATTCACAGGATCTGTTAAATTCACTTATTAAGTTCTAGATTACATCAACATATAGCAGTGGAACTGAGTCATGCAGATGACTGCATCAAAAAATGAATGATTTGAAACCAAATGTGCTATACTATTCAATGTCTCACGTTTTAAATAGAGAGAGGAATGGCATGATCTATAATTTAATTCAATGAGCTTTTAAGTAATGGTACACACTGCTATTTATGATTCAAGTAATATAGCTACAGAATTCTTATATGACAGGATTGGGACACCATCCCATTTCTGATTGATTTACGTTTAACAACAGATGGACCCCTCATAAAGAACGAACACAGTGAGGGCGACAAAAATGTTACCTGAGGAAAGAATGTGTCAAAATGCTCTCAAGTAAATTAAAATTAAATTAAATTAAAATTAAAATTTCAAATATCAGCAGGGTCACCCATAGTGGACAGGTTTCAGTGGAGCTTCCAAACCAAAACAGGCTACAAAGAGGGACCTGGCCACCCACTTCCAAAAAAATTGGCCATGAAAACCATGTGAACAGCAGTGGAGCATTGTTTGATACTAGGCCAGAAGGTGAAAGGATGGCACTGAAAGACCGAGCAGGGTTCCACTCTGCTCTACACAGGGCTGCTAGGAGTCAGAATTGACTTGATGCCACTAATAACAAAAAATAAAATTATAAGATTTGAGATTTTGTTTTGGTAAATGCGATGTTTGTTAATATTGTCAGGTCTCCACTTTATAATGAAAAAAGAATTTCAGTTCTTAAGCAACCTGTTAAATCTCCACAACATTTTGCTGTTTAGAGCTCCCTGGTTATACTATGCGCATAATGAATTGTCCCCCTTGATGTGATAAATGATGTATTAGAATAATGGACAGATCTATCAGTGGAGCTGTGTAAGTGAAACACACAGCTTTTGGCAAAGCAGGCTCTGCATGTTTGCATTTATCACCCAAATGCCTTGACTTTGATGTAGACCTTTGAGAGGCATTTATTAATCATGATTTCATTAAAATTTTTGGCAAACTACTGCCTTTTATTTGTCAGAAATATTGCTGATGATATACTGCTGGTGTCCAAAAACACTCATCTTCTTTTTGCTACTTAACCTTCTGTGCGATTGTTAAACAATAACTTGCCTGAGACGTCATCCTTTAGATTACCAGAAAGGTTTCGGTGTCAGGACTAATCAGATTGTATATCAGCGGCTAGCAGAGTGGTGTGGCTTTGTCAAGTACAATTCTGGTTAGAGTTCACTTCTTACACCTCATCTGTAGAAGAATGAAGAGTTCTACTCTGGGGGAAAATGAATGCTTTTACTGGTAACATGTGTGGAATGATTAGTGGTGCAAATTATTAGCATTTTACTATAATTCAATGACTATGAAAAATTTGAGTTAACCACTCAACATAACTAAGCGTATTTTCCTCTATGACTTATTTTTATTCTATAAATATAAACATTTATTATGATATAAACTCTAAGCAGTTTACTCTATAGGGAAAGAAAATTGAACTTTTCCATACCCCAGGAGCTTATAATCTACTTGGCTGCTTAAAAATTACAGAAACTGATGGGGCTGGCCTGGTTGCTTAGTGGTTAAGTTCACATGCTTTCCTTCAGTGACCCAGGGTTTCCAGGTTCGGATCCTGGGTGTGGACCTACCCACTGCTCATCAAGCCATGCTGTGGGGGCATCCCATATACAAAGTAGAGGAAGATTGGCATGGATGTTAGCCCAGGGACCATCTTCCTGGAGCAAAAAGAGGAAGATTGGCAACAGATGTTAGCTCAGGGCCAACCTTCCTCACAAAAAGAAAAAGAAAAATCTATGGAAACTGAGAGACTAAAAAATGCACTGTATATTAGTGAAATACCTATAAATAATAAAATAAAACAATGGTAAAATGAATAATACAAAACATACTACTGTTCCTTGGAAAAGGGGAGAAATCTTTGTGTTTTTTTCTATAAATTATATTTAGTAAGTGTAAACTATAACTAGGCTAATAATTTGAGGTTAGCTGGGAGAATCTATTTCCTGGTGTTTAGAAAATAAGTATTGAAATACGTTCTTGAATCAGTTTCAGGGTAAGATATTAACTGTGTAAGTTTGTTTTATTTTTTCATAAAAAGCCAAATTAATATCACTTGCATTTACTCAAAATTACTTAAAGAATGATTGAGTTAATTTTCTAGGTAAAAAAATGGATGCTTTGTGTGGTTTTATTTGCTAATTAAAATCCTCCAGGCGAACCAAGCTTCTTAGGCTCCATGTTACCGATCTAAGAGTCCTCAGTGTGATATTGATAATTAGATACTTTTCTAACTAAATGGAAATGAACTTGACCCAGTCTCAAGACTGTGGCTTTCCCAAAAGAGGGGCAAGCCAAGCCCTAGCTGCCTGTTAAGAAAAATCCCCAGAATTCATCAGCCAAAAAAGAAGAGGAGGGCCTTGTAAGAGCCAGCTCTCTTACTGGATACCGTCTGTTCTCATTCATTCCCTGATTGTTGATTTTCACAAAATGGAGTATTTCCTTAACTCAGTTTTTTTGATGTTACACATAGATTTAAAATGGAAGAAACCGTTAGAAAGTTGAAGTGGGTTGCCTCTGAAAGCACGTCTTTGTTTTCTTTATTATAATCATTTTTATACAATTTGATTTATAAACTAGGTACACATATTACTTTGATTTAAAAAAGTAAATATGTCGGGGCTGGCCCCGTGGCCGAGTGCTTGGGTTCCAGCGCTCCGCTGCAGGCTGCCCAGTGTTTCATTGGTTGGAATCCTGGGCGTGGACATGGCACTGCTCATCGAGCCACGCTGAGGCTGCGTCCTGCATGCCACGGCTAGAGGGACCCACAGCGAAGAATATGCAACTATGTACTGGGTGGCTTTGGGGAGAAAAAGGAAAAAAATAAAATCTTAAAAAAAAAAAAAAGTAAATATGTCATTTTAAAAAGAGCTTGTGGAAGAGCAAGCCAGTCAGAGGCAAGAGCAAATAAAAAGGCCCAGATGCAGGAATCAGCTTGGTGTGTACAGGTAATTGTGGTGGGTGGGGTGGGGAGGAGATTGCTAGAGCATAATACATGAGGAAGAGTACTTACTAGCAAAGAGGAGCAATGAAAGAATAGGAGACTCTAAAATGACTCCTATGTAGTTAATTTCTGCCTCAAGGCTGCTCTCCAAAACCAGTTGTTTTCTGGAGGTAGTTGACTACCACTATGTTCAATCCACACTCAACATACATCCTTCCCAACCGATTCCAAAGGCCATTCAGGAAAAAGGATTGGATGTTTCATCTTTGTCCTACGTCTCCTCTGTCCTAGCAAAGGATCTGAAGTAGAGGAAATCTACAAAATATATATTTTTTTCTTTTTGTTGATTGGAGAACAAAGAAGGCCTTAGAGACGTAGTGGCAACCCATAATTTTACAATCAAAAGAAGATGAAAGCAAGCAGCAAGACAAATATTATTCAGTTGGGCTGGGATTATAACTTATGATTCTAGTCTCCTAATAGAGAGTTGCAATCTTACCTGACATTATTATTATAAGTATAAAGGGATAAAGCCAAAATATTCCTAATGGGCCAAATAAATTTGGGAGAGTCCAAGAAATTTTAAAATCTCTTTAAGAGCTAAATTTAATGTTAATTTTTTTTAATAAAATAGACCCAAGAAATCAGAATTTTTTTATCAATTGAAAGATTATCACATGAGAATCAGAGTAAGATGTGTTTTCCGCTTGAATGAAATTCACATGCTCTTGAGCTCATAATTCTAGTTTCTCTAAATGAATCTGGTATGCTTTGTGATGAAAATATCAAGTTATCAAGAAATTAAGTAGGGGCCGGCCTGGTGGCGCAGCAGTTAAGTTCACACTTTCTGGCTTCTCGGCGGCCCAGGATTCGCCACTTTGGATCCCGGGTGCAGACATGGCACCACTTGGCAAAAAGCCATGCTGTGGTAGGCGTCCCACATATAAAGCATAGGAAGAGGGCATGGATGTTAGCTCAGGGTTAGTTTTCCTCAGCAAAAAAAAGAGGAGGATTGGCAGATGTTAGCTCAGGGCTAATCTTCCTCAAAAAACAAACAAAATAGAAAGAAATTAAGTAAAAGAAGCCTCAACAAAAGGAGACTAGGACAGGAGTTTATTCATGGTAAATTTTCATTTTATTTGTCAAATTTTAGAAATCAGCTTATTGTAATACATATAAAGAAAAAAATAAGTGTTTAAACATTGTAAGGATTTAATTTTAAAGCCCATGCACTCTTTTACTGTTTTTGGCACCATTCTGTGTATAAAAACCAGCCAAATGAAAAGAATGAACTTTAAAAGAGTATTCTTTTTTAACATAACTTCCGCACTTGCATCATGCACAATGCAGTAAAATTAATCTCTTTAGCCTGAGATACATCTTGCTAACTAAATACCAAGTTTCATTTAAGGGTAATAGTATAAGGAATATGAAACGAGGTTCTCATAAGGGTACTTTATGTAAACTCTCTTCATCGAAAAAAAATTACCACGGACCTGAACTATGCAGTAAACTCCACATTATTTGGAAGAATGTGCTTCCTTTCCCCAGGCAGAAAATGCACTCTATTTTATCTTCAAGAGGCCTACGTAATATTTGTTTTTGGCTCATATCCCTGAGGTACCCTGATTCTCTTCTGTTCCATTTGCTTAATTTGCGTAAATTGAAAAAGTTTCCCTTTTCAGCACAAGTGCTATTTTAATAACACTCCTCAAGACTCAGGAAGAGAGAATATGTTCAGTCCAACTTCCTCAATGGCTTCTGTGGAGGAGAGACGAGCCTGTTGAAGATTCTTACCATAATACCAAACACACATAGTTACTGACAGGTATTCGGGTGGGAGAAGGAGAAGCCCATCTCTAACAATGCGGGAGCTGGCTGCTGGGAATTAGGCAGGAGGACTCAGGTTATTGTCAACCACATATTGTTAAAAGCGGAAATCTTTGGGATGAAGCCAGAACTTTCCCTCTTTAGTGCTAAAGTTATCACAGAAATTAAACAGTAGAATCCCTCATTTTATAAATAAACAAACTGGTGCCCAGAGAAGGTATGTTTTATATGACAAGTTTGTGAAAAGGTAGTGTACAAGTCTGAACTTATAGAAATCTGAGGCCACTGCTCTTTCATGTTATCTATCAAACCTGTTAAAATTTAAATGACACTTATTTATCAGACTTCTACTTTGTGCCATTAATTTGCTTGTTGGAAATATGACAGTGAGCCACAAGACCCGATAACTACCCTCAAGGACCTTACATTATGTGAATTACATTGATAGATACTTGTATAGCAGCTATTAAATAGAATTTTCAAAAAATAAACAGTTGTGTTTCATAGGGTTTAAAATACTATAATTTTTTTCCCTTCAACCAGATGGTGCATTAAATCACCAACAGTCAGAAACTCATTTATCCATTTTTTATAACCCTTAGGCTAGTAGAAAAAAGAAATCTTGCAATAAAATATGCTATTATATTTTAAGTTTTAAATTCTAAAAACTTCTGTTTCTCAAAGAAGTCCAGGATTGTCTTCTAGGCAAATACCTATCAAAACCAATATGATAGCTGGGTAGCTGGTAAAGGCCTTGACTTCAAGGAAGCTTTTCCCCCATTGAGCATTTGACTCCCTTGACTGAAGACAAAATGATAAAGAATGAGGAGTAACATCTTTGGAGGATGTTGCCTTACTTGAGAACAAAATAAGAATACAAATTAAAAGCATGTCTCAATTTTATACTTCACAAATTATGGTGGTGGGCACAAATGCCCTGACTCCAAACATGAAAATTTGGTTACTGTGAATCAAATGAAGACTCAGAATATCCAAAGCTGCCTTTTAAGCTGGGCAATTTTGTCTATAAACTGTTCAAACTGCGTAGAAAGAATGATCTCAGAATTGAAAGCAATAATTCTGTTGTTAATTACTTTAATGTTTAACTTACTTTTCTGCTTTCCTTGTCCTCTAAAAATAATTACAATGAACTGGTCTTTTGCCTAACCCCACTCTATTCCCATCCCAAACAAATGGAAACAAAGTTTCACAACTCTAAGGAGTAAGATTTGTTTATAGAGATAGAAGGAATAGAAGCCTGAATTAGCTCTCCACTTTCCATTGCCATAATATTACCCTAATGATGCTGACTTCAGTTCTGATACTGTGTGTGGCTTTGTATATTCTGCTTTTGTGTATTTGCTTAGACAATAAAACCAAGGTGTTCCAAATGCTCCAAGGAAGACTTGGTAACATGTTTACAGCATGCAGCCTGGATAATAATGTGAGTTTGTGGATGAGACAATGACAAAGAATGATGTTATTATCACAGAGAAAAATGGAGCTGCTCATTATCAGAACCACCGAGGCTGCTAGAAGAGAGAGCAGGAGTATAAAAATTTGTTTGTGTCCATGTTTTACTTCCTGTTGATGAGCATATTATACAGGAACAAACTATTCATTTTAACATTGTTTAGGCATTCTTAGCGTTTCCCTGAAAGAAACAATACAAAGCAGGAAATTAAGAAATGTACCTCTAAGAAAATGATTTATATCTGTGATATACTTAATTCTAAGAAGTGCCCGATTGAGTGTTATTCCCATAACACTGTTTTAAAAAAAAATAATGATAACAGATGGAAGTGTGGTAATCATAAGCATAATTCTACATCAATGATATTGTATTTCCCTTAATAATCTTTAACTTCCGAGAGTATAAAGCACAGTGAACAATGATCTTTCTTAGGCTAGACCATACACAGTATTATTTTCAACTGGTTTGCCCAATTTGGCAATATTCTCTCTTCTGCAAATGTCAGATGTGGTCTACCAGAAAATGATTATTAATATTTGGAATACTTGTTAATGGTAAGGTTAATGAAAATGCTAAAATAAAGAACAGTGGAAGTCATACTACAGAATACAATGTGTATAATTCTCTATAAATTAAGACAAAAAATTTCAACCTAAGACTAGCGGCAGGACCTCCATAAATACTTTATCAACAAATCAATTACATATGCACAAAAATCTAAATGATAGGCCATCGGAGTTCAAATACTGATTTTTAATTTTCTCTTAAGTAAGACATTTTAAAACCCTACTCTAACTCTCTTTGTTCTCTTTTGTTTGGAATTTCTCTTCTGTTACTGATCCTCTTATGCCTAATTCATGTTACTCATGTCCACATCATCATGCTCTTGGCTGACCATAACCTTTAATTACTATCCATATTACTATGTACAGAGAATTCTAAGTCTGTAAATATTCAAAGTTTACAATAATTACATATTTTCTGGTCATACTTTTCAAAACGGGTTATTTTGCTCTAAAAACCATTTTTAAAATACTGCCATCAGTATTTTTTTGTGCGATAATAGAGACTATCCATGATAATTGTTCTAATAAAACCCCCAAAAGCTCAGTGGCTTGAAACCATTTTTTGTTAGTATCATAGTTCAATGAGGGTCAGATGACTCTCCTGGGCATCTCCTCCATTCTGGTTTCTGAATATTGCATTTTGTCTCTCTTCCTATACATAAAATGCCCTCACTTTTGGCCTACGAGTGACAATACAGAGTTGCATCATCCAGTCTCTATAGATCAAATCCGAAATCTGCAGTTTATCTACAGTTTTCTCCATCAAATCCCAATAATTCTCTTTTCAGAAAGGTGAACTATGAATAATTATAGATAGGTTATTACACACACACACACACACACCCTAAATATACAATGATGGAATAGGGAAAAAAATTACTGTAATAAAATCTCCTACTTGGAGAAGGGAAGAATGAAAGGCATGCAAAGTATCTGGTCCATCTGATTCTTGAAATCCTCAGAATCCAGATAATGATACAGGTATCCAGGCTTCTTCCATTGTATGGCCTTGTCATACCATAATTCTTTGAATTCATCTGTGAGGACTGAGCTCAATATATTACTCAAGAAGATGAAGAGCATTTCCAAGAACAGGTTTAAAAGGCCCTATTCCTTTGGCCAAAACAAAGCACATCCAGGAGCAAGAGATAACTGGTAATATAATCTTCTTGTATAACTAGTGGAAAATGAAATGGCTGGAGGAAAATAAAATTATATCTGCCATACCAGAATGGCTTCTTTCTTCTCCTAGAATTCTGCAATTCTGCTCTTTTTCTTATCTGAGATTGAGATGTTGGTCCATCTATATTCTGCCTTCTTCATTAAAATGAGAGTGATATCTTTAATATAACTCTTTATTGCTTAAGTAATAACTTTATGATTGAATTTAAGCCGCAATTAATCCTGCCTTGGACAGTAACATGGAAACTGATACTTTTTGTGTAACATCATAAATATCGTCTATGACTGCAGTGGCAAAAGGGAGTTTATAGTTTGGAATTTATCTACCATTATCTAGAGAACAGCAGAACTGGGTAGACATAAGTTTCTTACCTGAGTGCTATTGGTCAAAGTTCAAATTATTTAGAATTATATCTGAATACAACATTAGTTTGATCTTCTGGGTCAGATAAAAGTGCTCTTTCTACTTCATATATGTAGTTTTCCCCCAGTGTTGGATGCACACTGGTTCTGAAAAGCCAGATCCACAATTTGCTCTGAACCAATTCCTCTCTTTTGATATTTATTTGTGATAAAAGGTAAACTGAAGGATCTTATATTTTTCAAGAGTTTACTTGATTAAATCAATTCCAATCCAGCATCATAAACTGAAAGTGGTCCAGAGCACTCTGCTGACAGGCGCTAGGGGAAATGCTTTTATAAGGCAGACCCAGAAGCAAAGCAAGGAAGTTGTTTGATTGGCTATAGATTAAGCAGTTGCCTCATTTGGGAAACCCTAGTCTGCTGTTTGTGATAGATCATTCTGAAATTTTTTCTCGGGTATGAGTACCTTTGCAGAGTTGACTCTGGCTTAGGTTTTTGATTGCTTATGTAGGCTAGCAATGCATTAGAACCACCTCAGTCTAACGGACTCTTTGTTTCATTACCATAACACATGCAAGGATCTAGGCACAATATTAAAAAAGATGAGGTGAGCTCTTAATAGTATTAAGTTTGTGCATATTGATCACATGTCTATGTATAGTTCCTAAGACATGTAAATAACTATCATACTCTGTAAAATACATACTCTTCAGTGTTAAACTGTAGAAATGAATAAGTGTTTTCTACTGAACCAACAATACTTTATCTCTAAACAACAGACCAGGGGTCATACTTGATGGCCTTCAGTGAGATGCATTGTCTAGCACAGGCTCTTCTGAATTGAGCAGGTGTCCCATCTTTGAAGTGGAAAGTAAATGTCAGGATTATTAAGTACTTTAAAAAATAAAACACAACAAAATAGCAACAAGAAGTCATTTTTATGCCTAATTTGAGGTTATAATCTTAGAGGGTGCAATGTTGAAATTAAGTTTTGTTCTGATATTCTGAACAAAGAGCCACAATAGATCTTAATGCTTTGCTAAAATTCTCCACAGTGCTTTGAATTGAAAGAGTGGTGTATTTTCAAAAACACTGCACTAAAAATAAACAGCTAAATGCTACATTCTTTAGATAGCTGAATGATATCAAAGATAGCATGAAAATTAAACCTACTTCTTTATTTGTATTCAATCCATCTGAGCATAGTTTAAAATTCTTATCTAACGTCCAGCAGACAACCTCAACTAATTCTGAATAAATCTCACTCTGAACAAATATAAATTCTGGTAATAAAATGAAAGAAATCAATAGTCTTAACCCACCATTTGGATAGTATGGCTTTGAAATTACTATATTTCTTCAAAAACAGATCACCTAAGATATTTATACTTTCTGCTTAGGAGAGTTTATATTTTTATTTGAAAGAAATAAATTCAATAATTAGTCTTACCCATTTTCCTATGTATTTAATCTATTTTGTCTCTAGGAATTTAGTATTATAAGATTTGTTATTCAGAAATCTTTGTTTCGATAAATAGAATCATACATTAGGCAAAGGAGGAAAACACAAGGGGGTGGAGGCCAAGGAAGGTGCACACTTTCTTTTGCACACGCACACGCACACACACACACTCTGTTTCTCCTTTCCTTGCTCAGTCCATGAAGAAACTTTCTACTTCACAATGCACATGGTATGCAAAAGGCAACCCAAACCCTGGCTTATGTCTCAAATTAAATTTATGCAATTCCAGCTAACTAGAACAGCTAGGGAAGAGATTTAATAATGGGAATTTTGAATAACATTTGTACAAAAAAATACAAAATAAAAACAAAGAAGAAAGTCACTTCGGTTTTCCGTAGAGAGCTTGAAGCTCGTTGTCAAAAGTATATCTAATTTTAGTCTTAAATCCTCTTTCCTCATATTATAAACTTTAGTTTAAAAGACTGACAGATTTATTTATAGCTACATATACATGCAGTCTTACATAGGAGTACATATACATGCCAGTTTTACCGGTTCTAATTGAGAAGAGCTTTGAAGGAATTTTCCTGGAGTGAGAAATAGAAAGTTTAGTTGGAATTAAATTAAATAAAAGAAATGGATTAAATCTGTTCTGGGCAAAATTTAGAAGCAATTTATGTATTTTATTGAAAAATGTCACA
Source organism: Equus przewalskii (assembly GCF_037783145.1). Taxonomy (NCBI): domain Eukaryota; kingdom Metazoa; phylum Chordata; class Mammalia; order Perissodactyla; family Equidae; genus Equus; species Equus przewalskii. The sequence goes on from NC_091850.1 coordinate 33,622,286, forward strand.
TCATAGCTCAACAGATTGTTTTGTGTTAATCTACCATATTATTTCAACAGAGGTACTGATTTGAAAAAATACTGCTCCATTTAAATGCTAATGTAGATACTGCTATGAAGGTCTCTTAAAGATTATGGGTTCTAAATATCCTAGTTATAGAATATTTGGCCTTTATAGATAAAGTTACTTTACTGCCGTTAAAAAGCTGTATCTATAAAAGGAAAATGACTTTGTCACTCCATTGGTTCCTAATATTATTAAATATTTATTGAGATTCAACAGTACACTAAGCATTTATAAAGTAAGAATAGAATAATGTTTACTTTAATTAACCTAGTATCTGAAGACTCTTAAGGGAGATAGAAGTATGGAACACATGCTTATGGATGGCTTTTCTGCATGTAGATAGAATTCAGACTCACAATAGCTGAGATCTTTTCTCTTTTGTTCATTTTTATGGAATTAGGAAAAAAACATTTAACATTTTCCTAAGTCCATGATAGTAGGCTCCTTAAAGTGAAGACAGATGTATCTTTGAGATTACCTTTACTGCTTGCACAGTTTTGCTTTTTGTTTTGATATTTATTCTACTAAACAATGTTGGTATCTAGAATGACCAGAAAACAAGACATGTATTCATGGCTTATATTAAAATGCTGTAATTTTTTGTAATATTTTGAATCATCAGTTGTTACAGTCTCATGAGTTTTCTAAGATACACTCATTCACTTTGTAGTAAAAAAACTTACAGCCCAGAGAACTTACGGCCCATTGACAATCCAATGCTTTTATCAACCTGTCAGTCATGGGGATAGACAGACATTCAAAACAGTTGAATTAGAGAGTTGTGCATCTAGCCAGGAGAAAAAAGATATTGTGAACCTGAAATAAAAGCCTTTGTCTTCAGTAGCTGCAGATAAATATGGACCCTGGTTGTAGAACTGTGCAAATCATGGTACTGCCAGGTGAATGATTGACTTCATCTTCCTTAACGTGTTTGCTGGAAGTGGTGGTTCTAAGGCATTTTCCTTAGACTGAGCAAAACCTCCCTCAAAATGGAGTCTTTGATGATAAAGGGAAGATTCCACATATTTCTAGAAAAAGCATGTTTTTCTGTTCCTTAGGATTCAGGGCAAGAAGAAGAAAGCTTCTTTTTTGTCAAGTGATCTTCCTCCTATTATTAAAATATTTCCTATACTTATGTGGTTAATGGGTCCCCTTTTAAAGCGAAACACTTCTCATTGAATTTTCAGGGTTAAATGCTACTTCTTTAATGTGAATAATACACATATCCGCATAGACGAAAGACTGGGCATAAAATGCTATGCTTAATATTTTTAATCAAATAACAGGAGAGGGGGAATGACTCTTCAGTACTACCATGTGCCAAGTAATGACTCAACACTCTCATAGCAGTCTTCTCTTTGAATTACTATTAAATCTTTACTGGTGCAATGGAGCGTGATACCATTTGGCCTCCACATAACAGGAAAAGATTGTTTGCCTGTTAAGTTTGCCTCTGTTCTTCTGTTGTCAGACTTTGATATATCTGGTGGAACTACTTGGTATCCAAAGACAAATACAGAGGTTGAAATCATCTGTTTTACTTGATGGCGAAGATGATGATGATGATGATGGAGGTAGTGGTGGGAATGATGATCATTAGTAACATGATTATGGACATGATGATGACATCTAACATTGATCTAGGACCTCCTATATGCTAAGCATTGTTCTTATCACTTTAAATGTATTATCTCATTTACTTATCACAAAAATCCTATGAAGTAGCTAATGTACTCATCCTCTTTTTGTAGATAAGAAAACTCATTTATAGAGAGATGGAAGTACCTACATTTAAACCCTGCGCATCATACTGTAACATCCTAGCTCAATCTATTTATAGAGTGTTTACACATATTTATTAGTACTCTCATTAATATATATTACATACATTTTATATATATCATACATTTATTTAAAAGATTTTACCATTAAATTGAAAATCTCAAAAAATAAGATCTTGAATTTCAGTTTGAGATATATTTCCATTTTTATGTCACAGGTAGAGAGTATCTGTATGTACTATCTTAAAGTGACCTCTCTTTGATCATTCTTTAGATGATTCTCATAAACTATCTTTAAGGATTATAGGTGAAAGCCTTCTGTCTAATATAAAATATCATGACTGCCTTAATTTCTTTATTCAAAGTAAGAAACAAAGACCATTGTGCAATTCCAATAATTTACACTTTCAGTCATTTGTCTTATTAGAAAATTTACGTTCGTGGTGTAAATTATTTTGGCTTAACTCAGTGACTCAATTATCCATTTCACAATGTTAGGAAAAAATCAGTGATCCAAAAGTCATGTAAAAGTATATGTTGATGTGAACTGACTAGAGGAGTCAGACCAGATTAAAATGGGAGGTTATTTGGAAATTTCCTAATATTTGTATAGTTATGGTGAGATGTCAGCTGCTCCCAAGGCAGGAAGAAAGCTCTTGTGAGAAACTCCCCATGCTGGCACCTTGATCTTGGACTTCCAGCCACCAGAACTATGATAAAATAAATTTCCGTTGTTTAAGCCATCTAGTCTATGGCATTTTGTTGTCTGAGCAGACTAATACAGTTTCTAAATATGATTTTTCCCTGTTCCTTTTCATATCACTGTGAAGAAAAGTATTTTTTGTACTGAAATTATTGGTGCAATGTAATATACCTTGGGTTGTATTTAAATGTTGTCTTGAGGCATTTCAGTTTAGCTTCCAGACTTATAACTTTTGACCTCAGCATAGTGTTCAGGGGATGCAGACATTGACTGTAGGCTATAAGAGTTATCCCTGGAGACATGTATCTTTCTTTTTAGACACAGATCATTTCTAGATCCTTGACTTATTTTTTTCATTATTCGATCAAATCTTATCTAAGTCAAATGTGAGAAGTCAACTAATTAACACTTAATTGTCTCCCCAAAGCCTTGTAATAGAAAAATAGACCTTTATTTTGTAGGGGAGGAAGACATTTCCTCTACCTTCTCTGGGTTCGTCTGGCCGGAGAATGAATTAAATTCACATGAGCCAGAATAGCAGGAGAAAATTAAACAAAACTTTATAACATGTATACATGGGAGAGGCTCAGGCAAGCTGAGCAACTCACCAAAATGGCTGAAGCCCCCACTTAAATATCATCTTCAGCTAATGACAAAGGGGGATCTTGGGGGTGGGGGGAGTCAGTTACAGGAGGTTACCAGAAACAGGAATAAGATTATTATGCAGATTTAAGTCCTTGCCTTTCCCATTGATTAAGAGTTTCTAGAGAGAAGGTCATCCCCTTTCTTCTTCCTGGTACAGAGAGGGAGGCACCTTTACAGATAGAGATTTCCTTTACAATGTAAATGTCTCCTAACAAAGGGCAAGCAAGTTCCTTTCCTCAGAGCCTCCTTCCCTGTCCCAGTTTATCAAAAGCAACACGCCCAATAATCCTCATGCCAAAGAGACATATCTTGGCATGGCCAAGACCAGTCCCCCACAATTTCCAGGTTTAAAATGGGGTTTGGGGTACTGAAATTGTTGAGTTATGTTTTTTAACAAATCTCATACATGAAAAGATATCACTATCCTAGAATGACTTTAGATAGTAGGATGTTTCTAGATTCATCTGTATATTCACCTCTTCAGCTCCACTTGGAATTTTATTATTGTATGTGCTCATTCAGACTAAATATAGTCATAACATACTAAAAGCACTTTTAGTCTGGCAAATTTGCATGAAACTTGCCTATTATTGGTTGTGAAACTGAATGTTAGACATTTCAATTAGATAATTGTTTTATATTATTTTTATATTATTACCTCTTAAGACATAGCTTCTAAAACTATTCTCTAATTCTGCAATAGTTTCATTTAAATAAGAAGAAAGTAGGCCTTTGCTCTTTCTAAGACATTGGCAAATATTAAGTAACCTGAATAATCTTGATAATCTATATGAATAAGCTTCTTTAAGAATATTTATTTAAAGAGATTACAATATTGGAAAGCTCCAAAAGAAGTCATTAAATTCTTAACCTATACTAGCCAGAAAGGTGAAATAAGATTTCAATATATTGATTGGAGAATTCTAGGCTGCTAATGCCGATGCTGAAGCTGTGGCATTGCGTGAGACCTCACTAGCTTTATTCACTGTTATATTGTAATTAGTATAGCTGTACCATTAGGAGAGTAAGGATTAATTACACAGGCTATAAGTATACTTTGTAAATAAACAATCACTTATTTATAGGTGTAGTTAATGTGGTATTGATTCCCCAGCTCATTGTGGATCCAGTGTCAAATCCTGACATTAGTCAGGTAAAGAAACTTTTCCTCAAGGATACAGCCTGAATTAGTGAATGGCTTAATATTTTCTGATTTTGTACAAAACTTATTTTACAAAGTTTGAAGGATAATAATTTAGATTAAGCTATTTTAATGGATTCTGGAGGTCGAATTTTTTCATCATCTTTGGTTGTAGTTCTCTCTGGAAGTATGTGCCTCTGGAGAAATTAGATTCCATTAACTGTCTGATTCATTTAACCTGCAATTCTCAGAGAGCAAACAACACTGGCCGTCACCAGAGGCTTTATATTTGAAGAGACCACTTTGGTCTTAGAAGCCTGTGGATTCTTTCTCATCTGCTCAGTGTGCTTAAGTAAACGGTATCTAACTATTTGCTCTCTGCCATAGAAGGACTGTAAAAAAATGCTTCTGGTTTTTGGAATTTATCCAAATTAAAGAAGTAGTTTCCACAGAAGTACAACTGACTCCAGTCCTCTCTGTCCTCCACTACTTCTGTTTCTGAACTTTTTCTTCTTTCTGAATATGCTTTTCTTCTCTGAAACACCTATCTCCTTTATGCATATCATTATTCAGTGGTCATTTATTTTACCAGCCTGCCAAAATCCACAGAGAAAGGGAACGTACTATCATGACTACTTGTATAGTTTTGAGATTTTGCAACTATAGCTGTGCACTTATTGACCATTCCCCTACCTTCTGCTGCATTTGCATTAGGAATTACATGCTTTATTCAATCTCCAAAAATAATTTAACTATGGGGTGGAAAAAACATGCCAAATCAGTATTAGCATTTGAATGTATATTCATTACTTTTTAAGTGAAGTCATTTTAGATGTCTAGAAAACATCAAGGATTCTCAGAACTATATGTTCAGGCATGCTGAAAAATGTTCCAGGTCCTTCCTTTGGTACCTTCTGCTTTCTGCTCTAAGATGAATGTGAAGAATGTTAAAAAGCCAACATGCGGCTAAAAAACAATAAATATCTTAAGGAATTGATCTAAATGGACTTCTATGCTCATTTATATTGAGTGACTTCAGTAAAATTATATTTTTAAGAGCAGTCAAAGTATGGAAATCCTGAAAATAACTAGCTTTTTCATTTGGAAAGTTTCTCTTCACTAACGACACCCTCCACATGTACACTGCATAACCTGAGAAGATATACAGTAGATGGTGACAGATAATTTACACCAAAGGAAAAATATGTATATTTTTAAAGAAGAACAATTATTACACTATTTTATTCATTTTATAAAATTTCCATAAGATTCTTTAAAATTATTCAAAATATAAAACTAAGAGTAGGCTCACATGTGAGAACTGCAAAGTCAAGATCATGATGCAAGAATTTCCACGTGAGTTCACCATACATGAATTACGAGGTAAGATAAAGCCAAGTGTGAAGTTAAGGGCTCAATGTCATGCAAGGTAATGCCTCCCTCAGGATCTTTTTTCATAAAAACTCCTAAGACCATTGAGAAGACCGATCCCTCATACCAAATTCATAGTATTGACCTGACTCGGTGGTTAACTGTGGAAATGCCAACAACTTACACACGATGTCTCATTAGAGAAATTTATCTTCTCTGACAGTCACATAGTATTGCAACCATGAAATAATGGAATAGAAAAGAGTCTGTCTTCATATACTAGGCAGTAAATTATTTATAAACATCTCCCTTTTCTATGGTAATCGAAAAACAAAACCAGATTTTGGGGGCTGGTTTTTGCTCCTGCTTTGTCGATTACTCTTTTATGAAACCTGGTCAAACCTTTAATCTCTTTAGATTTCAGTTTTGTTTTCTGTAAAATAGAAATTAAAATAGTCCCTGTTTTCATAGGAATTTTTTTAAGTAATCAAATGTTTAAAAAGTGCATGCATGTGAATTAAAACATTTTGAAAAATGTAAATATCTAAATGTTAAGAGAAATTAAAAAAATAGTCCAAACGGAATTTGTTCACTTTTCTTTGTGTAGGAGGATCATTCCAATTTTACCACCTAAAGCTTTACATTTTATATAGTATTGTATATTCACTCTTTTTGCCCCAGTCAAGTTTAAACGTGAGTTTATTGAGTGTTTATAACATGTCGGGACTGGACTAGGCTGGCCCTTTTTAAAATTTAATTTTTGCAATTACTCTGAAGTTATGCTTCTTATTTTGATGGGAATGAAATTCTCTTTTTGAAACCATGACACTGATATTTTGATCTCATCGGGTATCTTGCTTCTTTTTTGTCACACCAATATTTGCTTTCAAATGTTGTTTCTCACCTCCCAGAGCTGTCTACTCCACTTATGCTATCAATTCAGCTCATTACAATTTTAAACACGGAGGACCTTTATGCATTTATCTGTGAGAAAGATGTTTCTTATTTTTTCCATTCTTGTATTCAAGTCCAGGAGATAGATATCAGCCCTCCTCTTGAATTTGGAAGCATGGAGACTATCCTCCTTCATTCTTCTCCAGAATCTCACTACGTTTAGAAATTGTGGAGTTAGTAGAAGGTGTTTTCTGTAGTAGTAGCATTATGGAAGCTGATAAGAGGCTTCCGTTACTGTCCTTGTCCTTCAAATTCAATCTTAGAAAAGATGGAATATCTTTCTTCTTGAAAATATGGATAACTGGCATCAAAATTGTAAGTAAACTTAAAAGTAAGTTTCTTTTAAGTATTTTCAGATAGCACATTGTAAATGATAATACTAAAAAAACCACTATATGAGTATCCTGAAGATGAAACTAATTGTGTATATCTTTATCAAAACCAAGACAGCTATAAAAATAAATATTGCCTCATATAGATAAGGTCTAGAAATGTATGTAATTCTTGGCGTGGTCATCCCCTCGAATATAGAGTTTTAACATGATAATTCTGATATATATTGGAATCAACTTTGAAAAAAAAATTTGCTTGTAGATGATATGTTCATAAGATATGCTAAGATATGCATTTAATAAATGGTTACTATGTGTCCTATACTCTTAAGTGTTTTATACATGGTATATTATATAACATGAAGTGTTATGTAAAAATGTTTTATTTTATAGCACCTATTAAACACTTATTTTTAAATGAGAGACTTAGAGGTATTGAAAGAATGGTTGAAGGTTCCACAGTTAAAAGATGTAGACCCAGGATTCAAAGTGAGGAAGAAATTTTGCTCTTACCCGCTGATGTACAGCTTCCCCCATGCTTGGAGCCTATCCTGTTTCCTTTATACCCCTTCCTAGTGGAACAGTTGTACAATGATTGATAAACTAAATGAATTGACATTCTGTAAAGATTTCAGCTTCTCTCAGAATTTTTCAGTATATATATATATGTAATGTACATGGCAGTGATGCATATGGCAGGATCAAGATCTGAGTCTTTAGGATTATATCTTAAGTGAATATCTGTATGCACATGCTTTCTCTACTTCATTTGTTTCTCCATCTAGAACTGGATTTGACATGCCTGTTAGACATATTCCATTTGTCTGTCTGATTGTTATTTGTCAGGTTCTCTGTCTAGCAATCTACTTTAGTATGCATCTAATGTGTCTACATATATCATTCTTCAACCTCAGAAGGCTTGCTTTGTTCTATTCTATTTTTCAATTCCTTTCCCATCTAAAAGATTTAATGATTTCTATAGTAATGGCAATGGATGCAAGTCATAATCTAACAGGCTTAGTTTGATATACTTGAGACTATAGTAGTGTGTATTTTTTCCCCTTTTTCCTCTGATTATTGAACTGTGCTTGTAACATATGTGTGTAGATATGATACTGAAATGAAGAGTGATTGAATTAAGTATATACTTATGGTAAGGTGTGTGTTTTCATTGTAAACACATATGTAAAAATGTGTAGGCATATTAATCTCAAACAATACGTTATGTTACCGAGGTACCATATCTAACTGGTCCTTCATATCCTGTTCCCTGGGTGATAATACAGTGTTTTAAAGGGCATCATTTTTGTCACCAGTGCTTTATAATAAGATTCTAAGAAGCAGATGTAAACAGATTTAGTTGAAGCAGGAGCACAGTCTTGTAATGCCTAACTTCAGCAACAGACCTACTGGAGTGTGTAACTCTGCTCCAATGATGACTTATGACCTTGGGCAAGATACTTAAATTTTCTAAAACTCAGTTCTCTCAAGTAAAAAAAATCACAAAATTAAGCTCAAATTGTCACTATGGGATTTTGACTTCTGGCTATAAGGAAGTAACTGCCACTAGACTACCAGACTAGTTCGCCTGCCAAAAAAAAAAAAAAAAAAAGAAAGAGAAAAGGAAGAAAAAAGAAAAGTATATACCAAAGAACTGTTTTCAGATGTTGGACGTAAGCAGCCTTTATTCTGTGATATCTGAGAAATGGAAAGTCACTAAGGTGATCCTTGCACTTTGCCTGGAGGCACTTTCCAGACTGTAGTGCAGGAAAGTGGGGCTGAGGACGAGTACAGAAGCCTTGAAGAGTTGGGAAAGTAGAGATTGGATTTGAAGGCTGCAAGGTTGGCTGGAATTTGTGTGACAGGACATCAGGGAGGAAGGCGTTGAACAGAGAAGGTCTATAAATTTGTATAAGAGTCTCCTTACGTTTTTAAGCACATAAAATATGGTGACTATGCTGTGTGAATCTCCATGAGTCTGACAATTACTTTGGGGCAGTGGAAACGGCTTAGTATACTGGGATATGTAAGAATTCCAAACAAGCAGTCAAGAGACCTATTTGAAAACCATAGACATTCAGTTAACCCTTGAAAAGCCATGCCTACGAATTAAGGTAACTTTGATGAGAGGTCTTATAGGCCTACCCTAACTAAGCTAAAAACAAATATCCAAAAGATAAAGCTGACCCAATTAAATTGACTACCTACCCCCCCCCAAAAAAACCCTTAAGAATTTCTAAAGGAAGACAATAAAATTTATTCTCAACATTATAGCATTTACAATATCCAGCAAACAGTAACAAATTACTAGATATGCAAAGAAGCAGAATAATGTGACCCATAACCAAGGAAAAAGCAAACAATAGAAACACAAATAGAGATGCAAAGTTGTTGAAATTAACATCAAAGGATTCAAAATGGCTATTATAAATATGTTAAAGAGAATAAGAAAAAAATGAACACAATGAGAGGATAGGGAATTTTATAAAGAAATTAAAACTACAAAGACAAATCAAATAAAAATTTGATTGGAAAATTCAACATCTGAAATGAAGAATTCATTGGATGGGCTTAATAGGAGATTAGATACGGAATATCAGTAAACTTGAAGGTAGATTAAGAGAAACTATCCAAATTAAAGAAAACAGAGGAAATAGACTAAAAAGAAACAAGAAAAATAAGCCTTTGTGATATCAAGCCATCTTGCATTTATGTATTTGGAGTCATGGAAAGTTAGAGCAGAAAAAATATTTGAGGAAGTAAAAACTGAAAATGTTCCAAATTTCATGAAAATATCAACCCATGGATTAAAGAATCTTACCGAATGCCTACTGGGATACAAATCAAAAGAAACCATACCTAGGCACATCATAGTCAAATTGCTGAATACCAAAAATAAAATATTAGAAGCATCTAAGAAAAAAGTATGGGAGAGCTGAGTATGGGAGATGATAAACACAGAGCTGAGTATGGGAGATGATAAGAAATACTATTGATTTTCTTTCTGAAACAATTCATGTTGTAGACAATGAAATGAAATATTAAAGTGCTAGAAGAAATGTTAAAAAGTTTAACCTAAAATTTTATATTCATTGAACGTATCCTTCAAATATGGGGGGAAATAAGGAAATATTTGAGCTAAACCAGTGCTGAGAGATTCACCACCAGGAGACATGTATCACAAGATATATGTAAAAGAACTTATGCTGGCTGAAAGAAATTTATAGCAAACTGAAATGCAGTTCCATATAAATTAAAAAGAAAGTAGAAATGGTGAATATGTAAGTATATATAAAAGGATATTTCCCTTTGTATTTTTATTGAAAAGAGTGACTGCTTAAAAGAAAATAATAACAATTAATTTGTAGTTTATAACAGTAGAAACAACATGTATGATAAGAGAAAAACGTCTAGGGGTGGTTAAAATGAGACATGATGTTGTAAGATTTACATTATGCCTGAAGTGTAATCATATTTACTGATGGTAGATTGTGAAAAGAATAAGAAACAATATTGTAATCCTTATGGCAATTTATAAAGATAATGCTAAAAAATCAACAGAGAAGATAAAATTGAACGGTAAAATTACTTAATCCAATGAAAACAAGAAAAGAGGAAAAGAGAAAAATGAAAGAAATAGCAAGGAAGTAGAATAAAATTTTATCATTAATTCCAATTACTTCAGATAGATTAATCACTGTACAAAATAGAGGTTGTAGTAATGAAAAAAAGCAAGAGTCAAATGTCTGCTAAAATGAGATACATGTTTTAATAATAAAGACAGTTTAAAATGAAGAAAAAATAACATAATACTAATTATAACTAAATTAATATCCAGAAATAGACTTTAGGACAAATATTTGTAAATATAAAGAGGGATATATTATTATAATAAAAGAGTCAATTTTTCAAAGAAAGTGACAATTCTAAATATGTACATACCTAGGAATAGAGTTCAAAATTTATTGGAAGCAAAAAATTGACAATCAGAAATACCTCAACCTATAATGACATTTAAAATTTAATCAGTCCTCTTTCACTAATAGATAGAAATAGTAGATTGAAAACTTAATAAGATACACACCTATTCAAACGGCTAAAGTCCAAAAAACTGACACTACCAATTTCCAGTGAGAATGCAGAGCAAGGGGATCCTTATTCATTGCTGATGGGAATGCAAGGTGGTGTCAATGTGGAAGACAGTTTGACAGTGTGTTACAAAGCTAAATGTAGTCTTAACATGTGATCCAGCAATCATGCTCACAGATATTTATCCAACTGATTCAGACTTATATCCACAAGAAAAACTCCTTTTGAACATTAGAGCACCTTTATTCATAATTTCCCTAATTGCAGGCAACCAAGATGCACTTCAATAGGAAAATGAACAGAGAAAACATACAATAGAATATTATTCAGTAATAAAAAGAAATGAGCTATCAAGCCATGAAAAGACATGGATAAGTTTAACTTCATTTTGCTAAGTGAAAGAATCCAGTCTGAAAAGATTACATACAATAGATTGCAATTACAGAAGATTCTGGGAAAGAAAAAACTATAGTGAAGGTAAAAAGATCATGGTGGCCTGGGGTTGGGGGAGAGGGGGAGAGGGATGAAGAGGTGAAACCCCTGAGATTTTCAGAGCAGTGAAAGCGCTCTCTATGCTACTCTAATGGTGGATACATGATATTATGCATTTGTCAAAACTATGGAACTTTATAGCACAAAGAATAAACCTTAATGTAACCACATTTTTAAAATATCACTTAGGAAGTTGGGGGATACCAGGAAGAAATGTAAAAAGTGACAAACCAACCTAACTGTTATTACAAACATGAAACAATCTCACTGAATGGGGTTAGGAAAATAGTGCTGACCTCAGTAACTTTGGAGAGGAGTGGAGTCTGCAAGTCCAAAGGCAAAATAAACTGTACACAAGCACTGTACACTAATTGATGAAGTTGCTTCCCTTAAGGGTGCAGGTTAACAATATCGATACTCTACTCAAGTATACAGAACTGAAAAATTGTGTAAATTGATAACATATGGTAGGAGTAAGTTTTTCACTATTGGTGGGGAAATTTACAGATAAGCATGAGCAAGAGGCTAAAAATGACCCATAGAGTAATGAATTCTAGTTGGAGACATCAGAACGAATTTATGCTTAGCTTAATATAGATACAGATGGTTACATATAGAAGTATATGTAAATAAGTGAAAATATATAGTAGTATACAGAAATATATTTTCTTGCTCTTTCAGCTAAAACAGCCTAGAAGTAAAGACACTCCAGTAGCAACAAACATCCCCAGCACCCAAAATCTTTATTTCTAATGCCATTCTCCAATAAAAGGCGCCAAGCCTCCTTGAAGAAATGGCAGATCTAGTGTTGGTGCCCATAATATACAAAATATAGAAGATGAGCCTGGAATATGTTATAAAAAACATCTACTTATCCACCCACACACATTTATGGGAATATGGCAAAGATATACAGTTGGTGCAACCAGAAGAACTCCCAACATTTTGAGTATAAAATAAAGTAATATTGTATAGTAACCAAAAATAAAAATAATATCCACGAGTTCATACCGATATAAAATAAATTATTTAAATATATAAATAAATGAGGGAGAATAAACAAATCTTATGTGCCAAAATTTCAAATAATTTGTGTATATACTCCGCTCTCAAAGAGGCTGTGCATAAATCTCCACTTCTTGAGTGTGGACTGCCGTAGCAACGTCCTTCCAAAGAGTACAATGCACGAAGGGGGAAAAAGAGTAACTTCAGAGTGAAGAAACTTGGCAAACACCATCTCAGCCACGAGATCGAGGTCAACATGAATAGTGATCATTCATGTTGACAGTATGTACTCTTGTTATGATGTGATCAAAATGGCACTTTGCCTTTGTGGTCTTCCTCTCCAAAGCACACAGGCCTAGTGTAATCATAAGAAAAGTATCGGAGAAATCTCAGTACCTGAGCAGTCATCCTGAAAACTGTCCAGGTCAGCAAAAACAACAACTTTTAAGAAACTGTCACAACTAAAAGGAGTCTAAAGAGACATCACAATCAAATGTAATGTGGTATCTTGGATGGATCCTGGAGGGGAAAAAAAAGGCATTAGGTAAAAACTAAGGAATTTGGAATAAACTATTTTAATTAATAACAGTATATCAATATTGGTTCATTGATTATAGTAAGTGGACCATACTAACAGAAGATGTTATTAATAGGAGAATTGGGTGCTGGTATACAGAAACTTTGCACTATCTTTACAATTTTTCTGTAAATCTTAAAACTGTTCTAAAATTAAAAGTTTTTAAAAAAATCAACAAGAGTACAGAAGATTTGTACATATATTATCAAGCAAATTAACCTTATTTTCTTGGTATAACACTACATCTAAAATCTGCAGAATACATACTATTTTCAAGTGCACGAGAAACATTCATCATGATAAACCATATACTGGCCCTTAATATTCACCTCAATTAACTTAAAATGAGAGAGACATGTACACATGCTTCTCTGGCATCAGATAAATTATATTATCAATAAAAAACCAGAAAGATATCTTTAAAAAATTCTAATAAACCTTTCTAATGTATGCATGTGTCAAATATAAAATGACAAGGGCAGTAAAACTCATTTGAGCCAGAATGATAATCAAAATGCCTAACTTACCCAAATTTTGGGATGCAGCTACAAAGAAAAAAATATATACCAAAAAATTAATGTATTAGAAAAAAGGAAAATCATAATAGATGAAATGGAAAAGATAAGAGCAGATATTATTAAAATATACAAACAATGGAGAATATCAAGTAAATAATTAGATCTTCAGAAATATCAATAAAGTTCAAAACCCCTAATTAGACTGAAAATTGAGGAAAAAATATATACATACATATATATCCTTATATATTAATGCATATTAAGGATTACTATATTAATTTAATTAATTAGTACTTAATAATTAACTTAAAAATTATTAATTAAGGATTAATATATATCCTTAAAATATTCCAGCAGAGCAAATAGTGCAAAATATAAAATGCATTATATGCTATGATATTTATTTTATCCTAGGAAAACAACTTGGTTTTACATTTGAAGATCAATGCAATTTAGATTTACAGATTAAAACAAAAAAAATATAATTATCTTAAAAGATTCTGAAAGCGTTTGACAAAATCTAGTATCAATTCATGAGAACAAATATCCGCAAAAGAATAAAAGAAAAGGATTTCCTTGATATAATAAACAATATGTAAGAACTACATACAACTCATACTATTACTGCTTGATGCTATTACAACTATATCCTAATAACTGGAACTGAACATTGGACTGAGCACCACTTTACTGCAAGAGGAGAAGCAAGGCAATACCCTTCTCCATCATCACTTATAATCTGCATTATACTAGAAGCCTTAACCAATGCAAGGACAGAAATAGAAAAAGAAGGCACACAGATTGGAATGGAAGAAATAATACATTTTTTTGTAGATGACAGAGAATCCTAAGAAATCTAAAAAATTCTCAGAGATAAATAAATTTAACAAGTTTGCAGGTAAAAGGTCAGTATATAAAATTTAATTGTAGTCTTTTAAAAAACCCAAATGGGAAAAAGAATTTTAAAAATAAATTTACAATATCAAAAATGTAAAATTCTTAAATGATCAAATTATTTCTAGTTTCAATGAAAAACCAAATGCAATTTAAAAATTGCTGAAAGAAATTAAAAGAAATCTTAATTAGTGAAGAAATATACAATGTTCATGCATTTGATGACTCTGTGTTGCTAAGATATCTGTATTTGCATATTGACGTATAGTTTCAAAGTAATCCCAACCAAATACAATGTGCTCTTCTTATAAAAATTGACAAGGTGATTCTAAAATTTAGATGGAAATGTAATGAACCTAGAATAGTGCAGATCTACTTGAAAAAGAGCAGTGTTGCAGGGCACCTATAAGCTGATTTAATCACTTGATGTAAGCTATATCTGATGATACGGTATGCCTGATGAAAACAGACATAAATTAATGCAGCAGAATAGGGAACACAGAAACAGACGACCCTTCACAGTTGTATGTTCAGTTAATTTCTGAAAAAATGTGCCAAAGCTATTAAATGGGAGAAAAAATATTTTCAACAAACCATCCTGGAAGAAGTGGATATCCATACGGAAGAAAGCCTACCTCACACCATACACAAAGGACTGAAACCTACATGAAGAGAGAGCTTAACAACAATACACTTGTTGAAGGAGGAGAAAACATGCTTATGTGTGCCAGCTGGTGGCCAAAATAAAAAAACATTTCCTAAAAAACTTTGAAATCCATGTTTCTTGGGCCTATGAATTCTGAATATCCATTACTATCTGACCACAACCCCATGACATGAATGCTGTCAGGCAAGAACCCATCCAGTTGAGTGCTGTCCACCCACAAGACCATGAGAAATAATAATTTGTTATTTTAAACCAATAATTCCTGACATGACTGGTTACTCAACAATAAATAACTGAAACAGAAGAATCCTACTACTGGGAGAAAAACAGCAAAAAACAACAGTGACAACAACAAAGACAGTTGCAAAGAACACATACAAATTTAAACATGGAAAAATTTAAACAGGAAATAGTCCATAATAAGGGAATTCAGATGGCACAGAGGACTAATGACCTCAAGAACCTATGATAATAGGTTAATAACCTATGATAACAATAGATAATCCAAAAGAATACATATTATGTCACGGGGCTATGCTGGATGCAATAAATCAGAACTTCTCTGTATTTTACCTGGGAGATAGAATTTTATCCTGATCAAAACTGAGACTTACTTGAATTATGAACAGTGCTGGATTTACTGCATAAGGAAGGCAAAGTATATGACTTGAAGTGAAATCATATTTAATAAAACCTAGTGTCATTTATATTTAGAAATCAAGGAAATAACCAAAGTTCTTATAATAATCTAACTAACCTGACTATACTAAGTACTTTTACTAGTAGATGGTTTGTTTTATTTTATAGCAATTAACTATGCTACAATAACAACTATTTTATATTTACCTATATTACCATTAACTTGCTTTTTTTTGGGGGGGTGGTGAGGAAGACTGGCCCTGAGCCAACATCTGTTACCAATCTTCCTCTCTTTGCTTAAGGGAGATCATCACGAAGCTAACATCTGTGGCGATCTTCCTCCATTTCACATTGGTTTGATGAGCTACGCGTATGTCCATACCCAGGATCCGAACCCACAAACTCCAGGCTGCCAATGTGGAGCACACGAACTTAACCACTATGCTACTGGGCCGTCCCCTTAACTTGCATTGTTTTAAATTATAAGTTGACTGAAAAAAGCAGACTAGCTTGAGGATATAAAGACTATTTATTACATTGTTTCTGGAGAAATGGTATTAGAGAACTAAGTTATAGAGATAATTAAATGTGAGAATTAGTTTTATTTCATGAGGATCAATTACCTTATGTGAGCAATATAAATCATTTAAGCTTTGTTGTTAAAAACAAAATGCATATTCAAAAAGTCTATGATTATCCTTTATGAATAATAAGTAGATATATTTTTAGTCAAATTACCTACTATATAAAGCAGTGCTAACGTTGCTTACCTATACAATGAACTTTCAGATCCAGGTCAAGTTGTAGCTAAGCATCTGCTGTGGCCGTATGTCATCTCAATAGACTGCCACCAGGTGAAATTTGTTATGTGACACACCAAATTCTAAAAACACAGGAGATGCTATAACACATAAGGCTCTCCCCTGTTTGGCCTCCTAGTCTCAATGGAGGAAACAATTCCACGTTTCAGCTAATATTATTTTGGTCCCTGCCATGAAGCTGAAAAATATTTCTTGCTGTATATAATCTCCCACTGGCATCTAGAAAGTGAGCCAAAGATTAAAAGTCAGAGAGAGAATTTACTCACCATGGGAAAATATTTTGGAGCACTACAAAACAAAAGTGTAAAAGATGACAATGTTTTCTTTTTTTTATTACTGCTGCTAGACGGACCCTAAGTTTCTTACTCTCAGTGACTCCAGAGTGCTTAGACTTTTCTGCTATTTTGAGGCATCCTTGGTTAGTCTAGCTACCTTGTATAAGCATGAACATCCTTGATTCAATAAGATGCTTTTGCTCCCTTAAATTCTTAGAAGTTTTTATCCTACTGAAGCTGTTCTGTCTGTTTTTCATTAACATAGGTCAATTTATTTGCTTTTTAAACAGAACAAAATCTCCATCTTTCAAAAAATTAAATATATTAAAATACATTAAATTAGTAGAAAAAGTGCAGTGTTGAAATATTTACCACAAATAATTTTAAAATAAATGCAAGTATTTATTTTTCATATTCAAGTTCTCAAGAGACAGTTTGGCACAGAATATGAATGGAGAAATTCAAGTGTGGAAACATCAGCTTAGCTAAAAGACATTGTATTCAAATAGACAAAATATACTTTAGCATTTTACATTTGAAATGTACATAAAAAGCATATATCTGGATATCAAAACTACCTCTATTAGATTGGGGGCTTTTAAACAATTATTTTATTGAGGTCACCTTGGTTTATAACATTGTGTAAATTTCAGCTGTACATTATTATATCTTAGCTTCCATACAGACTACATCATGCTCTATACCAATAATCTAGTTTTTATCAATCACCATACATTTGTACCTTTTTACCCCTTTCACCCTCCCTCCACCCCGTTCTCCTCTGGTAACCACCAATCTGTTCTCCTTACTATGTATTTGTTTATTTTCCACATGTAAGTGAAATCACACGTTGTCTTTCTTTGTCTGACTTATTTCCCTTTGCATAATACCCTCAAGGTCCATCCATGTTGTCGCAAATGGCACGATTTTGTCTTTTTTATTAAGGCTGGGTAGATTGCTGATTTTTAAGAGTTAAAGCCTTTTCTAATTTGGTCACTTGGAAGAAGGGAGGTTTATAATGTCTGTATCAAATTTGGGAAAATGATCTGTAGTAGACAGAATTCTAAGACACCCCAAGTTTCCTGCCCTCTCTTATATGTACTCTCCATAATCCCTTTCTTTTGAGTGTAGCAAACCTGTGAATATGACGGGATGTAATTTCTGTAATTAGATCACTAACCAATTCATTTTGACTTAAGCAAGAGATTATCCTAGGTCGACCTGACTTAGTGAGGTGAGCCATCTAAAAGAAAGCGAAGCATCAGAAAGATGCTCTTCTATTGGCGTTGAGGAAGCCCATTGCCATGTTGTGAAGGGAAAAAACAGAAAACAATGGATGAGTTGAGGGCCTCTGTCCCATAAAATTACAAGGAAATGAATTCTACCAGTGACCAATGAGTTTAGAAAAGGACTCCAAAACTAAAATGAGATTTCAATCCCTGCCAATACCTAGATTTCAGCCCGTGGAGACCCTGAGAAGAGGACCAGCTCATCAATGTCTGGACTCTTGACTCGTGGAAACTGTAAAATAATAAATGGTGTTTTACACTGTTAAATTTATGGTAATTTGTTACAAAGCAATAGAAAATTAATACATGCTCATATTGAATTTGTACTTTCTCCAAAGTGCTAAAGTGAGTGAGAATGATAGCAAGCATGCACATCCAAGTCCAATTCAGATAATAGCATCCAACCTCACTTGATTTTCGTTCTTTCTTAGCTGTGAAAAGCTTACGTGCTATATATGGGGAAGGCATGAAGTCTGAATTTTTGAGGTTGAAAATGCAATAGTTGGATGAATAATGGGCATATATATTATATTTTATATATAATAGCATAGCTTTCTCTGGGAAGATCAGAATAATGACAATCTTTCTAAGAGAGAAAAATCATTAAATAATCTGTGGAATGAATTCTCCATATATATATGTAAATTTTTTTTTAAATCTGTGAAATAACTGCTCAAAACTCAACAATGCAAACTGTTAGGCATCTTACATTTAAGAGGGAAAAGATTTGCATGTGACCAAGTTAGAAGGCAGGAGATAGCACTCAACAGTTCAGGTTGTGGAGCCGGGATATGTGGGTTAGAAATGTCAGCTCTATCTGGTAACTGCCTAGATATACCTAAACAAGTCATTGAATCTCTCAGTGCTTCAGTCCCTAAATCTATAAAATGGGGATAATATCAACTTCCTTGTGTTCATTCTTTGAAGGCTGCATGGATTAAAGTATGCAAAATCCTTGTTTCTCATGCATAGTAAATGTTTATAATTAGCTTTCCTGTATGTCAGGAGTGCAGAAGACCTAACGTGCTGCTCATACAAGATTATTACAAATGTTTTGTTGTTGTTATTTCTAACAAAATAATACTTAAATTAAAATAATTCTTCTGAAAAATGGAAACTCTAAAAATGAAGCGTCGTGTTTCATGCACACCATGCTTAATTCATGCGTCGCTTAGCCAGATGCATGATTGGTCAAGGACTTTAAAGAAGATAATGTTGATGTTGATTTTCAATCTAAAATTAGAAACCGATTTCTTTTGTCTGCTGTATTCAACATTGTATCTAATCTTCCTATTTCCCCTTCAAGTTACTAATTTGCTTGTTTTCAAACCATCCTGTTTGGTTTCATTAGGTGGCCATATTCACAGTTTGCTTGGTAGTTTAAAAAATTGCCAAACTGAGTTCGTCAGAGGAATAATAAATATTACATATGACATTCATTATTTTGATTTTCAATAAATAAATTGCATCCACAGTTTGTTACTCATTTCACTTTGAAATGAAACACATAGTTTTTCCAATAATTATTCTATCAGGTTACTGACAGTAACCAGTGTCTTATATGAATGTTAAGTAATGGTTCTATTATATATTCATAAGTGTAACTTTTCACCAAATGGAGACATTTACTTATTGAATTGATGATCTTTTCTATGAAAATCATCATTGAGCAACGCAACCTAAACAACCTAAATATTGTCCCTGTGGTAGAAAGAATAATGCACTTCCTCCCCCCAAGATATGAATCCTAATCCCAATAACTTGTGAATATGTTATGTTACACGGCAAAAGGCAATTGAAGTTGTGGGTGGAATTAAACTTGCTAAACAGCTGACCTTAACATAAAGAGATTATTCTAGATTATCCAGGTCGGCCCAATGTTACCACTTAAAAGTGAAGAGAAATGCAGAAGTCAGAATGACGGAATGAGAGAAGGATCCAACTTGCCCTTCTGAAGTTGGAGAAAGGGGGACTAAAGCCAAGGGTTGAGGGTGGCCTCTAGAAGCTGGAAAAGACAAGGAAATGGATTTTCCCCTAGAACTTCCAGAAAAGAACTCAGTCCTACCAACCTCTTGATGTTAGCCAGGAGAAACCTGTATCACACTTCTGACCTGCAGAACTGGAAGATACTAAATGCATTGTGTTTTAAGCCACTACATTTGTGGTAATTTGTCACAACAGCAATAGAAAGCTAACATGGCCCCTATCTTCTGGGGCTGCTCTCCTTGCTGATTCATAGTCCAAGCAGACTAGGTGCAAACTGAACATCAAGACCATAAACACACTTAATTTTCAGGCAGTATATTTTACAAAGAAGGAGTATTTTATGAGCCACCATCAGAGAAATGTTACAAGTGTGACAACATGTCTACCAATAGGACTACATATAGCAATTGACGCCAATTTCACCAAACCCGAGAAACATCCTTTGGAGAGTATAAATGTTAGCTTAACACATCACATGAATCTATTTTATATACTTCAATAGTTTTTCCAGTAATTTTAAATTTTACTCAAATTATGATAAACATCCTATGGTTTCTCATTTTTCACTTATCAGATTAGAGATAGGGTGCCTAGATCCATTGTTCACGTTGGTTATTCAGAGGAAATATATATACATACACACATAATTAAATATATATAAATGTGCTCTTTAGGCTTCTCAGAGAAGAATAAAGAGGCAACACTTTGGTTCGGTTTTAGAAATATATGACTATATTCATTCATGAAATTGCCATAATGAATTGCAAAGTACTTCTTTTCCTCCCATCTTCTCAAAGAACCTCCTTGCTTTGCTTACCAGCATTTGAAGAGGAATGAAAGAATTAGTTCCTAAGGTATGAAGGAGTGGGAAATTCCTTCCTAAAGTTGTCATGTTATCTTTCTGGCCACCTGGCCTACATTTTGACACAAGAGAGACCAGTTTAGTTTATTATTTAAAGCTGAACACGTCGGTTCTTCAAGAGAAGGCTAAGAATCTAACGAAGTACTTCATTGCAGACAAGAAATTACTGTGACCTCGACTGCATGTTTCATTAATAGTGAACTATTTTCATTTCAAATGTCTTTTTATATTAAAGCAGCAGGTCTTGTTGAACGTAAAACCACAGACAGGAATTGTGACATATTGAAAGATTGCTACTTTTCAACATTATAACTAGGGAGAGTTATTTGGTTTATTTCCAGAATGACAATGTGGTACAAATTAGAAACAGCAACCTAAAATGTGGCAAAGAGTTTTTAAAAGATTTACTTTTAAACTTTTTTTAAAAATAGATTTTTCATGTCTGTCAGAGAAAGCTCTAATATCTGAGTAATTATTTAAATTTTTCTTATTTATCCTTTTCTCCTCTTTCAAGGAAGCGCTGTTAACCAACTCCATCAAAAAAGAAACCAATACAATCGAATGGACTATATTGCTTCTTGCCGCATTAAAATGTGGCATTATAATTTGAAATTGACAAAAAACTTTAAAATTCTTACAAATGGAGAATGATACAAGCAAGAGTCAACACACATAATGCTTACTACGTGAAAGCACTGTTTTAAGCAATTCATATGTATTAATTCACTTAATTATCACAAAAGGTAGAAATACTGTTGCTTGTATTTGACACAAGACAGGTTAAGTAACATGCTCAGAGTCACACAGTGGATCTGGTAAGCATAATAATCTTGCTAGCAGCTTTTATCCAAAGCTTACAGTAAAATTAATTTGGCCCAGTGATGTATTGGTTAAGTTCTCGCACTCCACTTTGGTGGCCCGTAGCTCACAGGTTCGGATCACAGGTGCAGACCTATGCACCGCTCATCACGCCATGCTGTGATGGGCGTCCCACATACAAAATAGAAGAAGGCTGGCACAAATGTTGGCTCAGTGACAATCTTCCTCAAGCAAAAAGAGGAAGATTGGCAACAGATGTTAGCTCAAGGCCAATCTTCCTCACACACACACTAAAAACTAGTTTGGGATCTTTGGTTGCAAATAACAGAATAAATTCAAGCAAGAAAAGCCAAAACAGTAAAAAAAAATATTTTAAGGGTATGGTAGCATCTCATGGAACACAAGCACAGGAAATACTAAGGAAGGGATGGGAACTAGGCAACGAAAAGCACTTAGAATCATGTTTCCATCTTTCACTTCTTATCTTTCTCTTCTGCTGCCTTAGTCTTTGTTCTCTCTAGACTAGTCTTCTCTGTTCCCTTATCTTCATGATTGACAGAAGCTAGCCACCACATAGCTCTCGTGGCCTATGTCTTTCATTCCATGACCAATCCATATGAAGCTCATCCTAATTATACATTCTTAGGCTGAGAAATCAGATTGACCAAACTTAGCTTAGGTATCCATCTCTGTCAAAATAGTTCTACTATTAATAACTTGACTTTCAAATACCTTGAATAAAGTAGTGAAGCAGATGTAATTAACTAGAAAATATCATAATTAGGGTAACTGGAATCTTCCAGTGTAAATTAATGTATTTATTATATTAATTCAAACTCCCATGATACCACCAATGAGAGGCTGATGATCTCCTGCTGTACAAATTATGTGAGCATAAATTCTGTGCCTGTGGGGGCAAAAAAGCAACAACAGATTTAGACTCTCAAGGACTTCAATGTGGCTATTTTGAGAAATGAATATAAATTGATTAACTTTGAACTATATGAGGACATAAAAGGTAGAATAATGCAAGTGAGCCGGCAACACATAAACAAGTGAAACAAAAATGAAATACTATATACATTCTAATACCATTCAAAAAATTAAAAATAAGTGAGACTAAACAATATATTGTTTAAAGATAAACATGTAATAAAAATATAAATAAAAAGGTAAAGGATGGTAAGTTCAAAATTCAGGATGTTATTACCTTTGGACGAGGAGGAAGACCATCAGATTTGAAATCCTGAATGAGGGAAGTATTAGATGGGAGACAACCTAAATTGTATCTAGGTTCTCAGGTACTCTTTTATGCCTCCTAACTTATATATGTGTCACATATATTTTATATATAACAGTTATTTAAAAATAATAAAACTAAAAAGGGATATATTGATTGTATAGCTTAATATAAAATTAAATACTGTTTTATGAACTAACTTTATACGTTAAACTTTGTATTTTACACTAAAGGAACATGAGGTCTAAATTAGTATCTCCCAGGAAGCCAGATATTCTCGAAGGTCCTGAGAATTTCTCCTTCTCATTCTCCTTTTCCTTCTCTTCCCTCTCTTTCCCTTCCTCTCCCCCTTCTTCTTGGTGGTTACCATGAGAGATTTTTAAGTGTCTTCATTTACTTCAATTATGAGTTTAAACAACTAACAGTAGTATATTCTGCATTATTCCAAGGGTTACCTTAGAACTCCATAGTTAATTACAACTATAATGGCTACATTACAGAATGAACTCAGTAAGTGGGTTTACTTCTGTTTATGATTCATTGAGCCAACAAATCATTTTACTTTTTAATGGTTTCAGGTTCACGGGAATAGAATGGAGATCAAGGAAAAAATAAACAAAGTATTCTTGCTAAGCCAAGGCCATGGGACCCATGGTACACAGTATAAACTCAAATTTTAGAGTAGTTTGAATAATAAAATGAAAATTGATTCAAGAATGGACTCATCACACACCTGACACTAGAGTAAGTAAACTGAATTCAACCCATAGTGCTGTGGCAATACTGTTTTTATATTTTAAATGGTGATTTAGTTTCAACAAAACTTTATCTGCCACATTATGTTAATTTATCATCTAATTTATCAGTGCCTTAATGTAATTAATATTTAATTAATAACTTTTGCTTTTGTAGTTTTAAAAATGATAGAGAGTTTATTGCTAGTTTTACGTTTGTGTATATTTACTTATCTTTATTATTAAATAATTTGTCACCACTGAAAGACAGCTAAATACTTTTTTCTCTTAAAGGCTATGAGTAATTGAACACTGTTGAGATCACCAGATTGAGTCTTGAAAAGCTCAGGTCATTGTCAAGAGTCGTGTATTTCTCTTAACTTGAATTCTTATTTGAAAATCTGACGGAATCATAATTAACAGAACAAAAAATTCACACCTCAAATCACAATAACAATTTACTAAAAGCAAATTAAACAGATAATATTGCACAGCAGGTGAAAAGGCAAACATGTTTGGGCTCCCACATTGAACATTTTACAGTATCACTTTTTAAATTTTTTTTAAAGAAAGCTGGGAATATGCTATGTGAATTTCTGTTTAGAAAACTATTACAATTACTTCTGTAAATTTGACTGATGTTTGGTATTCTCACACAGCATTCCAGCTCAGTGCACGTAGCTTGTAACATACAAGATATTCATATTTATTTTTATGGCTTGATGAATGGCTAAATAAATCAGCAAATCCCACAGGAATCTGATTTATATCTATAGCACTGCTCTTGCAACAGAAGATGTATTCCAGGAGCCTGGGTGTCAGAAGCTGATGATATCTTCTAGTGTATGTCTGATTCTTTCATACTTCCTGTAATCTCCCAGCATTTTTTTCTCAGATGCTTCTTGCAAGTGCATCTGGATATATTTAGGTACCCAAGACACCTTCTGAAGCCATTATCATTTCACTGTTACATAATTAAGATTTTTAAAGTATAACAGCTCAAGTTTCAGATTTCGTATTTGACTATAACGTACAGTAGATGTGAAATTCCAAGGATGAATCACCATTTGCAAAATCTACACAGAAAATGTAAAATAATAAAAATAAATTCATCTTAGTTTTGAATCTTCTCACCTCAAGTATATAAGAGATGAGAAAAAGAAAGAAGAATGGTTTTGGGTGGAGAAGATATTGGGAGGAAGGTATTTTTGGATAAAAACGTGACGTGGTACTTTTCATCTCTCCTCCTCCAGGTCTTATGTGATGTTCTTTCTCTCCCCTTCTCCCTCCCTCAACTCAAACATTCTTCCGGGGTACAGACTCTCACGGTGATCTGTGGAGAGAGCTTAATACGGGATGCCTTCATTTGGAAGGCACAGTCAACTAAGATCTGACTCCCACCTTAGAACTTTTGCAAAAAAGAGAAGAACTCAATAACTCTTTGGATAGTGAACGCTATTTTGGGGTCGACCTACCTACACTCCCTGGCTGTGTGGTAACAGCTTGGACGCCTGTAGGGTTCTCTCCTAGCAGATGGGGACTCTGCAGAGCAATTCGACCTGACTTAGGTCCAACAGCGCCACCTGGAGTCAGGGAGGGAACACAACAGCAAGAAGCAGAAGGTGCATATTGAGAGCTCAGGAAACAAGCGGCTAAGGACCGCCGGAGCGGAAGTCGAGAGAAAGGCAGGAGAGAGGCGGCCAGCAGGGAGCCTCAGAGGAACTCCAGAAGGAAAGCTTCCCCAAATATGTCAGGCTTCTAGAGCTGAGTGACGATTTTTTTTTTTTTTTAAACTGTCTTTACCTTGAAAACAGCATCTAGGAAAGAGGGCAGGGGAAAGAGTTGTTTATGAGAGAAGTTTAGATGAATAACTAGAAAAGACAACTGCATCTCTTTTTAGTCATGAAGGCTTCCAGCCCGAAACAGGCTGGTGTTAATGTAAAGTAATAAAAATACGTGTTAAATCAAAGTTCAGAGTTGTGATGAATATCTCAGACTAAACATCCTAATTACTAAACTGTGTCTGTGATAACAACGTAAAGTATCCTAGAGCGGATTTTATCCGAGTGAGCCAGGAAGCCCTGACAATTACCTCGCTACGTGTATTTTAAAGGGGCCACGGGGTGACAAAAATAAATTTGACGGAAACATCAAAAGGAGTTGTTCAACCTCCGGGTTACAGAAGAAAATGTAAAACTTTTGTTAAATAGGCTAATTCAATTTTCCGCTCTACGCTGTAAAAATAAGGGGCTGTGTTCGTTGACAAGATTGTGTATAGTTTCACTTCTATTTCCCCTATATCTTTTGGATTTGTTTTTCAAATCCTGTGTCCCAACCACAGCTGAGAATGAGGGCAAACATTACTATCACAAGAATTCTGTTGCTAAAAATAAATATGAAATTTTAACAAACTTTATTATCATTACAGCTTAACTTTTAAACATGTTAATAGTTGTGTTAAAACAAGGTTATAGTACAAGAAGAGCAATTTTTTCACACTGTCACCTGCTGGTTTCCTGTTGTAGACATTATGGTGCACATTTGAAATATTATATAGAAGCTCATTTTCAGCTGAGGTCAGGGGAGATGCAGATTTTTCTTTTCTTTTCTCTTTAATAGTGAATGTCTAGTCAAGTCTTATCTTCATTTTAACTTATGGATTTGGAGATATCTTCCATGTGAGATGCAGTTCCGTTTAAGCAACCCAGCAAGTTGAAGCTTTATACGTGGCTTGAAAAAAAGGCCTTCTGAATATGTTCCTAAGCAGATTTAAAGCTGTTGCTTTTAATAGTATTTTGTTTTTAATTCTTTATTATTTGTCCCACTTACTGCTTTACAAAATCATCAGGGGCCTGGCCCAGTGGCCACATGGTGAAAGTTCCATGTGCTCCGCTTCAATGGCCCAGGTTGGTGGGTTCGGGTCCTGAGCATAGACCTACTCCATTCACCAGCCATGCTGTGACAGTGTCCCACATACAAAATAGAGAAAGATTGGCACAGATGTTAGCTCAGGGCTCGTCTTCCTCAAGTGAAAAAAGAGGAAGATTGGCAACAGGTGTTATCTCAGGGCCAATCTTCCTCAGGAAAAAAAAATCACCAGAGTACTTAGCCTTAGGTGTATAAATTTACCAATGGTGCCATTTAATTAATGTTCAAGAGAACCAAATCATCTGGATTTTCATCTGCTTTCATTGCACACTCTCCAATTTTAGCATCTTCCCTGCAAACAACATAAAAGAGGGTCTTTACAATAGGCCTCATGTAAGAAATGCTCATATTTTGAAGATATATCAATATCTTATTTCATCAGCAGCTATCAGTAATTGAACAACTTCCTGTATCTGTGGGCATCAATTGTTAATGAGCTCTGCTGTGTTAGTATTGCTATTTGCAAAGTAAAGTATTTAAAGATTTCTATTGGTCAGGCAGCCTTTTAACGCTATAATTGCACCTATTACATCCTGTTTGAACATTTTGTGTAAATATGGCAAGATACTTACAAAACTTTTTCCACGTCATGAGGTTTACTTAGGGCTAAAAACAAATGAGGAAGATAGGTTGGTTATCTGTTGGCTTACAACCAGTATTTTTATTTTCTGTTTTGATATGATATAACTGTTAATGAACACATAACAGAAGCATGTAAATAAACAACATATCATATGCTTTTCTCCTTGGATTTATCTCAGCCTTTATCATGTTTATCTCATTGTCATTACAGTTAACTGATTTTCCATTCTATAAATATTTTTCAATCATATTGCCATGCTGTTGAGTAACATCCTGAAATCTCTCACCATCAAATAAAGGAGAAACTCTGTTAAGTTCATCATAAATCCATGACACTGTCAGGTCATCAAAAAGTCCCATTCCACATTTCCTAATATCTGATGTATAATAAATTTAAATAGCACAATTTATTATATAACTAATTTTGCTGTGCAAGAATTGTGTGCTACTCCAGTAATTGGAACAAAATATTGTGGTAACACGGGGCATGAGGAGCAAACAGTGCTTTAGTGATGGAAAACTTATGGAGGAGCAGATATTTTAACTTTGCCAAAAAAAATGAATAAGAGTTTTCCAGGCTAAAAGCTGCAGAGCATTTGAAATGATCTGGCCTCTGCCCTCCCTTCCTCTACCCTTCGCTTTCTCCCTCCTGTCCTTTCTTGTTTCCTTGTATAAACTGTATCATTGGTTTGTGTTTTTCAAGGTCTCCCAGATATCTGAGAGTAACTAAAGGTTGTCCTTTCATGATGCGGGCATGTATTATGATTATCTGGCACAGTCCCTCAAAAGGAGCATAGAGTATTCCCATTAACACATATGGCTTACACACGTAGAAATAACCCGCTGCTTTCTAACTTTTGTGTATATGCTATCTTTGATATTTAACTTCCTTAATCCTTCTCTTTAGGTCAGGAATTATACCTTCTACCTATTATTTTTTTCACATATTCTTTACAAAAGTCAACACTATGCTTTTCAATATCATTTCAAGAAAGTGCTTATTGCTCAGCAATCATTCAGTATGAAGAGATGCAATAGACTCTTGCCTCCAAATCCTGTAATTTGTCTGCATTTTCAAATACTAGAGGCTAATATATTTCCTTTCAATAAAGCCAATGTCACCTTGTTTTTCTATAGAACCATTAAAAGGTCTCTATCAGCATCTTTACCAAAGGTGCTTCCGTCCTTGTAATTTGTGCTTCAAATACTTTGCTGATTGTGCATTCACTTAGACGATATTTTGAGTCACGTTTATAATAGATCTTTGACTGTCCTTTGTACCAGGTGTAAATCTATTTTGTCCCTAAAAGTAGGACATTTGGGAAATGTTAATCCCAAACTCTTCTTGTCACTATTTTCTTTCACACTTTGATTACGTTCTGCCTCCAGAAAAAGGAAGGATTGGAGATGTGTATATATATATATATATATATATATATATATATACACACATACATATATATGTATGTATATATGTACCTACACACAGTAAAGAGGCATAAGCCTCTTATTTAGTAGATAAACTAAATCTCCAAGTTTTTAGGAAATTTATAGTAGATAAACTAAATCTCCAAGTTTTTAGGAAATTTATATTTCATGAGAAGAAATACACAAAAAATAATCAAGCTCATAGCCATATACACTAAGCTGGAGAGTGGTAATAGGTGCTATGAGGATATATAAAGTAGTGAGGACAATAAATAGTGACAGAGAGTTGCTATTTTTTGGTCGAACTGGCAAAGTCGTCCTCTCACAAAGTGACTTTTGAGCAAAACCTGGTGAAAGGGAGGGAATAAGCTATGTGAAGGTTTGAGGGACCAGCATCCCACGTAGAAGGAACAGCGAGTACAAAGCCCTAAGTTAGGAGCATGTTTACGAATGTGCTCAAGAAATACAAGGAGGATAATATACATGGAGCTGAATGATAAGACTGATGGGAGGTTAAGTTGCAGAGGTAGCCACGGGTAGAAGGTGTAGTGCGACGCTTCCTGACCTTATTGAACTGAGCACCTTCACTTGTGACAAATATGTGTGTGTACACATATATATTATAGGGGATCAAAATATGACACCCCAAAATATGCCACTTATTTTGAGCTGAAGCCATTTGAGATTCAACAGATGCAGAAAGAAGTCTTTCCAGGGTTTCCCTTATCTGACCAAAAGCAGAAACTTGAGCTGTGAGAACTGCCACAGACGCCCTCTTCTGGGGAAGTGTCATGGCGGTGATGAAGACAGAAAGTCGGCGCCCGAGACAGACCTTCACAAAAAAAACTTACTCCTTTAGTTTCCCCCATATATTTACCTTCTCACAGTTTGCCACCTTGGAAGCCTAAAACCTTTGCTTTTATCTTGTCACTCATCTGCACATTTATTGTTCTTTGTTAAGATGCTACCTAAGCCAAACTTCTAACCACCCCTATGTCTTGTTTTCTGATCATTCTAGATACCAACATTGTTTAGTAGAATAAATATCAAGACAAAAGTCAAAAGAGCAAAACTGTGCAAGCAGTAAAGGCAGTCTCAAAGATATATCTTTCTTCACTTTAAGGAGCCTACTATCATGGACTTAGGGAAATTTTAAGTGTTTTTTTTCCTAATTCTCCTACATGTATATACACTACACACGTTAATGAACTCCATTTGTTTTTTCTCATGTTAATCTGTCTTTTGTCAGCCTAATTCACAGAGCCCCAGCGAGAGAAATTAGGAGGATAGAAGGAAAAGGTTTTTTTTTCTTACAATATATTTTTAATTCTACCATCTTTAACTGAAAATCATAGATTATTTAACTTATGTATGCATAGTGTTTTTTTGTTTATTTTTGCTGAGGAAGATTCACCCTGAGCTAACATCTGTGCCATCTTCCTCTATTTTGTATATGGGTCGCTGCCACAGCAGGGCCACTGACAAGTGGTATAGATCTGTGCCCAGGAACTGAACCCAGGCCACCAAAGTGCAGCATGCCAAACTTAACCACTAGGCCAGCAAGGATGGCCCTGCATGATGTGTTTTTAAAGGTAATATGAAGGAAAAATAAAAATAAAATAACATAAAAATATGTATTTCAGTACAAAGGCATAACTACACTTTATGACACAACAAAGCTGACAGATGCTTGTGCTCATATGTAGAATTCCTGTGGCTTCTGCAGCTGTAGCCGTGGACTGAATTGGCAACTCAACACCACAGGCACTTTTGGTTATGCCAATGTGATTGTTCAGAAAGTGAATAAGGTTTAACAAAGTTCTGATAAAAACACAGCCCTACCCTCACCTGTTTTGCCTAATTTTTGTCTTCTCAGAAATAAGAAAGTAATTGACATTTAAATTTAAAGTGATGTTAAAGTCTAGACCAGACATTAAAAAAATATTGAAATATGCGGGGCGGCTCTTTATTGTGTGGTACTGTCTTTGAGTTTCAGAATGTCCTACTCTCTGGCCTTATTAAATACGGTTGTGTCATATGTAGTACTTTAAAAATTTCCCACAATTCTCCCTTGGATCTTAGTAAAGAACTTAGTTTTATTCTAAGTGTAACGGGAAATAATTATAATCTTTTAAAGGGAAGTGACATGATAGATTTATATATATATATATTTTTAAAGATTTTACTTTTTTGCTTTTTCTCCCCAAAGCCCCCCGGTACATAGTTGTATATTCTTCTTTGTGGGTCCTTCTAGTTGTGGCATGTAGGATGCTGCCTCAGCATGGTTTGACGAGCAGTGCCATGTCCGTGCCCGGGATTCGAACAGACGAAACACTGGGCCACCTGCAGCGGAGTGTGCAAACTTAACCACTCGGCCACTGGGCCAGCCCCATAGATTTATATTTTAAAAGGATCATTCTGTTGATTAAATGTTAAGTTTAAGGACATGAAAATGAAAAATCAAAATCAAATTGACTAATATATGTTTTGTTACTGTTTGTTTTGTCTTTCTTTTTATCTTACCCTAGATGTTTCAAAATAAGACATTTTAGGACAAATATTGAATTCATTTTAAAAAAACACTTTATCAGTTGTTCTGTTTGTAATAACCCAGTTATCAAGCTTGAAAGTTAGAGGAGGGAACTTCAGTTTGACAAAGTTCAAGGATGTGGACAACTGGGAAAACGGTACAAAACTATATATTTGGAGTTGGTATTCTTGAGTTCTCATAGTGTCTGTTTTGTTAGTCACTATTTAGTTAGTGAAATAGTGTCTGTCTCATAGTGTCTGTTTAGTTAGTGAAAGTGGGCAGCTACTTCTCCGTGCTCGTAAATGTGCATTTAAAATTGTACTCTACTTCTGAATGACCCCACACTAAAATTAACACTGTACTTTTGGGATTACATAGTTTCCTTTCTCATTTCAAGAAAACACATAATCCAGCAACAAACCAAAAGAATGTGTATTACTTTGGCTTAAAAGTGAATCTCTGTTTATCCTCTCCACGTCTGCTTGTATCTCCTGATACAAGCTTTTCCACCTCGTAATTCATCCTGAGAGAAAACTGACCAGGCCAGCCAGGAAGACTACTCAAAGCAAAGAGATATGCGGTCCCAATGGAGCCAATGCTTCTCTCTGAACCTTATATCATAGTCAGTTGATTCAAAGAAATGGTAGTTTAAGGGAGATGTTTCTTCCTAGTCCCAATTCATCAAATATATTAGAAAACTTTTCACACTAAAAAACTGTGTAGCAATAAATCACCCAATAGTATCTGTAAGAGAAGAAAAGAAAAGCTGTTTTAGCTGTTTTAGCCATCAAATCAGTCAAGAAGGACGTGCCAATTTGAGAATTTTGACCGTCAAATCTCATTTATGAATCATCTTCTAAGTTCATGATCAAATTTATCCTTACTGCTGTACATAAAAGCATTTAATTTGATGTTAACATCCAAATGTACTAAGATTAGTAAAAATGTGGGCCCAGGATCAAACATTACGTGTATAGTGTTGGAGGAAGAGTGGAATTTATTTGAAAGCAGAGACTCAGGTCTGGCTATCTGGGTTTAAATGTTAGCTCCATCACTGACCAGATGTGTTCCCTCAAGCAAGTTATGTTTCTTTTCTCGACCTCCATTTCCCTATCTGTAAAGGGATTTCTAACTACATATTTGTTGTGAGAAGTAAATAAGATAATCCATGCACTTAAAATGCACTTGGTGCACAAGAATCCACAGATAAAGATTTGGCATTATTGCTGTAATTTAGAGGATGAAGTGTACTAGATATTTCTGTTTTGGTTTAAGAAAGAGGAACAAAATTTTGACGCAGGATGAGTGCGGACGGATATGTACGACATTGTGCTTTAGAGATATGTTTTCCCCATTATGTGACGAACTGTGATACTGAAATGTTTCTCTCTTTTAAAGTGGAAATTTCACATCTGAACTTTAATCTCTTCTTTCTGCAGAATAGGCATCTACTATTGTCACAACAGGGATTAAGGGCCAGATGCACATAGATGACAGCACATAGATTCTCAAATAAACTTGCATAAGTGGCTCAAGTTCATGCCTTTTTATGAATTTCCTAATATTCAAAGACAAAATACAATGGCTATTGTTTAGTTGGTAGTAACAATTATTTCTACAAAGTCCAGGAGTGGAACTGAGAAAGTAAGAAAAATGACAGTTGAGAAATAAAACAAATTAAAGAAATTATGAAGATCATTTAGAAAACAGAGCACCTCTACCTTCACTCAAGCCATGCAAACAAATTTACCCAAATTAGGATATTTAACTAATCCAAATAATTGTGTCTATTTTCAACTTCGGTTTTAATACAGACATCTTTGGTAGAACATATTAAAATTGCCAGAGAGGGAGAATAAAGAGAGAAATTATAGACATTTCCAGGTACATAAGACAAGCTCTTATTCTAAATTTAGCTTTAATAAGTATGCATTAAAGGTTTTCTTAATAAAAGAGAATAGTAGAGGGGCCGGCCCCATGGCCGAATGGTTAAGTTCATGCACTCCACTGCAGGTGGCCCAGTGTTTCGTTGGTTCGAATCCTGGGCGCAGGCATGGCACTGCTCATCAAACCATGCTGAGGCAGCGTCCCACATGCCACAACTAGAATAACCCATAATAAAGAATATACAACTATGTACTGGGGGGCTTTGGGGAGAAAAAGGAAAAAAAAATTCAAAAATAAAATCTTTAAAAAAAAGGAGAGTAGTAGGAAAAAAACTAAAATAACTCAAGATACTTCATTAAAGTTGACAAACCATGAAGAAACCCCCCCAAAAAGACCACAACATGGCAAAATATTTATCATACATCCAAAAACTACTATTTTCCTGGTCCTTGAGAAAGAAAACCAAAGAAGATATGACTCCTAGCTTCAAGTTGCCTTCAATGTGCAGGGAAGCAAATGGAAAATGACAAGAACATTAATTAATGTTAAAATGGAGATATATACCGAGCTAAAAGAAGACTGATGAGAGAAGAGTTTGATGGGAAACAGGAAATAATGAAGAGATGAGGGGAAGAAAGAAACTGTTAAACTGAATTTTGAAGATGCACAGTAGTTCCTCAGGACTCTCAGGAGGCATATGTTATAAGTAGAGAAAATAGCAGAAAAAATATTTGGAAGTCTGCGATGATTCTTGGGGAACTATAACAGTCTGAAATGAATAGACAGTATGCTCTATGGAGCGGAACGGCCAGAGGTTGATAGAAAAGGAAAACATAAATAAACCTGGCTTTAACATTTCCTACAAGGAGACATTGGTGCTCAAGTGTCACAATTCTTGAAACTTTTGCCAGGCCAATGTTTGCTACTTCCTGATGAAAAGGCTTTCCTTACAGCTCTCTAATAACTGCCCCTCCCCGAAAGTTGCTCAACTGAAGTCCTGTTCGTAGAAGACAGCTTATTTCATTTTTTTAAAGACTCAAAATGCAATTCTTTGGGCGGCATATTTATTACCTTCAATTCTTGAAAGTATAAAGGACTGATAGATACTTCTTTACTGAAGTACATTTTGATAGGCAAAGACCTATAAAGGATGCTTTAGATGAAAACGTTTCCAGCAAGGGAATGAAACAAACCCTTTGAGCAAGGAGAGTATGTCTCACTTCTTCCATTTGGTCTCTGGGGCTTATTGTGTTCCACAATGAAGCTGAGGAGACAATCTGCCTTTTACTTATTTTACTTCATTCACACAATTTTGCAGGGGGGAAATTTAAGCAAAATCTCATTTATAAAGTTAAATGTCATCTACAGTCACAGCAGGAAAACATACCAAAAAAATAAAATCTGCATTAAAATAAATGGTATTCTCTTTTCAGACTCATGTTAGCCCATGAAAGGAGGAAAAATCCATACCTGCTATTACCTTATTAGAACTATAAAAACACTAACTCTTCATAAAAGCTGTGGATGTTTTATTGGGGAGGATGAGAGGAGAGCAAGAGGACTACTACGTTATTATTATTATTTTTGTGGTCAGGAAGATTGGCCCCTGAGCTACCACCCATAGCCAGTCTTCCCCTTTTTGCTGAGGAAGATTAGCCCTGAGCTAACATCTGTGCCCATCTTCCTCTATTTTTATATGTGGGATGCTGCCACAGTGTGGCTTGACAAGCAGTGCTAGGTCAACCCCTGGGATCCGAACCTGTGAATCCTGGGCTGCCAAAGCAGAGCACACGAACTTAACCACTACACCACCGGGCCAGTTTCTGCATTATCTTTTTATGGAAGTTAATTCCCTCGTTTTATTTTATTTATCCATCAAATGTTTAAGAAGTTATTGTGCTTTCTATTCATTTGTCTAATAGTTACTGTCCAATATCTTCAGTGTAAGTTGTCATTATTCTTTCTCTGAATAATGTTCTCATCTGTTAGTGCTGATACAGTTGTCTGCAGCAAGAGCAGGAATTGCCATGATTTTCTGGAAACTCTTATAAAGACAGAAGGATCTGAAAGTCTCAAGAAGAGGGTTGAGGACTCTCTCCTTAGTTACCCACACATGTATTCGGCAATATTTATTAGGTGCTTGCTATATATTGTGTGTCTTCTCCAAGCAAGGGAGGTGCAGACCTGAATGAAAGAGAGTCTCTGTCTCAAAAACACTCACCACAGCCCCAGCAGCAGCCCTACTGTGGAGGAAATACATGCACACATGTTGCTAAGGCCGCTGTTCCCAACTCCTCTCTCTTGTTATTAGTCTTAGCAATTAGTTTGAGCAAGCCCCTTCACCTCCATTTTAGAGTAAATGGGATGAGAGAGTAGTGGTTGTAAATGTGAAGATAAGATTGGGGTACTCCTAAGCACAAACAAGCTCCCTATAAATTCGTGTTGCAGTGAGAAAGATATTTACCTGTGGTGGTAGCACATTCAACTATTTCTATTGACAAGAATCTAAAATTCAGTGTAGACCACGGTAGAGTTCTAAAGGCTTTAAAGTAGAGTTTTGAAATATCTAAAATCAGATTAAGGAGACTTTACTGTGATTGATAATTTCATTTGCCTGAGGATAACGGGTCTCTATATACACACTGCCTCAAAATCAAACCAACACTGTGCATACAGTAGACCCCCTTATCCGAGGGGGGTATGTGCCAAGACCCCCAGTGGATGCCTGAAACCATACATAATACTGAAGCCTATGTGTACTATTTTTTTCCCTATACATAGACACTTGAGGTGCAACAGCAAAACCAGCACAAGTTTCTTTTTCTTTCTTCACAACTTCATGGATAGAGGATTCATTCTTACCGTAGAGTTCAGCAACCTCAGCATTAGATTTTTTTTCTTTCCTCATTAAGTAGAAAATTTTCACCTTTTCACTTAAAGGATGCACTTTATGGCTTTTCTGGCATACCCAAGTCGCCAGCATTACCACTCTTGTGTTTTAGGATCATTATTAAGTAAAATAAAGGTTGCTTGAACACAAGCACTAAGATACCGCGGGAGTTGATCTGATGACTGAGATGGTGACTAACTGACCACCAGGCAGTAGCATATACAGCATAGATACTCCGACAAAGGGATGATTCAGGTCTTGGGGGGGACAGAAGAGGACAGTGAGAGATTTCATGACACTACTCACAATGGCGTGCAATTTAAAACTCATGAATTGTTTATTTCTGGAATTTTTCGTTTAATATGTTGGATGGTGGTTGACTGTGGTTAACTGAAAGTGTCGAAAGCGAAACCATGGATAAGGCAGGGCTACTCCATTATATTTTATATGATGCGTAATGTAAAAGCAGCTCTTTTATTCTTTGAACTTAAAAATTAAATGTGCAAACCAGATATATAAATGTATGCAACGGCTAGATGTTTGCAATATGCATAAAATAAATGGGCTCCAAAAATTCTATAAATGTAAGAATACAATTGGTGTAGTCTTTAAACATATCTGGTATTTCTTTTAGATCTTTGAGATAACTTGGTTTGCCGTATGGAAATGATCAAGTTAAAATTATTCTGTATATTACTAAATGTCAAATGTTTAAAGGAAAATATCTGTTTAGTTTATTAAAATTCAATTAAGCAAACTTAGGCTTAACCTTCTATCAATACTTCAATAAAACTGCATTGCATAAGGGACAGAAGATTTTATCACCCAGAGAGAAGTGGGAACCTGAAAGCTGTTGAGCACTGCAGATTTCCCAATGTATCATACTTATAGAAACACCTGTGTTAAATAACTCTGGGTTGATCCACTCTGAAATATAGAGTGCTTAATATCCTGAGAAGAAAACACATTGCCAACAAGCCACAGGTGTTCACCACAGGAAGACACAAAAAATGATGTATGACATTTCCCAACCTATAATATATATATCCCAAAATGAACTTAGGCATCTATAATTGAGTTGGTTTTTAAAAACTGTTAATGTGGCATTTAGGTTATTTTTAAAACTAAAATTTCCAAAATGTGCATAATATATTATTTTATAAAATTGGATGCGAAGATATAAAATCAAGCTAGAATCAGAGGTTTAATTTTAAAAACTTTTATTCATGATAGTACTTGAATTGCTAGTGTCCTACATTGAATTTAAAGTTTTATGCAGATAAGTAATTATATGAATGAATCTTCATTATAATAAAATACAGCTTTTGAATTTTAGTAATTCAAGTAACAGCCTTCAGATAGACTATTTTCTGCAATAAAAAATTATAATCATGTTTCACCTAAGATTTTATTTGTTATTGTTCTATCTGTAGGGAGCCATCAT
The DNA here is from genome assembly GCF_037783145.1 of Equus przewalskii. NCBI lineage: Eukaryota > Metazoa > Chordata > Mammalia > Perissodactyla > Equidae > Equus > Equus przewalskii. The sequence goes on from NC_091850.1 coordinate 33,659,866, forward strand.
CAAATTGCCCTATATTTCTTTAACATGTACACTATTCCTTCTATTTAATTCCATTCAACATAAAAATAATACTTAGTAAGGCACTTTGCAAGCTTTATTAATGCCTCCCCAGACATTCGTGTTTGTTAACTGAACTCAACACTTGATTATCCACATTGGTGGAAGTCTACAGAAGCATGGATAATTGGAAATAGTAGGTAATTCAGAAAATTGCTATGTGGTCAAATGCACCTACACAGAAACACACTCACACATATTTATTCAAATATTCCTCCCTTTGGCAGTCCAATAATTAAATGATCCAAAGTGGTTGATGAAAGAGAGGCAGTTTCTGCCAAAGTATATGCAGATAATACAAGATATGTGCCACCATCTTACCAAACACAGGAAAAGAATGTCTCTTTCTGCCTCTAAAACCTGACTGATGACTTTATGTTTCCATGTAAGTAATTCTAATCTTTCCCTCTAGGTTGGCTCTATTGGAGGTGGTCCCCTTCTCGTACCAGGTCATTACCCATCTAAAGGAAAAAATAGGGGTTAAGGTTATACACTAGTCTGGCTATTAGATCTGACCAGTAGACAAGAGTCAGCAGAGTAGACTATGAAGCAGAAACAGAAACAGCGCCAAACTCTGACATTTTTGAAATAAGATATATTATTGACAATAGTTGTTTACTTCAAAAGAAACCAAATAGCAATGGTGTAAATGAGATAAAAGTGGATTTCCCTTTTGTGTGAAGTATGACCTGCTGGGCGGGGCAAGGTGATAGGTTTCTTTGCTCCATAAGGTCAGGAAGGCATCCAGGCTCTTTGTATTTTATTGTTCCAGCATCTACTGCCACAGTCTCCTCATAACATGGCCAGAGATGGTTCACCACAACCATGTCCACTTCTCAGCCCGTGGGAGGGAGAAGAGGAAATGCAGAACAAGCAGTTTCCGTTTAATGAAGGTGACCTGGAAGAAGCCAGCATCATGTTTTCCAGAACTTAAGCATCTGTTCAAGGCTGGCTGCAAGGGAGGCTGTGAATATCATCTTCAACCAGGGCCTCATTTACTCAACTAAAACTTGGGAGTTCAATCACTAAAAGAAAGAAGAGAAAAATGAATATTTGAAGATAATTATAGTTTTTTTCCAGAAGAGATAGCAAGGAGAAAAGGTTACAATAAATTATAATGAATAGCCAGGACATTTTTTTTTTTTTTTTTTTTGCCCCAGAAATAGTTGAAATCAAGTCAGGTCCTGAGGAAAGAAAATGAGACTAGTCTTATTGATTGTAAGAAGCTCCCCATGAAAAGATTCTAGGAATGTTAGAAGATCCCATTTTCCCTGTTGAGACAGTGACCATTATTATTCCTTATAATTGATGCACTATATTCAGAAAAAATATTGTTTGAATTTCATGTTAAGTAGGAAGTCATAATTTAAAAAGATAGTAATGTTCATATTTTCCAGTGTTCTCTAACATATGTTCCTTTAAATACTGGTTCCATGAGGCGGCTCTTGGAAGAACTGTTTTCCTGTCAAATAGATTTGGGAGAAGTTGAATACTGTATCTTCACTTGGATAATTATAAGGTAAATTAGCATATAAATGGATATTGCTACACATAGTAAACTGTTTAAATTTCCTTATTCCAAATGTATTAATCGTATAATTCTTATTCAAGTAGCACTTATCCATGTATCTTGGAAAAGCCTTTTCGGAAAATGGATTTCATCCAAACTTCTTATTTTACAAGGAAGTATAACAAATGAGGACTGAATATTTATACATCTTAATGAGAGCTAGATAAATCTATTAACCTAACACTCCGTCTAGTGAATTCTCAACTTTTAGTATAATAGACAATTTTATTGATTTAATCCAGGGGTCAGCAAACTATGGTTCATGGGCCAATTGATGCCCACTGTCTATTTTTATAAATAAAATGTGATTGGAAAACAGTTGCACTTGTCATTTGCATACTGTCTATGGCTTATTTCTCACTGCAACTGCAGAACTGAGTAGTTGCGAGAGAGCCCATATGGCCCACAGAGCCTCTATTATTTACTATTGGGCTTTTTATAGAAAAACCATTTGTTGACTCCTGATCTAATTCATTCAGCAATATTATTTAAACTAAATTTGAGTCAGTATCCCAAGCACCCCAGTGTATCCCAGGCTTACTTAGAGAAGAAATCCAATTTGATATGAAATTGAATTAAGCTCAAGAAGAACTTTTGGAAGCAGTAATTATTCTTCCCTCAACCTAAGTGGTTTTTTTCCACAAAAGTGCCTGGTGAGCAATTCAGCTGAATAAAATTTACTGTATCTCACCTAGGTTTTATCTGTTATATCTGTTTTGTCTGTTGAAAACCAACGAACTCCATTGATGCCACTATGTTAGGCATTGTTGATATGGAGATGAATGAGGCATAGTACTAGCTCACAGGCCAGCAGAGAAGGCAGAAAAGAAATCCATCAATTATTATATGGTGATAAAATTTCTAATAATGTTCAGCAAACTCTAAGAGATGGGTATGTCACGTTATTTAAATGTTAGGGATTTTTTTCTTTTTCTCTAACAGTTACATATCACATATGTCAGGCACTGTTCCAATTACTTTGCATATATTCTCTCATATTATCATGACAACAACTGTAAGTGTAGTGCTTCTTAGTCTGGGAAGACATGGACAGAAGAGGGAAAGATGTATTTTACTCAGAAAGAACAGAAGGTGCCAAGAACAGTGCAATAGAGGTGCTGAAACAGAGAGAGTGAGCCAAACTTCTTAAGTCATATATTTTGCTTCGAAAGTAATATCAAGAAAGAAAGGACACAGGAGTGTATGGATCAGCTAGTGAGGGCATCTTGTCTAGAAGACTGTATCACAATCAGAAGAAAGACAATTAAAAACATCAAGTGTTAGATGATAGATATTGAACTAAGGTAAATTTATGAAAAATGCTTAATACCATTATTTTGGTTTATTCCAATTCTGTTTTCTGGCATCGAATGTGGTGAGATCATACTGTGAAATTTCTGAACGGCTCCATAATGGTCTGAATTACTTCCCAAAACTCCATATGATGTCTAATTCACTCAAACTGCATAGTTATCTACAAGCTGGCATTATTAAGAATAGTTTAAATAGAATAATGGTTTAGGAAACGTAGACATTGTCTATAGGTGAATAGACATAGTACATAGGACATAGTCTATAGGTACATAGACATTGTGTGGATAAACTGCCATCAATAAAATACAAAAACATGTTAAGAGCTATCTAGTGCAATATCTTAATTTACTTAGAGTGATGTTGCAAATTTTATAAAACTCACAGCTAATTCCATTGTTATGATTTCCAAAATATTAGAAGGTCTTTGTATTGCAAAGTACTAACATATTAGTTGTAGTACAGAACTATTTTTTACTGAAGTAAAGAGTATTTGTAAATTTAAAATGAGTTCTACCTTATTTAATTAACTATATCTAATTTTATAGCTGGTATTTTTAATAGCATTCAAAAGACATTTTTATACTTAAAGTCAATAAAACACTTTCAGGCCATTATAGTGCATCTGTTGAAAGTTTCACTGTTTGTTATTTGGAATAAGACATATATTCAAAAATGCCACTGAAGAAGAATCCAACTTGTTAAAAATCCTGAAAGACGGAGCTCAACAGACATGGAGATAAATGTATAATTTTAGAAGAACAACTCTAAATTGTATAAATATGAAATGAAAAATAATTGCTGCCAGTTAAAAGCTTAAGCAAACATATCTAGTTACCGTTATAAAAACAAGTTTGGCAAAAAATTTTGTTGCTAGAAAAGTAATCAAATATTGGGGTCTATAAATATTTATTTACACAGTATCTGGAAAACTGGAGGCAATCTTTCTCTTGTACTTTGGACTAAAATACCAAATTACGAAAATTTGGACTGAAGTACCAAATTCTTAAAGGACATAAAGAATTATGTCCAACTCTGAATTCCAAAATTAATTTAAGAAAATATTCATGAGATAGGATTGAATGAATACATAGTTACCCAGTAAGATATGTGGGCATACATTTGAAAGAAAACCAGTATAAATATAGCAGTATTTAATAATATTTATTTTAACGTTTATACACTATAACTCTTAAGAGTAAAATGGGAAACTTAATCTGCAGCCTGAGGAATGTATGTTCATAAAAAAGCATGCAAATAGTAAATATGGGATTACTTAGTAAGATTAGTAAGAAGAAACATGAGGATAGTAAGAAGATTCACTTCCCCAACTCCTTTGCTGAAAAACTAGGATTGGTCCTATCTGTTTGAGATAACAGTCCACAGAGACTGTGATTCTGGGATGTTGAATAGTGATATAGCAAATACGGTGATAAACCAAGACATCTGTCATTAGAAAGATCATCTCACACCTAAATTTTGTCATCAATAGACTGTAATTTTCCTGAGGGAAAAAACCCAAGTATGCAATATTCATCTTCCATTGCCCAGGGGTCAAAGCAAGTATTCTAGAACCAGATTGCCTGGGTTCAAATCCCAACTCCTCATTTTATTAATTCTGTTATCTCGGGAGAGTCAATTAATCTCTCTAGCCCTCATTTTTAGCATCTTTAAAATGGGAATGATAATAATAGACCCTGTCATGATTTGTCATAACGTTAACTTTTAGATTCCATGGAAGACTGTCTGACACAGAAGATTAAGCCCTACAAGTTAAATGTTTCTATTGGCATACACATAATAGACAACTCTGTCAATGTTTATTTAATAAACTGAATTGTTAGTATAAAAGAAGCAAGGTTATTATCCTAAACTATATTCCAAAGACTTTAGTGCTGCTCATTTATTTACAAAACGTCCCTTGGTTTATTAATATTAAAACCCAGAAGATATCCTAAGTGAAAGTATAGACAGGAGTAAGATAGGCACTTGTGAAGTACGTGGTCTCTCAAGTTCTTATAGTACCATTTATTGCACTGAAATTTGGGTGGAGGGGCAAGTCGTGAATCTGAATCTTAAACCAGCCACTTACTGCCATATATATTATGGAATAAATAGGAAGAAAATGTTTCCTCTGTGGATATCTAGGTAATTTCCCCAAACTCTTATCTGCTCTCCTACAAAAAGAAACATGGTTGGAATGTGTGTAAGCTTTTGGATCTTTAACATAAAAATTAAATAAGATGAGAACCTAGTCAGATTCTTCCAGATTTCTTTTCCACATAGTACCTCAAAGAGTAAGGCCTCCAAAAGCAAAGGTACTACCTATCTCAATTTATCATGAAAAAAAAATGAAATTGAAAAAAATAAAAGAGATCCAAAAACAGAGGAAAAAAATCACATATCTCTGCTTAATAATTTCTAAAATGTCTTTTCTTCTTTTGCAAAAAATTCAGCTGCCAAGACTGATCCCCTGTTGTATAGTCATGGGTATAAAACTGGACTTACCTGATTTTAAAAACCCAATATCTTCTCATTGATGGAAATATTACCTGCAGAAATAGAATGCAGACAGTCTGGAAACCCAAGCCTCTTACAGCAATTGTGGACCTGAAAACTTGGTAAATGATTCACTCAAATTCACAGTAATCCTTCAAGAATACTCTGAGATTATGTACATCTAGTGGACAAGCAGGCAAGTAGTCAAGTCCTCAGAAGTGTTAAGAGAAATCAAAATGGTTTAAAACACTCTGCCATAAAGTGAGAATGGCTAAGTTTACCCCTTGAAAGATATGGAATTAACATTTACAGCTTGGTGCCTTCTTGGGATTTCAATACTAGTGAAGCTTGTCCCCAGGTACTAAGACCACTCTGTCTTTCAGAAAACATTTTACCTTTACATAAACTCACAAATTATTTTGCTTTTACCTACATTAAAGGAATTCATACCCAGACCTTTTGTCTGCTGATGTCTTTCTGTCTATACGTCATCATAATTGTTTTTGCGAATCCACCATATTCTAAGATAGAGGGGAGAAAAAAAATAAAGCTGCTAAAATTGGTCATTTGGATGCTAATTCTAGTTGAGGTCCTCAAGGAATATTTGTATACTAAGACCCAAAAGCCTGGAAGTTCTTGCTGCTAAATGGCTCCCACATCCACATCTCAGCTTTGAAATTCCCTAAATCAATGGAACCAGTCCATCCAGGGGCGACTAGGAGACTTGCCTTTTCTTCCTCTCCTCCTCTCATGTCCCCAGCATACTCCTTTACTTAGAACTAAGATACGTACTAACACTTTCATGCTTCTACAAGGTCAAACTTATTATTTCATTCCGAGTTTCAGCAATTATCCTGGAATACATGCTAAAAGAGTGTGGAGTTTCTTTGATTCTAATTCATCCATTGCTATTTATCAGTAAATATGTTGGAAAACTTTTAGGAAGGCTTTTTTTATGTTAACATGTCACCAAAAAAGTTAGTAAATATAGTGAATAAAAGCCAGTTAGATTGTCATATTTATTAAGCAACGAATTGACTAAGACATTTTATTTTTATTTCTTAACCAAATAAATAATCCGATGAGAAGTATCCCCCGGCCACGAGCAAACCACTTCCTAATACTACGTCTAGTCCTCTCACTTGGCTATGAACTGGTAATTTTTCAGATATTTTTGGGCTAGGTACTTCTATAGTGTGAAAAATGTGCATTCGTTTTTATAATTTCCCTTCATTTTCCATCTATTTTACTAAGAGTGTATATTTAACTGTGTCTGAGTCCCAGTTCCTATACTGACAGCACTGTGAGAATTCTGTATTTCTCATTCATCAGTGAGTTTCTACAAAAGTCTTCAAGGAGGATCACTTTATCTAAATCACACTCATGACTCATTCAGCTCTTTCTTTGGGGATTATTCTTTCTATTGCAGAGTTTCTGACTAAAAGATAATTCAGTTTACACTGTTGATCCTGACAAGAAAACATGAATTATTTCCTGAGTTTCATAAGCACAACAGTTCTGGCGAATGGGATAAAACACGTAAATATATTACACTCAGGACGTTTTAAATCCTCGGGAATTAGAGCAGGTTTTATGACCGTGTCAGGTAAAAATGGTTTTAAAATATTTGTCAGCCCTTTATGGCATCTTTAGTTTAAAATAAAAAGTGCCTTTGAAAACAGCAATATAAAATGAAATGTTAACCATTTAGAATAGAAATTTGGCAGTAATATCAAGAGAATTAAGAAAGTATATACACGTAATTAAATAATAATCTATTTCTGGAAATGTGACCTAAGAAAACCCAAAAATGAAAAAGAAGAGATATACAGAGCTATCTATCACATTCTAATAGAAATAGGATGATTAGCACATACTTTAATTCTCTGGAGCTCCAAATTACATGTAGCAATGATGAGTAAACATTAAAGTATAATAAACTTCGTGACCACGCTCAAAAGATAACAAATTTCTCCATAGACCAAAAGCAGAAAACTATCCCCACAATGTGATGTGGGGGGTAATCCTGTGAGGCTCACGATTTTCAGCAAGAGCCTTGGAGAAGTTAGCACCAAATTTCCCATGATGTCTCTGAGGACTCAGTGAGGCCCGTCATTTTGTATCAGCATCTGGAGTAGTTTCCTGGACTCCCTGAGAATGTAGAGACAAACTCTGACAGCTTCCTAGAGTTGCCTTTCTTATAAAACTATGTCAATAATAAAGTAGGAAGAAGGAGGAAGAGGAGGCCACAAATTGCGCCTTGTGCCAGTGTTCAGTGAAAAGATCTATGGCATTAATCATATAATCTGAGACCAGAAAACCTCACTCTCATTAAGGAATTAACAAGACTAGGGGTGAAGTTGCAGTTGACTATAACGGAAGCATAACCAGACACAGAGAGAGAGAGAGACCTCACTTTCAAATGAATGTACAACAAAGACTCTCTTTCTTCAAAGAGCTTGAAGAAACCCACCCACTAAGATCCAATTATCATGAATTTGCCTCAAAATAAATGTAAATGATAGAACATTCTAAAAATAATTGAAAATAAATGTGTTTAATTTCCTCAAAGTGATAATGGAAAAAAACAGCATATACAAAAGTGACAAACTGTGGTATGGAAATAGCAGACATTAATCAAAAAATTTACTTACAAACAAGAAATGATTAAAAATATTAGGAGCAAAAATTATAATCACTGAATATTAAAAAAAAGCATCACAATTTTGGGCATAAGTTCTAGAAATGACTCAGCCAAAGAAAGAATTAGAAATATGGAAGATAGTGTTGATTCATTTACCTAGAAATCTGTACAAAGAGCTAAAGGGATAGCAAAATAGATGACATGTTTAGAGCCTCCAAAAAAAGTTCTGGAGGTCAAGATTAGATGACATATTAGAATATTAGAATGAGAGTATTTGAGGAGATAGTAACTGAGATTTTTCCAGAACTGAAGAAACCCTGGCTGAAAATTTAATGAGGATCTAGCAAGGAAATAAAAATAAAGATAGTTATCACTTTCTCAGGAAACAGCTGAATATTAAATAAGAAAAGAAAATCTAAAAAAAAAACCCAACACTATGCAAAAGACCCCCAATTACGTATCAAGGAATCACATTCAACTGTGAACTGTCTTCACTTTGGCAAGGATAATTGTGAGATGACTGTCAAGCTAGAATTCTACATCCACCTAAAGGAATAGTCAAAATTTAGGGTAAAATTGTATTTTCAAACACAATAGTGAAGACAATTTACAGCACATTTATTCATGCTGAGTCAACTTCTGAAGAGTATTTTTCAGTAAAAATAAAATTAAACTCAAAAGGAAGCAATGAGATGCAGGATACAAGGGTCACAAAAAATCAATACGCATCAACTGGATAGGACTGGTGAGTAGTTGAAACATGCTAAGGTTATTAAGTTACAAATAACTTTGGAGTTTGTGAATAAATGTATTTCTGTATGTTAAAAAAATTCTAGGTAATTACAAAACACAGGATTCAATCTATAGCTATCAAACCAGCAAAGGACAATGGGAATGAAGGAAAATTTATCAATTCAACAGAAATGAAGGCTGGGCGGGAGGAACAGACAAGCATGCAAGCCAAAAACTGCGGAAAAGAAACAGAACACTCAAATAAACTATATCAGTAATCACAATACATCAAAAAGATTGTATTCACCTCAAACTGGTATTTTAAACTAAGCTTTTGCTGTTTACTTGATTTACGCATAAAATAAACCAACACTAATTGTTATACCTAAAACTATAAAAAGCTAAGTCAAAGAAAAGCTAATCAAAAGAAAGCACCAATATTACTAGAGGAGTGTGGATTAGTTTCCAAAAATATTGCTGCTGTAACAAATTACCACAAACTGAGTGTCTTAAAACAACACAAATATATCAGTTTACAGTTGTGGACGTCAGAAGTCTGAAATCACCCAGGAAAGATTAATTCTTTCTGCAGGCTTTGAGGGGAGAATCTGTTTCCTTGCCTTTTTCAGCCTCCAATGGCCACCTGTATTCCTTGGCTTGTGGCCCCTTCCTCCATCTTCAGAGCACGTCATTCCAATCTCTGTTTCTAACATCACATGGCCTTTTCCTCTGACTCTGATTCCTTCTGCATCCCTCTTATAAAGACCTTTATGCCTGCATAATCCAGGACAATCTCCCCATCCAGATTAGACGTAGTCACATCTGCAAAATCTCTTTTGCTATATAAGGGAACATTCAGCGGTTCCAGAAATTAGGATGTGGGCAATAGTTGGGGGCCATTATTCAGATAAACACAGTCAGAAAATGAATAAGTAGATATTATTTGGATAAATATAATTCTTCTATAAATAAACTGATAGATTGTACTTTCATCATAATTTGAATAGAACTTTTCAAGATCTTGACAATTTGGAAGAGTAAATTCTAAAAAACAATTAAGATAATGACTGTTATTACTGGTTATGAAGACATAAAATTGTAGTGATTAAGAAACAAGCAAAGAAATAAAATGCTTGCTTACTGGTAAAGGCAAAGTGCTTTATGTGGAAAAACACAAGTTAGATATTTACCTTACACCATAAAAATAAATTCTAGATAAATGAGACACCAAAATACAGAAAAGAAGACTGGAAAACACTAGAAGAAAGTATAAGGGAATGTCTTTATAAGCTCCATATTGTGAAGGTTTTTTTGAGACAGGCAAAAATAGTAGAAATCTTACAGGAAAAGAATGATACATTTACCCATGAAAAATTAAAGAACTCTGTCTGATTAAGCAATGCAAAAAAATAAACCACTGTCTGAGATAAAATATTTGTCACATAAAAGGCATAACTAATGATCAATATATTGTAAATCACATAAATTAAGCAATATGGTGTAGCTTCACAAATCAATTAAAAATGAAATTAAACATAGAAAGATATCAACTTACTTGAGGTTGTGAAGAAAATTGAACACTCACCCACAACTGGTGGTGATGGAAATTCCACCAGTTTGATATCTTATAAATATTTAAAAAGACATTTCCCTCTCTCTCTCTCGATATATATATATATTTATTGCATTAGCAAAAACATGGAATAAACCAAAAGGTTAAACAGTAGGGGAATGATGGTATATTTATGTGATAAAATACTATATGGCACTTAAAATACATGAACCAGATTCATATGCATTAACATATATACATCATACTGATTGAAAAAATCAATAACGTTAAGCACATTATGAGAAGATTTGTATAAATTTAAAAAATAATACTATGTAACATTTACAAGTACATGTGTGTAGTGTGTATACATATATACATGTGTAAAATATACACATAAAATTCATAATGATTGCCTCTAGTGAGGAAAGCAGAGAAGAAAAAGGACAATATAAGGAACTTTGATTCTTTCTATAAAGTTTTTATTTTAACAAATGTCTAAACAATTGTAAAAAATTATTAAAATTTGCTGATTTGGGATGCAGGATTCACAGAAGTTTATTATTGGTTGCACCTTTTATCACAGTTGCTTTTATTAATAAATATTAAAACAACTTAAACAAGTAAATATATTTTAATAGCTACATAAACTTCAGATAGTATCATAAAATTTTCTATAACACATGGAAAAGTCTTATGTTCATAATATAAAGCATAAAAAGAATATTACAGTGTTAAACTCACAAATACATTATACATACACAGTTTTGGACTAACTTTAGAAGACTACCTGTATCCAAATTTTTACCATAAGCTTTATCTTATTTGATTTTCACTACAGCCCTCTGAGTTAAAAACCTCCTACTTTTTTGACACCCATTTTACAGATGAAAAAACTGAGGAATAAAATAAATGAGTATTTACCTGTGTTCAAACCTACTCTGTTCAACTCTGAGCTCACACTATTGATTCCTGTGCAGTATTGTCTATAAAGCAAACAAGAATTACAAAACAACTATGCTTAGGAAAATATCTGAAAAGTAACGTATCAAAATGTTGGTAATTGTTTACCCCATTGTGGGCCCATGGATGACTTTTTTCTTCCCATATTCTCAAAATATTCTGTAATGAATAGACGTTCCATATTTTTTAATGATGAAACATTATGCAGTTATAAAAGTGATATTGTGGAACATCAGACACTTCATTTATAACACTTATGATCTGGAGCCAAATTAGATTAATTAGGAAGTATCCATTTTAAGAATGATGAAAAACTTAGAGGGAACTGTGATTTTGGAATAATTGTTATTAAGACATTAAAAAGTTAATTAAGGAGTTCCGAAGACACTTATTTGATATCAAGATGTATAATTGACCCATAGATTTATAAAATAGCTAAATTTCACTTTCCTACCTAATTTCCTAACACAGTCAAATGTCTGGCCGAGTGTAGGCAAGTATGGTCCATACATGGGGAATAAAATATGAGGTCTCCAAATTTTAATTACTTTTTTGTCACTGTTAGTGCTCTCGTTTGTTTCTTGACATTTTCTAGAAGTTTTCCATTCTCTGTTGACATAAAACATTATTTTATAAACTTAAAAAATTTTGTGACTAACTGCTACAACTGAAATATTTTCATGTTTAAATATTAATTTATATGATTGACATCAATCTGGAGAGTGAATGAGTTTGTAAACTATTACTTTAAGAAAGGAAGTACTAATATCAGAGAATTGGTTTTAATTGATTCATTGTGCTGTTTTGTCTCACTTAGAAAATAAAAACCTGTTGTATCCATAAAAATCAGTTTAATAAAGTCCATTTATGAGGTAGCTGGCTGCATAATCTTAATTATTGAAATTAATCCTATTCTCAGTCTTCTTTGATCATGGTGGATAGCTGGTTGTCACTTTCATGGTTTATTTGCATGAAAAAATTCTTTTGTTGTTTCAATAATCTTGCAATACGTTGATTTTTACAGTGACTATATAAGAGGAAAAAGCATTTCATACCATATTTTAAAATGTGTTGAAATGAAGAGTAACTCTAAAATGAACATTTATCATCTCAAGAGCCTCAACCCATTCAACTTTTTAAAAGATCAATATATTCTTCACTAATAGCAAAAATCTTATACACCTGTCACTTCACTGGCAACAAAGCTTTAGCATTTAAAAAAAAAAAAAAAGACAAAGAAAAGATGGGGCCAGCCTCAGGGCACAGTGGTTCAGCTCAGTGTGCTCCACTTTGGTGGCCCAGGTTCACAGGTTTGGATCCCAGGGGTGGACCTACACCACTTGTCAGCCACGCTGTGACAGCATCCCACAAACAAAATAGAGGAAGCTTGGCACGGATGTTAGCACAGGGACAATCTTCCTCAGCAAACAAAAAAAGAAAAGAAAAGAATTTTGGAGTATTCAGAGATTAGACACTCATCCACGAGGGGTTAATTATAAGAAGCAATAAAGATGAGGAATATTTTGGTGACAACTGACCTAATTTACCTCAGAAATAGGCTTTGTGACTTCGTGGACAAAAGCTGCACTTGAAGTTGTTATAGTTCATCCAAGCATACACTTTGAAGCTCTTCCTTCTTTAAGGACAAAACTATCAGGTCAGGTGAATTTGTAAATTAACTTTTAAAAAGCACCCTATCTCTCTCTTTTTCTCTCTCCCTTGCCCTCTTTCTTTCTTTTTTATCTTGAGTGAATACAGAAACACATTCTTAAATCAAATCATTATATCATAACCCATAGGTCCAATAATTATAGACACTGGGTAACGGTAGATGGAAAACCAGGCAATAGGTGACTTCTTCAGTATGTGATGGTTGTTCTAAGCCTTGTACTTTCCCATGTCAATTTTACAATCAGTCTGTCAATATCTACAAAACAGCTTGCTGAGACCTTGCTTTGAATTGTGTTGAATCTATAGATCAAATTGGGAAGAATTAACATATTCACAATATTGAGTTCTCTAACCCATGAACATAGAGTATCTCATCTTAAATTTAGGTCTTCTTTGGCTTCTTTAATCAATGTTTTATAATTTTTCACATACAGATCCTATAAATACTGTTTCATTTATACCTAAGTACTTGCCTTTATTTGGTGTTATTGTAAATAGTCTTTGTTTTTTATTTCAAGTTCCAATTGTTTATTGCCAGTATATAAGAAAGTGATTGACTTGTAAATAGATGATTTTTCTATTTTGACCTTGTATACCATGATCTTTGCATACTTGCTTATTAGCTCCAGATGACTTTAGGAGAATCCTTGGGGTTTTATATATAGACAGTCCTGTCATGTTTGAATAAAGATCTTTATTTTTTCCTTTTCCAGTCTCTATCTGTATTTTTTCATGTCTTATTTCATCTGCTAGTACATCTAGTATAATAGTGAATGTGAATGGTGAAAAAGGACATCCTGGGAGCCCTGCTCCTAATTTTAGCAGAAAATTGTTCACTTTCTCACCATTAAGTACGAGATTTGATGTAGGTTTTTTCTATCTTTTCTTTACAGGATTAAGGTAGTTCCCCTCTGTTACTTAATTGCTGAGAGTTCTTATGATGGATGAGTGTTTATTGAATACTTGTTCTTTATCTACTGACATGATTATATGGTTTATTCTATTCTGTCTGTTAATATAATGAATTATATTGATTGCTTAATGAATGTTGAATAGCCTCACTTTTCTGGAAAGAACCTCACTTGGTCATAATATATTATCTTCTTTATACATTGCCAGCTTTGAGTCGCTAAAATTTTATTAAGGATTTTACATCTATGTTCATGAGAAATATTGCTTTGATGTTCTCTTTCCCTGTAAAGTGTTTATCTGGTTTTGTTATTAGAACAACACTGGCTTGAGAAGGTGAGTTTAGAAATGTTACCTTTGCTTCTAATTTCTGGAAGAAATTGTGGGGAATTGATATTATTTCTTTTTGAAATGTTTAGTAGAATTCACCAGTAAAACCATATGGGTTTGGTGCTTTTTTTTTTTGAAAGTTTACTAATTATTGATTCAATTTCTTTAATAGATGTGGATCTATTTATATTATCTATTTTCTTCTCATGTGAGTTTGGTAGTTTGTGTCTTTCAAGGAATTTGTCAATTTTATGTAAGTTATCAAAATTATGAGTATAGACTTGAAGATATTATTCCTTTGATATCCTTTTAATATCCATTAAATCTGTAGTGATTAATCCATTACTCATATTGGTAATTTGTATTTTTTCTATTTTTTCTTGGCTAGCTTGGCTAGTGGTTTATTCATTTTATTTATCTTTTTAGAGAACAAGCTTCTAGTTTTGTTCATTTTTTCTATTGTTTTTATAATCTCAATTTAATTCTGCTCAAGTTTTTATTGGTTCTTAAAAGGAAAAACACATTTTCTACTAGACACAGAACCCTTCTGACATCAAATATGTGGGCATTTTTCCCACATCAACCGATTCTCCAACTCTTCAGACACCAACTCTATGTCCCCAAATTCAGTTCAATTCAATTTGAACTGTCACCAGATCTCACAGGTTAAGAGCTCAGACCTACAAAATTGCTTCCAACTTCAGATGCCAATCTCAAGTCCAGGCCTCTGGTACTTCTGACTGACTGGCTAAAAATTAGAGTTCTCACTCCCTCTTCAGGTTTGATAATTTGCTCAAATGGCTCACAGAACTCAGGATAACAGTTTACATACTAGATTCCCAGTTTATTATAAAAGGATACAACTCAGGAACATCCAGATGGAAGAGATGCAAAGGGAAAAATATGGGAGAAGGGGTGAAGAGCTTCCCTGCCCTCTTCAAGTGTGCCACCCTCCCAATACCTCCATTTGTTCATCAATCCAGAGATCTCTAAACTTCAGGTTTTTAATGGAGACTTCATTATGTCCCATGGCACCATTGATTAAATCATTGACTATTGGTGATTAAACTCGATCTCAACTTCTCTTTCCTCCCCAGAGGCTTGGAGTGGGGCTGAAAGTTGTAACCCTCTAATCACGTGGTTGATTCCCCTGGCAACCAGCCTCCATCCAGAGGGGCTTTCCAAAAGTTACCTTATTAACAAAAACTGTCATTGAAAGGAACATGTTACAAATAGCAAAAGATGCTCTTTCCACTTTTGCTCTTATCATTTAGGAAATTACAGTGACCAGGAATGGAGACAAAAATGAAGACATATTCATTCAACACTATAAATTTTCCTCTAATTACTATCTTCACCGTATGCCACAAATTCAGATAACCTGTGTTTTCATTTTCATTTACTTCAAAGAATTTTGAAATTTCTCTTGAGACCTCTTCTTTTACCCACTGATTATTTAGAACCATGCATTTTACTTTCCAAATATTAGGGGGAAAATTTTACCTGTCTTTTTGTTCTTCATATCTAGTTTAATTCCATGTAGTTTAAGAACATGCTTAACACGATTCATATTTTTGTAAATGTTTAAGGAGTGTTATCTGACCTAGAATGCAGCCTATCTTGGTAAGTGATCCATATGAGCTTAAAGAGAAGGTGTATTTTCCTATTGTTAAATGGAATAACCCATAAATATCTATTAGATCAAATTGATTAATAGTGAATATTATGTCATCTGTATTCCTCCTCATTTTCTACCTGCTTTATCAGTAAACTACTTATAGAGAGATGTTGATGTCTCCAACTATTTTAGTAGATTTTTCTATTTCTATTACAGTTTCATCAGTTTTCATCTCATGTATTTTGATGCTTTTTTAGGTGCATGCACATTTAAATTTTTATTTTTATTGGAAATTTGAACCATGGATTATTATGTAACAATACCCCTCTTTGCCTTTGATAGTCTTTGTTATGAAGTCTGCTGTATGTTACATGAACAGAGCTACTTCAGCTTTCTTTTTTATTAGTGTTACCATGGTATATCTTTCTGTGTTCTCATAATTTAACCCAGCTATATTTTATTTAAATTCAATTACTTATAGAAAGCATATGTTTGCTCTGTTTTTTTTTTTATCCACTATGATAATCTGTCTTATTTTGTGTATTAGGAGATTTACATTTAAAATGATTACCGATGTAGTTGGATTATAATCTACCAAGTTCTAGACTGTTTTCTATTAGTTGCATTTATTGTGTTTCTTTTTCTTTCTCTCTTTTTCTACCTTCTCTGTCCTTAATGGAACGTTTTATATAATTACATTTTCTTTCTTCTCTAAGCTCATCAATTATACTTCTTACAAAGAGTTAGTGGTTTCCCTAAAGTTACTATATACTTTTTAAAACTAATCTTAGTAATTTTAACTCCTCTGTCTGATAATTTGAAAATCTGTGTCTTATCTGTGTCTGGAAGTTATGATGACTTTGTTTTGTCAGACTGTTTTTTTCTTGCCTTGTTTCATACTTTGTAAGTTTTTGTTAAGATCCATACATATTGTGTGGGACAATAGAAAGTGTGGTGAATGGGTTTAACGTGGTGATGTCTGTTAATCTGGGTAAGGGTTTCCCTGTATAATGCTTGTTAGTTTGTTGTTGGAGTTATAGGTACCTGGCTTCTAACTCTTCTAGGGTCCTTATGTTTATCTCGTCTCTTAACTTGAGGGATTCTGTATGTACTATTTCAAAGGAGTTTGTTGCTTTCTCCTTTTTCAGGTAATCCGATGTTATTATACTGAAACCTTGTTGGTTTGGTGATAAAATACGGGGTGGGAAGAACATTCCATAGTCTTCCGATTAAGTCCCAATCTTTCAATGGCCTTGTGTTTTGGTTGTTACCTTCAGAAATATTTCTTTAGTGGTATAGCTTTTTACTCCTGTACCATAATTCCTTCCCAAGTGACAACATTCCCACTGTGGGGGATTGGAATTGGCCACTCGAAGATATGTGTCTTTGGCATGATAATTATCTTGGGCTGATTACTTTTAAATACTACAGACATGAGAAAAACTCTGAAAAGTAGAAGCTACTTACCCTTTGTAAGAGACATTTACATCTCTAAGGGAAATCTCCATCTTTAAAGGTCTCCCTCTCTGTACTTAGAAGAAGGTGGGGATGACCTTATCTCTAGAAACTCTTATCAATGCAGAAGGCAAGGACTTAAATCTGCATACTAACCTTATTCTTGTTTACTGTGCTTTTCTGGTAATCTCCCATAACTGACTCCCCCCACCACCACCATCCCCAACATCCTCCTTTGCCTTTTGCTGAGGAGAGTATTCAAGATGAGGACCTCTGCCATTTTGGTAGGTTGCTCAGTTTCCCTGAGTCTCTCCCATGTATACATGTTATAAAGCTTTGTTTAATTTTCTCCTGTTATTCTGTCTCATGTCAATTTAATTCATAGTCCAGCCAGAAGGACCTAGAGTGGGTAGAGGAAATGTCTTCTTCCTCTGTACCACCTATTTTCTCGAAGTCCTGTCCCCTGTTAGTATTTTTCCACCTTAGATGAGATAGAATGCTAGAAGCAGCATTGTGTGGGGAGAAGTTCCCTTTTCCCGGCTAAGAGGCTAAGATAAGATATCCAAATTGCTCTCTGGCAAATCCTTTTTCCCTGGAGATTGCACCTATGCTTTAGAGAAAGCACCTGGCATATTTCACAATCATTACTCTTCTCCCCGTTCCAGAGATAAAAGGTGATCTTTCTTGGATCCTTACTTTAGAATTTCATGGCTTCTTAGAGAAAGCCCATGAAACTGTGGAGGTTTAACTAAGAACCCAGGAATTTCTCACTCATGCTAGTCTGCACTTAGCCTCCAGCATTAATCAAAATCACCATTTGAGTGGTTCTACCAGTTTGTGGTAGAGATCCAGCAACTTCTGCTCTAGATAAGAAGATCTCAATTACAGTATCACTCTGGATTTGCCTGCCTCTCCACATTTCAGAGGGGCATTTTGTCCTGTGACCTCTCTTTTATGATGAGTAAAAGAAAACAATTGATTTTTAGTTTGTACAGATTTTCTCGTTTTAAGGACAGGAGTGATGACTTCCAAATTTCTTATATGCCATTGCTAAAAGCAAAAGTCACAATACTGTTTTAGTGCCAGTTATACCTCATGTTGGACACGCTTTCACACAAAAGTTTGTATCTTGGTTTCTCCCATTTAGTACTCAGTTTTCATTCTTTGGTTTGCTAGTTTGGTTTCCCATCATCCACATGCTTTGCATTTCTCTCCTTTATTATTATTTAGTGAGATTTCAGTAGTAGGGATTAGCCAACATGTGTCTACTCTTCCATATTTTGTGAACTTGTGTCTTTTCCATATTTCTTTATTTGTTGAAAGTATATTTACTAAGCAAATACTATATGAAGGTTTGGACACAAATGGTAACAAAATTTAGTCCCTGGCCTTATAGTGTTTGTAGTTCTGTGAGGGCAAATGGATGAGAAAAAGTATAAATCTTATATTGAATAAAACAAACAATACTTGAAACAATTTTTTTTCTTATTCTTATTTTAAATACTCTGGATGGTCTGCTTCTTTCCTTATCCCTAGACAAAGTCTTAATCAGGTTCCATAAATTTGCAATCATACAGACATTCGTTTCATAGATTCACAGATTTCATAGACTTCAATCACACAATCAATTTTGTTTCCTATGATGAGGGCAATATGTCTTTTCTAGACGCTACATTTCTGGCTTCTACCAATCAAGAGATTCTATAAACTGACAAGAAGAGTATTATATCTTTAAAAAAAAAACCTGAATTCAAGACATCTGTGACTCTTTAGGGTCTATCTCAGTTGCAGAAAGCTGCTTGCCAAACGTCATACCATTCCTGGGGCAATCTGTATCTGAGAACTGAGAAAGCCTGAAATATTAAGATCCAGCTCTCTTGGCCAGGCATAGGACATTTCTGATGTGAAATAGTCACTCCAGAACTCCCTCTGGGGTTGATTTTACAGACTGAATGTTTGTGTCTCCCCCAAATTCTTGTGTTGAAATCCTAACCCCCAATATGATGGTATTAGGAAGTAGAGTCTTTGGTAGGTGAGAGTGGAGCCCTCGTGATTGGGGTTAGTGCCCTTATAAAAAGAGACGCCAGAGAGCTCTTTCACCCTGAATGCCATGTGAGGATACAATGAGAAAACGGCCTTTGAAACCTGGAAGAGGAACCTCACCAGAATCTGACCATGCGGGCACCCTGATTTTGGACTTCTAGAACTCCAGAACTGTGAGAAGTAAATTTATCTTGTTTTTAAGACTTCCAGTCTATGGTATTCTGCTATAGCAGCCCAAACTGACTAAGACATTGGCCAAGGCTTTGTGGAGCCTGAATCACAGTTTGGCTTCTCTCTCTGCCCAATCTTGCTTCACCCAGCACCTTTCAAAGGCATTGTTCCCTAATTGGCATCTTATACCTAAAACTCAGCATCTGCCAAGAAGCTAACTTGTGGTAATAATAAAAATTAGTCTAAAATTTGGAAAATTTCTAAATATTTGTTTCACAATGTTCTCTTCTTAGCACATTGATTTGGAGAAGCAGTTCCTTAATTACTCATTGTTACAGCCTCACCTTTACCTTGAAGGGACAGATAAGGCTGGGGCTAATGACAATATTATTTGTGCAATAAAAAAAGGGTCAGTTTTGTCTTTTATTTCACTTGTGTTTGCATAATAAGTATTTTCATCAAACCATGGTCTATTAAATAGAATTGTTGTAAGACACTTCAATTTTGTGAGAATTGCTTTAACAGCTAAATTTTAGCTTAAATTAGAAAAAATCATCCAAAATTTGACTCAATTGGGCACTCTTACTCTAAAAATATACAACTGAGTGAGAGCACCATGCTTCACTTTCCTTGTGGATTCCTACTCCCCCCAGAATTATAAAGGCAGAGTATATGGGAAGTGTAATCTGGAATAGGGCTTACCTGAGGACACTACTGTACATATGCGCCCTTGACTTCTTCCCTTTTCATTACAACATATGCACAAAATTCTAACATTTCTTCTTCCACCGTATTTAAGTATGTTGCATATCCCTTGGGATGTATTTTTCTCCAGTTGGACACCACAAACTAGATTAAAGGTCATGTATGTGTGTTTATATATACACATATGAATATATGTTTGAAAAAAAAATGAAAGGGCTTGTAAAAATGTTTATAATTTCCAGGTCATAAAATAATGCATAAAACCTTTGTAAATATGTATAACTAATCCTGAGGAAAAGACCTATTTTAACTTTTTTTCCCAAGTAGGCTGAATTATTAGAGTAAGTTAATGTAAGGGAGGAGGAAATATTCCTCTATCCTTGTAGGTTCTTCTGCTGGGTTTAATCATTAAATTGACACAAGAAAGAACAGGAGAAAATTAAACAAATTTAATAACATGTATACATGGGAGAAACCCAGGAAAACTGAGTTACTTGACAAGATGGCCAAAGCCACCACCTTAAATACCATCTTTAGCCAAAGACAAAGGACTTCAAAGGGGAGGAAGGCAATTCACATGGAGATGGAAAAGCAAATGTTTGCTAAACTAATGCTGACCATGCCTTGCAAAGACAATGAGACATGGAGAGGACTTTGATCAAGTGGGCCTTGCCAGGTTCCTCCCTCTCTGCCATACCTAGTTTACATTATACTATAGTTATCTATGGCATTAGCTCCTTCCTAAAACAGGCCTTCTGTCTTAAATTCTTTTAGGCAGTTAGGGGGAAGATCAAAATTTCTTCCTGAGTCTTTTTTTCTCAAAAATAATAAGCCAAATAGACACATTGCGGGGTAGCAAATTCTGTTCCCTCACAATATAAAGGTGTTAAAAATTTTGCCTAAAATGAAAAGTATAAAACCAAACACATGTAATGCTTGTGAAGTAGAAGGATTTAACAGATTATTTTTGTGTCAGCAACCATCAACAAAAGCAAATTAAGAAAATTCAAAGGAACATTAGCAGGCTCTGCTGCATTTGTGCAATATTCTGTTTCTCCTATACAAATGAGTGATTTGTCACAACGAGAATCCATAGCAAGACTTTTTAAGCAGCATTACTTCTCTGAATTATCTCAAACTGTTAGCATTATGCTTCCTTTTTCTTCATTATACTTTCAAATTCAAGCTAAGATCTAGAAAAGAAACTTACATAGGTAGTAAATAAATTAAGGAAAGATGTTTTTGCAAGATTCATGGGGAAGAAAAGCACCTGGAAGCACTGACTCTTTTGTATTCAGCTTACTGTACTAGCAAACTACCTGTTAGTTTGCCTTTTCCTTATCTTGCCTCTCTTCCTTCAAGATCAGTTATTTACTTAATCATACTCTATAGCATCTGTTGTTGTTTACATATGAATACATAATTTTGTTATTTCTCTTTCTCTCTTTGTAATGGCCACTATCTATAAGTGATCTAAGTATAGATTTTTGAAAATAATACCAATTCTCTCACCAGCTAATAAGGTCCTTATGAATAATTTAGACCCTGGAACTACCTTAGATGTGGAGAGACTATAACTTACTATGGACACTCTCATATTGCCCTTGTGTAAATTGAAACACACTGAATGTGGAAGCAATCATCATCCTAATATGATTGTTATAAAAAATCATTACCTTTCATGCTGGAAATGTCATTTAAATGTCAGTTTGGAAAATATAGAAATCCAGCATGAGCTCTAACTACACGCTGCTTAATTCACCTATTTTAGATGAAGTGACATTCTACTAACCAGCCATCATCTTGTCACTAAATATTTTCTTGATTGAGTAAAATGGCTGGAATATGCACAATTTATCAAGTGAAGTATTTCAATGATTCCTTTTTCTTCTCAACTTGTAAGACCAGCTGTGCAAACTGCAGCAATCACAAGAGACATAAAATACCAGAGGAAATATGTGTTTTCATGGGTTCTCCTATCTGGTGATGCAGAGTAGTAAGGGTTAGCTATTTTAAAACTTTGTTTACATGAAATTCATCTTCATAATTTTTCTTCCCTAGGAAAGTGTAGGATGAAAAGATCTCCAAAACTGTTAAGTGAACCAAATGTCATGAAAAAATGAAGAATCCTTATTATTGAAACTCTTCTGTTAAATCTGTGGAAAGAATTTGATTTTTTTGGAAGCAAGTTGAGTCTAGTGACTCATTCAATAAGGAAGCACGCAAATCATTTCAGAGGTAGGAAAGTATTGCCCGCTTCTTAGTAAACAGTCCCCCAAATACTATATAAGGCTTCCGAAAGTTTTATCTTCATAGCCTTTCATGCAGGAAGTAAACATATCTCCCAAAGAAGTCCAGCACCACACAGTATTTAATGAAGTAAATAAGACACTATTGCATGCAATTTAGGTGGAGACACGTTAATGGCTCTGGAGTGGAGAGATAACATGATGCCATTAACAAGTATTGCCATAAGTCCTTACAGCTACAAGCAATTTAACTAAAGGAAACCACATGCTTTACAACTAGTCTGTCTCACAAGTAGAACCTAAATCCCATGTGATCTCACTACTCATATAAATGAGTCCATATCATGAAACAGAATGTTACAAAAGGAATTGTCATATTTAAGATACTAGAATTTAGAAGTTGTGAAAAGGCAAAATCAGTGTAATATCAACGTCTGCATTTCTTCCACACATTTCCCAAAATAAGGCCTCCACTTTGCTGAAAGTCACTGAAAACTACTGTAGAAAAGTCATATAACTGTGAAGAAGGTTGCCAATTTGAAGTCACAGCTGAACACTCAGGGACTCTTAGCAATAAATCCTTTTCTATGTCCCATCAGCAGCCAGATTCATCTTTCCTGACAGGGAGGGCATACTGAAGAATTTCACCACTCCTCTCTATCTTCTCTATCCTTAGCCTCAATCTTCAAACTCACAGATTCTTTGATGCTAGTAAGCAAGATTTCTTTGAGTTTATTATACTTGCTACCCTCTATCCTTATTGTAATCTCTATAGTCTCAAAAATTTTGTCATTCCTGTATCTTTAACGCAGTGGTTCTCAAACTTTATTGTGCAATAAAGTCAATTGAAAGGGGCTGGCTTGTTGGTGCGGTGGTTAAGGTTAGAAGCTCCCCTTTGGTGGCCTGGGGTTCGCTGGTTTGGATCCTGGGCATGGACCTATGCACTCCTCATTAAGCCATACTGTGTTGGAATCGCACATACAAAATAGAGGAAGATTGGCACAGATGTTAGCTCGGTGACAATCTTTCTCACAAAAAACAAACAAAAAATTTGAGTTGTTAAAGTCAATTGAAAGACTTTTTAAACAAATAATGGTGGTCTCCAAGCCCAGACTTTCTTATTCACTAGGTCTGGAAAGGGGTTTGAAAATTTTCATTTCTAAAAATTTCCAAGGAGATTTGGATGCTGCTGGTTTGGGGAACACTTGGAGAATCATATGTCTAGAAGAAGAGGTGACCTTCATCCTATCCAAGTTTAATTTCACTAACAGCTCTGCATTACAACCCATTTTATCTCATTTCAATCGTTTCCCTTTATTTTTATTCAATTTATCCCTCACAATATAGTAATAGTTAAATGCCTCCCATTTTTAAGACCCTCTGATGGGCCAGTGTTTATTTAGCTAGTAGCCACATGTTTTTAATATGACCACTTTGTTTAATGTGTCCACTTTATTATCTAATGCTCACATCTCAGTGCTGTGCATTCTTGCCTTGAATTCATGCTATTTTTCTAAATCTTCTCTTTAGAGATTCTTCTTTATAGATTCAACAATGAAGTCCTAATTATCATATTCTAAAATTCATTATCATCTTCAACATTGGCCATTCTGACAAACTCCTTGTCTTGGAACTTTACCATATCTTCTCTGCTACCTCTCGTGGCTCACCATATTTCTCTCTACTTCTCTTTTCAATCTCTTTCATGAAATGTACTTCTGTCTTAGTCTGTTCAGACTGCTATAACAGAATACAATAACTAGGTGGCTTATAAATAGCATAAATCATTTCTCACCGTTCTGGAGGTTGGGAATTCCAAGATCAAGGTGCCCTGAGATTCAGTGTCTGGTGAGAGGCCACTTCATAGTTCATAGATGGCCACTTCTCTCTCTGTCCTTACATGGTGGAAGGGGGAGCCCTTTGGGGTCTCTTTGATAAGGGCACTAATCTCATTCATGAGGGTTCCATCCTAATGACCTAATCACATGCCAAAGGCCCCACTCCTAATACCATCCCATTGGAGGTTAGGATTTCAATGTAAATTTTGGAGAGACATAAACATTCAGTCCATTGCAAATCCCTTGCCCCCTTTCTGCTCACATTCACCAAGTTTCTCTCATTATCATTTCTATCATCATCCCACACACAGTAGGTGGATTAACTCATTCACACTCACAGGCTTAGCAGACATTTATACTCTTGTGAATCTAAAATCTGCCTCCATAGCCTAGAGCCCTCTCCTGTTTTCAGATCTGTACAACCAAATTCCTACTGAACATAACCACTCAGATGTCCAACAGGAGCCTCAAACTCCATAAGAAAATAAGATGGTAATAATTTTATCTTTATATATTTATCATTTGGTGTTTTAAAATATTTCTTAAAAGCATCACCATCTAATGAGATTTGCAATAAGAGATTTAGGACCTCTGCTATCTCTGATACGGGATTGGTCAGCAAAACCTCCCAATGCTGCCTCAATTCTTGCCACAGTTTGGCCCCAACTTTCATCTTCCTCCAAATCCCACTGCTATACCAGTTTTCCAGAGAAAATTACTTTCTGAAACAAAACTCTGATATTTTTACTCCCCTGAATAAAATCTTTCCTAGGATCTCTCTCTCTAAATAACATTCAAAAAGTCTGCCTACATGTCTAAACTTAATACTTGTCTCTTCCCCACTTAGAATTTACATCATCATCTACCGATTTAATTGCAGTTCTCCAAATATAATGTGTTAATTTTTATACTTCATGGTATCAGTGCCAGTTGGAATTTTTTAGTCTTTTGTTAGCTATATTGGCATTTCCTATGTAAAAAGATTGCTCCTCTACTCAGATAATATGCTCGTAATGTTCTTTAGAAAATACCATTTGGTCATTTTTATAATTTGGATTATTTTCCTGGAGTTATTTTCTTATGTCACAAATTTTGACTTACAAGTTTTATATATCTAGAGTCTACTAGAGTGACTCATATATAATAATTGTTCAACATTTATTTATCGAAGTGAACTCAGATTAAATAAGATTGAGTATGGCACTATTTGAAAATGCAGGGGACAACAAGGCTATAGTCTGTAGGATCCAGGAAAAATACCTACAAATATTAACATAAAGACAATGCAAATGTTCATAGCAGTTCTACTCATAATAACTAAAAATTGGAAACAAATGTCAACCAACTTGTGAATCAATAAAAACGGTGGCATATCCCTGTGATGCCATTATTACTCAGCAATCAAGAGGAATGAACTACTGATAGACACAACATGAATGCATCTCAAAAAAAAAATGGTAGTCATCTAAAGAACCTGGTAATGGAATAATGTATATTCTATGATTTCATTTACATTAAATTGAAGAACAAAGGGGCATAAGGAAATTTTCAGGGTGATAGAAATGCTCTGTATCTTGCTTGTGGTGGTTAATTACATGAATATATTCATCTGACAAACTCAATGAACTGTACACATAAAATGGATGCATTTTATTGTATGTAAGTTATAACCGGATTTTGTTTATGTTTCATATATAAACCTAATTTTACATCAGATGTTTCAAGCTTGATTACCAGTAAGATAGGGCAAGAAACATGTATGCATGGAGATTTGAGTGAAAATTCAATATAAAATGTTAAGAACTGTGTTAAATTGGAGATTGCATCCTGCATCTAAAAACTTTCAAATTTAAATAGTATTAAATATTTCTCTAGCTAAAGAAAATATATATCTTCGGTAGAACCAGTCCATAGTCATTGGTTAGCAGCTCCTATGTTAAATAAAGTAATAGTTTTCCAAGATCAAGCTGAAAGAAAAATAATTAGATGGATAATTAAGTTAATTTATAACAATGAAGATAAAAGGTAAATTTTACCTTTTTGCATTTCTTCCAGTAAAACAGTTTGCTATAAATTGGCTTGGTAAGATTAATCGTGAGTCCAAAAGTATAAACTGTTCTCTGGAAAGATATTGCCAGCCCATGCGAGGTGAATTAATTATTCCGGCATATAGAGTAAAATTTAAGAGCTCTGTGTGTGTGAGAGAGAGAAACAAAGAGAGACAGGGTCGGGGGGATGGGGTATATACACACTTTCACAAGAACACATACAAAAATAAATGGCCTTTTGCAAAAATTTAATTGAACTGGTGAAATTTGGTAAATAAGCTAGAGACTTGGATCTTTTCTGAATTAACTACAGTTGAGGTCGTCTTCAGTGTCAATACTACCAAAACATTTTTTAAAAAGTTAGCATCAGGTTAGCAAACCTGAGACTCCTGATAAGAGAGGGAAGAATCTTATGGTAAACGGACATTTTTCCATGAAACTAATGTTATCAATTCAGAGGTTCAGGACTGGGTTATCAAGATGTACACAGGAGCATGAAGTTCACGCTGTCAAACTATAGTGATAATCAGGAGCAAGAGAGTAAATATGGATCAGAATCACATATAGAAACACAGCAAACCTCTGAAGACAGATCTGAAAAGCAGACTGCCATGGAGGACGGATTTGTGGGTTTACTCCTCCGGGAGACTTCCTCCTGCGCCTCTCCTCATTTGTAGATTAGCGAAGTCTTGACAGTGCATCAGCATCACATGTAGATCTTCTACAAATGTGAATATGTCATGGAACCACTTCACCACTTCGGAATTGTTAAATCTGAATTTCTAGGGGGAGATTCAGCCATCTTCATGCTTATTTTACAAAATTCTCCATGTGATTCAAAATTGAGAAATTCTTGGTAATTCCCTTTTCACGTAGTCTGCATGCTTCTAAGACACACGTGCTCTCTCATGTTCATTTCTGCTACATCTTGACCCATGTGAGCATCTTAGCTACAACTTTAATTTGTATTCCCGTGTTAAGTTTAAATAAAGCATTCTGGTAAATATGCTATATTAAGTGGATTAATATAAATAGCAACACTCCCAGCATTCAGAGACCAGGGGCCTAACAATTGCACCTATCTATACACAGTCAAGAGACCAGATATCTGTATTAACCTTCCATTTTTCTAGTTGCAGTCTCATTCTCTCTCCCCAGGACAATTCTTTTAGTTACCTAATTGGTGCTCCTGTCTCCATTCTGTTACTTTTCTAATCCATCCTATACGTTCTTGCCAAATTAATTTCTCTAAATAATAATTCTATTCCAGGTATGATCCCTTTCAAAATCTTCACCTCCTAACTAAAGTACAAATAGTATTCAAAGCCTCTAAAACCAAGTCTACCTCTATATGTCAGTTTAATAGCTCTCTACTCCTATTTATATAATGCTCCCCAGCCAAGTTAATTGTCTCCTCCTGGTTTTCTGACTCCATGCTCTGAAAAAAATGCTATTTTTCCTTCTGGAATATCTTTTCCCCATCAAAATAACTCTCCATCCCCTCAAGGGAGCTAGTAATCCTTGTCTTACTACATTGTTCTTTTTTTATTCAAGTGGTTAGTCTTTCGTGAAGTTAATTCCTCAAAACAAGAATATTCTCTTCATGCCCTTTCTCTCATTGACACCACACCAGCAACTAGAATCAAATTCTAGCATGAGCCTGAGGTCAAACAGACTAGAGTAAAATTTAAAAAGAGAAGACATTCATACTAAAAGAGCTATATTGCATTCACAACAATGTGGGGATTTGAGTATGTGTGAGCATAACCAACCAACCAACAATAACAAAACTCTTGAGGAATGTTTAAAAATGGTTTAAATCTGGTAATCTGATTTCGTGTACGAGAGCATCTTTATTTGGAATGCTTATTTGAAAACTGAGTATTATGCTCCCATTTTGGTTGGTTCCTTCATCAAAACCTGAACTCATCATTGACCCTATTTAAAGTAAGTTGAGGGGTCAGATAGTCTCTGATAAAATACAGAGAAAATAATCTAAATAACTAGGGAATTAAGTAATTCATTATGTGTATACTGTATTCTCACCCTTAAGGAACAGCTCTTTAAAATACCCTGAAGTGTCTTTTTTCAACATATGTTTGATTCATATGTTTGTGTGGAAGCAGCAGCATGTTGAAATGCTCTTTGCTGATTGATTGGTCTCTTGGCTGGAGAGGCTCAGAACTTCAGTTTATATGGGCCTTCTGGTCTCAGTGAGAATGGAAAAATACAGAGGTTACAGGAGGTAGCAGCAGGATTAATGCCAGCGGCAAATTCCCACCATTGGAATAAGTCAGGTCTCCATTTCTGCACTTCAGTTTAGTGATCAGGGATCTTAATCATCTAGCCATTTCACAAGATGCTACACTTTATTAAAAAGATTACACTTTCACTTTTTGGAGAGCAAAAAACACTGAGTACCCTTAACACAGTGTTAACCCACGTGTGTTCTAGAGAATAAAAGATTGATTCCGTGAAAAAAGCAGATTCTACTCTCTCTGTGAGGTTTGGGTCATGGGATGTTGTGTTAGTGTAATGACCATGCCGGGTTCTTCTCTCTGTAGCGAAGAACAAGTTGATTGACATTGTCACTCCACTGACAAAATAGCTGAATAATATTTGATATGTTCTTTTGAGCCAACATATATGCTTTGCTGCCAGGGCAATGAAAGGAAACCAAATTACAGATTTGAGTGAAGACTAGAACACACCACTGCTACCAGTTGGTCCAGCGTGCGGTACAGTTATCTCTGTCATTCTACCATGGGAGAACCTGGAGATCCAAAACTACTTGAAGAGTTTGGTGGAATCTCAGGAGTTTTGTGGATCCCACGTCACATTCAAATAAAAGAATCACAGTAGAATCTCAAAAAATGTTTGAGTTGTTTTAAGACATAACTGTTCTCTTTTAGGAAAATAGTCACCGCTTATGCTAGGCTTTGGATACTGAAGACATCTGTACTTTCAGACCTTTTATGAAGATAAACATGCCCTGAAGCAATTTAAGCATGAAAAGCCTGGAGGACATTGCCTGAGATCTTCCACTTACATGCACACCAGGTCCTGCTACAAAGTCATTGCAAACTCACACTGTTGCTTTGACAGGGTACTCCCTATGAAGACTGAGTGAGGAGGAAGCTCTCTAAACCTGTTCATACATCCCTTTGCTCTATGCCTGTACCAGCTGAAAGTAGGCTGCTGTACCTCTTGGAGGTAGTCACGGATGTCTTAGCCAGAAAACGAAACAAGCAATAATACAACAGGATATGAGGACTTGATGAGATATGAGAAAAATAATTCATTTGGTCTCAGTGTTGACTTCTCTTTCAAGCAACAGAAATTCAATTGTATTTTCTTCCGTATGTGTCCAATTGTATCCGTTTGCTTCTACCGTGTTAAATTGCTCATTCAGGGTGACCAGGTTCTTTTGAGAGAAAAGATTGAGCTGTTGTAGAGATGAAGGTTTTTACTTTCCTTTGTAGACTTATCTGTACTGTTTGACTTTCTAGCCATGTATATTCATTTCTTTATGTCAACAGCAGTTATGTGAATGGTGATTTGTAAGCCATTTAAAAATCTTTATGATTCTCTGTACCAAAAACACTGAAATGTTGTTAAAAATAGATGCAAGAGTAATACTGTAGAAAGAATTTTGTAGGTAAAATGGAGGAGAGGTGAAAAGAATGTAGGAGTCATGGATAGTACATAAAATGAATCAAGAAAGACACATACATAAGCTTTAAAATGTGGAACTATTACTAAAAATAATAACATAATAAAATACAGGAAGGAGAATAATGAGAAGTGGGGGCTGATGTATCTGAAATAGATATAGAAGCATATGTTCTAGCTATGAAAGGAATCACTTTATGATCTTAAAAAACTGAAACACATAAATTATTATCTTCTAGAGTAATGATTCTCAACAAGAGAGCAAATTTTGTCCCCAGGGGCGTTTGGCAATGTCATATTTGATTGTCATGTCTTGAGAGAGAGGAGTGATACTACTGCCATCTATTGGGTAGGGGGTAGAAGATCCTGAAAAACATTCCATAATATGCAGGACAGTTTTGCACAGAAAGAATTGTCCAATCCAAAATGTCAGTAGAGCCAAGGCTGAGAAAGCCTACTATAGAGAGCAATGTTAAGATATTTGGGAAAGAATAGAAGGTGAGCTGTCATTTTCATCTATTTGTAATGTTAGAATTTTGCTTATTTTTTCCTTTATTACTTCCATATCCATTTTGTTGTTAAAGATTCATTATGTTCCAGGAAAAAAATTACGAAAATACACCCAGATCTAGATATGTAGATGAAATTTTTATTTGAAAAAACATCCCAGAAGAGTCAAAGATTACCATTAAATAAATCTATATATAAAGACACCAAGTTGGCCTCAGAATTATCCTCTAGTGATCTTCCAATTATCCTCCACTGTACTAAATCCTAGAAGATAAGCTCTCTCGATCAATTGCATTTTAAGGAGGAAAGTCTGAATTCTAAGAATTCACTTTCGATCCTAGTAGTTGTTCATATGTGAACAGAACAGAATTAGATTCTTAAATTTCACTGTTTTGCCTTTCATAAATGTGCAAAAGGTTAAAAAATTGAGCCTGTGCTAGTCAATCCCATTATGCACTTCCAGAAGATTCCTTAGTAGACATACTATCTAGGGAAGTATAGTGGGCTCTACTTTTTAATCTCCCCTCTCTGAAGTGCTTCTTCTGCTCCATGGCCCCAGAAGCAAGTATTCAGGAAATCTTTTACACATATTGGGAAAACTGGTCTTTCTCCCTGGCTGACACTTGCTGAGCTTGAAAATATTATAGACTTGCTAAATGTTTCCATCAGGAGTCAAAATAGTCCTTAGGAAAGCATGTCTGTGTTCCAGGAGGTTTTTTTTGGGTGGGGGGGTGACCTACAGGGGTAAACTGGGTGTTTACTTCTTGTCAAAAGAAATCAGAATATGGGTTGTCATCTGAGGCAGCCTAAAATAGTAGGGCCAGGAGAGAGAGGTGGCAGTAGGAGCAGCCTGTATTTATAGAGTTTGACATGGCTAAGATATATGAGTTTTCCCTTGGGCCAGGAAGACAATTTGAAACACACCTGGGCTGAGATATCTGCCCACTGGGATATGGAGATCTTAGGAGAGAAGTGTTGGAGTCAATGAGTGCATAGCCCTTGCCAGGAAATGATGTGCAGGGATAGTGTGGCTCACAAATTCACTAAAATAATTGGGTACCTTGTCATGACAGTGGATGGCAATAGCCAAAAGGGACCTGCAAATAGTACCAACCAAGTACAATCATGTTACTCTTGTTCTTCTCATTTCCCTTCCTTCAGATCTGACCCTGGAGAACTAGAAGTCAGAATGGCATGAGAAATAAGCAAAACAGAACCATTTCCTATTTTGTGACCAAAATCTTTAAGCTACGGAGCAGGCCTGAGTGAGGGGAAGGGGAGGCTATTTACATGAGATGTATTAGATTAAAGTTAGAGTACAAACCAGGTCAAATTTCTTCAATCCAAAAAGAAAAAAATAAAAGACATGACTCAAAACCCTAAAATGTCCAAAAAAATACTAGAACGAGAGAGAAAACTAAGCTTTAAATCAGTTTTTTGTGTGTGTTTGTAACAGGAAGTTAAGTTGGAAATCTCAACTTAACCAGATACAACAGAAGAAAACTAAGACCAGATGCAATAGAAGAAAAGAAGATTCCAAAATGAAGCTTCAGGCAAAGATGCATCCATCAAAAACTAGTGGTGAGAAGTCATGTCATGACTCAAACCACATTCCTATACATCCTCTCCAGTTAGAAGCTGTGCGTTCACCAAGCTTGGGACAGAAGATGAAGGGGAGCCAGAGCCAATTGCCTTTTATCCCCGGGAGTTGTAAGAAGGACACACATAGTGGGAGACCCTCTGAAGAACTCCAGGAAACCACTCACAGGGAAAGGGTCTGCCTTAGCCCCCATCAGGCCCAGGGAGTGCCATGCTATCTTACAAAAGGTCTAGTTAGGTAAGAAAGTTCCACTCCCCTTCTTCCTACTGCATCTTTACGCATCAGCCTCAGAGAGACAGAAAACTACAGCTGACTACAAGGGGCAGAGATTCTCAATTTAGAAAGAAGTTGCTCATCCTGCCTTCCCAGAGTCAAGTTTCTTACATGTTGAGTGAAGATTTAATTACAAAGTTGAATCTGTTTTCAACTTGAGCAAAGGAATAACGTCAACATAAAGGAAGAGTGGGATGGAAATAATCTTATATGCTGATTACATGTCATGAATTGCGCTGGTTCCCAATATTAAAACTGTGTGTTATGGGGTGTGTGTGAGTGTGTGTGTGTGTGTAGGTGTAGAGAGAGAGAGAGATTAGAGTCCCTGCCTTCATACAACTTAAGAACCTATTGAAGAAGAAAAATGCGGGAAAAAATATTGACATAATCAGTGATTAGTTCTTTAAGCTACAAGACAGACATTGACAATCTATGGCCCACTGGCCAAATCTCGCCCACCACCTGTTTTCATAAATTTTGTTAGAATACAACTGTGCTCATTTATTTATATGTTGTCTATGTCTGTCTTTGTAGCCCAAAGGCAGAATTACGTAGTTGTGACAGTCTGATTGGCTGAAAAAGCCTAAATTATTTACTATCTGTTCATTTACAGGAAAATTTTCCATTTCACGTGCTATAAGAGATTAAAAGCAATGAGAGATTCTAGGTTAAAATTGTAGTTGAATATGTGCATATAATTTCACTCTCTCTGAAACTTTCTAAAGTGATTAAAGAAAACAGAATTAAAAAGAAGTGAACCATAAAGTTAGGAAGGCAAGGAAGATAGAGGAGTATATTATACATCAACAAGATATTGGAAGCTGGAAAACAGAAGGTTTGCTGGTAACAGAATTAACAGAACCCATAATGCTAAATTCTATGCAGGAAATGAGGAAAGTTGAGAAACAGAAATATTTTATAGTGCAGAATTTTTAAGAGGCTCATAAAATGGTAGCCACAGAAATAGAGATGAGGGAGATGGCAATAATGATAACGTTTGGCTGAACTGAATGACAAGACACTAAAGATGCGTGATCCTTTTACGTGTACGAGTATTAATATTAAAGTCTGGTGCCTCTCTGTAGTCAAGATTCTGGCAAGGCCATACTGATCTCTGTAAAAAATCAGTCCTGATAATAGGAAGCCTTGTACCTCTGGAAAGCCACGCAAAGAGTTAGTACTGGAGTCATCTTGTGAGATGACCTAGATATTTGAGGAAAAGGGTATGAGGAAGATTTATTTTTATTGGCTTGACTTTTTGTTCCTTTTACATGTTTTTTTCCATGAGCATTTATATTTCATGAATCAAAAATCATAAAAGGTAACTTCCCAAAAGATTTGTTCTTTTAAATAATATTTTCACTACTTTTTCCAAGAGGTAAGGCAAAACTTGGTATCCTTTGGTCTGGATTCCCTGTTGAAAGGAGTTATTGAATGAACAATGGGTTTGATTTTACAATGCTGAAATCAGAAATTGTCAGAAGCCCACTAATGTGTTCCTGCTTCTCCTACCATCCCTAACACACGTAGTCCATCGCTACACTCTGTGTGTTCCAAACGGTTCAATGAGGGAGAAGGGAAGTTCTTTGTGAGCAAAGTCCCAAAAGAAACTCATCCACTCTGTCCCCAGTTGAGTATCATATCTCTCATCTCCCACAACCAGCCTCACACCTGAATATTACAAGGCAAATATGACATTAGTCAAATAAGTGTATATGTATATATATGTCTCATAAATGCTTCTTTATAAAGGAACATCGCAGTATGCTTTAAGAGCAAGCATACTGGCCCCTGATAAGTCAGTAGAGTCAGAGAGGGTTTCTCTGAACACATGACCTTAGAACTGATATTTTAAGAGTGAGTTACAATTATATAATGGAGAGTTAGAGAAGGCAGAATCATTTCTAACAGAGAAAACAACATGTGTAAACTGTTTATGGCAGACGACAACATGGAAGTTCTGGGGATGTCAAAGAAGGCCTATATGCTTGGAGTGGGCAGAACAAGGAAAGAAATGATTACATTACATTGGGCAGGAAGCCAGGAGCTATAGGCAAAACATGTAGGTAACAAGAAGAGTTTTCTCTATATCTTGAAAGCGGTAGAAGCCACTGAAGATTTTGAACAGAAGAACTACTTGCTTTGAGTAATCTTTTTAAAAGGTCACCTGCCAAAAGTGAGAATGGGTTACAAAAGGACAGGTGTGGAGAGTGGGTACCATTTAAGAGAGTGCTGTAGTAGATCAGGTAAGATATCATGATAATGTGGATTAATTGGAAAAGAGGGTAACATTGAAGACTTCTAAGATTCAAGGATTCAGGTTTGGAAACTGGAAGTATAATGGTGAAATTTCCAAGATAGGGACTATGGGAGAATATTTATTGAGCAAATACATTACGTGTGTTGGGGAATGCTGAGTAGATAAAAAAAATCACAGACTGTGACTTCACAGTATTAAAAACAAAAAATAACATGAGAAATGATTACGTTACGGATTTTATTACAATCCAAGGAACCAAGACACCATTTTGCAAGGAGTCAAGAAAGGCCTGTGTACAGAATGATATTTAAACCAAGCCCCGAAGGACTAGGAACAGGCAGCCCTATGAAATGTTCAGGAAAGTGTGTTCCAGGCAGAGGCATGAACAGCATATAAAAAATCTCGAATAGAAATGACGACATGAACGTGAAAGAAGTTTATAATCTTACACACCAGAGAAGGAAAAGAAAAGCCATGCGAGATGAGAACAAAAGGAGATGATATAAAATCTGGATGGAGATTTTAGGAACAAAGATACTACAAAATTGTTTAAAGTGAGATATATATTTGGAAACAAAATGAATATCCATTAATAGAAAAATGTTTAAACTATGACCTTACAGTGAGTGAATATATATTATGGATAGAGCTAGTAAACTGGGTATTGTGCAGCCATAAAACATGTAATTGTATATGCAGAATGAAAGTATCTACGCTTTCATGTAAATACAAAATATTATTATTGCAATTAGTAAATCTGCATGGTGAGTGTTACCTCTTCATTATAATTTTACGTATTTTAAAATTTTTCCACCGTATATCTATATTGTATTTACTAGTAGTTGAAGCAAATACCAGAAAGAATGCTTGAAAGTTCCTAACAGGTTTTAGGAGACTTTCCAATATGATAACAGAAATCAAAATATTTTGATTTGTCTCATAAGTAACTTAATTTACTGTTATGGGTTGAATTCTATTCCCTAAGAAGTTTTGTTGAAGTCCTAACCCCTGAAACCTCAGAATGTGGCTTTATTTGAAAATAGGGTTATTGCAGATGTAATTACTTAAGATGAGGTCATGCAGGAGTGGGATGAGCCCTTAGCCCAATACGACTGGTGTTATAAGAAGAGAAGACAGACGTGCACAGAAGGAAGGCAGTATGAACACAGACACGGGAGGGGAAAACATCATGTGATGATCGAGGTGGACATTGGAGTGATACAGCTGTGAGATACGGAATGGCAAGGACTGACAATCACCACCAGAAGCTAAGGAAAAAGAGAAAGATTTTGACTAAAGTCTCAGAGGGAGCGTGACTCTGCTGACACATTGATTTTGTACCTTTAGCTTCAAGAACTATAAGAGAATACATTTCCGTTGTTTTAAGCCAAATCCCATTTGTGTTATGACTGCCTTAGGAAACCAATGTGTACAGTTTTCTAGAAGATTGCTTAGATTACCTAGTTCGTTAAGCAACAAAATCCCCTAAATCAGGAGTTGCTCTTTTGTTTAAGTAGTCCATTGGATTTGTGTCCAGATTTTAATTGAGCCAGAAAGCAAGGTGTTCTTTCATACATGTACGTTTGAGTCCATGTATGTTTTTGTGTGTTTGCATGTCTGCATGTGACTGTCTGTGCAGATATGGAGCAGAAGTAGGGGTCAGAAACAGAGAGACGTGTGTCTTTTTCTGTTTCTCTGTTGGCACTCCATTAAAGTTTTTACAGTTTCTATTTATGTGGAAAGGGTAGGTTAGCACATTTCAGATATTTTTAAATCAAACTGACAATGCTGGGATGAGGACCATACTCTACATATCTGATTTATAGTCACCAAAAGCCCAGCTTTATAGTTCTTTGAAACATGGACTGGTTTCAAGATTTACTGATCAAAACATAAAGAAATGCAATCATATTCAAGATGAGAACTGTCTCTGTGACAAATCAAATAGTCCCTGTTTTATAGAGATTCAAAGACTTCCCACAAACTCAGATTATTTCCCTTACAAGTTTGAAGACAACTGAGCCAAGGAAAATGAATGCTTCCAGGCTTCGGTGCTTTACTACAATTAAATTTTTGCTGACAGTAGAGTATGATCACTTTCTTTCCTCTTTAATAAACACCAAGTGGAGCAAACAGAATTACTTCCCTAGACCACTTTGGTGAAATGATGATAATGGATCCAATTCTTTGATCAGGGTACTGTAATAAAATAGAGCTAATTTTTTATCTTTCCATATATACTTCTTACTTCTCCCTCCATCCCTCCCTCTCCTTTGTTCTAATTTCTTCTCTTCCTTTCTCTCTCTCCTTGTTCCTCTGTGTGTGTGTGTGTGTGTCTCTCTCTCTCTCTCTCACTCCCTCTCTCTCTTTGTATGCCTTCTCTTCTCTCTCTCCTACTCTACTATTGTTACTTTAACCTTTCTAATGTATCCTTGGTAACATTTTAATATGTGATATGATATTGGTCCTCAAAATATTGTGCAGTCCTCTATAAGTAAATGAGAAAAGGTCACCAAGCATCTTTTCTGTTATCTTAGAAATATATTCATCAACTTAATGTCAGTTAAACTGTGGATGCACTTGGTGACAATACATTTGAAGATCTCTTACTGAAATGATTTTATTGCTTTAAAATATAAATGTTATACACCAAAAGTGCATTCAGAAAGCCTTATAAGTGGCAGAATTTGTATGTTTCTGTTGCTTCCTAAAAATGGATGTCTGATTTTTATACTGACAGTGCGCTGATACACACAATTACTGTTTTAAATAACTGGATGACAGATTTAGAGCCTAATGAAATCATTTCCAGTTTTGAAAAAATATTCCTGTACTAATGTTGTGCTGAGGAAGATATATTGAGTTTTCATATATGTAGCAGCAATAGGAAATCCTCTTACTCTCTTGGAGTTTAGTGACCCCAGCAGACAACTAAACAGAACAGTACAAAAATTCATGTGCAAGATCTCAAAGCTGCAAACAAAAATACCAGATTTCCCAAGATTCATCTGAGGCAGCCACAACCATCTTAAAAAGCAGTTCGGGAAGGGAGAAGGGCTTATTTTGTGAGGGAGTGTGTCAAGCAGCGTGATTGCTGACAAAGAGATAAAAACATGTTGTCTTTTTGGAGCTTCCTGAACCTGAGAATCCAAAGACTCATCTAGAACTGCTAGGATGTAGAAGAGAAGACACAAAAGATGGCAGAAGGGCACAGCAGGTAGATAGACGGCAAATATCAAGATGATCCGGCACCCCACTACCATCGCCACTACCAAGATTCTGAAGTTCCCACGGTGAAATGAAGGCAGGCTTTATGGGGTCCCAGGATTCCATTCGCCCAGGTCACTGAAAGAGACACAGGCAAGAATCTGCCCACCACCCCAACGAAGTTCGTAGCTTACCAAATTCCAGATTCAGGGGGCATAGAGTTTGCTTATTACTCACCTCCACCTGGATATTGAGACCAGTGTGTCTCCGTGGAACTGAGTGCCGCTGACTGGTCTCAGTGGGTACTACACCCTGAGCTGGTGGGTTTTGCCAGCAGTGGACAAGAGCACAGAAGACATTACTTCATCTTGTTACACACACTCCCCTCTCTGCAGTCAGTGACTGGTAAATACTTTGAAGATGTAGCAAAATTTACCAGATGAAAGACGGAAAAGATCTTCTAAGGAAAGAAGCCCTCGAGAATGAGACTGAATTTTTCCTCACCACTCTGAAATTAGATATGACCATGTGACTATTCTGGCTGACAAAATGGGAATATAGATGGTCTGTGACATTTTAAAACCAAATCATG
Organism: Equus przewalskii; assembly: GCF_037783145.1. NCBI lineage: Eukaryota > Metazoa > Chordata > Mammalia > Perissodactyla > Equidae > Equus > Equus przewalskii. Next base: position 33,698,345 of record NC_091850.1, read on the forward strand.
ACACTTCTGGTGTTTGGCTCTCAAGCTGCCTCATGCCCTGCCATGGTGGCTGAAGAGATTTTGGTATCTAAATGATGCAGTTACATGATCATGGAGACTTAGTCATCGTGAGTCCTGAATTACTGTGGAGAGCTGATAGTCTTTGCCAACATGCAGTGAATATGTAGCACGAGTGAGGTGTATGTATGTGTGTGTGTGGCGTGTGAGTGTTTGGTCTTAGCTTAGCATTATTTTATTTATTTATTTATTTATTTTTGAGGGAGACTAGCCCTGAGCTAAGTATTGCCAGTCCTCCTCTTTTTGCTGAGGAAGCCTGGCCCTGAGCTAACATTCGTACCCATCTTCCTCTACTTTTTACGTGGGACGCCTACCACAGGATGGCGTGCCAAGCAGTGCCATGTCCGTACCCAGGATTGGAACTGGTGACCCCCGGGTCACTGAGAAGTGGAACGTGCAAACTTAACCTCTGCGCCACCAGGCCGGCCCCCTAGCTTAGCATTATTATACACTATCCAAGTTCTCAAACCAATGGGGAATATGGCAAAGAAGTGTGAGATGGAGGTCAAAAGATTAAATTGATTGCTGATAAAGGTTACACTGCAGGCCCCCCAAAAATGTATAGCAGGCCTTTTAACTCAATCCCCAAACTAGGTGGATTAACTACCAGTCACAGACACTGCTGGCCTTAAGCAGGCTGCCCCATCAGATCAGCATTGATGGGGAAAGGCAGCCACAGCATGCTGAGGCTTTCCTTCCACTACCAACCGTTGTTCCTTTCAGTTGTTTTTGGGATTCCTGGTGGGAAATAAAGATTTAGACTTCAGAAAGCTCTGAAATGGATTGCAACAGTACATTAATTGCATTAACTCCAAAGTCACTCTATAACTAAGTCTGAGAATTTACTCTTTATTAAACTTCTCTCCCCTAATTATGTCCAAAATAGCATACCAATAACTTGTAAAGAGATTAACTGACAACATTATGATACTCCAATGAATAGACACTCAAATAATAATATATCATTGCCAACATTTTAAATATTAACCACCTATCATTTTCAAATTCTCAGGATAATTAAAATTTGCAGATTAAATATCCTTGTAAATTTATGTTCAGATTCATTAAGTCCAAAGGAATTAATATATGAAATATTAGTTTTCTTCCCAGTGACTTCATGTACCCAGTGATCAAAACTTGTTACATTAAAGATCAACAGCCATGATTTTCTTTCCTCATTCACTCTATTTTCTTAATCTGGTAGTTCTCAACCTAAAGGTTTCCAAAATCTGGGAGGAGATGAAGTTATATAAGAAGATTCAGCCTAATTCTTACAGGAATGGGAGTAATTAACTTCAGGGAATGAGAAGTTCTATTTATGTACCATGTGTCTGAAATCCTCCATTTTTAGAATTCAAGAGTTAATAAAACATTTGTTTTAGTTTTTCTGTTGCATAAAATGCCACTCCCAGACTTAGAAGCTTAAAACAGCAATTATTTACTTAATTCACAATTTCATCTGTTAGCAATTTGTTCTGGAATTAGATTTATGGTTCTCCTGGGCCTGCTTGACTGACCTTGGCTAGTTTGTCTGATTGGACAAAGCAGATCACATGCTGAAGGCCAGAGTCAATGTGAGAAAGAACATAGACTCCACTGCTTGATGTGAATTGCTATGAAGTTTCATATCTGCTTTTGCAATCTACTGCAACATAGAAGATTATCAAAGCACAGTCAACAAATTTAGAAAACATGCTAATCTCTAGTCTCTCAAATGGTTTCCCAGTCAAATATTGTTCCCCAAACAGAGAATTAGATTTGCCAAAAAGCGTCGCAAAGCTTGTTTAAATTAGAGTGAGGTAGAGAGAAGAAAATGTCAGTATGTTCGCCTCCCAACAATGTCAGTTAGTTGATGCCTTCAGTCCAGATCTGCACTGTGCAAAATGGTAGCCACTAGCCACACGTGGCTATTTACATTTGAATTTGAATTATATAAATTAGGTTAAATTTAATTAGATTAAAAATTCACTTCCTCAGTTACAGTAGTCACATTTCTAACGTTCACTAGCCACACAAGCTAGTGGCTACCATATTGGACAATATAGAATAGAACAATTCTATTACTGCAGAAAGTTCCATTGGACAGAACTGGTCCAGACACTGTGACTTGTGAACATATAATCAAATAATAACAATGTTTTTCAATTCAAAGGGTTTTCTTAATGCCACACTTAATTTCGTGTGTTTTTTTTTTTTACTCTGAAGAAACACAATCCACTCAGAGACTATAAAAATAGATGCACTAAAAACTAAGCTCTTCCCTGTCACAAGTGACTCATTGGCCAGCATTAGCCACGTGGCCATGGCTGACTTGCGGCAGATCAGATGTGCAGCACTATTATGTGCCTGGGTAGAGGGAAGCAGAAAAACTTGTGAGCAATCTACCACATCTGATAAAGTCTTGCCCATTTCCTGTTAAGTTTATTCCCAAGTATTTTACCATTTTGTTGCTAATATATATGTGATCTTTTCTTTTATTATGTATTTAATCACTTCCAATTTTTATGTCCAATTGCATTCTCTTGTTAATTACTCCCTTCAGTACTATTATAGCCCCAATCAGAAGTGTGCTTGTAATACAGCGGCCATGGGAAAATTCCCAGTGGGCAAAAGATCAAGCAGTACAATTGTTTGTCTACATCGCTTAGGATAAGATATGGCCAGCAGTTTGGATGTACTCTAATTGATGGGCAGCAGCCAATGATTTTGCTGGATGGCCAAAGGCCCAAAAGGAACAAGATTGCCATATATGACAAAAACCTCTTGGGAAGAATTATCTGGATGAACTTCTCAAAATAAGCAAAGATGTTGACAGTATTTATTTCCTATGTCAATGCTCATCGAAAGACCTTTACTGTAGAAGAGCATTGGGTAGCCAGTATGACTTTCCCTGTGGATGTCTATCAATCTTCTTCCCCAGATACACTGTACTTATTTAATGGCCCATATACCAAGTAAACATGGGGTAGGGATAGATGCTATGCTTAAACTCAAGAGTATGAATTAGCCCTACAACTGGTCTGGCCTTCAACACTGTTAAGTGGCTCCCTTCCAATAGCAGAAGTGAATACTGAGTCCCTTATATTATTCTCTTGGGGGAAGCAGCCATCCATCTGGTGTCAGGTTGATTACACTGGAATCTTTCCACTATGGAGAGAAGACAATTTAACTTCACTGGAATAGACAAGTATTCAGTGATTGGATTTGATTTTCTTCCCCAAAGTGTTGCTGGCAGCATCACCATCTGTGAACTTTATGGAGTGCCTTACTCACTCTATTACTATCCGACAAAACATTGTTTTTAAAAAAGGAATGCATTTCACACTGAGAGAAAGCCAGCATTGGGCTTATACCTTATGCACTCAACTTTCCTGATGGAACAATGTAATGGCCTGGTGAAAATAAGTTGTAGTGTACAGGGACAACAAAGAAATGTTGGAGTCATATCCAACAGGAGCTGGTATATGTTTTGAACCTATAGCCATGTGTGTTGCTCTCCCTTATAGCAGAATATGCAGGTCTGGAAAGCAAGGGGTAGAAGTAAGAAATACTCCTTTTGAATTTTATTTACTTTTATCAACTTGATTGGAGTATAATTTCTGTGCAATGAACTGTGTCCTTTTCTACCACGATGAGTTTCAACCTATATGTAGACTTATATATCGACTGCTACAATCAAGACAGAAAATTTCCACAAACTTTAAAAGGTTCATTATACCCCTTTGCAGTCATGCCTCAATATGTTCTGGCCTAAGGCAAACTGATTTGTTTCTGTAACTATGGTACACTTTGAAATTTCTCGAACTTTATATTAATGGAAAAATAGTATATGCTCTTTTTTCATTCAGCATAACACTTTTTAGTTTAATAGATATTGCTGTATTTATTAATACCTTTATCCCTTTTTAATTTCTGATTAACATTCTATGCATGGCAGATAAACAGTAATTTGTTATCCATTCTCCTACTGGTGGGCATTTGATTTAGATACAATTTAGGGCTATAGTAAATAAAACTTCTATGAATATTCATGTACAATTCTTGTATGGACACATTTTCAATTACTTTGGATGAATTGACTGTACATAAGGTAAATATATGCTTATGTTTTTTAGTAACTGCCAAAAATGTTTTTCAAAATGATTGTATATGAGAGTTACAATTGCTCTCTATCCTTATTAACACTTGGTATTGTCAAGTATTGTATTTTTGGTATTTTTTACTTTTACTCATCTAATACACATGCATGGGTACCTCATTTTGATCTTAGCTTGCATTTTTTTGATAACTAGAAAATATTGAACATCTGTTCATGTGACTATTGACCTTTGAATATTTTATTTTGGGAAGTGTTCATTCGTGTATTTTTCAATTTTCCAGTAAAAGTTCTTTATCTTCTTGTCTTTGAGTTGTAAATATTCTTTATAAATTATCAATAAGTCTTTTGTCAGTCATGTGTACTCAAACATTTTCTTTCATTCTGTTACATGAATCATCTATTTACAGAGCAAGATATTTTAAATTTTATAAAGTCCAATTTATATTGCTTTCTTTTATGGTTTATGTTTTTCTGTGTTATAACTAAAAAATACCTTCCCATGTTAAGGTTGAAAATATTTTCCCCTGTTTTATTCTAAAAATTTTATGATTTTAATTCTTACATTTTGGTCTATTATCCATTTTATTTAATTTTTGTGTACCATATGAGGTAAGAAGCAGAGTTCATTTTACTTTCCATACAAATATCCAGCTATTCCAACATAATTTATTGAAACAGTTTACTCATTTATTAAAATGAGCCTTAACACTTCTGTTGAAAAGCAATTAGCCATATGTATGTGGTCTAACTTTGATATCTTTTTCAGCAGAAGGGGGTTTTGGATTTAATTGACTACTATCACTTAGTAGGACATGTAATATTTCTTTATTTTTTTATTAAAATATTTTAATAAAATTTTTATTTTATTGTATTATTCTATTTGCTTATAATTTTTTGAAGATTTTAGAGGCTATTCAAAAACAGAATTGGCTTTACATTTGTTTTTCTTTTTGTGTAATATTTATTGCAATTTATATCAATGTTATTGTTATTTCATAAAAATAATTTGTAATTTTTTCTCTTTTTTTTGTACTCTGGAAAGATTAAGGAACCTTGGGTTTGGTTATCTGATCTTTGAACATTTAGTGTATTTTCCATGTGAAATGTGAAACCATCCAGGTCCATTCTTTTTATTGCAAGAAAGCACCAATGTTTTCCTATGCTTCTTCTTTGAAAATAGGTTTATTTAGAATTACACTCTGTTGTTGATTTTTTCAAAAAACTAGTTTTTATTTAGTTTGTTCTATATTTTCTGTTATAAATTACTAATTTATGTTTTTATGCACATTACTTCCTGCGTTCTTTTCTTTTTTATTTATTTTCTCGATCTTGAATTTTATTTTAATGTATAATTTTTTCCAGTAATACATGTATTTGATGTTATGGAGTTCCCTCTGAGCAGGGCTTTAATTGAATCCTATAGACACTCAAATGTAATTATTTTATTGTTATTATTTTCTAGAGATTTGATAAATTTTTGCATCTAGACAAGAAATATAATTTATATTATTGATAAGAAACTTTAGTATTTACCTATATTAGCCATTTTCGTGATGACTCTGGGTTTGGTTTTCAGATATCTTCTCTCTGTGGCCACAAGAGACAACACAGGTTCCTTTAGGGTCAAGTATAGAAGATTTCAGGTCTTTAATGCAGAGCTTGAGGTGAGAATTTAAAGCCCTAAGCTCATCCTTTTCTTTCTCCACTTTCTCCAGAGCAGTTAAGAGCAACCAGCCAATCCCTGTATGCTCTTTAGTGAGACTAAAATGTTCTAAGGTATCAAATGCATGGTCACTCAGAACTTTGCCTTCTATATGCATTCAATTTGGAATAACCAGTGGTGACGCTCTGTGTGTTTCTATTGTCACATCACACCTTGGCCCACCAGTGCTGCCTTCACCACCAAGTCATCTCACCATGACTGCCTTGCCATCAAGTCATTAGTGCCTGCAAATCTAACTAGATTGGAGAACCAATTCTAGAAAACCCAGAGCTAATTCAGAAAACTCATCCTTAATATTCTGTTGAGAACCCCTTCCAGTATTAAAATCTGAATCAGTCAGGTTTTGACCAGAGAAACACGAACAGTAGGAGAAACATGTTAAGAGATTTATGATGAGGAATAGACTTACATGGTTGTCGAGGCCAGCTAGGCAAGTCCAAAACTGTTGGATAGGCTGTCAGGAAGGGTAGGCTGGAATGTCGGGGAAGATTCAGGCTGCTATCCACTTACAGGATTTCTTCTTCAGGAAAGCCTCAATTCTGCTCTTAAGGCTCTTCAACATATTGAATTAGGCCGTGCAGGGTATATAAAATAATCTCCTTTATTCAAAATCAACTAATTTTGGACTTTAATCACTTGAACAAAATCCTTTCATAGCAATACCTATAGTAGTGTTTGAGTAACTGGGGACTGTAGCCTAGTTAAGTTGACACACTAAAAATATCCTGTCCATGGGGCCTGCCCGGTGGCGCAGCAGTTAAGTTAGCATGTTCCGCTTCTCGGTGGCCCGGGGTTCAGCGGCCAGGATCCCGGGTGAGGACCTGGCACCGCCTGGCATGCCATGCTGTGGTAGGCTTCCCACATCTAAAGTAGAGGAAGATGAGCACAATGTTAGCTCAGGGCCAGGCTTCCTCAGCAAAAAGAGGAGGACCGGCAGTAGTTAGCTCAGGGCTAATCTTCCTCAAGAAAAAAATATCCTATCCATGAAATATAGCTTTTTCATTGTGTTGTTTATATTTTCTGTATTATTGAATTTTTACCTTGATTTTTACCTATGTTTAGTTGAGAAAAGTATTTTATTAGGTAACTATTGCTATGTAGCAAATTACAACAAACTTCTGGCTTAAAATAACACAGCTTCATTATCTCACAGTTTCTGTGGGTCAGGGATACAGCTATGGCCTAGCTGGGTTCTCGGCTTCCGGGTCTATCATGAGGCTGAAATCGAGGCATCATCAGTGGTTGAAGTCACAGATGAAAGCTCAGCAGGGTAAGGATCTACTTCCAAGCTCGTTTACATAGTTTCTGGCAGGTTTCAGTTCCTTTGAGGTTCTTGGACTGAGGGCATCAGTTGTCACATGGACTTCCCACCACGGCAACTTGTTTCATGAGAGTTAGAAAGGGAAAGTGTATGTGGCAAGACAGAAGTCAGACTCTTGTAAACTAATCATAGAAGTAACATTCCTCTAAACACTGAGATATTTTATTGGTTAGAAAAGAGTTATTTAAGGAGACAGAATCATTCAAGGCTATGAATACAAGGATGTGGGCATCATTGGGAGTTATCTTAGACACTACTTACTATAGGTATATAATTGTTTCTTGTTATTCATGTATGTCTGTCTAATTCTCTCTACATTCCCTGTAGTTTCCTTTGTGAAACTCTTTTCTTACATATGTTTTTATAATTATTTTATCTCTGTGTGTGCAACATGAGCCCCTTTCCCCTTAAATCTCAGAAGAAGGTCACCTTCCCCTAAACAGAATTATATCTGTGGTAAGTGATTATTGAAACATACAGGCTAACTTTAAATATTTAAGTACTTTGGTATGAAAAAAAATTAATGTTTTCCAAACTTTGAAGGTACACTTAGCTAAAACACTGACATTCAGAACTTTATATTTGCTCCACCATGTGACATTCGATTGTCTTTTAAGAAAAAATTGACAGCCTTTTATATATTTTTCTAATGATATTTTATTTATCAATTAAATAATTTTTATTGTTTTGTTGAAGAGTTTCTTGTACATCTGGACCTTATGCTATGTACATCATTAAAAATATTAGATTTCACAAATCACAGAATGTAGAATTGATAATGCCCAAAGGAGAAGACTATTAAGGACATAAATTTTCAAACATTCGTTTTAAGCAAATTACTCCTTTACTACATTATTTTAAGGAAGAAAAATCACAAACTTTTTTTCTTAACTTTATCATGATCATTATTACTTCCTCCCACATCTAAAGTCTTCGTTATCTGTATATTCTTTAGCTTTTATGGTTCTTGTATTTCTGAACACTTCTATAGAAGGAGTTGGTGTAGTAAAATTTAATACATATTCCAGCTGTACTTCAAACCCATCTCACTTTTAAAGCCTTGACATCTCTTCTCCTGGAAAGTTGCTGACTGCCAGTCTACTGGGAACTCTAAACAGTTGTTGGACCTTCCACCATTCCCAACATTACCACTCCATGGGTGTCTTCTGCAAATAGTTTGGTCCACAGTTCTAATGTCTTTGTCTTTCATTGGTTGATGATCTAATTTGTCCCATGTGTAGGAGTATATGGTTGTCACTTCAAATTGTGCCCTCTTTTCATTACCAAACGCAAAGACACGTGCTGTGGATGGAATTGTGTCCCGCAAAATTCAAAGACTGAAACCCTAACCCTCAATGTGACTGTATTTGGAGATAGACTTTTAGGAGGTGATTAAGGTTAAATGAAGTCTTAAGAGTGGGGTCTTAATCTGATAGAATTGATGGCCTTATAAGAAGGGAAGAAACAGAGATCGTCTGTGTGTGCACACACACTGAGGAAAGGTCCTGTGAGCACATAGCAAGAAGGTAGCCGTTTACAAGCCAGGGAGGGCAGTCTCACCAGGAACCGACAGGCTTGCACCTTGATCTGGGACTTCAGCCTCCAGAAGTGTGAGAAATTCACACTTTCTGTTGTTTAAGTCTGTGGTTCTAAGTTCTATGGTATTTTGCTGTGGCAGCCTGAGCAGACTAAGATAGTTTATATCCTGAAACAAGTGTGATAAATCTACCATCCTAGCTAACCTCTGTTCCTAACATCTAAACCCACTCTATTTTACCCCTAGGTCCTGAGAACACTCTATCAGTCCTACTTTAGCCACCAATCTGCATGGTGGACAGAGGATGATCTGATTTCCATAAAGACAAAAACACAGCAGACAAAGAATACAGCTCCAAACACAGCTAGAAATACAGGGCAAGAGATTCAGCTCAGGTCCACCCATCAGAGCGCTCCGTATCAAACACCCAGGTCTGCAGTCCACCAGCTTCCAATAATGCCATCTGACTGGAGTGATGATTTCATCAGGCACTTTGATAAGCCGATGTATCTTTTCTCACAGTTTACAGGCAATTTTTGTCCACTTCCAGCAATTCTGAAAACTGTAGATATTTGCCTATCTGCCCAGTGGGCACAAGTAACTGGTAACAGTCTCACAAAATTCCTGTGTACTTAGTAGCAGGTGGTTGATATCACAGGAAGATCTTCTCTTTATCAGGCACTTACCAGGCCTAAAGTCTGTTCTTCCAGGAAATTACACACCCTCTCATTTTACAGTGAATAACATTAACATACATACATTTAGGAGCCATCGTACATAAAATAGAAGCCAAAATACATGTGGCTTAATCTGAATCCTTTCATAGTGTTTTATGTATTTTAAATCACAGTAAATTTCTTTTTCATGCTTCACAGAGATGTAAAAATAGATTTTAGTGTTCACTTTTTTTTTTTCTATTTAAAACCGTAAAAAAACACTGTGGATGATTTGGGAACTGTTTCCATTTTCCTTTCCTTAAATCTTCTTAAAACACTAATATAAACATACAATTTATCACCAATTTCACATAAAAACATGTAAAAGTATTAATTATTTTCAAGAATCACAAACTGAGATCTATATATATATAACATAGTCAATTTCTTTTTATTGGTCCTGTGTACTCACTGAGTCATTTATACCTAATCTTGATGTTAAAATTAAAGGATGTTCGTAACGTAGATGAACTACAATTATATTATCACCCTTGGATGATGTAATTATAGTAGCTTAGTAGTTTTTAAGCTTATTTCAATATTATGAGATACTAAACGCGTCAGCTCATAAATTATTCAAAAAATTATAGAATTGCATATCTATTGAAAGTTCAACAAAATAACAAAAAAGGAAGATCTACCTACTTTATCCAATATATACTGCAATAAAGGACTCTTTTTAAATTTCTTCTGTGATTGTCTTAACATAAGTAGTAATGATTTTTTACATACAAGGGTATAATATTCAGAGTAGTAGGATTCATTTTGCTTCATTTTCAAAAGATGTATTATTATTATTATTTAAAGGACTTTATGTTTTTTAGAGTAGTTTTAGGTTCACAGCAAAATTGAAAGGAACGTACAGAGATTTCCCATATACCCCTGCCTCCACACATGCACAGCCTCGCCATTAACAACATCCCCCACCAAAGTGGTGCATTAGTCATAATTGAGGAACCTATATTGGCACATTATAATCACTCAAAGCCCATAGTTTACATTAGAGTTCACTTGGTGTTGTACCTTCAGTGGTTCAGACAAATGACATGCTTCCATCATTAAGGTATCGCACAAAGTATTTCCAATGCTCTAAAAAATCCCCTTTGCTCTGCCTATTCATCCCTCGCTGCCAACCCCTGGCAACCACTGATCTTTGTATTGTCTCCATAGTTTGACCTTTCCTAGAATGTCATATAGTTGGAATCAAACCGTCAGTAGCTTTCCAGATTGGTCTCTTTCACTTAGTAATATGCATTTAAGATTCCTCCATGTCTTCTCACAGCTTGATAGCTCATTTCTTTCTGGTGCTGAATAATATCCCATGGTCTGGATCACAGTTTATTTCTGCATTCACTTACCAAAGGGCATCTTGCTTGCTTCCAAGTTTTGACAATTATGAATAAAGCTACTGTAAATATCTATATGCAGGTTTTTGTGTGGACATAAGTTTTCAGTTCCTTTAGGTAAATACCAAGGAGCACAATTACCGGATTGTATGCTAAGAGTATGTTTAGTTTTGTAAGAAACCGCCAAACCGTCTTCCAAAGTGGCTGCACCAGTTTGCATTCCCACCAGCAATGAAGGAGAGTTTCTGTTGCTCCACATCCTAGCCAGCATTTGCTGTTGACAGCGTTCCAGATTTTGGCTATTCTAATAGGTATGTAGTGATATCTCATGATTGTTTTAATTTACATTTATCTTATGCCATATGATGTGGAGCAACTTTTCATATGCTCACTTGCTATCTGTATATTTTGTTTGGTGCTTTGTCTGTTAAAGTCTTCGGCCTATTTTTTTTTTTTTTAAGGAAGATTAGCCCTGAGCTAACATCTGCCAATCCTCCTCTTTTTGCTGAGCAAGACTGGCCCTGAGCTACCATCCATGCCCATCTTCCTCTACTTTATACATGGGACGCCTACCACAGCATGGCTTTGGCCAAGCGGTGCCATGTCTGCAACCTGGATCCGAACTGGCTAACCCCAGGCCACCGAGAAGTGGAACATGTGAACTTAACCACTGCGCCACCAGGCCGGCACCTGGCTCACTTTTTAAAACAGGTTGTTTTGTTTTCTTATTGTTGATTTTTAAGCATTCTTTGTATATTTTAGATAACAATCCTTTATCAGATGTGTCTTCTGCAAATATTTTCTCCCGGTCTGTGGCTTATCTTCTAATTCTAGACATTGTCTTTCATAGGTCAGAATTCTTTCATTTTAAAGAAATCTAGTTTATCCATTATTTCTTTCATTGATCATGCCTTTGGTGTTGTATCTAAAAAGTCATCACTACACCCAAGATCACCTGGATTTCTTCTATGTTATCTTCTAGGACTTTTATAGTTTTGTATTTTACATGTAGGTCTATGACCCTTTTTGAGTTAATTTTTGTGAAGGGTGTAAGGTCTGTGTCTAGATCCATTTTTTGCATGTGGATGTCCAGTTGTTGCAGCACCATTTGCTGAAGAGACTATGTTGCTCCGTTGTGAGTCTTATTATTTTTCAAATTAAATTTTACTTTTTTACCAGATTAAAAGAATGTAAATAGCTAAACTATCAAAGAATACTAAGAGGCCTATAAATTGAAAATTCTCTTTTATACCGCAAACTTTAATTTTTGAATTCTTCCTATTGGAAAATATTTTCATTGTTTCCAGTTATATGCTAGTGTTTGTCTCCATGTGTATAGATATTTATTTATACCCTATTGTTACTTGGTATTTTAAATTAAGCTATCATCTCTTGATATCCTACAGAGTAATTGAAAATTTTACTCTCAACCAAGCTTTCTCCCAATTTTCTCTCACCATCTCTCCAATATGCAATGCCATGATTTTTCAGAGTGAATAATTATCAATATTTGTGTTATTGTAACTACATCAATGTTTTTAACTTCTGAATCAAGTAGTGTTTCTTTTCTCATACAATTTCTTCAAATTTACAGTTAATAGGTATCTCATTTATTGTTTACTTAGTTTGCAAAAAAAGGTAGCCACTTTCTCAAATATTTCAAACACATATCAATATATTTTCCAAAATTCTAAACAAATGAAATAAATTACAAGTTTCTAGTTTTTCTGAGAAGTATTTTTCTCCCATCTCTCTAGCCTCCCTCTCCAATCTCAATGCTCTTTCATAGTCCGCCCCAAAGCTGTTGTCTGGGGATTTTCTTTTCTTCTTTCCTAGTTCCATTTTCAAATTTTATGAGTCCCATGTCTTATGATTTCTCAGATTATTCTTGCTTTCCACGTATTGTTTAAGCTAATTCTCCAACAGCATCCTAGGAATGATTCAAGAAAGGTAAAGTTCTGATTCCTTCCATATTGCGCTTTTCTGTCTTCAAGCATCTTTAGAGCTCCTACTGAGCAATTTGATGCTCTTCGGATTTCTATTTTTTGGTAAGTAATGCGTGCTTTCTTGCACTTTTAAGATTGTTTTTTGCTATCACTTATGTTCTGATATTTTATTAGGATATACTTTTTTAAAGTTATGATGAGTACTAGAATGACACTTTAGAGACGTTAAGTCTAATAACACTAGAGAATTTAGAGACTCATTTCATATTTGTGGAAAATTTTCTTCCATGGTTTATTTTTATAATTCCTCATCTTGCATTTTTTACTTGTATTAATTTCCCTTTCTCACATTCTTTCTCAGATGTTGTATCTTCTGATCATATTTACTAATTTTCTATCTTTTCTCTCATTTTCCATCTCTGTCATTCAATGAGAGTTTCCAAATCATTTAATTCTTCAAATAATTTTGCTTTAATTTGAAACAGCATGTTTGAATATCTAAGAACTTTTTGTTCTACATTTATTTTTCATTTTACATTGGATCCTATACTTGATTTTTAAATATATCTTCTCTTAATGATCTTAAAATATTAATCTTTTTCTTAAGTTTTATTCTGCTCTCTGTCCTATGTTCCTATTATTATTATTATTTTGATATGTATGTTTCCTGATGGAATCTTTTATTAAGTATCTGTATATCCTTGGTTGTTCATTTATATTTAAGAATTAGCCATTCAAAATCATGAAGAAAGTTCAATATATGTTTTTATAAATAGATTAGGCCTTGTGAGAAGTGGGACCACTCATCAGGAGGTACATATACTGAGTATTTTGGGATCTGCTTTGCCTGTCTTCTCTTTCAAATATATTACCCCTGATCCTGTTACTTCTCTCATTATTTCATTTCATTATTCTGGTTACTTTACTGATCTTTCTTTAATGCTCCTACTAAATTTCCAGCTGAACATTTCTCCTTTGAGTAGAAAAAACAATAGGAGAGGAGGTGAGAGGGTAGCAGGTTCAGATTATACAGAGATTTTAGGCCATTATTAGAAATTTGGCTTTTACTCTCAGTGAAATGGAGAGGATTACAGGATTTTTAATGGAGTAGTGACATGATCTAAATACATTTTTTAAAAGAACATGATGGCAAAATTTCTATGAATCGATTTTGGGTAGAAGAGATGGAAGAGGAAAGAAGGAGGGAGCCAAGTTAGTGGCTACCAAGATAAACCTTGTAAGAGTCCGTGTGTTCACTGAAAATGTACTAAAGGCTTGTTGGAGTCTAGATTCTGTGTTCATAGCTATATATGTAGGGGTATATTATGTTTTTTGCTTAAATTATACAAAAAGATAGATATTTTAGGTTGCCAAGAGGCATTAACATCACTCAAAAGGTTTTCCTGCTGACTATTCAAAATAATATTACATCAGTTTCAATTTCAATTATTGAGAAAATCTTTCAGGCTCACCCATAACTCCTTTAGAGAGCCTTTTGTCTGACTGAACAGTGCTTGCAGGCAACACTTTCGATATTTCTGAGGTATTAAAAGATTTTCTAGTCAAACTCTCCACTTCATCTTTAGAGCACTCACTTTTTGTGAGTGCCCTAGATATGACATTTGATTGGAAACCATTTCTTCATTTTAGCATTGTTTGTCATTTGGAGAGACTGAGAATCTTCAAAACCAGCAAGTCTTAGGTCCTTTTAGTTTAGCAGTCATTCCTTTAGCTTATCGCTGTCCTTTTATATTTTACTATATTTTATAAGCAGCAAGAAGAAAAAAAAGGCAGACTTTCAACACTCTGTTTGGATATCTTGGCTAGATTGCCTAATCTGTTAGGTACATTTTCCACCTTCCACATAACTATAGAAAACAGTTGCTGAATGTTCTGCCCCTTGCTAACATGGATCTCCTTTCTTATAGTTCCTGACCAGGATTTTTCTTACTTTCTTTTCAACCTTCACCAGTACCTCATCAAAGCCCCAATAATGAATGTAAGGCTAAAGTTTTCACTCCATCTTTCCTCAAAATCCTTACAGACTTTCAGGTTCTGCCCACTGCCATTTCCATAGTTACCCCCACATCTTATGGTTTTGCTATGGGGTCATTCCACTTTGGGTACAAACATCTGCATTAACTAAGTATTAACTATGTATCATTTATCTCTTGTTCCATAACAAATTGGGCTTTCCAATTTAGCAGGTTAAAACTATAAACATTTGTTATATCTTAATCCCTGTGGTTCATGAACTGGGGGCATCTAGCTGGCTGGCTCTGGCTTAGGGTCTCTCATGAAGCTGCATTCAGGTGGTCAACCAGGCCATAGAGAAGTTTCTTCCAAGCTCATTCATATGGTTGTTGACAGGCTTCAGTTTCCCACTGGCTGTTGGCTGGAGACTTCAGTTTCTTCCCACATAAGCCTCTCCATAGGCTCCCCAAGTGTCCTCAGGATATATCAGCTGGCTTTCCCAAGAGTGACTGATGAAAGAGAAAGACAAAGAGCCCAAGCAGAAGCTGCAGTCTTTTATGATCTAATCTTCGAAGTGACATGTGACATACCATTACTTCTGCCTTATGCTATCAGTCACCGAGACCAATCACCTTGGTAGCATGTGGGAAGGTGTAAGCATTAGGATGAAGGGATCATTGGAGGCCATCTTATAGGCTGCTTACCACACTGAGTAAAACTGAGCTCTTTTCCTATCTTGAGCAACAAACCCAGTGTTTTCTTGGTAACCAGGTGACTACTTCAAAGCAGGAAGCCTTCTGACAGTTACTCAAATTTCTTTTGCTGCAGAAATGTCTGGCTCTGAAGACATCCAATGAACCACAATGACTGATTTTATGGGTCATTGAATTTCATGGACAGATCTGTTTATTTTTTATTAGTGATAGCTCATTTTCAGAACATTGTTACTTTTTAAGAATAAAATGCATGGCAGTTATCAAAAAAGCTAAGACTTCTTAGAATTAGAATTTCTGCATCAGTTTTCACAGGAGTCAATGATAATGTGAACTGGCACCCAATATAAATATTAAATACAGGCTGATTTCCCTCCTACTCATATGCATTTAGATGGTCCCCAGGGGTTGCCTTTAGACCTCATGAAGCATAGCTTTTTCAAATTCAGCTGCCATTTTTATGAGAACTGATTTCATTTTCCAACAAAGTAAGCAGTTTAAAAGAAAACTGACATAAACCATGGCATGTGTACAGATCTGGGTATGAGTCAAATATTTTGGTTAAGAACATTGAAGATATTCAGTGTTATTCAGTGTATTTTAAATAAAAGATGTATACATCATAATTTTTTAGATAGCTAGTAAAATTTAAAAACAAAATAGCTTTCCATTCAGGAGGTACCTGGGATTGGAATTATATCTTGGTTCCAGCTTCCTTTTGGATTACCATCCTAGGTCCTCCATAGAAGGAACAAACTATTGGTATACTCAAAATTTGAACTTGGTTGGATGTGTTTCCTAGGGCATTATGCTAAATAAAAAATAAATATTTTTAAAAATTTCAAAAGTTTACATAGTACATGATTCTATTTATGTAACAATCTCAAAATGACAAAACTGTAGAGATCACAAATAGATTAATAGTTGCCAGGGACTAAGGTGGTAGGTGGAGTAGGTATTCAAAGGAGAGTGCTAGGAATTCCTCAGTAGTGAAGGAAGAGTGTTGTATCTTGATTGAGGTGCTGGTTATATTAATCTATAAATGTGGTAAAATTGTATGGAATGACACACAAACACAAACACAAATGAGTTCATGTAAAAATTGGTGAACTCCAAATAAGGCTTCTACACTGTTCCAATTGACCAATGTCAATTTCTAGGCTTTGATATTGTGCCTACAGTAATGTAATATGTTATTGTTGGGAGGAGCTGGGTGAAGAGTACACAAGACTGCTTTGGACTATGTTTCCAATTTCTATGGGTCTATAATGATTTCCAGACAGAAAGTTAAAAAATAAAATAAAAGATTTATTAAATGAATTGCCATCAGAGTAGACATTTTTAATGCCACATTTTATATTCTTTCATAGGACTATGAGGACTCATACTTACTTATCAAAATTCAAGGAAAATTAAACTAACAATAAAATAATAATTTAAGTAAATGACAAATATATAATTTAATAAATATATTTGAAATACTAGCAATTACACTTTGAAGTTGATATATAAATGAGAACTCTGCATTTAATAGCATTAACTTATTTATGACATTTTTATATTACTTTAATAAAAGGATGAAATCTGTCTTTAAATTTCAAATTACATTAACTATCAAAGTCTTATGCAAAAGAATTAAAGGTATTATTCTTCAAGGTTATACAATTTTAATGTTACTGTGTTTCTTTCTGTTATTATAGCATCAAAACCAAAAATGTCCAAACCTCATCAATATTCATGAATTTATTTAACGGTCAAACATTATGTTACAGAACAGTAAATTTAGTGTTTTAAGATATGGAAATATGGGGACGGTGACTAGAACTATATATATTGTTTTCTCCATGGATTTTGCTTGTTTTTTAAATCATTATGGCTATAGTATTCTTGGGAGTTATCCTAACATATGAAGACAGAAAAAAAAACCCTCTTGGTAATTAATTAATATTGCATTTAAAAATGGACAGTTTTTATATTGTATCATTAATTTCTCTACTGAGAGACTGTTTTGATAATTTAAATTGAAATGTATATTTAACTATAAACTATAAAATATAGAGAAAATAGAGAAAAATATTCTATTGAATTGTGGTAGACGTTTTATTTTTCCTTAGTATTTACAGAAGTAAAATGAACTATTTTAAGTGTTTTAAAACCAAATATTTGTAGTTCTAATATAAATTATGCTCCTTGAGCCCTTTTACTTTTGTATTATATTAAATTTATAGTTATTTTGTTAAATTCTGAAAAATGCAATAAGGTGTTAAACTGAAATGCGACCATTATAAAAGAAAATACACAATTTTCTATCTATATAAATTAAGAGAAATAACTGAGAAGCTATTAAAGTTAATAAATGTTTATTATAGTTAAAATGAAAGCTTAAAAAATGCGTCTCCATGAAAATTAAAACAGGAAAAATGGGGATGAAACATTTAAAGAGATTTTCCCTGGACTTTTTATGGACTATAATAATTTTAATAGTGTATTATTTGTGTAGCAATTGACAGAACACTTAATAATGGACCTGAATAAACAACTCAGAAATATATCCAAATATGCTATTTAAAAGACAACTGAATATATCAAAATGAATGCGTCATAAATATTTTGGAGGGAACTGATTATTAAATAAATGGTGTGTAGAAAATTGGCAGTTGTTTGAAAGAGGAAATGTCAAAGTAGAGCCATATAACTTAGCATTTAGCAACAAATTTACAGATGGATTAAATAGTTTTTAAAGAGAATAAAAGTATAGTTTCATACTTATCAAATACCACAGAGAGTTGCTGAGTCATATTATGCCAAAGTGGTATTTGAAAGGAGCAAGGAAAGGAATAGCTATAATGTTGCACTTTGGGCAGTGTCAGAATGCAACAGACATGAAATTTTTCCAGGACCTGTGGATGTTTTACCTAAAACTCTCCCTCAGTCTAGAGGGAGCTGTGATTATCGCTAGCAGTATCTCGGGTTTTATGCTGCTCCCTGACTCCTGGAGATCTAGCAGAGGCCCTTCCTTATCTTCGCTCCTCCAGCCCTTCCAACAGTTTCATTTGCATCTAAGTCTACGTATTAAAACTTTCTTGCTATTGGTATATCTAGATTGGTTTCTCTTTCCTGGACTGAAACTGACTAATACAACGATTGTTATTTGTGTGTAAGGTTTAAATTGAGGTAGAGGAATGAATTCAATAGTTTGAAATGAAATGTCATTTTCAAGGAAATTGTAAAAATACTTTTTTGTGCAACTTAAGGCCTAAATGATTATTTTATGAAACACGATTTATTCTCTTGATTTTCATCACTTTATGGCATGTCTGTTTGCTCAATGGTCTCTAATTTAATTTTGGATATTAGATACCTAAAAGTGTTCAGTTATACAACTGTCTGAGCAAATTATGAGCAAAAGCAATTTCAAATGTGCGTTGACTATATCTCACTCTATAAAAACTTAGATTATCCTGTCAAAATTGGCCTACCAAATTTAATGCCCTCTTCAAACTTAATACTATGCTCTCACAAAACATAAATCTGATGACAAAATATAGGAAAGCAAAATAGCCCTAGTGCTTTCCTTCCTGAAATACATTCCCTAATGACTACAGAACTTCTATTTGTTCACAAATGAATGTTTATTTCTGGACATTCTGTGAATTTCATGGAGGAATTTGGTTTTAGCTGCTGAATCCTATATTTTTTAATCTTTAGAAATGTTTTTACCATATTTTATTATAATATAAATCTTTATTAATGATAACTTTTAATTATTACGTGTTTTAAAATGATTGCATTGTCAAACAATCAACATGGTACCATATTTTAGGAAAATATTAGGCAATGACCTTAACTGTTGTGATTTAAGGATATAGTTTAGTCAAGTGTACCAAACCCATGGAATAGTAAGGCAAGTTTTCACTGGCTTGGGCTGTGTCAGATACAACTAGTTCTGTTATTCGTGCAGAGAATCTTCTTTATAAGTATAAAATATCCAAGTAGCCAACAAGATGTTGTGAACCAAAAGCCCTGAGTCTGAAAACTTAAGATCCTCATAAAAATAAACTTAATGTGACACACAGCTCCTGCTTCTCCTATAATTTGGAACAATAAATTCATTCTGTTCACAAACTCCTCTTCCCATGGTATCCTAAGTAAGATATTCTTAGGAACTAACTAAACAGAGCTCCAATTTATATGTCTGTCCATAAAGCACAAAGTAAAAGAATTAGGAATATCTACAGAAAACAATCTGAGGATTGTGCCTAATTAGAAATGTTATTTTGCAAGTATTTCTGTCATTGTTGTTAGAAGAAATGCTTGTGGTGATTGCATACCTGGATGTTGAGTTTCTGTGATATAGAGGTGGGGAGGAAATTGGGGGCAGCCCTCAAAATACGGTGCTTCCACATTTGTATATTTGAGGACAAACCAATGGAATGATAACTACATTTTGGCAACTGTAAAGTACCAGACTCTTTGGTAGAGTAAGTGAGTTTAATGGTCACAGCATTCCATAGGGAATTAATATCTTAAATTAGCAGACGAGGAAAATGAGTCTGGGTAGTATAGCATAAACTAACAGCAGTTTACTCAATTCACACTTTGTTTATTTGTTTGCTTTGCTCTGTGTGGTTTGGTTTTCTGAATACTTTTCCTAGTTTCCTCTTAAGTTTCTTGTGCCCATATGACCAAATTAGATCAATGGAATTTGGTTATAGCTGTAGAGGTGATGGGCACCATTTCCAGTCAAGATTTACATAAGCATCCCACAAGTATCCTTTTCCGTGCATTCCTTCCTTCTTGCCGGAATAGAGAACTTCTGAGGAAATTGAGGGAGCTATATTCTGAAAAGGACAGTGCTTAGGCCAGCCTGGCTATCTGAATGACTGTGGAGGAGGCCTAATCCCCTACATGTTCACACACTCGTTACAGTTCCGCAATTCATAATTCAAATTCTATGCTTGAGTCATACATTGTTTTGTAGTTCTTGTTTCTATTTATTATGACAGTTAGCCTTCCCCAACTAATGAAGTTAGTTAAATAACTTGTCTAAATTCTCAAACTTGGTAAATGGATGAAAGAATTCTTCAAATCCAAGTCACAGTATTTAAAATCTCAATTTCTCCACGCCACGTAGAATGCTCTGTGCATGTCAACGTGTGTGATGATAAATAAGCAGAGATACAGCAGGATCCTCCTGACTGTGATCACTCACCACGTACATAAGTGTTTCTGAAGAAACTGATTTATGACCAATAGGCCTTGTAAAGTGCAGACATATTTTAAAAGCTTTTCTTTCATTTGCAAGATGCAACTGCTATGTGGCACTATTTATAACTGTTTTAGAACTAGTTGGCTTTGTAAAAAGAAGAAAACTCCATTACCTTGTACTTGAACATTGCACACTAACATTTATCCTCTTTCTGGCCTTGGAAATCCTCCATGATGCCATTTTGTTTCATTAAGTCATAGGGTGTTAATCTTCTGAGGGCATGAGTTTGGGTGTACAGGTTATCGAGCAAGGGTAATTTGCCTGACTAGATAACTGCTGGTAGTGTTTCTTTGTGTTACTACTCTATATAACTTGTATCATATTTATCTTTGATTTTAACACATCTCTGTTAGATAGAAGATGATGCCGTGTATTCTTAGTGTGGAAAGGAGTAAGTAGATAAATCTCCTAAATAGAGAAAATGAGTTTTCTATCACTAATATAAAAACAAAAAGAAAACCATTGTCCTTAGGCTCCTAGTCCTCAAAGATTCCACCCAGCCAGGTGATTTTCTCCCCACCCAGAGATCAGCAATCCATTCAGCCTTTCCTAGAGCTGTCTTTTTTCCCTAGCACAGCTTTTTCCCGTCCACCTTCCACACTTCAGGAAGAGTGATTGCACTTAAATAGAGGTCTGATCAAGCGTTCAAGTAATTTCTTCTCTTAAAAAGCCTTTAATTGCTACCAATTACCCTTAGGATAAAGTCTAACCTTCTATCTTCATAACTGCTATATTCCAAACTTCTAGAAGAACAATTCCTGACCTATTTTAGGTTCTCTATAATTAATTTTTGAATAAATTTTGAATTTATTCAATATTTAAATAATTAAATTTTGAATAAAAGATGAAATCAGTTAGGGTGGTGGAGGCTTGGGAAGGTTGGGTAGTGAGGAAGACATGAGCCATGTATTAAAGTCTTCTATGAATGAAGGGTGGTGGGACAACAGGACTCCATACCTCCCAAGAGAATAGCAGGAAAATGTTACTAATGTGACACTGAGGGGTACAGATAATAACATCACTTCCAGACTCCCAGAGCCAGATTTCAGTCATGGTTAGGCAGTTCAGGGAATGTTCAATTACAAGATAAAGATACACTGAAAGGTTTCTGTTATTTTTTATTTTTATTTTTTTTCAGAGGAAGATTGGCTTTGAGCTAAGATCTGTTTCAATCTTCCTCTGTTTCGTGTGGGATGCTGCCACAGCATGGCCTGACGAATGGTGCTAGGTCCATGCCCGGGATCTGAACCTGCAAACCCTGGGCCACCAAAGCAGAATGTGCAAACCCAACCACTACGCCACCAGGCTGGCCTCATTTTTCTTTTTAATGGAGTATGCCTATCATGTCCTACAGCTTACTATATACATCTCCTTGGATATATGATAGGCTTTGAAATGACTAAAGCATAACTCAGCCCTTTTGCCCCAAACTCTTCCTCTCCTGGTATACTTCATTTCCACTAATGTTATTACTTAGCATCTCCCAGTTATTGAGGCCAGTAACCCAAATCATCCCAGAATTTTCCCTTTCCTCTTAGGATTTTAACTCCTCAATATTTCCCAGTTTTGTCCCTTTGTTTCCAAACATAGGGTCTATGCCCATATTCAGGTTGCTATCCTTTTTCTTGGACATTACAATAATTTCCCACATATTTCCTGACCTCGTGGGAGAGTCTAGCAGAGGGTTTAGAGCAAAGGCTTTGTGTGAAAGCAGAATAAACCTGGATATGAACACTGCCTGTGCTGATGACCTGGGACACACTGATTGCCTCCATTCTCTTATTTGTAAAACAAAATTAGTAACAGAAAAAGGAGAGATTTATATGTAAATTAAGTAAAATAATGTGCAGACATACCTTATATTATTGCACTTTGCATTATTGTGTTTCACAGATATAGAGTTTCTTACAAATTGGAGGTTGGTGGCAACCCCGCTTGGAGCAAATCTGTTGCTGCCGTTTTTCCAACAGCATTTGCTCACTTTGTGTCTTTGTGTCACATTTGGTAATTCTCACAATATCTCAAACTTTTCATTATTATTATTATTTACATTATGTTATATTTTAATAATATATTATTAATTAATTATATATTATATTGATTATATATTATTAATTAATAATATATTTTATTATATTATATATATTATTATACTTTTATATATTATATTATATTATATTTTTTATGGTGATCTATGATCAATCATCTTTGATGTTACTATTGTAATTGTTTTAGGCACCAAACCTGCACCTGTGTAAGGTGGCTAACTGAATCAATAAATGAAGTGTGTGTTCTGAGTGCTCTGCTGACCAGCCCCTCCTCCATCTCTCTCCCTCTCCTTATTTCCTGAGACACGATATTGAAATTAGGCCAATTAACTTTCAAGTGAAAGGAAGAGTTGCACATCTCCTTTCTCAGTCTGTCACTTTAAATCAAAAGCTAGAAATGATGAAACTAAATGAGGAAGGCATGTTGAAAGCTGAGGTAGGCCAAAAGCTAGGCTTTTTGCACCAAACAATTAGCCAAGTTGTGAACACAAAGGAAAAGTTCCTGAAGGAAATTAAAAGTGCTACTCCAGTGAACACACAAACAGGAAAGCAAAACAGCCTTATCGCTGGTGTAGAGAAAGTTCTAGTGGTCTGGATAGAGGATCAAACCAGCCAGAACATCCCCTTAAGCCAAAGCCTAGTCCAGAGAAAGCCCCTAATTTTCTTCAACTCTATGAAGGCTGAGAGAGGTGAGGAAGCTGCAGAAGAAAAGTTTGAAGTTAGCAGAGGGTGGCTCATGAGGTTTAAGGAAAGACGCCATCTCCGTAGCATGAAAGTGCAAAGCAAAACAGCAAGTGCTGACGCAGAAGCTGCAGCAAGTTCTCCAGAAGATCTAGCTAAGATCATTAATGAAAGTGGCTGCACCAAAAAACAGATTTTCAGTGTAGATGAAACAGCCTTCTATTGGAAGAAGATGCCATCTAGGACTTTCATAGCTAGAGAGAAGTCAATGCCTGGTTTCAAAGCTTCAGAGGATAGGCTGACTCTTTTAGGGCTAACGTGGCTGGTGACTTTTAGTTGAAGCCAGTGCTCTTTTAACATTCTGAAAATCCTAGGGCTCTTAAGAATTATGCTAAATCTACTCTGCTTTTGCTCTATAAATGGAACAACAAAGCCTGCATGACAGCACATCTGTTTACAGCATGGTTTCCTGAATATTTTAAGCCCACTGTTTAGACCTACTGCTCAGGAAAACAGATTTCTTTCAAAATATTACTGCTCATTGACAATGTTCCTGGTCACCCAAGAGCTCTGATGGAGATGTACAATAAGATGAATGTTGTTTCCATGTCTGCTAACAACATCCATTCTACAGTCCATAGATCAAGCCGTAATTTTGACTTTCAAGTCTTATTTAAGAAATGCAATTTGTAAGGCTAGAGCTGCCATAGATAGTGATTCTTCTGATATATCTGGGCAAAGTAAACTAAAAACCTGCTTGAAAGGATTCACCATTCTAGATGCTATTAAGAACACTTGTGGTTCATAGGAAGAGGTAAAAATATCAACATTAACATGAGTTTGGAAGAAGTTGCTTCCAACCATCATAGATGACTTTGAGAGGTTCAAAATTTCAGTGGAGGAAGTAATCATAGATTTGGTGGAAATAGCAAGAGAACTTGAGTTAGAAGTGGATCTTGAAAATGTGGCAGGATTGCTGCAATCTCATGATGAAATTTTAAAGGATGAGTTGTTGCTTCCTATGGATGAGCAAAGAAAGTGGTTTCTTGAGATGGAATCTAGTGCTGGTGAAGATGCTGTGAAAACTGTTGAATGACAGCAAGGAATTTAGAATATTGCATCAACTTTGATAAAGTAGCAGCAGAGTTTGAGAGGACTGATTCCAATTTGAAAGAAGTTCTACTGTGGGTAAAATGCTTTCAAATGCATCACACGCTACAGAGAAATTGTTTGTGAAAGAAAGAGTTAAGAGCAAGCTTCACTGTTGTCTTATTTTATGGAATTGCCACAAATCCACTTCAGCGGCCTAGGGTTTACAGGTTCAGATCTTAGGTGCAGACCTACGCACAGCTCATCAAGCCATGTTGTGGTGGCACCCCATATATAAAATAGAGAAAGACCGGCACAGATATTAGCTCAGGGACCATCTTCCCCAAGCAAAAAGAGGAAGATTGGCAACAGATGTTAGCTCAGGGCCAAGCGTCCTCTCCAAAGACAACAAAATTGCCACAGCTACCTCAAGCTTCAGCACCCACCACCCTGATGAGTCAGCAGCCGTCAACATGGAGACAAGACCCTCAAAAGTATTACAACTCACTGAAACCACAAATGATGCTTAGCATTTTTTAGCAGTAAAGCATTTTTTAATTAAGGTATGTACATTTTTTTTAGACGTAATGCTATTGTGTACTTAATAGACTACAGTACAGTGTGCAGTAGTAATAGACTACAGTATAGACATAATGCTGTTGCACACTTAATAGACTACAGTAGAATGTATGGTTTTTATACAATATAAAAACACAACTTTTATATCCACTGGGAAACCAAAAACTTTGTGTGCCCACTTTATTGCTATATTGGCTTTATTGCTCTGGTCTGGAATTGAACCCAAAATATCTCCAAAGCATGCCTGTGTGTACATAGTAGCTGATATTCTTATTATCTAGTTTTGCATGTGTTTAAAATGTCTTCTATTCAACAATTGGAATGAGACTCATGAAAGACAAATTTGACCAAGTCAATCATTTATTTAAATATTGTCAACGATTCTATATTTTTTTATGGGATTAAACCAAGCAAATATATGCTTTCCATGATGAAGCCCTGTGTTCCTTCAATATCATCTCCTTTTTCTTCCCTCTGGAAATGTATGCCCTGACAACATGGAACTCCTCGGAAGTCCCATCTACAGCACATGCTTTCCCTTTTCTGTGCCTCTTATTGACACTCTATCAGACATTTGCTTCCCGTCTTTTTTGCCTAAATAAATCTTTTGTATCTTTAAAACCTGAGTTCTCAAGTACTTCATAAAGCCTTTTCCAGATGTCCAGAATGACTACTTAGCCTTTTCTATAATATCACATATTATCTTATCTAACCAATAATATAATTATATTTAAATTATGTATATTTGTGACTTTCCTCCTGTCTGTGTTGTCAATGACAGAACGTCAGAGGTCCTGACAACTCACTTTTATTCTTATCAACACAGGGTGTGGAGTTGGCACATGGTAGACACTTTGTACATTTTTTAACTCAACTTAATTTTGCTTTTTCTAGCCCTCAAATAACTCCTCATTTCTCTTTCTTTCCTCTGGATTCCTGATTGCAAATCAAGCTACTAACCTTAATTATTCATTGTGGAATTCTGTCCTTCCTTATTCATACTCCCATAATCCACATGTATTCATATCAAAGTAAATTAATTAAATTTAATTTGTTTGTGAGTACATGTTTATTTTTAAAATGAAGTTTCACCATTCTAGCTTGATCTTCTTTACAAGATGTTCTAGAATGATATTTTAAAGTTTTATTCCAGGGGCTGGCTCCGTGGCCGAGTGGTTAAGTTCGCATGCTCCGCTGCGGTGGCTCAGGGTTCGGATCCTGGGCGTGGACATGGCACCGCTCCTCAGGCCACGTTGAGGTGGCGTCCCACATCCCACAACTAGAGGGACCTGCAACTAAGATATAAAGCTATGTACAGGGGAGGTTTGGGGAGATAAAGCAGAAAAAAAAAAAAAAAAGATTGGCAACAGTTGTTAGCCCAGGTACCAATCCTTAAAAAAAAAAAGTTTTATTCCATAGCCATAGTACTGTCCAAAATTGTTCAGAAGGAGGGAACACATTTCATATAGTATGAAAGAAACCTCTTGTACAATGGCATGGCCAAAGGCTACACATGTAAGTCTAGACTTGGAGAAAAGCTAAAGGCTCACTAATTTATTTGGATGTATCCTCTGTCTCTCCAGATTAATCATATATTTCTAGAAGAACCTGAGCATGCCTCATGGTTTTCTACTTTTTCAACATTCCAGAGTACATATAATAGATAATTTATACATTTCAGCTAATTACAATATTGACAGATTATATGGATCAATAAATCATAGAGGGGTAAATAGCATTAAGCAGGATGGACAGTTAGAATTGTGCAAGAAAAGAATGGGTAAAACACAGATTTGAGACCCATAGAATTAATCAAACATTCGTTATTCACGTTGATTAGCTGATAGCTGGAAAACTGCCTCTACTTTTCTGTTTATTCTGGGTGTATTTTGTACAGCACTATACCAAGCCTCCAATAGAAGCTTACTATAATATTTTCCTTACCTCCTCCTACTCCATCTGGGTCTGGGTCCCCACATAGTAGAAGTGAAGATTTTGAGAAACATATTTATCTCACAGAGGCCTCAGGTGCAGAATTTCGGTGACTTACAAGTATTTTATGAAATCTAAACTGTTATAGAAACGTGACTTACTAATATATATTTGTATGATCAGTTATGTAATCATCAAATAATTTTTACTGGTTTATTGGAAATTGGTTGATAAATTCAGAAATTTGGCTGTGTATGTCAGATTAATACTAGTAGGCATTCATAAAATATTGCTAAATTGAAGACCGTAGTAATGCAAATAGCAAAGCATTAGATTCTTAAAATATTTTGGCTTTAAAATTAGATGATAATCAGATATGAAGCATTATTAAATAAAGATAAGACATTTATTATAATTTAGGAATTCAGATTTCTTATGTTGGAAATTACTGAAGTGAGAAGATGGCAAAAAGTGCTAGAACATACATAATGTAAATTAAACGGTTACATACATTTAAATTCAGATATACTCAAGGGTACCACTTCTGAGAAATCTTACTAAATGTCAAACTTAATTACAAACCTGAAGAAAATTTTCACTATTAATCAATATAATTTTAGAGGCTTTTGAGAATTAGAGAATCTCTCAAATCTTACTTAAATCAACTTCATTCCAATTGTCAATGCAGCCAGCTGTCTTCGATTTCAAGAAAATATATTTACTACTAACATTTTCGATAGTCTTTTAAAGTCAACAAATGGCTCTAAAAATGTATCTGATGGAATACTAACTAGCATATCCTGTAAAGGAGACATTGTTCTATCCTCAAAATTTTATGGAAAATATTTTACGAAGACATTGTTTGAATTAGTATCTGTTAAAAATCTAAGAAATTACATGCATTAGTTATCTCTTGCCATGTGACAAATTATCTCAAACTTGGTGGCTTGCAACGTATAATTATCTCAGTCTCTTAGTCCAAGAGTCTCGGCATGGCTTTGCTGGGACTTCTGCAAGGCTGTGCTCAGAGTTTTGCCAGAACAGGTCTCTCGTCTGGAGACTTGTATGGTGACGAATCTGCTTGCTTCTCACTCAGGTTGTTGGCGGCACTGGTTTCCTTTCTGCTATATGACTGAGGCCGCGGCTTTCTGTTTCTGTGGCCTTATAGGTCACGCTCAGCTCCTAATCACTGCCTTTGATTCCCAGAGGCTGCTCGAATTTCTTCTGGATTGCAGTTTTTTGCCATTTGAACTTCCCCATGATAGCCATTAACGTCATCAAGCCAGCAAGGAGGAGAGTCTCCAGGGCAAGTCTGCTGGCAAGACGCTGTTTTGCATAATCTAACAGAATCACTGGACTGACATCTCATCACTTTACCTTCTTCTGTTAGTAAGAAGCAAGTCATAGGCCCTGCTCACACTCAAGGGGAGAAGATTTCATGAAGAAGTGAATACTTGGAGGGGAGGTTATGGAGGCCAACCTAGAATCTTTCCACCGACCTATAGAAATAAATAATAATATATAAATTTTTAAATCAAATTTCAGGCAAGTAGCAATGAGTCATAAACTACTCTAGACATGTAATTCTCTGAGAAACTTATGCTTCCTAACACTGTCCTAGCGAAGGTTTGGAATGTCATAGTTTATCCATAAATAGTTACTGAAAGAATGAATAAATGAAGGAGTACATGTTTAGTTTATTTGTACACATCCACTGAAATAAATTCTTTCTCCATAAACAAATGAAAAGTTAGTAGGTAAAAGAGAATATCAGCCAAATGGATTTCTTTTTTCTTTATTTTTTGGTGACACAACTGGTCCTTTTTCTTTTTTAAAAAGTAAGGTATCACAAAATTCACTTTGTGAAAATGTGCATCTAACGCACTTTTTTCCCCATACAGTCACCAATGCTATGTATAATTAAGATTTTTTCAATTTTCCCAATGTAATAGATTTAAACGGATTATTTATGAAAGGCAGAGATATTTGCAAACTTAGGAACCCAGTTTCCATTAAACCATTGTAAATAAAGGGCTAATAAATAATTACGAGTTACAAATAATACAAATGGTATCAGTAGCATATATGTTGGTGGTCAGAACAATATATTTTAAAATACAAAATGTAATTACTTACCAGCCAAAGGATAAAATGTGATAGTGAGATGTAATTGATAGCGCATTTTTATCTTCCCACTGTGCCAAATTTTTATCTTCAAATGTGTTAGACTTTGCACGACAATTGCATAGCCCCCAGTGCCGGGCCAATAACTCTTTTACCACATGTTGCCGTGAAAATTCACTGCAAGGAACCAAAAATAGAAGAAGATTTTTTATTGCTATTTGTGGTCTTTGGTCAAGACAAAGCTGCATTTAGTAGCTCTAAGGTACAAGAAGCAATACTGGGAAGAACATGTTAGAAAAAAATCAGAAGAGCTCCTTTCATGTCCTAATCTCTGCGGATGGAGAGCTTTGACTTGTTCATGTAAAACGGGAAGCTCTGAGAATATATTGATTTCAAGTCTGTGGCGTTCTTGTAAATAGATGATTCTTGCTTAATTTAGTGAGTTATTATGTTTAAATAAAGGACAACATTTGCAGCAACATTTTTATAAAAGCATAAATTTAAATATAATTTATTTTCAATGTTTAGAAATAAATATCAACATGATGCTGTTCGTTTGAAAAATGCTACAAAAATATGCACTATTGGAATTATTGGGTTGTTAAGAGTTTTTTCTACAGCCTCTTCTTGGCCCCCGTTTTTCTCCCATTTACAAAAGATTTTTCAACTTTCAAATATTTGCAATTATTCTGGAATGTAACAAAATAGTTTATTATTTTTTGTTTTATGTTTTAATTAAGATCTTAAAAGCCTCTGAATATGAATAAAATAATTCAATTCATTTTACGTATACTTGATGCAAGTCAAATTGTTCAAAACAGCACTTTAAATTCAAAATAGATATCACCTAACCACTGACGTGTTTATAAACTTTTTCAGTCGAACTTTAAATGTTTCACTTCTTTCCAGAAGTTCTTCTCTTCTAGCTAATAATGTTCAATGTGTCTTGACAGACTACATAAATTCCTGCTTGGTAAACATTTTTTTCTGCTGAGAACTTTTGAAAGTTTGTCAATCTGTTATTGTTGCCTATGCATGAATATCGTCATACAAATAATTGGCAGAATCCAGTATCTGGAAATCATTTAATTTTTTTCACATTTCATCTCCTCTAACCTCAAAGATATTCTTTTAAGTATGTGTGTAAAATTCTTGTCACATCCTCATTAAATCTTTCTGCGATTTCATTAAAGCTTTCACACATGACAGCAAAACTATCACAGCTCTGACAATCCGTTTCCTTCAAATAATGACAACCATACTGATTTGTTTGTTTGTTCCTTTAACTGTTTAAATTATGCTTTTCATCTTCAGTATTTGTTGAAAACAAAAACAGTTTGGATGATCTCTTTGGGTGCTCTATCACAGTGGGAGGTATTACTTCCAATTATGGACACAATTATTGATGCTCTGGACTGTATGTTTGTATCTCGCCACAGCTCATAGGTTGAAATCCTAACGCCCAAAAGTGATGGTATTAGGAGATGGGGTCTTTGGGAGAGGGTTAGTCATGAGGGTAGGGCTCTCATGAAGGGGGTTAGTGCTCCTATAAAAGAGACTCCAGAGAGCACTCTCACTCTTTCCACCGTGTGAGGACAAAAGAAGTGGGCTGCCTACAACCCGGAAGGGAGTTCTCACCAAGAACCAAACCTGATCTTGGACTTGCAGCCTCCAGAGCTGTGGGAAACAAATGTTGGTTGTTTAAACTGATCAGTCTGGAATAATTTATTATAGAAGTCTGAACTTATTAAGTCATGGGATAATCAGGGGCTGGCCCGGTGGCCCAGTGTTTAAGTTTGCACGCTCCACTTCGTGAGCCCAGGGTTGGCAGATTTGGATCCTTGGTGCAGACCTAGCACCACTCATCAAGCTGTGCTGTGGCAGCATCCCACATAAAATAGACTAAGATTGGCACAGATGTTGGCTCAGGGCCAATCTTCCTCACAAAGAATACAAATAAAAGACAAGGGATAATCTGAGTAATTACTGATCCCAGTTATGATATCTTTTGACACTTGGGTGGTTTTTTTGCAAAAGATATTCTTTTAAAAATAGACAGCTTGTGAATGATTTGTTTCCAAACTCAACTCTTATTTTCAAAACTGTACCATATTATATTCTAATCATTGAATATTTGAAGACCAGCACATACTTGAGAGTCATCAGGAAATTTTGTACTTTTTATGTAACTATTTTAAAATTTCTTTCATTATACTTGCCCCAAATTCAAATGGTACGCATGATTTTGAATTGAAATTTTAGCTATCTTTGCCAGTGTACTGATGCTGGTCTTACCCTGAAAACTTACTATTGGTGATACAATTCGTTCTTTTGCGTTACTGTTACCAATATTATCCTTATTTCTCAAACATGCACTCCAAATTTGGGATCTTTGCACTGGTTGCCTTCTGTCTGAAAAGTTTTCCTCCACATATCTGTCTGGCAAAATCCTTTACCTCCTTCAAGTCTTTGCTCAGACAGCATTCTCACAAAGAGATCTACATTGACCCTATTGAAAATTGCTCACTGTACCTTTTCCATCTTCCCTTGAGACTGGCACTCCCAATTCACCTTACCTGGAAATATGAATTCCACTTTACTATAGCATTATCATCGGTTATCATATTATGTAAGTTATTTATTTAGTACCTATGTTGTTGATTTTCTCCATACTCCAGAAGGTAGAAATAATTTATTTTTTTACTTGTGTGTCCCGTGCTCCTAGAATAGTTCTCGGCATTTGGTAGGGAATGAATATGTGTAAGTTACATGAGTGAATCAATTTAGCACATAGTTGAAGTGAAGATTATCTCTCTCAAAAGTATAGGTGTTGGTCGGGGGTTGTCCCTGAAATTCCACCCTGTACATCCAGCTGTGCAATCAGACTCCTAAGCTTTCAGATAAGGCCCTGCATCTATTGTCTTTTAGGGACAACGGCATTTTGTGAGAGGACTGGGGAAAAAAATTCTTGCAGCACCCAGTTAAAACCTTAACGTTAATAATAACATTAATAATAACATTAATAATGTTTATTCTTGAGTAAACTTTGGTAGCTGATATAGACTGAATGTTTGCGTCCCCCAAAATTCATGTGTTGAAAACTCTAATCCCCAATTCGATGATATAAGGAGGTGGGTCCTTTGGGAAGTAATTAGTTCATGAGAGTGGAGCCGTCATAATGGGATTAGTGCCCTTATAAGATCTTACTTCCTCTGTCTACTCTCTGCCATGGAAGATACATCCAGGAAAAAACTAAGAAATGTATAGCCACATAGGTTTAAAATGGCAAAAATTTAAAGATTTATGGGTATGTGTGTGTATATATATATGTGTGTGTATGTGTATACATATGCATTTATATATATGCACATGCATGCCATGGAGATTTGGATAGATGAATCTTGTTACTTCCAAACACATTGTGTTTCGGCTAACTAAACACTGATGTATGTTGTATTCAACATAGGACTGTGCTGATGGAAAAAAATAACTTAAACCATCTTATATTCCTAACTTGTCTATAGCAAACTTTATTTTTTAACTTATTTCTTTAGAGAATAATGAGATAAAAACAATAAAATATTATTTCACTAAAGTACGAAAAAGAAAATATGGAAATTCTTCGAAAATTGAGAGGAATTCTTCTGGGGACAGTAGTGATTCATGATTAAAAGGAACTTGCGTGCCATATTTAGTTAAAAACGTGGTTCAGGCGCAGACAATGACATCTGGCCCTTCTCCGTCTAAACATTTTAGTTTTTATATGCCTGTCAGAGGTGGTTCCCATGGAATTTACGTGTAAGTGTATAGTCATTGAATCATGCCATTCCCGGATTCACTTAGCTTTTACTGTTTTAGGAATTAAATGATTTTAAACAATTTTCTAAATTTCCTTAACTACAGAAAAATTATTTTTAAAATAGAGACAATAATCCTTTGTAAAGAGGCTTCTCAAAGTAGCATGGATGTGTCCCTTTCTCCAGCTGGAAGGTTCAAACACTTCCACCTGCCCTTGCTGACACCACACCTAGTTTGAGATTACTTGTTCCCCAATGCCCTGCTTCCAACATCCACAAAAAAAAAAAAAAAAAAATGAACCAGGGAAAGGATTAACAGCACTGGAATCAGATACTGAGATATTACCAGTCTACACTGGCCCTCTGGGGCTTCATTTCTCAGGATACCCTCTTAAATTTGCTGATTCAAAGTCCAAGTAAATTTGCATGTAATAAGCAACTGTGTAGGTGTCTGCTATCCATCCGCTGCCCGCTCCTCCACTTCCCTCAGGCCAGCAATGGGTCCAGGAAGGCAGTTTTAAACAAACGACAAAATAATTGAATAAATGATTATAAATTCATCCTTCACATTCATTCTTATATATTCTCATTGAAGTAGGGATGGAGGTTGGAAAGTGATAAATAGTCACAATTATAAGGCTAAGCACATTGGAATGGAAAGTGAGGGTGTATTGATATACAAGAATTTCACAAACCCGGCACGCCTATCCCTGCAATTTCATCTCCAGAATAGTATTTAGTTGAGTATAAAATGATATTCAGCTTGTTCTTGGTTATTACACCCTGTTGATATTATTAACAACACTTAACTCAGTATCCCGTTATTCAAAATTGTTTAAAGTGGTAAAGATAGGATTGTATTTATAGCTCCACTTAAGAAGGTTCTGGCTCTAAGACTAGTCTACTCTGTTGATCCATCTTTTTGGTAGAAACAGTCTTTCTTAAACCCTTCTTAATAGGCTACAGGCATAACCAATGCACTCTGAATTGAGTGGTTATCACAGGACTAAATGTAAGCCAGGAAAAATTCTAAGAATATGACCAACTTTTTTGATGCTAACTCTGGATAGTCAGCATATATCACTAAATAATTTTTTAGAAGAATAAATAAACTAATATGCATAGAATTTTAAGTGCAGTACCCGACACATAGTAAGCAACACACAATAATGATGATTTATTGACAACTTCAGGAGTCACTGAATTACAGTGATTCTCAAATATTTTTGGTCTCAGGAACTCTTCACACTCTTAGACACTACTGAGAATCCCAAAGAACTGTTATTTATGTGCACGCTATCTACCAATACATACCATATTAGAAATCGAAACTGAGAAATTTCCAAAATATTTATTCACTTTAAAATCACAAAAAACTTTATTACATCTTAACACGAATAACATACTTTTTATGAAAAAGCAGCGTATTTTACAAAACAAAAAATTAGTAAGTTGTACTAGTCAGGTTTCTCCAGAGAAATAGAACCAATAGGGTATTTCCTATAGAAAGAGATTTACTATGAGGGATTGGTTCACAGGATGGTGAAGGCTGAGAAGTTGCGTGACCTGCTTTCTGTGTGCTGGAGCCCTGGGACAGCCAGTGGTATAGTTCCACTTTACACCTGGAGGCCTAGAACCGGGGGAACCAATGGGGTAAGTCCCAGTCTGAGCCTGAAAGTCCAAGAACCTGAGCACCAATGTTGAATACCCTAGAGCAGCAGGAGATGCATGCCCAGCTTGTGCAGAGAGTCAATTCTTACTTCCTCTGACTTTTTGTTCTATTCAAGCCCTCAAAGGATTGGATGATGCCTACCCACATTGGTGAGGGTGAGCTTCTTTACTCAGTCTACCCATTCAAGTGCTAATCTCCAAAATATCCTCACAGACACCCCCATTAATAATGATTTACCAGCTATCTTGGCATCCTTTAGCCCAATCATGTTAACATGTAAAATTAACCATCACGGAAGTGGCATTGCTTTACCCTTTTTCCCCCAAATATCTTTAATTGCTGGCCAGTGCAGTTCAATGTAAATATAGTGCAAGACACAGATATTAGCCATATATACAACTTTAAATTCTCCTGTTGTCACATTTAAAAAAAAATGAACCCAGGGGACCTGTAGCTATTCAATAAGCAATTTGCTGTTTTCCTGTTTAACTTGAGGGGTGCCTCAGAGGTCTTGAGGAGTGGTCATCTTGTTTTGCAGAAGATTTGTGTGCTTGTTTTGCAGAAGAAAGAGAATGACTTCAGGGAGGTTGCAGTCACCAGGTGGCCAGCCCCCAGCAGCCATTGAAGCCCGGAATTCAGATTGCTTATGGGGAGTGACAATTTTGTTTCTCCAAATTCCTCTTGCCAAGCCCCTTAGCTCTATAAACCCCCTGCTTTCTGTTCTGGGGAAGGCAGATTTGAGTGAACCTGTGCTCCCACCTTCTTCTTTTGGCCAATTCGAATAAATCTTTCTCCATCTTCAAACACCCATGTCTCAGTCTTTGACTTGCTGCACGTCAGGCACACAAACTTGAGATTAAGAGATTCAGTATTGGGGCTGGCCTGATGGCATAGTGGTTAAGTTCACACACTCCACTTCAGCAGCCCAGGGTTCATGCGTTTAGATCCCAGGTGCAGACCTATACACTGCTCATCAAGCCATTCTGTGGCAGCATCCCACATACAAAACAGAGGAAGATTGGCATGGATGTTAGCTAAGGGACCATCTTCTTCAAGGGAAAAAAGGAGGATTGGCAACAGATGTTAGCTCAGGGCCAAACTTCCTCAGAAAAACAACAACGAAAAAAGAGGTTTGGTATCAAAAACACATGAAATTCACTTCAATGTATTTATTTTTGCAACAGATCCAAACCACCTTCAATTCAACATGTAATTAATATAAACAATTATTAAGACATTTGCATTCTTTTTTCATACAAAATCTTTGAAATTCATTAAAGGTGTTACACCTACAGCTTATCTCAGGATTAGTCATAACTCAAGTGCTCAGGGGCCTTATGTAGATAGTGGGTGTTATGTTGAACTGAACAGGCCTAGTTTAGTAGAAGGCAGCCACATTCAATCTGGTGTTGATATCACACATCATGGAGTTTCTTGAAATCTCCTCTACATTCATGAGAAAAATGAGAATGAAAAAGACATTACAATTTATGATTATTATAAAAATAGTTTCATCTCACAGATCCCCTGAAATTGAAATTGTCTCTTGGAACCCCTGGGGTCTCTGAACCACACTTGGAGAGGCACTGCTGTACTGAAATGGTGAATTGATTCTTACCCTCTGAATTTTGAAAGTGTAGTGGATCTTTCTTTGCTGCTGCTTTGCCTCCATTCAGAGATGACAGAAATATATTGAGCTCCCGTCTATTTTTCTGGCTCTCAGGAGACTCACAGTAGTGGTTGGGTTTGGGAGTGAGAGGTTGTATAGCTTTCTGTTCTAGACTTGCCTAGCTGCCAGGCTGATCTAGAACATTAGAAAATCTTTCCATAAGGATGTTACCTCCTTCAGGTTTACATTGAAAATGCTCATTTCCTCTTAACTCTTGCCTTTTTTTAGCATTAGTTATCTTTAAGGAAGCCTTACCCACAAGGCATGCCTGATTCCAATCACCCATCTGCCACCTGATCTGCAGAAGATAATGGGACACTTTCTGAAGAGTTTAATCTTCAATTCAATGTTCAAAGCTAGTTGTTTCTCTTGCTCCTGTTCTCTCTCTCCCCCAGCTGAATATTAAACAGTTTCTGAGGGCAAAATAATCTACCGCGCTCACTACAGTTTTCTCCTTCCAAACTACTAGTTTTGGATAAATTTAGGCTGTGAGTCCTTCAGCCTCTGGCTTTTAAAAATCCTTAATTCTTCTAAATAAAAGTAATTTTTGTCTTTACTGCTTCTAACTAAATTTATTTGGCCCTCAATTGGCTCAGTTGTCTCTTTTGTTTTTTCTCTTTTCCTATCTCTTGTACCAGGCCTGCCTTGAGGGCATTGATCATAGAGGAGTTCTAGTTATCTTTTAAATAAGAAAAGGTTAAAAACACAAGTGGGTGATAGGGAAAATTTACGTTAACCATAATAAAAACCTGAATTAATATCTCAGGATTTTAGCCCTCCATAGACGTAAATTTAATGCTGCATGGTTTCTATCATTTTCTTTCAAGGAATGTAATGATCAAACAAGTGTCACACGAAAATACCACAAATAAAAATAAAGAAGTGCTGTTTTAAGGAAGGCAGCTTTCTTTTATATTTGCCAATTACCATTTTGTAAGGACAAATAACTATTAAAAAGAAGAGGCTTAAATCTCCCTGCTAAAAATAAGGGGGTTGATGCTCCACATCCCTTTTTCTTAGATCTTTTACTTTAGAAAACTTGTAATCTTAAATAATTTTTCCATTCTTTTGAGATGTACATAAATCCTTTTGAAAATGAGATAGACCTTTTGCCAGCTGTAGGTCCCAGGAATGCCTTTCTCAAGGACCTAGGAGTCGTCTCTGAAATGTAAATATCCTGGGAGACAGCACTCCTCTCAATTTCTCTGTGAGTAGGAGCCTAACTTCTTAGGGGGTCACCTGGCTCCAAGTTGTGGAACTGTCACTGACTAGTTACCCCACGGAACTCAAGGGTGGGTTTGGATATTTTAACCGTTTTTCCAAATTGTTCTTTTTCCTTTTGTTATGTTAAGGGGATGCAATCACCAACCACCCTGAACCAGCCCCAGCCTCACACAAGAGCTACCCCTATGACCTTTGCCTCATTTTTAACGCTAAGATCTCTCCAGGAAGAGCTTAGGCCTTATTATCCTAACCTGCAGTGTGTGTGGAAGCATGTTTTCCAACTGAGCTTGTGTAAGGGAATGCCCACCTCTCCCTTTCGAATATTCATTCCCCATCCAAATAAATGTCCTTACTTCCTTTTGTTCAGGGATGCCATGTCTTTGGAGACCTCATGGTCTTCTATTTGCAGCAAACATACTTTACTTTGTGAGAGAACTACGTCTGGTGGAGGGTCTGTTTTAACTTGCCAGGAGGGAATGCCCTTCAGTTTTGGTAATAGAACCACCTTGTCTCACAAAGACTTGAGAAGTTTATTTATCTCATACACAAAGCCAATTAGTTAACACAAATGGTGACACCAATTACCAGGTGAATCTAGGATAAATTGTGTGTGTGGTGTGGACGAACTGAGGTATTGTCAAGTCCTCTTACTTGAGGACTAATTATTGTTTATCTTGAGAACATTTACATAATGGGCTGTGTCTGCTTGGCTATACAAAGGGGCAAAATTTATTTTTATCTTTGCAATATCTTAGCAGATTGCCTGTGATGTGCATTGCATTCTGGTTTAGTGCTTATTCAATAATAAAAGTATTTTCTTTTTCTACCAACTTTATTAAGAGGATTTCTCGGATGAGAGAAAATTTTTTTAAATTATATTGCCCCCTACTTTGTCTTAACAAAAGAAATGAGAGAGAGATATAGAGATCAAAGCTAGACGAAGGCCAAAACTATTATAAATTATAGGTTAATAAAAACACAGTATTCAGCACTACGTGTGATTGCATACTGCCTGGCTGGTAGGCAGTGTGGATATGAGTTGAATTGAAGCCAGCTTTCTTGCTGTGCTGTGCTCCATGCACAGAGGTGGCAGAAAATAATCTGAGCTCTTATTGAAGGCCTAGAGACTGAGTGAGAATACTAGAAACATTGTATCCTAACATGATAATTAAAAAACTGAACTGATTCCCAGACAAAATGGGCAAATACAGAACTCTCAAGTTAAGACCAGCGGCATGGCTTTCCTAAATGAAGCCAGCCCCATACGCACGGTTCCTAATAGAAGAAAGTTAGCACATCTTTTTGAGAAGAAGCAAGCTTAACATTTGAGAAATTTGTGCCAAGGCTAGACTGTGGAAGAGTGAACTCACATCTATCAATATTGTGGATAGTATACCGTGAGCTATCCTCTCAACTGAAACAACTAAATTGAGAGATTTTTACATATATATGTAAAAATATATGCATACATAAGTATTTAAAAATACACACACGCACACAAAGTGCTCCATAGCTTGACATAAATCATAAATGTAGAGAATTACAGAGACCAAAACTAAACTGAAAGTAGGAACCATGGAGATACCACAGCACTGCTGACCTACCAGTCCGTTTTTTAACTGAACTCTGGACCAGGAACTACCATTTGATGGCTTCACAGGATTGTAGGACAGGAGATAAAACTCAGGACTGAAGGAGATGAGAGATTTAATAGGC
Organism: Equus przewalskii; assembly: GCF_037783145.1. Taxonomy (NCBI): domain Eukaryota; kingdom Metazoa; phylum Chordata; class Mammalia; order Perissodactyla; family Equidae; genus Equus; species Equus przewalskii. The sequence goes on from NC_091850.1 coordinate 33,737,577, forward strand.
TATTTTTGCATAAAGCTAAGACCACAATGGACTATGTTTAGAGGTGAACAAGAAATTATCCCCACCACGCAAAAGGGGATGGTAAGATTTGTCTACCTTGCAATTATAAAAGACAGGATGGGGAGAAATATTCTCCCCAGAGAATTTGGAATCATAAGTGATTACTTTTTCATACTAAAATAAATATTTTTTCTTGTTAATGGGCAAATATTTTTTTGAAGAGAACAAGTATGTCTATACTTATAAAGGTCAAAATATACTTAATGACACAAGCATTATTAGAGATAAATTGGGTCATGCCAGAGGAACCCAAACATGTAAAGTAACTCAAATCTATTTCAAAGGAATCCTCAGAATACGAATAACAGATTTTGACAGTAGAATGAGAATTTTGCTAATTTTATGCTACTATCTTGTATGAAATTTGAATACATTTTTAAATTGATAAATCATACAGACGAAAAATTATTAAAGATATAGATCATGTTAATTGCATAATTAGCAAACATCATTTATGAACTCATATAAAACACTGTATTTAACAACTGGAGAATACAAAATGTTTTCAAAAAAATGTATGGATTGCTAGTGAAAACTAAGTTCACATCAGACCAGAAATGTAACCTTAAAAATTTTATGAATATTTGTATTATTTAATTTTCTGACTGCAATGCAATTAAATTAAAAATCAATAGCAAATACACTGGAAAAACACATATTTAAAAACTTAAGTACATACTCCGAAATAAATAACAGGTCATAGAAGAAATTATAATAAAAAATATTTAAACTGAATGGTAATGAAAAGCTTACATAACATTTGGGGGATGCTACTAACTGGTAATTGAGAGATATTTAACATTTTATGTATACTCATAAAAGAAGATAGTGTTAACATTAATAAAGTAAGTCTCCAATATGAGAAATTAGATATAGAACAGACGAATATACTCAAGCAATTAGAAAGAAGCAAATTATAGAGATGAATGGAAATTGATGGAAAAAATTCCCAAAAGACAAAAACAAAACAAAACTAGGTTTCAATATCAAAGAACCAAGCAAGAAAAGCTGCTTCTCTGAAAAGGCTAGCAGAGGAAACACAGCACTGGACAGATAAACCAAGGAAATGAAACAGAGGGCAAAAATAGCCAACAACAAGAATGAAGAACATCATACAACTTTAAGGGGTACAGAATATACCACCCCAAAATATGCCCCTTTGGTATATTGATTATTTTGAATTAAAGTTGCTTAAGAAACAGCCAGTGCGAGAACACTCACTCTCCTTTGTCCCTCTGAAAGTTGGAAATAAATCGCCCATGTGAAAGGACCCTCCCTGTAAGAGGAGAGTGGAAGCTATACTTCTCAGCAGAGATAGGCAATTTAGGGCTGAGAAGGTTGTATAAACAAATTTTGTTATGTCTCCTTTAATTTACTACTCCAAGCCAAACTCCTTTGTGTTGTCAATTCTTCATAAATTTTTTTTTTCTTTGCCTAAAAGGTACAAAAACTGCCTACTTTCGTCACGTCTTTGAGGCTTATATTTTTATGGGCTCTCATACATACAAAATTAAATTTGCTTTTCTCCTGTTAATCTGTCTTATGTCAATTTAATTGTTAGACCAGCCAAAGAACCAAGAAGAGAGGGAGAGAAAAGTTTTCTTCTAGAGTTTTGGCCCCCGACACGAGGCTCTCCACTGGCTGGACATTACCTACTCTGAGGCTGCTGCAACTGAGAGATCCTGAGACCTCTGACGGGGGCAGGCAGAAGGTATGAATTCTTACCACATCAGTCTCTTGGATCTCTGCCTGCAGGGTCTGGTGGAAGCGACAGTGGTGAGAATCCTTATCTTTTTCTAAATTGTATTAGTGGGAGAAGATATTTGTGTGAATTAATTCCTTGGGTATAGAGACTCTGGTAAAGATCTGTTATGAGTATTCTTGTTTTCTGTTGATCTCTTCCTCCCAGAGATTTTCATTGCTTTCCTTTGCTTCTGTCTCTTGTGTCATTTATCGTAAGAAGGAAAACCATAGGGTAGAACACAGTCACAAGTCTTATGAATCTGCTGTTCAAGTCAGCCTTATAGACTAGTGTCTACAAGACAGACTTCCCACCAGACTGGTGTCTGTTTAGACAAACTTTGCTGTGGGGCCCTTGTTTAAAACCAGGTAAGGTTTTCCTTTCATCTCATTCTGTGTCCTGAGAGCTTGGTTTTGTGACCAGGGAGGATATTCTCTGGTCTCCACCAGTTAGAAAGTGCATGCATATAGAGGCATTCATTTGGTGTCCAGTCGAACAGACTGGATTCTGAGACATGAAGTCACAAGCAGAGTTCTCTTTGTCTGACCATGCCACTCCTTAGGGGAGTTTGTAATAAAGGGTCCCAGTCCTTAAGGGGCCTTTCTAACCTCAACCTTCACTGTCTTCTTAGTGCTGGAAAAATTTAATTCTAGTAGTGCCTACCCGGTGTCATAGATGAGTGGGTCTGTGACTGGAGGTGTCCCCTGTTCCTGTGAGAGACCAAGGACACCATTTCCACTACACCATTCTTATGGCCTGTGACAAAAAAAGTCTTTATTTTCTAGGGCTAACTCTGGGAATTCACTTTTTGGATCTTGTGAAGGTTGCATCTTTCACACTCTCCTTTGAGATACACCTTGAGTCCATGGTTAAGCCATAAAAAGGTTCATTCCTTTTAGTCACTACTGAGATTAATAAATCCTACTCATCAATGACCAGATGATGGATCCTTTGAATTGTAAAAACCACTTCTATATTTGAAAAAAACATTTTCTAGAGAACTCTCATCCTAAATAATTGTCTTGTTGGTACCTATGGAAAGACCAAGTTGCAAAGTGGATACAAAGGAGTATAACAGCTAGCCTTAGGGACTCCCTTAATAAGATGAAAGAACAGAAATTAAACTTTGAATAAAAACTAAAATCTACATCTAACATAAATCCCTCTTCTTAAAATCCAGCCCTGTCCCCTCAAAAAATTCCTTTAGCTCCCAATCCACTTTCCCCAGAAAATTCCTTAAACACCCAGCTGCCAGTTTTAGCTTCACTTTCCTTCAAGAGTTACAGAGAGCACTCCAGGATAATTTCTAGGCCCAATGTATAGAAGTTATTAATGTAAATACTGAAAGCCAGAAAGTGAATTTAGCAGAAGCACCAGGACAGACAATGACTCATTTTGCTGAGCTCTATAATCAGCCTCTGCCAGCTTCAGGCCTTCCTATGCAGTGTCCTTTGTGGATGTATCCTAGACCCTTACCCAAAGAATTTATTCCCCCCTGGGCAGCAGCAGATCTTTTAAGTTCTAATGCTCTTTTACCTCTGAAGATCCTATCAAGTTTAAAGAGAAATTTAAAAGATTAATGGCCATCCACAGTCTCACTCATAATGACCTTGTTTGGCTGCTAAGGGGTGTTCTTCCCAACCATAATTATACTATGGTTATAAGCCAGACAGGCCCCTGGAGAAAACTCCCTTCATGGAGGAAACAGATGGCCAGAAATTTTCCCAGGCCCTCCTGCAAATGACCAGGAAATGGCTCAGATGGAGACTGATATTCAGGGGCTAATAGAAACATTAGTAGAGCCTTTCCACTCTAAAGTGGATTGGTCTAAGGTTAAACTGTACACTGACAAAGAAGGAGAGCATCTAAAGAGCTTTGTTGAATGCTTTATACAGACTTTTCAAAGGCATACTGCGCTAAACCCTGAAGGTCCGGAGCATAAACATCTTTTGATTTCTGCCTTTGTATAAAATTTTCTCCCTGATATGAAAAGGCAAATCCAAAATAATGTGGTTGGGTGGGCAAGTCAACTTCTAAGCATTATAACGGAAAAGTCTACCCAGTTATTTGATGATGGCTTGCAGGAATGCAGGAGGAGAAAGGAGTTAAAATTAATAATGCAACATAAATCTTTAGAGAAACAAAAACGTAACTCTAAGAGCAATTCAGAGTCCACTCAGACTTATTTCTATTTGTCTTCAGTACTTGCAAACAGCGTAAAAAGATCCAAGCATTAGAAGTACAACTGTCCTGCACTTAAGATAAAGAGGGAAAATTTTAAATAGTAATTACCGTAGACTTGTGATAATAAATATACTCCAAAATTCCTAGGAGAAAACTTACATTCTTCCTCTGTCCCTTGAAGATGTAAATCTTACCATGTCTTCAAAATGTAAACACCCTAGGATATAACTAAAACTCAGCCCACAATTACCTGAGACTGAAGGAAAAAAATTAAGAGGCTTTTAAAAATGCAAACTGCTGTAAAAGCTCCCTGTCTCAGTCTCAGCTCCCCCGTTTCCATAAGATTACTTGTCAAGGACAAATACAAATCTGAAATGTCTTCTCCACTATCATCAGTTAAATGCTTTAGCCATTTGAGCAGGTAACTTTAACTTGTTCTGTTTGACAGAGGTACAACTTGAATTCAACTGTTATTTATAAACTAGTGAGTTTTAGGCTATTGTACCTAATTCTTGGCTAAAATTTTAGAATGAAAGCTCTGGGGTCTCTGTGTCTGTCTGCGTATTAATGTACGTCTATGGATGTATGTTATATACATGTGATATTTTCTACCTCAGATGGTATTGCCAAAATTAATTTGTAAAGAGCTCTATTTAAGTGGCTTAAAGAACAATAAATACTTATCAAATTAAGTATTTTTCTAAGTCTAATAGAAACTAATCCAAATGTTAAGTCCATGTGATCTGGGATAACCTTTGGTAAATAAAAGCTGGTTTAAGTTCATTGGTTTAATTAATAGAGATATGTATTTAAAGTTATCAGATTTAAGCATAATGCTTTCATTCTATTTAGGTTTGCTAAAAGTCAAGTAAACTCGTTATGTCTGTTACAAAATTTGGCAGCAACAAAAATAACTTAAGATGAGGGATGACTGCTTTAATGCCTCATGAAATCTTCAGGAGTAATCTAAATATGATTGTTAAAAAAAAGTGAATTAAATAGGAATAAATGGGATAAGAGTTTTTAGGTGAACTTTTCATCGATGATTGTTTTATAGTATGTCTTCTTAAAATTAGTTACCCAAATTTCTTTAATGACTTCCACTGTTAAGTTTTGGTAAATTAAGTTAAATGATGAAATTTCATTGAAAACCTAGATCATTTTCAGATTATCATACAGAAAGATTAATTATTGAATTTTACTTTTTATCTAATTTTATCTACTTTTTTCTTATTACAGAGAAATTAAAGACATTTGGGTCTGTTAGTAAACACGTCTTTAGCCACATTGAAAAATTATACTATCAGGAAGCATCTGCTTCTAGAAATTATGAAATATATTCATAAATTTGCCAATCTAAAGAATGATGATGGAAGAGACAGTTCACAATTTTTTACTTAGTTTTCACTAGACATTAAGGTTTCTGAGGTTAAAAATTCCAGTATGTGTAACTAAAACTACTAGAAATGATTAAGGAAAGACCTCTCTATGCAAAGAAAACAGGATGTGTTTTTGGCTAAGAAAAGGTATGAGACACGAAGATGTATTCTTGTTAAGAGAAAAAAGTAAGTTTTGTCCTAAAGTAAAGCTGAAAATAAAGAACAAACTATGGATGTAGAAAGTTGGGGAGAGAGAGAGGGAGAGAGGGAATCTTGTAGAGTCAAGCTGGCTATAATTGGATGAATTTATTATGAGATTTTGTTTGTTTTTTTAAAGATTGGCACCTGAGCTAACATCTGATGCCAATCTTTTTTTTTCCCCTTTTTCTTCTCCCCAAAGCCCCCCAGTACATAGTTGTACATTCTAGTTGTGGGTCCATCTGGTTGTGCTATGTGGGATACCACCTCAGCATGGGCTGACAAGTGCTGTCATGTCCATGGCCAAGATCTAAACCAGCAAAACCCCAGAACACCAAAAAGAGCATGCAAACTTAACCACTCAGCCACAGGGCTGGCCCCTGTTATGAGTTTTAAAAATAAACTTTAATATCAATAGTGTATTTATGTAAAACTAAACCTTAATTTTTTTCATCTGAAGAAAGGACAAGTTTTCTTGGGTATTTGGTTTGCTTTTGATAAGAGATTGTAGAGTTTATTTACCTTTTAAGTAATCTGCCTGGACAACAAAGATTTTGTGTCTTACCAAAGTAACATACTTCATGTTGTCTTTTTCAAGTCTTTGATTATTTAAGAAAACTTAGTCCTCTCAATATTAAAAGAGCTAAAGTTTGATCACTAGTATGTAACCTTCTCTATTTGCCTTTAAAACCTTCTGTTGGCTGGTGATGGCCCCATGGCCAAGTGGTTATAGTTCTGCATGCTCTGCCTCAGTGGCCTGGGTTTGTGGGTTTGGATCCCGGGCATGGACCAACTCCACTTTTCAGCCATGCTGTGTAGGCATCCCACATACAAAGTAGAGGAAGACTGGCATGAATGTTAGCTCAGGGCTAATCTTTCTCAAGAGAAAAAAAAAAAAAACTTCTGTTGGCAATAGATTTAGTCAATAGATAATTGGGTATTATTTCATAATGATTTGTGACCTTTTTAACTAAGCATCCAAGTATTTTCATATGTTTGACAAACTTCCAAATAATCTAATTCTAAGCAAAGCCATTTGCATCCAAATAAATTCAGATTTTCCAGAGGGTCCCTGGACCATTTCAAAAGATTTGTTCTGTCTTCTTATAAAAAAGGAAATGTTAAACTAATTAGGCGTATTTGATATATTAAATTACATGGGAAGTGTTGTCAAATAAGAAGTAACATTAAGCTTATTTTATGTTGTATTTGTATAAGGATAGGCTCCAGACATTATATGAAATTCCTAAAACTCAGATGTCCTGGTATAATGTTATCACTTGTAATTCTAGTTGTTATCTTAAAACGCTATGTGTGTCTCAGCAATAAACAAATTTCCTTGTCACTTGCATTGTAGTAAACTCTAATAAAATCTTTAACCATGGCCATTTTTAACTCTTTCATCATCTATAAAAGTTATTGTTTTACTCTGATACCTTTGCAAAAGTACTTCATTTTCAGCGAGATTCATGGAAGGGACCCTAAAAATCAAAGATTTATCATAACTTTCAGATCATGCTACTGAGCTGGGTAAGAAATTACAGAACTCTAATGGAAAAACTGTTCATAAAATTGCTAACAGGGACTGGGCTGGTGGGATAGTGGTTAAGTTCACACACTCTTCTTCAGCGGCCTGGGGTTTGCTTGTTTGGATCCTGGGTACGGACCTATGCACTGCTTATCAAGCCATGCTGTGTCAGGTGTCCCATATATACAATATAGGAAGATGGGCACAGATGTTAGCTCAGGGCCAATCTTCTTCAGCAGAAAGGGGAGGATTGGCAGTGGATGTTAGCTCAGGCTAATCTTCTGGGTAAAAAAAAAACCTACTAACAAAAGATCAAGAACAACAAGAATTAATTACAGTAGACTAAATGAACTGATAATGATTATTATTTTTATGACTTTTTCTTGGAAACATTGTTGGTGCTTTTATGTTTTGTTCTTCCAGATTTAAGTAAATCTTTTTCTCTTTTCTCTTAAGCTATCAACAGTTTGGTAAAATATACCTTTGTGAACAAAAATGAAACATTTATCTTTTCCACCCTATCTGATTCCTCCAGGATTCAGAAACTCTTAGTGAATATTTTTATTTTCATGGCAATATACTTATTTACTTAGGTTCAATAAGAATCTGTTCTCCCTGTAATAGGACACAATTGGAAACACTGGTTACATTACCAAGACTTTAACTGGAATGCCATATTTGAGAAAGACATGCAAAGACTAGATATAACCAGACAGCTTTAAAGAATTAAGGTTGACTTTATGGAGGCAATAAAGCCCCTTGGAGAAAATCAGTCTGGTATCTTGCTTTCAGGGTTCCTGGCAGTCTTACCAGGTGAGTAAGGAAGATCACTTCCTGGCAGGTACAGGAGCCTCAGGATATTTTGGGGACCTCAAGAAGAGAGGAATTAAACCAAATCTATAGGTATTGTGGATGATGGCAAGTCCTTGACTTGGCTTCCTAGCCTCAAGAGGCTTTTAAAGTCCAGTCTGAGATTCCATATGAAAAGTTCCAGCAAAGTAGAATATAATAGCTATCCTTGCTGCACTTACGTAAATAATCAAGCCAATTTTATTGAAATTAGACTTCATTTGCAAAAAAACTATGGTTACTATGGTTTTCTTTGATAGAAATGGGAGTGATTGTAGAGAGAGAGAGATGTATTTAGTAATGCATCTTTATGGATATCAGATGCTATCAATTATCATTGAGGTTTTGTTTCCTACTAAAACTAACAGGATTCTGAATTCTAGTTTTCTCCAATATTTGGCTACAACTCTCCAACCTAACATTTCTAATTTTCTCTCACTTCTGACTTGCAATCACTAAGAACAAAAACTGCTCTTTTCCCCAAAGCCCTGCAAACTAAGTATGAATGATTTGATATAAAATTCAGAGAAATGGCCACCGTAACTCATGTTTAGATAGTCTTTGTGCCTGTTGCTGTGAGGGTCACTCAGAAAGTCTACTTGAACACCCAATGGATGACAACTTCACAGATATTCAAACTGCAAAAGATGCTTCGACCCTGACGTATAGAAATCTTCTTGACTGGCTGCTCTACGGGCTGAAAAAATGATTTATAATTTTTCAATAATTAACCTTTGTTTTTCTTTTGTTTTCATAGAAATGCCTTATTAAATACCTGAATTCTCATACAATATAGACCTAACCTGGGGAACCCATCTCCATCACCACCTCCTAAATTGAGACACAGCTGTTTAACTGAACTTACCTATTTTCAAGACTAAGAGATTAATTCAGTGAAATAATGAAGCAAACTACCAACTCAGCTTCTGGATTATGAAACTTCTTGAGTTTCAAAGGTGGGACTGATGAGAAGCAGAATATGCCACCCCTAATTATGCCATTTTGGCATATTGATTATTTTGAATTAAAGTTATTTAAGAAAGAGACAATGCAAGAAGGACTCTCACCCTCTTTGTCTCCCAGAGAACAAGTAATAAATCTTCCATGTGAAAGATACCCTCCCTGTACCAGGTGGGTAGAAGGCATCCTTATCACCAGAGCTAGGGAATTTAGGGCTGAGAAGGCTGGATAAAGAAACTTTGTTACTTCAGTAATTACCACCTCAAACTCAAACTCTTTTGTGTTGTCAATTCTTCACAAATTTATTGTTTCTTTGTCTAAAAGGTATAAAAGCTGCGTGCTTTGGTCACTTCTTTTAGTCTCACATTGTTATGGGCTCCCATACATACAAAATTAAATCAATTTTCCTTGTGTTAATGTCTTATGTCAATTTAATTATTAGATCAGCCAAAGAACTCAGAAGGGAGGAAGAAAAAAGTTTTCCTCCTCTACAAACTATAGACATCAAAACATTTAAGAGAGTATTATAAATGTCTTTATGCTAATATCTTTGTTCAAGGACAGATAATTAAAATCTTCCAGAAAATAGAAAGAGAGGGAATGTTGTTAATTCATTTTATAAATCTAACAAAATTTGATATGAAAATTAAACAAGGACAAGACAAGAAAGGAAGACCATATGTCTGTCTTATTCACAGCTGGATTTAGATGAGGAGTTTCACTTTTAGAAAAAAAAATACATATATATGTGTGTATATATATATATATTTACCCTTCCATCATGTGAGGACACAGTGGGAAGACTGTTGTGAAACCAAGATCCAGGAAGCAGGTTTTCAGGATACTGAATCTTCTGGCACCTTGATCTTGGATTTCCCAGCCTCCAGAACTGGGAACTGTAACTTGAATCAAGTCACTAGGAAACACTAGGTAATTCTAACCAAATATTCTACAAAACAACCGGCTTATGCTCTTTTAAACATATTAATGCCATGAAAGACAAAGAAATACTAAAGAACTGTTACAGACTAAAGAAACATGACAAATTAAAGCATATGTGATCCTTGGTTGAAGTTTTTACTAGAGGGGGAAAATGCTGTAAAGAATTTTATTGGTATAATTGACAAAATTGGAATATGCACTGCAGAGTAGAGAAAAGGATGTATCGAGGTTAAATTTTCTGACTTGATAACTGTTTTGTGGTTATGTAAGAAAAGGTACCTGTTCTTAGGAACTGTAAAATGAAGCTTGAAGAATACAATAAATGCATGATCTATATAGCTTAAAAAGATGTTTAGATCGTGTTAGTACTTAAAAACTTACATAAATGAGGAGCTCTCTACTAAAGAAACTTAGAACATAACGTTATAGACAGAAGCCACATTTTGAGAACAAGTGGCAGACATTTTGCAGATCAAAGGGTATCAGATTTTCTTGTGTTTCTGATAGCAGTAGCTGTTACAAAAGCAGTATTACTGATGATGGGAAATCTTTTTAAAAATGTATACACAAGGGATCTCAAACTGACCATACTGGTTGAATTGCCTTCCTGGAAGATTTTGTGTGATCATCCTAGAATTTTAAAACATATGTATGAATGCCCCTAGGCAGATTAAGTGCTCTCCTGTTGAAAGTCATATCAACCTTTTATCTATTTATTTATTATTATTGTGTTGAAAAACATGTAACATGATATCTATCTTCTTAATTTTTTAAGTGTGCAGTCCTCCATTTCTAACTATAACAGCAACGTTGTACAGCAAATCTCTAGAAGTTTTTCATCTTGCATAACTGAAACTTTATACTCACTGAACAAGAGCTCCCTGTTTCCCTCTCCCCCGACCCCTGGCAACCACCAATCTACTTTCTATATGAATTTGACTACTCTATATACCTCATATAAGTGGAATCATGCAGTATTTGTCCTTCTGCATGTATATTTTTTCACATAGCATAATGTAAAAAGGTGCAGTTGCTGTGGACAACATTACGGAGGTTCCTTAGAAATTTCAATATAGAACTACCATATGATCCAGCAATCCTACATCTGGGTATTTATCTAAAAGGTTTGAAATCAGATATTAAAGAGAGATTTGCATTCTCATGTTCATTGCAGCATTATTCACAATAGCCAAGATGTGCAAGCAACCTAAATGTCCATCTATAGGTGAATGGATAAAGAAAATGTGACATACATACACCACATTTTATTTTTATCAACCTATAGCCAATTTGCTTTTTTTCTTCATTAACTGCCTGATAGGGGTCGTCAATTGTGTTTGTAACTCTCCTTCCTCACCCTTCTGTAAACCAAAGCCAGTGTCCTGGTGTGTATGTGACAATATTTTTCTTTATGCTCATATTGCCGTGTGCACATGTATACAACATTAATATGTAGTCACAGAGATTTTTCTCACAGTTTTGCAAATCTAGGATCATTTTTCTTATAGTATTCTGAATCTTGTCCTTTGTTATTAACCATGAAGGAAATAACTTCAAATCTTTAAATTCTTGTCTATGGTTCTCACTTATGTGTACTATCCCATAGAATAGATGGAGCACATTTGTTTTTCAAACATTTCCCTATTAATGGACTTCAACTTTGTTTTCTTCTTGAAGACTAGCTCCTTTTTTCACTTCATATTTTCACTTCTTTATTTTCTCTATTTTCTCTTTTGGAAACTTATTGAGAATGTTGACCTTCTGGATTTGACCTTCTCTGGTTCCTAACTTTTTTGTCATATTATTTTTTGCTCTATGTCCTCTGAAATTCCCTGGATGTCATCTTTCAGATCCTCAGCAGTTGCTATTCAATTATTCAGTATTTTATTGGATTTTTTTCACATTGCTAATTTCTAGGAGTATGCTTCTTTACATCGAGAATTTGTCTTCTTTTGTAGAAGTAATATCTTAAATTTGAAGATACTAATTAGATTACTTTAAAATACTTACCACAACTAGTTTACTTCCTAGATGCTGAGGATAGATAATGGCAAAATTCATACAGCTAAGACCTGTCCTTAAAGAGGAAATTCTATTTTAATCACCCCCTGTTTACCCCATTGGTGAGGGAAAGCTTCTTACCCTAGGGTTATAGGGTTATAGAAATGGGTGACACATGACACTTGATACTGGACAGATCTACAGCAATTTTTAGTCAAGTATACTAACAGGCAGGGAGAGGAGGACACAGTGCACCATGCAAGGACACATAAGAGCTGCACCTGGGAACAGAGTGAACAACCAGGGGCTTTGGGGGGAGTCTTTGTAGTAACAAGAGGACAAGGTGGACCCTGGTACCCACAGAAGGATGTGATTGACTTGTTTGAATAATTCCACTGGTTAGCAGGAAACTGAAACATACTACTCAGGTATAAGCAGGAAGTGGTCTGGTTCCCTCAACAAGGAGGGTTCTTTGACTAGAGGACCTTATCTGTGGGAGCAGGGGAGGAAGGGGACTGTGGTTAGGTCATTCCAGATCCTCCCCATTCTCAAGATGTCAAAGAAGCACATAACATTGAACTTTAATGTTAGGATTTACACCACAAATTCCATATTATAACATATTAAACATGATGAAAATTCATAAAGAAAAAGACAACAAAGCTTTGCCTGATATTGTTGGAAAAAAATTTAAAAAGGGAGAGCAAGAAGAGTCACTTATATGTCTTACAATTTTATTTGTCAGTTATACCTCAATAAAGCTGAACGAAAAATATAAATAAAATAAAAGAAAAAGAAAACTCTTTAAGGCCTAAGTTGATTCATTTTAGTGTTTAAAATAAAGGCACTGTAAAGGTGAACAAGCTTATTTGATTTGAAAATAACAACTAGAAAACCTATTAAAATATTGTTGACATGTATCTATTGTGTCTGTAAAATAATATGGGAATTGTAGACTTAAAATCTTTTTAATTAACTTTAGTGTGTCAAAATGCTTGGAAATATGTATCAATAGAATTAGATCGAGACAGACGGATAAATAACGTGATATTTTCTGTGTGTCTTACTGGTAAGGATGCCTGTAATTAATTTTTAAAGATTTGCAGAATGTTTTGTACAGAATTTAACCAATGCGGGTCACACACACACACACACATGCATGTTTACTGAGCACTTTCATGCAATCATTCAGTAAATATTTATTGAACAATGTGCACTGCACTGAGCCAGTCCTCGAGAGGAACATAGACACACTCAATGTGTTCATGACACAAGTGAGGGGACAGACATGTAAAGGCAGAAACTTAATAGAACCTTTTGATGAGATTGAACATGAGGCAAGTATTGTGGGTGCAACGTGTTAAAGATGAAAACAATCACACTTAAAATTGGTAATATGTATACAGGGAAATATTAGATTGATATTAAAAAACAGTAGCCCAAAAGCTATTCAAAGGCTTCTAGAAATAGTGTTTAATATCATTAGTAATGTTTCATACTATACTTTGGTATGTAATTTTATAATTATTAAAACTATATAGGAAATATATCAATTCATTTTCAGAAACTTATTTGGCATAATTCAATTAAGCATATTTTACTAATATTTTACTAAATAACATCTAAATATACAAAGACATGTAGTGTAGCTTTGTGAAGATTATTGTATATTTTGTTTTTCTTTTATATAAATAAGCTTCTTTTGTATGTTTTGCTTAGGAATTATTTTCTCACATTTAAACTATTATTAATATTTTTTCTTGCCGTTACATATATGTCTTTCTCACTCTTTGTAATTGCTGCATAGTATTTTGTAGTTTGATGTATTATAATTTACTCCTTTCAAATTTGGTGGTCATTTACATTATTTTCATATATTTATATTTAAAAGCAAAGTTAAATAAAAGCTTTTATCTGACTATTTGTGCCTACCTACAGATACTCTGGAATAGGTCACAAAATGTGGAATTTTCAGTTTAAGTGTAATTTTTTTTTAAATGACTTTTCTTTTCCTTAAATTTTAAATTTTCATTGGGATTTACCTTAGTCCTTCTCATTTTAGCTGTTCTTCTTTGTGAGTGTTTGTGACATTTAATATTAATGAGTAAAGAGTTACTTTAATTAATTTATATGGTAGCATATGTCCTTTAAAATGTACATTTTGAAGTTACTTGGCCCAAACAAATTATTCCCTGAAATAGAAGGCTGGCTGCACAAAGATACAAATGAATGAAGTTTATAAAATGTCAGGCTCTTGTTAAAATAGTTGACTGTATGGGCTAGAATTTACCTTAATTGCAGGCTTGAAATCAGACCCCAGCTGCTTACAGATCTCTGTTCCATTCAAATCCACCATCCCCCATGGATAAGACATAGGACAAGACGTGATGCAGCTTCAAGACAAACGTTTGGAGGTTGATGGGTAAAGAAAGAGGAGTCAATAATGCTTCAATTTTATAATTTTCCATGGTGCTCAAAACAGACTCCCCGCTGGGACATTTTCTGATTCAGTCCTTCAGGTAAATCCCAAGGTTCTTTCACTCAGCAGGAATACTGTATTTCTCACCATCTTATGGACTCAGTTTTCTGAGAGCTGCCTTGTTTTGTTCATTACCACTGAGAAAGGCCACGATGGTGTGGTAATAAACAGAGGAAAGCATTTGCCAAGTCTAAGTGGACTCAGATTTATTTCTTGAGCTTCCGAAACTTGGTCAGTGAACCAAATAAAATGATCTGTGATTTGTCTTCGGGCAGCACAGTTGTACCAACAAATATGAAACAAAGTTTACAGAAAAGAGAAAATTCTTCTGAATAGATACTTTGCAATGATTCTCAATCTTGACTGTACCTTGAAATCATCTGCAAAACTATTTCAAAATATTGATTTCCAGGCTTCACTCCGACCACTTGATTCACAATCCTTAGTAGTAGATCGAAGTGTCAGCCTACTTCATGGTCATCCCAATGATTCTCGTGCACAGCTGGCTTGGAAATCACTATTAGTTTGTGGATGAAGAACAAGCTGCTTATCTTGGGCGACTTCTAAAAACTATACCAAGTAATTACAACTTTTCTCCATGTGAACATTTTACTATCTTTCCCTTGAGAAAAGTGTTGCCTTTATTAGATTTGGGGTGTGTGTTTGTGCATGTGCGTGCATATGTGTATATGTGCTCTTTCTCCATGCTTATTGTGGAGGATTAAAATAATAACAGTTTTTGAAATTTTCTCATGCATTAAGATCCTGAGCCCATACTAAGATAATCAACTTATTTGAAGATAAGTTTTCCAGTTCTGTCCTGGGAAAAAATTACTTAGGGATAGATGTTTCTTCAAGATCTTTCCATTTGTAGAGGGTTAAGGTAAGGGCAGACTAGCTTAGTTCATCTCAATAATAATACAGTAACTCTATATAATTAATTAAAATTGCTCTATAATTAATTACTATAATTAATGTCATATAGTTCACTTTTCTGTAACTCCGAGAAACCACTCTGCATCTGCATATTCATGGATGTGGCTTCCTATTCTTGGGCTTATCTCTTTATTATCTAACACTAACCAACTTATATTTTTTAGTAACTCACCAAAATTTCTGAATTGGAGATGACAGTGCGTCTTATACTATTTTGTCATTACTTTTAACAATGTATGTATTTACATATATACATTGTACATACTCTTATCAATGTATGTGTTTCTAAATTTCTATTGTAATTTCAATAATTAGATTCAATTCAGAAATGCATATATTTGGATCCACTATCTTGAAAGGAAAAAAAATCTTGTTTAGTTTTAATTGATTTTAACATGTTTATCTTTTTATCAATATATGTTAATACAGTTGAAATGGTATGTGGTTTTACCTCGAATACAAAACCAAGTCAGAAATAGTTATAGGGGGAAAATATGGTACTTATCAATAACCGAAGTCAAGTATAAGGTGTTAAAAGCATCTGTAAAAGGGCCCATAGCAAATGTCATACTTTATGCAGAATCATTGAAAACATTCCCCTTACGTTAGAGAACAAGATAAGGGTGCCCACTATTCCCACCTCTTTTCAGTTCTATTGAGGGGGTCCTATTCATTTCATTAAGACAAGGAAAATAAATGATTTTAATTCTATAATTTTAATATACCATTCCAAAGAATACAGAAATATTGTTGTTTAGAGAGTGACACATATAAATTCAGAATACATTTATAAAAACTCTAAACGTTTGCATTTCTATACTTCAACAACAGCTAGAAAAGAAAAACATGAAACACACTTAAAATAGCTTTGACAGTATAAAGTGCCCAGGAATAAATCTAAATAAAAGATTAATAAAGTATTTATGGAAATAATTACAAAATTCTGTTTAAAAATATGAACAAAGACTTAAATAAATGGAGATAGATCAGAAATCATAGATGTCAGTCTTTGAATATATCCGTACATAACATTAACAGGCAGCCCCTATAAAAATTCCAATGGTTTTGAAAGACTTAATAAACAGACTAGATTTATATCGAGGAGCAAAGGTCCATTGCTGAAGAAGTATAAGGGTGTCTAAAAATATATCAAGATTAATAATTTAGGTAAAGTAATTAAAATATGGTATTGAAACAGGGATTGAAAAACTGAACAACAATACAGAATCAAGAGGCCAGGGAGAGACTGAAACATATATTTAAATTTGATTAGGGTCTATTTCAGTTATTTATTACTGCATTAGAATCTACTCCAATATTTAGTGGTTTTAACCAATATCCTCTTTATTTGCTTATAAATCTCTAGGTTGATCTCATTCTTCTGGTTCACACAGTATGGAGGGAGGTTTAGGAATGGAAGAAAATCCAAATTATCCTCAATCACAGGGCTTGGAGTTGGTACTGTGTGGTGGTGATATCTTGGGTGAGAGCCTCAGGCAGTCAGCAGAGAGCCTGGTTTACCTTCCTATGGGTCCCTTCACATAGCTACCTGGGTTTCCTTACAGTATGGTGGGGGAGGGATTCCAAGAAGGGGTATTCTCAAACGAAGATGGAAACTCCAGATCTCTTAAGGTCCAACTTCAGAATTAAACAGTGTGACATCCCACCCATTGTGTTGTTAGAACAGCTCACAAGACCAGCTAGGATTCAAGGGGAAGGAAAATATACTTTCCTTGTTGGGGAGTGACAAAGTCACACTGCAGAAGAGCACGTGGAATGGAAGATACTTACTGCTGCAGTCAATTTGCCAGCGCTCTCTACCTCCATGTCATACGGGCTGCTGTGCATCTCTGGGGGAACAATGGACTTTTCAGTAAATTGTGCTGGGACAATTGATAATTCCTTAGGAGGTGACAGAGTATAAAACTTCAGAGCTTTGGTTTTAAAGCCATAATGAAACACTATAATGGCAGTGAAACACAAAACACAGTGGAAGATGTTTGTAACTCAAATGACCTGATGAAAGACAAGCAACCTGAACAACAAGAAGATTAGTATAAATCATTAAAAGAATGCAAAAACTGGACAAAATAAGTTAATAAAGATCTCACAAAAACGATGAACAAATGACCAATAATGTATAAAAGGATAGTCAACCTCACCAGTAATCATGGGAATGCAAATCAGAACTACAATGATATTCATCTTCACACTCATGGGATTGAAAGAGATATCATTAATTACTATATATTTACCAAGATAGATACACACACACGCATATATATAGATAGATATATACACCAAGGTACATTTACAAGGGGGGCTCACTCCAAGTCCATTATTTCTTGTTTTCTTTTTTTCCAATGAAAGGATTTTATTATATTATTAGGCACCATTTGGTTCTACCAAGTGGTTTGAACAAAGAATATAAAAGACATATTCTAGATTTGATCTTTATTTCAAGGCTGAATTCTAATGGCATTTATAGTTCAAACGCTTTCTGACTTGTAACTTTCTTAGTTGCTTATTCCAAACATACACATCCTTGAATCGCTGGACCTTCTTTATTCTCTTTTATTTCTTCATTCAAACCAGCAAGTTCTTTGCTGCATTCATTCCTTTCTGGTAAAATTTTGTCAAATATAGCCAACTGAAATCAATGCAGACAACACCACTAACATTCCATTTTCCAAACTCTCCTGCTAATGCTAGATATTCATATGTATATCATCTGTCTTCTAAATTATTTTCATCACATATTTTACCACTGTGTTATATGGATTTTATCTTTCCAGCTTCCAAAAATTCTTCCCTCTTTGCCCATTCATATAATTTTATGCACACATACACCCATACACATGCAGACACACACACACACACAAGATGTGTGGTAAACATACATAAGTTACAAAAATTATAAAGAAAAACAGGAGGATAATTAATAAAAAATCAAGAGAGTGATTATTTCTGTGGGGAGAGGAAAAGTGGTGTTAATAAGAAAAGCACACTGTTTCTAAGACATGTGATAAATTTTTCATCACCTGGTTGCTAAGTACATGCACTTACAATCTTATACTGTTCTTTAAATTTAGCAGATACACTTTAGAACAGTTTTTGGATATATGCTATAACTTTTTGGCAGTTAAAAAATACTGGGTTTTGGGAGAGGTCACCAAGAAGACATGACCACTGGTTGACCCACGAGCTAGACCCAGGCAATTAGAGGCTCCTCACCCCCTCCCTGTTCTTGGAATGTGCCTTTCACTTGCCTTTCCCACTCCCAGAAGCTGCCCAAAGATACAGCCCTGAGATAGAAATGTGGTGTTGAGACTATCTGGATGGTATACACGAGTGAACCCAATTGAAGGTTCTACATAAATTTTTAAGATTTGAGGGGCAGGTGGGGAAAAATACTTATTTTGCGGCCACCCAAGACGAGCCTCATAAGTAAGTTCCCTCGCTCATTAAAACTGCCACGGAGCAATCGGGAGTGGTCTGCCTCAATCTTGTCTCTCCCTGCCCTCCACATAGGTAGCTGGTTTCAGATTTCACCTGAGAAGCTCCCAGCCAGTTTGTGAACCAACACTAGGTGCCCCAATTAGAGAGAGCAGGCCATTGATATTGCTTAGAAACACTGACTTTAAGAAATATTATTGAAGTCTGGATATGTCATTTATAAGGTAACTGTTTGGGAAAGATTCCTACTGGAGAAGAATAGAAAGTTAAATACTTGTTTGCAGAATACCAAAGCAATTTAAAGAATCGTTGGAGAAATTCGGAAAGCTAGTGAACATTGGGATCTGAATGTGAATTTACAGATAAATTAGGAAATAGACAACTCATTTTGGTAGGGATATGAAGTCACTTCAGAATTCTAGCTTTTATTTTTGTCAACGTTAATACTAGTGACTGATGAGATTGAGGGTTGAGTGCAATATAATAAAATAATAAGAATATTTTATATGATTCTAGTATAATAAAAAATATATTTAACCTTTGTCCCCAGTTCCTGGCTCAAAGTTCCTAAAACCTTGGAATTTTCTGAGTGATAGGAGTGTCTTTTGTTAACTCCTAAGGAGCCCCTTTTTAAGGAGCCCGTTTTTGAGCACACCCATGTTTATGTCAGTAAGGTGACTTAGGATGGGGCCCCTAGAGAGCCTTAGAATGGGGCTGGTCACCAAAAGGGCCAAATGATTAAAGGGTTGGAACTTTCAGCCTCACTCCCCAACCCCTAGGAAAGTGGGCAGGGGCTACAGATATAGCTGTGTAAAAACTCTTGAACAAGCGTTTATGAGCTTCTAGGTTGGTGAATGCATAAACGCACTGGGAGAGTGAAGCATCCTAGTCCCCCAGGGACAGAAGCTCCTACTCATGGGACCATCCGAATCTTGCCCTATGTCCCTCTTCATCTGGCTGTTCCCATGTATCCCTTATCATATACTTTATTATAAACTGATAAACATAAGGAAATGTTTCTCTGAATTCCGTGAGCCACTCTAGGAAGTTATTCGAACCTAAGGAGGCAGTAGTGGGAACCTCCAATTTATAGCCAGTTTGTCAGAAGCACAGGTAACAACCTGGACTTGTGGTTGGTGTCTGAAGTGGGGGTAATCTTGTGAAACTGAGCCTTAACCCGGGGGGTCTGATGCTATCTCCAGGTAGATGGTGTCAGAATCGAGCTAAATTTGTAGGACATGGTGAGCCAGTGTCCACTGTGAATTGGAGAATTGCTAGTGTTGTAACGTTGGAATTCTATTGTATTTAACATTGCACTTAGATTATAATCTGCACACATATTGTGTATATATAGTCATGTGCCACATAGCAATGTTTCAGTCAACAATAGACTGCATATTTGACAGTAGATCCATAAGGTTAATATCATATAGCATAGGTGTGTAGAAGGCTATACCATCTTGGTTTGTGCAAGTACACTCTGTGATATTTATACAATGACAAAATTCCCTAATGACTCATTTGTCAGAACATGTCCCTGTCACTAAGTGACGCACGGCTGTACTCAGATGCACACACATAGACATGTTCCTTTGTAAACAGAGCAACTTCAGAAAGCAATCATGGAAATTTTACATGTGTTACTGTATTTTTGTTTTTCAGGGCATCAAATTCTCATCAGACATATAATACACACACGGATGAAAGAGAAGAACTTAGATTTTTAATTATTATTTATTAATTTTATTTTCGTAAATGATAGAGTTCTCATAAATAGTGCAAGTCTTTACTGATATGAAATAATTTGATTGGCCATAAAAATAAACCTGTAATATTTGAGCAAACCAAATGAAAGCGCTGGTGTGAGTGCATACTTCTTGAACAAGCACTGTAACTATCCCATAACAGAGAATGAGGAAAGCTGGGAATATAAATATAATGCTAAAAATATTTCAAGAGCAGGTAAGTCAGAAACTTTAAATCTATAATTCATCTCATGAAAAAATAATTCCTCTCAGAACTAAGAGCAAAAATTTGTTCTTTCAAAATCAGTTCCTGTATTCAAAGTACAACAACAACCGTACTAAGTGGTGTCAAATACATAATGTTTCTTTTATTTCCTTTACATTGCAATTTTTGAAGATTTGGAAAGATGACTTGTTTTGATAAATAAAATAAACAAAGAGACATACAGACATTCAGGCATCACAAGAAAGATAATCAGTTCTCCTTTCTCTGTTGTGGTCTTACTCATACAAGGCAATTTACATTCTTTTGATTGGTGCGGATCCATACCAGTAAAGTCGTCAGCAGTAGAGCAGCACTAAAATGAAAAGGATAGACAAGAACAAATATTGGTGAGGATGTGGGACAACTGGAACTGCCAAATATAGCCCCTGTACAAGCAGGAATTGGAACAACTACTTTGAAAAACTGTTGGCTTTATCTATTTAAAGTTGAACATACGCATTTTCGAGGTATACTTAGAAACATACTCTTCAAGGGGTATAGTCAACATAAATGCACACATGTGCACACTCATTCACACACACATACACATACTTTGATGTTTATAGCAGCATTAATCATTATAGTCTCAAACTGGAAACAATCCAAATATCTATTATTAAGTGAGTGGGTAAATTAATAATGCCACACTCATAAAATGGAATGATACATTGGATGAAATAAATCACCCGTAGCTTGACGAAAAAGCATAGGTGATTTAGCAAAACAAGATTGAGGAAAAGAATAGAATCCTGGCAGAGAAAACACATGGCATGTTATTGCATTTACTAGAAGTTCAGAAGAAACAAAAAGCCATTCTGAGTTGTTAGCAGTCAGAATCGTAGTCAACAGAATGGGGAGGGTAGGATTGGAAGCTGAACAAGTGAGCTTCTGTTTCTCGATTTAGATGTTAACGACACGGTGAATCACTTTGTGATATTTCATGAAACTGAACCTTATGATGAGTGCACCTTTTTACATGTGCGTTATTCTTCCATAAAAAGTTGTTTTGTTGTTTTTAGTGTCAGCACTAGAGAAATGAGCACTAGCATAATTTCCTGATCATTGGGATTAATACCTTAACTTTCTAACTCTTTCTCTCATATAACTTATTTATGTCATTGGATATCCAGAAGGGCTTTTAAATTGTTTCCTTAAAATCCTGTAAGCAGAATATATGTAAGTATCGAGGAGCAGGATGATATGTGGGACTGGTCTTCAAAATTAAACAGACGTTAATTTAAATATTTTATAACTTATATCAGCTGTGTTACCTTTGGTGGAAGTGATATATTCAGTAAAATATTAATGAATTAATTAATTCAACCACTTCCATATAAGCAATTGCTTTAGACAAAAATAAAGTAAAAATGAATAAAGCACAGACTATCTTTTCAAGAAACTCATGAAACTCACCATTTGAAAGGGAAATCGGCTGGGAAGATACTTCCAAATCTTTCTACTATATTCTATTCTTTGTTTAGAAAATATCTTTTCCCATGACTAAAATTTAAACTGTCCTCTACCTAATATGACCCAGTAGTTAAAATGTCACCTACAAATGTACTCACTCTGTCCGCAGTGGAAGATAACATACTGCCACACATGTATTGCATCCCACTTGTGAAATATTCTCTCTACTCGCTGTTTTTCCTCCTTTGGTCCTCAAGGCAGAGCAAGTGCTTCTTCTCCTTATCCTGCAGGTTTTAAGCCAAATTAGAAAAATAACCATTCCCAATGAAACAGTTGTACAATTTTGGACAAACAAACACAATATGATTATATGGTTATGAAAAGTTGTCAGGAAAAGAATTTCTGGAATCAGATCACCATCTTTTAATTTCCAATAGTACCATTTATTAGTGGTATAACTGTGTGCATGTCATTTCACACCTCCACTCCTTGTCTCCTCATTTGTAAGAGAGAGTCCATAAGAGTTAACTTTTTCTCCATGTGCTTACAGTGTAGCCAGAACTGTTGAAAGAACTGTATATGAATTAACTCATTTAATCTTTATAAATACTTCACATGGGAGATGCTATTCATATCCTTATTTTAAAGCCGAAGAATAGGAATCACAGAAAGGCAAGGTGACTTTCTCAAAGTCATAGAACTGAAAACTGGTAGGGCCAGGAAGAGATCTCTGGGGCAGCAACTTGCCTGAGCATCAGTTCAGAGAACTGCCTGCATCCTGCAGGGGAGAATGTCCTTGTTTAGCAAATCTGACCACTTAGTGGGTTGTTTCTAAGGAGGGCTCACCTGGTCTCTGGTGCTTCAGCAGTCCTTTGAGGGCAGCGCTGGAGAGGGAGTGTGCACTTATGAATGTCCACTTAATTAAATTGTCTTCAGAATTTTTGGTTACTTAAGGATTTGAGATGCTCTGCTTCATTTGGTTCAAATAAAGCACGTGCCTGTGTGTGGTAAACCTAAGTTTGTGTGTGTGTTTATATCGTGTTGTTTCAGCTTAATTTCCCCTCTTGGACATTCATTCCATGGACTCTATATCAATTTCAGTTTTGGATTTTACTTTTCCTGGTCAGATTTGCCCATGAATCACTCTTCAGCTCTGCTGCTTTGCAAGTAACCTTTCTAGGATAACCAAAAAGGAAAGCTCCATTGCTTAGCAACCTTGTGGGCCTCATTCAGGCCTCTCCCAGCCTGAGGGCACTGGCGGTACACCGTGTTCCTTGGGAGCGAGACTGCAGGGACCTTTTCTTCCAAAATATGTTTTAGCTTATCTCCCCATGTCCCCTGTCACGTAGCAACAGTAATTAGGCTTTGCCAAAAGATATATCTACAGGAAACTTCCACACAAGATGCACATTAGAAAAATCCTTGTAGCTGTGTTTCTACAGTACCCTAAGATTCTCTCTTATGTCCATATTTAAATCTGTCAGGATGATCATACTTGCCAATCAGGAGACTTTATAAATATAGGCCAAACAATAAGACATCTTGTACTTTGGAATGGGAAATGACTGATTTCTGGCAAAGCATCACCTCCAGCCACAATATCTTATTTCCAGTAGGGTATGAAGTCCACATTTTCACGTCTGTTTTAAGGTTGGCAACCGGAGACTAAAATTTTCCTCTTTTCTTGTGGATTAAGCTAAAATTGTATTTACTTCCCCTAAAGCCTGGACCTCACGTGACACAAGGTCTAGGCTCCTAAAACTCTCAGGGGATGGGTTAATTAGTTAATTTGCACTTTATTACTTGGTAGTGATAGGTTTATGCTTTAATCTGGGAAAACCTCACTCTGCTCTGTGTAGTCTCACTTCCAAGTGTTCCATGCTTGCAACCCAATTCTTTCTCTCACAGTGATTGTTACCTGCGAAGGACAAAGACCACTAAAACCAGCTGAAACATGAATAGGAATCACATCAGCCAAGAAATATATATCTCCCAGCCCTACTAAATGACCTGATCCAAGATTGGTAGGCTCTATCTCACTCTTACATCTGCATCATCTACGTCAGAAAAACAAATTCTTGGAAGATGCCTCATTTGCAAGGACTAGGTCAGCTCTTCATTCCTTATTGAGTCATCTGTGGCTAAAGGTCAGAGCCATTTATACTTAGATGCCATGACCATCCCTTTAGCAGAGACCTCAGATGATGGAGAGTTCTCAGAGAAAGTAGCAGGAGTTGGAGAGGTGTCCTCAAATTTCAGCAGACATTCAGTGTAGGTGTGAGAGAGAATGTGGCAAGAATGTGCGGAAAGCATATAAAGCATTATTATTACAACCAAACTGACGATATACCAAATTTAAATTTACAAAAGTCGACAAAATCAATAAGAGAGAATAGGAAGAGTGGCAGAGGGTCAGTATAATCCAGTGGTTAAGGATATAAATAGAGTGGAGTTATCAGATAGCAGATTTGGGTTGGAATCTCAATTCATCCGATCACTAGCTGTTTGACTCCGGGTAAATTGTTTAACTTCTCTGAGCCGCAGTTTCCTCATTTATAGAATATAGACACAATTTTTAGAATAAAAACAAATCTCCTTAGCATAATTTTGTTAGATTAAATTTCAGCAATGTATATAGCCTGTAACAAGGTGTCCAGTCCATAACAATTGCTCAGAAAAGGTTAACTAAATAAATACAAAAGAATGCTTATAAGATGACTTACAAAATGAACATGATAGAGGTAATCAGGACTAATAAGCGGTAGAGATACTGAAGAAGATTGAGTGAAAAAACACCATTTTTACTTAGGAATTAGAGCTCCCATTATCAGAAAGTTTATTGATTATGGTGGCTGCTGAAAGCAGTAGGAAGGAGGATGCAAATGGAGAACATGACAGTCATACTGGGTCATATTGCTTATGATTAGGGAGCGAGTAGGATGCAAAAAAAGGGAAATCTGTGTATGTAGACAGTATATCACTGCTACCTGTGAGATTAAGGAAGTGACATGTATGGTGTTTGGCCTAAAAAGGAAACTCAACAAATAGTATTTTTCACCTATTCTCCCAACTTTTTAGAAAGAGATTTAAGGCATAGAAAACTATAAGCAGGGGCTCCTGAATAATAAGAACCCTGACAACAACCTGCCAACTATTGAGGGCAAGATCTGTATATCCTTGCTGCCTAGCATGGTGCCTGATAAATAATTCATGCTTAAAAAGGAAAGACATCTTTCGCTTTCCTTCCTTATATTTATTCAACAAATATTCATTTAGCATTGACTGAGTCTCTGGAGATATGTTAGGTGAAAGATATGAAAAGACAAGTAGGACACAGATTTTCCTTCTACATACGTCACGCTAGTGGCTGCTATGTTTTGAAATACTATTAGCCAGAGCTCACAAGTGCTAAGGGAATAATTAATGTTGCATAGAACAATTGAGAAATACTCTCTGAGGGAAATGACATTTGAAAATGCGTCTTAGAAGTTGATTGGAAATTCATAAAAAAGAAAGACAAAGAAGATTATTCCGGTAAGAGAGAACAGCAGAAACAAGTTCGAAGATAACAAAGCAGTTTATTATTCATCTGAACTATGCTCCTATGTGCTTGCTTACCAACCGTAAGATATTTTCAGATTTATTTTTGATATCAGGAATGTCCCGACATTTTGGTTATGTTTTACACATTTAGATATTTCAGTAGTGATGGGATGTTGAATCGAGGGCTATAAACTTACCGATACTCTATCTAACTGCAGCCGCTAAGACTTAATGAAAATTAGGCTTTCTGGGAAAATAATTACTGAGGATTGCATAAGATGTATTTGGTGGCTTAGCATACTATATTAAACTACTCATTTTCTGTAATGTGAAATAGAAATTTTAAGACAAATCACTAATGAAAATTAAGAGAATACTAATTTTAACAGATCATTATGCACAGTCTTTTAGCTCTACACACACGCGCACACACACACACATGCATACACCATAAACACCAAAGGATTATAGAGAGATATAATCTCCATATACATATAGATTGAAGGGTGAAACACAGGATTTAGAGTTTTTGAGACCATAAATTTTAAATAATCCATTCTTGCCTGATCTTATTAAGGTTCCTATATTATTAAATGTCTAACACTAATAACGACGTGGAAATCTTTACCTGTTTGTGATTTATAAGTGAAAAAAAGTTATCGCTAGTGATTTACGGAAACCTACCAACATATTAACCATCTTGTGTAACAAAAACAAAATTGGACTACAAGTAAGGAGACCTGGGATTCACCTAGATTTGAAACTTTATTTCCACCCAATATTATAGCCCATTGTTGCTTGATTTGTGAATAGAGAAGACACTCAAATATATTTGGAGATCAGAGACTTCATTTGAGAATCTAATGAAAACTGAAAACATTGTTCCTTCCCATGGTCCTGATCTTCTCTTTAAACCATCAGATTCCAGACACATTTTTAGCATTCAGAAAGCAAGGATTACTGAGTTAATAATTTTCAGACCATAGAAAGGCCTGTCCCAAACTGTGATATCACTCAGAATATGTTTTCCTCATTTTTTTTTACTGTCATTGGTGGATGTTGGTGGGGTGGGGGGGTGGAGGGGGCATGGAGCCTGGGGCGTGAACAATGATTCACTAGTCTCCTTGGATATATAGAATTTCACTATTTTTCAGGAAGCAATAGTTTTAAATATATCTTATTGTTTATAGACCTATTTGGCTAAGTTATTTTAGCAAACGTGTCATACAACTTTTAGACTGGCAGGTTTTTTTCCTCTTGACACTTTGAATATTTCACTCCACTCTCTTCTTGCTTATATAGTTTCTGAGGAGAAATCACATGTAATCCTCATCTTCGTTCCTCTGAAGGTACGGTGTTGTTTTCTTTGGGTTTCTTTCAGGATTTTCCTTTATCTTTGATTTTCTGTAGCTTGAAAATGATATGCCTAGATGCAGTTTTTTTGGTATTCACCCTGTTGGTGTTCTCTGAGCTTCCTGGATCTGTGGTTTGTTGTCTGACATTAATATGGGGGAAATTCTCAGTTACTATTGTTTTAAATATTCCATCTTTTTTTCTCTCTCTTTCTTCTCTCCCTGGTATTCTCATTACACGTATGTTACACCTTTTGTAGTTGTCTCACGGTTCTTGGATAGTCTGCTTTTTTAAGTCTTTATTTACTTCGCTTTCCAGTTTTGGACCAGGTTTGTACTGAGATATCCTCAAGCTCAGAGATTCTCTCCTCAGCAATGTCCAGTCTACTAATAAGCTCATCAAAGGCAATCTGCATTTCTGTTACAGTTTTTTTGGCTCTAATATTTCTTTTTGGTTCTTTCTTAGGATTTCCATCTCTCTGCTTACATTGCTCATCTGTTCTTGCATACTGTATACCTTACTCAGTAGAGCCCCTAGCATATTAATTAGAGTTGTTTTAAATTCTTGGTCTGATAATTCCAACATCTCTGCCATGTCTAGTTCTGATGCGTTGTCTCTTCAATTGCATTTTTTCACCTTCTAGCAGGCTTTGTACTTTTTTCTCTATAGCCAGACATCATGTACTGAGCAAAAGGAAGTGCTGTAAATAGGCCTTTAGTGATGTAGTGGTGAGGCGTGCGGCGAGGGCAAGCGTTCTGCTGTCCTGTGATTAGGTCTCAGTCTTTAAGTAAGCCTGTGCCCCAGGACTGAGAATTTCATAAGTGTTTCCCAGTTTTTTCCCCCCTTATGTGAAACAGGATGGCTAGAGTGGACTAGTATTTTCCTTGGGTATTTCCCTTCCCCCAGGATGGTTAGGCTCTGATAATACCCTAGCAGGTTAGGCTTTGGTTAACGAGTTTCCCCTGAGGACAGGCCTTTTTAAGAACAGAGCGTTCTGGTACATTTCAAAACAGTTCCTTTTGCCCTCTGCCTGCCAGAAGCATAAGGGGATTTTTCTCTGATATTTACTATGGAAACCTGGTTGAGCTCCTGGAGGTAAATCTCACAGTATTGTGGTTACCCCTGGAATTTTTAACGCTCAGACTTGCCCACACTGAGCCTCCAGGACTTCATCAATTACAGTTCCGGTTTTCCTACCCTGGCACTGGCTCCCGGTGGGGTGTCTGCTCAGGGGTCTGTGTTCTGGGAAGCGACTGCTCCTTGGATTCTCTTGTCGGGCCCTCCAATCTCGAGGGCACCAGCTTGTCCTCTGTCTTTTCCTCCCTTTCAGATTCAACAACAAGTGTTCGTTTATCAGTCTGTTCAACTTTTCTTTACTTGTTAGGTTGGAGTGGTGACTTCTTTTTTTTTTTTTAAAGATTTTATTTTTTTCTTTTTCTCCCCAAAGCCCCCCGGTACATAGTTGTGTATTCTTCGTTGTGGGTTCCTCTAGTTGTGGCATGTGGGACGCTGCCTCAGCGTGGTCTGATGAGCAGTGCCATGTCCGCGCCCAGGATTCGAACCGACGAAACACTGGGCCACATGCAGCGGAGCGCGCGAACTCAACCACTCGGCCACGGGGCCAGCCCCTGGAGTGGTGACTTCTAAGCTCCTTACACGAGGAACTGGAAACTGGATGTCCATTTGTACAACTTTTATGCACTGGAGACTTCTCCATGTGTGAGGGATGAAATAGTGAGTGAATGCAGTTGGGTTAAGATCTTCTGAGACAGAAGGAAGAAGGAAGGATGATGCAGACACAGGTTCTTTTGTGTATACAACAGATACCAGCTTCTCCCCCACACCCTCTGCAAATAATTCTAGATTTTCTTGGAACTATCTCCAAGCACTTGGACATGTCGATGTACATAAAATTGTCCTAGGGCTGGGCTGAGATCAAGATTCTTGTGTCAATCCTGGTCCTTCCTGGATTTGTGACTTTGGTCAGAACTCTTATCCTCTCTGATCCTCACTCTGTTCCTGGGAAAAGCTGGAATTATGATATCCTTTCTCATGGCTGTTTTGAGGATCAAATAAAATGATGAATAAAAGATCTTTGAAATCTGTGAGGATCTAAAGAAAGGCAAGTTATGACTATGCTTTCTAGAAAAATGTTTTGTACATGACATTAACATTTTTAAATGATCATCTGATTAAACAGAATCCTGCATTTAATCCTGTATGTTTCAATATAATGCCCACAGACATGCTTTGATTTACATATTATATGCAGAATTTTGCAGCTATTTAAATATATCTAATCATAGCTCTAACAAGTGGAACTGACTAAGAGCAGAGATTTTTAAGATTAGCAAGTTTATCCAAAGACAGATTAAAAAACCCTGCTCACATGATCACTGACCAGTAATGTTCTGAAATTCTACAGCCAAGTCCTGCTTCTGAACTCATCTTCATATTGTGACACTTTGTTTGCCTGAGCTATTCTGCAAAGATCTCTCCTGACAGTCCAACATCAAAGGAAACGATGATGATTCCTTAAGCAAAAAGGACAGCGCTGTGGCTGCCCGGCCTTTACAAGTGCCAACAGCACTTCTTTTTAAAACACCTGCTCTTACACATCAGCCGCAGCTGGCAAAGGGCACAGACAATGACAGCAATTTTTTTATTATTATTCCTTTCCAGTGTGTGAAAGCAGGGTAATGAATTTTATACAGACAGCATTAATTTATGGCATGCAGACAAGCACTGGCTTCC
Source organism: Equus przewalskii (assembly GCF_037783145.1). Taxonomy (NCBI): domain Eukaryota; kingdom Metazoa; phylum Chordata; class Mammalia; order Perissodactyla; family Equidae; genus Equus; species Equus przewalskii. The sequence continues at coordinate 33,767,360 of NC_091850.1, forward strand.
TTAACCTCCAGACTCATGAATCGTAAATATTACTGTGGAAGGTAAGAGAACAAGCAGCTGCTGTACAAAGTAATTGACAGGCAAAACCAAAGAAAAGACTCAGTTTGGAAGGTATTTGCTATCATTGAGCACTGGACACGAAGCAGAAAATGAGAATGCACGGGAAAAAAGAAAACTAATTATGACAGACTTGCTCATCATTTTATCAGATCCTTCCATCCATTTTTTCCTGTCATGTCTCTAATCTCATTTGATTTATGAGACTCAAATCTGATTTTGAAAAATTCCCCACTCTGTTTATAACAGCAAACCTGGACCAACTAAGGAGATTTTACTCACCGCCCCTCTCTAAATGTATACAATTAAAACCCTTCCTTTGGCTCGTGTTTTGAGGTTCTGGTGATCACCTACGAACATCCTGCAATTTTATCCTCAGAAACTTTCAAGTTTTCAATACCGGTCTTAATCAGGGGGCCATGTCTTCTTCCATACACAGTGCTTTATGCAGATAATGTTGTATTTATCTCACAAATTTTCTGAGTTAGAATCATCTCTAAATAAAAATGCTACCCATTTCCCAGGTCTCAAATCTTTTATTGATCTGCTCCTGTCTTTACCATTACACTCTTTGGGGAGCTCTGACCTCCTGCTCACAAATGAAATTAGATGTTTCTTCATCAAAGCTCTGCTTCCTTCCTTGGTTCTTTTCTGTTCTAATTCTTCTGTCTGTTTTCCTCCTAAGAGAACGTTATGCTTTGTGAATGATTGTCTTTCTTCTATTTCTTCTGTCTTTCTGATTTCAAGACTTTCCAGTCACTTTAAACAACTGCATGTCAGAAAAGTTAAATAATTCCTTCAATTCCACTGACAGAAACAGGGATTAATTTGTCCTCCTTCAGAAACAGGGAATGTGATATTTATTTCTTTTCTTTTTACTTGAAAGTTGGAGCAGTAATAAAATTCTTATTGTAAAAATTTCAACATTGTCAGTGTTGTCATTACTGCCATTATTGATAAACCTGGATCTGCTGGCCTCTATAAAAATAGATTTCTTTCCTTAATGGCGGCAGAGAAGACATGAGGAAATGCCCCTGTGTCTCTTCTCGGAAGCAACTCTAGTGTCTGGGAAAGTCTGGTTATCTATTTAAAGTGGAACTCATAGAATTTCTGTTTTCCAGAAAGTTTTCTGGGCTGTTTTTCTTGCTGCTTCGAGTTCTTCTTGGGAAGACAGTCACTTCACTGCTACTCTGATTGTTAGAGATTCGTGAAGCCAGCTTCCTTTTGACTTTTCTGTGAAATAGGAAATAAATACATATATTACTTTTAAATATGTCTGTCTGCTTAAGAAGGGCTTAAAGCTTTCTTTTTATATGATAAAGTGCCTGCTTCACCACTACCACCTTCTTGACAAAGTAGTTACTCCAGTTCTTATAGATGTCCCATCTGCTTTCCTCAAACTTATTTATAGAAAACTTAAGAAACAATGTTTTATTTCCTTATGATTGATGTTGCATAAGCCTTCTGGCTAATTCCATACTTCCAGAACAAGACACAATTAATTTACCTCATGTCGGCTGTTTGGTTCAAACAAATTTAGAATGAACCTTGAGGACGTAAAGATTATAAGGGAAATTTATTGGATATGTTGACTGACAAAATAACGTAAAGAGAAAAATGATGTCAATATCCAAAGCTTCTTCTTGTCTTTCTCTTCCCCCTAACCTCCTTCCAGCCAAGCTCACCCTAGGCAGTTGTCTGCCACAATCTCTTTATCCTGATCACAGGATGTAGACATGGATCCAGTGTTACCCTTGGCAATGATGTGGCTTAGAGAGGTTGCAGTGTTACTCTTTCTTCCTAAACTTTGACCTTGGCTCAGCTGTGCAGATTTCTAAATTTTGTGTCTCAACAAGAGCTAGAGAAGTGTGGCTGGGCTTCTGGTTGTCTTCACAGGGCAGACACAATGGCATCAGTGTCAGCTTTGCTCTTTGCCTAACACTAACATTTGCGCATCAGAGTGAAATTAATTCCCGCTGGTCTTTCTCCTCAGAGCAAACAGGAAACTTACCTCTCTAATTGCCCAATGACAGTGTCTGGGTTTAATTTCTTGCATGCACTTTCACAATCCACTTTTTTCTTTCTCCTTGGATCTATAATGCATTTTTCATCCGGCTATCATTCATGCTACTGGGTGAATTGCAAGCACATTAGTGCAATGAGAAAGGTCCATTTTAATTTGGCACTGACTTGCCTTTTTGTACAGTACCTACCAATAACACAGGCTTCTATGACTGATTTACAAACACCATGTAGGTCTTGCTCTTCCCTCTCATTCCTGTGTTTCCTTACGTCTGTAATATATTTCCTCAATTTGTCCTTTCAGTGAACCCTTGTTTCCCTTCAAGATTCAGGTTAGTTATTACTTGTTCTGCAAATCCTTCCCCAAATTCTGTATTACTATCTCAGGTGGAGTTAGGTGATCCTCTGACTCCACTCAAATGTGAACCAGGATACAATTATATTATGACATATATCACTCTATTGTACATGTTTGTCTACTACAGCATTATCCATTTTATTATGAGCAATAAAAACGAATATCTTTTTTTTTTAATCTTTATATCTACAGAGTTATACTTGTGCTTGCAAGACTGGGGCTACTAAGTAAATATTCTTTGAATTCACAGAGGATAGCATATCGATTGCACCAAGAATTTGGTTGTCTTGCATATCAGTCAATTTTGCTGCAGTAACAAAAGAGCATGCAAATCTTAATAGCTTTCAACAGCAGAATTTATTTTTCAGTCACATAGTATTTTGATGGCTTTAAGTCAGCTTTGGCTGTTGCAGCCCTACTGAGCTCTGTCAGCCTGTGATCACTCTGCTTCATGTGTTTTTCTGTTCTAGAGCCAAGGTTAAAAGAGCAGCTTCTGCTTGGAACATGCTTGGCTCACAGCAGAGCAAGATTACTGATAGAAAAACAAATGCATTTTAAAGTTTCAACTCATATCTGACATATCATCACTGTTGGCTCGCATTCCATTACCTTAACCAAATCACTTAACCAAGCTCCATAGGAATGAGGTGAGGATGTAACTCCTCCCTCAGAAGTAACAGTAAATAACAGGACAGTAGATGGGGAGATATATGTGTATATACACATATATTTATATATTTTTGGATAATATATCTAATCTTTCAGGAAGCAAGAGTAAATAATGAGAAATAATAATACAAAGTAGCATAGTTTGTATTCCTGGCCACAAATATTCTCTTCTTGCTTTTTACACACAAAATATACTACCAATCTCTGCAAAGAGCCCTCAACATTTCCATTCATTATAGCATCAACTAAATACCAGAATACTAATGCATATAATGTCTCTTAATTTAATGAGCTAAAACAATGAGTATCCCATCATGGCACCCATATGAACACGTAACCATAGACAACATAAAATGATGGAACAGAGACAATAAACCTCAGCAAACATTCTGACTTGGAAAGAGGAAGAGTGGGAAGTACACCTTGGTCACTGGCCCATAGCAATTCTGAAATCCTACTGGGCAGACATCACGGGCACTCCTTAACCCAAGAGTAGGGCGCTAGTTCAACTCCCTTGCATCACTTCCCAGCCCACTGATCTTCCCAGAAATTTTCTTTGAGTGTTTGGATGTCTTTTTTCTAAACTCTTTGTTGACCCCATTTGAAGAGTATTCTGAGAGTATATCTTTCTTGGTGGCTGCCCAGCTTTCTTAGTCTGATCCTATCTAGATATTTTTTGAAATACTAAAAACAATAATCTTAGGCTTTTTAAATATAATTAGTTGGTCTTTTGGCAATTTTTTATGGCAATACTGAATGTCTAGACACCAAAATTTGTATTTAAGTCAGATTTGATGTAATAATTAAAAAAACTCAAAATATCAGTGACATACAATAATGGACATTTGTTTATCTGTTGATCTTAATTTACCTATTGATCTTAATACACCTTGCCAGTTATTGGCTTCAGCTTTGGAAGCTCTACTCAGCTCTGCTTTACCATCTTCTCATGTCAGAATTCCAATTCAAAGGAGCAACCCTTAATTATAAGAGTTATTTATTTTCATGGTAGAGGGAAAAGAGCAGGAGACATGGTAGAAATAGGTGATGTCTCTTAATGACCTCTGCATCGAAGTGGGCAGTGTCACTTCTACTAACATTCCACTGGCCAAAATAAGTCATATGGTCAAGCCCAACATCAGTGGGTGGAGAAACACATGCCTTATAGGAAGTGTTGCAAGGCACATAGCAATGAGCAGGAGTGTGTAATGCTCTTCTAAATAGGAGAAAAGGATAGTTGGAATCAGTAAGGTGATCTACCTACTATGTAGAATATATGGACTTCAAGATAGAGAGGCATAACCCAAGTTTTAATTGGGTATTGTACTGAAAGCACTATGATAGAATGGTTTTGAAAAGCAACAGCAATTCATCATTCATTTTTCAACTTTCTAGTTATGTGATAAATGTTTATTGGACAATTACTTAATGTAAGCCATTTCGCTTGGTTTTAGTTACACAAACTTAAACAAATATTATCACTGCAGTGATTTAATTTCACATAGTGGATGTATAGGACGTAGGTAACAGGAAGTTTTTATACAGTGTGATACGTACTGTGAAAGTCTAAATATGTGCTATTCTGAAGCATGTGGAAAGTACCTAGACTCAGATATGTAGCAAAAACCTGACCTGCACTTGGGAGGGTCATGACATGTACCTGGAGCAGATCAGGTGAAGATAAGTCTGAAAGACAAAAGAACTATAAGAAGCTTGTTGGAGAATGAATTGACAAGAGCATTTACACTGAATTTTAATGTTGTCTCTGAGGTTGGCTATGTATAATATTTGAATATAGGCCAGTTTGTAATTTCCTTCAATTTGGATTTTAGTGTAAATATATTCCTCCTTTGTTGTTTCAGTAATTTTTCTATGCCAGCCACTAACTTAGGAAAATGAAATTGCTGATGTATGCTCAATGATGGAAACAATTTAAATGCAATATTGAGCTAAGAAAATGAAGGAATAGTAAAAACATTAATAGATATGAAAAATTTTAAGAAGTACCAGGTAGTGTCCATTAGTTATTCAACTTACTTGAGAAAAAAAATAATATTTGGTTCATGATATTAATATATTTTCTACTTAAACTCTGCATTAAAATTATTTAAGATATATCAATTTATATGTGAATAGATATAAAAATCATATTTCTATGTGGATTGATGATAATTAGGTGGCAAATTCATTTAAATACCTTTAAATAAAGAGATAAATATTAAAAAGTATTAAAATAAATTTCTGGGGCCTCAAATATATTTTTGTGTATTTACAGTGTACATAAATAGTAAATGAACATAAATAGTCTGTATGTTTGTGCATTTACACAAGGAAAGAAATGAGCTATGAGATGTATAATATATGATGACTACGTGGAGGTATTATGGAGTGCCAAAACGACTCTTGACTTAAGAAGCCTAGAAAGAGCTCTCCAACAAATTTGGTTTATGAAAGCATGTAAGTAAAAGATTTTCTAGGCCTCAGTTTCATTTTTTTTAAATTAAAACTGTTAGATTCTAGTCTAGTACAGCTTAAGATCTATATAGTCATTTTAATATGTCACATTCTATCATAAAATTATTGGAAAATGGAGGCATAGAGATGTTGATTTAGTCTCCCAATTTGGAATGGAACAGGCAGAAACACTGAAACTATTTCTTGACAATTTATTCCAGGGAAGAAGGCCTCTATTTTCATCCTTTAAACACTCTGGTTTTATTCATTGTCCTTGAATTGTAAGGAAGGGTAAGAGAGAAGAATTTCTGTGTATCTATTTTATTCTATTCTTTACTTAATGTGCTTCTATTTTATCACCTTTCCCCCTTCATCTTCTCCAAGCAATTCAGTCTAGTCTTTTTAATATCCCCCTCATTTGGAGTTTCCTACTATAGTACTACTCCTGATTACAATTCTTTTCGTTGTCCTTCACTGGGCTTTTTCTATTTCTATTACTTTATTTAGAGTCGAGGTGACCACAACTGAAAACTTTATTGAAGGTGAAAGTGACTATGATACATGTACCTTGTTCTCATGCAATGGGATTTATATTTCAAATCACTTTATTTTCTTTATAAAGATATTAGGACACTGTGAAAATGCCAGCAAATGCTAAACATATGATCATACATTTTTCGTGATGAGAGTTAATTAAAAATTTTAATAATATAATAACACTTTTCAGAAAAGATAACTCTCCCCCTTCTATCCAATGTTTTTTCATTAGCAAATATTTAGCTACAATTTTATCATCTGTGGTATTTCAATGCAGTTAGTATTTGCTAAGCATTTACCATGTTCAAAGCACATATGAATGTGGCAGGTGAACACAATTAGAGTAAATAATCCTCTGTTATTCATGATGTACACGTTAGCAGAGCAGGCAAGACACAAACAAATTTATCCAAAATACTATAAGTGATATACTCACAAAGTACTCTGGAGCGGATGTGGAAGGGGGTGATACAATCAGAAGCATATCCCCAGCCCAGAAGAAACTTAAAGTTCTACTATCATATTGTCATTGATCGAAAAATTCAATCCTACAAACCTGGAACTTATAGGTAAATATTAGCATCCACCAGTTCTTATCATATAAACAGAAAACAAAGAAACAACCATCATAAAATATAGGTACTTCAGCTCTTATTTCTGTGGCTGATAATCATGTCTATGCTGATACTCATACCCTTCCTTCTCCCACTACCCTTCTCAGTTCCTTTATACACTGTTATTAGCTTGGTTGGAAGGATTACACACATTTTGGTTACCACAGCATCCATGTCTCAGTGGTGTCCCATACGTATTGGTTTGCATAACTGGCTACTGCCAGTCAGTTCTTCACAGAACTTATGGTTGCCCTCTTCTTGGTGGCAGGGATCCAATGTAATCAATCTTCAACTAAGAAGCTGACTGGTAACCCCAGAAAATGATGTTCTATCTGCGCTCTGGCGTTGGACTTTGCTGTTAGCAGATTGGACAATCAGTCGTGTTAGTAACTAGATCTGCTTTGGTGAAGGGAAGTCCACCACATTAAAACTGTGCATAGACTCCATCACAGAATTTTTGTACATGGACCCATTGAGTAAACATCAGGTTGACTAGGAATAGAAGTTGACTGAGGAGCAGAAGACAAATCTTCCTGTACATTGTTTTATAGCATTCTCTGCCATGAATTTCTCGTGTAGGGCATTAATGTACAATGCAGACATCTTCACATTCTGTGATCTTTCTGATACACTCATCCGTATACCTCTCCACCAGACTTCCTGGACATCAGTCTTCCAATTTCATCCTTTCTACGTTTCTGACCATTGGCCAATGTCTTAGCCACTGCCTATGAATTAATTTATAACTCAGGTTATTTCAATATTTCCACAAAATAGAATATTCTATGTATTTCCAAAGATATTCCAGTTCGGAAAATTTCTTCCCACCCTTGTCTTTTAGGTTGTTTGCCTCTAAGAGAGGGTTTAGCACAATGATGACCTGTTATCAGCTATGGCCAGCGTGTCATAGTCATCTGTAAACCAGACCTGCACCTTTTCCTCCTCTTTTATTTGATGATATTTACACTCTGTTATATGAAAGTTGGGAGTTGAGAGAGTGGTGAGGCAGGAAAAATGTGTAACACGGGAATCAGAGCCAACTTTAAGGCAATATATATATATGCATTCAACATGTGCTTGGGCCAGAGCCAATATGTATCAATTCCAGTTAAGAAGAGTATGCTATTACACGTGAAAATTTATGATTTGATGGATCAGATAACACAAAGTTAACGGAAGGAAGTTTGGATTAGATGGACACGTTGTGTCCTCATATCAGGCATTTGGTCTCTAACAGAACCTGTTAGAAGCCAAGGCTGCTTTTCAAATAGAGAGTAGTTGTCAAAATTCTTCTTCTACTCGCCTTACCAGAGGCTCTACGCAGCATATCTATCTGCCAAACAGACTTCAAAAATAATTGGATCTCTTGTGTCACAAAGGTTCAAATGACAGAGAAGCGTGGATGGTGGCCTTGTGCTGCTAGAAATCCTCCTTATACCCGAACCTCATTCAAAATCAGCAACATTTTGAGTTATTCACTAATGGGTTGAGCAGCACATTCAGATGTGACATATGTTGCTTCCAAAAGACATGTTTCCTACAAGCATTGTGCAAGGAGCAGCAAATTGTTTCTCAACTTAAAGGGGGATATCTCAACACACATTACATCAAAGGACCTCGAGAAGGAATTGGCAGGCCTCTCAACACTTTTGGAATTTAACTCCCACCCTTGGACCTGAGTCTGTCTTACTAATGCATCTATTGTGTTTGCTATTTTCTGTCTTCCAGGTCCAATTGGCATCATTTCATCAATGTTGATAGTCTAGGTAATGTTCTATGTGAACCCAAGACAATCAAGTCATTCTAGACTACTGTATACAAGAGAGCAAATTTGCACTGCTCTACCTGTTCCTGACTGTCTTTACTAGTCAGGATGGAAAAGAATTCTAGGTTAATTGCTGCATATCATGTGATGGGAATTGGCTTGATTTGCTCAAGTAGGACACTGCATACAGACCAGCACCTGCCATTGGCATCAGTACGCCACATTGGCATCAATCTAGTCATTCTCCAATATCAATCTGGCTTCTGCATCAGACAAATAGGTGAGTTAAAGGGAACATGACATAATCACAGCTCCTGTATCTTTCAAGACACTGATCGTAATATTTTTCTCCACAATTCCCCCAGGATATAGTATTCTCTTTGGTTTGATTCTCAGCAGTGAATGTTTGAGTATTTCCACTGGCTTCCACTTGCTTTTTTCTATCATGACAGTGCCTAGTCTTCTCGTTAGGAAAGCAATCTGGGGATTAACAATTGGAGGCAAATGCTAGGAAGGTGACTCAATTCTTTTTATACATTCTGGTACCAGGAAAATAGATATGGAGAGGAAGGACTTGGGTTTTCATGGCATTCAGTTGGATTTCCAGAAATTAGCAAAAGTTTAGAGCCAGTATTAGAAAATTCTCAGTAGCTCTGTGTGTCTCTCCCTCCTCAGCACATAGTACCTGGAAAAAGGCTATAGTCTTAGGTGTATACTTAAAGTCTTCCTTTAGATAGCAAAGGTCACATTGTGGAGTCATTTCTGAGAAGAAGCTGGCCTTAAACAAGGGACTATGGCTTTGAAACTGACTTAGGACTAGGAAATGGGTAAGAGACTGTGAATATGCTCTATGGCACATTAAATCAGATTTCCCCTCACCATTTTCCTGCCTATCTAGGCCTAGAAACAGCATAGTAAGGATGCTGCAATTAGTCCCTTCCTCAGAATCCTGTGAAGCTGAACATTCATTATCACTCTCTCCCTGTGGTTTGTAATGGTAATAGTGTCTACTTCTTCTCAGATGAAGAGCATGACCTGATGAGGTACACCACTTAGTTTTGCCTTTAAGAAAACCTGCTACAAGAGAGAAAATTTGACCATGAGTTTCAATCTGCCACAATTTGGGTCCATTGAGGAATTCATGCTGAAGTCACACTTCCCCCAAGCTATCATCAGCTAATGATTGAGCTCTGCAGGGGAATTAGATCCAGGCCACTGCTCTCTAACATGGGGCTCCTCTAACCCACAATCTTTGCTGAGGGACTCCACATCAGCCTTACTGATACTTTCTTGCAACTGCACTGGGGTTTGTTATGGACAGAATAGTGTACTCCCTCAGTCATATGCTGAAGCCCAAATCTCAAATGTCACTATATTCAGAGGTAGAGACTTTAAGGAGGAAATTAAGGTTAACAAGGTATGAAGCCCTAGGGATAAGGGTGAAGCCCTAATCCAGTAGGGCCAGTGTCCTGAAAAGAAGAGGAAGAGACATCAGGGATGCATACACACAGAGGAAAGTCCTGATGAGGATGCAGTGAGAAGGCGGCCATCTGCAAGCCAAGGAGAGAGGCCTCAGGAGAAACCAGAGCAACCAACACCTTGGTCTTGGACTTCCAGCCTCCAGGACTGTGAGAAAATAAATTTCTGTTGTTTAAGTCAGCCAGTCTGTGACGTTTTGTTATGGCATCATAGAAGACTAATACCACGGTCTGAAGCCCTTCCTATCCAATCATTCCTTCCTTCTTCTCACCTTTTGCTAGCATCAGTCCTGCACTGAAGTCTTAAGACTCTACCTGCGTAATTCTGGCCCATATCTAGAAGGGTAGTTGGCATATAAGAAGTGTAAACTCACATTATTTGTATGATCGAAATATGGATACAGCATTTATGCGGATCTTAGCAATTTAGGCACAAATTGAACTTGTGGCCTATTAAAAATTATTTAGCCTCTCTGGGACTCACTTCCCTTCATCAACATAAGAAGTTAATTTAAGATGACTTTTGCTGTTAATACGATCTCCAAAATTTCTTTTTTCTCTGGCACATATTGCGCTTCCTAGATAAGAGGAATTGTTATTTTTCTGTACTAGAAAATCTTACAGTAGAAAAGAAATTAAGAATCCAACTCCCTCATATAATAGATCAGTAAACTGAGACACAGGAAATATACATTATTTGTCCAAGAATAGAAACATGTTAATAGAACCCATTTCTTAGCTTGAATTCAATTAAATTTTAATTTTTACACAGACCCTATGTTAAATAGCTTCTGGAACCTCATTCTCTCAAAGGACTGAAGTATGCAAGATCATTCCATCTGTGCAAAATAATTTAGGAGAGGTTTACAAGAATAATGAGAATGTTTTGGGGGTGATATTGAAGACCCGAGGAGTCTTAAATTGTTTGCTGTCCAGACAATTGGCTGCAATATGTCAAGTGCATAATATAAATGTGTTTACATTTTGTATATGAAATTGACACTGTAACGTAACCAATCTTTGTTGCCATTGAATTAGGATTTATATTAGTGACTAGTTTTTGGTTGTTTGTTTCTGTTTTGATCTGGAAACTATTTGATGTGAAACAACTGGGAAATTAAGCTTTGTAACTTTGGTTGGGAAACTAATAATCACAGAATTGATAAGAGATTGGAAAACTCATCAGAGAGTATGTCTAGACCTATGGATATTTAAGGAGCTAAAAAATTCTGATAGGTAGGTGTAATATAAATTCATGGGAGACATTTCTGGCTGTTGTGTTAACAGCTAGAACAGAAGTATAATATACTGCTTCAGTAGGAAATAAAATAGAGAAAACTAAGTAGGACAGAGTGGGAATTCAAATAAATGTTTTACTTTTGGTTTCAGGAATTTTTGTCATTTTGAAGAAGAAATTACATTGAACCTCAAAAGTAAACTTTTATAAAACCTGTGTCTTTATGTATTTTCTTATTGTGCATTACTTGTTTATTATAAAATTTATAAAACATATATGTTATATGTATTTAAAAATATTAGGCACTATTTCAATTGCTCAATGCCATAATGAATCTTGTTAGATGTAAGATATTTAGGAAAAATATAAAATTAGGATTTCATTTTTTGTTTCATCAAAGGAAGAGAAATATTACTTAAGAGTTATTATTGATATTCTTTAAATGACAGATCATATGTGCATTTAATGTCTTGTGTTCAGATTTTACATTTTTTAAAGATGTAATGATGCATAGGGAGACGGAGGCAAAGAAATTTAAGCTAAAGATATGGGAATAGATTCCAAATGAAGAATGAAGAGAATGAAGATGTAATCTTATTTAAATTATGCTGTTATGCACTGGGGAGATGTTAGAATATGGTTTCTAATAAAAAATGAATGATCAGAGACAAAATGAAAATGGAAATCTGTAAGAAATACATAGAGCAAGACATCAAGGATTATGATGAGAGTTACTACTTGTGATTCTCAAAAGGAAGTGGAAAAGTACAGAGATTGTGACTGCAATTGAAGGAAATAAAGATTTTCCCCAGCGTTTAAAAATAACTATTTGATAATTGCCTAGCTTTCTTTCTAGGCTAAGTTAAGCACTTTCTTCCTAAAGAGTGAAAAGTAGTAATTACTATGAAATCAAGTTGGATTAATGATAGAATTTCTCCACTCTATTTTTTAATTATTCTATTTATTGTATATTTACGTTGATGTTTAAAGTAATAAGTTCTTATTGTAGAAAATTTGGAGAATACAAAAAAATATTACAAAGAAGAATCATAAAGTTTCTTTTTTCAAAATTACTCCAAATTAATTTTCCTATGCATTTATGGGTACATATACTTTACATAAAGTTGAATTTGTTTTGTAAAACTAGCTTTTAAACATTATGTATTTTCAATATTTTCCTAGTGATTTAATCCTCCAAATTTGATTTTTTATTGTTTGTACTATTTCCAAATTTATCAGCATAGCATAAAACAAAAATAAATCCCATGTAGATGATTTGCATTTTTAAAGTGCTTTAAATACCACTACTATGAGAAGAGTTCCATGTAACTTGTTTTCTAAGTCTTACATTGTTAATATAAAAGCCTAAAAAAGAACAATTCTAGGTCAAATGTACATCAGTAGTTTTCTTTTGCAGCTCTTAACGCTTTCTTCAATTAGTTGAAATCAACAAATAATATAGCTGGATTCTTAAATACACACACAGAGATATACACATGTGTTCTTATTGTGTTACCTTTTACCTTCCATATGTAATCCATTGTTTGTGTTACTCTGTTTTGACGAGCGTATGTGTAAACTTTAAGAGTCTTGATTTATTTATCAGCTTAATTTTCTTTTCTATGTTTTCCATTCTGAGCCTTGGCTAACCACATATTGTGTTAAGTGTTTTTCTGATGCATTTTAGTAAATGGGAGAAAGTACATCTTCGTTATTCATCTTGAAAAATATCTTGTAGAGTTTAGCATTCATATTCATCCAGTAAGGTCTTGTTGTGAGTCTCGCTGCTCTCCAATTCTATTGGCATTTGAATTTAGTAGATTTAATTTTATAGATAAATTTGAAATGACATAATAGTTGTATATCATAGAATGTATATGTCTACTTTAGCTTTTAATTATTTAGGTAAATTTTGTGTTTTTCATAGATGCTTCTTTTTTTAAGCTTATTTCTAACTACTTATTTTTATTTTTATGTTGTTGTATGTATGAATAGGGTATTTTCTTTCCTTATATTCTGAAACTGCTCATTATTTCTATATAAATAACTTAGTGGGGGGCCAGCCGGGTGGCACAGCAGTTAAGTTTGCACATTCTGATTCTCGCTGGCCCAGAATTCACGGGTTTGGATCTGGGGTGCCAGACATGCCACCGCTTGGCACACCATGCTGTGGTAGGTGTCCTACATATAAAGTAACAGATGATGGGCACAGATGTTAGCTCAGGGCCAGGCTTCCTCAGCAAAAAAGAGGAGGACTGGCAGTAGTTAGTTCAGGGTTAATCTTCCTCAAAAAAAAAAAAATAAATAACAGTGGTTTACATAATTTTACAAATAATAATATTACTACTTTATTTTCATATTTTTACAGCTAATTTTTTTGCTTTACCAGGTAAAGTGATATAACACTGCATATAGTTGTATTTTTTCCTTTCTTCATATATTGATAATCATTATTCTTTTTCATGTATTTTGCATTGACCAGAGCTTCTCAAATAATCTCTAAAAAAATGATGATAAAAGATGATGAGAGTAATCTTTATTACTGAAATTCATGTAACAATTTCTATTGTTTTATTATTAAAATTAGATTGGTTGAAATGAGATAGTTTTAAATCAACTTAACAATATATTATTTGCATCTTGTTTTTTGATTAAAAATGTCAGGAATGTATGGAGAATATCATCACATGTGAAGCCAAACCTGTAACTAGATTACTCTCTCCCTTGGATAAGTTAGTAGGTGTGTAATGCAGAATTCTAAACTGGCTCCCAATATCTTCCACCCGCTGCTGTCCATAGCCCTTTCCCCATGACTATGATTATGAAGGATGTCACTCTCATGATTAGTGTCCATTATATGGCACAGTTGCCTTTAAGAAAGAGAGAGTATTAGGATGTACCTGAATAGGTACATTGGCAGGAATTGTGTTTCCAGATAATATTCTTAATTTTTTCAGTCATTTTAAATCTGTCCAAGATTTTGTCTGTGTGTGTGGGTGTGAGGAAGCGTGGCCATGAGTTAACATCTATTGCCAATCTTCCTCTTTTTGCTTGAGGAAGCTTGTCATTGAACTAACTCCTGTGCCAATCTTCCCCTATTTTATGTGGCATGCAGCCACAGCATGGCTTGACAAGCTGTGCTAGGTCTGTGCCTGGGATCCAAACCTGCGAACTCTGGGCTGCTGTAGTGGAGTGTGCAAACTTAACCACTACGCCACTGGGCTGGCCCCCCAAGTTTTTAAATTATTCTTGAAACAACTTTACTAGATTTACAGTATTCTAAATTTGGCTGATTTTATTGATATTTTCAAATTTTTTCCGAGCTGAAGTTTTGATTAACTTTAACATTATTTACTTTAGGTTCATTCTCTATAAAGACCAAATTATAAAATGAGTTTTAAATAATTTTGTTGCTTACCTCTTAAGAATTTGTAAGAAAATTCTTCAATCTTAGATATCATTGTTTGAATTTTTAAAAATTTCTTGTTTGAGGAGCACTTAAAAATGTGGGAAAGCACAGAAATGAAAATGAGACATGTGTTCTTACATCCTGGAGTTGATATTTGCTAATATTTATCTTGGTTTATTTCATTAGTTTTCAATATAAGAATAACGAAGTAAGATAATTTGAACTCCACTTTATACCGCCTCCATTTCCCTCCCACCTTCACACTCTCATGGCACATCCTTCAGCCCAATTTTACACATTTGCATTCATGCATTTCATGTAAGGTTTACTTTGTGCTTTAAAAATGTTACATCGGTTGTTTTTTTCTTCACCTTGCTTTTTTCATTACATATAATATATTAGAGATTTAGCTCTGTTGATAAATGTTAAACTTTTTTCATTCTTTCTATTTAACATTTTTCTTTGTATACATATGCTGTATTTGTTTATTAATTTCATTCTTTTAGGATATTTCTGTCACATCATTGAATATCTTTGCATGAGTGCCTTGGGCATTAGCTCTCTTTTTTTTTAATAAGAGTTTCCCTGCATGTATTCCTAGACAGAGAGTGGTTGGGTTGTACAATAGGCATATTTGCCACAGAATTTTGATACATCAATTTCTTTCCCTCCAATAGCGTGGGTTTTGCTTCTACCTTACCACTAAATAACGCACATTTAAAATTTTCCAACTTTGATTTTATTGGCAAACTAAGAAAACCAAAATTCCATTTGTTTGTTTTAATTTTTATTTTTCTGGGTGAAGGTGGTATGTTCAGCTCTCCTCCTATGTATATTGGCTATTTCTGTTCCTCTGCTATGAATTACCTATTTGTATTATTTGCTCTTTTTCAATTGAACACTTGTCTTTCTTTTATTTTGTATATTTAGGGCTACTTTATATATCCTAGGGAATGATGCTTTTTTGATTACATACATTACTAATCCCCTCTCCTTATTTACACTTATGCTTTTATTTTTTCTAACTTTTTAATTGTTTTTAAAATGCATACAGTGAATATTGAATCTCACATTCTAACTTGTTTTTCCAAACTGATCACCAATATATGCAAACTGTTTCTAATCATTATTTTACAAGATAAATACAATTTTTTATGTTGAGTTAAAATTCTTTTCTTCAAATATAGTGTAAGACACTTTATAAAGAAAGAAACTCAGAACATATCAGCAATAGCTAAGACTTTTCTAGCATTACCCTCACTACATGTCATCCTTTAAATTTGTATTTGTGGGTATATTTCAAAATATGCCTGCAATTTGGTTCATTGGAATAATAAAATCTGTGTTTTTCTATTTATTTCTCAAATAAGAACAATTTGAGGGAAATGTGTTTCTTGAATATTATCTCTTGTGTTTGTTTCCTAAAATGTCTTATTTTTGTATAAGAGTCATTTCAAAGCACATAATGTAGTGCAATGAAATGTAAATAGACATGACAAGAGACATTTCCTTCTCTGGAAAAAATTTTTGATTTTTTTCACAGTGTTTACTCTGTATACATCTCATGCCAACCAGCTGCTTTTCAAAATCTTCATCTAAACTGATTTTGCAACTAATTGCACAGTTCTGTTTTGTTCTTACCAGGTAGCAAAAGTGTTCTCTCAATGAAAAAGTCACTTTTGAAATAAAATATATAAAGTGTTAAATGCCACAACTCTTTAGCACTTATTTTTGAATCAGTGTTTAGCTTCCTAGTTTCAGTCCCTAAAACTAGGTAGGACTGAAATCAATACAAAAATTGAAATAATGCCATCCATAATCGAATAAATCACCATTCATTCACTTAGTGTGTTTTAAAAAACGCAGATACGTTATGGCAGAGAGTTGTATGGTTTGCGAGATTCAAACTCAAAGGAAGAATATGATCTCCAACCTGACTCATTCATTTTCCTAAAGGTGCAGTTTGTTTCTGGGTGTCAAAATAACTACAAAAGTCTGTCTCTTGACCAGATTAAGATGAGGTATGTGTGGGTGGCAAGTGCACATGTGTGTGGTAGGGGGTGGGGTACCACTAATAGCCTCACTTGACTTCTTCCACCATCTTGTCTTTGAAATCTTTTTCCTGTAGTCCTGGTTGTTGATAAACCTAGTGTTTTTTGTTTGGATTTACTGTCGAAAGAAATTATGCACTTTTTCTTTTTCAAATTCTTACTTTTTTCTGTTCATGAATCTGCTGGAAAATGTCCTATTTACACTCCCATGTGTGTCTTCAGTGCTTTCAACAGGCTTCTACACCCATCTTTTAGAAAATAACTCCCATCAGTGACTTAAAAGTGACTATTCTATTAGGAGTGACCAATATGACTTTTTACCACCCTTTTGTTAAAGCCTTAAAGAACATTATAATATCTGATAGGGCATTTCATCACATAATTATTGAGTAATCCATTCCTTCCCCTAATAAATATCTCTTGGTCCAGTAGTGCTATTATTTTAACATACTGCCAAATATTATGTGGCAAGATTATATTTAAGATTTAGACTCATTAATTATAGGTATAATTGGCAGGAATTTTTCTTTTTCTGCACTGTTTCTACCGGGTTTAAATGTTTATTAATGATGAATACAAATACACATAGATGGTTGCACACACACACCAAAAATGTTTTGATGAATACAAACAGAAAATTTTCTAGTTTCTGGAAAATTTCCATGTAATTCAAGTATTCTCTTTAATGGTCTCAGTGAATTTGCTTCATCACTTTACTTTTTGATTGCTCTTTTGTAATTTTATTATTCACTCCCTCTACCGGCCATTCCTATTTTGCTTGGAGTTTCTTTCTTACATTATAACTATATATACTCTATTGATATGATACTGTTTCTATATAATTATATATCTATAATATTATATATAATATATACTATAATATGATTATATATCTATAATCATATATGTATACTTTATATATTAGTAGATTTTCGGGTTTTTCAATAAAGCAGCTCTTAGAGTTCACAATTTTATGGTTACAATGATTTTTTAATAATTCATGATTACTTAATTCTATATTTATTATTTACTTCTATTCACTTTTAATATTTTCAGTTATTGATTTCTTTATTCAATAAATTGGTTCTTTGAAAATTCTTGTACTTAGAACTAAAGATAAATTTTTAATTTTTTCAATAAAGTAGATTTTAATATTCATTCTAATTAATAATTCTTTAAACTGTCTTTAAAATATGTTACTGTATTAGTCTCCTATGGCTCCTGTAACAAATTAGCATAAACTTGGTGGCTTGAAACAACAGAAATTATTCTCTTATAGTTCTGGTGGACAGAAGCCTGAATCGCTATCACTGTGATGGAATCAGGATGTCAGCAGCGCCATGCTCTCTCCAGAAGCCTTAGGGGAGAATCTGTTCCTTGCCTTTTCCAGCTTCTGGTAGCTACAGAACAAGTTGGTTTATCGCTGCATTAGTCTGATCTTCAAAGCCAGCATTTCCAATCTTTTTCTGCTCCATCTTCTCATTATCTCCTCTCTCTGTGTCAAATCTCCCTCTGCCTTCCTCTGATGGCATTCAGGGCCCTTTCAGATAATCCAGGATAAACTCCCTATCTCAGTATCCTTAAATTAATCACATCTGCAAAGACCCCCTTTCCCTTTACAAAAAGCAGCTTAAGGTAACATTCACAGGTTCCATGGATTAAGACAAGGATATCTTCTGGGGGTGCCTTTTTCAGCTGACTATCATTGCAACCATTTATATTTTCTCTGCGCTTATTAGTTTCTTTATGGTCTTCCTTCTTATTATGGCTTATTTTTGCAGACATGCAATGCACATGGAATGGAGATGGAAACGCTGTGACACATACTTGTGCCCTCCTTCAGTATTTAATTATTCTTTTCAGTAAGTCCTTACCCAGAGACACTCGGAGCGTGTGCTTATTTACAGTATGAATGAGAAACCTCTACTTTTAGAATTTCGTCGCTGTACTTCAGGATCTTAATCCAGGTTTTCTCTACTAATACTCACCCCAGTTTCCTCTGTTAGCTTGCTGAAGTTCAGTAGTAGAATTTATTAATATATATTTGTTTGATATTTTGTTTGTTTTCCTCTTTGGTCCTGGTCTAAAGAACATGAAATAACAAGAAATTACAAAGCAGCATTATACCATATTTTAATGGAGAGATGCAATAGGAACTGAATTATAAAAACAAAACAATCGCCATACAATTATTTATAAGAGCAAAGAATGGGAATATGCATATTTTAACACTACATAAATTGTTTAATATGGTTTACTACCTCCATGTGATAGGTAATTCTGTGGTTCTAAAAATAGATTTTGTAGAAAAATATTTAACAGTGTGGAAAGTGGTGACAAAATGGTGATGAAGAATAAAGAAAGCTCTAAAGAAGCAAGAACCACAATAATTTCATGTTTAAAATATATATTTTGAAATAATTTTAGATTTACACAAGAGTTGAAAAGTAGTTAAGAGAGTTCCATATACCCTTCCCACAGCTTATATTGCATCTTACATAACCATGGTACGATTATCAAAACTAATAAATTATCATTTGCACATTCTACCAAGTTAAAAAAAAGAAAACAATTTGATTTCACTGGTTTCCCCACTAATATTCTTTTTCTTTTCCTGGATGCAATCCAGGGGACCACATTGCATTTAGCCATTATATCTTCTTAGTCTTGTCCAATTCATTCTAATTTCTCTTGTTTCCTTGTTTGTCACAACCTTGACACTTGGGTAGTTCTGGGCAGGTATTTTATAGAATGCTTCATGATTTGGATGTGTTTGACATTTTCTCATGAGCAATGAGGCTATGGCTGTTTGGGAAGAATACCGCAGAAGTGACTGCCCTTCTCATTGCATCTTATCAGGGGGTATGATGTCAATACAACTTGGTGATTCTAACTTTGAACACTTGGTTAGAGTGGTCTGCCAGATTTCTGCACTCCTAAGTTGCTATTTTTACCCTTCCATTCATTGTTTTCAGGTTTAATTATGTTACATCTTAAGAATGCACACGGTATGATTTACATTATTTTAAATTTGTTAAAGTTTGAGTTGTGGCCTACAATATGGTCTTTCTTGGTGAACGCTTCCATGTGCACTGGAGAACAACATATCTGTCGTTGTTGGGTGGAGGGTTCTACAAATGTCAATTTGATCAAATTTGTTGATAGTGTTTTTCTGGTCATCTATATCTAAATTGATTATCTGCCTAATTGGTCTATCAATTACTGAGAGAGAAATGTTGACGTCTCCAATTATAATTGTGGATTTATCTTTTTCTCCTTTCATATCTGTCTGTTTTTATCTCGTGTATTTTAAAGTTCTATTTTATATTACATGCATAATTAAGATATTTATGTTCTTGAGAATTGAGCATCATGTAATGACTCTCTTTAGCACTGACAATACTTGCATCTTTTTTCCCCAAGTTTTTTAATGATTATCTGGGGTTTACAACACACATTTTGATATGATCTGAATCTACCCTTAAGTAATATTATATGGCTTTGCTTGTAGTGTTGAGAGACTTAAAACATTATATTCCTAACTAATTCCTCCCATCCTTTGTGCCATGATAGTCAAAGCTTTCACTTTTACAAATGCTGTAAACATAACACATTGTTATAAGTTCTGCAAAAGTCAGTTTTCTTTTAGAGAAATGAAAATTAAAAGATTTTATTTTATCTTCATTGATTCCATTCCTGGAATCATCTCTTCGTAGAGATTCAAGTTTTGACTAAATTTCACTTTTTCTGGCACAATGATTTATTTCCTCTTCCCCATGAGCACCTATCTGGTGCTAACCATGGAGGGAAAACCCACAAGAGGTTGCAACCCCCACTTGTCTGCAGCCCTAAGAGTCTTCACATTATTACACTGTCTAACATGAGATCTTCACCAATTCGTTTAACATTTCTGGCTTAATTGTTTTACTGGCTTATATGGCATTCTGCCCCAAGAAAGCAAACACTGGGATTTTTGTTTCTCCCAGCAAATTCCTCTCTCTCTCTAGATTTGGGATTAGTTGCTTGCCCTATGATGACAGTTTTCTCATGACTTAAAGAGAAGGTAATTTACAATTCGCCCAGCAGTTTTCTTCTTATAAGAGTGGGAGCAACACTCATTCCATCTCTGTGTCTCTCATGTGAAACCAGAAGTCTAATAAGTTCATTTTTAAGAAAATATACAGATAGATGTAAAAAAAGAGTCAACTCCCTTCAAAGGTAACAATATCTGTTTGTAAAATGTGGGTTCACATATTGAGCCTTTCCACCTTTCCCAATATAGTAAAATTCCTCTGTAATTATTACGTAATCAGAAAAATATCATCAAAATTATAGAATTATGAACACAGAATAGTGAATATTTAAGATGAGAAATTAGAATGGAGATTTGTAGGGGAAAATGGTACATTTGAGAATAAGTATTTAAAAGTTGATTATATAGAAAGGATAGATAAATATGCACTTATTTCTAGCTCTATTTCAAAAGATTATTGGGATAAACACGAAAGTGGCACATTTTGATAAATACTGTGTGCTTCTTTTTCCTTTGTCTCTGGTAAAAGAGCAAGAGGAATTTGGACTTCACTGACAGCTCGTTTGAATTCTGTTATGTTGGTATCCCACAGTTCCATCTCACACTTGTGGATATGGGTCTCAGGAGAGCTTAAAACCCTTCTCGATTTTGCCAGCGACTTCTTGGAGTGACCTAGAGAGAAAAATCACTTAGCCTTCCCTTCAATTTTCTTTTCTTATCTGCAAAAGGGGAATGGTAATAACTTTTTGTGTCTTCCAAGTCTATTTTGATGACTGATGATACGGCATTCTGTATTCCTTGGAAGGAAAGTGATAGATAAAATTCATGGGTAATAGAAAGAGTAAGATTATAAGCAAAGTTTTGAAACACAAACAAAATTGGACAAGTGTAAATATTTTTCAACATGAATATCCCAGCCTACTATTCAAACTCATTTTGATTTCACTCTGTAAATTGACTTTTATCTCCCTCCCTCACCTACAACAATTACAGGTCTCACAACCACAGTTTGTCTCACGTTATATATACCTTGAAGGGGCTGCTTTTGCTGGTCTATCTACTGTCACAAGCTGACTGAGCCTTAAAACTCTCACCTGCTGTGGAACAGCATGCTCCCAAGGCCAACTGCCACAGTAAAAAAAAACTCGTGACACTGAATAGCACCAAGGGGAGCCTTTCTTCACCTAATTGCCTCCTAGAACCCTTGAGGAGGTCTACGTTTCAATTCTCTTTCAAAAGACAAATAGAAACTTAGGAGTATTTAAATTCATTTGAATCAATTCCATCTTTCTGATGTTAGGGAGCTAACTATACTTTGATATATTTTATAATTTAATTAGATATGCATCTTAATTATTGACTGTTATGATATGGACTCTTGACAACATTTTGTGCTTTGTGAAACTCCACTATTTTTTTATTATCTAAGGATAGTTCTTGCCGTACTGTATAGCAATTGGAGAAAATTCCAAATAATTTTTCCTGTGACAAATAAGGCAGTTTGGGCCTAGAAAGTGGGGCAGAAGAGACATGTGATGACAATGGCTCGTTATTTTATGTTGTATTTTGTTTTGTCTAAATGTTAATTTGGTTGGCAGGACCACGTCACTTGTTAATTGTTGACATCTCTTGGGGAATATAAGAGTAAAGAGACAATAAATAATGCAATGTAAGGACAAGAAATGGAAAGCAAAACTAAAGTCTGACACCAAAGGAAAGTGTATAGAGGAAAAAAGGCCATTAAAATAAAGTGATGTTTGTCATCATGAAAGAAAAATGGTGCTATAGGATTATTTTAAGCATAATAACATTTAATTGGTGCATGTTAATTAGTATATGTTTATAAACAGCCCAAATTTATTTTAAGCCACATCTGCCAATATCAAACATGAAAAACATCATATTTTCTTATGGATCCTTTTAGGCAATACTGATCATATACTTTGTTTGTAATTTCACTTTTTGGGGGTGTAGAAAATAGAAAGAAAAGCAAATATATGTTTGAAAAGTGAATTTGTAAAATAATTTTTAAATGAAAGTAAAGAATTCACATAATTTTTAAATAAAACATTAGTACTACACTGTTTAAACATAAAAGATAAGTCCTATGAGCCCTGTTTCCATCCCACATTCAAGTCTCTCTCCCCAGCAAGGACTTGCAGTCTTTCAGTTGTTTCTTCTGATAGCACACATTCCAATTTTCACTCTAATGCTATAATCCCTTCTCAATATCCTTTGCCTCCCTCAACTCATTTTTGCACCTTTCAATGTTAGAAAGTTGTTGAGTTATCATAACACATCTGTTTGAAGATAGCCTTGAAAAGCCTTGTGTATTAACCAGGGCTCTCCAGAGAAACAGAACCCGTAGAATGTATGTGGATATATGAGGGGATTTATTATAGGAATTGGTTCACGTGCTTACGGAGGCCAATTCCCATGATCTACTGTCTGCAAGCTGGAGACCCAGGAAAGCCAGTGGTGTAATTCAGTCCTAGTCCAAAGGCATGAGAACCAGAATTTCCATTGCCTGAGGGCAGACGGAGATGGATGTTCTAGCTCAAGCAAAAAGTGAGAATTCTGCCTTCCCGTGCTTTTTGTCCTATTCAGGCCCTCAACAGATTGGACAATGTCCACCCACATTAGCCAAGGTGATCTTCTTTACTTAGTCTACTGATGTAAATGCTAGTCTCCTTTGGAAAGACCCTCACAGACACACTCAGAAACAATGTTTTACCAGTTATCTGGACCTCCCTTAGCTCAGTCGAGTTGATACATAAAATTAACCATTCACACTCAGCCTTACAGAACCAAACTCTAGGTCATTTGTCATGTGACAATGATTCCTTATCTGGAAAAGCAGCTTCGTGATAAACTGTAATCTCTCTTTCTAGATCTTGGTATTCCAAGGCCTTGGCCATTTCTTCCCCATGCCTTAATGTCCCAATATGCAATGTGAAGTTATTTGTGCATAACATCACTGTCAATTATATTGGCACTAAAAGAAGTAAAGTCACTTATCCTTGACAAAGAGGAATTACTTCATACTGACAAGTCATGGTAATAATTTGTAATTTTGGTTTTCCTCCTTTCCTAGATCTAGGAAATATACAATGTCATTTTTTTATTAAAGATTCAGCAGAATAATGTAACACAGTCATGCACCACACAATGATGCTTTGGTCAATGATGGACAGCACATACAACGGTGGTCGCGTAAGATTAGCACCATATAGCATAAGTGTGTAGTAGCGTATACCATTATGTTTGTGTAAATACACTCTATGATGTTCCCACAATGACAGAATCACCTAACACCACATTTCTCAGAATGTATCCCCGTCATTAAGCGACTGCATGACTGTATTGGAAACTAACCTCTCTCATTTGTCGTATTTTGATTTTTATAGCATTGGTTTCATAATTAAATGTGTCTTAGAAAGCTCAGCTGTGTAGGAAAAGTATAAGTTTGGTTGAGGCACTCTGAAATCCTGTTGCTTAACTCGTCTCGTGCTTTTGTATCAAATCATACAATCTGAATCTCTGTTGCTCTAACAGATAGTAAAATGAAAAATGCAGGCACAAAACATTGTCTATGTTCCTCTTTCAGATGCTTAATGACCAAAGAGGAAAAAAAATCAAAAGAATAGGAAAAGACAGTAGATGAAGGCCCTTTGGACTCGTTCTATTAGATAGAACAACTTAACAGGGAGAGAGGTGATCCCTTTAAGGTGAAAATGAACTTCTTGTAGCAAGTTTGATAAATTGTTATCATTCTGGTCAATTTGAGACAATGCAATGTCTATGTCTGAATGGCATAATTACTAAATGTGTTACTGGCTGTCAGGAAATCCAGAGATCAATCACCCAAAAACTTGGCTGGATCCATAACCATTTATTTGCACCTGGAGTAAAAATCACAACAACAAGAGCAATGAGGATTAAATAATAATAATAAAAAAAACAGAAGGGAGATTAAAGAATGAATACAGATGCTCAATTTCTGGCTTTGAGCAAGAAAGATGTTCAAATTCATAAATATGACCAAAAATCATTGTGAGGTTTACCTTTATATAACCCTATGGTATAAAATCAGAAAGTAAAAAAATATATGAATGCTATCTTTATAACTTAAAATACAAATTAACTTGAACGAAAAGTTTTTATAATTTCTGATGCAAATTAATTTGGATTTTAATATACATTTTTTTAATTTAAGAAGTTCCTGAATAGATTATGTCAAAGGAAAGAATCAAGAGGGAAGAACATGGAATTTATGTCTAGCCTATCATTTTTTTCTATATTTCTAACAAGTAAGTGGATGGGGGTGAGGTGTAAAAGATTTAGTTATCTCCGGATCTATACACTATATGAAAGAGTGCTTTGAGTCACCATAATACTTGGTTTATAATGGTTAAAATAGAAAACGTACAAAACAACAAAGAAGTATGATTTCACTTCCCAAAGATATTTTCCATATGTGGTAAATGAAAAATAAAAACAAAACAAAACAAAAAAATCATCATCCATTACAAATGGGAACCCTAAATACTGCATTATGACTTTATTTCACATGCATAACTTTCTCTAATGGTTTAGGAAAATTTTAGAGGAAAGATATTATGCTCATAAAGAATCTGTTTCACTTGCTGAACAGACTCAATCTTCTCCTTACATGGGGCAACCAAGTTTAAATGTTTCATCAGCAATTCAATCTAATTCAACAAAAACTAAACTCATCATCGTCCTCCCAGTAGTCCTGATCCATCTTCATGCTTCCTGTTTTGCTTAATGGTATCATCACTCACCCAATCAACAATTTCAAGATCTTGAACTCTTCATTAATTTTCCTTCTCTCTCATCATGTCAGCAAATCCTTGGTTTCATCTTGACAAAGTATTTAACTTTCTTTTTGCATCAAAACAGCAATGTCTAGGCCAATGTTAAAATGTATTTGTACTGTCACAGTGTTTACTTATAGACCAACTGAAAATTTTAAAACATCCCTTTTTCCAATATACCCTTAGCCTTGCTGCCTTAGCAGAATTTTTCTCTTTCATCTCCAAATGTGACTGTATTAGTTAAGGTTAAAATTCAGCTGTGTGTCATATAACCCTATAATAACATTCATTTAATGGGTATAGAAGTTTCTTTTTCTCCTTTAATAGCCTGGTGTGATGACTTTCCTCAGTTATCCAGGGACCCTAGCTCCTATCTTCTTGTCCACTATCCCTCACATCATTCAAGATGACTTTCTACTGTAAACATGGTGCAAACTGAGAACGGAGGAAGGGGTTGAAGGGTAAGGACAAGCATGGTATGCATCACTTTAGATCATATCCCATTAGTTAAATCTTAGCTATATAGCGTACTTAGATTCACAGATGACTGAGTAGTTGTACCAGCTTTGAGAATGCACCACTTAAGTTTCCCTTCAAGAGAGACATGAATTTAGCTGGCAGTCCTTATTTGCTACACATGTGGAAACCACCACAGTGTTCAAACTGAGGCTATGCTCTCCGTAGGCTGTTTCCAGCTAATGACTTAGCATTGAGGGGGTCCTAGAGCCAGGCCGTTCCAGCCCAACACAGGGCTTCTCTAACAGATGGCCTTTGATTTGGGACTCTCTGTCACCCTGGGGAAGTATTTCTTAGAGCTGCACTGCAGTCTGAAGCTCTCCCTACTCAATCTTCCTTCTTTCCCTCTTTCAGTTCATCAATGCCAAAACTAAATCTCCATCTTAGGGCTTTCTCGACCTATTCATCTTCCATCTCCTCTGTATCTCCCACAGGCATTTCCCCTTGCTGATCTATGACCAAGATGGCCCAGAGTTTTTCCTGGTGCATGTTTGCCTGTAATAAGAGTTATCCCAAGATGATACACTGATTTTGCTGAATTCTCACTCTATTTGCATTTGCTCCAATTTCAAACTCTGAAGGCTGAAGCTTTCTACTACAAATATACACATTCTA
The DNA here is from genome assembly GCF_037783145.1 of Equus przewalskii. Taxonomy (NCBI): domain Eukaryota; kingdom Metazoa; phylum Chordata; class Mammalia; order Perissodactyla; family Equidae; genus Equus; species Equus przewalskii. Next base: position 33,794,013 of record NC_091850.1, read on the forward strand.
TTAACTCTGTGTTTATTGATCTAATTATTTCTGTTTCTATTCAATATTTTACAAAACACAGAAGAAATTTTAATGTTACTTACCTTCAGTGTCAATGCATTCCTTAAAATGTCTCCTGTCTTAAGGATTGGGATACATTTGGAATATATTATGTAAATAGTTTTAAGAAACTTTCTGGAATTTAGCAAAAAGTAACGCACTCACATACAGAATGAAAACTGGGTCTGAACCATAACATTTTTGTTATTCTTTTTTTCCTGTTGTTGTGTTTTTTATCGTTTTAAGTTGTTTCATTTCATCACTGTCGAACACCCTCTATTTCCATTCCTACATCTAAAATTAAAAGTTCAGAATTTCGCTATTCAGCTGTTTCATGTCCACATATAACTAATACCATATTAATTTAATCAGTACACTTGAGATTCAGTGTCATATTAACACAGGACAACACAAGTTGTTTTTTTGAAATTTACTGAGAAAAATATATTTCCTAAATATACTGAAAAAAAGGCTTAAACTGTTAAACTGAGTCTATCAAGAAATTTTTTTGATTAAAATATTATATTATCTTTTAAATATTTTCTATTTTAAATGAGGTCATTTTTTAAGTACGCTAGATCTTATTTAATAAAACTTGAAGCAAAGGTATTTATTTAAAGACATCTCTGGCCTGTTATGCCTCCTTGGGAAATAATTTTTTATTATTTTTCCCAATTCCCAGCTTTAGTCAATATTGTCAAAAATATAAAATTCCCTATAAAATAAGTGCTTTACATTATAAAGTGAGGATATTTATTACAGTGCACTGTGGGATATGCTGAAATAGAAAATGATGGTAAAAATGAATGAATATATTTTTCTGTAAATGCTTACAATATACGTAAAATTATTTATGTTAATTTATTTTTCCATTTACCTCTCTTTCCATTCCAAATTACTTACACTGATTTATACAATTCCAAAAATTAGCAAGATATAATAAATTAGATATGCAATAAGGATGTTATGAATAGAATTCAGAATGAAAATTTGAAACAGTGCCAGAATATAGTGCCAGAATTTTGGCAAAACTTGTTAAAATTCATTTTAAAAGTTTGGAAAGAATTGATAAACAACCCCTGAGGGAAAAAGAACAACAGTATTCAAAAGCAAAAATAAATCAAATGAATTAGAAAACAGAAGTTTTACTAAATGTGTCTAAAAATGTATAAAACTGATAAACTATTGACAAATATAATCAAGAAAGAAAAAAATAAAAGAAGAAAGAAGGAGGGAGGGAGGGGGACAGAGAAAGGGGAAAGGAATTCAAGAAAGAAAAAGGAGTTCAAAAGAATATGTTTTCACAATCTCTTACTTAAAACCCTTGGGTCCAGATATATTTCAACATCAGAACTTTTGGGCATTTAGAAATGTAATGAGGTACATATACTGTTATTACATTTCTAGCAAGAATAAAATGATTCATGTTATAAAATACTATCCATAGTCTGTAAAAGCAGGTAACTTTCAATTTATTTTAAGAACCTATTATAACTTTGATACAAATGATGCACATAAAGAAAATTCTTGCCAAATCCCACTGGTAAAACTAGATTTCAGAATAACAATCAATTTCAGTTTCATATAATGTAATTATACCCTACGATCAAGTAAATATATTTTAGGAATTCAAATACAGTTCAATACAGGCATACCTTGGGGATATTGTGGGTTCAGTTCAAGACCACCACAATAAAGCGAATATTGCAATAAGGTGAGTCCCACGAATTTTTGTTTTCCTGGTGCATATAAAAGCTATGTTTACACTATACTGTAGTCTATTAAGTATGCAATAGCATTATGCCTAAAAAAGTATATATCTTAATTAAAACATACTTTATTGCTAAAAATGCTAACCATCATCTGACCTTCAGTGAGTCATAATCCTTTTGCTGGTGGAGGGTCTTGCCTTGATGATGATGGCTGCTGACTGATCAGGGTGGTGGTTGCTGAAGGTTGGGGTGGCTGTGGCATTTTCTTAAAATAAGACAACAATGAAGTTTGTGCATCGATTGACTTTCTTTCATGAACAATTTTTCATACATTGCTATGTCATTTGATGGCATTTTACCCACAGTGGAATTTCTTTCAAAACTGGAGTCAATTCTCTCAAACTCTACTCTGCTTTATCAACTAAGTTGATGCAATATTCTAAATCTTTTGTTATCATTCAACAGTCTTCACAGCATCTTCACCAGGATGAGGTTCCATCTCAAGAAACCACTTTCTTTGCTCAGCCATTAGAAGCAACTCCTCATCCAACAAAGTTTTACTGTGAGACTGTAGCAACTCAGTCACATTGTCAGCATCCACTTCTGATTCTAGTTCTCTTGCTTTTTCCACCACATTTGCAGTAACTTCTTCCACTGAAGTCTTGAACCTCTCAAAGTCATCCAAGAGAATTAATTTCTTCCAAACTTCGGTTGGTATTGATATTTTGATCTCTTCCCTTGAAGCGTGAACGTACTCAATGGCATCTGGATGATGAATAACTTCCAGAAGATTTTCAATTTACTTTGCCCAGATCCATCAGAGGAATCATATGACAGCTATAGCTTTACAAAGTGTTTTTCTTAAATAATAAGACTTGAAAATTAAAATGACTCCTTGATCCGTGGGCTGCAGAATGGATGTTGTGTTAGCAGGCAGGAAAGCAACATTAAATTCAGTGTACATCTCCATCAAAGTGCTTGGGAGACCAGGCACATTGTCAATGAGCAGTAATATTTTGAAAGAAATCTGTATTGCTAAGCAGTAGGTCTCAACTGTGGGCTTAAAATATTTAGTAAACCATGTTGTAAACAGATGTGCTGTCATTCAGGGTTTGCTGTTTCATTTATGGAGCACAGGCAGAGTAGATTGAGCATAATTCTTAAGGGCCACAGGATTTTCAGGATGGTGAATGAACATTGCCTTCGATTTATCGTCACCAGCTGCCTTAGCCCCTAACTAGAGAGTCAGCCTGTCCTTTGAAGCTTTGAAGGGAGGCATTGAGTTCTCCTCTCTTGCTATAAAAGTCCTAGATGGCATCTTCTTCCAATAGAAGGCTATTTTCTCTACACTGAAAATCTGTTGTTGGTGTGGCCACCTTCATCAATGATCTTACCTAGACCTTCTGGAGAACTTGCTGCAGTCTCTCCATCAGCGCTTGCTGCTTCACCTTGCACTTTCATGCTATGGAGATGGCGTCTTTCCTTAAACCTCATGAACAACCTCTGCTAGCTTCAAACTTTTCTTCTGCAGCTTCCTCCCCTCTCTCAGCCTTCACAGAATTGAAGAGAGTTAAGACCTTGCTCTGGATTAGGCTTTGGCTTAAGGGGATGTTCTGGCTGGTTTGATCTTCTACCAAGACCACTATAACTTTCTCCATATCAGCAATAAGGCTCTTTCGTTTTCTTATCACTTGTGTGTTCACTGGAGTAGCACTTTTAATTTCCTTCAAGAACTTTTTCTCTCCATTCACAACTTGACTAACTGGCACAAGTGGCCTAGATTTTGGCCTATCTCAGCTTTGACATGCCTCCCTCACTAAGCTTCACCATTTCTAGCTTTTGATTTAAAGTGAGAGACGTGCTCTCTTCCTTTAACTTGAACACGTTGAGGCCATTTTAGGATTATTAATTGGCCTAATTTCAATACTGTTGTGTCTCAGGGAATAGGGAGGCCAGAGGAGAAGGAAAGACATTGGGGAATAGCTGGTTGGTGGAGCAGTCAGACACACAACATTTACTGATTAAGTTTGCCATCTTATATGGCCGTGGTTTGTGGCACCTGAAAATAATTACAATAGTAACATCAAAGATTGCTAATCACAGATCACCTAACAAATATAATAATAATAAAAAAAGTTTGAAGTATTGCGAGAATTACCAAAATGTGACACAGAGACATGAAGTGAGCAAACGCTGTTGGAAAAATGGCACTAATAGAATTGCTTGGTGCAGGGTTGCCACAAACCTTCAATTTGTAAGAAATTCAATATCACAAAATGCAATAGTGAAATGCCATAAAATGAGGTATGGCTGTATTAGAACATACAACAGATTCAGTAAGAAAATGAAATTTGCCAGTTAGTTTACAGAAAAATACGTTTTGGTAAAGTCTCTATAAGTTTACAAATAAAAATTTTGTTAATGATGATATCTTTGGCATGGTAAAGAGTGTTAAAATTCTAGCTAGTTTTCAGCCTCTACAATAGAGAAATAGGTGAGGCTCTATCATTAGAATCATGAACAAAGAAGTTTGACCAATGATTGTTCTGCTTGCATTAAACTTTGATCATTTAATCATGGTAGTAATGAGAATAGAAACAGAAATTCTAAGTAAAGAAGAAAGGGGTCAAAATATTATTTTTTAAGGTTTCTGATAGTATCTTTATCAATAAAATTTAAGATGATCAATTAAAGGAGAGAAACACAATCATTCTTACATGTAAGAGAGTTCAGTGAATTTCTTATTGCCATAATCAGCAAGAGCTTTTTTAACACCACCATGACTGGGTAAAGAATATATCAGATAAACATAATCCCTTCATGAGCCCAACAAAAACATAAACCCCCCAGAAATTAACATAACAAAAAGCATGAAGGATATTTAATTCTTTTTCATTAAATTAATTGATATTTTAAAGCTTGATTTCAAAACTTCATAAAGATATATTTAAAATTATTCCCATCATAGCCTTACTTGAAATCATGAAAAATCCAATTCAATTTAAATACACAATAATTTGGGAGGAACTATAGCAAACTTAGTAGTTTTGTAAAATATATAATAATGAGTGGGAACAAGAAAAAAGTTAATTGCAAAGTAAAAAAAAACTCAGGATACACAACAAAATATATATATAATGATGGCAATTTTCTGAAAATAAATATATATATATATGTTTCTTTTATATGGTCTACATATAAGTTTGTGTATATGTTACATATGAACATGTTTGTGTGAGGTTTTGTGGGTTTGTGAGTATATACACTTATATTAAATATATGCCCCCCAAAATTAAAGGCAAATAAAACATACTAATATATCAACATCCCTGTCTTTGTGTGTTGGGATTATGTAGACTTTGCAACTTTTTTCTACCTTTTTGATAGAACACAAGTTTGTCTACAATAATCATAATTGCTTATGTAATTAAAAATACATAAAAGTTAGTGCACATACAAGTTAAGGGTACATAAAAGATGCATGCTAAAATGTTTCATTTTTATTACATATTATTCTTCCTCATGGCTTGAACATTTATAGAAACTAATATGAATAAGCAATAATAACCAGTGTTTAGTAGCCACATCTATAGGATTTCGTTCAGGAGAAACACATCTTTTAGTGATGTTGAAATTAGAAAAGTATTCTCCCTAAGGAATCTCATAGAAAGATTCCCACGTAATTTCATTAATTGTATCCTGGCAAATCTTTACATAAAAAAGTCAAAAATTCCATATGATTTTTAAAAATAATGTTCAAAATAGTGCACTGTCATCTTCTGATATTAATTCAGCAAAGACAATTACAAACTTGGCTAATCTAGCAAGGTCCAAATACACAGTTAACTGATGGTTAGGGTTAATCCAGGGATAGATTTATAAAAAGCATAATTGGCATAAAATGCTATCTTATTGTAAACATGCCGATAATGCAGAGGTAGATAAATTAGAATTTGGAATTTCTCCTTTACACTGATCTGTGCATTCCTTGAACACAACGCTTATTCCCAGTGATAAGCTGTCTTCACAGTGTGCTGAGTATCATTCTTGAAACTTTCTATGCATTTTCCTGGTGTAGACATTAAATATAGGTATCTTCTTTTTTTTAGTGAGGAAGATTGTCCCTGAGCTAACATCTGTACCAGTATTCCTCTATTTTGTATGTGGGATGCCACCACAGCATGGCTTGATGAGCAGTGTGCAGGTCTGCACCTGGGATCCAAACCAGTGAACCCTGGGCTCTCAAAGAGGAGTGTGTGAACTTAACCACTACATAACCAGGCTAGGTCCTATTTAACATTTTTTGTTCATTTGTTATATTAATATGTTTAAATAATATGGGACGTTCTATTTGTTTTATTTCAACTTGCTCTTGTACCTTACAGATATTATCGTGTCAATATATGTGGAACCATTGCTGTCATTTTGCCCACATTTCATTTAACTGTCGTTATATTCATAGATAAGAAGGTTGATTTCACTTTTGGTCATTTTAAAACAAAACTCTAATAAACAAACTGTATAAGCATCTTTTTTACAGGTTTTCAGAAGTGAAATTATTATACTGAGGGACAAGCGCATTTTAAATTTTAGAAAATATCATAAAATTCCCCATCAAAAGTTGGTGCCTATTTATGTAGATGATAGTATCTGTGGATAACCATTCATTAATATTTTCTGCTTTATCTCAATACCCTTGGGGGAAATTAGTTTATTTTTATATACTATGCATTTCTTTTGACCTTCTCATTTGTCCATTTTAATTGGGTTTTTAAATTTTTTGTATTAATTTTCTAAAGCAGCTTATTTATTATAATTATTAAGATTATGCCCATTATAGATTGTCTTACCTGTTTTTAATACGTTATGATATATATATTAATATCTTATGGATTTTCTATTTTCCTTTGGAAAGATTTCCTCAATCTGACTCAAAAAGTTTGATGCTAATTGATGTTTACCTTTATACGGTTGTTTATTTTTATCATATTATCCACATGTAATTATTTTTTCTGATTCTTGTTAACATATTAATTTCATAATTGTTTTCATTTTGTTTTCTGAACGGTCTGCTGTTATTTTAAAAATATTTTGTAGACTGCTACATCTTTCCCCATCTATTTGAATTCTCAATATGCATTAAATGTTTCTAGATTCTATTCTGTTATACCAACTAATGTGTATTTACATCAATTTATCTTACTACTTTATTTTCTACTCATTTTTAAACTTTCATCATTTTATTTTGTCATATTTTTGATCAAAAATATTTCTTCATCATTTTTACTCCAAATGAAATTATCAACTTGAACTTCAAAAATTCTTTAATAATTTCAATTATATTGAGTAATATTCTTATAAAACTTGATATTTGTACAATTTGTTCAATTTGGGTACAGTGCATGTATCTTTCTATATTTTTATGTATGTCAGGAATTTTATAGTAATCTTTTGACACTTAATGCACCTATTCTATTAGATTGTTCATGACTATTTTATAATTGTGGGTAACATGAAACATGTTTTTTAAAAATGCTTAAAATTGTCACTGGAATAGATTTTGCTGGAATATAGGCAAACTAAGAATTTTTGAAGTTTGATCTTGAACATGGCTATCTTGCTGAACTTTACTTAATTCTACTATGGTGTTATTACTTTTTTCTTTTTCTCTTTTTTTTCTAGTTGATGAGTGGAATTTATTCACCACACTAAAAGTTTGGTAACCTAGATATTGCAAGTATAACTCTGCAAATAATCTTATTAAATGTCTCCCTTCATTATAATATTATCTTTTGTTGTTTTTCTTATTCTTCCAACTAGGACTTTTGATTTTTAACTATTAAGTCTTACATTTTCTGTTGGAAATATAGTTACTTTTCATAAAAACAAGTATGTTTACTTGTAGCTCTATTTATTGACTTTCTTTTCTTTTATCAAGAATTGCTGTTGTAGTTTTCAAGTGCTTTTGCATTATCTATCAAAGTGGGCTTGTGGTTTTATTTTTTAATTTGTTAATATGTGGAAATGTACTGATATACATACTAGCGTTACTTATCTTCAAAGTCCTAGGATTAAACCTACTTAGTTCTGTTGAATTAATTCTTTAAAACACTGCTGGAATTTATTTTCTAGTGTTTTATCTAGAATCTTTTAAACTGTTTTTATAAGAGATATTGGCTTGCAAGGGGCTGTATATATGTGTGTTTGTGTGTGTTGTGTGTGGTGTGTGTTGGTATCTTTCTCTTGGGGATATTTATTATATCCTCATTATGAACAAATGTTATCCTCATAAAATGAGCTGGCAAACATTTTATATTTTCCATGTTCTGAAATAGTTTATATGACATGGAGTTATTTTTTCTCTGATGATTTTTAATACTTATTTCATATATAAATTTTTAAATGGTGATGATTTTTAATAATGTTTATCATAATTGCTGTGATACCATTAGAAAAGAAGAGACTTTTGGTCCTGAAAATATTGATTTTCTGTTCTACCATTAGTGTGTCTACCCCATGCATCAAGCCATCTTGACTCTTAAACACAGAAAGAAGATAAAGCCCAAATATAATCTTTTAGGAACCAGCCACGTGGCTGAGTGGTTAAGTTCACGTGCTCTGCTTCAGCCTCCCAGGGCTTCACTGGTTCAGATCCTGGGCATAGACATGACACTGCTCCTCAGGCCATGCTGAGGCAGTATCCCACACAGCACAACCAGAGGCACTCACAGCTAGAATATACAACTATGCACTGGGGGGCTTTGGGGAGAAGAAGAAAAGAAAAAAGGAAGATGGGCAACAGATATTAGCTCAGGTGCCAACCTTTAAAAATAAATATACATATGTAATTTAAAATATATATATACATGTACGTATATATTTTTTTAAAAACATCTAGCCTAAGGTATTAGTAAGTGATTGAGGACTAAATTGCATTTAGAAGTAAACAAAAGTTGCACTTTTCATCACTTAGATATGACTAGTTGTCCCCACCTGCCCTATTATTCTCCAGGTATTATTGCCTGTCAGGCTTTCATTGATCTGGAAACATCTATATCTATTTATCCATATATTTATTACGCATTAAATAAGCAAAGAAAACATTTGAGACATGACTGTTTTTCAAGAATGCATTCTTTTTTAAGGAAAAATATGGGATTCTTGAGCAATTACGGACTAAATCTAAAGGACATTTTGATCAAGGATGCAAACTGTATCAAAACTAAGTGTAATATTTACTTCGTCATTTCCTTTCCATAAAACATACTGATTACAAATGTAAAGAAAGGAAAATGCTGCAACATTATGAGCAATTAAAGCCTTTATAAATTTCACAGTATCTATCCATCTCTCATAACAATAGAGAAATTCTCATAAAACTTCACATTCTGATTGTTGTCAATACAGTAATTAAGGAGACAATGGTTTTTATTTTCCTGACTTTCACAGTCAGTGACCAAAGTGGTAGCATTAATTAACTGGTTGTAGCAACCTTCATATCTTATAAAAGGTAACAGCATTGCCATTTTTTTCTCCATTGGTTTTATTAAATATGATATGAAGATAAGTTTAAGCAAGCATATATTTTACTCAATGCGTGCCTACAGACGCTGTGGGAGAGAAAATTGTTTGCTTAGTCTTCAAAAGTTGATATTATATTTGAATATTGTCAAAAATGTTTATTGCCAATAATATATATGATAAGTAATGTTGTGGCATAACTTGATGAGGTTTGAATAACATCAAATTATTGTAATTTTGTATATTATAAACCAAAACAATGCCTCTCACTTTATTTCAGGACATTGATCTACCCTCTGGTGTGTTGGTTGCTAGTGGAATATAAGCTTGGGCAATTTTTGAGTTGAAGGAAGCACTTTAAAAAAAATACTTGGAAAGTAAGAAACTTCTTTGAAATTAGAAAAAAGTATAAATTCAGTAGCATATGACTATTTTGGCATCTGTGTAGAAAGCATTGGTTATTGTGGATTTGAAACTTCTAGAGAAAGACACAAAATATATTTTGCATTATAATATGCTATGAGCATTTATAGCCCAAAACCCATAATGGAGCTGTGGAAACAACATGTTAGCACTAATATTTTATTTCAGAGAATATAAAAAAGAAGAAAGAAAACCCCTATTTTCATGTTCTTAATATACAGAATTATGCATTCACCTCAGCTAAATACGTTATCAAATAATTAAGATATGAGAAACAGCAAGTACAACTGTTTCATCCCACTGGCAATTGTATTTTGAGTAGTCTAAACATTATTTTAACTAACCTATGTCTTAATGTCGTGGTAAATATTACCAAATATTACTGCACAATGTCCTATTTTATAACTGTCAGTTTAGGGTTGTTTATAAAATGATGGAAACAAAATTCAGTGAACTGGATAGTTAATTTAAGATACTAAAATTTCCAAATATAAGTATAGAACAATGCTGAAGGACTTGAATTTTACTTAAATTGAGTAACGTTGCTGTTAGAAGGAAATCAGTAATAACTGGTTATTACCCTCGAAGACTGGGTGAACAGAGGGTTTACTACACAGAGCATTTGCTACTGAGCTGCAATGTGTTACCACTGACCCTTCTGCTTCTTAGCGAAATTTAAAGTATAGATTTCTATTTCTAAACTCTGATATGATTTGGGATTTAGTTACCTTGGAGACTAGCTCTCTACCCTTGCCGGAAAAATGATCACTTGATGGTTCCCATTGTTTCCTGCTCAGAGCAACTGAGAAAATAACAGTTTCTTTTGAAATATACTCAGAGTTCAAAATCTCTACTATAAAATGCATCAGGAATATACTCTCCACATCATCAACAGCTCTGTACCTCTCTTAATATAATAGCCTACATTTATTGAATGTGTGTCATGTGACTGGCCCTGTCCTAGGACTTTACATAGGTAATGTCACTTAATCCTCACGGGAAAAATAAACCCGTAAGGCAGGACTATAGGCCTCTTTTTTAAATATGAGAAAATTGAGCGTATTGAACATATATTTTCAGGACTGACACTCCAGTCTATTCTAAAGTATGTGTTCTCATTGAACGTGCTTCCCTGATTCTTGTGTCTGTGTGTTTCAGATAGAGTTTACCTCGGTTGTCATAAAATATACTGTGATTAAATGCATGTACAGCAGGGACAGTATTTCTGAACTCACTGGGGAATTTACAAATGACTCTATTCAGTGTCTTCTAGGTCAGAAGTGAAGTTTTGCATGCCGTTACCCTTGAAACACATACCTACATGATCTCCGAATATGTTACTCACAGTTCAGTCTTAGACCATCCAGGACTGTTAAATAAGTACTAAACAGTTCTGAAGTGAGATATGAATGATTGGAATTTCAGGGATACTGGACATTCAACAAGTCAATGATTGACATTCTATCCACTGAATGTTCATAGTGCTTGGGGAAACAAAAGTTTCCACATACCATTAATGTGTTCAGTATATTAAAAATACGTTTTATTTTACATTTAACGCCCACATTTCTTTGGAATCCACCAGCATGAGACATTGAAGCAGACGGTGTTCCATTAAATGAATATGAAATGAAGTATTGCATATTGTGAATATCCATAATTAGGACATTCATCAGGAGATGATCAGTAATAAATTTCCTTTCTTTTCTTTCTCTTTCCTTCTTTCCTTCTTCCTTCTTTCCTTCTCTCTCTCCCTCCCTTCTATCTGCCTTCCTTCCTGGCTTCTTTCCTTCATGCCTCCCCCACCCTCTACCCTTTCCCTTCTCTCTTCCCTCACCTCCCCTCTCTCTCTCTATCTCTCTCCCATCCCTCCCACCCTCCCTCCACTGCTCCCTTTTTTCCTGTCCTTTCCCCAGTTCTCCCTATCTCTTTGTCTCTCTCTGTCTTCTGTCATCTGTCTATCTATCATCACTACCTATCTACCCAACTACAACCTGGAATTGTGGCTTGAAATATAATCTTTAAAAATGAGATAAACCAGCACAAGAAAAAAATATTCCCTAAGTTCTTGTGTAACTGTACTATTTTACCCCTAACATAGACTTTCAGCTCTTATGGAAAAGAGGTAAACTCAAATTGAAATCATTTATTGAGGAATGACCAAAGCATAGCTCTGACTTGAAAAGAAATATGTGCCCAGATTCTGAGAAAATATTTAAATGATGTTTTAAATAATCTCAGAATAAATAATACACCTGCATTCTCTCACATATTACTAAATCTTTCCACTGTGAAATATGTCTACTTGTCAATGTTTCATGATAAAAGTTTTTATTTCAATAAATATATAATAAACTATTTTGATATGAGCTCTTTAATACTTTAATATGAAGATTACTTTGACTTGTGGCTTGATTATGGGTTGGTTACTTTTTTTCCAGCTTTACTGCAATATAATTGACAGATAATACGTAAGTTTAAGGTCTAAAATGTGATGATTGGGTACATGTATATATTGAGAAACGCTTACCACGGTAGGTTAGTTAGTACATCTTTACCTCACATAATTAGCAATTTGTAGTTGTTACGTTGAAAATTTTAAAGCTCTACTCTCATAGCGACTTTTAAGTACACAATATAGTATTGTTAAGATAGTCACCATGCTGTACATTACATCCTCAGAATTTATTCATCTTATACCTGGAAGTTTGTACACTTTGGCCATCATTTCCCTATTTGCCTCACCCACCAGCCCTTGGCAACCACCATTTTACTCTCTGTTTTGATGAGTTCAGCTTTTTTTTTTTTTTAAGATTTTATTTTTTCCTTTTTCTCCCCAAAGCCCCCCGGTACATAGTTGTATATTCTTCGTTGTGGGTCCTTCTAGTTGTGGCATGTGAGACGCTGCCTCAGTGTGGTCTGATGAGTAGTGCCATGTCCACGCCCAGGATTCGAACCAACGAAACACTGGGCCGCCTGCAGCGGAGCGCGCAAACTTAACCACTCGGCCACGGGGCCAGCCCCTCGATGAGTTCACCTTTTGTAGATTCCACACATAGTGATATCAAACAATATTTGTCTTCCTCTGTCTGACATTTCACTTAGCGTAATGCCCTCAAGGTCCATCCATATTGTTGCAAATGGCAACATTTACTTTTCTTTATGGCTGAGTGATATATGTGTGTTATATATACAGATGTATGTATATCTTTATCTAGTCATCCATCGATGGTCTCCCAGGTTGTTTTCACGTTTTGGCTATTGTGAATAATGATCCAATGAACACGGGAGAGCTAAGATCTCTTCCAGTGCGTGATTTCAACTGGATCATATGGTAGATCAATTATAAATTTTTTGAGAAACCTCCATACTGTTTCTGAAAGTGGCTGTACCAATTTACATTCCCAAAAAGAGTGCACCAGGGTTCTCTTTTTTCTACATCCTCTCCACATTTGCTATTTCTTGTATTTTTGGTAATACCATTCTAACAGGAATGGTGATATCGCATCATGGTTTTGCTCTGCATTTCCCTGAAGATTAGAGAAGAAGTTGAGCCTCTTTTTGTGTACCTTTTGGCCATTTTATGTCTTCTTTGAAAAAGTGTTTATTCACATACTCTGCTCATGTTTTTAATCAGATTGTTTGTTTTTTTGCTATTGAGCAGTATGAATTTCTTATATATTTTGGAGATTAACCTCATCAGATATATTATTTGGAAATATTTTCTTCCATTCCGTTGGTTGCCTTTTCATCTTGTTGATTATTTCTTTCGCTAGTCATAAGCTTTTTAGTTTGATATAGTCGCACTTAATGATTTTTGCTTTTGTTGCTTGTGCTTTTAGTGTCAATATCCAAAAAAATCTTTGCCAAGACCAACGTTGAAGAGGTTTTCACCTGTGTTTTCTTCTAGGAGTTTTACAGTTTCAGGTCTTACTTTTAAGTCTTTATTCCCTTTCAAGTTAATTTTCATGAGTGGTGTAAGATAGGGGTCCAATTTCATTCTTTTGCATGTGGCTGTCCAGTTTTCCAACACCGTTTACTGAAGAGACTATCTTTTACCAACGAGTAATTCTAAACTCCCTTGTCAAATACTAGTTCACCATATATGTGTGGGTTTATTTCTGAGTTCTCAATGCTATCTATTCGTCCATGTGTCTGTTTTTATGCCAGTACCATACTATTTTGATTACTATAATTTTGTAATAGAGTTTGAAATCAGAGAGTGTGATGCCTTCAGCTTTGTTCTTTCTCAAGATTGCTTTGACCCTATTCAGGGTCTTTATGGTTCTATATAAGTTTTCAGATTGTTTTTTCTATTTCTACAAAAAATGCCGTTGGAATTTTGATACAGATTGCATTGAATCTGTAGATGGCTTTGGGTAGTATGGGCATTTTAACAATATTAACTCTTCTGATACATAAACATGGGATATGTTTCCATTTATTTGTATCTTCTTCAGTTTATTTCATCAATGTCTTATGGTTTATGATGTATAGATCTTCCACTTCCTTGTTAAATTTATTTCTAAGTATTTTATTGTTTTTAATGCTATTGTAAATGAGATTGTTTTCTTTATTTCTTTTTCAGATAGTTCATTGTTTGTGTATATAAATGCAACTGATTTTTGTATGTTGGTAGTGTATCCTGCCACTTTCCTGAATTTGCTTTTAAGTTCTAATAGTCTTTTTTGGTGGAGTCTTTAGAATTTTCTATATATAAGATCATTTCTTCAGCAAAAAGAGAATTAAATACACACACACACACAAATTCTATTAGTTGTGTTTTTCTGGAAAACCCTGACTAATACAGGTGTCTTTCTTTCCATTCTAAGAGGTTTTATCTGTGCTGTAAAATTCTTATGGCTTGCATGGAGTGTATTTCTATGTTATTAGTCTTCTCGAAAGAAAAGAATGTGGTTTTCTTTTAAAGCCTAAGACAAAGATTAGGATGCTGTGCCTGATTTTTATGGGGGCACATCCGGGATGGTGAAGAAGAAAAAGAAAGAGAAATGAGACAATGAAAGATATATAACAATAATCCATAAAGAGTAACAGCAAATTACTTAGTAGATGTTTGCTGGGCTAGGCACATGGGACTAACTCATCTTAGAATTACTTATGGAAGAAACAATTAAGGGAGAAATTATATGCTCAACTTTCTCCTTTCTTTTATTTTTGATTCATCAAGAGTAAGTGCAAAAGGATGCAACAACCTCAGACTTCCTGGTTGCAATGTATGTTTGATCAGGAAGCCATATTTGCAGCCCAATAGTGTAGAATTTTGCTCAAGTCTGGGAGTGGATTTGAGACACCAAAGAAAAGAATAAAAAAGAAGGCATTCAGAGGAACTGAAGAAGTCACACAGACACACACAATTCAATCTACTCATTGTTCCAATTACATACTTTATGACTTTCCATTATATCCTGCTTCTATAGTATCCATTCCTCCCCCCACGTTAATAAATTCACTCCTACTTCCTCTCTGAGAAGGGAAGCACAAGTCTAACCAGTCACAGGGTTTCCTCCAAGCTGCTGCCAATTGTCATTGTTTAGAAGACGTCTAGTAAAAGAGGCTCATCATTAGCTATCACTTTGGTTAATTTGGTTTGTTTGTTTGGTAGAGTGACTCAAATCAGCATTCTCAGCAGTCTCATTTGTTAGATACCATGTGCTTATTAGGTTGTGGTTGTTTTAGTTGCACTTTGATAGGCATTACCATACATGGCACTGTGGCTTAATAATTGAATTACAGTCATATTTTTTGGATTGATTTCTCTATCAAATATCATATCTGCTCTTTGTCATATAAGAATAGTGACACATGGAGATCAAAGTCTCTAACTGGTAGATACAACTTCCAATTTAGTAGAAGAGCCTATTATTTCCTCTTATCAGAAATGTTTCCCATTTCTCATTTGAGGAAATCAGAAATTCTAACCCAGAAGAATATATAATATAGGGGGAATGGAATCAGATTTCAAAAATGGATTCTGGGTATCATTTTGAGAGATATTTCTCAAATCTCATTCTCAAATCTCAATTTGAGAGAGATTTATACTCTTCCTCCACTCTCTTGGCTCCTGGAGTTGTATATCATAGTGATTGTGAACAATTTTATATGTTGGTTTTTGGTTAAAGTTGTAGACCAGATCCAACAGGACAGTGCCATAAACTGACAGTATTTTCCCAGAGCTGCTATGTTGGCTGAGGTTTCACTGCTCTATTCCAACGTTCTATCAGGCTGACAGTTGCCACGAGACAGGCCTCATAGTAAGAGCTGTGGTGACGAGTCCATTGTACACCTTGGGCTCAGGCAATGTTGGTATGATACCACATTGCTACAATAGACGTTTGAAGGCAACAGCCTCTGGTGCTGGTATAGACTGTGAACAGGGAGGATAAACCCTTATCTGGAGTAAATGTCTATTCCAGTAAGGGCAAATTACTGCTTCCTCCAAGTAGGAAATAGTCTAATATAATTGACCTCCTCCAGGTGGTCCCAACAATGGTGCAATGTGGAGGCCAAATATCTGCCTCTACTATCATTTTAGACATTCAGCAATGGCAGTAACTAAACCAGTCTCACTGAGAGAAATTCCATGTTACTGGACCTACGAATTTCTTCCATCCCTGCCATCATGATCTCTCTGCCCATGGGATTTGGGAAGGCTCAATAGAGAGGTTTTCTGACATTCAATATATGAGTGGTCCTGACATGTTATCCTGCAGAATAAGATGCTTTCTGGCATACATTATTGTGGCATGAAAAATTGTCATAGTTCAGGTCACTCCCATAGATCCCTCACATATTTCTTCCCTGAAACTTGTTGTCAATGTTACTCTCTGGTTTAGTCTAGGCCCTGAGGAAATGGCCCTGAGATTATCCACAATCCAGAAATTCATGTATATAAAAACCCCAGGCTACCACTAATCCATATGATGTGGTTGGAAAGGTGCACTTCTCATAGCTCTCCTCGCCGTGAAGATTTTCCTTCGCTATTATATTTCTGGGTCATCCTTAAATGGGGCTGTTTTGGGTCTCTACTCATCCAACTAGTGCCAATATATTGTGAAAACTCATCTGTGAATCAGACCCAAGTTCCTTCTTTTTCTATTAATTGGCTGTAAGAAAGTTTTTATAAAGCTACAGGTGTGGATTAAAATGGAAAACAACATGGCAGAGATAGTTGGGAATCTATTTGTGTAATTTACTTGTGCTTGCTGGATCTGCTGAAGTCTGGGTTAAATGAAGTGTTGCTGAAGCCCACACATGCCTTAATAACATGGTTGATGAGATAAAACTCAGCTCATGATGAGCAGCTTTAAGTCTTAGCGTTAATTTATGCTCCTGGTTAAGAAGTCATCCACTTCAAGGAGCTGGTAGCATCCCAGGGGCTATAAACCAATAGAAAGTAGTTCTACGACACAGAATATGTAGTCTTTCCCCCAAATCTTAGAAATTACTGCTACTCCCATATTAGGGCTTGAAGCCAGTGAACACGTTGGAGTAGTTAACATTGTTTCAAGTGTGGTTAATATTGTTTCAAAATCTAGAGTTGTCAACCAAGATCTCGGTCTCTTTCTTAGTGATTGGAGGTGCAAGGTGCAGGGAAGTGCTTTTTACCTTAAAGGACTTGTCCCAGCATGTCCTTGATGGTTGGATGAAAAGTTTATCCATGTAAAAGAATACTGAAAACATGTTGGATTTATATATGTGTCTTACATGGCATCTAGGTAACTTGACACTCCCAGCTTAACAGATCAATTTAACTTGATGTCATCAACGTAGCAAATTACTGATATCTGCTGTGAATTGTCAAGATCACAAATGTCCATATATACATTCTTACTCAGAGAGCAAGAGAGTTGGCATAGGACTTATATAACACCATGATGGTGAACTACTGCCCAACGAACGGTTATATTTGTCATATAAAAACAAACATATGTATTTATTCTCTCTTGATGGAGATAGGAAATTTAGTCACTTATTGTTTACCAAACCAACAGATGCATCCTTAAATCCCCAATGAAAATGGCTATGCTAAACTCTTCTAGTCAAGATATCATGTGTAGAAATAGCATTTTCAATCCAAAACCACGCTACCACCTGGTTAAGTATACAAGAGGCCACATTCATTTACTGTGATCCATCATGGTTGTGCTAAAGCAGATTAAATGCAGTTATCTAGAGATCACAACTACCACATCTTTTACATCTTTCACAATGAAACTAATCACTTCAATAATTCCAGGAATGTAGTATTGCTTGTAATTTCAAGTTTGTTCGAATGGGAGACTGATTTAGTTTAGCTTCATTTGGCCCTCCTATACAAGTCTAGAAACGTAGCCAAGGGACTTTCTATCACAAAATATGTCTATTCCACTTACATATTCCAGAACTGAAGTAATATTCACAGGGTTCATTATGAACCTATGTAGCATACTGTGAGGTGTGCTTGGGCCAAAGCTCAGTTTATCACCTGACCTCTATATCTTCCATGCTAACCACCTGACAGAGTATCATTTCTGTTTCATAGATATTATAGACACCTCAGACCACTTCTTCAAATGTTCTTAAAGAGTTTGGATATTACCCCTTTCACCTGTGTAGAGTTGCCTACACAAATGGCTGCAGGAGCTTTAGAGGAAGAATCAATAGAATATTTTAATAGATATGTCTGTGAGGAGGTTTCAAGATCCTTCCTCGAGGAAACCCTGGTTCCCCGTAAATTAGTAAAAGCTAGGTGAATTGGTTCAGATTGACATACTAGGCTATGGTTTTCTATTGCGCGGCTGTTGTCAACTTTCATTTGCCAGCTCTCATTCTCTTTTACTATTATTTAAAATAAATTGCACACAAGGTGTTTTTCTCTCTCTCTCAACTTCAAGCATTCCATGATTTATTAGCAGCCACCACGGATCCCTATGGATCACGGCACTCTGATTGCAGAATTGCGTTTACATTGTTTCTGACTATTAAGTGCTACCACTTATCTCTGTTGTCCTGGGCTCCCACCATATCCATTGATACTAGAGAGCAAAAATTAAGGACAGTATACCTCATTGTTAACCCTGACTTAGAGAAGTCAGGCACTACCAAGCCCTCTCAAACCAGATACTATCTATTTCACCAGAGCATTTTTTAAATTGCCTAAATTGGGTGTGTGAGCTTGGGCTTTTCATAATTAGTCCATTGTAACATTACTACATCCCTGAGCTTTCTCATATATTTTCTAATATAACGCTATGGACACTCTTGTATCTCCACTTGGCTTATTGTAGGTCAGTGTGAGACTCAAGAATCCAGTTGCTGATTCAAGATACTAATAAGACAGGCTTATGCGTGCGTGCACACACACACACACACACACACACACGCATACACACTCATCTACCTATTTTACTATTGACATCTATCTATCTATCTATCATATTTTACCAATATCTACAATTTTTTTGACATTACACTAAATGAAAAAAGTATAAGAAAATTTCCCAACTTATGGATCTTCAATTTTCCCTTAGGAAGATTGTGTGGCTACATTTGTGAAAGTTTGCAAATGTAGTTATTAAGTTGTCTTAATGATTCATGCATTTTTATCATAGTAATGATCTCTTAATTCCTGATAATATTTTTTGACGTAATTTCCTGATATTATTCTAGCTAAATCAGTTTGCTTTTGATCATTATTCTCCCATTAGATATTTTCTGTTGCTTTAACTTCAAGCTTTCTATGTTTTGTTAAATTGGGTCTCATAGAAATAAATAACAAATGGTTTGCTAAGTGTCTTTTTAGCTAAATTAAATCTTATGTTTAACGTATTTTTATGATGTTAATTTTAACGTCTATATTTCATTCCTAAGAATTGTATTGGATCTTTTGCAAACAGGTACAAACTTTACTTGATTTTACCTTTAACTTTTAAAATTATTTCGTTTAATTTCTCTGTACTTTGGAGCTGATTCTTCAAAAATCATCGGGTTTCTTGAAGGACAGGGTATGTATACCAGTTCCTCTCTTCTTTTGCTGACTGGTACTCATATTTGACTTCTTTTCATCTGCAGTTGTTCATCTTCAATATTGAGGTCATTTTTTTTTCAGTTTAATCTGTTGAAATCCTGGGCTTAAATAGAGAATAATTTCCTCTAAAATAGGTTTTAATTTGCTTCTGTTGGGTTCCTAGAAATACTGTTAACCTGGGAAACTCTCTTGAACTTTACTTTTATTTATCAATATATGATTTTTATGATTAGAGATCTACTGCTAATTTGAAATTCAAACCCAAATGAGATATATAGTTGCAAACACTCAGAGAATAATGTTATTAACGTGCAGCCATAGCAGAAAAAGATCGGTTTCCATTAGCTTCCCATTGCTGATAGACATATTTTTTTTATCCTTCCACTGTACTAAGTTTTTTGCCCCCATTGAGACTCTGCATTTAACATAAAGGTCTCAGATTCACCCCAACCTAAAAAAAGTCCATCATTTAACCAATTTTCCTTACACTGGTATTGAATTTGTCTATGAGACAGACTCAGCTTTCGGTTTTTTTTTTTTTAACTGTATACATTTTTCTTTCTTTTTTTTTTATTGTTGTAACACTGGTATAAAACATTTTGTAAATTTCGGTGTATATCATTATTTCAATTTCTGTGTAGATTATATCATGTTCACCACCCAAAGACTAATTACAATCCATCATCATACACACGTGTCTAATCACCCTGTTTGCCCTCCTCCCTCTCCCCTTTCCCTCTGGTAACAACCAATCCAATCTCTGTCTCTATGTGTTTGTTTGTTGTTGTTTTTATCTTCTACTTATGGTTGAGATCATACTGTATTTGACTTTCTCCCTCTGACTTATTTTGCTTACCATAACACCCTCAAGGTCCATCCGTGTTGTCAGAAATGGCCAGATTTCATCATTTTTTATGGCTGAGTAGTATTTATTGTGTATATATACCACATCTTCTTTATCCATTCGTCCCTTGATGGGCACCTAGATTGCTTACAAGCCTTGGCTATTGTGAATAATGCTGCAATGAACATAGGGTACACATATCTTTACACGTTCGTGTTTTCATGTTCTTTGGATAAATACCCAGCGGTGGAATAGCTGGATCGTCTGGTAGTTCTAGTCTTAATTTTTGAAGAAACTCTATACTGTTTTCCATACTGGCTACACCAGTTTGCACTCCCCCTAGCAGTATGTAAGAGTTCCCTTTTTCCCACATCCTCTCCAACACTTGTTAATTCTGGTGTTGGTAATTATAGCCATTCAACAATGTTTTATAGTTTTCATTATACAAGTCTTTCACCTCTTTGGTTAAGTGTATTCCTCGGTATTTTATTTTTTGGGTTGCAGATGTAAATGAGATTGTATTCTTAATTTCTCTTTCTGTTTCTTCTTTGTTAGTGTGTAGAAATGCAACTGATTTTTGTATATTGATTTTGTACCCTGAAACTTTACCGTATTCATTTATTATTTTTAAAAATATTTTGGTGGATTCTTTAGATTTTTCAGATTTTTCTTATATATAAAGTCATGTCATCTGCAAATAGTGACAGCTTCACTTCTTCCTTTCCAATTTGCGTCCCTTGTATTTCTTTTTCTTTCCTGATTGCTCTGGCTAGGAATTCCAATACTATGTTGAATAAGAGTGGTGAAGGCTCCCAGGGGCCTGGTTCCTTGTCTGTTCTTAGAGGGATAGCTTTCAGTTTTTGTCCATTGAGAATGCTGTAGGTTTGTCGTATGTGGCCTTTATTATGTTGAAGTACTTTCCTTCTATACTCATTCTATTCAGAGTTTTTATCATAAATACATGCTTTACCTTATCAAATGCTTTCTCTGCATCTATCTAGGTGATCATGGGAATTTTATTCTTCATTTTGTTAATGTGGTGTATCACATTGATTGATTTGCAGATGTTGAATGACCCCTGCATCCCTGGAATAAATCCCCTTTGATCATGGTGTGTGATCTTCTTAATGTATTGTTTTATTTGATTTCATGGTATTCCATTGAAGATTTTTGCATTGATGTTCATCAGTGATAATAGCCTGTAATTTTCTTTATTTGTGTTGTCCTTGTCTGGTTTTGGTATGAGGGTACTGTTGGCATCATAGAATGCATTAGGAAGCATCCTTTCTTCTTCATTTTTTTGCAGGAGTTTGAGAAGGATAGGTATTAATTCTGTTTTGAATATTTGGTAGAATTCACCAGGGAGGCTGTCTGGTCCTACACTTTTATTTTTGGAGAGGTTTTTGATTACTGTTAATCAAAATGGACCAATCTCCTTAGTGGTGATTGGTCAGTTCAGATTCTCTACTTCTTCTTCATCTTTTTTGGTTTCTTTTTTTTGGAGGAGATTGGCCCTCAGCTAACATCTGCCACCAATCCTCCTTTTTTGGCTGAGGAAGACTGGCCCTGAGCTAACATCCGTGCCCATCTTCCTCTACTTTATATGTGGGACGCCTACCACAGCATGGCTTGTCAAGCGGTGCCATGTCCGCACCCAGGATCCGAACGGCGAACCCCAGGCCGCTGAGAAGCGGAACATGCGAACTTAACCACTGTGACACCAGGCCGGCCCCTAATCTTCCTAAACTTTTGAGACTTATTTTGTGGCCTAAAATGTTATCTGTCATGGAGAATATTCCATGTGCATTTGAAAAGAATGTGTATTCTGCGTTTTTTGGATGGAATGTTCTGTATACATCTAGTAAGTCCATCTAATCTAATGTGTCGTTTAAGGTTAATGTTTCCTTATTGATCTTCTGTTTGGATGATCTATCCATTGGTGCAACAGGAGTGTTAAATTCTCCCACTATTATTGTGTTACTGTCTATTTCTCCTTTTATGTCTGTTAACAATTGCTTTATAGATTTAGGTGCTCCTATGTTGGGTGCATAGATATTTATTAGAGTTATACTCTGTTGTTGGATTTTTCTCTTTATCATTATGTAGTGCCCTTCTTTGTCTCTTGTTACAGTTTTTGTTTTAAAGCCTATTTTTTATTATATAAGTGTTGTTACTTGAGCTTTCTTTTCATTGCCGTTTGCATGGAACATCTTTTTCCACCCCTTCACTTTCAGTTTGTGAGTGTGTTTAGGTCTGAAGTGTGTCTTGTGTATGCAGCATATATATGGGTCTTATTTTTCATCCAATCCACTACTCTATGCCTTTTGATTGGAGAATTTAGTCCATTCACATTTAAAGTAGCTATTGATAAGAATGTACTTATTGCCATTTTGTTACCTTTTTTCTGGGTGTTTTAGTAGTCATTCTCTGTTCCATTTTTCTTCTCTTGTTCTCTTTCCTTGTGGTTTGATGGCTTTCTTTAGTATATGTTTGGGTTCCTTACTCTTAATTTTTCATATATTTATTATAGGTTTCTGGTTTGTGATTGCCATGTGGTTCATATATAATAACCTATGTATATAGCAGTCTATGTTAAGTTTTTGATCTCTTTACTTTGACCTCTTTCTAAAAGCTCTACTCTTTTATTCCCTCCTCTTACATTTTATGTTTTTGATATCATATATAACCTCTTTTTTGTGCATGTGTATCCATTACCCTCTTGTCATGGAAATAGACTATTTTAGTACTTTTGTCATTTGACCTTCATGCTAGCTTCATAGATGGTTGATTTGTTTCCTTTACTGTATATTCCCCATTACCAGTGATTTTATAGCTTTTTTTGGGGAAAATTTTCGTATTCCTATTTGTGATCTTCTCTTTTCCACTTAAAGAAGTCCTTTTAGCATTTCTCGTAAGGCTTGTTTCTTGGTGACAAACTCCTTCAGTTTTTGCTTGTCTGGAAAATTCTTTATCTCTCCTTCCATTCTGAATGATAACCTTGCTCTGTAGAGTATTCTTGGCTGTAGATTTTTTACTTTCAACACTTTAAATATAGCACGCCATTCTCTTCTAGCCTGTAAAATTTCTGCTGAGAAGTCAGCTAATAGCCTTATGGGGTTTCCTGTGTATGTAACTTGTTGCCTTTCTCTTGTGGCTTATAGCATTCTCTCTTTATCTTTAATTCTTGACATTTTAATTATAATATGTCTTTGTGTGGGCCTCTTTGAGCTTATCTTGTTTAGTTCTCTCTGTGTTTCCTGGACCTGGATGTCTGTTTCCTTCCTTAGGTTATAAAAGCCTCCAGTTACTATTTCTTCAAATAGATTCTCTGCCTCTTTGTCTTTCTCTTCTCCTTCTTGATGACCTATAATATGGATGTTAGTGTGCTGGATGTTGTCCCAGAGGTCTCTTATACTGTCCTCATTTTTTAAATTCTTTTTTCTTTTAACAAGTCACCAGCTGAACAGTCAGCTTGGATGATTTCTTCTAGTCTTGCGTCCAGGACTCTGATCTGTTCTTCTGTATCATCTACTCTGCTATTGAGTCTCTATAGTGAATTTTTCATTTCCAGTATTGCATTCTTACTCCTGATTGGTTCTTTTTTTATATATTCCAATTCTTTGTTGAAGTTCTCACTGAATTCATCCATTCTTCTCCCAAGATCAGTGAGCATCCTTACGACTCTTAGTTTGTACTCTTTGGCAAGTATACTGTTTATCTCTGTTTCATTTAGTTCTTTTTCTGCGGTTTTGTCCTGTTCCCTTATCTGGAACATATTCCTTTGTCTCCTCATTTTGTCTCTTTCTCTGTGCTTATATCTGTGTATTAGGTAGGTCAGCTACATCTCCTGATCTCAGAGACGTGGCCTCCTGATCTCAGAGATGCCTTACGAGGCCCAGCAGTGTGCTTTCCTGTTGTTACCAGTTTCAAATGTTCCAGGAATCTCTCCTATGTGGGCTATGAGTGTCCTTCTTTTGTGGCAGGGTTGCTCTTGCTGCAGGTGTCCAGAGAAGCTAAACTGTCACCTTGACCAGCTGGTTGTAATGCTCAGCTGCGTGCAGCTTTTACAGTCCCTTCAGTCACTTTTTTGGGCATAGGGTGACTTAGCACAGTTGGCTGCAAGACCTAATTGCACATTCTTGTTGTAGCTTTTCTGTTAAGTGTGTAGGCCCTCAGTGTGGCTGGTTGCTAGACTCAGGGGCTTACAATTGCTGTCCTGCAAGGCTCTTGTTAGCTGTCTCAGGATTGCATCTGATTTTGGCCAGCCCCAGGCATGGGAGCATCCAATTGTTTCAGGTTTTGGAAAGTGAAGCCACTTCCTTATGTGACTGTTTGAGAGGCACAAGTCTGCTTCAGCTGACAAGGCCCACCACCTACAAAGCCAAACACCCCATCCACATAGTCCTGCTCCATGCACACATCCTGCCACACTGAAGCAGACCCAGTAGCCCCACTGCAGAGGTCTCATACACTCCGTCATTACAGGCCTGCCCCTTGCACGTGTCTGGCCCTGAAAAGGTGGACCCACTTGCTAGGCTACAGGGGTTCCAGGCACCTCACCTCTGTGGGACCACAAGTTGCCTGAGGGCTTGCTGTTAGGTGTGGCCAGTCTCTAGGGTGGACGCCTGTCCTGGCTGTGCTTGATTAAATCAGTGCTCTAGTGACCGAGGCAGATCCCTGGGCTAACAGATCAGGGGAAGAACTCCAATGGCATCTGCCAGTGTCTGTGATCTCATGCCTGTTGTAGGTTACAATAATGGCTGCCACCAGTGTACCAGTCTCTGCGGAGGTCTCAACTCTCACTGAGATGCACCCAGACCCTATATAGTGAGTCTCTTTTCATCAAAGGCCTATGCATCTTTCTTTCTAGTAATTTTAGCTTGCTTTCCAAAATAGGTGAATTTGTGTGTGGGCCCTTTAAGAGCAGGGTTTTTCCCCCCTTATGACTCATAGCTTTTCTGGAGGATTCCCCATTGTTGTTAATATCCAACAAAGCCAGATAGTATGACACTTGTCTTGGTTGTGCTGAGTCCAAAAGCTGCCTATTGTTGTAATGCTCCCCTACTCAGTTCCCGCACTCCTCCAGGGGAGGCTTTGTACCTTAGTATTGTTCCTGGCTGGCATGAAGTGCTGTAGCTTGATGGTGACTTTTTTCTCTCCAGGGAGGAATTTCTGCCTCTTTCACCTCATCAGCACTGATCTTGTTGTGGGGGTTCATTTTATCCAGTTTTCGGTTCTCTCTCAGGGGTAATTGTTCCACGAGTAGTTGTAAATTTGTTTTATCTGAGGAAGGAGGTGTGTTCAGAGTCCAATTACACCACCATCTTGACATCGTCCTCTTAGCTTTCTTGTTTAATTAACATCATTTCTCTAATTAAAAGTCATCTCTTGTTGCTTTTGTTGTTTGTGTTTTATTTCTTTGGTGGGGGCACTTTCTTCCTTGCCTTATTTTCTTGTGATCTCAACAATGTATTCAGTCTTATGTTTATTGCATTTTATCCTGTCTCTTGTTATATTACATCACTGACATTCTTTTAGAAACCTACTCTAATATACTTATTAATAAAAACGGAATATATTTTTGTAAAGCATGTTTATGTTATTAATATATATGTATTTTAATTTCAATATAAAATATAGTAAAACAATGAAGGAGGAAATACAACATAGATCCCCTAGGAAAAATACATCTAAATTTCGTTGAATTTTCTTACAGTCTTATAATCATGAAAAACTATATATAGATTTCTTTTGATTCCTGGCCTCACCTACCAACTAGTCCTGATAGTCGTATTTCCAGGTATTCAATTAATCTTCATGTCCAGAGGCTTTATAAATTTTGTTATGAAGAAATCCTGTAATTTCCTGACACCCTTATATTGGATGTAGTTGTTTACATAAACCAAGGTATCCTTTCCTCTTATTTAAAATAACTGATTTTGATTAGGTATTCAACATTCCCACAGGCAACATGGGTATCCCATAGGCTTGTGGATGACACATTGGAAACTAACAATATGTGCTCTATCAGAGATTTTGGTTAAGCTAAATCATTCCACTTGACAATGATTTTTTTCAGGAAGAGAGATGTAATGACATTCAGACCACAGAGAATCATGAAGAAGCTTGCTTTTGGAAAATTTCTTCCTTTGTAATCAGCAATGGTTTCCAGAAAAATTTCCTATTCTACCATTGATGTGAAGGAGAATCCAGATAATTCTGATCATTCTTGACAGTAATTCAACCAGTATACATAGAACCAGTTTTAGGATAATGTCAGTACTGTGGCCAAGAGAGCTGTGTTTAAGCTATTTGAGTGAGGGGTCCTTAAATTAGCATCCTCAATGAATCAGATATTTGTATCAGAAAAAGATTACTGAAAATAACATTTTAAATTATGAAATTACTTGAGTAATACTGATACAAGACAATAAGGATCCCATTTTTCTGTCACAGGAATCTGGGAATACTAGTATTCTATAGAAAACATTTGTTTAATTATTGCCTATTGTATGTTGAGATATATAAATTTCTGACATGGCTGAGTCATCAAGAAACTTAGTAGGGAAAATTTATGACAATGGACTAGGTTGAATCTTTTCTATGGCAATACATAACATCTTAAAATATGGAGGAAATTTTTGTCTGCAGGTAACTTATTTGAAGTCTGAGAGATCAAAATATACCTCTGCCAAGAGAGGCCACCTTCACTTACAGATTATAATCTGAACTATTGAAAGTTTAATAACTAGAGGCTTGGGAGATTTAGAAAAGCTAAGACTTGTAAGAACAACAACATAAAAGTTTAGGAATTTAGGAAAAAATAAGATTGGAATAAAAACTAATATTGACCCCCCCCAATTTCTCCTAAGCATCTCTTCTAAAGCATTGTGTGACTGATAAAGAGGACAAACTGATTATTGTTAAGAGACAGCTATCTAAAGCAAGGATATACCTGCCAGAGGCAATCGGTTAAATCACCTGGTAGCTGAGACCAAGAGGAAAGAGAAGTATTAAATTAAGGTCTCATGGCACAAACAGAGCACAGAGCTTATTATGATAAACCAGAAACTTCCAGATTCATAGCCTCAGACAATTTCTCATTGTGTATTTTTGGTCATGGAGTTGATTGAAAGCAAGTAGGCTAGACAATTAGTTTTTAAAAAACTGTATTACCAAAGTGACCCCAAGCTTTAGAGTGTATGACTACTAAACCTTCTAAGGCAAACACTAGTCCCAAGAATTTTCACCTACAGAAAGTATGCTGTGAAAGTGGCACAGCACCCAGACGGGAAATTTTCTATAACATCCACTCTAAGGTTTCACAGAGACGACAGACATGGGTATACCATGAGAGGGGAGAACAAAAGCCGTCTGATTCACAAGCTGTGAAAATCAGTCCCCTGTCAGAGCCAGAAGTTTTTGTATCCCTGTCTACCAAGTAAAGTATATCATAAACAACTGCAAATTTTCTCATTGCCCACGTTCATGAAAGGGAGTTTTTAATGTAATTATCATGCTTTTTACCACATTGAATTTGTGGGCATTTAAGGAAGATAATTCATCCTTTACCAAGATATCACTGGATCTTTGGAAGCTGCATCCAGACATGATGGAGAGGACTGAACACTACCCAGAGTTCTTGTACTTCAGGTTAAATGTAGTAGAAATGACTTTGGATTTTCTTCCTCTGGTGAGGAATTGAAACATATTTGATGTGAACCTGAATATTTTAAAAACTATATTTGTAGAATGAAAACATATAAGTGGAATAAGTTCTTGGATAGCCAGAAAGCTTGTAATATTGGATTTTGATAGTTACTCATCCATCTATATTCCATATCCCCTCATCCACTTCCTTACTAGAAACTGAACCCATTTTCCCCAAATATCCACCCCATTCTGTGAAGCTTATATAACTTAGTAGAGACTAAGTGGGTTCTGTGTGTCTAAATCAATCCCAATATTTATCTTTCCACCTGTGAGTGATTGTTCGGAAAATAGACATGAGGCTTATTCAGAATTAAAAGAATTGAGAAGTCTGCTGAGGGCCTATGGGAAAATTCCTTCTTGCTCTTCAGCAAAGAACCTAAGAATAGGGTAAACCTCAACACTGATTGCTCCTGGCAGTCACCTTGTAACCCAGAGGGCAACCAGTCCTAGCCAACCCTGAGGACAAAACAGTGAAAAGATGGGTAAATCCAATGATTCTGATGACCTCATTAAGTCATGTATTCAATGAGCTTAGAAATGTGCTCTAACTTCCAGTTCTAGGAAACAAGAAATGTTCTCAGTTTTTTAGCAAGTGTATATAAGATTTCCTATTATTTAAGACAAAGACATTATAAATAATATAATCATATTTCCCACGTATTCCTTCCAGGAAACCTAGAGGGTGCAGTGAAGAGATTCGATATGGGGCAATTTTCCAGGTGTAGCTGTAAGTGAACAAAAGTGAGGCCATCTTGTTTTGCTAAATGGCCCCAGCCCCTCCTTTGTGTGACTGCTCACTGATCTGCACGTACTTTAAAAAATTCACATGCTCTCCTGATTTATGGCCTCCACTTACGTGTGTACTCCCCAATACCTTGATAAATTAAAGCTTTGTTTTATGAGTTTCTCTCCAGGAACAGGCTGACCACAGGCAGGGAATACACCTACAGCATATCCATCACAGCTGACAGAAGAATAGAACAATGTGATGCCTGGAGCCTGTCATGCCTGGAGACCGACATCCCTGGACCCCCTCCTCGTTGCCCATTTTCCCTATATAACTTCCTCGAGATTATGTAAACCTTGAAGACGGGTTTTTGAGACATTAGTCACCTGTCTTCTGATTAGCCAGCTAACCTAATTAAACTTCCTTTCTCGATCTCTAACTCGTTGTTATTAATTGGCTCAGATCGCAGAGAGCAGAGTGAGCCCATTTCTCGGTATCATAGCCACAGTTGTCCCACACATCAAGCATCTCTGTGGTCCATTCATACAGAAAACTAAGTGCATTTTATCCCATTCTGTCCCCTTTTCTGATGACTCTCTGTAAAACAGGATGGTCTGTACATGGATGAAGCCCATTTCTGGACGATTCAGCTACTTAGCCATGTGACTTCAGGTTTTCTTGAAGAGAAAAAACTTAGACTGGGTATCTATTTCAATGACTGGACAGCTCATGAGAGAATATTCTATTTCATTTTGGTTTTGTCAATAGGGAAGGTTGTGTGCTTAGAGGAAAACAATATAACATTTTCTCATGTTGTAGTCATGCTATTAAACATTTCTTCTAAAACATTATGTATAATGAATGACTAGAATTCAATCCTTTGTGTGAACTTTAGTTTACTCTGTCTTTCCTCAAATTTTATACTTAGGTTTTTTTTTTAAAGATTTTATTTTTTCCTTTTTCTCCCCAAAGCCTCCCTTCCCCAGTACATAGTTGTGTATTTTCAGTTGTGGGTCCTTCTAGTTATGGCACATATGTAGGTTTTTTAATTGTCTTCTGCTATTATAAGTAATGCTCCCATGAATATTTGTATACAAAATCAGTATACAATAAAAATATGATTTGAATGCCTATCTTGAAAAAGATGTTTATGTATTTCAGGTTTAGTACTGCATATTCATTAAAGAATGTGGTTCCCATCATCATGGAGCTTACAAATTAGTAAGGAGAGAAACATGAAATAAAATATCACAATGACATGTTTTTGTGAAAAATACCTTCTGACAAACATAGTATATTATAAGAGAATAAAAGAACTGCTGCTTATGCAAAAGTTTGAGTGCGTTGCTGAGGAGAGTGAGCTTTTCTGGGAGAAGAAACATCCTATGTGGATGTCTAAATGTGGGAAGGAGCTTCCTGCACTAGAGAATCTGGATGAAAGATACTGTGCTTGGAGGAAGCAAGAGAGTACACAAGATAAAGGTAAAAAATATAGAGAGGAACTGGAAGCTGCAAAATCTTAGATTATAGGAATGTGACGGTGTGCTAGTTACAAATTGGTTCAGAATATAATAACCACTTTACACGCTGAAAATATATGATATAGGGAATTATAGATTTACACAATATTATTCTCAGTAACATACACATAGTGTGACTAGATATCATTTGTTTAATAAATTTATAATTAACAGATGGGGTGGAGTATCTAGAAGCAGAATGTATCCAAAAGGACACCCAGGTTTCTGATGTGTATAATTGGATAGGAAAGGTGGAGGCATGGTTGCAACAAAGAAAGAAAGTGGTTAATTTTGAAAAAAGAAAACGAAATAAAGTAAAATAATTAGAATAGGGAAAAAATGGAATAGCCTTATGGGCTGATACAATTGTGATCTACTGGAAAATTCCAAGTGAAGAAATTGAAATAAATACAATAAAGTGAGAATGATTAAGTTTTCCATATGTTCCTTTATAAGAGGAATCAGCAAACATCTTCCATAATGGGCCAGAAAGTAAATATTTCAGCCTTGGGGGCCAGACAGTCTCTGTCACAACTACAGAAGTCTGTCATTGTAGAATGAAGATAGGCACAGTTTAAAGTAAACGAACGAGACAAGCCTCCACAGATAAATTGACAATTTATTATAAAGTGTTGTCTGGAACTCTATTACAATAAATTTAAAAACAAAATAATAAATAATTTCTTTGTAAAATAATAATCTTGAATCAAAATCAACTAGGATACTCAACAGATCAATCACCACAGAAAAGGAGTAAAATACCTAGCACCAAAAATAACAACACCAAACTAATTTTATGAGGTCAACATCACCCTGATACCAAAGCCAGGCAAAGACACCACAAAGAAAGAAGACTATAGGCCAATATCCCTGATGAATATAGATTAAAACAATCCTCAATAAAATACTGGCAGATGGAATTCAACAGCACACTAAAAATATCATACATCATGGCCAAAGGGGATGTTTTCCTTGGGTGAGAGGCTAGTTCAACATAGGCAAACCGGTCAATGAGATACATCACATGACTAGAATCAAAGAAAAACATACACACACGCACACACACGATCAGCTCAATAGATGCAGAAAAAAAGATTTGGCAACTTTTTCAACATCCATTCACAATAAAAACTCTCAAAAAAGTAAGTATAGAAGGAACTTACCTCAACACAACAAAGGTCGTATATAAGAAACCCAAGGCTAACACCACAATCAGTGGGGCAAAATGAAAAGCTTTTACTCTAAGATCCGGTGTAGACAAGGATGCCCACCCACTCTTGCTGATTCTATGCAACATAGTATTGGCGTTCCTATTCAGAGAAATTAGATAAGAAGAAGAAATAAAAGCCATCCAAATAGCAAAAGATAAAGTAAAATCATCCGTTTTCAGATGACATAATCATGTATGTAGAAAATCTAAAGATTCAATTAAAAAACTATTAGTACTAATAAACAAATTCAGTAAATTTGCAGGATACAAAATCAACATACAAAATTCAGTCACATTTCCTATCATTAATAATACTGTATTGTATATTTGAAAGTTGCTAAGAAAGTAAATCTTAAAAGTTCTCATCACAAGAAAAATTGGTAACTATGTACGGTGATAGATGTTAACTAGACTTTTATGGTGATCATCTTGCAATATATACAAATATTGAGTCATTATGTTGTACGCCTAAAACTATTACAATGTTATATGTCAATTATACCTCAATAAAAAAAGAAAAACAAATCAGTCATGCTTCTATACGTAAACAAGGAACTATCTGAAAAGAAGTTAAGAACAAAGCTCCATTCCCAATAACAGCAAAAAGAATAAAATACCTAGGAATAAACTTAACCAAAAGGGTGAAATACTAGTACATTGAAAGCTATAAAACATCGGTGAAGTAAATCAGATACAGACAAATGAAAAGACATCCAGTGTTCAGGGATTGGAAGAATTAACATTGTTAAAACGTCCATACTATTTAAGGTGATCTAAAAATTCAAAGCAGTCCCTTTCAAAATCCCAATAGCATTTTTTACAGGGAAAAAAACAATCCTAAAATTCACAAAAGACCCAGGAATAGCCAAAGCAATCCTGAATAAGAAGAACAAAACTGGAAGCATCACACTTCATGATTTCAAAATATATTACAAAGCTACGGTAATCAAAACAGTATGGTATCAGCATAAAAACAGACATATAGATCAACAGAACAGAATAGAGGGCCCGGATAAATCCATGCTTCTAAGGACAGCCAGTCTTCAACAATGGTGCCAAGAATTCACAATGGGGAAAGGATAGTGTCTTCAATAAATGGTGTTTATAAAACTGGATATTGACATACTGAAGATCAAAATTGGACACATGCTATATACAAAAATAAACTCAAAATGGATTAAAGTCTTAAATGTAGACCTGAATCCACAAAATTGCTAGAATAAAACATAAGGAGAAAGCTTCCTGACATTAGTTTCACACTGAATTTTTCTGTATGACACCAAAAGCACAGGAAACAAATGCAAAATAAATAAGTGGGACTACATCAAACTAAAAAGCTTCTGCACAGCAAAGGAAACAATTAACAGAGTGGAATGAGAGCCTAAGAATGGGAGAAAATATTTACAAACCATATGTCTGATAAGGAGCTAATATTCAAAATATTGTAAGGAATTCATACAACTCAATAGCATAAAAGCAAATAGCCCAATTTAAAAAATGAACAAATGGCCTGAATAGACATTTCTCAAAAGAAGACACAAAAATAGCCAAAAGCTAAATGAAATGTGCTAAACATCACTAATCATCAGGGAAAATCAAATTAAAACCACAATGAGCTATCACCTTGTACCTGTAATAATGACTATTATCAAAAAGACAAAAGATAACAAGTGTTACTAAGGCTAGAGAACAAGAACACATTGCACACTATTTGTAGAAATGTAAATTCCTACAGCCATTATGGAAAACAGTATGGAGGTTCCTCAAAAAATAGAAATACCATATGATCCAGCAATCCCACTTCTAAGTCTATATCCAAAATAAAGGAAATCAGCATCTCAAAGAGATATCTGCACCCCTGTATTCACTGCAGTATTAGTCACAATAGCCAAACTATGAAAATAAACTAAATGTCTGTCGACAGATGAATGGATAAAGAAAATGTTATTATATATACATAATGGAATATTATTCAGGCTTAAAAACAAAGGAAATTCTGACATTTGTGACAATATGGATAAACCTGGAAGACATCATACTGAGTGAAATAAGACAGAAAGATACTGAAGGATCTCACTTCATGTGGAATATAAAATAGTCAAACTCATAGAATGGAGAGTTAGAATGGTGGGTTTAGGGGTAGGGTGGGAGGGCAAAATGGGGAGATATTGGTCAAGGGATACATACTTTCAGTTATGCAAGAGGAATAATTTCTGGAGATCTAATACACAGTGGTGTGACTATAGTTAACAATACTGTATTGTACACTTGAAATTTGCTAAAAGGGTAAATCTTCAGTGTTCTTACTAACAAAAGCAAATATTAACTATTTGAGATGGTAAATATGTTAATTAGCTTGATTTTAGTGATTTCACAACATTTACATTTATCAAAACATCAAGTTGTACACCTTAAACATATGCAGTTTTTATTCATCAATTGTGGTTCAATAAATAAAGCTTGGAAAAAAATTAAAACAAAAAAATTAGGTAAAAATATTTGTATAGTTAATTTATCCATAAACTTTAAATATTTCTGATGATATTTAACCCATTCTAGCCATGGAATAAAATATAAAATTCCTTGATTCATTTTGCAAAATAAAAATATAGCAACCTGGAAAGATTTGTGGCTAAAGCAGTCTTATATCAAATATAATGGATATGTTTATATATACACATGTATATAATGTACACGCATGTGTACATATGTGTGTTATATATGTGGATATATGTATATATATACATGTGTATGTTTATTTATATATAGACATATGTATGTTTATGTATTATGCTATGCTATAATACAGTAATGTTTTGAGAGTATAATATGTCATGGCAAAGTAGGATTTGTTGCAAGATTGAAAAGTTAGCTCAAAAACAGGAATACTATTAACTCAGCTCAGTATAGCCATAAAATAAAACAAAATACCTTTCTCTAGTATACAGGCAAATTTCTTGGTAGCATTTAAAAATGATTTGCAATAAAATGTCTACACAAAATGGAAATTGTAGTCAAAATCATTCATTAAATCAAACACCACTATAAATAAAGGAACTCGAAAGTCTTCACCAAGATAAAGACCAAGATTAAAACAGAGGTGGATGACACCCACATTATTACTTAGTATTATTACAAGTTTTCTGTTACAATCAATAATATAATGTGAAATAGGCTTTAAAAGTAAATAAAATAGAGGTAAAAATATATCCTTTTGATGATATGATTTTTATACCCACAGAAAAACTAAAAGACTCAAGTAAATCCTTAAAAACATATAACAAGGGATCTAGGGAAATTGAATGGATTGAAAAAAATTTTATAACTAGATCTTTCCTGTTAGAAGTAGTGACAGGATTTTTAAAAATCCATTCAACACAGTAGAAAAGCTATAAGATACTTTGGAATAAACTGAAAGGAAAAGTAGTTATGATTCAAGCAATACAGTCTTATTGAAGGACATAAAACAAGGCCAGGACAAAGGCAAGGAACAAACCATAGTATGCAATGAAAACATACACATTTATAAAAATGTCATTTTTTCCAAAATTATATTAAAAGTACGAAGAGATTCCAATTTGAAATCAATTTTTAGAGTTACACTGTGACCTTAATGCCAATGTGAAAGTTTTTCTTTGTTTACACTGGGAACTCTTTACTGGTTGTGATGAGAAGCTTATGTACAAACAGGGCATGAGGAGAGGGAGGGAACTGTCCAGTGCTGGGAAAGCGGGTGGGGGCTAGAGAGTGGGGCTGACAACACATCAAGAGTCAGGAGAAGTTTTCTGAAAATTGGCTCAACTTCTGCAATGTGTCTCATGGGAACTAGATTCCAGGACACAGCTCTTGGGGAAGTGGGCAGACAAGGTTGGCTCCAAAAGCCCAGACCTTTACCTCCAGGCTTCCTACCTTTAGTCCCTTCAGTGGATTCTGATCAGATGAGGTAGGGACAGAGCTCCCTCCATGATCTACATTCAAACATTGCTCTCTCTATGATCTTGTAAGGGGCCTCCAGTCCCTTGTCTGAGGCCAGGATGTGGGTGGTAGATCAGAGTGCCTTACCTAGCTAGGAAAATTATTTAAAAAGAAGGGTTAGGTGAGAATCTTCCAGATCCTAAGGTTACATAGCTTAACACAACTAACAAATAAAACTCAGTAAGCTATAGACAGAAAATATTCAGTCATAATGAGGATAAATTAAAGACACATTCAGAAAAATGGATGCTTAGAGACTTTCTTCCTGTAGAACTCCATTAAACGAAATACTAAAGGATGTTCTTCAGGCTGAAGGGAGACACCACCCACCGGAACTCATATGTATGGGAAGGAATGAAAAAAAACCCCAGAAATTGTAATTATTAAAAAAAACCCAGCATTTTTTCCTGCTGTTAATTTAGTTGAAAAACAGCTGTTTGTAGTAAGTCAAAATACCTACATTATATGAAATAACTGTCCCCAGGCAATAAAAAAACAATAAATAAATAATGAGTAGAAAGCAATAAAGTAAAAAATATTCAATGTAAATACAATTAACAGAGACAGAAGTTGTTATTTTGTGGAAAAATTAACAAAATTGATAGACTCCTAACATGGGTGTTTAAGAGAAAGGAGGGAGGGGAGAGAGAGAGAGAACGCCAGTACTAGGAAGTAAAAGTACTTATTACGATAATCCTGCAGCTTGGATAAAGAAGGAGGTCCAGGGCCTGCAGTGAACTAGAAACCAAAGAGGAGTGTGTTTTGAGAAAGGTTGAGTACAGAGATTTCTAAGATATTGACAATGAGGTGATCCTCAGATTTGACAACACGAGGTTTGTTGGGCTCCTCCAGAGAGCACTTTTAGCAGAGCAAGAGGAGAAATGCCAGAGTTTTAATTAATTGAATAGTGTTTGGAGGATGATTTGAAAACATGTTAAATGCAGATAGCTCATTCAGAAATTTGGCTTCCGAGGAGAAGACGAGAATACAGTCTACCTGGAAAGAGATACATAGTCAATATGAATTGTTCCTTTCTTTTTGAACTTAAAAGTAAAATATGTTTACACATCTGCAAGGGAATTGACTGGGCAGGACAATAGAACATTATTTCCCCTGCTCTCTAAAAAAATATATGGAGATAAATTAAGAGACAGCAGTTGTTTTTATCATCTGAAAACTTTGCTGCAAAGAACCAATAATCTTGGTTAAATGTAAAATATAATGTTATTTTGTTTGTTTTCACCTTCCTTTCAATAATAAGAGGATTCTTAAGGGCTTATAATTGTAGCTTATTGAATATAGCATTCACAATGGAACTAACAGCCAATTAGCCAAGGATCTGTTGAATTAAGTAAAACTGCAATTTACATGCTGTAAACAAAATGAAAAGGGAAAAAACAGCATTAGTTAAGAGATAAAAAGATTTAAAAATCTTGTACGCAGCTGACCTTTGTTTCGGATGAATGCATTTATGTACATGCATTTACATTTAAGAGTAGTAAATGTACACTGAACCCAATGGATAAAATGGCCAAAAATTTATAATTACGTTGTTCATTGTGTTAGGCAATTATTATCAGTTTTAATGTTTTGCCACTGTATCATGCCTTAGGCAAATACTCTCTGTGTTCATGAATATTGGAGAGAGCAAGTCATAAATCTGTAAACTGAACATAAGCATCTTTCAAGCTGTCTGGTCTCTTGCAGTGTTTGCAAAGCTTAACATATATTTTAATCTGTGCACTGCTGTTTTTATTTGCTGCCTTCCATCTTTGTGTCCATCTTCCTGCCTCCTGTCTTTCCATCGATCCATCATTTTTTCCAATTAAGGACAAGCTAGACGACAGAACTGACAGGCACTCACTGTCCAATGCCACAGACTCTAAGTAGAAGTGATTGCCGTGTGTGAAACTGAAGTAGTGCACTCGGGCCGCCACCACAGGTCACCATGACAGTAACTTACTTGGTTGAGTAATAGACATGGGAATGACGTTAAGGGTGGGAAACAGTGAATGCAATCTCAAAAACGATTATTTAAGATAATCTTTTTTATTTTTACCAATTGAAAGTAAAATTTATGCTTCTCTGAATTCATAATTGAGGAAATCATTTAATAATGGATACTGGTATACCTTGAACAATGCAGTCCTAGAGGGGAAGATTTTTGGAAAAATGCTACTGGCTTTATGTGCAGAAATATCCTTGATTTTCTCTTGTTAAAGGACTTGTCATTAGAAAAAAGGAAACAGTAACTCGCAGCTGAGCCATGATAATTATATCTATTAATTCAGCCATGAGTACAGAGTGAATAGTGTATGAAATAGATAGAGACATAAGCATATAATTTTTATATATCACCACATATGACTTGCATATATTTAGCAAGGTCAGACGGTATCTTTTTTGTTTTGTAACCCTATTACTGAAGATGTATTAGTTTTTAAACCAATGCATTAATCCATGGCTCTTTAAAATGAAAACAGTGAGTAAGGTATCTGGTTAGAAATGCAAGTTTTGTGAGATTCAAAACCAAAATACTTCCAAATTGTATTTAATAATTTAATTATATCAGAGTAGATGTAAGCAATCATTTTACTTGTTCTGGTGTGTTATAAATTGACATGCAGTTTTTGTAAAGAAGCAGGAGATGACACTTTTTACAATGATATAATAGCTGTCCCAATGCCAAGATTGTTATCTTTAATACAATTCAACCAATTAAGGGGATCTGAGAGATTTGTCTTGGGGAAATGACTGGTTCTGTGTTTGGGGAAAGAAATGTACAAGATGAATCTGATGCATACTATAATGTCAGAAAAAATTGGCTTTTCAAAACTAACAGGGTCATGTCAAGTAGACCCAAGAATAAG
Source organism: Equus przewalskii (assembly GCF_037783145.1). Classification (NCBI taxonomy): domain Eukaryota; kingdom Metazoa; phylum Chordata; class Mammalia; order Perissodactyla; family Equidae; genus Equus; species Equus przewalskii. Next base: position 33,832,594 of record NC_091850.1, read on the forward strand.
CTTTAGCAGAATCTTATAGGTCAATGATAGGACAGTTTGAAAATTGAAAAAAAAAAAATGACTATATAGTTTATTTGAATTGTTTTAATGTGGAAAATGAGTTCATAAAGATATTTATAAAAAGCAAAAGTAACAAATCAAAATGATAAAATCATTAGAGTTTGTTAAAGCATCAACTCATTCCTCTAAAAATGGATAAGTGTAAAGAAATCTACATTTTATGATCTTTCTAGTAGGAACTGCATTTTAGGATAATCAAATAGCTTTGAGGGTCACTGTCCTTAAAAATGAATTCTGCCTCATAAATGAAGAAGGAATCATCAAATTTAAGAAAGTTTTTTTCAATTTATGTTGAAATAACTGATTTAGGCAACAATCATGATAGCTGGTACCATCATGTTAAGGTGGAATGTTAATGGGAAGTATTATAATGAAGGAGTTATGTCACCGCTGGAATGCATCAATCATAGTATCAGAAATAGGTTAGCAGGAAGGCAGTTAAGCTTTAACTTCAAGTTTTCTTATTTGCATATGCTACTTCCATGCCCTGGGAGGGGCCAGAGAAATGTATGATGTTTCAAGTAATTAGCTAAGTTTGATGAATTTTAATTTTTGTGTATGTGATTTCTATTTATAACTAAATTCTTAGTTTTTAAACTAATATTTGTTTTTGTAATTTTGTGGGGGGTTTTTGTTAAAGAATGGACTTTAAATTACAAAAGCTTCAGGTCTCACATAATTTGGACTTATACCTGATTAGTATTAGTAGAATTGAGAGGAACAAATGTAATGTGTTTCCACACGTTATGCATTATAACCACCCAAAACTATCTACACAGTATTCTTGCCAAAGTTTTTGAAGCTTAATATATTCAAACCTTTATATCTAACTGAAATATTCTGCAAATATGGAGAACAGAGGGAAAAGTTGAACTACCCCAAAGGAAGCAATCAGTAAAATCCAAAATGTGAAGTATGCTATAGAATAATTGACTAAATTTCTTTAACATTTGATAGAATGGAAAATCAAAAAATTAGAATGGAGGATTTCACATGATTTTTTTTTATGTTGTGCCCAAAAATTATAAAAATACATTTTTTCCCAGCAAATAGGGGAAATTGATTATGGTTGAGTATTAGATAATATTAATAAATTATTTGTAACATAAAATAATGTGACTATTTATGTAAGAAATGTTTCTATCATTATTTTTGAGGTTCATACTAACTTTAAAATTGTTTGGTTTGAAGAAAAATATTAGGGGAAGAATTTAAAGCATGTTAAAGCTGTGTGATAAATTCATTAGAATTGTTGACATTTCTTCTTTTGAGATGATTTAAAATTTTTTATAATTTAAAAGTATTTAGGGGCTGGCCCCGTGGCCGAGTGGTTAAGTTCACGCGCTCCGCTGCAGGCGGCCCAGTGTTTCGTTGGTTCGAATCCTGGGCACGGACATGGCACTGCTCATCAGACCACGCTGAGGCAGCGTCCCACATGCCACAACTAGAAGAACCCACAACGAAGAATATACAACTATGTACTGGGGGGCTTTGGGGAGAAAAAAGGAAATAATAAAATCTTTTAAAAAAAAAAAAGTATTTAAATTACACCATGGCCATGTGACATTTGTTCCTGGAATGCAAGGATGGTTCAGGATATGAAAATCAATTAATGTAATGCACCTCATTAACAAAAGGAAGCAAAAAACAAAGGAAAAAACAAGATTATCTCAATTGATGCAGAAAGAGCATTTGACAAAATTCAACACCTTTTCATGATAATAACACTCAAAAACCTAGGAATAGAAGGATATTACCTCAATATAATAAAGACCATGTATGAAAACCCACAGCTAACTTCATGCTCAATGATGAAATACTGAAGATTTTCCTCTAACATCAAGAACAAGACAAGGATGTTCTCTTTCATCACTTCTATTTAACATAGTACTGTAAGTCACCAGGGCAATTAGACAAGAAGGAGAAATAAAAAGATCCAAATTGGAAAGGGAGAAGCAAGCTTATCTCTGTTCACAGATAACACGATATTGTATGTAGAAAACCCAAATGATTCCATAAAAAGAAAAGAGAATTAATAAATGAATTCAGCAAAATTACAGGGTGCAAAATTGACACATGAAAATCAGTTGCATTTCTTTATGCTAACAATGAAAAACCAAAAATGAAATTAAGAAAACCATTCAATTTATAAGAGCATCAAAAAGAATGAAATACTTAGGGATAAAGTTAACCAAGGAGGCAAACAATTTGTACACTGAAATTAAAGAAACAAATTAAAGAAGACACAGATAAATGGAAAGACATCCCATGTTCATTGACTATAAAATTTAATATTGTTAAAATGTCAGCACTACCCAGAGCAAACTATAGATTCAATGCAATCCTTGATTAAAATCCCAACGATTTTTTTGCCAGAAATATAAAAATTCATCCTAAAATTTATATGGAATTTAAAGGGACCTCAAGTAGTAAAACAATCTTGGAAAAGAACAAAGTTAGAGGTCTCATACTTCCTCATTTCAAAATTTACTGTAAAGCTGTGGTAATCAAAACAGTGTGATACTGATATAAAAATCAGTGTAACAGAATAAAAAGCCAGGAAATAAGCTCCCACATATATGGCGAACTGATTTTTGATAAGAGTAAAGACCATTCAATGAGGAAATGACAATGTTTTCAACAAATGCTTTGGGTAAACTAGATATCCATACACCCACACACACTAGACCCTTATCTAACATCATATACAAAAATTAACTGAACGTAGATCAACCACCTAAATGTAAGAGCTAAAATCCTGAAACTCTTAGAGGAAAACATAGGTGCAAAATTTTATGACATTGGATTTCACAATGATTTACTGGGTATGACACCAAAAGCACAGGCAACAAGAGAAAAAATAGATAAGTTGGACTTCATCAAAATTAAAATCTTTGGTGCATTAAAGGCTACGTCAACACAGTGAAAATGCAGCCCATGAAATTGGAGAAAATGCTTTCAAATCACGTATCTAACAAGGGCTTGATGTCTAGAATATATGAAGATCTCTTACAACTCAACAATAAACAGCAGACAGCTCAATTAAAGTTATAGTGGACTTGAATGGACATCTCTCCAGGGAGAATGTATGGGTAGCCCTAGAGCACATGAAAGGATGTTAAACATCACTTACCTTTGGGGAAATTCAGACTAAGATCTTGATGGCATGCCGCTTCATGCTCTTGGGATGGCTGTTGCCAAAACAAAACAAAACAAAATGGCAGGCATTGGCAAAGATCTGAGAAGTTGGAGTCCTTTTGCATTGATGATGGGAATATGAAGTGGCGTGGTGGCTCTGGAAGACTATGTCTATTCCTCAAAAACTGTACATGGAATTGCCATGTGATCTAGCAGCTCCACTTCTGGGTGTGTACCCAAAAGAGTTGAGAGTGGGGACTTGAATAGATACTTGTAAACCCATGTCCATGGCAGCATTTTTCACAGCAGCCAGGAGGTTAAGGCAACCCAGGTGTGCATCCAAAGATGAGAGGATAAACCAAATATGGTGTGTGCATACTATAGTCTGTTGTTCACACTTGAAAGGGAAAGAAGTCCTGGCACATGCTGCAGCATGAATGAACCTTGAAGATGGTATGCTGAATGAAGTAGGCCAATCACAGAAGGATAAGTATTGTATGATTCCACTTGTGTGGGAGTGCCTAGGGTGGTAACTTTCATAGACAGAGATAGAGGGATAGTAGTTACCAGGGAATGTGGGGAGGGAGAAATGGGGAGTTGATATTTAATGGGAACAGAATTTTAGTTGGGGAGGATGGACAGGTTCTGGAAATGGATGGTGGTGATGGCTGCTCAGCAATGTGGGTGTGCTTGATGCTAAAGAGCTGTACACTTGGAAATGGTGAGAATGGTGAATTTTATATTGTGTGTATTTTGCCACAGTAGAAAAAAATGAAAAAAAAAACTATTAATGAAATAATTTTTTTAAAAAATTTAGAAACATACCCAGCAGATGTAAAAATACTATGTTTACAGGGGCTGGCCTGGTGGCATGGTGGTTGGGTTCATGCACTCTGCTTTGGAGGCCTAGGGTTAACGGGTTCAGATCCCAGGTGCAGACCTACATACCACTCATCGGGCCATACTGTGGCAGCATCCCACATATAAAATAGAGGAAGACAGGCACTGACGCTAGCTCAGGGACAATCTTCCTCAAGCAAAAAGAGGAAGATTGGCAACAGAATTTAGCTCAGGGCCAGTTTTCCTCACCAAAAACAAAAACAAACAAACAAAACACTGTGTTTACAAAAAGACATTGTCATGCATGGCTTCATATTTATCTTTTCACAGTTACAAACTCGACTTTCTCAGAAATTTCTGGTGGTAAATATGGATTGATGCTTTTCACACTCGTTAATCAATCTGTAGGCCCCTGTGTGGACCTCTTTGAATTTTCATATATCCAGTATTACATCAGAAACAAGCACTACTGAAAGAAAAATTAAGGAAAAAACAAAACCAAAATCTTTATCATCTGTCATGTATGTACTTATACCAGTAGTCAGCAAACTTTTTCTTTAAAACACCAGAGTGAATATTTTAAACTTTCTAGGCTGTACAGAGTTTGTTGCAACTACATAACTCTTCTGTTGTAGGATAAAAGCAGACATAAACAATACACAAATGAATGGGTATGGCTGATTCCAATAAAACTTTATTTATAGGAATAGTCACAGGCCAGTCCTGAGTTATTTGCTTACCATAATCTTTACTATGTTGTAAGTTTGATTTCTAAGAGCTCCAGCTTTCCTTTTGGCACTCAGCAGAAGCCAGTGGCTAGACTAAATTTAACATACGCATGCCTATGAAGTGTACCGGGGAGGTCTCCTCAATTACTGTACCAGTTATGATTGGTGGTGGAAATTATTCCAGGGCTATTTCTCTTCCATTATCTTTAAATTAAGTATGGCCATGTGACTTGCTTTGGCCAGTGAAATGTGAACAGATGTATTATATGGATTTCCAGTTGGAAATTTTGAAATCCAAGGGCAACCTGCCATCTAGCCTTCTCCCTACAGCAACGGTTGTGCAAATATGTGTCGAGATGGAGTCACCATCACCCTAGACCCCTCAGCGACAGAAAGCCACTGCAGTACTACAATAGACATGCTTAACTGGCAAGAAATAAATTTTGGTTGTGTTAAACCAATGAGATTTTGTGATTGTCAGTTATCACAGCATAATTTAATCCATTTTGCTTGCTATTACACTATTAGATTAACAATTGTGTAATATTTTAAATTTTCATTAATTGCAAATCATGATTTTGCCAACGTCTGAAGCAATGATTAAAGGAGTTATCTGTTAAAGGGCATCGAAAGGCTTGCATCTGTGTAGGTTTAGTGATGAAGCAGTTTAGAAATCAGTTACAAAGTCTTTATGAAGCAGACATACGCCATATGAATAGGCCCTCTTAGCTCACACAGCCCAAACTTGATGTTTGTTTGGAGTACCATAATCTATATCAACACAGTTCCTCTAACTTCTATTTAAATCTTGACCGTCTAGTATGAACATTATGGATTTCAATGCATATTTTGTAATGCTGGTTTTAATACTGAGGCATGTCAAAATAAAGGGATTTTCTTATATGCATGGAATAAAATGAAAATGAGTCAAAGTCACTCTCTTTCCCTCTTTCCTATTGAGAAAGTTCATCCCAGTTATAAAACATAGTACTTTTTATTATAGCTCTATTTCACTTACCTTTATTCAGATAGAAATACTCCAAACTAATGTATAAAGTTAAGAATTTAGCATGAATTCTAAAAAAATCAGAATCAGAGTAAGCTGTATTGTGCTTATTGCTAATACACCTACTTCATTTCATGTAATGTCTACTGTATAATTTTTAACTTATAACCCTTTATCATTAACATTGTTTTTAAATAAAATCTAACCCTAGTACTGAATATCCACAGCATGCCAGTTGGGTCTCTGAATTTTATGAATCTGCTTATTCTGTGAAACACAGCACTCATCATCTTAGTTTATGTGTGAAACACGCTGAGAGTATCTTATTACATACTCCTTGTCTCTGGTATAGACAAACGATGATGACAAGCTGTGAACCCAAAAACTGTATTAAATGGTCTATTAGAATAGGTTGAACATTGCGAGTAAAAACATTTATTGATAAAATTTCTAACTCGTGCTGTGTTGGGGAATGGATGGCGGAGGGAACCGATTCCTGACAATCAGTACACACCAGGGAAAACATAAACAATGAATGTCTTTGCCACCTTTGTCACCTCCTATTTGCTTTACATTTGCTGTTGGTTTTAATGAATAGGAGCTGGGTTCCCACAAATCTCTCCAGGGTTCTTCAACTTTTCTCTGCTCTGCACTTCTGCAACTAACATGTCTGCTCGCACCCGTCAGCAATGCTAAGTATACACTTTGAATCTTAAGAGGATCTGTAACTTGAATACAGGCAGTGCCAAAGTGAAGATCCCACACTGTTTTAATATATTTTTCAAATCCCATTTAAGGAATATTTGTCCCTGAGATCAGTGTACGTCAAGTCTTAAGAAAAGCCTTAAATGTTTGCTTGAGACACTGATGTTTCACAGACTTCAAAGCCAACAGATGTGACAATCCAGGGTGAGTCACTGAGTGTCGGGTTAGTCAGAGGCTGAAATATCAATGATGCTATGCTTAATTCAAGTAAATATATAATCTGAGTTATTTTGTCTTAGCAAAGTATCTGTTATTCATTTTTTTCTCATAGTGCATACTATATAGTTTATTTTGACTTTCATTTTATAGCCTCCCCTCATTTCCAGTTGCCTAGGTCAACACCTATTTTTCCCTAACCCCTAAGTGAGGTTGTTTCATACATTTGTAATACAGTCAGATTCTTTTGTCATGTTCTGCATTTCATTGTGGGATTCTCCTGAACTTCTAAATGATCTTTTAAAAATTTGCGTATAGTAAGGTTCACTCTTTGTGCTGTAAATTTCTATGGGTTTTAACAAATGCATAGTATCATGTATCCACCACTACAATATCAAACCAGATACTTTTGTTGCCCTGAAAAATTCCTCTTTACTTCATCTGTTTAACACTTCTCTGTCCCCAAACACCTGGAAACCATGGATAGTTTTTTTTTTTTTCCATCTCTATGGTTTTGCCTTTTCCAGAATGTCATACAATTTTCCATTACTTATTCTTTTGATACCAGCTTCTTTCACTTAGCAACATGCATACATGCATTTACAATTTATACGTATCTTTTCGTGGCTTGGCACCTTGTTTCTTTTTATCACTGAATCACATCCCATTATTTGGATGTGCCACAGTTGTCTATCCATATCTACTGAAAGAGATCTTGATCGCTTCTGGGTTTTGACAATTATGAATAAAGCTGCTGTAAACATTTGCATGCAGGTTTTTTCCCCTCTATCTTTCATTTTCTACAGTCTGAAAATGATATGCTGATGTGTAGTCGTTTGGCATTTATTCTGCTTGATGTTCTCTGAGCTCCCTGGATCTGTCATTTGGTGTCTGATACTAATTTGGGGAAAATTCTCAGTCATTATTATTTCAAATATTTCTTCTGTTCCTTTCTATCTTTCTTCTCCTTCTGGTATTCTCATACACGTGTGTTACACCTTTTGTAGTTGTCCTGCGGTCCTTGGATATTCTGTTTTGTTTTTTTGTTCAGTCTTTGTTTTCTTTGCTTGTTAGTTGTCAGGGTTTATACTGAGATATCCTCAAGCTCAGAGATTCTTTCCTCAGCCGTGTCTAATCTACTCAATTCCATCAAAGGCATTCCTCATTTCTGCTACAGTGTTTTTGATCTCTAACATTTGCATTTGGTTCTTTCTTAGGATTTCCATCTCCCTGCTTACGTTGTCCATCTGTTTTTGCATGCTGTCTAGCCTATCCATTAAATCCCTTGAGATATCAGTCAGAATTCTTTTGAAATCCTGGTATGATAATTCTTGCATCCATGCCATGTCTGGTTCTGATGCTTCCTCTGTCTCTTCAAATGATGGGGATTTTTTGCCTTTTAGTATGCCTTGTAGTTTTTTCTTGGTAGCTAGACGTGAACAAGGAACTGCCGTAAATAGGCCTTTAATAATGTGGTGGTAAGGGGTCGGGGGAGTGGAAGGGTTCTATAGTCCTATGATTAGATCTCAGATTTTAGTAAGCCTGTGCCTCGGGACTGTGAACTTCAAAAGTGTTTCTGTTTTTTCTCTTCCCTTAGGTAGATGAGGATGGCTTGAGTGGCCTGGAGTTGGGTATTGCCCTTCTCTCAAGTGAGTTAGTCTCTGATGATACCCCAGCTAGTTAGGCTCTGGTTAATTAGTTTCTCTTGAGGGCAGACCTTGTTAAGAAGAGCAGAGTGCTCTGGCATATTTAAAATGCTTCCTTTCCCTTCCTGCTGCTGGAAGCACACAGGATTTTTCTCTGACATTTACTGTGAAAATCTTTGCGAAGCTCCTGGAGGTGAAACTCACAAAAGTGTGGGAGCCTCCTGATGACTGGGTCCCCCAGGAGTATTTATCTATCAGAGCTGGTATCCACATGGAGCCTCCACTAATTCATCAATTACAGTGCAGGTTTTCCTACCCCAGCACTGGTTCCCTTGACAGTTTCGCCTTGGGAGTCTCTTCTCAGGTAAGTTGTGACTCCCTGTATTCACCTGACTCTCAGACACTCTGAGATACAGTACTGGATACAGTCTGGATACAGTAATTTTCCCTGTGTCCTCCCCTCTCTTATGGAGTCAAGAAAAGTTGTTGATATTTTAGTTTTTTCAGCTTTTTACTTGTTGTTAGCATGAAGTGGAGACTTCCAAGCTTCTTTCATGTAGAACCAGAAAACTGAAGTCTGCAGGTTTTTTGTGAATATGAGTTTTCAAATAAGTTGGGTAAATATCTAGGAGCATGACTGCTGGAATGTATAACAACAGTACGTTTAGCTTTGTAAGAAATTGTCAAACTGTCTTCCAAAGTGGCTGAACCATTTTGTATTCCCACTGTCAATGAATGTGAGCTCCTGTTACTCTCCATCCATGGCAGCAAATGGTATTGTTAAATTTTGGGGTTTTAGTCATTCTAACGGTTGTGCACTATCTCTTTGTTGTTTTAATTTGCAATTACCTAATGACAAATGATTTTTAGCATACTTTTGTATTTTTATTTGCCATCTGTATGTCTTCTTTGGTGAGGTATCCAGATATTTCTGCATTAAAAATTTTTTCCTAATTGTTGAGTTTTAAAATTTCTCTCTATATTTTGCACACAACATCTTTAGCTAATATGTGTTTTCCAAATAGTTTATCCCAGTCTATGGTTTGTCTTCTTACTCCCTTAAAAGTTTCTTTCACAGCATAGAAATTTTTAATTTTAATGAAGTCCAACTTACCGAATTTTTCTTTCATGGAATATGCTTTTCGTATTGTATCCAAAAACTTATCGTCAAATTCAAGATCACATAGATTTCCCCTTACTTTACTTTTGTAGTGACTCATTTCAGCATATTCTTCTTTGTGAACTTTCTTTTTAACTATTGCAATTCAATAGAAGTTCCAAAATCTGAAGATCTTTAGCCTCCTAATTATTTAATCTTTAATTATTGATTTCTCAGTCTGAACAAGATGTAATCTAAATGTAAAGACTTCCTAACGAAAAGTTCCGTGTTTTTGAAAGACACAAGCTGTTTTACAGTTTTTCTTCAAAGGCTTAAATATTAGAAGAGAGGTAGCAAAGAGAAAATTCATATTTTCAGGGGGAAGCTTTTATTTTTTTGCCATTATTTTATTTTCACATGAGTTTTGTTGCAAAATTTTGTAGTCAGTTGTAGTGTGTATATAATATATTTGTAAATTGTTAAGACCTCTGCTTATTTTTTCTGGTTTTATAGAGAAATAATTGACATACATCACTGTATAAGTTTAAGGCATACTGCATGATGGTTTGATTTACATGTATTGTAAAATGATTACCACAGTAGTTTCAGCTAACATCCATCATCTCATACAGATACAACAAAAGGAAAACAAAGAACAGAAAACAGAAAAAAAATTCTCCTTGTGATGAGAACTCTTAGAATTTACTCTTTGAACAACTTTCCGATATATCATACCTCAGTGTTAGCTGTTATTGATCTTTTAGTATGCATTTCTGTCAATTGAGATAAAATTTAACACCTTGGAATCAAGGTGTTTTTTACATTACCTCTCATTTCCAAACGAGCTTAAGATATGAAACACACTCATACATTTTGGGTTTGATATTTTTTAATACATTATAGATAAATAGAAATAATTGATAAATTTTGATAAAAATTGAAGATCCAAAGAAATCAGTTTATTCAGTACCCTAGAGGCCTCATACTAAAAGGAAATAGTGAACATGCTACAAAATAAAACACTATGGAAGAAAAACATAGGCATTTGTTAATGGTTCTAGACTCATCTTCTCTTGTATTATAACTTTAATATAATTTAATCTATCTATCCCTCTATAGCAGCTTTTTTTCAGTGATTATAGAACAATTTCATAAATGACTTATGATTCAAATTTACTAATCTGGGTAGGAAATTCTCTTTACATAACAGGAAAGTTCCATGTGAAACACTCTCCATTTTTTTTTAAGGCTTCAGTGCATAGTTGTGTATACCAGTTATTAGTTTACTTCTCTATGTGAGCCATTGCCACACTATGACAACTAACAGACAGGTGGTGTGGTTCCACGACTGGGAAATGAACCTAGACCACGGCGTGAGAACACTGAATCTTAACCACTAGACCACCAGGGCTGGCTCGAAACACTCTATATAAGTTAAGAGGCATGAACGTGGAAGAGTCCTACCATGTAATAAACTAGCACAATAATGATGTTCAAAATATGTTTGCTGAATAAGTTATAAAATGATTATGAAAAGTTGGCAGAGGAAAAGAAGGTGAATAAATTAGATTCACATTTTTGAATCTACATTGCCAAGAATATTAATATTTGCTGAATAACATTAAGTACTTGCTGTGTTTCAAGCTTTATTCTAAGTATTTTACATACATTGTTTACTCCTCTCAAGACCTTTATGAGATAGCTGTAGTTCATAAGAGATTTGCCACTTCTAATTAATATTTGATTTCTATAAAATGAGTATGTATCTCTAAGTTAGATTACAAGCCTGTGTAATTAAGAAACTCATACCCACTGCTTTGAATTGAAGGATTTGGGGGACTGATCAAGGAAAAGACACATGCCCCGAGGTGGCAGTAGCATACAAGGAGCTTCCTTTGGGCAGCACTTGGACAGGTTGCCTGGGAAGGGAATATCCCTTACAGCAGGAGACCTTTTAGACCCAGCAGCAAAGGTCTACCATCCAGAAAGAAAAGAAGGCAAAAGAATTACTCAGGAAGAGAATTAGAGAGGAGGGTTGTGTGTCTAGGTGATGTCACTCAGCAGCAAGATGGGGAATTACTGTGTCAGAGAGCTCTGAAAGCCCCAGTGGCTTGGCATCTTTAATGGCCTTAGGGTCTATCTTATTTATGGCTAGCAGATGTTGGGTGCAGTTTCGTGGGGTATGCAAAGCAGCCCAGCCATGAAATGGCTCGTAATATGCTTATTGGAGCTATATTTGAAGCAATTGGATGTACACAGAGGCCACAATATACAGGGGCCATCTCTGGCCATTTGTATAACATCTATAAAGTAATTTCTATTCATTCTTAGCTGTACAAATGAAAAAGCATACATATTGCTGATTTTAAGTTACTTGGTATATGTATACACGTAACATTACGTGAGCTGTACTTTCAAGAACACACACATACACACGCACAAAGAAGCCCCAAAACTATTAAATATCTGAAAACAACTTTCTACATATGTTACCATCCAACAACCTTTGCTTAGGGGATTTCTTTCTTGTGCTTTTTGGGTTTAAGCAACTGTGCTAGTCAGCCCGGCTGCCATAATGAAATACCCCATAACAAAATACCACAGGCTGGGTGACTTAAACATAAACATTTATTTTCTCACTGTTTCAGAGGTTGGAATTCCACAGTTGAGGTGTTGGCAGGTTTGGTTTCCCCTTGACAACTCTCTCCTTGGCTTACTGCCTTCTCGCTGTGTCCTCACATGACCTTTTCTTGGGTGTCTCCTTCTAATAAGGACACCAGTCCTATTGAATTAGGGCCCCACTCTTAGGACCTCATTTAACTTTAATTACATCCTTAGGGCTCTATTTCCAAATACAATCACACTGGAGGTTAGGATTTCAGCATAAGAATTTGGGAAGGACATCATTCAGTCTATAACCACACTTTCCCTCTGGATTGCTATTTTATAGACACATACATACATATAAATATATATATTTGCAATTTTTTCATTTAGATAAAGAGCCTATAATATATGGCCTGCACTATTTCACTATTTTAATTGTGTGTGTGTGTGTGTATTGTATAACGCATGCATATCTATTTAACTTGAACAAGAATTTCAGGATCATTTGGCTTGTGAAATTCAGTTCATTTATAATCACAGTTTCACATAGCACTTCAATAAGAACAGAAAATTAACTTTCCTAGCTGAATAAAACCAAAATGGAAACAAATTTTTAGCTCCTAAAAGAGCTGTGTAAATGGTTTTGTATCACACATTTCATTTCGTTTATTCCAACAGACATTAAAATGTCTGTTAAATACTCTTTTCCTATAAAGATGTTCGCATCTAGCAAATGGAGTAGCCATCATATTCTTAAGAGCTCCCATAATTATTAAGACAATAGTTTATTGAGATCAACCAATTCCATTAAAATATCATTAAAAATGAATACATTGAAAGGATTCTTAGAGAAATGAGAAGAAATGGTTAGAAGCTACTGAAATTTGAGCTCAATGAAGGCAGTATTTTGTTGCCATGGTTTTTGTTCCTGTAAACACATAGAAGCGAAAGTTGGTAGCATTACATTTTAAAATAACTCTGTTAGTTTACACTTCCCCACAAATGTTGGGCAATTTTCAACACTGTATCTACATAACAGGAACTTCTCTAGGATGCAGGAATAGATCTCTGAATAAAACAAACAGCCTGCCCTCATAGAACTCCATTCTAGCATGGAGACAGATAGCAATAAAACACTTTGCTTAATTGAGATTTCTCCTTTAAGACTAGCCAGTGACCTTGACAGAAGCTTATCAGTATTCATTGCATAAAAGTATATCTATAATCTCTAAAGTATAAAAATACATATAATAATTGTCCCTATAATGACTACATTTCAGGGATCTATCGTGCGCTACCTAATCTACATGGCTAAAATAATCAGCAAAGACAATTCAGTTAGTTTCTAAATTTATTAGTGGTGAACAGTGGACCAAATGCAAGAAGCCATATAAAAGGGTAGTTAAGAAATTAGGTTCTTGCTCTGCTTGACTCCGTTCTCTGCTACTTACTAACTGTCATATGAGGCAGTGTAGTCCATCTCCAGAAAACTCAGACATTTCTTGTGTAAATGAAGGAAATAATAATTATTAGATGATGGCTCTGAGTGTTATGGAAGATAATATGCACATTGTGCTTAGCGTGATACCCAGCATGTAAGAGTCATTCAAATTTGTGATAACTATTATTATTGCTAAAATGTAGACGTGTTGAAGAGGGAAAAAAGATGAGATATGCTTCACTTATTTTTTTTCATTTGGAACAAACTTTTTAGACTTCACATCATGGATTAATTTTTTTTTAAATCAAACTCATGCCATAGTATATGGGAAATTTCTCAAAGATTGCTATTATCATAATATCACCCTATAAAACTGAGAATTTAATCTTAGCTGTCTATGTTCAGATAAACTTTGAAAATGTTTGATGTATTGTTTGCAGGGAAATTTTCAGTAATTTTAATTTTCTTCTTGATACACTTGTATTCTCCATGTTTTATGTGTATAACTTTTGAAAAGTAAAAATATAATCAGACTTTCTTACTGTTGGAGTGGCAATTTACAGATAAGCAAATGGCCTCTTTCCTTAGAAGGAATCATGTGGTAACGAATCAGAATTGGAGATATCGGTATGTAAATATATATGTTAAACTTTATATATATATGATTATATAGAGAAATTTGTATAATTATAAGTATATACGCATCCTCGTATACACACATGTATTACCTGTCCTCTGAGAGGGTCTTGAAGTAACGACCCTCTAGTTGCAATGAGTATGCTTAATGACCTTATCTTGGTTTTTAATTCTGTTCTTCAATAAAAGGAACCAACGCTCCCTGCAGAAATGTCTGATTCTAGCATCAGAGGAGGAAATATACCATCCAAACCTAGAGGATCATTGAGTGCCAGAAAGTAAAGTACAAGAAAACAAAAAACAAAACAAAAGAAAACACATACATAATGATGGGAGTATGTTGAAGGGACAAAAGAACCAACTGAAAGAGCTCCCAATGGCCAAAGTGGAAACAATTTGGGCCTCAAAATAAAAAAAAAGCAGTATGGGGTTAAAATATAAAGTATAAAATTAACATTAATGAAGCCATAGTGATATAAATAAATGATTGCTGGATTGCAAATAATTAATGCAGATACTCCACTCTCAAGGAGATGAAGCCTAACTCCCATTCCTTAAGTGAGATCTGTACATAGTGACTTCCTTCCAATGAGTACAGTATGGGGAGGCGGTATGCAAGTCAAATAATAAAAACTTCACAGTGGGAAAACTGAACAAACACTACCTCAGCCAGGTGGTCAAGTTCAACATCAGAGGTACTAAGTCATGTTGATAGTACATACCGTTGTTATGATTTAATGAAAATGTCACTTTACTTCTGTGGTCTTCCTTCCCCAAATCCTAAACTCCAGGCTAAGAATGAGAAAAGAGCAGGCAACTCTCCATTTGGGGACATTCTACAAAATACCTGAACAGTTCTCAAAACTGTCAAGGTCATCAAAATCAATACCATATGAGAATCTGTCACAGCTAAGAGGAGCCTAAAGGAACATGACAACTAAATGTAATGTGGTATCCTTGATGCGTTCCTGGGGGGAAAAAGATTAGGTAAAAATTAAGCAAACCTGAATAAAGTATGAACTTTAGTTAACAATTATTTAATAATAATGTAGCAATTTTTAAATTAATTGTGTCAAATGTACCATAAATGTATGATGTTATGACAGAGGCTACTGGATATGAAATACAGTCATGTGCTGCGTAACGACTTTTTGGTCAATGACAGGCAGCGTATAAAACAGTGGTCCCATAAGATTAGTACCATATAGCCTTTGTGTGTAGTAGGCTATACCATCTAGGTTTGTGCCAGTACACTCTATGACGTTCACAATGACCACATCACCTAACCACACATTTCTCAGAACGTATCCTCATCATTAAGCAGCACATGACTGTAAATGAGAATTTCCTGTACCATCTTCACAGTTTTTCTGTAAGTCTAAAAGTATTCTAAAAAAATAAAGTTTACTAATAAGTATATATTTAGAAATTTTAAAAATTCACCTGATTTGGACATTTCAGTGACAGAGTAGTGGTGTTCAAAAGACAAGTCCTGGAAATAAACACACACAAAATTAAAAGTCCTCATATAAAATGGATGGGACTATGCATGTATTTTTTTTTAATTACCTAAATTTTTGAAGTATTTACACAATGAGTCAAAATAATAGCAAAAGAAAATAAAGGTAATCATATCAAATAGATACTATTGTTTACACTTGGCCAAAATTTTGCATGAAAATGAGTACACTTACCATGCGATTTTTAAATTATGTAACAACTGATATAGACCTGACAAATCAGAGCCTTTATTAGTACTAAACAGCGTTCATATCTATATAACACCTAAATATTAGACTGGCATTCCTAAAATATAGAATGTCAACCCAGCCCAAAGACAGAATGTTTAGACTGAACACCTGAAGCCTTGCTGTGTTTCATAGTGGGAAGAAAATTATATTATAAAAACAGGTCTGATTACAAGTTCCCCAAACTAGAACATGCCAACAATTGTAAAGCTTGAAATCTACACTAGGCACAAACATAAAGGAAGGAAGGAGAGGCCATTATTGTGCTTACTGGCCTCAGTGCCCCACTTTCTGTCACTTGGGAACCCCATTGCTCTTTGACTATGAAATTTGGTACATAGATCTCCTTCTTTGGACAGCTTTCTGTGCAGCCTTCAAGACCTGGCTCAAAAATCACTTCCTTCATGAAGTCTTCCATGAAACTACCAGAAAAAGTTAGCTGCTCCTCAGCGGTGTCCCCACAGTATTGTGTTCATTTTTTAATTCCTTTACTGAATACCTACTATATTCCAGGCCCATAATTGTATCCCTGCCCCATCGTTTCCTGAACTGTATGACAGCCATGTCGATTCCCCTGCTAGACTCAGACAGTGCTTGGCGCTCTTTTCATCAAATGAAGGATAGGAAGGGTCAGCACTTACTCCTCACAGCCAGCCTTGATTGAGATCATCCTGTTACTAATAGTGCTTTACAAATGTGAAAAACGAGACACGAGAAATGTGTGGTAACATGTTGGAGGTAATACAGTTGGTAAGATTTTCTTCTTTAGCCTTTTGCTGGCATGGAATGTTTAGCCAGCTTTGAATACCTGGGATAAATCCTACTTAGTTGTGGTGTATAAATCTTTTTCTCCATTTTTGGATTCGATGTGCTGTAATTTTGTTTAGAAGTTTTGCATCTGCTTATGAGATATTGGTCTGTAGTTTTCTTTTCTTGTAATGTCTTTAGCTGGGTAATTCATGTCTCATAGAACAAATGAGGAAGCGTTCTCTCTGCTTCTAATTTCTGGAGGAGATTAAAGAGATCTGGGATCATTTCTTTTTTAAATGTTTGATAGAGTTCACCAGTGGAAAAATCTGAGTCTGGTGCTTTCTCTTCCGGAAGGATAATTAATGTTTGAATTTCTGTAATAGATGTGGCCCTATTCAGATGATCTATTTCTCCCTGTGTGAGTTTTAATAGGTTGTGTCTTTTAACTGTTAGTCCATTTCCTTCAAAGTATCAAATTTGTGATTATAAAGTTTTATGTAATATTCTATTATATTCTTAAATGATGAACTCTCTTTCATGTCTGATATTGGCAATTTATGTTTTCCCTCCATTTTTATCCTTAGCCAGGCTATAAGTTTATCAATTATATTACCATTTTTAAAAAAACATCTTTTTGTTTTCATTGATTTTCTCTTTTTCTCGTTTAAACTTTCTCATTTCTTATTTAAACTTCATTGATTTCTACTTTACATTTGTTATTTCTTTCTGTTTATATTGCCCTTCTTTCTTTAGTATCCTATGGCGAAAGCTTCCATTTTGGTTTTAGATCTTTCTTCTGTAACATACTCATTCATTCAATGCTATAAATTTCCCTCTAAGCGCTGCTTTCACTGCATCCTACAAATTTTGATGTCTTATTTTCGTTAAGTTCAACTTATTTTTTTAAATATGTCTTGGCATTTCTTCTTTGACCCACATGTTATTTACAAGAATGTTGTTTAATCTCCAAATCCTTTGGGATTTTCCAGCTACTTTCTGTTATGATTTCTCATTTATTTCCCTTGTAGTCTGAGAGCATACTTTGGATAATTTCAATTCTTTTAAACGTGTTGAGGTGTGTTTTGTGTCCCTGAATGTGATCTATCTCGGTGAACATTCCATGTGAGCTTGAGGACAATGCATGTTCTTCTATTGCTGGATAAGTATTCTGTAAACGTCAATTAGATGCACTTGGTTGATGGTGCTTCAGTTCAGCTGCATCCTTCCTGATTTTCTGTCAGCAGTGTCTGTCCATTACTAATACAGTTCTTTTGAAGTCTCCACCTATAATAATAGAGTTTATTTCATCTTGCTGTTCCATCAGTTTTTGTCTCATACATTTTGCTGTTAGGAGTGTACACATTAAGGATTGCTAAGTTTTCTTAGAAAATTGACCCCTTTATCATTATGTTATGTCCCTGTTTGTCCCTGATAATTTTCCTTGCCTGAAGTCTACTTTGCCTGAAATTATTCTGTCTACTCCAGCTTTCTCTTCATTAGTGTTAGCATGGTATATTTTTCTTCATCCCTTTACTTATAATCTATCTTGCCTTTCTATTTAAAGTGGGTGTCTTGCAGACAACATAAAGTCAATTCTTGTTTATTTATCCACTCTGTAGTTCTCTGTTTTTTTGTAGCATTTAATTCATTCACATTTAAAGTCATTATTTATTTAGTTGGATTAATCTCTCCTCTTTCTGTACTGTTTTCTATTCAATGAACTTTTTATTTGTTTCTCTTTTTTTTTAATCTTTACCCTTTTACTACCTTCTCTCGTTTAATTGGGCATTTTATATGATTCTGTTTTCTCTCATTTCTTACCAAATCAGTAATACATCTTTTTAAATATGACTTTTAGCAGTTTCCCTAAATCTTGCAACATACATTTACAAATAATTCAAGTCCACTTTCAAATAAGATTGAATCATTTTATGAGTTGTATAGATACTTTATAACAGAATATTTCAAATTTATCCTTCATTCCTTATAACATTGCTGTCATTCATTTTACTTATTAATAAGCTATAATCACTAGTATACTGTTGCTATTATTATATTGAACAGTTATCTGTTAAATCAACTATGAATAAGAAAAAGAAAAGGTTTTATTTCAGGTTAATTTATTCCCTCTCTAATGCCTTTCCTTTTTTTTACATAGATCTCAGTTTCTGACCCACATAATTTTTTCTTTTTAAACATTAAACTACTTTAAACATTTTCTTTTTTCCCTGAGGAAGATTAGCCCTGAGCTAACATCTGCTGCCAATCCTCCTCTTTTTATTTTTGCTGAGGAAGACTGGCCCTGAGCTAACATCCGTGCCCATCTTCCCCTACTTTATATGTGGGATGCCTGCCACACCATAGCTTGATAAGCAGTGCATAGGTCTGCACCTGGGTTCCAAACCGGCTAACCCTGGGCCGCCAAAGCAAAACATACGAACTTAACCACTGAGCCACCAGGCAGGCCTCTCTTTAAACATTTTTTGAAAGACAGGTTTGCTCATGACAAAGTCCCTCACTTTTTATTAGTTTGAGAAAGTCTGTATTTCTCCTTCACTTTTGAAGAATAATATTCCTTGATGCAGAATTCTAGGTTGGTGATTTCTTCCTTTTAACATTTTAAATACTTCACTTCCCTCTCTTTCTGCTTGCAATCTTATGGCAAAAAGTCTGCTAAAAATGTCTCACTTCTTCCCTCAAAGGTCAGTTGTCTTTCTGTGTGTGTGGGTGGGTTTCAAGATTTTTCTTTGTCTTTCATTTTCTGTAGTTTGAACATGATATGCTTATGTGAAAATTTCTTCATATTTATCCTGCTTTGAGTTCTGTGGGTCCTTGATCTGTTGTTTGATGTCTGTCACTACTTTTGGAAAATTCTTGGCCATTTTTGCCTCACATTATTTCTCTTTCATTTTCTTTTTCTTATCCTTCTGCTATTTCCAATACATGTAATTACACCTTTTGTAATTATCCCACATTCTCAGTAATTTTGTTCAGTCTTTTTTCATATTTTTTTCCCATGCATTTCAGCTTGGAAAGTTTCTATTAACATATCTTCAAGCTTAGTCATTCTTTCCAGAGTTGTAGTAATTCTACTGATAAGCTCACAAAAGGCATTCTTCATTTCTGTCATATGACTTTGAGTCCTAGCATTTCTTTTTGGTTCTTTCTTACAGTTTCCACCTCTCTGTTTACTTTATCCATTTGTTGTTGCATAGTGTCCACTGTTTCCACTAAAGCCCTTCACATATTAATCATAGTTATTTTATTTTATGTATTTTTTTTCATTTTTATTTTTTTCGGATGTACATCATATTTCAAATTCTGTGTACGTTACATCATGTTCACCACCCGAACACTAATTATAGTGCATCCCCTCACATGTGACCCTAATCACACCTTTTGCCCTCCCCCCTCCCCCCTTCCCCAATGGTAACCACCAGTCCAGTCTCCAATGCTATGTGATTATTTTTTTGTCGTTTTTATCTTCTACTTATGAGTGAGATCATATAGTATTTGACTTTCTCCCTCTGACTTATTTCACTCAGCATACCCTCAAGGTCCATCCGTGTTGTCACAAATGGCCGGATTTCATCATTTCTTATGGCTGAGTAGTAGTCCATCGTGTATAAATACCACATCTTCTTTATCCATTCGTTCCTTGATGAAAAATCATAGTTATTTTAAATTCCCAAGGCAATAACATCAAAATGTCTGCCAATTCTGAGTTTGATTCCGTTACCTGGTTTGTCTCTTCAAATAATGATTTTTCTTGCCTTTTAGAATTCCCTCTAATTTTTGTTACATACTAAATGTATTATGTTGGAATAGTAACTGAGATAAACAGGCTTTTAGTGTAAAGTTTTATGTTTATCTAGCTAGGAGTTAGGCTATTTTTACTGCCTGATGTAACTGTAGGTGTCGGAGACTTCAATTTCCTCTAGTGTCTTTGATTTTTTTTTTTTTTGTCTCCTGTATTATCTTTTGATTTTGTATTAGTTTAGGTTCTCCAGAGAAAAAGAACTGGTAGGATGGGAGGTGTATATAGATATAGATATATAGATATATATATATAGAGAGAGAGAGACAGACATAGACAGACAGAAAGAGATTATTAAGGAGTTTATTTATTTAAGAGATTTTTTTAAAGGAATTGGCTCATACAATTGTGGGGATTAGCAAGTCCAAAATCTGCAGGGCAGGCCAGCAGGCTGGAAATTCCAACAAGAATTGATGTTGCAATCTTGAATCCAAAGGCTGGTGACTCAAGCAGAATTTTTAAGTCGCGGTCTGGAGACAGAATCCCTTCTTCTTTGGAGACCCCAGTCTTGTCATCTTAGCTCTCAAGGTTTCAATGGATTATATGAGGCCCACTGTCATTATGAGGTGAAGCAGTAATTTGCTTTTCTCAGAGTTTACTGATTAATCACATCTAAAGTAGACCTTCAGAGTAACGTCTAGACTAGTGTTTGACCAGCCAACTGGGTGTAAGCCTCACCAAATTGAAGGATTCCTGTAGATATCTTCTTAAACAGAATCTTAGCCTTGCAGTTCTGCCTGCTGTAATACCCTGTCACTTCTTTTAATGAGCTTTTGCTCCTAGGCTGTGATCTTCACAAGTGTTTCTCAGCTTCCCTATCCCCAAACTCTGCCACTTGGGTGAGACAAGAGAGCTAGAGTGGGCTGACGTTGGGTATTTCCCTTCCCCGAGGTACGTTAGGGTTCTGGTAAAGCACTTTCCCCTGAAGGAAGTTATGGAAAACAGGATGCTGAGAGTGTTTCCATGTGTTTACTTTTCCTTAAGGAATACTTCAAGATGTTATTTCAAAGTACACCAGCAAGGTAAGGTTTCTCATCAAATTTGGGAGGTTTTGGGCCATTATTTCTTCAAATATTCTTTCTGTCATTTTCTCTATCATCCCTTCTTCTCGTCGTCTCATTATGCATATGTTGGCATACTAGGTGGTATCCCACATTTGTCTAACACTTGGTCATATTTCTTTCTTTTTTTGTTGTTCTTCAGATTGGTGATTACTTTTCACGTGTTTTCAAAGTCATTGTGTCTTTCTTCTACCAGCTCACGTCTGATGTCGAGCCCCTCTAGTGAAATTGTTATTTCTGTTATTGAGTTTTTCATATCCAGAATGTATTTTTCATTGTCTTTCAGAATTCAATGTCTTTTGATAATCTCTATTTGGTGATTCATCTCTCTTGTATTTCCTTTTAGTTCTTTCATCGTAGCTGCAATTGGTTTTTTGAACATATCTACACTAGCTGATTAAAGGTATTTGTCTAGTAAATCCAATGCTTGCACTTCCCTATAGACAGTTTCTACTGACTGCTTTTTGCCTGTTATGGTCCAAAAATTGTTTTGTTGTGTATTTCATAATTTTTGTTATTGTTGAAAACAAGATAGTTAAAATAATATAATGTACCAACTCTGGAAATAATATTCTCCCTTCCTCCGATTTTATTATTGCTGCTATTTGCTGTTGTTCTTGTTTGTTTGGGATTTTCCAGACTAATTCCATAATGTCTATATTCTTTGTTCTGCATATCTGCTGTAGTCTCTACTTGGTTAACCCCATAGAAGAGAGATACACTTAAACACCTTGGACTGCTAATTTCTGGGCCTTTGCTGAAGGGCTCTGTATGTATGTGTGTTGGGGTACATCTTCAGTGCTTTAGCCAGTAGTTTAAAACTGTGTCATAACCTTCACTTGCAGCTGGTGTTAAACCTCAGGTTCAGGCAGAAGTTGGAGCTCCTTCAAAGGTCTTTCTGAGCATGTGCACACTCTTACACATCAGCATGACCTCTTAGATTCCTAGGAACATGGTGGAGCTCTTTGAAGTATTTTAGTTTCCCCCTTCTACCCAGTTTCCCCATGAGGCATCCACTAAACCAATGATTCATTTTACTAATGATTCTATTTGATTCTGTAGCCTTTGATAATTTTATCTTTTTCTAAGCTTTGTTTAAAACATTTAAACTTTGTTGCAATTAATATAATACTTGTTGTCTCCATGTTTCCAATAATGGCCCAGATAATGCACCTAAATTCCAATGTTCCTAGAATTGAATTATTAATCAATATAATATAACCATATATGAATTGTCAATACATTTATTCAAGGTCCTTATTCATTTTACATCTTTGAGTCTATTATTTTTAATCATAAGTAAACAGTAAGCTTCCTTTTAATATATTTAAACTTGACCTCCTATATTAATTTAAACTTTTATTAGCTTTAGTAGAAAATTTTGTTTTAAATAATGACAGTTTAAACAATTTTCTAATACTTCACCTATGTAGCTATAGGCATCTTGTTTTCTTATAAAATTAAGTTTTTAAGTGTTATATGCAACGCCCAAGGAAAAAGTAATAAACAATTTATTCCTGATTAAATTAATATATTTTATTACATTAGAGAAATAGCTTTGCCAGTGGGAATATATCACTACATGGGGCATAGGATGACCCTCACTTTGTGGGAAAGTTAGTTTTGTTTGGAAGTTACATTTTTTCCTTTTCAATCAATATTTTCCTCCGTCTTTTGGGAAATTTTCAGCAATTCTGGATCACTGAATAAAGTGTTTAACATATGTGAAATAGTTAAACACAACTGACTTTCTTTAACCCTTCATATTATTTCATGTTATCTGGGACTCTTTTGTTAAATAACACAGCATTCTTGAAAAAAGTTGCTCATATAAACCAAACTAAATTTGACTTCACAGATCACTTATAAAAAGTGGAAAACAGATAATTTTCCAAATTCTTATGTTTTTACATATTACACCTGTTTTTTAAGCCCATATTTATAAGTAATCTAAATTAAACAGACGATTGGAATGTTGATTCTGCAATATATTAATAGGTATCATGATAGAAGAAATTCATGGTAGGCAGTCAAATGTGTTTTGGAAATGTTGGGTTGAAACAATGTTGAGGTTTATTTATGGCAGAAATTCTTAGTGCATTTGTAAAATTTTTAAAATACATTATTTTAGTTTCATCAACCTGCTGATTTTCATATTGACCAAAAATACATCATATCACTTTTTTTTTTCGAGGATGATTAGCCCTGAGGTAATATCCACTGCCAATCCTCCTCTTTTTGCTGAGAAAGACTGGCCCTGAGCTAACATCCGTGCCCATCTTCCTCTACTTTTTTTTTTCTTTTTTTTAAAGACTGCCACCTAGGCTAACAACTGTTGCCAATCTTTTTTTTTTTTCTGCTTTATATGCCAACCCCCACGCCCCCCACCCCCCGGTACATAGTTGTATATCTTAGTTGCAGGTCTTTCTAGTTGTGGAATGTGGGACGCTGCCTCAACGTGGCCTGACGAGCGGTGCCATGTCTGTGCCCTGGATCCGAACCCTGGGCCGCCGCAGTGGAGCGCAAGAACTTAACCACTCGGCCACGGAGCTGGCCCCCTTCCTCTACTTTATATGTGGGGCACCTGCCACAGCATGGCTTGACAATCAATACGCAGGTCAGCACCTGGGATCTCAACCAGGGAACCCTGGGCCGTTGAAGGAGAAGATGCAACCTTTACTGCTGTGCCACCAGGCTGGCCCCTATCATATCATATTTTTATTACTGTTCTAGAATATTGCTAATTACTAGAAGACCTGAAGAGATCTGCTTTCAATGTCTTCTCAATTAATTCACAGAAGCTACTTAAATCAATAGTTCTAAAATTTATTCCAAAGTCAATTAATCAATTGAATTTAGCAAGCAAAAATATGGTGCTACATACTGGGTATTCCCAATTTCCCATTTTCCCCCAACACATCTTCTAGGGCAGAGAACAGCTTTCTTTCCTCCAGGCCAACATATTAAAATATTTTGGACAATGATTTAACTGTGCTGGGTTTCTTCCAAGGTTTTTATCAAGATTTCAAGGGTATCAAGTTATGCTACAGGGTCTCATGTGAACTCAGGTTTTGCCCACTTCAGTAGTCTCATCTTGTGATCTGAAATCATCTATTTTTTCTTACCATTTCATGCTCTTTTCTAACAACCTATTCATCATAGAAGAGCAGACAGCACACACCTCCTCTAGGTCCACTTCTGCTGAGGCCATTGCATCAAAGTGGGAACTAATCTCAACTGATTTTTCCAATTGTCTCTCTGCCAAGTGCTGAGTAGTAGGGACTTTGTAATCAGACCAACTGTTGTCTTTTATATAGTGTGCAGAATGATTAATTTCACAAAACACATATGTATAAGGCTACTATATGTACTATATATATGTGTGTGTGTATATGTATATATGTTATGATTCCTTACTCAGAAGTGTGAAACACAGGGCAACAAGCAAAAGAAAAGGCAGGAGTGAGGCAGTTTTTCTCTTATCATTTTCTCATGTCATTTTCTTATATTATTTTATCTTTCCTTTTCTTTTTTTGCCATTCAAAGTTATTTATTTAAAGTCATCTCCTGCCACAAGCAAAGGGATAGAAGATCAAGCTTACCAGACATCATTTGATACAAGAAAAGGAGATGAGCCTAAGGTCCCATACACTTTATTGGTTCATGTGCAGAGTAATGATCCAAATCTGTTCTGTGGTCCATGGTGCCAGGGAAGTGGTCCGGTTTTTTTTTTTATTCATCTTCATTGCAGGGCAGAAGTGGCTTTGCGTGAGGGTTATGGAATAGAGTATGGTTACCATCTCCCCAGGGAAAGCACTTGGACCTGAGGAAGAGATAGGGGTAGGCAAAGAACTTAGGTTCTTACACTCTCCCTGTTGTGATTTCAGGAAGGCGGTCAGCATGCTGACTTCCACCCCGAGGAGCATGCAGAATATGAGGACTTCCATGTGCTTCCATGTGCAAGCTGAGCCCTCCTCGTTTGGGGCACACCTGGATACAGGCAGCCCCAGTTGTGGCAGGGACCCATCTAGAAGCCCCAGTAACTAGCTACAGTCTCCATTTTGACCTGGATTAAAGCTATCATTACCTCTTAATTCACACAATTACTGTAGAGAATAGAAAGAAAATATATATTCCCTATTAAAAATAGAACAATCAAATTTAAAATTAGTGTGATGACAGTGAATAGTACTATATTTCTTAGAAAAATCAATGCAATGAAATACATATTCAGTTAATTTGCTCAGAATTCAGAAGAAAATAATAGAAACTAGGTATGATGAGAGAAAAGTTAAGAGGAAGAAGTGGAAAATAAAATCCAATCTACATAAAATTGTAACTTCAGGGAACAGTCAGAACTAATAAAATATTGAAGGAAAAAGTACCTTGTTAGGAACCAGTCCAGCGGCATGGTGGTTAAGTTGGCACACTTTGCTTCAGCGACCCAGGGTTCGCAGGTTCGTCACGGACCTAGCACCACTCATCAAGCCATGCTGTGGTGGCATCCCACATAAAATAGAGGACGATTGGCACAGATGTTAGCTCAGTGACAATCTTTCTTAAGCAAATAGAGGAAGACTGGCAACAGATGTTAGCTCAGGGCCAATCTTCCTCACACATACACACAAAACACACCTTGTTAATGTGACGGAAGAGCCCAGTTAAAAAATTTTTAAAACTTTAAAACTTAAAAAAATGTAAGTTAAATTACAAAGCTCCAAAAGCACCGGGCAAAATGAATAAAGGGTCACCTCCGTTACTTTTGAAAATTACAAAGATTATTTTTTAATCCAAAAAGTGACCTATCAGTGATTTATTGGTTATTAGGTTCAGCTTCCTCCAACATTTCTGAAGACTCAAGTCAAGATGAAGCTGATAATTACCAGATATTTGATCTGATAAAAACACAGTGCCACAAAGGAAGGAGAAATGTCCTCTGCCACATGAGTAGATGGAGGAGGACTGAGGGGGAAAAAAACAAGAAAAGCAAATCTTCACCTCACAAAACTGAGAATGCGTGAAATGATGACAAAAAATTTGATTGACCACAGATATTCACACTCTGAGTTTTAAACCAATATCTACAGCTTTTCAAAGCAACCAAGTAGCAGCTGTCTTCATGGGGCCAGCTAGTGGATACCAAAGTTCTTTAATACATCCCATCTGTTACTACATGATAAGTGAATGTTTTCAAGTGCTTAGACTTTAGAATATTGGTTAAAGAGACTGGAAAGTAGAAATGTGTTTTCTGTTGCCCAGGAAGTTAACATCTTCTATTAAGTTTCTGTTTCCTCTCTGAGGACTACACTCCTCTTCATGGTAGCTAATTCCCTTTAAGAGACACAGCACCCCCCCCACCCGCACCGTACCCGCTTTCTTCTATTTCTGTAGGGCACGAAAATTACAATATGATAATGCAAAATACATATGTACATTTTAATTAGCAGAAGGTTGGTCTCCTTATAAATCTTAAAGTACATATCAAAATAAAATTCAGATGGAATAATGACTTAAATATATGGAGCATAAAATTAATGAAATAATATAGGACAAAATTGAAACTCTGAGCTACATGATAAAAGTAGGCATAATGAAGGCCAGCCCTAGTGGCCTAGTGGTTAAGTTCAGCTCGTTCCACTTCAGTGGCCTGGGTTTGGTTCCTGGGTGCAGACTACACCACGTGTCAGTGGCCATGCTGCAGCGGCAGCTCACCCACAAAAAGAGGAACATTGGCAACAGATGTTAGCTCAGGGTTAATATTCCTCAGCCAAATATATATATATATATATATATATAAAAGGTAGATTTGATTAAATATCAAAAATTTCAAAAAGTAAGAACAAATCTCATAGAGAAATAACTCTTGCAATGAAAAATAATCAACACAGACCAAGAGATTTCATAAGACAAATAGAAGATGAATACTACATTGAACAAACGCCAGGAAATGACAATTCAGAAAAAGCAAATATATCAAAGCTCATAAATATAATGAAATGTTCAAACTGCCTAGAATTCAGCAAAAAATTTAAAATAAAAGTAATATCAGTTTTGGTTTTGTTTATACATTAATTCTTGAAACTTGCTAAATTTAAAGTACTCAAATTGGTAGAATAAAGATTAAAAAAAAAGTTAAAATTTTCCTTTATTTCACTCTTTGCCTTTCCCTAAGGCAACATTGCTAACATTTTAATATGTTTCGTTTTAGACAAACATTGGGCTAATACTCTTTTTATTGTTTTCTATCTTGCTTTTTATTTGATAAGATGTAGAGACTTCTTTTTTCCATGTCTATTTATAGATTTATAACATTGGTTCTTATTATACATTATATAACTTAAAATTTAGCGTATTTGCAGGCTATCAGAAACACTAGGAAATTAAAATTACATATTAGCTCTCTACTTTTGAAATTATATCTGTATTTTTTAAAGGAATAATGTGTGTCTATAGTACTTTTTGACATAACATTACATTAAGAATATTTTCCATATTATTGAATATTTTTGAAAGTATGTTAATAACTTAAAGTACCACATTAATTTATTAATTTATTACTATCCCTTTATTACTTGATATTAAATGTTTCTAATTTTTCCTATAAACATTCCTATACATTCATGCTTGTCAATTGCTCTATTTCTTTAAAATAAATAATTATTATAATGCCATATAAATAAAGCATACTGTGGGTACTTGAAACCATAGAGAAAGCAGTACAGCTAAATGTATTAGTGTTTAAGAATGATAGGATCTGTAAGGGGATTTGAGGTAAATGAACCCAGTGATCCATTTTAAGAACCCAAAACTTAGCCAACTCATGGAATGGGGTACAGTTTTCTCGGCTGTGCATCAAAGTTCAACTTCTTTCTCAGAGTCCAGTTCTGCTGAGAAATTGATCTCAAATAATCATCTCACACCCCAAATTCCATTTCAGCAGTTGTCTGAACTTTCAGAAAAACCCAACCTGCGAATATATCTATGTATTAAATGTGTAAACTTTTTCCCCACTTAGCTACATATTCTGCTGTTCTATCTCATTAATTAGAGATCTCCCTTTCTCCTTTTTATAGCTGCATAACTGCAGTTGCATGGATGTACCTCAGTTTATTCCACCAGTCCCTACTAATGGAGAATTGGGTGGGTTGTTTATAAACTGCTGCTGTAAATAATACTGTATATAATCATGTAAACTACTAATTAGCATTTTAGCAAGTGTATCTCTGAAATTGATTCCTAGAATGGGTTGTTGGGACAAAGGGTGAGTGTATACTTATTTTGTTAGGAGTCATCAAATTCCCCTTCCATAGAAAGTGTACAAGTTTGCATTCCAAATAGTTAAGGATTTTCTTTTCTGAGGAAGATTAGCCCCGAGCTAACATCTGCTGCCAATCCTCCCTTTTTTGCTGAGGAAGATTGGCCCTGAGCCAACATCCATGCCCATCTTACTCTACTTTCCCTGTGGGATGCCTGCCACAGCATCGCTTGATGAGCTGTGAATTGGTCCACACCCAGGATCCAAACCGGTGAACCCTGGGCCGCTGATGCAGAACATGTGAACTTACCCACAGTGCCACTGGGCCAGCCCCAATTTTCTTATATTCTTAAAAACATATTATCAAAATTTTAGAGTCTGTCAAACTGATAAGTGAGAAATTATATCTCACCGTCATTATATTATCAATTTATCTTTGTATGATAAATTTATCATTTTTCTTTTTCTGTAAATTCATATCTCTTATACATATTTCCATTTTTTCCCTCAATTTTTAAGAATTCATCATAGATTAGGGATATTTTCTTTTTCTCTGTAATTTCAATTGCAAGCATTTTCCCAGTTTTTCCTAGGTGTTTTTTTCCATGCAAAGCTAATTATTATTTTCATTTTTATGCACTCTAATTTATCAATGTCTTATTTCTTTTGCATAGTGAATAATATTTTTAAAGTTTATCTACTTCCATTCTCACTCTATATATGAACTTATCTCTTTTACTGATGATTTTTTTTAATTAGAGCTGTGATTCATCTGGAAATTAGTTTCTTAACGCTTTGAAGTATGGATCCAATTTTGTCTTTTTAATGTTTCCAAATGGCTATCAAGTTTGTGCTTTCCATAGCATTTCTTGATCTTCCATTTTCTCCAGTCTGTATTTCTGAATACTTTTTTAGTCCGTTCTTGCAGTCAGTTCCCTCCTTTTTCATAGCTTCCTGTTGTATAGGTATCCCATTTATGAGCTTTTCTTATTTTAATTTGTGTTCTTCTTTCAAAGCATTGATCATTTTCTTATCTTCTTTTACTACATTTTGAAATATTATGTCACAGTTTTCCTTTTATTTTGTGATGGCATCTTTTGTTGTCATGATCTCATGGAATGATGTTGGTTAATTTCATCATATTTTTCTGCCAGGATCTTCGTGCGGGTTTCAAATGTATTCCTGTTCTGCTGCTTGCATTTCAAAGAAGTGGGTTTCATAGTAGGTGTGATGGTTGATTTTATGCGTCAACTTGACTGGGCCACGGGATGCCAAGACATTTGGTCAAACATTATTCTGGGGGCATCTGTTAGGGTGTTTCTGGAGGAGATTAACTTTTAAATCAGTAGACAGTGAAAGGGATTGCCCTCCCTAGTGTAGGTGGGTCTCATCTTAATCAATTAAAGACCTGAATAGAACCAAAAAAAAGGAAGAGAGAAATCCACCTGCTCCACTGCCTTCTAGCTAGGGTGTTGGTCTTTTCCTGCCTTTAGACTCGAACTGGCATATGGCTGTTCTCAGGTCTCAAGCCGGCAGGCTTTCTACTGGAATTTACACCATTGGCTCTCCTGGTTGTAGGCCTTTGGACTCAGACTGGAACTACCCCATCGGCTCTTCTTGGTCTCTGCTTTCTGACTGCAGATCTTGGGACTTCTCAACCTTCATAATTAAGTGAGGCCATTCCTTATAATAAATGTCTTTCTTTAGTTGATACCCTATTGGTTCTGTTTCTCTGGAGAACCTGGAATAATACAGTAGATTTTGCAGTAGTAGGAACTTCTCTTGTAAGGAGTTGTGATGAACTTCATATTCTAGGATGAAGCCCTCTTCTATTGTTATCATTTAATCTTCAAAAATACGACCTCTTTGTACGTCCATGGCTCTCCATCTCAGGGTTAGTGTGATTCTAATTCTGTTTTCCTGCATGCCAGAGGGCTTGCCTTGTAATGATTCACTTTTATTGCTGTTATTTTTGGATAGTCTTTTCTGAGATCTATTTGTTCTGGATCTGTTTACCCCTAACATATAAACATTCATTCTTGTCTGTTTATCTTCTCAGCATGGATTATGTTCCCAACAGTTTTTCTTCAGGATAGGTCTTTGTCTTTCTAAAAAAGCATGTTTGTGGTGCATCCAGTGATATCTGGGGATTTAGGCTGTCATGGTTTGATCTTCTTGCCCCAATGTGTTTCCCTGGGTCTGTTTTACATATGTCTGAAACCTGGAGCCTGCAAGCTTGTAGTATTGTTCTGGATACTTTTGAGAGAAAATTTTTGTTTGTTATTCTTGGGTCCTATGACCTGAATGGTTCTTCAGTGTTCACCTATCTCTTCTCATCTACCACTGGGTAGCAGCTGACCCAGCATGGATCTGACACTATTGAGTGGTTTGGGCATATTACTCACCTTCAGAAATTTTGGGAGGATTTCCTGCTATGTAGCTTCAATGAGTGTGTCATCTGTGAATCATTAATTTTGTTATCTCTTTTGGTCGGTCTGGTTTTTATGACAAGGTTTGGGGAGATTTAAAGAAATTGGTGAAATCTTGATTCTGTTGTTAGTGGCTCAGAAATAATTTTTTTCTTTTTTCTTCTTTATTTTGGTGAGGAAGATTGGCCCTGAGATAACATCAATTGCCAATTCTTCTCTTTTTGCTTGAGGAAGAATATCCCTGAGCTAACATTCCTGCCAATCTTCCTCCAACTTGTATGTGGGATGCCACCATAGCATGTCTTTCTTTTTTTTTTTTTTTTTGAGGAAGATTAGCCCTGAGCTAACCGCCGCCAATCCTCCTCTTTTTGCTGAGGAAGACTGGCCCCAAGCCAACAGCCATGTTCATCTCCCTCCATCCCACATGTGGGATGCCTGCCACAGCATGGCGTGCCAAGCAGTGCCATGTCTGAACCCGGGATCCAAACCAGCAAACCCCAGGCTGCTGAAGCCAAATGTGCACACCCAAACACTCCACCACCAGGCTGGCCCCCACCATAGCATGTCTTGATGAGCAGTGTGTAGGTCCATGCTTAGGATCCGAAACCATGAACCCCAGGCCGCCGAAGTGGAGCACACACACACAACCACTATGCCACCAGGCTAGCCCTTCAGAAATAATATTTGATCTTTATTCATAATATTAAAGTTATTTATTCATTCTAGAAAATCCATTGACTTTATTATATATTTATATAGATTATAGATAAACTCAGGCATATATTATATATTAATGAATTATATCATATATTAGTTATAAATTCTGTATTATGTATTATACAGTATGGATCATTCATTATACAACATATTTCACACACAACATATATTAAATAATTTAAATATGATTAACATTTTGCAATAGTATTTTATACAATTTTATGTGACCTTATGATGACAGAATATACTTAATTATGCACTCTCTCCCTCATTAGAATATAAACCATTTGAGAATTAAAATCATATTTTATTAATCTTTATACCACAGGTGACTAAAAACAATACTTGATGTGCACTACGAATTAAAAATATGGTTAAAAAGTTTTACAGTTCAAATTTGAAGCGTTTTACTACTTAAACATAAATATTTTCAACTGTCAACCTAAAATCCAAGAATATAGTCACAAAATCAAGCAATTGCATGCTGGAAAAAGGAGTACCAAAAAAATTATAGACAACACCATCAAAATTATATTGCAGAAAAATATTTAAATTTCATACATACATCCCCATAGTTTAATTGATTTTTGTATATACGTCCATGATACTGTAATCATTTTTCTGCATAAGACTAAAGTTTCCTGAAGAATTTCTAAAATAGTATAGAGATCAAAATATCTAACCTTTTACAAAGAATTTTTTTTGCACAGACATTTATTTGTTAAGATACAGTAGCAGAACAACTTTGACACTCATTGTTCTCTCCAAAATTTCACTTTAAATATATTTTTGGGAGTGGTAGAAAATAAATATTTCACTTAGACATTAAAATATTTTTTTCCCAGATGCCATCCTACATCCAGTAACACACTAACGGAAACTTCCTTAATTGGAGTGCAGATTTGGGGAGACGATATTTTGGTAGAAAAAGCATCTTGTATCTTACAGAAAATTTTTCTTCTTATCTATTTTTAATATTCAGTATTTCTCAATATACAAATAAATGTATAGTAAATCAGTCCTTTAAATCCCACAATCCATATTAAAAAAACTTTTCTGTGGAAAACTATAGTTTATGTCACTGTTTTAATGTGTTTCTTCACATCTTTGAAAGCATATCTTAGATTTGACTGTGTGGTTCTGTAGTTCCTCACCATCCTGTAACTATTTTCCCCCCAGCATCTCATAGTGTTATTCCAATCCAAAATGATTGAAAGAAACATTTATGAATAGAACTATCTTAAAAGTGTTTGCAATTTTTGGTACAAGTACTTTTGAAATTTATGGATAGAAAGATCTGTAGACAAGTCTTTCCCATTCTTGGAGGACAAACCCTTGCTAATTTCAACAATTTATTTGACTTTCACTGCCCATTTCTTCCAGGCAATCAATTTATCTTTCTCTATGGAGTCTGTGAACAGGACTGCGTTGCCAATTGACAGGTGGCGTGCATTTCCCTGGTTAGCTGCCCCTTCGCTCTTTCTCCAGTGCTGTCACCAGAGAGAAATGACTCTAGGCCTTGGTAAAAAAAACCTTTCTGACAAATAGTGCCATACACGAGGAAAGAGGAAATCACATGTCCAAAGGCAAACCTCCATTCGACTTCCTTCTTCCTCATAGGGTTTGTGATTTGTATGACTGAGCAAACCATTCAGTATTCACAAAAGAACCTGAAGAAGAAACAACATACAGGGGCCAAAACAATGGCTGTTGACCTCTATATGTGAAATTTGTTAGATAGATGAAGATCATCTTTGGTACTCTGCTGTTCAGTTTTTCAAATTACGTTGGTAGAACTTTGTTTTTTCTTTTTCTTTCTCTCTATTTCGTGCCTAAATGTTCGAGCACTATCAAAACTTATCCTAATGAAAGAAGAGCGATAGTTACCTAGTGGAGAGGCTGGAGGGCTTATAGAGGCATCAATTTGAAAGAAAAGGTGTAGCATCAGTTTTGTTCAAAGCTAAGCCTTTAAGTCACTCTCTCTCTATCTCTCTTACTTTCTTTTCTCTCTCTCACAGAGATTTACCTGTCCATGAATATGCTGTGCATCCTTAGTGTGTACACAAGGTACTGTGTGACCTCCCCTGGTGAATTTTTACTGCATAAATCATTATAAATGGGCAATAAAATATATTGCTATTTAAGACATTAAGAATAGTGAATTAGCAATGGGGCACTTGCAAAAGAAAATGGAATTAATTCTCCAAATACTTCCACCTAGAAAATCTATTACTAAGAACAGATTCTGTAGTTGAAACAAATCAGAGGTTCTTGCTACTCTGGATCATTGTTGAGTTGTTCTTTTTGGTAGAATCCCATGGTTGTGTTCACATCAGTGTCTTACTTTTATCCCTTGATAATGCACAAGAGAAATATTATGTCTGTGTCTAAAGATCATATGCTTGCTTCAGATTAATTCTGCTCAATTCTTCATTGCTAGTGTTAAAATTTCTGGGCTTTCTCCCATGCATTAAGGTGGTCATTTCGTGCTTCTTAAATGTATATAGAGCATCTGCAATGTATTCTTCTGATATTTTGGTCTTACATTTTTGTATCTTTCACTAACAGAACATAAATAGCATGTTATAATTATATAATAACATTTTTTGGTCTTGTGCTATTTGTTTCATTTTGTTGAGTTTTAAGAGATCATATGATGCTTTGAGGCAAGGGTAGATTTTCTGTCTGTCACTTAGGTTTGATAATTATTGACAAACAAGCTTTATATTATAAATGTTCTTGACAATGACAAACAACAAAGTTTATGTTTACAAATTAAATGTAATCAACTTGTCTTAAAGCAATACCACTATTGACTAGCTAACAAATACGCTAAAACAGCCTGATAAAATTCTGTATTTATTATTTCTCCTGGAAGTCACTAGGATGATATTCATTTAGCGGATTCAAAAGTTTCCATATATGAATTTTTAGTCAAATGATTTTTATTTTGTTAGAAATATGAATAGAATAATAAAAGTCATCTAAGACCTACAATGGTAAATTTAGATATCAAATAACATTGTTTTACTGGAAAAAAAATCTATATAGAATACCTGTGAACCTAAGAATCTTATTTTTATGTATCAAAACAAAATCCAATAATTTCTCATCATTTTACTACAGGAGGCATGGTACCTTACACATGTGTTTATATCAACTGGATCTACTTTTGGGAGAAATTAACAATCAACCCATTTATCCACTTTAAATTCTAACAATGCCTTTATTGGACATATTTTTTACAATAAACCTGAATCTTACGGCCACAGTATAAACCGATATATCCTTATTAGGTATTTCACTTTAAGTCTTCTATATTTCTTAAAAATATTAAAAGTGACTACACATAAGACAGGTAAAAGTAACCCTTACTCCAGGAATATTCTTGAAGCAGTGTAGTGCCGTCGCTCCGTGTACTTGAGTCGGTCTGCTGGGTTTACACTTTGGTTTCATCCATTATTAGGTATGTCATCTTGGAAAAGTTAGGTGACTTCCTAAAATACCAGCTTCCTCATCTATAAAATAGGTATATCTAGTATGTCATTCATGGATTGTCGTGAAGATCAAATATGATAAGATATATAAGATTATTAGAACAAATCTAGGTGCATAGAAAACACACAGTGGGTCATAGGCAATTTGTGAGCCTGCCCAAGTCATTAGCTATGCTTTTCCTTTCAGGATGGAGACAATCACCGAATAACACTCAAAGCTCTATTATTTTTTAGAGCTAAAACAAAATTCTAGTTGAGATTTTCTGAAGAGATAGCATCAGAATCTCTCATTTTCCCATATTGGCATCATTTCTTTGGCACAGGAAAGTTGATTCTTTCCTAACATGCACCTAACATACCTTGTTTGCTTTTTGAAAATTTATGCTACTATTAAACATCAAAAATTGTGTCACATGGAAATGCCTTCCTGGAAGGGCGTGCTGTTACTGTGAATCATCTGTGCTATCATTAGGTCCAAAAGCTTTGAAGTAAGACCTAAAGCTAAAATTCTCACAGATGTTGCATGGAAATAAACTTCAAAAAGGATGCACGGTGCTCATTCATAGACAGGTACACATCTGTGACAGAGAGGAAAGAAAGCACGCGAGACAGAGACTGACTCACTTAAGGGCTTAGCTTTGAAGTAAACAGGCCCTGGGCCTTTTCTTTCAAATTGATGTCTCTATTTATATGGCTGCCTGTCTCGCTACCAGGTAACTATTGAAGTCTCCCTTTTTGAACTAATTTACATTGACCTCTTCCTTAACTCCCAATAGTTTCTTTTAAAGTGAGTTTTGTTTTCCCTAATGAGGATTAACTGTGAGCAGGGGTGACCAAAAGAAAATAAATTCCCTTTAACAAGCTATGCCTCTGCTTAAGCTGACAGTTGGAGATGAGGAGAGTCCAGGAATGCATAGAAAATCTTGAGTCTGCAGGTTTAAGTTGGAAATCCCATAAATGCAATGTATTTACATTTGCCACATCTTTCTTGATTAAGAAATGATTATATGCAAGACAATAAGGCTGCAAAATGAAGATAAACAAAGGCATGAAAAGCATGATCTTTTTTCTTTTCCTTTTTTTTTTTTTTTTTGGTGATGAAGATTGTCCCTGAGCTAACATCTGTGCAAATCTTCCTCTATTTTGTATGTGAGATGCTGCCATGGCATGGCTTGATGAGCAATGTGTATGTCTGTGCCCAGGATCTGAACCTGCACACCCCAGGCCACAGAAGCAAGAAGTACAAATTTAACCACTATGCCTCCAGGTCGGCCCCTGGAATGGCCATTTTTGATAACTCTTGGGCCGTGAATTAAACTCTTTCTCTATTTTGAATGTGTCCAAAATTTAGATCAAGTTTTACTTTAATAAAATTACTTGTTCTTTTCTTTTCATTTTATCAACTGATGGCTTAGAAGTACTGATGCCATCACAAAATGAAGAACAGGAAAACTAAACTACAAGTTAGAAAGCGTCAATCTATCAGTATTATAGCTTGATCTCTCAAAGCCTAAAGCTTACTCAGAACCCAAAAATAATTTCATCAAACAGTGCTATAACTGGAGATAAACAACCCAGTTCCCTTTGAGTTTTCAAGTTTCTTGTCTTCTATTATTAGTTTACCATATGACTTATTTTTCAAAAACCAAGTATCTATCAAATTTGTGTGCCACTAAATCTCTTTGCCACTTTGATCTTCATCTATGCTTTAAGGCAAAACAGCCTACACGATGCTCTGCTTTATGGAATGTAGATTCTTTGCCCTTCATGTACAAGTGAAGCTTCCCTCACCTCCAAGCATTCCGGAACTGATCGATGGCAAGCCTGCCTCAAAAAGGCTTTTTTCTCTTTTTATCTTCGGTAAGAATATATCAATAAGTAGGAAGAGATGATGATGCTACTGAAGCCTGTGAGCACAACTTCTCATTTCCTCAGCTCTGCTGATGCTACCTCTGGCTCAGAAGTTCCATTTTCTCTGCCTCTATGGATGTGTCAGGATTGCTTTGACAGCAAGCCCCAAAGGCACATGGTAGAAAGTTTCTTGCTTTTTAAGCCTGCTTTTACTGCTCACCAATTCAGTGCAGTGGCAGCTCTAATGATAACTAAAGAGCTGGTAAAACAATCCAGATCCAATTCTTAGTTAATTTAAAAAAAACATTGAATACATCTTACTCTGAAGATAAAAGAAAATATATGATCTTCTGGTAACATTAGTTGCATCATCATTATTGTTATTATATTTTATTTTAAAAGCTCATAAGCTTTGGGTCAGAAAAGCTTATGACCATCATGACTACAGAAATTAGAATAACCCTATAACCTCCTTGAAATTCAGTCATCTTCCCTGTTTATTAGTTTGAACTCAGCTACAAATTGATTGGGACAATCATATACTGATTAAGGTTTTATGATGTTTAAATAGCATAATA
This sequence comes from Equus przewalskii, assembly GCF_037783145.1. Lineage (NCBI taxonomy): Eukaryota > Metazoa > Chordata > Mammalia > Perissodactyla > Equidae > Equus > Equus przewalskii. Next base: position 33,870,419 of record NC_091850.1, read on the forward strand.
TGTGTTCAAATTTAAGATTATGATAGACACAGAACTAATCACTCAGCAGGGATTTTTTTTTGTTTTGTTTTAAAAAAACAGACTTTAAACTCTTTCTGTCTGCCAGGTTGAATACACCTACCTCCAGAGCAGGCAGTTTCCTGACTTCTTCCTCTATTCCTATAGTTTTTGGTGTTTTATTGGCCATAAGGAATTGATTCCCCAGTAAGATATGTACATGCCATAATATCCATAACCTCTGACTATTACCTTGTATGGCAAAAGATGTGATTAAGGGTCTTGATGGGAATAATTTATCCTGGATTATCAAGTTGGGCCCTGAATGCAATCACATTTATCTTTATGAGAGAAACAAAGAGAGTTTTGAGGCAAACAGAAGAGGAGAGACACAAGCAGAAGAGGAAGAGGCTATGGGAGCCAAAGAGATTACAGCAATGCAGCCATAAGCTAAGGAACATTTGGAGGAATCAGAAGCTGAAAGTGGCAAAAAAAAAAAAGGTGCTCTGCTTTAGCTCTTTGAGAGAGTGCCAATATCTTGATTTAGGATTTGGGGCCTCTATAACTGTTAAAAGATAAATTTATATAGACTTAAGCCACTCAATTTGCAATAATTTTTATAGGAACCAATGGAATCTAATACATTGCAATTTTCTCACTTTGAATGTTCTACATATGTTTTAGCAATCTTATCAGTAGATTGTTAGGACCTTGAAAATGGAAATCACATCTCATTCCTTTTGGTGTTGGATTCAGTACCTAGCACAAGTCCTTACACACAGCAGGGGCCAGAAGAAAATTCCCAAATGGATTAATGAATGCATTAATCCATCAGTGAGAGAATTATCTTGGACACAGTCCCTATACACAATGATTAAGAATAGATTGGTGAAAAGTCATCAAGATTGACCAATTATCTAGCAGTGTATCTTTTGGGGAAAGCGTGAAATGAAACATGCATTTTTACACTGAAGAAATAAAAGAGTGACATAGTAAATAACTGTGATTGACGAATCTAAGAGATGAATTGACAATCCACAAGAGGAATTAGTAACAGAATTTTTGTGTATTATGTTGATTGCACTTCTGGCTTCCAGTTCAAATTATAAGGAGCTTGGAAGTCATCACTCTCTTCCTGACAACAAGACAAAGGATGAATAAACTGAAAATCAACAACCCTTTAGAGTCATCAGAGAATTGAAGCCACAAGACAAACTGCTGTCCCTAAAGCTGGAGAGAGAGGTGAATAGAGAGAATCAGTTTATTGTGAGTATGAGCCCAGAAGTGGAATAGAATTCCATCACTGGTGCCAATCCCAGTAGGAACACAAACTTTAATTGACAAGTTGCTAGGGGCTCAATGTGCACTTGCTCAAGAGTTAAAATTTCCATGTGGCCCCAATCTTTCATGAGTTTTACCTCCAGGAGCTCCATCAGGTTCTCACTGTGAAGACTGGAGAAAAATCCTCTCATACTTTTGGCAGGAGGGGAGGAAAAGTCACCATTTTGAAATATGTGTGAATGGATTCTGTTCTCCTTTATGAGGCCTGCCCTTGAGGGAAACTGTTTTATCAGAGACTATTGTTTGGAATTTATCTAAGCCTAACCTACCTGGCAGAAGGGAACTACCCAACTCCAGCCCTCTGGCTCTTTGAAATAGAAGATGGTAGATGGTAGAATGCATGTTTTAGGAAATGAAAGTGTAATAAAAGAGTAATAACTGTTTTAGATGGTCAGAGAAGCTATCACTCAGAGTGAAAATTTAGGGAAATCTTGGCTATTGCCAACCAATTTGATACAGAATCCCAGAAAGTTTCAACACCAAGATCCATGAAAATTACTGGTGGATACACTACAGAAAAATTAATGTTAATCAAAAATAGGAAAGCATGAAGATGAGGAAACAAAGGATGCAACATAGTAGAGGAAGACCTGAGTCAAAGATGAATGGAAGTCCAAGGAGGAAGACTGCAGCAAGACTAGAGAGCAACTAGTCTGAACAGGAACAGAAGAACCCTCTGCAAGAACAAACTATGATCAGGAAAACATCTAATCCTAAGAATAGAATAGAGCTGCTGGATCATTTGGGGAAAACTTAAAAATAGGTACAGAAAACAAGGAAAAGGAAGAACTCTAGTAATCCTTAGCTCCAGGAAAACACAAGAGTGTATAGGAACAACATTTAATCACGTGTGGGACTGGGTCATGCTGTGAACACACTTTGCATATTATTATTTTTCTCTGTGTTTGTTTCTTTGCCAATTCCGTTAAGCAAAAGGAAGAAAAGAACAGTTATTTGTGTTTCATATAGGTGAATGTTTTTTAAAGAGTAAATTTCTCTTTATCCAAACTCGTTTCATTTTTTTCCCTTTGATCTCTCTCCTACCTCATTACACATTTCTCTTCTTACAGTCTCATCCCTTCTTAAAATATAGAGCTGATTCTCTTCTAAAGAATACACAATACGTACATGGATGGAAATTAATGGGGATTATCACCACAAAAGCAAGGATAGGTATTACTTCTGAAGGAGGAAAAGGAAAGTGGAAAAATAACATAGAAATAGGCTTTCTGAACTGCCTTTTGTATCCTCTTCTCTTCCATTATGGCACATGCCATTTTTTCCTCTTTTCTATGTACACCTAGATTCCGTATCATTTCAAATCCATTTTTCTGACACATTATGTTCCAGCATAGTGCCATTTTTCTGTTCTGAAACTGATTAGTTATTTCTTATTTTTCCTTGGGTCTCACTTTGATTCTCCCTCTGATGGGACAGAAACCACTTCGAGCAATCCATCATTGTGCTCTTAGAATAGTTTTCCTTGGGCATTGCTTGAAGTTCTTAGCTTAATATGGAAACAAATATTCATCTAAATTATGTAGTTGGCCCTAAAAATGTAAACTAAAGATGGACTAAAGTGTATAATATTTTATATCTTCAGAATTCTTAGCTCAAGCTTGTAACACTTAGGAAGATGTTATATACCAATCTTTCTTGTAGAATATATGGTCCTAGAAATTCTATGTCAATGATAAACAGCATATTACTAGTAACTGACGTATGCATACAACCACTCTTTGAGACCTATATTATTATTATATGCAATTTAAATATGAGGAAATAGAGACTTACACGAGTAGTTGCTCAAGATGACATAGTTAATAAATAAGGGAGGGTGCTGAAATTAAAACACACACGTATTTAAAACCACACCTATTTAAATCCAAATTTGATATATATTAAATATTGATAGATATCATAAATATTTATAGATATTGATGATAATCTGTTACATTTCATGATAATTTACATTGTATAATATTTACTTGATTTTGAGTATTTTTTTAGCCTCATAATAGGCTGGCCAAAAGGAAATAAAGATAACTTTTCTATTAGAATGAAGTTCTATTGTTTTTTTAACCCACGATGTAGAATTGAAGACTAAAATTCAAAAGATCAATAACGTATGCACAATGATGGATGGTACTGATTCCTTAACTTGTCAAAAGTAAATATCTTGGTATAAGCCTGCATAAGATTTAATTGTTGGCTCAAATAGATCCATTCCTACGAGCAGTGTAAAGCATTTTCACTGACAGGCATGGAGTCCCTGTTATTGAATTCTGCTCAATAGCTAAAGAAACAGTCATCAATTTGGTGACTTAAACATTTAATTTTCTAGAGACATCAGAGGGAACACCCCATGGAATGAGAATTGTGTGCACAATTGCAATTTGTATAGCAAACAACCAAACACTGCAAAGTGACATAAAATAAGGTTTGCATGAACTGAGATATTTAACACGCTCTCGACAGAGAATGTCCAACATTGTAAATATCACTTTTCCCTTGTGGAAATATACATTTAATACAATGTAATAAAAATCTCAATGGGTGTTTTCATACTTAATCAAATAGTTTAAAATTTAGTCTGGAATAGAAATTTAGGATCATTTACTATACTTTCACCTTTTTTAGTGTATGCTCTACCACACCAGCTCTTCTTTATTGAGATTTCCAGTCCAGTGACATTTCTACTTCCTTCCATCGATAAGACTTATCTTCTCCTCATCTCTATTTCTCTCTTTTAAATTCCTTGGCTTCTGATTCCAACCTCTCTCTTTCTAGTGCTTGAGAAATTGTTTTGCCTTTTTATCGTTCAGAGCCTCAGCCCACTACACTTATTTCTGGCCATATTCTTTAAATGGCCTTCCCCAGGCCTGTGCCAGCTGTGGGATTATATAGAGAAAATCCTGGATCCAGGCAGGTGGAGAGCCTTGTGAATTGCTGCCTCCGGTTGTCTGGCAAACCCACTCTGTCCCTCCCCTCACTCATCCTCACAATCACTAGAAGGGACAAGATCAAAGTTCTTTACTCCTTTCAGACCTTTCAGAGCCCCGTGTTCCCCTTCATTTGAAGGTGACAACATTTTTCCACCTACTACACAGAAAAATAGAACACATTAGGAGATTACGTCTTCAAGCTCATAGCACCAAATCCCCAAATATTCCCACCTGGAACACACGGTTTTTCCCTCCTCTCACATACTTATACATCAAAGGTCATCTTCTCTACTAGTGCCCTGAATATGACAGTGTCTTAAGGAAGCTTATAATATCCATCACTCATTATCTTATATGAATTGCTAACTCCCCCTGTCCACTGGACACCTTCAATAGCTTTTAAAATTGCTCATGTATCTCTCACAAAGAACATGTTTTTTAAAAACCTCTCAAAATATAGAAAGGGATTCTCTGTGTTATCTTTGGAACTCTTCTCTAAGTCTAAAATTATTTCAAAATAAAAAGTTGAAAAGAAGACCCTAGAATTTTGCCTCCTCTCACCAATATTAGCTTAATGCTCTACTCCTTTTCTTTGACAAACTTTGTGAAAAAGTTTTTTCCTCCATTCCTTTCATTTCCAAACCCTTCCAGATTTTATGCTTAATGCCCCAAAGGACCAGACCTATGATTTCCATCCAAAAAATCTGATCAGCAATTTTAGACGCAACTTTTTGATTTAGTAGTGAAGTACACATAGTGTTATATTAAAAACCTGTCGTGTTTTTTAAGTTTGATTGCCAGTCAACAACTGTGATATCAGCACATGGTCAAATAATACAAGAAATCTCACTTAGGTATGATAAGAATTACACTTGGAATAAACAGAGCTGAGAGAGGACAAAAACAATAATTAGAGAAAATTTAAGTCTGATGATTTAAAGTAGTTCCTATGTTGCAGACAAGAATTTGGTGAAAAGTTATTAAAACTTAGATAAATTCTAGTTCAAAAAACTTTAGTTAGAAAAACTAAACAAGCTAAATAGATTAATGAGGAGAGAGAAGCAGAAGCAACACTTAGGATTTTTATAGAATGCTTCTGTATAAAGTGGCTATCAAATGCGAATAAAGTGAAAATAATGGGACTAAAAAGAAAACCATATTATTCATCAGGCATTCATATATAGAGGCAATTAAAAAATATTTTCAAATGTACAATAAATATAAACTTTGGAAAGACTGAAAAAAAAAGAAGGCTAACTTATCTGTGGAAAAATATAAAGCAATCTAAAATACGTAAAACCGGAGACCAAGAAAAACAGTGGGAACAGCAGAAAAATCATAGACACGTTTAAAGAAACAATGGTCATTTTTTTTTTCCAAATTTTAAGAAAACTTCACTGTGAAAATATGTTTAGTTGACTCAAATCAGGAAAAATTAATGAAAACTATCAATTATAATGACAAAATTCGTTTATACTGGTAATGAAAAGAAATCTTAAAAATAGCCAGAAAATAAATTAAAGCCACATTAAGTACAAAGCTACCAGTATTCCCAAAACTTGATCAAAAAGTATAACAAGACAGATGTCAAAGAAACAATATCTTTAAAACGCCAACTAAAAACAAAATCTAAAACCATAATTACATGTCCTGGGAGGGAAAAAAACGCCAAAAGTAAAGGAAATGCATTATTCACATGAAAAACCGTGAAAAGTTCTACAGACAATACTCTCACTTATATTTCAACTTAGCATTTGCACATTCTTTCTATGGTGGAGTCCTTCTTTAATACCTATTAATATCAAAGATAATTAGTGGATTGAGGAATGCACTTTGTGAAATACTGAGCTACATCACAAGCCTTATGAAAATATTTTTTAATAAAAGTTAAGGACCCTAATCAGGAATTCTTCATGCCAAACAAAATAATATAGCATGGTAGGGAAGGAAGAAGTCACTTTTTCTTTAATAAGCAATTCTAAACTGCTCAAATACATAAGCCCATGCATGTAGATACCTGAACCTCCAAATCAAATCTATAGATGGAGTGCAAGTTGGACAACCTAAGGCATAATTACAGTGCTCAGTCCATCCTAGGACTAGTGAAGCATAAGAGAAATAGTTGTGCATACACACAAATCTGTCATCTTTACATAGCTGCATTGGAATTTTCATGTGTGACACTCCGTCAAGGTTGTAAGCATAGGGGAGGCAGAACTATTCCTCTACCCTTTATGTCCTTTGCCTGGTCTAAGAATTAAATGAACATGAGATGGAATAAAAGGAGAAAATCAAACAAAGTTTAATAACATGTGTATATGGGAGAAACCCAGGAAGACTGAGTTAACTCACCACAATGGTGAAAGCCACTACCTTAGAAACTATCTTCAGCTAAGGACAAAGGAGCATGTTGCGGGTAGTGGTCTGGGACTTCAAAGGGGAAGAAGACAATTTACATGGAGATGGAAAGGCAAATGTTTGATAAACAAATGTTGACCATGCCTTGCAAAGACAGAGAGATTGAAAGGACGTTGATTAAAAGGCTCTTGTTAGGTTCCTCCCTGCCTATCACACTTAGTTTATAGTGTACTGTAGTTGTCTATGGTGATAGCTCCTTCCTGGAACAGACCTTGTATCTTAAATTCTTTTAGGCAGTTAGGGGGAAGGTCAAAGTTTCTTTAAGAGTGTTTTGTTCTTAAAAATTATCAAGCCAAAGAGACACACTTTGGAGTGGCAAATTCTGATCCCCTACATAAAAAAAATCACATATAACAAGAATATTAAACACAAGATATACATATTTAGACCTCAAAGTGTGGTTAAAGTTTAGATTAGATTCACATGATAGGTCATAAATGACAGGTTGAGAAGTTTAATGTTACATATTATTTACTGGAATTTATCAAATTATTTTTATAATATTTTCATAAAATATTTATAATTTTTTAACAAAATATTTTACAATGTTTTATAAAATATCTATTGAAAATGTAAGCTTGATAATTAAGAAAAAAATCAAACTAAAAAACAGCCAATGGTATCATTAAAGGCCTGTTCATAAGCCTCAACCTGCATCATTATTATTTCTTCCCTGAGAATAACCAATTTGCAAAGTGATTTGAACACTTTACAGATGATATTGGCTTGTTCCAGAAACAAAGTATCCGAAAATTAGTGCTAAGTCAATAGTTAGAAATATTTACAATAATTAGATACTGGATCATCATTACAGATTTGCTTATAAGGGTAACAATTGAGCAACAGCAACAAATGAGTAATTACCCATAAGTAATTACATAAGTTAGAGTATATGTTACAGTATAATACAATATATCCATTAAAATGATATTGTGGATATATTTAGTAGTAAAATTTCTTTATGATAATATTATTAAGAAAATTATCGGGTGGAAAACTACTATACAAAATTAGTATCATTTTTATTTAAACATGTCTTTGTATACCTTAAGAAAATAAAATTGTACAAATACAGAGCAAAAATATGAGAGTCGTTATCCAATAATTACAAAATAGCAAACAATTTTTAATTAATTGTATTTGCCAATCTGTATTTTCTAGATTTTCCACTATGGATGTGTATTACTTTGAAAAGAATGAAAAAAGAAAAAAGAAAAGATGCTCATTTTAGAAAGATTTTCCTCACAAATAATTTTAAAATGTGTTAGAACTTAAAATTCTTATGCTACACTGATGTTATGTGCATAAGAGTGAATTTCATTTTAGCAAACCTTGTCAAATATCTAGTTTATGCTCTGTGCCAAGATCTTCGCTTTATAATAGCTTTGTTTTATGAAGCCAGACCTTTCAAAACATCAGTAACTGTGTCTCTTAACATTATCCTAATGCTTGTATGTAAGCAATGATTAACTATCAGTTTAAAAATCAATGGATATAAGAAGCAAGTTCTCCTTCCAATGATTGCCAATCACATCAACTCTGCATAATACATTGTAGTGCACACCTGTTATAAGGTGCTGTGGTGGTTAATGTAATTTGCCAATTTGACTGGGCTGAGGGATGCCCAGATAGCTTGTAAAACATTATTTCTGGGTGTATCTGTGAGGGTGTCTCTGGAAGGGATTAGCATTTGAATCAGTAGTCTGAGTGAAGAAACCTTGCCATCACCAATGTGGTGGTGGGGCATCATTCAATGTATTGAAGGCCCAAAGAGAACGAAAAAGTCAGAGGAAAGGCAATTCTCACTATCTCTTGCTGAGACATCCATTCTGCCTTTGGCTATCAGAGCTCCTGGTTCTGGGATCTTTGGACTGACTGAATTCTACGAGCGACTTTCCTGGGTATCCAGCCTGCAGACAGCATATTGTGGCATACCGCAACCTCGCAAATTGTGTGAGCCAGTACCCTTGATAAATCTTTTATATATCTCTATATCCTATTGGTTCTGTTTCTCTGGAGAACTCTGGCTAAAACAGATGCCATCCATAAATACCATCCTCTCTAAAAAAACTTAAAGTCTTAATACACATGTATATTTTGCCTATTTTTCTGAAAATTGTACAAGCATTACAACTAATGAATTCCATTTATTAGTATTTAGTACAAGAATTGGTTATATTTCATGTATATTTTAATCTATTATATTTCATGAAAGTTTTAGCTTGGAATCAATGCTTTACAGGAGAGAATACATTAAATGAAAATTGCTAAAAATTTTCAACTAGTGAAGTTAAAATATGGTTCTAGGTTTCTCATTGTCAGTGTTGGAAAATAATACAGAACTTTTAAGCAAACATCACAAATCGAAATATTTGATTTCACAGTCTATAATAACTACTGGTTATATTTTCTAAAACTATTGTTTATATATACTTTGTGAATCTGATGCTATGTAATATCCTGAGAAAGAAGAGATATTGCATCAAAACGCTTTAAGAAACCTGGAACTAAGTATATTTGTAGTGTTCACGTGAAGACAGTTAACTCCCTGAAGCTGTAATATACTTTCATTTAATATTTTAAATGCTTTGCTCAGGAGACTACTTTGAACTGAAGAGAATAATAATTGAATTATAATTGCAAGCCTTTATAAGCGAAGATACATTTACTCTCTATGTGTAAATATTAGAATAAGACATTCAGTTGAGTTTTTTCTTCAATTTTATGGAATATTTTTAGTCCTATAAATAGAAAACTAGCTACCAGATATATCTTAATAAAGAGTAGAAACATGTTTTCCATTATTAAGGATAATGAGTAATTTACATATATTAATTAAGAAAAAATGTAGCTAAAAAGGAAGGTTGGCCTATAAAGCTACAAATTCATTTCTACCAGATTTTGGTTTCTTTGTTTGTCTGTTTTGGTGAGGAAGATTGTTCCTAAGCTAACATCTGGGCCAATCTCCCTCTATTTTGTATGTGGGATGCCGCCACAGCATGGCTTGATGAGCAGTGTGTAGGTCCATGCCCAGGATCCAAACCTGCAAACACTGACCGCAGAAGTGGAGTGCACGAAGTTACCCACTATGCCATTGGGCCAGCCTCTGGATTTTGTTTTATCTAGACTCCATTGTTATACTCCCATTCATTAGTTTTATTGAAGTTTTTCCAAATTTCAAGACCGTTCACACTTACTAATCTTTTTAGGAATCTTTTAATTTTGTTTTTACTGCTGATTTCTCTGCTCCATGAATAATGATAGTATTATTTATTAACATTATTATTAAATTTTAAAGGTGTAGTTAGTTAGCAGTACTTGGGATATTCAAAATCAATGTGTTAAAAAGTTTATATTTTTTCATATATTTCACTTTTTTTCATAAAATATATAACACATTACGATAAAGTCAAGGACTTATTTTATTACTCTCCTATCCCATTCATTTCCCAACTGCCATAGGCAGCTGTTTACATGCTTTGGGCTTGTGTCCCTTTTATCTCCTGTTCTATCTCTAACTTCCTACTTCTCCATCTATGTATAATCTATATATCTAAACATCTATCTACAAAACCAGTGCAGACTTTACATAGTCATATATAAATCTTTGCTCTTCTAATGGACAGTGAATTCATCTTCAGGTGGTGCTATTTTTGTTTTAAATTTACTTTTTTTTATTCCTAGTGAGATTAAGCAAATTTTCATGTCTTTTGAACATTCTGGTTTCTGTTATGTAAATTATTTTTAAAAAATCATTTGTTAATTTTTATCTGCAGTTGTTTGTCTTTTTCATATTACTAAAAAATCTTTGAAAATAAATACTGGATGGCAATTTGTTTTCTGTTTTATATTTGAAAATATCTTCTAGCATATTTTTAAACATCTGTGGTATCTTTTATCATTAAAAACCATCATTCTGTTTAATTTGGAAAATCTACTTATCTTTGAATATGTTTTTCTTCTTGAGTATTGTTTCATTCATCCTTATATTAGGCATAAATTTAATATTATGTATTATTTCTGATTTTTTTTTTACTTTTAGCTTTTTAATTAACCTGACGTGTATGTGTGTGTTTTGTGACTCCAATTATGTTTTGCAAAATAAAACCAATACATAAAATGTAATGAGTAATATCTAATAATATCTGTTGCTGTAAATATGAACAAGTTGCAGGTATGATTAAATCTGTTTGATGCTCCTTATTATTTTTTCAGTGTTTCTATTTTTGTTAATGTGTATTTAACTAATGTCCTCAAGTTTCATTCATGTTGTAGATGTGTCAGAATTTTCTTCTTCCTTTTTAATTCTGAATAATATTCCTTTGTATTTGTATGCCACATTTTTTTTTTCGCTCATCTGTTGATCGACAGTTGGTTGCTTTCAGCGTTTAGATATTAGGAATAATGCTGCTCTGAACATGAGTGTACAAATAACTCTTCAAGAACCTGCTTTCAATTTTAGGGGGTACATACCAAGAAGTGGAATTGCTGGATCGTATGGTAATTCTATTTTTAATTTTTTAAGGATCTACCATAATTTTTTCATAGCAGGACACGATTTTACATTGCCACCAACAGTGCACAAATTTCCACTTTGTGCACATCCTCACCAAGAGTTGTTAGTTTATGTTTTGTTTTGTTGTGTTTTTCACAGCAGCCATCCTACTTGGTGTGAAGTGGTATCTCACTGTGGTTTTTGTTTGCATTCCTTACTGATTAATGATGTTGAGCATCTTCTCATGTGCTTATCGGCCATTTGTGTATCTTCCTTGTAGAAATCTACTCAAGTGTTTCTATTTTTTAATCAGGTTGTTTGTTTATTTGTCATTCAGTTTTAGGAAATCTTGGTTTTCATTTTAAAAAGGTCCTTGTAGAATACAAAAGATATATATATATATATATATATATATATATATGTATTTAAGGTAATGTTTTAATATGATGACAAAATTTATATAACCACATTTAAATTGTATGAAAATGCTATTATAATCCAATGGAACACTAAATTTTCAAATAAAATAGTAACTGATATCCAAGCGGATACACCGAAAATATTTTCCTCAGTCACTGACTTACTTCAACTTTTGGTAAAGAAATACTGAATGCATTCTGTGATAAAAAAAAGTTTTTTTGTCAAAACTCATGGGCCACTAACAAATGTAATATACTAATTGTCTTTTATCTTACTTTTTTCCCCCTCAAATATATTGGGATTAAGGTAAACACTACAAACATATTCAAGTATAATGATAAGATGGCAAAAATTTGAATGTTGAAGAAATATTTCTAAAATAAAGTGAAATATAAAATATTTATTGAAATATTAGATTTCTAAGTTGTTGAAATTTATTAATACAAACAAAATGAATTCATGTATTTGAAAGCAAAAATTACATTGATCCTTATACCAAAGAGTAGTGTCTTTGAAAATACCACTATAATAAAAGAATTATGAAAAGGTAATAAAATGAATTCAAAAATCTATACATTTAAAATGATGAAGGAGAAATGCATGCATATATAAAAATTATAAAATAGTATATTTAATTTGATATAATCACAGTCTAAGTCTCAAGTAGATGATTTGACAAGACAATACAAAGTTCAAAAGAACTGAGTGAAACAGAACAAAACCTGTGTAGAACCTGTAGTGGATAGAGTCAGAAAACTCGAACCAAACCAACTAAAGTATAAAACCAAACAAAAGCACAATCCATTTTAGGACCAAAAGTTTAGGTTTGGTGCCAAGACATTGAAATTTAACTGACCTCAACAAATTCCTAAATTTTACATTCAGAAATGTTTTATTTTTACATACTCAACAGCAAGCCTACCCCAGCTGCATTGAAATAAAAAAGAGCTTAGAACAATTAGTTAAAATAGGAAACTGTCAGATGTCTTTCATTGTTACCATCATCCATCTGTGAGACACATCAAAAATTACACTTAATTTGAGGCCACATTTTCCAACTGATTTCCCCAATGGAGCAAATTTGACATTTATTACTATGCAACTATTATCAACAACATGGAAATGTGTATGGTCTGGTGGTTAAGGATATAGGTTTCCAAACCAAAATGACTGGTTAAATTTTTACTTTTCCACTTATTCTCCATGTGAACTGAGTAGATTTCCTAAATTTCTAAATCTGTATAGTCTTTTTTTTTTAGTCTATAATATAGGGACCATGATGATAATAAATGGCCACCTTTCATAGAATAAAACTGTGAAGATTAAAAGAGTTAGCATACATGAAGTGATATGTATTCTAAAAACTTTATGGTAAAAAATCAGATGTAGAAGAAAAGATTGACTAACACAGCACGTTTTGGGGTGAGAGTGGGTCTAAAGGCTGGATCTACCACTTAATTATGGGCTAATTGCACTGTAAATTGTATGTTTATATTTAAAATGGGGATATTGTTATTAATATTGTGTGTGTGTGTGAGAGGAAGATTTGCCCTGAGCTAACATCCATTGCCAATCCTCCTCTTTTTTTTCTGTTTTTGCTTAAGGAAGATTAGCCCTGAGCTAACGTGTTCCAATCTTCCTCTACTTTGTCCATGGGATGCCTCCACATCACGGCTGATAAGTGGAGTAGGTCCACACCTGGGACCTGAAATTGTGAACCCAGGCCGCTGAAGCAGAGTGTGCAGAACTTTAACCATTGGGCCACAGGGCCAGCCCCCTAAAATGGCGATATTATTTATTTCATTTCCCAAGGATAATAATGAAGTTTTATTTTTATTTATTTATTTTTTTAATTTTTATTTTTTTGGATGTACATCATATTTCAAATTCTGGATACATTACATCATGTTCACCTCCCGAACACTAATTACAGTGCATCCCCTCACATGTGACCCTAATCACACCTTTTGCCCTCCCCCTCCCCCCTTCCCCAATGGTAACCACCAGTCCAATCTCCAATGCTATGTGTTTGTTTTTGTTATTGTTGTTTTTGTCTTCTACTTATGAGTGAGATCATATGGTATTTGACTTTCTCCCTCTGACTTATTTCACTCAGCATAATACCCTCAAGGTCCATCCATGTTGTCACAAATGGCTGGATTTCGTCATTTCTTATGGCTGAGTAGTAGTCCATCGTGTATAAATACCACATCTTCTTTATCCATTCTTGCCTTGCTGGGCACCTAGGTTGCTTCCAAGTCTTGGCTATGGTGTATAATGCTGCAATGAACATATGGGTGCAAGTATCCTTATGCCTTTGTGTTTTCAAGTTCTTTGGAGCAGTGGAATTATTCCAAGCAGTGGAATAGCTGGATCATATGGTAGATCTATCCTTAATTTTCTGAGGATACTCCAAACTGCTTTCCATAATGGCTGCACCAGTTTGCACTCCCACCAGCAGTGTACAAGGGTTCCCTTCTCTCCACACCCTTTCCAACATTTGTTGTTTCCTGTCTTGTTAGTTATAGCCATTCTGACCAGAGTGAGGTGATACCTCATTGTAGTTTTGATTTGCATTTTCCTGATAGCTAATGATGTTGAGCATCTTTTCATATGCCTGTTGGCCATCTGTATTTCTAATTTGATTAATTTAAAGGGCTTAATACAGTGAGTAGTAAAGAAATGGAGTCAATGTCAACTACTGTTTTACTAAATAAAAACCAAAATAGTGTTCTTGTTTTAAACAATAATGTATACATTATTGCTTTGTTTTATTTACTTTTAATTTACTTTTATTTACTTTCTCACCTCTGAATTTGTTGTTGTTGTCGCAGTATCTTCCTTCTATACACCTGCATCTCGCCTTCACCACAAACTCAAGTCATGTCTCACAGTCACGTCCAAGCTGTGTGTGTGTACATGCTTGGTTGAAGGGCGGAAGAAACACACACACACACACACACATTTAAGTATAAGACAGAATACTTGTGTGTACACATATTTAGTGCCTACAGATTCGGGACATATTCATCAAATTATATTTGAATTCTTCCTGAGGCACGTCATGGTAAATATGACATGATACTCTATTTAGGCTGTGACTTGGAATTATTTTTCATCCATTCATATACCAGTATGATTAAGCAGCCCTATGGTATGTCAGTTTGATAGATTTTGTACATTACTAAAATTGTTACTTATTTTATATTCCCTAGGTTTTTCCAATTGTTTTATTGTTTTAAAACACTTTTAAATATTTAGAAGAGATTTATAGGCAAACAGCAACTTTGCAAACATCATTCACGACTTCTAGTATAATTTGCTCTCAGCTCTAAAAACATCTGTCATTTGATATAATGTTGTTTTATCTTAATTCTTAGAGAAACAGAAAAATATCACACAAAGTGAGATGTATTTTATTATAATAAATCATGAAAATATAGTTTTATTTAACCAGCTAAACATTTATTGGTATTGTAAACAAGTTTAGGAAGATAAATGCCATTTTTAACGAAGTATGTTTTCTCAATTGTGTTATGAAACTAAATGCCACATGAACATGTCAAAACCCATCGAAATTTTATATAAAGTGCTTTTCTTTGGTAAATCCTAGAGGTTCAAAACAGATTCACTGTATCTCCTCTTTAGGGATTTAAAAATACAAAATTTACCTAATTTACCTATGTTATACTTCAAGGTGACCTTAAACAAAAATATGGAATTTAGTTTTAGACAGTAGAACAGAATCTTTTCATTTATGGTTAAATTGCAATAAACTGCAATGTCATTGAATGTTGGCCTAAATTTTGTTAAATTATCAAGCCCACGGTTTATTTATAAATGAATCAGGTTTCATGTTCTTTATCACATACATCACATAGCACCTTAATTTTATATTGTTTTAGAGTTATAAGCCACCTTGAATAATTAATATTAGCTCTAGAATATGTAATATATACTTGGCTATAATGGTCATTTCCAATGTGTTTTAAAATATACGCCAATCAGTTTTTAGTTTCTTCTAAAGAAGCATGTGTTGTGTTCATATATTTGCTCTAAATTGTTTGTAATATTATAGAAGATTGAAATAAGTGAATCCAATCAATGGTTTAAATGCAATGGTTTATTAAATATGAATATAGAACATAAAATGACATTGTATGTTATAATGTCTATTTCAATAAGGTAGTGCATAAATGTAAAAATGTTTTCAAAAAATATATAGATGTAAAATTATATTTAACATTTAAGCTCAATGTCAGGCCAACTCTATTTTCTTACTAGATGCTCTATTATTCAAATCAGAAAATAGAAGTGTATGAAAGAAAAGTCAACAAAAATATGCTCTTTGAATCAAGGCAGGACATATCTGAATGTAGCGATCACAATTTACTCACCAGGCGAGTATGCCTGAGACTGGTGTCTAGTTATTTGTCATTCCCGGGTAGAAGGGCCCAGCCAGGAACTGACTCTAGCCTCTACCAAAGGTTACATACTTCCAATTTGTTTCTTTTAAATATACGGATCTATCTCCTAATTCCAAATTTGAGCAAATTATTCTTGTTGGTACTTAAAAATCCACACCATAGAACTAACCTATATTTGATAAAATTTGGCAATTGGTTTAAGATCAATTTTGTTTTGTTTCATTGTTCAGCAACAGCAGCAATTATGTTGACTGTCTGTCATAGGCAGGGCACTTTGGTTTTTTTAGGCTCTAAAAGTGAATTAGGCATAGATCATTTATTCTTGGAACTTGTAGCATTATTAATTAAATAACTAAGGAGTTCAGAGAAAAGTGAAATTATTTTATTTCATGAGATCAAAAAAGTCTCCAGTGAAATGCAGTTGTATCATGCTGAGCCTTGGAGGGAAGGGTGGGACATGTAGGTATAAATTCAGGGGGAATTCAGAGAGAAGGAGCAGCATGTCCAGAGGGAAGTTTGAAGTGTGTGAGAGGAACAAGCAGCTTATTATCAGCTGGGCCACAGGAAGCAGTGAGAATTGACGGAAGGAAAGATTTTGTAGGAATTTCAATGCTCGGCTAAACTATTTCGGTTCTATTCACCATGCAACTGGAAGACCTTAAAAATCTTTCCATAGCAAGCGACAAGATAATACCATCCTGCAGGAAAATTAGTTAGGGAGCAACATTCCAAAGTGCTTGGAGCAAGAAAAAAATATTATGTAACCTGTGGACTATGATACAGCATATTCTGTTCCCCAACTCTCTGTTTACTGAATATTCATTCTTTAATTGAGTAAGGATAGATTAGAGACAAGAGCAGACGTGGAAATGAAATCAATTCAACTGATTGTTAAAAGCTAAACAAAAGGAAAAACACACTTTTCAACAAATGTTGCAAATACTGCATATTTGTTCGTTTGCAAATATGTTTAATTTGTACTCATTTAAAAGGTACATTTTTGCTGGGTATACAATTCTAAGCCAAAAGTTCTTTTCTCCAAGAATATAGAATTTATGATTCCATCGTCCTCTGTCTTCCATTGTTTCTGTTGACAAGGCACTTTTTTTCTTTATAGGTAATATAAGCTATTGTACCATTTTCTTTGAGTTTATTTTTTTACCATGATATAGTTATGTGTGTATATTCTAATCTACCCTGTTTGGCAATGACTAGATCATTGGGACTTTTGATTCGATCTTTCCAAATCTTGATTTAGTTGGGATGAATTCTTACGTATTATGAAATCAGATATTTGATCCTGCCCAATATTTCTTTCCTCTCTTTCTGGAAATATAGTTGTACATAGTAAACTATTTACTCCCAACTGTGGTTGAAACTGGGGGTAATAAACGTCACTAATTCTCCTGGAAGAGTGGCATGAGTGGACACACGGGAGCAGGCAAGAAAACCTGGGCAGACAGTTCATCCAGCTGCTGGTGGCACCAAAGGGGCTGGTGGAGAGGACTGTGGAAGCCTGCTGTTATGGACATGGGCTGCTGATGGTTGGCGGGGCCGGCAGTGGCGAGGACCAGGTGTAGAAGCGGGAGAGTTTGGGCAAGTTGGGAGCTGCTGGCATCTGTGCGTCTGTCTTTCATTTCTAGAGTACAGAAAAGGCTGAAACTGGCTTGCACTTCTGCATCTGTCTCTTATCACAAATAAAATAAGAACCTTCAGAGACTAACGGCAGCTGATTCTGCATTCCAAATGGCATACACAGCTTTCTTCTGCACAAAACTTTCCTAGTAGGAAACATGGTTCCAGCATAACCAGGTCGATACTGTAGAAAACAAATATAAAAGTATGTGAACAATTTTTAAAACTAAATTTGGTTTGCATCTGGCTGATCTTATGAATGTCCATTAAATTGCTATATTATTACCCCAAATTTGTGATTGAGTTTTTAAAATTTCCTAGTTATTTATCTTCTAATATGTAAATACTTAAAACATTTATATCTTCTTTTCAGTATGTATAATGTTACCTTAACTTTCTTTCTTAACATTTGAATTTTTTCCAATATAAGGGCACTTGCAGTTCTATACTACTTCCAAATTTTCATGATCTCTCATTTTGAAATTTGCCTGCCTAAAGTTTCCACTAATTCCTATTTCTGGAACTTTAAATAGACAAATATTGGGACATTTCCCCAATATCTTTCTTTCATTTCAATATTCATTAACTCCTGCACTGTTTTAAAATTTTTATGGTACTTATCAATCTTCTTACGCTCTCATTGACTCTTTCTGAGTTGACTCCATTTCTTTATGCTGTATATTAATTTACAAATTTATTATATATATTTTTATATATCATTTTAATTCAGCAGATATATGTAATATATATACATATATATATTTATTCTTCTTGTGTGTTTAATTGAATATTTTACATACCTTTGCATTATAGTTGTCTACTTTAGTCTTATACTTTTGTACTATTTGTCTATTTTATATATATTAGTATTCATATATTTGATAATCTTAAATATGATATAAATACACTTCAGACTCAAAATCCAGGAAACTAGGTGTTTTTTCTTCGTCCTTTGTTGGAGTCCTTGGCTATCTTTAATAAAGTTGTTCTCTAAATTTTATGTTGTAAAATATTCTTCAAAAGAACTTTCTTTTTCTCTCAAAAAAAAAAATTCCCTATCGCAAGTGCAAGTATCTATCTCCCCCTGGTCCCTAGGGGACTCCAGTTCAGAACCAAGTCCTATATTGGCAGCATGTGGTTTATATTCTGTAGCTGGATCCCAGGTCCTGTCCCTAGGCCAGTAGTGAGATTGTCCCAGGCTTCATCAAAACTCTCTCCAATGCCAGCTCTAGGTGGTGGTCACAGGGCTTCTTAGTGTCTGTGCACGCAGAGGATCTCTGGCACAGCCTTATTCCATGACTTGCTGCCAGCTCAGATTTCCAAAGCACATGACTTGCTCTCCTATGCCAGCACACTGCGAAGGTTAAATCCTCGATGTGCTTATTTCCAAGACTAGGCCTTTGTTGACCTATGGCCTCAGTCATAGGTTTTCTGTGTTATCTTTTCTACACTATCAAGATGTACCTCTATAATTAGAGTATCTGACTCCTTTTTTGATATCTGACTATTGATAGTGTTTAAGCCTCACCTTACCGTCGTTACCTTCTGCCCCTAATCTGGACAAGCTGGTAAGAGAGACTGGGTGACTCCTCTATCACTTATCAAATAAATTGTCTGTCATCTATCACTTACCTATCAATCATCTTTCATCTGTTATCTATCATTCATCTATCATCTAAATACCATGCTTCATCTATCAAATATCATCAATATCACGTATCAGCAATCTATCTATATTCAAATTATGAGTACATATTGATAATTCCAATTGTAACACTCCTAATATTCTTGTCTTCCCTCATTTTACATTTCTTTCTTCCTTTCTCCACCAATTAGAAATATATCTCCCAGTTTTATCAGTATTCTTCTCATTGACTTAATCATACAATAAAATAGAAAATTGTTTCAGAATTGCTCACTCATATCACTGAGAAAAAACAAGCATACTGCATGGAATTCAGTCTTCATTTACAGTTTTTTTTTTTTGTCTTAAATCTGAGTCTACATGGTGATACTGTGTGGATTCCTAACAAAGTCATTATTTCTGAGAAACGTATTCTAATAGTTTTGTTTCCTTGCTTCATTTCAATCATTTCAATGTGTTTTCCAACCCAACCCTAATTACAAGTAAGGACACCTTCTTATTGCACAACAAAAAAAATTCCCTCTGAGATCATTTAATATATCTATGGGATACAGAGGTTTTACAATTATGCACCTGTTGCTGGTACTTCCAATGAGTTTCCAATATATAGCACCCTCATTTTGCACTGAAAATATGAAAATAAATTAAAGCACAGATATAGAAGACAAATGCCATTCTTATTCGAAAATAAGCTGGAGGATTTGACTTAGCCTGAGAGCCAAATGGACCTGTTAAATGAATTTCAGCTGTGGGCAGCCTTAGCCTCACAGTGACAGACAGTCCTGGGCAGGGTAGGACTTAGTGTAAAGAAGAGCTGACAGATGCTGTCTTTGAATAAGCCACTCCCAAGTTGAAACATCACAGATTGTAGAAAATCATGTCATACTGCTTCATCAATGCTACAACAATGCTTTGTAACAAGCCACCACCAAACAGTAGTTCAAAACAGACATTTCTTTTTCTCTTTCACAGGTCTGTGTATCAATAGGGTGGTGCTGCTTCAGAGCCCAGCCAAGTAGACTTGACTTCGGGCTGCAGTGGGTTTCAAGTCTGCTCCTGTGTCTCCACATTTTCTTTGCACCAGGACATAGCTGAGCATGCTTTTCTCACAACAGATCACCGAAGCACAGACTGGAAACAAACAATGCCTCTTAAAACCTTGGCTCAAAATGCGCCTGTTAATTCTGCCCATATTTTCTCGTCCAAAGCAAGCCATGTGAATACACACAACTCAACGGGACTAGAAAGTTTACGAAACAAATCACGTGGGGCATTAAAATCTCACATGGCAAAGAGTATGAGTAGATAATTCCAACACAGGGAGAGAGTGGAAAACTGGGGATAATAGTCTCTGCCACACATACCCTTAGCTATTCTGTCCAAATTTAGAAATCAAACAAGAAAATCCACCCCCTCGATAGTGGAGTGAAAAAAAAGTTAGGTAGAGGCTCAGAGTTACTAATGTATTTCCTTTCATGGTGTGAAAATATCAGTAATAGGGAAGAAAAATTTCCCTTTGAAATCCAGTGCATCATTGTTAGTGTACTGAGTAAAGATAATAATAAAAATCAGCATAAAAACAAGTTTGATTTCAATAGGGTCTTTCCAGGGAGTCATGAATGATTCTTTCATCTTAACTGAAAATGGGAGAAAATAAGTATTTCAGATGTTAATGATCACAGACATTGCAGTTTCTACAGACCTCATTCCTAGACAGCTTAAAGAAATTGAAGAAATGGAACAAAGATGCCTTAGACCTCTATTACTTTACTTTGAAGTTATTACATTACAGTGATTTTGTTTAAAAATATATGCTAGGACTAAGGCCTTTTATAGAGTTTGGACTGCTCACAAGAAAATACAATTTCAAGTTTCATTGTGTAAGTAAACTGTCTCATTTTTGGAAATTGCGAGTTTTAGTATATAATGCAGGAGAAGTTAACTGGACAAAAGATTTGAATGCATATTGTCGGATTATCAGCTCAAACATTTTTCACAGACAAAAGTTTTCAAAAATTTAAATGAGGATGAAAAAAGAAAAAGATAAATATAGAAACAGATTAAGTTTTTCTTAAATGTATTTTTGAAGCATATTTAAAAATAACTCCCAGAATGAATACTTTAAACTTATCTAAATAGAAGCAGAACAAAGAGCTGACTCCTGATTTAGAATCTTTGTTCACTTCTCTGCTTTCAAATTTTTCAAAGTTCTTTGCTTTCAAAAATCCCACATAAAACGAATTGACTTCCTATAGCACCACTCACAAAAAAACTTTTCAAAAAGTAAGCAAAAATAGGTGATTGTAATTGATGAAGGTTAAATTTTTCCTGTAGCAACAGAGACTTTTGCTTTTAACATATTTTAATATATATTTTTACTGAAAGTTATTTTTTCTTTTTTGAGGAAGATTAGCCCTGAGCTAACATCTGCTGCCAATCCTCCTCTTTTTGCTGAGGCAGACTGGCCCTGAGCTAGCATCAGTGCCATCTTCCTGTACTTTGTATGTGGGACGCCTGCCACAGCATGGCCAGACAAGCACTGTGTACGTGGGGTCCGAACTGGCGAACCCCAGGCCACCAAAGTGGAACATGCAAACTTAACTTGTGCACCACTGGGCCAGCCCCATTACTGAAACTTTTTAAAGATAATATGCTACTTTTATTTCATTAAAATGTCCATATCCATTCAATGGTGATAATATTTTAAAGCTAATAACTTTATCAGCAACAAAATATCCATTATGTTTCATTTAATACATTAACATTTACCTTGCTCCTCATAAAAGATTCAGGACAGCTTATAATACATTCATTTGAGTTCTGTGTAAGATTTTTTTTAAGAAAATATTGTTTTGTTTTTTTGTTGTTGGTGGGGTCTGCTATTTTATTTACTTATTTATTTCTTTGTTTTTATTGAGGTAGCAATTTCAGGTGTACGTCAGTAGATTTTGAGTTCTGTATAGACGACACCATCTTCACCACCAAAAGTCTAGCTGTTATCCTTCACCATACACCTTTACCCCTTTTGCCCTCCTCTCACATCCCTTTCTCCCTTGCTAACCACCAATCTGTATTCTGTATCTATGTGTTTGTTTGTTTTACCTTCCACATTTGACTGAAATCATATGATATTTGTCTTTTTCGGTCTGATTTATCTCGCTTAGCATAATACCCTCAAGGTCCATCCATGTTGTTGTAAATGGACAGACTTCATGGTTTTTGTGGCTGACTAGTATTCCATTGTGTGTGTATATATATATATATAAATATATATATATATATATCACATCTTCATCCATTCATCCATCAATGGCACTTAGGTTGTTTCCAAATCTTGGCTGTTGTATATAATGCTGCAATGAACATAGGAGTTCATGTATCTTTCCAAATTAGTGTTTTTTGTGTTCTTCGGATAAATACCCAGAAGTGGAATAGCTGGATCATATGATACCTCTATTTTTATTTTTTTGAGGAATCTCAATACTGTTTCCCACAGCTGCTACCCCAATTTACAGTCCCACCAGCAGTGCATGAGGGCTCCCTTTCTCCACATCCTCTCCAACACTTGTTATTTCTTTTAAAGATTGTCACCTGACCTAAAATCTGTTGCCAATCTTTTTTGTTGTTGTTATTCTTCTTCTTCTCCCCAAAGCCTCCCAGTACATAGTTGTATATTCTAGCTGCAGGTCCTTCTAGTTGTGCTATGTGGGACACCTCCTCAGTATGGCTTAGTGAGCTGTGCTAGGTCCACGCCCAGGATCAGAACCAGTGAAAGCCTGGGCCACCAAAGTGGAGCATGCAAACTGAACCACTTGGCCACCAGCCAGCCCGTCTTGTCTTTTTAATAATAGCCACTCTGATAAGCTTGAGATGATATCTCATAGTGGTTTTGATTTGTATTTCCCTAATAAATTAGTGGTGTTGAACATCTCGTCATGTGCCTGTTGGCCATCTATATATATGATAAGATTACATGTATATCACAGGTATCTATATGTGACATGTATATTATATAATATATTTATAATAGCACAAGATTATTATATTTTATGTAAGTAATGAATTATTAACACTAAGTAGGCTGTTAAAAAGCTAAATAATCATGTTATTTCAAAGAAATAAACCTAAGAGCTAATAAGAAGGTATAGCTATAATGCCAATAGAGAAAATAAAATGAAGAGTTGGAAAGTGCTTAATTAATCCACAAGAAGAAAGGAGAAAGGGAAAAAGAATTTTATTCAGTAATGAAAAACTAGCGGATGATTCCTCCACTCAAGAGCATGGATGAATCTCAAGATGCTAGGCAGAGTATAAGAATCAGGACAAAGAAAACCCATGTAAATGAAGGGATGTGTCTCTGTGTGTGCATGCACGTGTGTACTTAAGAGAAAATTAATGTTTTGTGGGGAAAAATACTCCAAAAATTTGATTGCCTCCAGATGAAGAAACCGAGAGAAGGGAAACAAGGAAACTTTCTGGCATAAGAAAAATGTTCCCCACATCGACAGAAGTGCAGACAACATGGATGAACTCTCATTTGCTGAACTATCAAATTTAAATATAGAAATAAACTTAACAGATTTGTTTTCCATAGTGGTATGAGTTAGCATTTCTGAAATATTTTCTGTGAATTCTAGATTTGAAAATTTAGTAATTTTATTGAGTCTCTAACAGGTGAAGCAGGAGGTTATAAATGCGGAAAGAGCACAGACTAGAATGCCCACTGAGTGTAGATATGAATTAGAATTGTAGGTATGAATTCATGACTATAAGCATAGATTTTAAGTATAGACTTATGTATAAATCTATACATATAGTTTTATTTATTTGTGTATATGAACACAAAATTCACGTATCTATGAATATATGTGTGTGCATGATATATGTATATGTGTTTATATATTTTCTTCTTCCGCTTTCTGAGAGCACCTAGAAGCAATGATACACCAGTGTAAATGAGCATATTTAGCATCTATATCTTGGTTTTCAAAAAAAATTAATACACTTTCTTTTCTCAAGCAGTTTTAAGTTTATAGCAAAATTGAACAAAGTACAGAGAATTCTCATATACCCACTCATCATCCCTCCCCCAGTTTCCCTATTTTTACCTTGCTTTAGGGTGGTAACTTTGCATTGATGAGCCAATATTGATTCATTATTATTAACTAAAATTCAAAGATTACGTTAAGTTTCATTCTTTGTGTTGTACAGTCTATGAATTATGACAAATGTATAATTATGTGGATACAGTATCATGCAGAATAGTTTCACTGTCCTGCTCTACGTATTTATTCCTGTCTTCTTTCTCTCACCCTGACCCTGATATATTTTGGATAATCATCCTTTATCAGATAGGTCTTCAGCAATTTCTCTCAACACGGCTTATTGATTCATTCTCTTAACAGTGTCTTTGACAGAGCAGAAGTATTTAATTTTGATGATTTCCAACTTATCAATTTTTTTCATGGATGATGCCTTTGGCATTGTAACTAAAAAGTCACTGACAAACCCTAAGTAACCTAGATTTTCTCCTATGTTACCTGCTAAGAGCTCTATAGATTTGCATTTTACGTATAGGTCTATAATAAATTTTGAGTTAATTTTTTTGTAAGAAGTGTAAGATCTGTGTTTGGGTTCATTTCTTTTGCATGTGGATATCCAGTTATTACAACACCATTTGTGCAAAAAAAATCCTTTCTCCATTAGTCAATGGAGATTGATTCCTTTGCTCCTTTCTCAAAGATTAGTTGACTATATTTATGTAGGTATATTTCTGGGCTCTCTATTCTGTTTCATTGATCTATTTGTTTATTCCTATGCCAATACCATACTGTCTCGATTACTGTAACTTTGTAGTGAGTCTTGAAATCAGGTAGTGCCAGTCCTATTTGTCCTCCTTTGAGATTGTGTTGGCCGTTCTGTCTTTTGTCTTTCCATATAAACTTTAGAATCAGTTTGTTGATATCCACAAAATCAGTTCTTGGGATTGCGTTGAATCTATATGACAATTTTAGAAGAACTGACATCTTGGCAATATTGAATCTTTCTATCCATGTGCATGTAGAATTTCTTTCTTTCTTTAAACCTTCTTTGATTTCTTTCACCAGAGTGTTATAAATTTTCTTCATATATAGGTCTTGCTTGTTAGATTTATACTTAAATATGTTTGGTGTTAATTTAAATAGTTTTGTCTTTTAGATTTCAAATTCCAGTTGTTTGTAGATGGTATATAAGAAAGCAAATGACTCATGTATTAAGCTCATATCCTTCAATCTTTCTGTAATTGCTTACTAGTTACCAGGAGTTTTTGTGTGTGTGTGTGGACTCTGGGATTTTCAGCATAGACAATTATGTGTTTTGCAAACACATAGAGTTTTATTTCTTCCTTTCCAATATAGATATCTTTTATATCCTTTTCTTATCTTATTGCATTAGCTAGAGCTTCTAGTACAATGTTTACTAGGATTGATGAGAATGGACATCTTTCCTTGTTCCCATATCTTAATTCTTGAATACAGTTTTCCACTGAATGAAACCTTTTTCCTGAAATTACACTAAGAAAGACTAAGATGAACTTGAAATGTCTCCTGGTGCTAGAAATGAAAGAAATAGTCAAAAAATAATGAGGACAGAGGAAGAGGAAATAAGGGGCCAGCTTGAAGAGGCTTTCACTGGGCGCATCTGGAAAAATTTGGACATCAAAATAAGTAATGGTAACAATTAATTATAATTCATTGAATAAATAAAAATCTATCAGCTATTAAATGAGTATAAAAATAAAAGGGAGAAAAGAAAAGTGCTCTATTACTGTAAAAACTCAGCTAATAAATATAAGATGAATGATGGAGTTATAAAAACATTAATGCTTGCTAAAACTATAGGTGATAGTGTAAAGAGTAATAGGATTTTTACATAGTCTTAAAATACCTCTCTACAAATTCCCTATTAATTTAAAAATTATTATTACAATTATTAAAATAAAAACTCTACACAGGAGAGATGTGGTGGACATCATCTAAATCAAGTGATCAAAATTAACATAACTAATTTTAGGATAAGCAAATATCATGGGGAATCTAACATAGTGCACCAAAATGGACACATCATGTTTGCAGTAACATTACCAAATCACATAACTTGAATCTAATCCTAAGGAAACATCACCTAAATTTTAACTGAGGAGCATCCTGCAAAAAGAACTCACTTTTAGTTCACAGAACAGAATACTAAAGAATTCCTTTAGACTAAAGCAGACTAAATAGACCTAACAATGAAATGCGATGCTTGATACTAGATCAGATCCTAGATGGAGAAAAATTTTGATAAATGATAGTATTATATAACTGATGAAATTATAATATGAACTTAGATTAGATAGTAGTACTGTATTTGTATTAAATTTCCCAATTTTGATCATTGTTCTGTGGCTAGTTGATAGACTGTTTTTATCCTTAGGATATACACACTAATTATTTAAGGCTAACAAGGTGCACTGTATCCAACTTGAGAGGAATAGTGAGTTGGATAAAGGGTATATGGTAGTTTCTTGTACTGATCTTGAGATATATATATACATGTATATATACCCTGCCCCCCAAAAAAGTTTGAAAATACAATAGATCCAGGCATAGTGTTTTTACCCTAAATGCATACATGGAATCCTATATACTGCTTCCTAATAGGTATTTCAAAGAGGATATATTATAATGTGTGAGATTCACTATAAATATAATATAAAAACAAAACAATTACTTAGAAGAAGCACAAAAAATTCTTGTACTTAAAGTTTTTGAAAATTCTCAAAGAAAAAATGTGTAATATAATGAATTATGTAGCAAATGGTATCCTTATGCAGACAAAATGGAAAGTTTCACAACAGTTTCTTATAACACCCCTAAATGGAAGTTAGTGGCAATATCTTTGCTGCTTCCTGATGGTTATTTTTACAATAGGAGTAGATTTTAGATTAATAGGCCTCATAATTGTTAGAATAACTTCTTTTTTCATACTTATGTTTTTGAAAGCTATTATGCAATTGATTGCAAAAACTTCAATGTCTTGAGAACTTATTATCTACCATGCACGGTACTAGGGATTAGCATACAATTGGTCTTTTGATGCTTTTCAGGTTTTATAGTTTGCTTTAAATCACAGGAGTAAGGATTAGTGCGGATTCAAACTCATACTCTAGCTGTGTTATTATAATCCCTGTGTAATATAACTTAGTTCCCTGCGAGAAACATTGCTAAATGAAATCGTGATGCTGTCTGCAAAATGATTTAAATATGCATCTGTCAATGTAAGTGATTTTCATCAGCATAAATTCATTGAGCTTCTATAATGATGATGGTTTTGACTAGCATTAAATATACAAAGAAAAACTCTGCCCATAGTAGATGTGGCGAGAAATGGAGTCACTGAGAACCTAGTATAAAACTAAAATTAAAAATAAAAATTTCCTTTTTGCTAAAAACAAGGCAATTACATAGAAAGTATTTTTACATTGTACTAAGATAGTATTCATTAAGGATATCAACATATATCATTTAAAGAGGCATTCTACATCCAAGTAAATTTGGGAAACACTGAAATAAACACAGTTAAAACTCTTGCAGTTTTCAGAGCATTTAACATGCAAAATCATAGTTGTTTATCACTTAGAAGTAAACTTAATATTCAGTGTAGCTCCGATTCAAATTGGTATAGAACCACTGCTTCCTTCTTCACATTTTTGAAGTCTCCCTAACAAAATATGTCACTGAATTAGAGTTCCCCAGAGGACATGCATTGCAATTAAAGAAAGACTGATGTAAGGAGGCTTCAAGGTGGAGGTTGAAGCACTTGGGAAAATGGTTAAATTCAGCTAATTGGAAGGAAATGCATAGACAGTGCAGGTATTATGAAAACAAAAATCAAAGACTGAGTGAGAAAAAATGTTGCTTGATGAAGAGAAGGTTTCCATCTCTGTTGTCATCAAGACAAATATCAGTGGACATTGAGGAAATGAAATGTAGAGTATAGATTCATAGTTACAGTAAATGAATATGGCATCTCAAAAAGAGTAGTAATATGGATAAAATAAAACATTGCAATAAAAATTGTATTCTATTTGGTAAAAAACGTCAAGGGGTTGGAGAAAAAGACAATGACACACGTAAAGGAGAGAGGGAATAATTTTAGACCAAGGACGCTGATTACACAAAGTGCTTATCCTCAGAAAAGGCGGGATACTGCTTTCTCTGAGGCAAAACACGTTAGATCTGAGGTTCTTACCTGTAACCCCTTGCTCGGAGCATAGCTGTCACCTAGGGACTTGTTTGAAATGCAAACTCTTGCACTCTGTTTTAGCTTTGACTTCCATAACAAATTTCCATAGACTGGGTGGCTTAAACAACAAATATTTATTTCTCAACATTCTGGAGGCTAGAAGTTCAAGATCAAGGTGCCAGGAGCATCAAGTTTTTGGTGAGGGCTATCTTCCTAATTCACTCCAGAAGTGGGGGGAGTAATCTGGCAATCTGTGTTTTTACAAGTCCTCTGGCTGTTCGTTTCATCCTTAATTTTGAGAACCAAGGCATTTGATGGTAATTCTGAGGAAATATTGATGTTTTCAAAAAGATAGTGTCTTCAAAGCATTTGACATTGAAAAGCTCAGTAGTGAAAGCTTCAGTCCTTTTGAGGAAGATTACATTAGGCCACTGAGAATGAAGAAGAGTTAGGACTGAGGACTTCTGTGAAATGCAATGCAATTTTTACATGATATAAATTAAAGGAAAAAGGAGGGTACAGATGAAAGAAGAAATGATGAAATATTTGATTCAGTTACTCCAGTTTCTCCAAGAGTCTTCTACAGTTGAAGAGCATGAATGGTGAAAGCAGACAGAATAGATGACACAGGCTCAGATGTCTTTTTTATTGTCATAGTGGGTTCTCAAGAGGCCTTGTGATTCTGTTGTGCTGGTTAGTCAGCACTGAAAGGAATGCTCATTTATAAATTGGATTATTTGTTTTTTGCTACTGAGTTGTATGAGTTCTTTATACATTTTGGTTATTAGCTTGATATAGTTTTTTAGCTGATATAGTCACATGCTTATTTTTTGTTGCTTGTGCTTTAGGTGTCATATAAAAAAAATCATTGCTAAGACAGATGTCAAGGAGCTTACCATCTATGCTTTCTTCTAGGAGTCTTATGATTTCAGGTCTTACATTTAAATCTTTGATCATTTTGAGTTAATTTTTGGGAGTGGTATAAAACAGGGATCTAATTTCATTCTTTTACGTGTGAATATCCAGTTTTCCCAGCACCATTTATTGAAGAGACTGTCTTTTCTCCATTGAGAATTTTTGGCTCCCTTGTCAAATTTTATGGGCAAAGGATCTGAATAGACATTTTTCCAAAGAAGATATTCAAATGGCCAACAGGTACACGAAAAGGTGCTCAACATTACCAATCATTAGGAAAATGCAAATCAAAGCCACAATCAGATAACACTTCACACCTGTTAGAATGGCTATCCTCAAAAAGACAAACAATAGCCAATGCTGGCAGAGATGTAGAGAATGGGAACCCTGTGCACTATTGGTGGGAATGTAAATTGGTGCAGCCAGTATGGAAAACAGTGTGGAGGTTACTCAATAATTAAAAGTAGAACTACTATATGATCCAGAAATCCCACTTCCAGGTATATATGTGAAGGAAATAAAATTACTATGTTGAAGAGATGTCTGCAGTCTTATGTTCTTCACAGCATTGTTTGCAATAGCCAAGACATGGAAACAACTTAAGTGTCTACTGACAAATGAATGGATAAAGAAAATGTGGTATATGTACAATATGTACATAAAACAACTGGTACTTCCTCAAACTGAAGTATTTTATTAGAATTTAGGAAGAAATTAAGCTTCAAACAATTTAATGATGTGAGTATTTTTAAGTATAAAATATCATCAAATAAATTAATCATGGATAATTCTAGTCCCAAAAATCTGAGGAAGCAAAGTGAAAATTACCAGACATTATTACAGCTTTTGAATAAAACTATAAATATCATAACTTTTTTTGTTTTTTTAAAGCATTGCTGATCATAATTTTCCTTATCATATGATTGTCTCTGAATGAATAAATGATGTGTACCGCAAAATGCACACACTTTTAAGAACTAATGTGTATTAAATTTTCCTAATTAAGCATGCTCTTTTTAGTTTCTTTATACTTATAATAAAGCTTAAAATTTTGGCTTAATTCAGTATCAGCTGAATCAAGTTCAACCAGGGAAATGATTTTGTTCTCAATCACCTAGGCATCAACACTTAAAATAAGTGAAGATTTTTAAAAATTAAGCTGTTTATTTATGTTTTAGAAAAAATAAAATAAAATTATAAATATTATTTATACTGATTAACCAGCCAAAACAAATGAGGACACAGAAAATGTCTTTGGTAGAAGAATGAGTTTTCCCCCATCAAAGAAACCCATACAAAAAAACCCCCTCCTGAGCTGGTATTGGTATTGGAGTCATACAAGCCTCTTGAAATGAATTGGGAACTATTTATCCCTCATCCATTTTCTAAAAGGTTTTGTGTAGATTTGCCTGACTTGTCCTTACATGTTTGATTCACCTGAAACCATCTTGGTCTGAGGTTTTCCTTGTTACGAAGATTTTAAATAGAAGTTCAATTCTTTTAACAGAATCAGGAATATGTAGAATTATACTTCTTGTGTAAATTTTGGTAATTTGTATTTTTCATGATATATCTCAACTATACCAATGTGCTTTGCTGCAGAAGACTGAGAAATTCTAGAGCCTCTCAGATAATATTATGATAGAAGCTTGAGAGTTAACAAAGCCCTGGGCAGGAACTTCCCCACATGCATGCCAGTGTCTTGCCTTCTGTCTCAATAGTGATTAGAAACTAATGAATTAACAATATCAGTGTTCACATGCCTTGTTACTGAGACCATTTTAATCTGTTCCAGCATAGATGCCACAGCTGAGACATCATCTACAAGTGAGGCTACTGCTAGTTCAATTTGTAGTCTACTCTCATGTTCTAGCATATGTTGTTCTTTTGTAGAGGCCAGACTTGTAAATTAAACAGGGATATGATGGGTACCAATAATCCTTTGTCATTTCAGATAGACCAAAATTACTCCAACCACCACCAGTGATAGGGCCCCAAGTATCAGTTGACCTAAAGGTGATCCAGATCCCAAATCTTAATTTTAGAATCTGTATCCTAGGATAATTTATAATTGTTGTAGGTAAGTGTCCCTTGGAAACTGACTCCGAAGTGGAGATTTGTGTGAAGGTAGTTCATTTTGTAGACCCCTGACAGAGGTAAGATTGTACGTGGTAGAATTGTACAAGGAGAAGTTGAGAACTGTGATGCAGAGTCCTCAGCCAATCCTATGTGGAGCTCTGAAGCTAGCATGGCCATTTACAAAGTAAGACAAAGGACTGGGATGCCTCGGCAAATTATTGGACACTAGCTGCTCCCTAGGATAAGTTATAACCATGGGAAAGGCAGTTCCCACTGGCTAAGGGCAATTCCTGGGAAGGGACCCTGCTATGAGTGACAGCAAGTGTTAATCCCAGCAACTGAGAGAATGAGGGTCTCAGTATTAGCAAATGATCCACTACATATGGATAAGACCCAAGTCAAACTGTTTCAAGTCCCCATAACTGAGCACCAATCTGATCTTCCAATTGTTGTACAGAATAGTTACATAGAATCTTTTTTAGCATTAGTTATTATCATTTTTATATGTAAATATTATGGGCAGAATTACGTTATTTGCATTTTTGATGAATAATGCAATTGAATAATTTGTATGTGTTAGTGAATTATTGGTCATTCTTTTTTAAAGTTAATATTTTTTTGTCAATTTTCTATTGATGGACCCAGCTCTTAGTTGGCTAAAAGATCTTATACTTAATTAGCTAAAGTTCTAATACTCTTATGCATAATAGGTCAAACTTTTTTATACTCATACTTAAATGGCTAAAAGAAGTTACTCAACTTCAGTAAATTGAAAATTTATTCACAATCTTTCCAAATCCCAAATAAAACTGTCAAAGTGATTTCTGTAATTATATAAATGCATCTTCTACTCAGATAGGAAGTCTCAAAGAATCTTCAAACATTCACTCTCATTGTTCCTCATATGCATAGAGTCAAAATTTATCATTACTTTTACTTAATATTGGGTTCTCATTTCTGTATCCAGTCCATTGCTCTAATTTAGTTTTTATTCATTCTATCTGTTTAGTGTGATTTCTTTGAAATTAGTGTTTTTAACTATCAGTATCTTTTATCAATTACTGGCAGATAAATTTTCATAAAATTTCTTTCTAAAAACACTCCTCTGAACTAAGAAACTTGAAATATTTCTTTTAGCACAAAGAATATACTACATACAGCCAACTAACCATAGAATTCAACATTTTCCAAAATCTAAATGAAACTTCCTCTCCAGCTTTTGCTCTTATTTCTTCATGCAATTGTTTTCCAGCCAAGTCAACCTCCGTATTTTTCACTGATCCTATCCTCTGCTTTTTGTCCATGCTTATTACTGCTGCCAGAAATGTCTCTACTCATTGTCCCTTTGAAAATTCTTCCTTTCCTGATAAAAATTTCCTAATTTTCTCCTCAAGCAGAAAGTAATTTGTTTCTTCTGTATCTCAAAGCATTTTCAAATTGTTTATACTGCTCATCACATTCTGACTGTACTACAGTTTTATATGTATGCCTTATCTCTTGTCAAAACGTAACTTTCTTGAGGATTGAAATGTATCAATTCCTATTCATAGATAATATAACTTTTAATTATCACTTATTGTCAATCAAAGAAATGGGTAATTGTTTAAAGCCTTTTTTAAAAACAATTCTTCTGATATTGATGAAGGACAATGTAATATGGATATTCTTGCTCTTTAAATGGACCGATTTCAGTAATCATTACATATATCCTATTCCAGAGAATGAAGATCGATTGATAGTTGAATTAATATATTAGTTAAGAGATGTAGATAAATGCCAAATAAAACCACACCGGTAAGAATTTTAAAACTGAAAATATGTGAAACAAGCACAATAAATGTTTTGAAATATGCATAAGTAAAAGTGATGTTGTGCTTATGAATAGTCCTCAGAATAAAGGGAGTTTTTATTGAAATGTCATCAGCATTCATATTTCAGGAACCTTAATGGGAGTAACTATTATTTATGCTTATTTTGTAACCCGATGATATTAGCCGTCCTTTACAAGGTTAGAGTTAAAACTGCTTTGTGAATAAATGCCACAGAAATAGAAGTTTTGAAGTGCACTTCATATAGGCATGTGTGTGTATATACTTGAATACGTGAGAAAAGTAGTTTGAATGTAAAATCCTGATATTTCTTGGATGTAAATGTTTTTTTTTTAAAGAAGACAAAAGCCTCATAGTGGTTTTCGTTTTTTAAAAACAGGCTGTAGATGCTAGTCCTTCATCAGCTATGTGTTTTGCAAGCATTTCCACCAGTCTGTAGCTTAGCTTTTCATTTTCTTACTTGTGTATTTTGAATACTGAATCTCTTCAACCTTTGTCTTTTCATGGTGAATGTTTTATGTATCCTAAGCAAATTTTGCCAAACATTTGAATATAAAAATATTTTTGCTATGTTTTAGAACTTTTATAGTTTTAAATTTTATTGATTCTATGATCCTTTTAGAGATAAATTTTGTGTATTATATGAGGTAAGGATTGACTCAAGTTCATTTTTTCTACATGAGTTTCCAACAGTTCATAACCGAAAAAATAATTGTTTTGTTATTCAACCACATTATATGTTTTTGTTGAAAATTTTCTAAACACATATGTGTGTGCCTATTTCTGAGCTCTCTTCTGTCAGTTTTGATCTCTAATTTTATCTTTATGTCAATATAATATTGTCTCAATTACTGTAGTTTTATAGTAAATCTTGAAATTAGATAAATCCTCTAAATTTGATTTTTATTTTCAAAATTTTTTGGCTATTATAAGTTCTTGCATAGCCACATAAATTGTAGAATCAGTTTACTAATTGTTATAAAAGAGTTTCCAGGAATTTTGATTTGAATTATAATGAGCCTATAGAATGATCTGTTGATAATCTACATTCTAACAATATTGAATCTTCTGGTCTATGAGTCTTGTATGAGTATTTCCCATTTAGGTCTTCTTTAATGTCCTCAGTAATGTTGCATAGATTTTATGTACAGGACTTTCTCATATTTCAAATTTTTGCCTAAGTGTTTTACATTTTTGATGCAATTGCAAATAGAATTTTATTTCAATTTCACATATTTTGTTATGGTTGTATAAAATATGTTTAATTTTTATATTGATGTAGTAAACTTCTACCTTGCTACATTTATTTATTAGTTCAGATAACATTCTTGAACACTTTTAATCTTGTTCTGCATAAAAGATAATTCCCTCTGCAAATAAAAAGTTTAATTTCTTTCTTCTAAGGCTGTAAGCTTTTTATTTCTTTTTCTTGTCTTGTTGCACTGGTAATAAAATTATGTACAATATTAAATAGAAGTGTTGAGAAAAGACATTCTTTACTTGTCCCTAGTAGGAGTGGAGAGAGACTTAGTCTTTCATCAGTAGAAATGATGTTAGCTGTAGTTTTAACAGGTTGAGGCTATCCCTTTTTTAAAAAAAAATTATTAAGATATAATTGACACCCATTATATTAGCTTCAGGTGTAGAATATAATGATTTGATATTTGTATACATTGCAAAAGGATTATTACAATAAGTCTAGATAACATCCATCACTATGCATAGTTACAGATTTTTTTTTTCCTGTGATGAGTACCTTCAAGATCTATTCTCTTAGCAACTTTCAAATATGCAATACAATATAAAACCATAGTCATCATGTTGTATATTACAACATGAGTTATTTATTTATTTTGAGGAAGGTTAGCCCTGAGCTAACTTCTGCTGCCAATCCTCCTCTTTTTGCTGAAGAAGACTGGCCCTGAGCTAACATCCATGCCCATGTTCCTCTACTTTATATATGGGATGCCTACCACAGCATAGCTTGCCAAGCGGTGCCATGTCCACACCCAGGATCTGAACTGGTGAACCCCAGGCCACCGAAGTGGAATGTGCAAACTTAACCACTGTGCCACCAGGCCAGCCCTGAGTTATTTATTTTATAATTAGAAGTTTGTACTTTTAGATTCCCTTCACTCATTTCACCCAGACCCCTACTCCCAGACTTTGCATCTATGGAGCTGTTTTTTTTTAAGATTTCATACATAACTGAGATTGTACAGTATCTGTCTTTTTCTGTCTGACTTATTTCGCTTAGCATAATGCTCTCAAGATCCATCTATGCTGTTTCAAATGGCAAGATTTCATTCTTTTTAAAGGCTGATTAATATTTCCTTGTGTATATGTATACAGACAGACCGCTTTTTCTTTATCTGTTCATCCATCGATGGACGTTTGGTTGTTTCCATATCTTCAGTTATTGCAAATAATATCACAATGAACACAGGGGTGCATACATCTTTTTGAGTTAGTGTTTTTGTTTTCTTTGGATAAATATCCACAAGTGGAATTGCTGGAACATATGGTAGTACTGTTTTTAACTTTTTGAGGAATCTCCATATTGTTTTCCATAGTGGATGTACCAATCTACATTCCCATCAAACAATGCACAAAAGTTCTCTTTTCTCCACATCCTTGCCAGCATTTACTATTGCCTGTCTTTTTGATGATAGCCATTCCAACAGATGTGAGGTTTGGTTTGCATTTCCTTGATAATTAATGATGTGGAGCATGTTTTCCCATACCTGTTGGCCATCTTTTTCTTTGTTTTGTTTTTAAAGATTGGCACCTGAGCTAACAACTGTTGCCAATCTTTTTTTTTTTTTTTTTTTTTTTCTGCTTTATGTTCCCAAACCCCCGTACATAGTTGTATATCTTAGTTGCAGGTCCTTCTAGTTGCGGGATGTGGGACGCTGCCTCAGCGTGGCCTGACGAGCAGTGCCATGTCTGTGCACAGGATCTGAACCCTGGGCCACCGAAGTGGAGTGCGCGAACTTAACCACTCGGCCACGGAGCCAGCCCCTGTTGGCCATCTTTATGTCTTCTTTGGAAAAATGTCTATTCAGATCCTCTGCCCATTTATTAATTAGATTCTTTGATTTTTTGCTAGTGAGTTGTAGTAGGTCTTCATATATTTTGCATATTAACCTCTTATCAGATATATGGTTTACAAATATTTTCTCTAATTCATAGGTTGCCTTTTCATTCTGTTGATGGTTTCCTTTGCTGTGCAGAAGCTTTTCAGTTTGATGAAGTCCCATTTCTTTATTTTTGTTTTTATTGCCTTTGCTTTTAGTGTAAAATCCAAAGATCATCACCAAGCCCAACGTCAAGGCGCTTACCACCTATGTTTTCTTCTAGGAGTTTCACGGTTTCAGATATTACATTTAAGCCTTTAACCCATTTTGAGTTAATTTTGGTTTATAGTATAAGATAGTGGTCCAGTTTCATTCTTTTCAATGGGCTGTCCAGTTTTCCCAAAGCCATTTATTGAAGAGACTGTCCTTTCTTCACTGTATATTCTTGACTTCTTTGTCAAAACGTGGTTAATATTATTTGCCAGATATATACTCTTTCTCTTCTTTTCTTCTGTGAAAGAGACAGCAGCTATTACAGTATTATTATCTTCAGAATGAATATATTTAGAATATATGTGAATCATATAATTCACATATATGTACATATACAATATAAAATTCATAATTATGTATATATATACACATATATTCAGAATATATAATAAAATAAAATATATATATAAATATATATAAGGCATATATATTCAGAAAATATAATACATATATGAGTTTCACATGACTGGCTATATCATACACGCAGTGAATGAAAGAGCCAACATGTAAAATTAGATGCACAAAATTAACTTTCTTTCTGCCACATCACTCTCTTTTCTTCAATTTATGTGTAGAATACATTTTGAATAGAAAAAAACATAAGAAAGGAAAAAATAAAAAAAGAAATACTTAAAATGGTCAAAAATCAATTAAAACTAAATTTATGAGCTAATTCTATAAGAGAATGTGAGAGATTTTTGTTTCTTATATTTGCTTTCATGTGTACGCAAAGTTACATTATGTAATATGCATTGTTGCTACCTTCCCTGCGGTGAATACGTTTCGTCCTCCTTTTCTAAAAATGCATGAACTCACGTGGGAGGTCAACGTCAAAAAGCTCACGTTCATTCTTTTATTTATTTATTTATTTAT
The DNA here is from genome assembly GCF_037783145.1 of Equus przewalskii. Taxonomy (NCBI): domain Eukaryota; kingdom Metazoa; phylum Chordata; class Mammalia; order Perissodactyla; family Equidae; genus Equus; species Equus przewalskii. Next base: position 33,908,055 of record NC_091850.1, read on the forward strand.
TTACGTGTATTTTTATTTGTTACTTATTTGCTTTCTTCAAAGGCATCAAGAAAGTAATGATAAGAATAAAACACCAAAAAATAACTGTCTATGGCCTGAAAGCTTGTGAAGTGCTTTACATACATTATCTAAAATCCTTACAACATCTGTACAGAGTAATGCTTCCTGGCACATAATGATACATGATGTATACATAAAGTGTATCTGGCAGCAAATAATGTTTTTCTTTAAATCAGCTGCATGCATTAATTTAAGAGCATGAGCAAACTGAGCCCAGACAAACGACATCCACCAAACTTTTGTGTTACCCTTAAACTCAAGCTGTCAATTCCAAATACATTTCTGTTGGTATCATTAAAATCAACATTTCTTTTCTGAAAGTTGCAAACAGTTTAGAAAGGACTCTTCAAACAACTGAAAGCTGACAAAGGAAAAAATCCCAAACATTTCCACTTTCATATTGTGTATTTTTTAAATTAAATCGGTCTCTTTCTTCCAATCATAAATTATGAAAAGACAGACAAGAGTCAGACATGTAAATATAAACGTAGAAGCTTTATCACTGGTAGAGCAGATTCTAGGGAGACTTACAGGCAGGGAAATGATGCTATACCTAACAGTGAGTATTGGAATGTTGGATTCATCCTGCCACAGGCAGCACTCAACAACCACGGTTCTCTCCCAATAGGAGAGAATATCAGACCGTGTGTGTCTGGTGAGCAATCAGAGGGAAGAGAAGTCTGGGTTAAAAATATACGGTTGCTCATCTTTTCATTTTTTGCTTAACCAAAATCACAGATAAATCAGTCCTTCTCAGGAGAGAAAATAGAGAAAGCAGCGAGATCTTCTTTCTGCCCACCAATGCCAAATACGATCCAATTACATCTCAGCTTGCCTGCAATATTAAGCTAAACTGAACATGTGTAGTTCAATGTCAAGCTGTAACAGCCGAGAAACACACAGTCTGGAAGTTTATTGAAGACATTACAGACCAGCTAAAGCTGACACCTGCTCTGCTTGAGCAAAAAAAAGCCAGCCATGGGGAGAGACACAATACACTTCAGTTATTGCCATGATCATAATCCAAAGGGGTCAAAGGCTAACAACATGCACCCAGGTTACACCAAACCAGACAGGATCTCAGTCATTGTAAACTGTGGAGGTAAGAAAAAACAAATAAACAAGCAATCAAAACCAATAAACAATCAAAAACCCACCGTCTTCTGGTTTTAGTGCTATAGCACCAAAGTTTAAAGTCACCTACCTTGGCTGTGCCAGACACTTGTTCAGCTAATTATAGTTGCATCTTCAATCTACTGACTATTTCTCAAGATCCTTAGTTGATTTAGTAGATGGTGGTGTGAAAGTATTCCCAATAAATTATACCTCTTGTCCTCGAGCCAATACTGAATCAATTAGTGGACGACCAAAAGAGTCAGTCAACGGGAGTCAAAATATCAGTTTTATTCCTAGAAGAGTTATGGGAGAATATGGCTTAGGTGCATGACAAGAATGTAGTCTATACAGTGGAACCCCCATATTAGACGGACACCCAATGGCAGGTCACAGTAGAATACCTTAGGCTTTACCCTTTGGATAAAGGAATTGCCTTTACCATCAAGCTTAGGGCAAACCAGTGCACTTATGCTCTGCATCTGTATTTCTTGAAAAAGATGGAAGGATAAGTTCAAAGTTCCTAACCTCAAATTTACTAAAAAGAAAACTCATTCTTTTTGAACAAAGGTGGATTGAATAAGGAGTATTGAGAGGCCAAAAGAGCCTGAGGAAAGGAGTCTTTCTCTTTATCTCTTTGGCATTTTGTGTGCTTAATTCGCTTTATTGAATAGATGATAATCTTGTTTTTGACTTGTCACTTGAAATAACACACCCTAAAGTATATTCTAATTGTGTATCTATTATTGATAATAAAGAAACTAAGGAAGCACACATGCACTCATTAGCAGTTTCTAAAGTAGCTCATCACACCTCCAGATACTAAATCATATTGAAAAGAGAAAACAGTAATGTATTTTGAGGGGAAAAAAGCAAGAATATGATGTTTCCTTCAGGCAAAGTGAAAAACTATTAGAAACAGTAAGGGTCAAAAAACAGTAAGTCACCAGTTATTAAAAATTATTTATCACTTGAACTTTTAGTAGGAAAATTCCATTTCCTATAGAGATATAAGAATTTCAAGCACAGAGCTAATGTTCTGAGAATTAATTTGATTTACTCTGAAATCTCAGAAGATTTGGCACATTTTTATAGTTTTTAAATCAGGATAAACAATATTGGTTTTTTCTTTCAGATAAAGTATAAAAATATAAGTATTTTTTGGCCATATGTCAGGATGTAACAAATAAGCTTCTGGCCTATATTTTGGCCAAGCTACATGCACAAGTTTTTGTTTGAGGAAGATTGGCCTTGAGCTAACATCTATGCTCCTCTTCCTCTATTTTATATGTGGGATGCCTGCCTCAGCATGGGTTAATAAGCAGTACGTATGTCCGTGCCTGAGATCTGAGCAGGTGAACCCCAGCCTGCTGAATCTGAGGGCATGAACTTAACCACTCGGCAGGCCCTACATGCACAATTTTTTAAAATGTTAGAAATGGTGATTGATGTAGATTGTGTGTTTGTGTGTGTAAATTTAACTTTGTTATTCATCACTTTTTATATATCCAGTAGCTTCCCTTGAATAATATCTTAATGGTTTCTATATCTTTTTTATTTATTCCTCTATCTTCCTTGTTTCTATATCTTTTTTATTTATTCCTCTATCTTCCTTGTTATTTATTATTTTGGACTTTTTTCTTTTTTTGTATTTCTCTTAATAATTCAATAAGGACTCCCTTTAATTCAATATGATTAAGTTTCATTTAATGCATGCTCTTTGCATTAGCTATTATTTGGTAACATAGCTGTAAACGTTGCAGCTTAAAACTACATACCAAAATTTACAGGATGCTGATAAAGCATTGCTTAGAGTAAAATTTATAGCCATAAAAGCCAATGTTATGAAAGAATAAAAGATCTCATTTGAATAATGTAACGTACCACCTTATGAAAGCATAAGAAAAAGAAGAGCAAACTAAACCCAAAGCAGGCAAGAGGAAGAAAATAATAAAGATTAGAAAGGAATAAATTAAATGGAGATTACGTAAAAATTTTTATTTTTTTTTATTTAAAACCCACATACTCACAGTAGGAAATATATCTTAACTCCAGACCCAGTGCATGTGTATCTTTCTTTCTCTATCTCTATCTTTATCAGTCTTTGCCTCTATTTATCCATCTATCTATTTACCTAGAATCTATCATTTATATATAAATGTATTAAACTTTGTAAACAGGTTATTGATAAATAATTCCCACCTCTTCTTTCTTTCTTAATAGTTTCAATATTTGTTTTAAATTTCTCTATAACTCAAGTCATTGAAAGTCTTACTGTGTCTTTTCACAATTTTTCTCATTTTTATTGAAATATAACATACATTGAAATTAACATACCATAATAAAATATATTGAGGTGTATTCACTTAATATATTCACATATACAATACCTAGATCAAGAAACTGAACATTACAGCATCCCAGAAGTCTCCTATGTCAGCAGGGATTAAAGACTGTCCTGACTTTAATATAGGTTAGTTTCATCTGTTTTCATAATTATATACCTTAAACCATATGTTATATTCTCTACTTTTTTTCTTTTTACCTTTTAACTCCCTTCACCCATTTTTCCCACTCCCCACCTCCCACCTCTGGCAACCACCAATCTGTTCTCTGTATCTATGAGCTTTTATATGTTTGGATTCCAAATATAAGAAAGTTTAAAGAAGTACTTGTCTTTCTTAGTCTGACTTATTTCACCTAACATAATGCCCTCAAGGTTCATTCATGTTGTCCAAATGGAGATATTTAATTCTTTTTTATGGCTGAATAATATTCCATTGTATATATGTATTACAATTTCTTTATCCATTCGTCCATTGGTGAACATTTTGGTTGTTTATATATGTTGGATATGGCCAATAATGTTGCAATGAACATGGGTATGCATATATCTTTTTGAGTTAGTGTTTTTGATTTGTTTGAATATACACCAAGCAGTGGAATTGTATCATATGGTAGTTCTATTTTTAATTTTTTGAGGATCCTTAATACTGTTTTCCATAGTGGTTGTTCCAATTTATAATCCCACTGACAGTGCAAAAGGGTTTCCTTTTCTCCACATCCACACCAGTATTTGTTCTTTCTGGTCTTTTTGATGATGGCCAACTATAATTGCTAATTCAATTTTTTAATCTATTTTGAGTTAAATTTTGTGTATAGTATGAGATAGTGGTCCAGTTGCATTCTTGTGCACGTAGCTGTCCAGTTTTCCCAAAATAATTTATCAAAGAGACTGTCCTTTCCCCATTGTATATTTTTGGCTCCTTTGCCATAAATTGTCAATATATGTGTGGGTTTATTTCTGGGCTCTTCATCCTTTTCTATTTATCTGTGAGTCTGTTTTATGCCAGTGCCATACTGTTTTGGTTACTACAGCTTTGTAGTATAGTTTGAAATCAGGGAGTGCCATACCTCCAGCTTTGTTCTTCTTCCTTAAGATTTGCTTTGGCTATTCAGGATCTTTTGTGGTTCCATACAAATTTTAGGATTATTTGTTCTAGTTCTGTGAAAAATGGCATTGGAATTTTGACAGGGATTGCATTCAATCTGTACGTTGCTTTGGGTAGTATGGACATTTTAACAATATTGATGCTTCCAATCCAAAAGCACAAAATATCTTTCCATTTTTAATGTGTCTTCTTCAATTTCTTTCATTGATGTCTTGCAGTTTTCAATATACAGGTCTTTCATTTTTTGATTAAATTTATTTATAGGTGTTTTAATCTTTTTGATGCTTTGTAAATGGGATTTTCTTAATTTATCTTTCTGATAGTTTGTTATTCTTTTACAGAAATGCAACAGATTATTTTAATTGATTTTTACCATGCAAATTTACTGAATTTATTTATTAGTTCTGTTTTGTGATGAAGTCTTTATGGTTTTCTCTTTATAATATGTCATCTGTAAATAGTGACAGTTTTACTTCTTTCTTCCCAATTTGGACGACTTTTATTTCCTTATATTGCCCAATTACTCAGTCTGGGACTTCCAATATTATGTTGAATTAAAGTGGCAAGAGTGAGCATCCTTGTCTTGTTCTTGTTCTTAAAGGAAAAACTTTCAGCTTTTCACCATTGATTATGATGTTAGCTGTGGGCTTGTCATAAATGGCTTTCATTTTGTTGTAGTACATTCCCTCTCTACCTGCTTTGTTGAGAGCTTTTATCATAAATACATGTTGAACTTTGTCAAATGCTTTTTCTGCATCTATTGGGATAATTATATGATTTTCGTTCTTCATTTTGTTAATGTGGTGTATCATATTGATTTGCAAATGTTGAACCATTCTTGCATCCCTGGAATAAATCCCACTCGATCACGTTGTATGGTCCTTTTAATGTATTGTTGAATTTAGTTTGCTAATATTTTGTTGAGTAATTTTGCAACTACGTTCATCAGGGGTATTGGCTTGTAATTTTCTTGTGATGTCTTTGTCTAGTTTTGGTATCACAGTAATGCTAGCCTTATAAAATGAGTTTAGAAGTGTTCCCTACTCTTCTGTTCTTTGGAAAAGTTTGAGAAGAATTAATATTAATTCTTTGGATGTTTGATAGAATTCACCAATGAAGCTGTCTGGTCCTGGATTTTTGTTTGTTGGGAGGTTTTTGATTATTGATTCAATCTCCTTAATAGAAATCAGTGTTTTCAGATTTTCTCTTTCTCCATGATTCAGTCTTTGGAAGGTTGTATGTTTCTAGGAATTTATTGATTTCTTCTAGGTTGCCCAATTTGTTGGCATATGATTGCTCATAGTAGTCCCTTATGATCCTTTGGATTTCTGTGATATCAGTTGTAACATCTCCTCTTTCATTTCTGATTTTATTTATTTGAGTTCTCTTTCTTTTTTTCCTAGTGAGTCTAGCTAAAGGTTTGTCATTGTTTATCTTTTCAAAGGATCAGCTCTTTGTCTTATTGATCTTCACTATTGTCTTTTTGTTCTCTATTTTATTTATTTCTGTCTTAATCTTTGTTATTGCCTTCCCTCTACTAACTTCCTTTTACTAATTTCCTTCATTTGTTCTTCTTAAGGTTAAAAATTAGGTTGTTTATTTGAGATTTTTCTTGTTTCTTGAAAGAAGCATTTATCACCATGAACTTCCCTCTTAGAACTGCTTTTGCTGCATGCAAATTTTGTTTTGTTATATTTCTATTCATTTTTTGCAAGGTAATTTTTTATTTCTTCTTTGACTCATTGGTTGTTCAGTAGCATGTTGTTTAATCTCCACATATTTGTGAATTTTCCAGTTTTCTTTGTGTAATTCATTTGTAGTTTTATATCATTGTGGTCAGAAAAAATGCTTGATATGATTTCAATCCTCTTAAATTTATTAAGACTTGTTTTATGGCCTAACATATGATCTGTCCTGGAGAATGTTCCATGTGCCCTTGAAAAGAATGTATATCCTGTTGCTTTTGGATGGAGTATATATCTGTTAAGTCTGTCTATTCTAATGTGTCATTTAAGGCTAATGTTTCCTTATTTACTTTCTACCTGGATGTTATATCCCTTGATGTAAGTGGGATATTAAAGCCCTGTACTAATATTGTATTGCTGTCTATTTCTACCTTTAGGTCTGTTAATATTTGCTTTATATATTTAGGTGCTCCTATGTTGGGTGCCTAAATATTTTACAAATATTAGATCATCTCATTGGATTGACCTCTTTATTGTTTTGTAATGCCCATCTTTGTCTCTTCTTACAGTCTTTGTTTTAAAGTGTATTTTTTTCTGATATAAGTATAGCTACCCTAACTTCCCTTTGGTTTCCATTTTCATTCAATAATCTTTTTCTATCCATTTACTTTCAGTCACGTGTATCCTTACATTTAAAATGAGTCTCTTGTAGACAGCATATAGATGGATCTCATTTGTTTATCCATTCAGCCACTTTATATCCTTTGAATGGAGAATTTAGCCCATTTACATTTAAAGTAATTATTGATAGGTATGTACTTACTGCCATTTTGTTAATTGTTTTCTGACTATTTTTGTAGTTCCTCTCTGTTTCTTTCTTCTTTTCTTGCTCTCTTTCTTTGTGGTTTGATGACTTTCTTTAGTGGTATGCTTATATTCCTTCCTTGTCGTCTTTTGTGTATTCACTATAAGTTTTTGCTTTGTGGTTACCATGAGGCTTACATATAATAACTGACATCTATAACAATCTATTTTAAGTTGGTAACAACTTAAGTTTGATACTATTCTAAAGCTCAACAATTTTACTCTCCCTCACCACTTTTATGTTTTTTATGTTACATTTTACATCTTTTTATCTTATGTATCCCTTAAGTAATTATTGTAATCATACTTATTTTCACTCCTTTTGTCTTTTAGTCTTCATACTAGCTTTACAAGTGGTTGATTCACTACCTTTTCTATCTATTTACCTTTCCAGTGACACTTATTCTTTCATATTTTTTCTTGTCATTAATTAGTGCCCTTTCATTTCAACTTAAATAAATCCCCTTAAAATTTCTTGTAAGCCTAGTTTATTGGTGATGAACTCCTTTAGATTTTACTTGTCTGGAAAACTCTTTATCTCTCCTTTAATTCTGAATGATAACTTTGCCAGGTAGCCTATTCTCCGTTGGAAGTTTTTTTCTTTCAGCGCTTTGAATATATCATGCTACTCTCTTCTGGCTTGCACAGTTTCTGCTCAAAAATCTGCTGATTGTCTTATGGGGGTTCCCTTGTATGTAGTAAGTTGTTATTCTCTTGCTGCTTTTAATATTCTCTCCTTGTTTTTAACTTTTGACATTCTAATTATAATGTTTCTTGCTGTGGATCTCTCTGGGTTCATCTTTTTTGGAACTCTCTGGGCTTCCTAGATCTGGATGCCTGTCTCCTTCCTCAGTTTACAGAATTTTTCAGCTATTATTTCTTCAATAAGATTTCTGACTCTTTCTGTCTATATATAATGCAAATAGCAGTCTTTTAGATGTTGCCTCATAAATCCCTTAAGCTATCTTCACATTTTTCATTCATTTTTCTTTTTGATACTCTGATTGGGTTATGCCCACATCTCTGTGTTCAAGTTGATTGATCCTTTCTCCTGCTGCATATAGTCTGATGTTGAACCTCTCTTGTGTATTTTCCCATTTAGTCATTGTATTCTTCATCATTATGACTTCTCTTTGGTACTTTCTTATATTTCCCATCTCTTTGTTGAAGTTCTCGCTGAGTTCACCCATTCTTCTCCGTAGTCCAGTGAGCATCTTTATGACCGTAACTTTGAACTCTTTTTCAGGTAAATTATTTATTTCCATTTCATTAAGTTTTTTTCCTGAGGTTTGTATCTTGTTCTTTCATTTGGAACATATTCCTCTGTTTCTTTATTTTGCTTGACTCTCTGAGTGGGTTTCTATACAGTAGATAAAACAACGACCTCTCCCAGTGTTGAAGGCATGGCCTCATGTAAGAAATTTTCCTTGTTTTTCAACCCTGCCCAAGCTGTTTGCTGTCTTTCAAACCTTTGTGCTTGTCCATGCAACATACTATATTTGTAATAGCCTCCTGTAGTTGAGGAGGTGCCAAGACCACTCAGTATCCTTAAGGGGAGGATCTCAGCACTTATACCCAGCATAATTAGAAGCCAGACCCTCACACAGCATCTTTTAAAAGTATGCAAATATGCACAGTCCTGTGGGACCTCAAATACAAGCCTCGCTTGCCACCAAAGCCAATTGATCTGGCAGTGTCCCCTGGGTGGCAGTTGCAAAAATCAGAGTTCCAGATGAGTGTATAAGCTTTTTTGTGGGAGACACCAGTGAGCTGAAGCAAGGTAGAGGGAGAATGCCAAGATGGCACCTACAGCCTATGTTCCTTGAAAGCATCTCTATAGACCATTAGATGTGTGCCAAAACTGAAGCCTGCCCCTCAGTCTGAAGTTGCAAGACAAACAATGAGGGTTTTTCACAGAAAGACTAGGGGGATGTGCATCAGTCTGCTGTTTGTACAATCCTCTGGAAGTGGTAGCCTGCTTAGAACCATCTCTCCAATTGCCACAGTCCTGCAGAGTCCAGGAATGCAAGCCCCTCAGTCACCAGAGCCAGGCAATCAAGGGGTGTCCTTTGAGTGGCAGCCACCAAAAAATGGGCATCAGACATGTGTAATACTCCCCTCCAGGAGACACTAGCACTGTGGAGTGTTGCAGAGGGAGATCACAAAGATAATGCCCACCCTCCAAGGTGTCCGGAAAGAATTACAGTCAGTGCCCAGACGTGTGTTTAATTAGGAGCCCTGATGATTAGACTGCAGCCCTGATGATTAACAAATAGGCCTCCTTCACAAAAAGAGCTCCTGGGTCTCTTGCCTCTTGCTGTGCCTTGAAAGTAGTAGCTGTTTAAGAACTCTTTCTCTGTTGGTTACAATCTTGCAGGACCTATGAGCATAAGCCCCACTGGCCAGCGGAGCCAGATGATGTAAAGTTGTCCCCTGGTAGCAGCTGGAAAAATTGGGGCACCAAACAGGGGTAGGAGCTCCTTTCTGGATGACACCAATTATGACAGTCCCATGGAACCAGGAATGCAAGCTGCCCTGGCTTTCAGAGCCAAGCTGTCAAAAGACATCCTCTGTGTGGTAACTGTAAAAATTGGGGCAACTGTTGCATGTAAAAGCTCGTCTCTGGGAGATATTGGTGGTCTGGAGCATGTAAAGGGAGATGGTGAAGATGGCATCCTGGAAGAGTGTTACAACAGGCTTCTAGAAGTCTGTGTTAAATTAGATGCTTATCCCTCAGGCTGACACTTTAATATAAGCAGGTGAGCCTCCTTCACTTTAAGTCCAGGCATGATCAGCTGCCTCTGAGTGGGCCCTGGGACAGGTGAGTCCTAGCACATGAGCCTTTTATGAGCCGTTTCTCAGATTGCTACTGTCTTGTGAGTCTTGGGATGTGAACTCCACTGTTTTTCAAAGTTAGATGTTTTTAGGGGGCCTCATCTCTCAGGTTCAGGTCTTAAAAATTGAGGTGCCAGATGTGGAGTTCAAACCACTTGCTGCTCAAGGAAAATCTCCAGGTTTTGAATTTGCTCCCAGTTATGGGTTGCCATGCCATGGCTGGGGTTTATTGAGATTGTGTCCCAGCCTCTCTTACCTGCTTTGATGTGGTTTTCTTCTTGTTTTCCCAATGTGCAGTCATTACTCCACCAGCTTTTAGGATTTTTTAAGAGGAAATTGTTCCATATCTAGCTGTAGACTGCGTCCATGGGAGGAGGTGGGTTCAGGATCATCCTATGTCACAGCCTTCAATATATACTCTTTCGTGTCTAGCTTCTTTCACTCACTACACTGTGAGACATTTTCATATAGTTTTGTGTGGTAGTTTTTCATCTTAATTGTTGTTTGGATTCCATTGTATGAGTATTACATGATTTATTCATCTATTTTCGTGTTGATGGACATTTGAGTAGTTTCCAGTTTGGGGCTATCACAAATAAGGATGTTCTGAACGTTTTAGTGAATGTCTTTGGTAAATGTGTGTGTGTGCGCGCATGTGTGCAGGGAATTTTTTTGTGCATACTTATATAGGCTGGAAGTGCTGGGTAATATATTCATATATTCAGCTTTAATAGAATATTTTATTGTATATCAGACCGTGGGTTTCCCTGGTATAAAAGTTTCAAATGTTTTCTGTTCTAGTTTATATGTATCATAAAATCTTTGCCATAATCCTTGCAGCTCTGCAAAACTGACTCCTGCTTACTTCTGCAGCCTCCTCTCATGCCACACTTTCCCTTGATCCAGACTTGTTAGCATCCTTTGGGTGATGTTTCTGGATGCAGGGCTTTTGTACATACCCTTCCTTCTGATTGGGAGACTCATTGGTCCTCCCTGTCAGCCTCATTCTTATAGTATATGTATATTAAATTTCTTGTTTGTTTCTGTTTCCTACTAGAATGTATGCTCCATGAGAGAAGTAGCTAGGCCCATAGGGATGCCAGACCCATAGATGTTTCACAATCTCTTTCCCATACCATCACATGTAGAGCTCAAAACTGAACTTTAAGGGGCCGGCCCAGTGGTGCAATGGTTAAGTTCGCACGTCCTGCTTCAGCGGCTGGGGGTTCACTGGTTCGGATCCCAGGTGTGGACCTATGCACTGCTTGTCAGGCCATGCTGTAGCAGGCTTCCCACATATAAAAAAGTAGAGGAAATTGGGCACGGATGTTAGCTCAGGGCCAGTTTTCCCCAGCAAAAAGAGGAGGATTGGCAGCAGATGTTAGTTCAGGGCTAATCTTCCTCAAACGAAAAAATAAAGATAAAAAAATTGAACTTTAAAAAGCCATGTCTTTTTCTTCTTCTTTTTGAATACTATACAAACAAGCATCATAAAATGAGCCCTGAGATTTGGAGTTAGAATCACATGGGTTCAAGTTCTAGTCCAGTCACTTAATAGGGACATGGCTTTGGGTGAACTACTTAATTTCTTTTTCTCAAGTTTCTCACCTATAAAGTGTTAATACTGCAGTATATTTTGTAACCTGATTTTACCCAGGTTTCGTTAGACTCATTAAACATGACCAAAATTTTTATAAATAATCCAATTCCTATTCCCTCTCACCCCCACAGTTAATGGCTCAACATAGTTTCTGTTGAGTGTTTTAAGGAGTCCCAGCAGCATTTTGTGCTCTGTCCCCAGGAAGTGCAGTGGAGCTGTTATGCTCAAGGTGTGTGATAGTCTGTTGTGATGGGGGCTGGAAACTATAACTCCATTTCTATTTTTGTGTTCACCAAATGTGGATGGTTTATCAGCCATGCTATGTGTGCTCTGATATCCTAAAGAGGCTTTGCTCGTTAGGCTTAGTTTGATCTGTTCTCTTGACGTTGCATTAGAAAATTTTTAGCAATTCGATGATTTTTAATGAACGCATGGATTTGTTCAATCATCAGTTATCACAATTCGGTTTTAAAACTTTCAGCATCTTCCGTATTTCCACGGAACCTGTTTACGGGTAGTCCACACACCTCATCCCTACCACCCAGCCCTAGGCAACCTCTAGTCTGCTTTCTGTCTCTTTAAATTTGCCTTCTTCTGAACAGTGAAAAGTTCACATAAACAGAATCATACAGTATATATTCTTTTGCAACTGGCTTAATCTATTTAAGAAAAGTATTTTGAGATATATCTGTGTTGTAGCATGCATCAGTATTTTTTATTGCAGAATAGTATTCTATTCCATGGTATGGATACATTACATTATATTTACGCATTCACAAGTTGATGAACATTTGGATTGTTTCCACTTGGGGTTATTATGAATAATGCTGCTGTGAAATCGGAGTCTAAGTCTTTGTTTGAACATATGTTTTTATTTTTCATGAGTAGGTTTCTTTTTTTTTAATTCTTAATGAATTATTTTACATTATTTTTTCATAGTAAGTCTTTGAAATCTGGTATGTATTTTATATATATATATATTTTTTTGCTTCTTCTTCTCCCCAAAGTCCCCCAGTGCATAGTTGTATATTCTAGTTGTAGGTCCTTCTGGTTGTGCTATGTGGGATGCTGCCTCAGTATGTCCTGATGAGCGGTGCTATGTCCGTGCCCAGGATCCGAACCGGTGAAACTCTAGGCCACCAAAGCAGAGCATGCAAACTTAACCACTCAGCCACGGTGCCATCCCCTGAGTAGATTTCTAAGAATGGAATTACTGGGATGTATGGTAAATTTATGTTTAATATTTAAAGAAATTCTTAGGCTGTTTACCAAACTGTCTGTAGCATTTTGCATTCCCACTAACAATGTCTGAGGAATCCAGCTTTTCCACATAATAGCTATTGAGTTTATAGAAGTGTGTCATTGTGGGCTTCATTTACATTTCCCTAACAACTAAAGGGATTGTTCACCTTCTCCTGCATTTATTAGCCATTTATACATCTTCCTTACTGAAGTGTACATTTGGTATCTTGTCCATTTTTCTTGTCTTATTATTGAGTTGTAAGTAATATATTCTGGATGCAAGTCCCTTGTCAGATATATAATTTGCAAATATTTTCTCCCAATCTGTGTCTTTTTTTATGTCCTTAATGTTATGCCTTGAGGCACAAAGATTTTTTTTAATGAATTCCAATTTATTAAAAAAAATTTCTGATTCACGTTTTTGGTGTTATATCTGAGTTCTTTTTGCTAATCCAACGTTACAAATATTTTATAGTTCTTTTCCTAGGAATCTTATAGTTTTCCTTTTAGTCTGTGTGTTTGTATGTGTTTATTCCTTATGATTTTCTGCAAATAGGATCATGCCTTTAGGAATAAAAGTTTTGCTTTTCTTTAACAATGGAGACTAATTTTGAATTTGATTTGTTATTATTTCATCTTATTGCAGTGGGTAGAACCTCTAGTACAATGTTGAATGGAAAGGGCGAGGGGGAAATCCTTGACTCTTGATTTATTCCCAGTCTTAGAGAAGAGCAGTCCTTCACCATTAAGAATGATGCCTGATGTAGGTTTTCCTCAGAAGTTCCATTCTATTCCTACTCTTTTGAGAATAGTTCTCTGAAGTATAGCTTGTTTAAAACTGTTGTTATTTTGTCCTTCTACGGGAATGGCAAGTTACGGCTCCAGTTATTTGGGAAGTTTGGTAGCTGTACCCCTGCTATGAGCTGTGGTACTTGGTACACTCACAGGTGGTATGTTGAAGACAACACTGCCCTGGTCATTGGTGCAGGCCCATACTTTATCAGCCTCTGATTGCTAAACCAGAAGACTTTTAGTTGTGCAGTATTTATGGGACAAAGGATTTTTATCCACAGGGCCCAGTTTTTCTGTGTTTATTTATTCAACTAGTACTTGAGATAATTTCTCCAACTATTGATTCAAAATACCTCTCTCACATACAAAGCTGTAATTTTGGCTTCCGAGCTTGGAAGATCTCTTAAAATGTTTGTTAACTTTATCGGGGTTTTCTTCTGTAAGTATCTCCTTCATCTTTCATTAATGTATTTTCATTTGTTTTCTCTCTGCCTACATTCTTCTAAATTTCTGGTCTGCTAATAGTAAGGTGTCTTAGATGGGTTCTCCAAGAGCAGACCCTGAGATGCCAGTACATGTGCAAACGATTTATGAACATGTTCCAGGAGAAGCTGGTAAATGACAGAGGAAGGGGAAGAAGATTGTATGCAAATTGTCAGCCTTAATCTCCTTAGCCTGAGCTTGCAGGGGAGGTCTAGAGGGTGAGATATACTTCAGTATTAGTTCTAAACTCTGGAAGAGAATCCAGGCTTTTTTATTTCCTCATTGACAAAGGGTCTTCCTTGAGGTTTGGAGGCCATAACCTACCAGGAACTACAGGATCTCTGCATGCAGAGGTGAAGCAGCTCCAGGAGCCAAGGACAGTCTTCCAAAGACAGTATTGGGCACAGGACATTAGAAGGAAATGCATTCAGAGCCAGGGTGTGAGCCCATAGATAACAAAAGGAATCTAAGGGATCTGGGTCGGGAAATGACACTGTCTACTACATTAGATTTTCATGCTTTGCATTACTATTGGGAATTCTTAAATATCTTTTATAAATATAATTTATTTAGTCTTCTTAAAATTATTCTGGATTCAACTATGTTCCAGGACCCAAATGAGGTATGTCAAACATAGTATTTCCATTTTAATGGGAAATAGTTTGACAACATAATTATTGAAAAAATAGAATGTCTCCCATCATGCATAGTGGATTGCTAATAAATGAAAGAAATTGACTACAAGCAAATACCAGTATTGGATAGACGATAAGCTTTATACTGTCCCTCTCATCTCTAAAATTCATGTTCCCTCTAAAATTATGAAAAATATTGGAGAATTTCATTTACATAATTTATTGCATGCTTTTCAAAGTAGGAAATAAAACATTCCAAATTTCCAGTTTTCCTCCTATCGGAATAACCAGATTGATATGATTTACAACTTGAAGCATGAGGTAGAGAAGAGAGGCTCACAAATGAATGTTATGGAGACATACAGCAAGACCAACAAATACAAGCCATAACCGGTCTTTCCCATTTTGAAAAAAATGAAACTGTTTATTAGATCTTAGTTTTAGAGAGCTTTATGGCTTTATAGCTTGAAGATATCTTTTGTAAGAGAAAGGGTGTTACCCTTTAAACAAGTAACTATTCTGTTTAATTAATCACTTTCTTAAGTCAACTGGTCATGATTCTTTCATACATTGAAATCTTCAGATTTTTTTAAAGAAATAATATTATTCAATCTGCTTGTCAGGGTTAGACAGTTAAAAATGCTCATAACATCCTGAACTCTGTCATATGATAGGGATGACAAATTTACAAGGAAAAGTGAGTAATATTAAATTTTGATATTGTCATTTTAGCAGAGCAGAAATGTGTTGACGTTGAAGAGACAGTACAATGTCATTCAAAATGTGAGTTTAAAAAAAGTAACCTGAGAAATATCACATTGAAACAGGAGGGAAAAAACAACAGCATAGAAAATGTTTACTAAAAAGTCCATTTGATATTTTAGAATTGGATAGAAGGACATCAACTTAATGTTGAAATGTGATAACCACATTGTCAGAAAGAGCAACTTCACTGCAATATCTAAAAGGAAAGTGAAGAAACTGCCATTGGGATCAGAAATATGAGCTTTGTTTTACTTTTATACTGTCCACTGATTTCCTTTTTCCCTTGGTTTTATTAAGAAACAATTGACAGACATCACTGTATAGGTTTAAGGTGTACAGCATGATGGTTTGATTTACATATATTGTGAAATGATTACCACAATAGGTTTAGCTATCATTCATCTTCTCACATAGATACAATTAAAAGAAAGAAAATGTTTTTTTTTTACTCTTGATGAGAACTCTTAGAATTTACTTTCTTAACAGCATTCCTATATATCATCCAGCAGTGTTAACAACAGTTATCATGCTGTACATTACAATCCTGGTATTTATTTATCTTATAACTGGAAACTGTACCTTTTCGCCACCTTCTTCTAATTCCACTCCCCCCCCCCCCCAGCCTCTGGTAACCACAAGTCTGATCTCTTTTTCATTTTTAAATTTTTCTTTAAATTTTGCATATAAATGAGGTCATTCAGTATTTGCCCTTTTCTGACGTTTCACTTAGCATAATGCCTTCAAGGCCCATCTATCTTGTTGCAAATTGTAGAATTTTCTCATTTTTTATGGCCAAACAATATTCTATTAGATATATCTACCACAACTTTTTTATCCATTCACCCACTGATGAATACTTAGGTTGTTTCCATGTCTTGGCTATAAATAATATTGCTATGAACATAGAAGGGCAGATGTTTTTTGAGTTGATGGTTTTGTTTACTTTGAATATATTCTCAGAAATGGAAATGATGGGTCATAGAGTAGCTCTATTTTTAATTATTTGAAAATTATTTTCATACTGTTTTACATAGTAGGTGTATCAATTTATCAATTTACAATCCTACCAACAATTCACAAGGGTTTGCTTTTCTTTACATCTATGCCAACATTTATTATCTCTTGTCTTATGGATGGTCATTCTAAAGCGCTTGAGGTTATATTCCATTGTGATTTTAATTGGCATTTCCCTAATGACTAATGATGTTGAGCATCTTTTCACGTACCTGTTGCACTTTCATATATCTTCTTTGGGAAAATGTCTATTCAGTTCCTTTGCTCATTTTTTAATTGGGTTATTTGGGTTTTTGCTATTGAGTTGTGTGAGTCCTTTATGTATTTTGGATACTAACCCCTTATTAGATACATGATTTGAAAATATTTTTTTCCCATTCCGTAGTTTTTCTTTTCACTTTATTGATCATTTCTTTTGCTGTACAGAGCTTTTTAGTTTGATGTAGTCCCACTTGTTTATTTTTGATTTTCTTGCTTGTGCTTTAGGTGTTGTATCCAAAAAATCATTACCAAGGCCCATGTCAAGGAGCTTTATTCTTTTGTTTTCTTCTAGAAGTTTCATGGTTTTAGGTATTACATTTAAGTCCTAATCCATTTTGTGTTAATTTTTGTAAGTGGTGTAAGAAAGGGGTCTACTTTCATTCTTTTACATGTGAATATCCAATTATCCCAGCAACATTTATTGAAGAGACTGTCTTTTCTCCATTGAATATTCTTGGCTCCCTTGTCAAATATTAGTTGACTGTAAGTGCTTGGGTTTATTTCTGGGCTCTTGATTCTGTTCCATTGGGCTATTTGTCTGTTTTTATGCCAGTACCATATTGTTTTGATGATTATTGCTTTATAGTATAGCTTGAAATCGGGGAGTGTGATACCTCCTGCTTTGTTCTTGCTCAAGACTCCTTTGGCTATTTGGGAGTCTTTTGTGGTTCCATATTAATTTTAGGATTGTTTTTTTCTACTTGGGAGTCTTGATAGGGATTGTATTGAATCTAGAGATAGCTTTTGGTAGTATTGACATTTTAACAATATTAATTCTTCCAGTCTATAAACACGAGATACTTTTCCATTTATTTGTGTCTTCTTTGATTTCTTTCATCAATGTCTTGCAGTTTTCAGAATAGAAATCTTTTGCCTCCTTGGTTAAATTTATTCCTAAATTTTTTATTGTTTTGATGCTATTGTAAATGGAATCTATTTCTTTTTCAGAAAATTCATTATTAGTGTATAATTATGTTACTGATTTTTGTATGTTAGTATTGTATCCTGCAACTTTACTGAATTCATTGATTGGATCAAAAGGCTTTTTTTTGAGCCTTTAGGATTTTCTACATATAAAAATCGCGTCATCTGCAAATAGAAACCATCTTACTCCTTTCCAATTCTGATATCTTGTATTTCTTTTTCCTGCCTGCTTGCTCTACTTAGGACTTCCAGTACTATGTTGAATAAAAGCGGTGAGAGAGGGCATCCTTTTCTTTTTCTTGATCTTAGTGAAAAAGCTTTCAAACTTTCACCAAAGAGTATGATGTTAGATCTTTATTATATTGTGATATGTTCCTTCTGCTCCTAATTTAAGAGGGGATTTTTTTTTTTTTTTATCATTAATGGATGTTGAATTTTGTCAAATGCTTTTTCAGCATCTATTGAGATGATCATGTGATTTTCTATTAATTCTTTCTATTAATGTGATGTGTCATATTGATTGATTTGTGTATATTGTACCATCCTTGCATCCCAGGGATAAATCCCACTTGACCATTATGAACGGTCTTTTTTATGTGCTGCTGAATTTGGTTTGCTAGTATTTTATTGAGAATTTTTGCACCTACATTTATCAGGGATGTTGGCCCATAGTTTTCTTTTCTAGTAGTGTCTTTTCTGGTTTTGGTATCAGGATATGCTGATCTTGTAAAATGAGTTTGGCAGTGTTCCCTCCTCTTTGACGTTTTGGAAGAGCTTCAGAAGGATAGATATTAATTCTTGTTTAAATATTTGGTAAAATTCACCAGTGAAGCTGTGTGGTCCTGGGCTTTTCTTTGTTGGGAGATTTTTGATTACTGATTCAATCTCCTTACTAGTAATTGATTTATTCAAATTTTCTGTTTATTCCTAATTCTGTCTTGGTAAGTTGGATGTTTCTAAGAAATTTTCCATTTATTCCAGTTTGTTGGCATAAAGTTTTTCATAGTAGCCTCTTATGACCCTTTCAATTTCTCTGATGTTCATTGAAATATCTCCTTTTTCATTTATAATTTTGTTGACTTGAGTCCTTTCTCTTTGTTCCATGGCTAGTCTAGCTAAGGGCTTGTTAATTTTGGTTATTTTTTCAGAGAACCAACTCAATCTCACTAATGTTTTCTATTGTTTTTCTGTTGTCTATCTCATTTCATTCTTGCTCTCATCTTTATTATTTTCTTTCTTGTAACTTTGGGCTCATTTTGTTCTTTTATTTCTAGTTTCTTACAGGGTAGAATAGGCTGTTTATTTGGAATCTTTCTTGCTTCTTAATGTAGGTATTTACTGCTATGAACTTTCCTCTTAGAACTGCTTTTGCTGCATCCAACAAGTTCTGGTATGTTGTATTTCCACTCTCATTTTTCTCAAGAAACTTTTTTACTTCCCTTTTAATTTCTTTTTTGATCCATTGGTTGTTCAAAAGAATCTTGTTTTATTTCCATGTGTTTGTGAAATTTCCAGTTTTGCTGTTGTTACTGATTTCTAGTTTCATGCTGTTGTGGTCAGAGAAGATACTTGTATGATTTCAGTCTTCCTGAATTTGCTAAGAGTTGTTTTGTGGCCTAACATATAGTCTATCCTAGAAAGTGTTCCATGTGCACTTGAGCAGAATGTGTATTTTGCTATTGTTGGATATAATGTTCTGTATACATCTGTTAGGTACATTTGGTCTATAGTATTGTTCAGATTTGCTGTTTCCTTATTGATTTCTCTGTCTGGATGATCTATTCATTTTTGAGAATGGAGTATTAAAGTCCACAACTCTTATTATATTACTGCTTATTTCTTCTTTTACCTCTGTTAATTTTTGCTTTATATTTTTAGGTGCTCCATGTTGGGCACATAAATATTTCCAACTTTTATGTCTTTTTTTTGTATTTACTCATTTATCATTATATAAAGACCATCTTTGCCTCTTTTTTTTTTGCCAAGGAAGATTCTCCCTGAGCTAACATCTGTTGCCAAGATTCCTCTTTTTGTATGTGAGTTGCCACAACAGCATGGCCAATGACAGATGAGTGGTATAGGTTCATACCTGGAAACTGAACCCAGGCAGTCAAAGTGGCATGTCAATCTTAAGCACTAGGCCACTGGGGCTGGCCGCATCTTTGCCTCTTTTAACCATTTTTACTTTAAAGTCTTTTTTTCTGATATAAGTATAGCCACCCCTCCTCTTTTTGGGCTTACTATTTGATTGAAATGTGTTCTTCCATCACTTCACTTTCAGTATGTGTGTGTTCCCACTGTTTGGGGACCTGATTCTGGCCAGAGTGTGCACTGAATTTCCTGGTCAGGTGAGGCCATCGGTTTTGCTCTGCTGACAGGGGAAGCCATGAGTTGTGCTCTCTGTTCAAGTGCCACTGTATGTAGACCTGTTAAATGGACTACACAGCTTCCAATTTGCTGTTGTTAGGTTCCTTGGTGGGACAGGCTGAAGGCTGTTTTCAGTGATAGGTGCGGGGCTACAAATTAAATTCCCTGCCTGACGCAATGGGGGTAACAGCTCTAAAGCTGGTAAAGCTCTCTGTTTGTTGTCTCAACTCAAGTCAACCCACACCCCAAGTTCCCTGACTGACCAAGGCCAATGATTTTGCTCTGGAAACTACTGGCTCTGCTTGCTTGACTCTCAGCTTGAACACCACTGGTCTTCACAGCTTCTAGGAGTGGTCACCAGGGCTTCTGGTAAGATAGGGCTAAAAGACACTCTCCACATCTTGTAGGGCTATGTCACAGTTCTCTTGCCTGGGTGGTATGAGGAGGGGCTGCTCTACATGCTTTATAGATTTTGTGGCCCCTATTTGTGTATGTACCTCCCAGCTGCAATAAGTAGATAACTTTGTTCTTTTGAGTTCCTTAGGAATGTGATGACCCCAGGACAGAGAGAGTCTATGTTGATAGCCATTATCAATGATAACTGAGAGATCTGGTGTGGTGACTCCCAGTCTGTAACACCAAAGGGTCAACATTCCTAACCCCCTCCCCTATAATCTACTGGCCTATAAACTGCTTCAACATTCTGTGACCCCTTAAGACAATTCTTTAGGACACTAGTCCATCATCTTCTGATTTGCTAGCTTATTGCTTAATAAATGCCCTTTCTCTGCCAAAATCTTGCCTCTTGACGATTGGCTATTGTCTTGCAGCAAGCAGACTGTGCCCTTTGTGTAGTAACAAGAGTGTGCCCTGACTTGGTTCCACAGATAGGCCAAACAGCTAGTTGGGATTACTACTTGGGCACTGCAGGTATGAACGCAGTCTGGCAAGATCTGCTTGCTGGTTGTCATGATTCCCTCCCCGCTTCTCTGTCTCAGTCAGATTCCTAGTTGTTGATCCTTGCAGATTCCCCTTGCAATTTATGTGATGCAAGATCAGAGTAGGAGCTCCTGCAAAGTAAACGACAATGCTGGAGGGGAGGTTGATTGTTCCCTTTGGGTTCTCTTTTCCTACTGTAGGAACCAAAGTCTCAAGGGAGACATCTCTATGTGGTGCCATGCTGGCCTAAGAGAGGGGCAATGTGGTCAATGTGTAGCTGCTTCTCTTGCCCTTCCAATGAAGTCTGCCTTGGTCTCTGAGTTTCAAGGGGCTGCTTCAATCTCATCTCCATGTGCTAGGATTCTCTCAGGGGTGAATTGTTCTTGAATAGTTAGTTGTTCTTGTGAAGGGGAGCAAAGTCAGGAACAGCTTACATTGCCATCTTGGTGGCATCACTCTGTTGATTTTCAGTATCAATATGGAAATATTTATAAATGCAGGCATCAGCATGTCTTCATCAGTTGTAAAATTCTATCAGTCTGTATTCAGGGATCATTAAATTTGCTTTACAAGCCTTAAAAACTATGCTTTGAGCCTCATGAAGTGCCAACAGCATAAAGAAAGAAAAAGGAAAAACTTCAAAAAAAGCTCCTTCAGAATCTGTTTCTCACAGTTGATATCACAGTCTATGGAACTGGCACCATATTACTCGTCAAAGGGATTCGTTCATGGCTATATAAGCCAACAACAGGAGAGTGAACAGAAAGTGATGCTCAGTGAGAATTTGACTTTAGGAAACCAGGGAGAAAATTCTGAATTAAAGGAGCCACTAGAAGACATTGGATGCACAGTACTTAGAATCAGAACATCGCATGTCCTTGGCCTCTACCAGTACCTGTAAGGACAAAAACAAAAATGATAAATAAGTCAGATAACTCATAGCTAGGGACAGGTACAAAAAACCCCCAAACAAACAGAACTTTCTGTGAAAAAGGAAAAAATGGGACTAAATGATCTAAATTGTGGGAAAATGCTTATGAAAAATTGGACTTCTCAATTTAAAGTTTTATTTTTCTATTACGATAACTTCAAATTTTAGTTGGGTTGCTCTGATAAATACATAAGTATAAGTAAATTCAGGACTGTAATTAGGCAATAAGTTATTGAAAATGCTTACATTGCACTTACCATGTATTGGGCCATTACTCTATGCATATTACATGAAGTATCTCATTTAATCCTCACAATAATCATAATTGGGAAGAAATTTCATAATAATAACTTCTCCTCCTTAGTTAAAACTTCTTTTTCACATCATGACTTTTGTTGTCATCTTCATTTAATTAATTCTATGTTGGATATTAGAAAGTAAATTTCAAAGGAATCTTATCACAATTGAGTATGGAAGTCACTAAGCAGCTGACCTCAGAGGCTAAGGGTACTTGAGTCCCGTTGAACCAACATTTGTACTTTATATCTGTAAAGTTTTCCCTGAGTCCCTGTAAAGAAGGAGAAAAACCAAAGAACCCTCAAAAGGAAATTTTCTTTCTTGTCTGTCTAAAAGATGGATCACTTGTGTACCAGTTTGCTAGGGCCGCCATAATGAAGTAATATGAACTGGATGGTTTAAATGACAAAAGTTTGTTGTCCCAGAGTTCTGGGGGCTGCAAGTCCAAGACCAAAGTGTCAGGAGGGTTGGTTATTTCTAAGGGCCTCTCTCCTTCCCTTGCAGATGACCGCCTTCTCCCTGTGTCTTTTCACATCATCTTTCCTCTACACCCATCTGCCTCTGTGTCCAAATTTCCCCCTTTTTATAAAAACACCAGTCATGTTGGATTAGGGCCTGCCCTATTGACCTCTTTTTAACTTGATCACCTCCATAAACACCTTATCTCCAAATAACGTCTCATTCTAAAGTACGGGGGTGGTTAGGATTCTAACACTTTTTTTAAGGAGGGACACAATTTGACCCATAACAACTTGGTTTAAGATATGAGGTGTACCATTACTTTCAATAAAACATCTGAAATCTCACCTTCTTGTGCTTCCAACTATCCTGTTTTATCTTCACCATTGAGTTACATTGCCTTCATCTTCTCTATTTCAAATTCTTTTAAGATTGACGCTTACTGTCCAGGAGTCTCAGACTTATATCAACTAATTTACTTGTCAGTCCATCATGAGAAGAAAAGTGGTTAAAAATCTTCCAAATGGCAGCCTAAGAAACATTTTTTAAGAGTGAGAATAACCTTCACCAGGGATTAAATAAAGCAAGAAAAGTAAGGCATAACTTAGATTAGGCTATATCTTATGCATCATTTTAAAAATTTGATTGAGTTCAAGTTTTAAGGTTATAAAAATGGAATGATGCATTGATAGGAGACTTTAGAACTCATTTTCAAGATTCTTTGAAGCAATGATCTGGAGTAGACTTGATGGCTAATGTAAACATTTATTTCTCTCTCAGTTTTCCTTTCTCCTTTTCCCTCTCAAATGAAGTAAGACTTTAAGTAGTGAACATATTAAAAATAAATAAATTAGAATAGTGAATTGAAGATTTGGAAGATTTCTCAACTGCAGCTGAATTAATTAGGCAATATCCTTGCTTTGTCTTTATGTGCTTATTCACTATTTTAACATTTTAATCAATAAATTATTTTGCCCTTACTTTATGAAGGAGAAACTCATGATTGTGTTTCTGCAGTTTAGGAATACTATTACCTGGTATAGATCTTTTTATATCTCTATACCAAACTCTTGATTTATTATTGTTAATGAGTGTTATCTCAAAAATTAAAAGTAACAATACTAACCTGGTTACGGAGTAATGACTCCACCTCCCTTGTATGACGTTCTCAAGTGGATCCTATGGGAATTAAAATAGTTTTTATGTATATTCTTAATACATAATAAATTATCTACTTATAAGTCAATATGTATTCCATATTTAGTAAAGAGAATTAAGAGACTGAAGACTATTTAATATTGGATAAAACATTTTCTGTGGTGATTAAAATTTTGGAAAAAAGAGAAAAGAGTACTGTTCAATAATTACCACTTGATATTTTCCATTTTCTCATAAATATATATTAGTATAAATCAGATATAATCATTTTGGAAGCAGGAAAGTGGATAAAAAGATATTTCACAAAACAGTAGTATATGTGATTTTAAAAGTAGTTCCATGAAGAAAATGCTCTTGTGAAACTGATTTGTTATTTACCATATACGAAGGCCAGGGGAAGTGAAGGTGGATTAGTTTACTATAATCCCACATTGTCCACATCTATTTTACAATGGAATGTTTGTCTCCTATAAAACACATAAAAAATTTTGTAGCACAGACCTTAATTCAGGAGGAGAGAAAGTAATTACAAAACATGAATAAAATAACTGTCCCTGAAATAAAACCAGTAAAAGTAAAATAAACAGCTTGAGCAAAATAAGGTGGTCTTCTTGAAAGCTTACTAAAGCTGCATCCTACTAATTTCTATCATAGAAAGTGGAATTAAGGAATCCATGTTGTAATAAATCGGACTTCTAAAAAATTAACCTTTAGGAGAATATTTCAGAGGGTAGGACTGCTGCTGCCACTGTAGAGTGCCAAGATGGTGGAGCCACTGCCCCAGGGGGATTAGAAGACAGAGCATTAAGCCACAGAGGGTTATTCTCTGGTCTTGAAACCTGATGGAATTTGCCCTGCTGGATTCTGGACTTGCTTGTGGTTCTTTATCTCTTTTTTCCTTCCTATTTATCCCCTTTTAGGATAAGACTATTTAGGCTCTGCATTTCCCACCACTGTATTTGGGAAGCAGATGACTTGTTTTCTTGGTTGACGGGTCCTCAGGTGGAAAACCATTTTTCTCCAGGATGGATCATATTCAGAGTTTTACTCACATCTAATTTAGACAATGTGGAAGATATGATCTGAGACTCTTTGGGTTGATTATATTTAGATGATATTTTGAACTTAGTGTTGATATTGAATACATTAAATCTTTTGGGGAAGTGGGATAGTATGAACATATTTTGCACATGGAAAGAATGAAAATTTGGAGGAAACAAAAGGAGAACTGTACTTGGTTGAACAATGTCCCCCCTCCCAAAACTCATGTCCATCTTGAACCTGGAAATGTGACATTATTTGGAAACAGGATCTTTGCAGATGTAATCAAGTTGTGGTAAGGTCATACTTGATAAGAGTGGACCCTAAATCCAAGGACTACTGTCTTCGTAAGATAAAGGAGATTTGGAGGAAAAGACACCAACACATCCAGAGGGGAAAGACCATGTGAAGATGGAGGCGGAAATTGTAACGATTTAGCTATGAGCTAAGAAATGCCAAGGATTGTTAACAAACCACAAGAAGCTAAAAAGAGGCAAAGAATGACTCTTCCTTGGAAACTTCAGAGAGAATATGGCACTTCTGACACTTTCATTTCAGATTTCTAGCCTCTAGAACTATGACAGAACAAACTTCTGTTGTTTTAAGCCACTCGTTTGTGGTAAATTATTATGGCAGCTCTAGGAAACTAATACACTACTTGTTCCTCTGGTTTCATCTAACATTAAAAATCTTCTATACGCCTTCTCTAATAGCTGTCAAGCTAAGTGCCTCTCTATAGTACTTGCTTTATGCCCTTTGCATTGTCATTCACAGTGCTGAATACATCATATGAAAATTCTCTGCCAATGTGTACATCTGCTACTCTAGTGTGCCTTAAGCTGACAAATATCTTATTCTTCTTCACAACACTAGCACCTAGAGAGTTTCCTGTCACTAAGGACAAAGTTATTCTTTGTAGTTTTTTAAAACTATTTAATTGTGGTGCAATTATCATACAATAATCTGTACACATATAAAGTGTACACTTTGCTGAGTTTTGACATATGAATATACCTGTCAGAGTATTAGCAAATCAGGATGATACACTATTCTGTTGAAATGGAGTATTTAATTGAATAAAACATTTTATAGTTCTGATGAAAGAAGTCTTCATAATTTAACAGTGAAAGTAGAATAATTTTTGTCCACTGGTGTCCTTATTTGTGACAAGAACAATCTTAGCAATGATATAAGGTGAAGTATGTACCAAAATAATATGAAATATTAAAATTAACTTGATCATTAAGACAGAAAAATCTTGTACTAAATGCAAATTATTTATAATACATTTTGACATTATTATTAAAGGAGATTCTTTTGCAAATGAAATGTGTTGAGTATTTTGCTAACAAATTATATCTCAGTATTAACTATGATTGTAAAAGATAAATGTACAAAATAAAAGACAGCTTGTTAAAGATAGATTTGCTCCATTATTTTCCTAATTACTCTTAAACATCTTATATTCTCTTTCTAGAAATAAAACTCTCTTGAACTTTGCAAATATTTAAATACTTATTTTCTTCACAGACAGTTTATAGAAGAACGTCACACAGGACGTTCACAGATAAAACACCTAAAGAATGCAAAACCACATTTTAATTATATACTATCAGCTAATGATATATGAATAATACTGATACACTTACAAAACAATTTCAGGATAAATCCAAAACTCTATTAGAGCTTTAAAATCAAACAATAGGTAACTTCATCAAATGGCAAATTGAAAATAATTTACCAGACTGAAATTTATAAATATTTGAAATTAAATAATACTATACAAAATTATAACACATGATTTGATGATTTTCACAAAATACAATTATTTATCTCCATCCCTTTTGCTTTAGATTGAATGAATTCAAACAATCTATCACAGTGAGTTTTTCCATATTTTGCATATTACCATTTTGCTTTTACCTTATTACCTTTATTTTGTTTACAATTTTATTTTAAACATATATCTAACAGAAATTCTGGTTTCAGTCCTGACACATAAAGAGCATTGAAGACATCCCTCTAATACATACAACAAGGAAACCTAAAAAAATCTGAAAATCAATGTATCTTCTTGGACTTACCTTAGAATGGGGTTTTCAGGTCAAATCGCCACCCCAAAGTCTAGAAAAACAGGTGAACCCACATAGTCACAGCAAAGATCTTCTTATCTGGAGAAAAAGCTATAGGAGTCATAAAATGATAAAGATTCTTTAAAGGTAATGCTGATGAATTACTGGAGGCTGAGTATGGACTAGAGAATGAGTGAGGAACTCCTGGGTACTATAGTCTTAAGGGAACCTCAAAATTTCATGGGTTTTACCTCCAGGCATACCACCAGGTTCTCACAGTGAAGAGTCAAGAAAGATCTCCTTCTGGTGTAAGGCATGGGAGTGGAAAACAGTTTCTTAGGGCTGCTGTAACACATCAGCAGAAACTTGATAGTTTAAAATAACAGGAATTTAGTCTCTTACAGTTCTGGAAGCTAGAGGTTGAAAATCCATTTCACTGATCTGAAGTCAAAGGGTCAGTAGGGCTGTGCTCCATCAGGAGAATTGAGTATCCATTTCCTGCTTCTTCTAGCTTCTGGGGGCTCCTACATTCCTTCACTTGTGGCCCCATCATTCCAATCTCTGTGGTTCCATTCTGTGGAATGGTTCCATTCCAATCTGTGGTTACATTGCCTCCTCTTCTTTTATGTGCCTTTCTTATACAAGCGTATATGGATGAATTTAGGGCCTACCTGGAAAATCCATGATAATTTCCTCATTCCAGTATCCTTAACTTAATCATATCTACAAAGAGGCTGTTTCCTTATCAGGTAGCATTTACAGGGATTACGACATGATATCTTTAGATGGTCATTATTCCACCTACAACAGTAAGCATTTAGAAATATGCATAGAGTATTCTATATAAAAATGACTTAATCCATGAGAAAAGACTTCACTATAGTCTTATCCTACTTGAGGAAGAGCATTTACCACAAATCAGCCTCATTTAGCCTTCCTGTTTTACATAAATGGAAAGAAAAAAACTATACAAATAAAGCTCTTTAAAGGTCACAGCCAAGAGACACAGACCTATGGAAATTCTGAGATTTAATCATAAGATTAAAAAATTTGCCCCTTCTCCCATCCCATACCACCACACCAATATGGCTCCAGTATAGTAACAGTGGATTATTGCTGAAACACTACAAGATGCATGCTCTCTGAGGAGGGGTAATTAGAGAAGCCCAACACTATGCGTGGAGATAAAAACAAGGACACAAAGTAAATTAAAGGCGCAGGCACCTATACATACAGAAAACATTAAACAGAGTCCAAATTCTAGCAAGGTTAACACAAACTCACACTTTAATGGCCTATTTACCTGAGTCCCTATTGCCTGATATACCATGTTTGATTTTCAAAAAAAATTAAAAGACATTCTGAAGTGCCAGAAAAATCAATCTGCAAGGTAAACAAGCTCAAGAATCAAACTCAGATATACTATAGATGTTGAAATTATCAGATAGAGACATAAAATGACAAAGATTAATGCAGTTAAGGTTCTAATGGAAAAATAGACAACATGCAATGACAGATAAATAACATAAACAGAGCCACAAAAACTCTAAATAAAAATAAAAAACAAACGCTAGAAATCAAAAACACTATATGATGTCCATGACTTTGATGGACTCATCAGTAGAATGGACATGCTTAAAGAAATAATTAGTGAGTTTTATCAATAGAAACTTTCTAAACTGAAATGCAAATAGAAGAAAAAAGTTTAAAAAACACAATGTCCAAAAATATAATTTCAAATGTGTAGTATACTCATAATTGATATACTAAAAGAAGAAAAAAGAACAGAGCAGAAAAATTATTGAAGTAATGATGATTGAGAATATTCCAAAAATAAGGGACAGACAGCAAATCACAGATAAAGAAAACTCAAAAAAACCAAAGCAGGGTATGTGTAAATAAATAACAGCAACAACAATGAACTAAATCTATAGTTCTTATATTCAAAGTGTATAAAACCAAAAATATAGAGAGTATCTTGAAAGAAATTGGAGAAATCAAATACATACCTGCAGAGTAATATGGGAATTACATGGGGCTTCTCCTCAGCAACCATTCAATCAAGAAGAGAATGGAATGAAGTGCCCAAAGTGTTGAAATAAAGAAAAAATTAGAATTATATAACCAAGTAAAATTACCCTTCAAAATTGGAGAAATAAAGATTTTATTAGATAATAACATAAATAAATAAATTACTGAGGCAATTCATAGCCAGCAGTCTTGTCTAGAAGAAATAATTTTAAAAGTTCTTCAGGAATGAAAATGATATAGGTCAGAAACTCAGATCTACATTAAAAAGGAAGAGTGTGGAAGAGGACTAAATGAAAGTAAGCTGAATTATTTATATTTCTTAACTGGTCTAAAAGGTAACTTTTAAAAGTAGTTATAGTAATAATGGATTGGGCGCTTATTGCATATGGATACATGGAACGAATGACAGCAATGTAACAAAGGAGATGAAAAGATAGGAAATAATCCTCTACGGCAGCACTACAGGTGAAGCAGTGGCGCACTCTTTAAGTATATATATTATATAATTATTATAAATAACATATTTAAATAATACATGTCTACACAAACCATGGAACTTCAAAGTAAAAATCTCAAGAGAAATTTTAAAATGTGAACTAAGTTAAAGTGAAAATAGAACATCAAAATGTGTGGGATGTAGCAAAAGCAGTGCTAAGAGGGAAATTTTTACCATGAAGTACGTGTATAAGAAAACAAGAAAGATTTAAAATCAATAACCTAAGTGACTGTCTTAGGAAACTAGAAAAAGAAGATAAATTGAAACTTAAAGCAAGTAAAAGAAAAGAAATGATAAAAATTAAAAGAGAAATCAATTAAATTAAAAACAGAAAACAATAAATCAATGAAACCAAAAGCTGACTTTTTGAAAAGTTCAGTAAAATTAATGGATAAAACTCCAGCCAGGCAAAGAAAGAGAGAGAGAGAACAAATTGCCTATATCAGAAATGAAATGAGGTCATCATTGCCGATCACATAGGCATTAAAAGGAAAATATAGAATACTATGTACACTGTATGCAAACTTATTTGATAACTTAGATGAAATGTACTAATTTCTTCAAAGGCACAGATTACTAAAACTCACAAAAAGAAAAATAGATTATCTGAATAGACCAGAAACTATTATATATTGACAGAATGATTCTAAAATTGCCAATAAAAAACAAAAGAACTAGAAGAGTCAGCATGATACTGAAGAAGAACAACTTTGGGGTACTCACTTTATCCAGTTTCAAGAGTTATTATAAAGCTACAGTAATCAACATAGCATGGTGTGCTGAAAGAATTGACGCATAGAACCCCGGCAATAGACTCACATAATTACAGTGAACTAATCTTTGCAAAGGAACAAAAACAATTCAGTGGAGAAAGGGTTTTTTTCAACATATAATGCTAGAAAAATTGGCTGTCCGTAGGCAAAAGAATAATAAAACTAGGAACAAACTTTACAATATTCACAAAAATGAACTGAAAATAGATCATTGACCCAAAAGTAAAATGTAAGACTATAAAACTTCTAGAAGAAATAATGTGAACTTCATCCAAGAAACACCAGCTTGACTGATTTTCATATGTTGAAACCAAATAAAATATCATGTTAACAGAACAAAAGAATCTAATCAGACACTTATAGCAACAAGGGGAGTGCTCAATAAAGGGGGAAGCTGCATACCTTTAAGTAAGTGAGCAGAGTGTACAAACCTGCTACCATTCTCCATTTCTCAGGTGGTTTACTCTGGTCATGAGGGTGGTGGCCTACATTTCTAGAGTGGCTGGAGTTAGGATGGAGAGTAAATACCTTGTCCTTCAAAATTCGGGGTTGTATGATTTGGTTAATCTGTGAGTTCCAAGGGATCAGTGCAGACACTTACCTTTGTTTTGGCCCCTCAGGAGGCAGCAGCTATTGTAAGATTCAAAGAAAAGTACACACCTTTTAATTGATTCATTCATTCATTTACTTATGGCTCCAGATATTTAAGGACATCTCTGTCAGGCAACAGGCTGACTAAAGAGATAATGGAACAGAAACATCAGTGATCTCACACAACAAGGAATACAGACGAGGCAAAATTAGTCTGCAAAAGTCACTATAAAAATGGATGGCTGCAGCCCTCATCAAGTAATAAAAGCAATCCATGGCAAGGGGGAGAATTTGATTTCCAGAGATACCACATTAATTGTACTCAAAATGTCCAGTTATCATTCAAAATTACAGAATATGCAAAGAAACAACAAAATGTGAACCACTCACAGGAAAAGATGGAAACTATCCCTGAGGAAGCCCTGACACTGACAGTACTAGTCAAAGAGGCTATATCAAATATCTTAAATATGCTCAATGTGCCTGAGGAAATGATGGGCAAAGAACTAAAGGAAATTAGGAAAAAGATGTACATACAAATAGGGAATGTTAACAAAGAGAAATAGTAAAAGGAACTAAATAGAATTTCCAGACCTGAAAGTACAGAATTCTGGAACTGAAAGTGAGATGGCTAAAGTGAAAAGTTCACTAGAGGGATTTAACAGCAGATTTGCCCAGGCAGAAAAAAGAATCAAACAAATTGAAAGTAAGTTACTCCTAAGAACAGAAAAAAAATTAAGAAGAATGAACAGAACCCAAGAGATCTGTGGGGCATCATCAAATGCACCCACATATGCATTATGGGAGTTCCAGAAGAAGGAGTGAGAAAGGGACAGAAACAAGATATTTGAAGAAATAGTGGCAGAAAACTTTCCACATTGGATGAAATAAATGAATATACACATCTAAGAAGCTCAACGAACTCCAAGCATGAAAGCTCAAAGAAAGTGACACTGAAGCACAATATAGTCAAATTGCCAAAAGACAAAAACAAAGAAAGAATCTTGAAAGCAGTCAGAGAGAAGCAAATCATACATACACAGGACCATCAATAAGATTAACAGATGATTTCTCATCAGGTATCATGGAGACCAGAAAAAGTGGATGACATAGTTAAAGTGCTGAAAGTTAAAAAAAATAACTATCAACCAAGTATTCTGTATCTGGAAAAGTCTCCTTCAAGAATAAGAGAAAAATGAAGCCATTCTCAGATAAACAAAAGCTAAGCAGGTCCGTTACTAGTAGAGCTGTCATATAAGAAATGCTAAAGGGAGCCCTTCAGGCAGAAATGGAATGATACTAGGCAGTAATTAGAAGCCATATTAAGAAATAAAGGACACTAATAAAGGCGACTGCATAGGCAAATATGTCAGTATTATTGTGAATTTAGTTTATAACTATTCTTTATTTTTTGTATGATTTAAAGGTAAATACATAAATAATTATAAACCTATATTAATATTCACACATAAATAAACATGCAATCTGTGTAAGTAACAATATAAAGAAGGTTGGATGGAGATGCATAAGAGGAAAATGTTTGTATACTATTGAAACTTAGTTGGTAGAATTCAAACTATGTTATGTTTAAGATGCTAATTGCATCCCCCAAGACAATTACTGAAAATAAATCCATAAACATATGCAGAAAAAGAAAGACGAGGGGAATCAAAATGTTATAAACAAAAAAAATTACCATAAAAGGCAGTGATGAACAAATTGAGAAACAAAAACCATACACAACATACAAAAATGACTATATGGCTGAAGTCCTTCCTTAACAGTAGTTAGTTTAAAAGTAATGGAATAAATTGTCCAATTAAAGGCAGAGATTTACATAATGGATTAAAAAATAGGGGGCGGGGTCCAGCCCTGTGGCCTAGTGGTTAAGTTCACGCACTCCTCTGCGGCTGCCCAAGGTTTCGTCGGTTTGGCTCCTGGGCACAGACATGACACTGCTAGTCAGGCCATGCCGAGGCAGCATCCCACATGCCACAACTAGAAGGACCCACAACTAAAAAAATATACAACTGTGTACCAGGGGGCTTTGGGGAGAAAAAGGAAAAATAAAATCTTAAAAAAAAAAATAGGGTTCATCTATATGCTGTCTATAAGAAATTCTGATTAGATATGGAAACAAAAGAGATTGAAAAACTAGAAACCTATTATGAATTTCTCAAGTTAACACTTACTAAATGGAGAAGAGGGTGTCAGACAGTGAGCAGAGATCCAACTAAAGACCACAAGGGAAACTGAAATAGAGAAACTTATTCAGAAGTCCTGGAGGAAGTACCTGACATGTTTTAAGGGGCCTCATGGGGAGATCAAGACAGTACAAACAGAGAGAGACAGGACCTGGGGCACACACATTTATTAGGGTCCATGGGTGGAGTGCTTTGGGGTCCCCAGGCTAAGGTCGAGTTGGTCACTTCAAGTCAAAGAACAGGGTTTTGGTAAGTTACATTGGGCGCTCTTACCTAAGAGGAATATAAGAGGAAGGCAATGGGAAGCAGAGGAGTCTGTTGATCTCAAGGGCTGTTAGGGAGTCATATCAGGAACTTACATTTGCTGACTCTGTGGGCTGCTGTCTAGGGAGTGTGCTGGCATGAGGGGCAGTCAGTTTAAGGTCACTACAGGCTATTGGCCAAACAAAATGGATGCCAAGGCAGTAATACCATGGAGTAGCTTAGCTAAACTGTTGACACAACCTTATTAAAAAATGGACAAAGCCCTTGGATTGAACGTTCTCCAAAGAAGATATACAAACAGCCAATAAGCACATAAAAGACACACAACATCATTAATCATTAAGTAAATGCAAATCTGAACCACAGTGAGGTACCACTTCAGAGCTACTAGGAGGGCGATAATTTAAAAAAACTGAAATTAACAAGTGTTGCTGAGGATGTGGAGACACTGGAACCCTCATACATTGCTTGTGGGAATATAAAATGGTACAGCTGTTTAGAAAATCACTTTGGAGGGGTGTTGGCCTGTGGCCAAGTGGTTAACTACACGTGCTCTGCTTTGGCAGCCTGGGATTCACCAGTTCGAATCCTGGGTGCACACCTAAGTGCTGCTCATCAAGCCATGCTGTGGTGGCATTCCACATAGAAGAAGTAGAATGACTTACAACTAGGATATACAACTATGTACTGCAGCTTTGAGGGCAGGGAGTGAACGGGAAGATTGGCAACAGATGTTAGCTCAGGGCCAATCTTCCTCACCAAAAAGTAGACCTTAAAAAAAAAAGAGCGATGTACGAAAGTCAGGAACTTAAAAAAATATAAAAGAAAATCAGTTTGGAAATTCTTCAAAATGTTTATCATAAAGTTACTATATAGTCCAACAATTCCTAGAAAGTCAGCCAAAAGAAAATTGAACACATATCCACACAAAAACTTGTACACAAATTTTTGTAGCAATATTTATCATAATATCCAAAAGGTAGAAATAATTCAAATATCTGTCAACTGATAAATACCTAAAAAATGTATGGTGTACCCATATAAAAACATATTATCCAGCCATTAAAATGTAGGAAGTATTGACACATGCTATAGCAAGAATGAATCTTGAAAACACCCTGATAAGGAAAAGAAGCTAGACACAAAAGGCCAGACATTGCATAATTCCATTTATATAAAATGTACAGAATAGGCAAATCCATAGGGATAGCAACTAGATTATTGATTGCCAGGTGGAAAAATGATGTGTGGAGTAAATGCTAATGGATACATTGTTTCCTTTGGGGGTGTTAAAAGTGAAAAATTAGTAGTTATGGTTATACAACTTTTAGATGTACTAAAATCACTAAAGAGACACTTCACAAAGGTAAATTTTCAGGTATGTGAATAATATCTGAAGTTTAAAGATATACATATGAAACAAAAACTAATAACTACTGATATATCTTACTCCATCATAAAGCTGAGAGAGAGATTGCATTTTCACAGTGGCCACTAATACTTAATCCTACGTCATCGAGATGGTCCTAGTCACCAGAATCTTTGTGTTTTGTATTCAGTGATAACTAAATAGACACAAAAATGATTGCCTTTCTGAGATGTCAAGATGTGAAGTATGATCGGCTTTATATCCTTACAAAACTGATGATGTACATACCTTTGAGCTGACGATGTTCTTAAAAGAGGAAAGATATAGAAGAGCAATTTCCTTGTCTGAAAATGCACAAACACCCGTTAATCATCTTCCTCCTACACACAGCTCTGAGGTTGAATTGGATTAGAGGAAGATCTTTCCTTTTAATCCTAAAAGCAAATATCCCTCTAGTCTACTAGAGGAAAAGGAGTTTTACTGCATCTCCTGAGACATATTCTTAAAACATTTCTTAAGTGTTGCACCTACACAAATATAGTGTTTTGATTTCATTCAAGAGATGCAATTTATATAAGCTTACAACAATAAATACATAAGCATGCAATTTATGGGCGAATGTTAGAGGAACACAATGTTGACAACCATGTCCTTATGCAATTTCAAAAAAAAAATTAATCTGAATTCCTTTACACTGTTTAGATTTCTGAAGTTAGAAGAATCTGTTTCAAAAACAGCACTTAGTGTTCTAATTCCCCTAATTTAATGTCTGGAAACTGCCCACATGCAACTCTGTAAATACCAAATTATTCCATCTTATTGTCTGCTTCATTAATTTTATGCAGGTTAAATGCATTTTAGATCATACATTTAAGTTTCATATTATACAGCAAATTTCTAGCTTTTATTTAATACAAGCAATTTAATCAAAATGTTGCAAGTGAAATTAGAGAACAGTAAAGGCAATTTCTTTTATTATTAAATATCTTGCACCTCCCACAGGTTTTAATACAGAAAATGTTCCACAGTTCCTAAACAGTTCTACTGGGTTTCCATATTAATGCAGCTAAAGTTTGATGCTATGGCAGGGGAAATAAAACAAGACCTCGTAATCGCCATCAAATATCCAGAATATTCACAGGCTATATCCTATCTGAATATTTATCTATTTAAACAGGAGCACCCCTTCTCTCAATGGGAAAGGCTGCACTGACCTCTGACCTTGCTGCCTGCTTCCATATTTGTCGTGCGACGCCCCCTACTCCACCCCACAACTCTTCTCTCCTTAGGATTCTGGATATCAATTTAAAGATGTAAATGGAATCATGTCATTCCACTACTCCAAATTCTTCAGGCACTTCCCATTTTTGAATAACAGTCAAAATCTTTCCATGGCCTGGAAAGATGGATGTTAGTCTTCACCTCCTCATGATTCTGATTTTATTACCTTCCTGTAATTCTTAGATGGACAACAACCTTTACTTTTCCTTGGCCACATTAAGCCCATTCCCACCTCAGTACAGTGTGTTGCTGTTTCCTCTCTCCAGAATTCCTTTCTTTCTGCTATCTGCCTGGAGTACTGCATTGGTTGATTCAGCAATATGCTCAAGTATCTCATTAACAGAAAGGCCTCCATTCCTGAGAACATTTTACATCTCTTAGCTTGATTATGCTTTCTTCCATGTGTTGATTTTATTCTCAGAAAATTTCTCTCCTTAGCCATAAAGTGGCTGCAGCAATGTCAAGTGTGGTGTCACTTTTGCCTCATGTCAGGTAAAGAGAGTAAGCAGATGCTCTGGGTCTGACTTTCTCTTATGCTAACGATGACATCAAATGTGGCCAGGGGGATAGGATGAGTTTATTTCTTTAGTAAGAGAAAAACTGCCTACTTGTGAAGTTGAGGATGGGTAAGTCCATGCAAACTGAGTGAGCTAAAAATGAGGGACAGGCAGTTTCCACAGAAATGAATATGTCCTTTATTGGGATGTGAGTAGGTTAAGGATAGGAAGAAACAGAAAACAACGATGTCAAATGCTTTGGCAAATCAGTAGTGTGCAGATATCCTACTAAAATAAAAATGTATATATTTAAAGAAAGATAATATTTCTGAATTCTAAATTTTTGTAAGTTTATTGGAGAAATATTGGAAAATCAAATGTAAAAAGTATCTTGTTTAACTCAAAAACCTAGAGATGACTATTATTAGAATTTTGACACACATGTACAACATCCATAAAAATCTAATGTGCTTCTTTGACACTTGTTTATCTTTTGGTTCGTCTGTTTTAATGTGTGCTACAGATTTTACCCTTAAAAAATTATAGTCTTGGGCCAGCCCTATGGCCCAGTGGTTAAAGTTCTGCACACTTCACTTCAGTGGCCCATGTTCGCAGGTTCAGATCCCAGGTGCAGACCTACTCCACTCATCAGTCATGCTGTGGAGGCGTCCCACACACAAAGTAGAGGAAGCCTGGCATAGATGTCAGCTCAGGATGAATGTTCTTCATCAAAAAAAGAAAGTATAATCTCAAATAATATCTTAAATTTTAGCACTCAAGTTGAAAACTTAAAAAAAATTCTCTTAGTTTACTTTCTTTCCTAACAAAAGTAATGCTATCTTATTATTCACTCTCCCTTTTCCCACTCTGTTTTCAGTCTTTTTTCCTCAAACATTACTTTTTCTTATTGCGTTTTGATATATTCAGTCATGAATTTCTATCTACCTTAATTTAATTTGCTCATCTACCAGACATTTAAGGAAGCGAACTTACCAAAATAGAAGAGCAGAGATAAACTGTCACCAGCCTTTACAGGAAAAGATCAATGTTTTTGCCTACCCTCTCTCTCTCTTTTTGTGGTACATCTAAGCAGTAACTGTCTTTGAGGCCCAGCATTGGGCAGTAATATTGAAAATAAGACTAGAAAAGGGATAAAGGTTTGTCATGGAGAGAATGCTGGCATGGACTAGTCTTCTGTTGATAATAGGCCTGGCTGACGTGTTGTTGGTGTTCATTTCTGTCACCTTTATGTTCTGATTTCCTGATTAGCTGTCATCTTGAACATGACTACTTTTAAAGATAGAATTAGCATTGGATGAATAGGAAAGTAGTTTACTTTCTTACTCCACCTGTTTTCCTTAGAAAATATATAAAGCAAGGAGAGGAAAAGGAGAAATTATTTTCAATGACATCTCATACATTAATTAAGTGAGCTGCATTCTTCAAGGGCAGAGGAAATACAGATTATTGCTTTAAGTAAAGTTTATTACTGTACACTTTAAAAAAAAACACTTAGGTTTTTTGTTTTGCTTTCCTCAACTACAAAATTAAGGATAGATTCATATGATTCATATTTGGTAGACTAATATTACAATTTTAGAGGTCAAGTCATCTTGAAATGAATGAGTAAATATACCAAGCGTACAAAAGTAGGCCATTTAATTACTTAGAATAAGTAAGAAGAGGAGATCGCAGCTAGCTAAAAGAAAGATTACTTTTTTCCAATCATCTCTTTCTTGGTCCAACATATTCTTGCGTAACCAAAAGATGCTGTGGTGGTTATGAGTTATGTGTTCCAGCAACGTCCCACTCAAAGCAGTCAGGTCAAAGAAAACTTTACTGACCTCTTTTTAAGATGCAGGAGTAGCAAAATGAAAGCATGTCTAAAGTTAGCCCAGACAACAATCTGCAATCTCTCTTCTGGCTTGTCAGATGCACGAGTTGGTGATGAGTTCCCCTGCAATCTTGCTTACCTTTCTCTGAATTGACCTTTATTTGCAATTACTTTTTCTTCAATATTTCATTCCCTGAGTTTGTCTTTGATCCCTCTCCAGAAGGAAGCATGAATGTATACTTCCAATTTCAAGGTACATGTAAAATTATCAAGAAATCAGTTATTTTATGTGCATTACTTTCCTGTTTCAGTTATACAGATCCTAAATCCTCTAATTTCGTTTGCTTATAGAAAGAATTAAGAAAAAAGAAAGTAAACAGTTCATCAAATTGTGATATTTTAATACCCATGAGGGACATTCCCTCTTCCCTGTGCAATTTTAAGATTCCTCTACTATACCGTAGCTCAAAGCAACAGAGGAAAAGCAGAGAAAAACCTTGAGTCAAGGAAATTTTTACTTTTTAATAAATAAACATTATATACTTCCATGCAGCTGTCAAACAACATAGAAAATTGACTTAATTAGGATAAAGTCAAGGTCATTTTACATGGTTAAGGACTGATTACTAAAATGTCACCTATGACCTCCTCAAATAATTAGATTCTCCATTTAAATATTCACTGAGAATGCATTTTAAAAGGCAAGATAACTAACACCATTCTGTTTCACTCCAGCTCTTAGCTTTGTCGCATCCATGGAGTGCTGTTAGTAATTTAAATAATTAAGCTTTGGAAGATTGGTATGTTAATTTAATTAAAACTTCTCTGCCAATTGTTCTTCTTGTTATTTTGCCATGTCTTACTGC
The DNA here is from genome assembly GCF_037783145.1 of Equus przewalskii. NCBI lineage: Eukaryota > Metazoa > Chordata > Mammalia > Perissodactyla > Equidae > Equus > Equus przewalskii. Next base: position 33,947,250 of record NC_091850.1, read on the forward strand.
CAGTACTTTCATAAGCTGTGGGAGCTGCTGAGGAAAGAGCTTACAATTTGCAATGAATATCTCTTTCTGTTGAAAATGAGAAGCATTATAAAATTTTATTTAGCCATCTATCCAAGATGGCAATACACTATACTCAGGATTATAGGCCTGTCAGTTTGAAATCTTCCAGTGATTTAATGCTGACTGTCCTCTTCCAGATCCATGGTAACCTGATTACATTGCTTTGAAGTAGTAAACATGCTGCTTGACATCTAAATACATGCAGATCCTTTGCCAAAGGCACAGCATCTACTAATGAATTTCTGTCCTGCAGGCCAGGAAAGTGTCAGTGAAGGCCAAGTACAAGGCTATAACTTGAAAGTCTTGATACTGATCGCCGGTAGAATTTGGCTGGAGACAATGTTTTTAAGCTACAGACTTTGCAGGTGAATTACCAAATTAAAGGTGACAATATGAATGTCTTAAAGGCAAAGGCAGTGTATAGGCAGTAACCCAAACTAGAAATCAGAAGACCCAGATCTATGCCAAGTTCTGTACTGTGACACTTTGGGGAGAAACGCATTTGCTTGTCAGAAATTATTTACCGAGAATGTAAATTAAAATATGAAATAAGAGAGAGAATAGGACCTACCATAAAATGCAAATAAGTTAGATATTATTTACAGATGGTAAAACAGGCTTACAGAAATCCAGTGTTTTGTACGTGTTAGTAATTGGGGGGACCAGAATTTAAAAACAGGTCATTGGATGTCATACACAGCCCGAAAGCTTAACCTTGCACATAACATTGTATTTGTTCCAAACTTGTAATGTAAGGGTCAAGTAGTAGAATTGAAGAAAATTCAAAATAAATAAGAAATCATTTCCATTATGCCACTTTCCTCCTTTCCCAGACATAACCTAATTATCTCCTTACCGTCTCACTGTCCAGGACTGTCCATTCTGGTGCCCACTGGATGCCATGGCATTGCTTCCTGCTCCAGAATGGTTTCTCTAGCCACACTAGTCAATATCATCTTACCTTCTTTTTTCTTCAAGTAAATAAAAATATCTAATAGTGAATCTATGAAACAAATCCTTTGAAAACATGGGAGAAGAGGATAAACCCCAGGCTAAGTGTTTTGTAATAATTTTCATTTTAGAGTTATATTATGAATTAAACTTTATTATGAATTCTTTGACACTCTTCCAGTGAAAACATCCCTCCCCTTAAATATAGACAAATTCTGTGACTACTTTTATCCACAGAATATGGACCAAAGGATGCAGTACCATCTTCTGGACCCAGACTGTCTTTGCTTTGTCTTTTAAAAGACACATCTTTATTACCTAGCTACTATACCATGAGAACCCCAAGATACATAAGGGAGCCATGTGGGGCATTGAATTCTACAACTGAGTTCCCAACCAGCAAACAGGATCAACACTCAGCAATGTGAGTAAGATGTATTGGATATCCTGCCATGTGAAACTTAAAAATAACTCTAGTCTTAACTTCTTTTCAACCACATCCCCTATGAGAGATATCAAGCAAGAACTGCCGAGCTGATCTTCGTCAACCGACAGAAGCATGACAGAAAGCAACACATTTTTGCTTTAAGCCATTAAGTTTTGTGGTATTTCATATAGCAATAGACAACTGAAGCAGGTTGTTACACACCCAGTTACCTATCCATCACAGCAAATGTAACGTCTTATGCCAGCTATAACGTTCTTGTACCTGGCCTGTGTCTGGCATCTGTTTAAAATTTGTTACCCAGGATTCCACTCTAACTTGAGCTATAATCATTGTCTTAATGTATCTCAATTATTTTGGATTTCTCTATCTAGAACTTCCACAGGCAGTTCAAACTTTAAATTTTACCCTCCTTCACACTGTGCATTTCTTGCTATATTACTTTCCCAGTTTAATGGAAATAGGATTTCAGAGTCACATACTCTCTAAAGATCTATTAATTTTTGCTTGAAATGTTTTTGGCATCTGACTTCTACTTTATATTCTGCTAGTGGAGTCCTTAGTTGAAAATCCTCTTCTATCTTACATATATTAATTAAAGAGTTTCTTAGCCAGAGTTTCTCTGTCCAATTTACCACTTACCAATCTATCTTCTACACAGCTTTTTGGATTCTCTTGCCAAAAGCAAACTATGATAATGCCCTTACCACACTTAGTTGATTCATTGTAGAAAACATTTTTTTCTTCTCAAACTATAAGATGCCAGGCAAAAGATGCACAGACAGATCTCCAAAGGTTCAGAACTTAGGAGTTAATTATTTAAAGAGCCAATACATGTTTTATAGCAATAAATCCAAATGAAAAATAGTGATACTAATAGGAAATATTTAGATAATACTAACAATGACCCAAATACTGTTCTAAACATCCTACATATATTACTTCACTTAATCCTCACATTATTTCTATTAAAGAAGTACTGTTATGATCCCACATTACACATAAGGGAATTGAGACACAGAAGTTAGGTAATTTGGACATTTTGCACACCTACCCCCTTTTAGAATATGAATGCTTGATAAGCATTTGCACTCTCTAACAGTTTTCATAAATGTCACAAGATTTATGAAAAAAAAGGAGAGCATATAGATTAGGAAATCTACATCTGCTTCAGAACCATCAAAATTAATAGATATCAAATTTATCCACCAAAGCATAAGAGTGACCTTGTCAGGACTTGAAAGTCATCTCCAGAGCTAGGAAGAAATACTGAAAGCACGCCTTTCCATGGAAGAAGGAATTGCACGGGAGCAGCTTGTATAAAATGTGAAATAGTATAGAAGGTATGTTCTAGAATGTAAATTCATGATATTGATCACTTCCCAGTTTTTCTTCCCCAAAAGTATTATGTGAAAAGATAAATACTAGATTCCAAGAATAAAGGATGTGGGCAACAATATCACTTCATTCTGTCCTTCCTCATGTATTTTATATGTCTTACATATGTGTAGTAAAAGTCATGGGGATTTCTTTTCATTCTTTTCAGAGTTTTGACTGAACTACTAAAGTTGAGGGCAATAGGAGCTCTTGAAAGAGAGCAACCCAGAAGCTGACAGTGTCACCCTCCAAGTCTTGTTCAGAAATACATACCCTAACTTCTTAACATCACTTCCTTCACCCCATCTTATCTATATAATCAGAAGAGACTGGACAATCTCTATAATCAGAAGACCAGAATTCACTTGGTGAAGCAGTGGAGAGTCATTTAGCTTTTCCAATGATGCCGTTGAGTATGAATAATGAAAATGAGATTTTTCTTTTACTCAAGAATTAAGAGATCTGAAGAGTGATTTGACATAAAATGCCTGAAAAAAAATGACAACGTGAGGTATAAAGATACATCTATTTTAAGACTGTTGAGTCCATATTCTTTAATCATATCTTAGGATTAAATAGTACAGAGCAGTTTAGGAACGACAAACAACAGCATGTGTGACAACCCAATTCTCTATCCTGTTCCTTAAGGCATATATAGAGATTTTTTTTTAATTCTTTTTTTTAAAGATTGGCACTTGAACTAACATCTGTTGCCAATCTTTCTTTTTTTCTTTCTCCTTTCTTCTTCTCCCCAAAGCCCCCCAGTACATAGTTGCATATTCTAGTTATGAGTGCCTCTGGTGGTTCCATATAGGACACTGCCTCAGCATGGCCTGATGAGTGGTGCCACGTCTGCCTCGAGGATCCGAACTGGCGAAACCCGGACTGCAGGGCCGCCAAAGTGGAATGCACGAACTTAAACACTCGGCCATGGGGCCGGCCCCTAAATAGATTTTTTTGTTTCTACTTCAGTTTGTTTGGGAATTGACTCCATAACTTATAAATATAATAGCACTACTTTTTGATTTTGTAAGAGAGCATTGATCTCTGCTATGGAAGATGGAATTTTCTTATTTTATGCTTAGGAATTTTTTTCCAAATAATTTTATTGGGATTATAATGGTTTATAACATTGTGTAATTTCGGGTGTACACTATTGTTTATCAATTCCTCAAAACATTTCATTGTGCTCACTCCCAGTAGTCCAATTTTTATCCATCACCATATATATGTGCCCCTTTATTGGAAGATAGAAATTTAACTCGTATTGGCATCTCTCCATATGTTTAAAACTTATAATATTAACTTCGATTCTTGTATTTGATGGAAATATTTCTGAAAATTAGTCTTCATTTCTATCTAAGTTACTTTTGCACAGAGTTAATTATCTAATTCTATAAGGCTTATGATGAAAAATATCAGCCTGCCCCAAAACCAGCTTACTTCCCATTGCCTACAGGCTACAACTTTCAACACTTTTAGCCAATTCTTTTGGCATTTTTTCCCCTATGTTTAAATTACATGCTTACGTTGGTACTCATTTTTGTTGTTTTAGTTGCTATCTAATTATATCTATGTGAAATATATGAGTTTGGGCTATCTTTCGTATTTCTCTGTCATACTCTGATTTTTCACCCTCTGATCCTCTGGAAGATGATCCACTATAAATTTTATTCACTAGTTATATCGTTATGATCACATGAATATGTTCCAAAGTCCTTCCCTCTTTCATTAACAATATTCAGTAAGTGCCAGGTGATCTGCTAAGCATTTGAGATCCATTGTAAGTGAAAATAGACTAAAAAATTTCACCTTATGGAGTTTACGTTGAGGAATATAAACTATAAACATAAGAAGTAAATTAAAAAGAATATTAGGAGGTGATAAATATCACAGCCAAAGTAAAAAGTGGAGTAGAAAAAAGTATATCTGGAATTGCTTGTAGGAAAAGTAGGACACAATTTAACTAAGATGCCAGGCAGTGTGAGACCTCTATGTGAAAGTGACATTTGAGCAAAGATGTGAATGAAATAAAAGGATCGGCCATGCAAATATGTTGGTGGAAGCATTCTAGGCAGAGAGGATGGTGAGCGTAGATTCCCTTGGCTAGAACACGTCTAGATTGGATCTGGAGATTTAGCAAACTGGTTCATAATGAATGTGTTGAGTGAGGAAATGAATAGCTCCGTCATTAAAGACCTCATGGGCTATTCCAAGAACTTTGGTTTTTCCCATGAGTAGAATGGGAAACCATTGCAGAATTGTAGATTGTGAGCAGAGAAATGATCAGACTTGAAAAAAAATATTGATCTGACTGCTCTGTTGAAAATAACATGTAGGGTTACAGGTGAAGGAGTAGAAAAACATTGATAAGATCACAGCAAATAGGAGATGATGGCAGAACAGAGCTGGAGGCAGCAGTGGGAAGTGCTCAGATCTGAAAGCATTTAAACATAAGCAAACAGGATTTTCCAAAGGATTGGATATGAAAAATGAAAATGAAGGTTCAAGCATGATGTTATGGTTTTTGTGCTGAACACCTGGAAAGATAGACTTGCCATCAAATGAGATAGGGAGAGCCTCAGGAGGAGCAGGCTGAGGTGTGGAAGTAAATTAAGAGTTCATTTTTACAACATATTGATTTAAGATGCTGACTAGACAAACTTACAAGCTGAAGCTGAGACGAAGGCCAGTATTGCAAATGTAATTTTGGAAGTTAGCATACAGATTAAATCCATGAGACTGGAAGAGAACACCAAGGGAATGAAAATAGAAAGAAAGGAGAAAAGTTCTGAATATTAAGCCCTGGGACATAGAATATTAGGGAAAAGAAATTAGGAGAAAGAACCAGAAAAAGAGACTAAGAATGAGTTTCAAGAGATTAAGAGATAATCAAGGAGAGTGAGCTGTCCTGGAAGCAGAGAAAGAATGTGTATGGAGGGAGAAAGTGATAAACTGTATCAAATTGTGCCACTAGTTTTCTGAAATCTTATGTTGATATGCTTTGTTATGTGTCTATTGATTCACGTGTTTGCACTTGTCAACTGTCCTTTCTTTGGCTCTGGGAATTCTTCCCCTCCATGTTGTCTCTTCTCTCTTTCCAGAATTTTTCTTTCTGTGTGTACTTTGCAGATGAGTTGTCTGATTTTCTTTTGTTTTGGTCACCTTCTAGTAATTTTTGTTTCATTTGTTTCTGTTCTACTTTATTGGAGATTTTAATTTTTTATACTGTTAATTTAATGTCTATTAAGTTATGTTTTGTCCTCTGAATGTTGCTTTTTATAGGATCCACTTGTTGGTTAATTAATGCTCTAACTTTTTCTAATGCTCAGAAACTGTTTTAAAGTTATCTTCCTGAACAGTTTCTGTTCGTTTCCTACTGTTTTTTCCCTGCATTTTTGGTTTGCTGTAGTCTCAATGTATTACAAAAGAGATTTTTGGTTTTGCTTGTTTTGTTTTTCAAATCAAAGTTTTACTGATTCCTGTTTTTTTTTACCTTTAAAATCAGTGAAATAAAAATACTGTTTGAAAATGCTGCACAGATAGATAGGTTTTCTTTTCTCTTGTCTTTACTGAGGGATCATCCAGCTGAGCCATTTCACTGGAGAATCCTTAATGTCAGAATTTTTAATCATTTCTTTTGAGCTGGTAAGATTTTCCAGCTTGAAAGAATATATGTCTGGCTAACTGCTCTCAAAACTTCTAGAATTCCAGCAGGGAAAGACAGTGGTGGGTCCCAACATTCACAACACTTAGTATGTAAACTTTTCTTTAAACCATCCCTGTTACCTGTTATCCAGGGCCCTTTATTACCCTCTTCAGAGAATAATCTTGAGTTTTCTGCTATATAGAAGTGCAATAGTCTCCAGGCTGCATGGAATGGGGCAGGTGAAGTGTGGGTGTAACTTTCATTTAGATATATTTTCGATCTTCCTGCTTTCACATCAAGTTCACCCCCACTTCCACATTTGTTACAGACAATCAGAAACTTATGTGAGTTCAGTTGCACAAGTCAGCTTGCTCCTCAGCTTTCTGCACAGCTGGCTTAATATTCTACTTTCTCAGGTCTAGTAACTCAGACGCTATTTAGGCAGTTTCCAAAACACTGCTGTTGATTTTTCCTCCTCTAACTCCTTTTTAATTTAGTCCTCAACATTTACTCAACTGTTCTTTTAGGAGGGTTGTGTGAGTTTGTGGAGGTTAATTAGTGCAACGTCTGCCGTTTTACTCTTGGACATCTCTTGTAACGTTTGTAACTTTAATATAATATGATATTAGATATTGTTGTATTTTCTTTTCTTTTTGCCTCAACTTCCATGTTACTCAAATTAGCAACATTCTTAACTGTACACTAACTTTTACATCTTGTACTGAAACTGCAGTACTTTGTCACTTTTCTAAGTTGCTTCAAAATGTTAGAAAACCGCAACCCTGATTTAATCAGATTTGTAGTAACTTTGTAGTCTTCTGTTGTGTTATTTTTTCCCCATGAGTACTTTCAAACTAGCTTTAGGATTTTTGAAAAGAATGTTTTTAGCATCAACATCAAATGCATTCTCTTCTCTTACATTCAACTAATTTCTTAAAACTATTCTAAATTACATCTCAGTAGCTTCATGTTGATTTTGCTTGTTTGGTTTGGTTCTTTTTGTTAGTTATGGAGGTTCGATTTTCCCTATTCTTTGCCAAAGGAAATAAGACTAATATGCCTTTAACACATTCTCATGTTTACAAGTTTCAATCATTACATCTGTTGCATAAAATCCTTTTTATTTCTTTAGATTTCCACCTGTGGATATGTCATGATGAACGACAACTCTCTTCCTTCCCTTATCCTTTTTATAATTAAGTATGCATTTCTTTGAACAGAATTCCTCAGTCTCTTCATATTATGATATTTTACATGCATTTTTATTCTATTTTTGAAATTCACATCATTCTTTTTTCTAACCATGGTGTTCTTTCTTCTCTGATTATTAATCTAATATTTTTGTGATCTTATTATATTAACCTAATATTTTTGTGATCTTATTAAGTGCTCTAGGGTAACAAAGTCTGTAGATATATGGAATTTTACTAACAGTAAAACATTTACCCTTAGCTCCTTCAAAAGGCAAAAGGGACAGAGATTAGATAATAGCCACTTTCCAGAAATAATTCCATGATCTGACATTTATTGCTAGGACAGCTGGTATAGTCTAGTTCCTTATGTCAGGAATAATTTAGTATTTATTGTGGCACTTCACATTTTCAAAATGCTCTTCAATCATTAATAAAACATTTCCCTCAACATTCCTGTCAGAGAGGTCAGTATAACTACCAGTAACTAGAATCACTTAATAGCAAAATGGAATAGCAAAATGGTGTGAGTTACCATAATTCTCTTTGTTTCTTGGTGTTAATTTCAAACATGTAAAATTTGAGCATTTGTTAAACCCAGTGACTACACATTAAATTCCATGAATTTCCAATAAGGATGAGCTACTATAAATGATAGTGTGAAAAGCTTAAGAAGCTATAACTCTCCTTTCAAAAGCAGCCTGCATTCAATGAACTCTTCTAATAAGCTTATAATAAATACTCTCTGGACTAAGGGCTATTCTATTAATTCATAAAGAAAAGAATTCTAGAATATCTAGTGTTAGCAATGCCTTGCCCAGAATTGAACAATGTAACACAGATTGAGTAGAGTTTAAAATCATATTTGAGAAAAATTGTTGTTTCTGGATTCAATTTAAGAGAAATGTAAGTCAGCATTTCACAAATTGATAATGAAAAATAGCAGGCAATATACCCAAATGTTGGTGAACTAAGACACATCTGGCAAACATTATTTTCTTGAGCTAAGTTACCACACAATGTAACTGCTACTAGTTCACAAATGATTCTCTGGGGGCGGGGGTGGGGGGGTGGTGGTGGTATCCCTGTGAGGTTTTTTATACTGGCTTCATAAAGACTTTGCAAGTACACACTCTGTTCTTACTCTCTGAAGTTATCTAAGCCCGTTTTTTGTTTTGTTTTGTTTTATTTTATTTAAGGGAGGAGGATAATCTATAATAAAATTTATTTCTAAAGAGAAATTTTTTTGGACAAATTCCTTAATTTCACCCCAGAGGTCGATTTTCTTGTCAAAAAGTAATCTATCAACATATTATTTTCTGATATTTGTATTCTTGAGAGGTAAATCATCTTTTTCATTCCTTATATTGTTAATCTGTGTTTTCTATTTTGTTTCTGATCAGTCTTGCTAGGGTGTTGTTAATTTATTCAAATTCAATTTTTTTCTTCTTGTAAATGGTCAGATAAAAAATATTTTAGTCTTTGTTGACCATACAGCCTATATTGCAAATACTCAAATCTGCCATTGTAGCATGAAAACAACCATAAAATAAATAAATGAATAAACATGGCTGTTTCAATGAAGGTTTTATTTTTTTTTTTTTTAAAAAAAACTTCATTATTGTCAGAGTTGAATAAATACTTGATAATAAGAATACCAATGTTTAGGCAATAAGTCATTCTTTGAAGGATCTCTGGGCAATGTGTCATGTCATGTACCTCAATTTTAGAAGAAAAAATTAGCAGGACATGGCTAAAAGGATGACTACAAAGTTTCTGACATAATGAAAATCAGATAACATAACTTTATTTTTTTTTTAGATCTCCTCAAATCACCACTTGTTTCTCATTTTAATTAGAGTAAAACCAACCTGTTCATTATGGTCTTCAAAACTCTACATGATCTAATTTCTTTTGACTTTGAGACAATCTCCATCACTAACCACATTCCAGCCACACTGCCATGTTCTGGCATTAGCCTTGATACAGCCAGTTCATTTTCTTGTCAGGGCCTTTGATCCTTTTGCTTTTCTGGTTGAATAGTTCTTCCTTCAAATCTCTACTTACCTGACATGGGGTGGTGTAGTGTGAAGCCTAGGGCAACTGCTCTGCTACCAGGCCCATTCTTATATCTCATGAACTTGACACCTAGAATAGATCATTTGTAACATTCCCCTCCTCCATTTGAGAATTTTTTTTGATAATAATCATGAAATGAAAAGAATAACAATAATGGCAGAAAAACAAATGCACACAGTGAACATTTTCTTTTCTGAACTCCCTATCTATAAAGCATGTAAGAAAATAAATTAGAAATTAAAATAAATAAATGATTTCAATATAAGAAGGAAGATAAGAAATGGATTGATATTTTTGCAGTTACAATATACAATTTCTGAAAGAAGAGGAATATAAAATACAAAGACATCAACCATGCTCATGGACCCCACCATCGTAACCAGCTGCCTGCAGACTCTAACAGCGGCCTGCTTGCCCATGGACTCCAGCAGCTGGCCTATCCACGGTCCCTACCAACTGGCCCACCCAAAATCTCTGGCCCCAGGCTGATTAGTGAGGGCCTTTTCCTGCCAAAGCCAATCTGCAAAGATTGAAATTGCAACTCCTGCTTCAAATGTGCAGACATCAATGGAAGGATACAAGGATCAAGAGGAATCAGGGAAACATGACTCCACCTAAGGAGCAAAATAAATAAATAGCCAAAGAAAGTTTATTTATTAAACTTCCTGCCTGAAAAGATAGCCAAAGCAATCATCTTAAAGAACATCAAGTGAACCACAAGAGAACACAGATAGAAAACTAAATGAAATTAGGAAAATAATACATAAACAAAATGAAAGTTTCAACAAAGAGATTGAAACCATAAAAAAGAACCAAAGATAAATTTTGGAGCCAAAGAATATAACGACTGTTTTGAAAAAGTCAACAGAGAGCTTCAACAACAGACTCGATTAAGCAGAAGAAAGAATCAGTGAATTCATGACAGATCATTTGAAATTATCAAATTACCAAATGGTCCAGTTAGAGGAACAAAAAGAAAAAAGAAAGGAAAAGAAATGAAGAAAGTCTACAGGACTTATAGGACACAATCAAGTGAATCAGTAGAGTCATGTGCCACATAACATTTTGCTCAATGATGGACCACATATATGATGCTGATCCCATAAAGTTAGCCTAGGTGTGTAGTAGGCTATACCATCTAGGTTTATGTAAGTACACTCTATGATGTTCACACAATGACAAAATCACCTAACAATGCATTTCTGAAACAAATCCCCGTCATTAAATGATGCATAACTGTATATACATCAGATGAGTCCCAAAAGGAGAAAAGAAAAAGAGGTCGAAAGCTTATTTAAAGAAATACTGGCTTAAATTTCCCTATATCTGGGGAGGGAAATGGACAACCAGATTCATGAAGCCCAAAGAACAAACAAAAACTGAGGGGATTCATTGCCACTAGACCTGCTTTACAAGAAGTGCTAAAGGGAATTCTTCAAGTTGAAGCAAAAGGATGCCAAACAGCAATAAGAAAGCATGTGAAAAGCCCTGGTAAAGTAAGTATATAGTCAAATTTGGAATACTATAATACTGCAATTGTGTAAATCACTTTTATCCTTAGAATAAAAGTTAAAAGACAAAACTACTAAGAATACTTATAACCACACAAATTTGCTAATGGGTACATCATATAAAAAAGCAGTAAATTCTGACATCAATACATAAAGTGGGGGTATGGGGAGTAAAATTGTAGAATTTTTTGCATGCGATTGTAGTTGTTAGCAGTTTAAAATACTATTATAACTATAAGAAGTTTTATGCAAGTTTTTATATCTCTTATAGAGTAGATACAAAAAAGGAAAAGAAAAAAATCAAATCATTACAAAAACCATAAAATCACAAAGGAAAACAATGAGAGGAAGAGAGGAACAAAGGAACTACAAAACAGACATAAAACAACAAAATGACAAAAGTAAGCCCTTTCAATTATCTGTCAATAATTACTTCAAATGTAAGTGGATTAAATTTACCAATCAAAAGATATAGAGTAGCTGAAATAATTAAAAACAAACAAGACCCAACTATATACTGTCTACCAGAGAGTCACTTTAGATTTAATGACATATGTAGGCTGAAAGTGAATGGATAGAAAAAGATATTCCATGTAAATGGTAAGCAAAATAGGACCCCTGCTAATGGGAGTACTAATATAAGACAAAGTAGACTTTAAGTTAAAAACTCTCAACAGAAAACAATGATCTTCTGGTCATTACATGATGATAAAAGGTCAAATCAACAGGAAGATGTAAAACAGAAGTATATATACACCCAACATCAGAGCACCTAAATATACAAAGCAAATATTGCAAGATCTGAAGTGAGAAACAGACAAATAGTAGGAGACTTCAATATTCCACTTTCAATAATAGGTTATCCAGAGAGGAAATCAATAAGGAAACAGCAAGCTTGAACACTGCTATGGACCAAATGGACCTAATAGATATATACAGAATTTCTTGCTCAACAACGGCAGAATACGTGTTCTTCTCAAGAGAACAGAGAACATTCTTCAGGATATATCACATGTAGGTCACAAAAGAAGTCTTAAAAAATTAATAAAATTGAAATCATTCCACACTTCCTTTCCAAAAGTAATGGAATAAAACTAGAAATCAAACAAAAGGGAGGAAAAACTCAAACATACGTAGAAATGAAACAATACATTCATGAACAACCATTGGATCAAAAAAGAGATAAATCTTGAGATAAATGAAAATGAAAACAGAGCATATAGAAATTCATGGGGCATAGCAAAAGCAGTACTAAAAGGCATGTTTATTCCAATAAACATCTACATTTAAAAAGAACAATTTCAAATAAATAACAACTTTATACCTCAATGTGTAAAGGAACTAGAAAAAGAACCAACTAAGCCCGAAGTTAGCAGATATGAATGAAATAGAGAATAAAACAATAGGGAAAAAAAAAGGTGAAACTGAGTTGACTTTTTGAAAAGATAAACCTAGCTAGACTATCTGTTTAGGCTTGTCAGTAATGCTGATAACAAAAAATAGACTGGCTTTATTTGGTTTTGTTAGTGATTTTTAAATTTCATGCAGACAATGCATCCCATTAGTTTCAGCACCCAGAGCAGGACTTCTCCCATCACAGGATCTTTATCCCATTATCTTGCCTTTGTTTTGCTACCAAGTAAGAGGGCAGTGGGAATCCAGCCTCTGACATTTACAGCAATATGGCTGTGGGAGAGAGATTACTTAACTTTCTGTAAATGGGGAAATTTTTTCTTATATGATTAGTGTGAGAATTAAATTAGTATACATACAGGTATATATACATAGATACGCATTTATGTTTTTATATGAGTATTTGTACACATGAGTATATATGTCTACTCACACATGAATAATTATATATATATGCTATATGTGGTATATACACACATATATACATAGATAATTTGCACTATTTGACCAAACGATACATTACAATTCTAATTTATAATCACTCCCATAATGATATCCTGGGTTTTTTTAATTTAGCACTTATCTCTAAATAAAATTGTCATTATCATTATATTCTTTCTATTACATTGTGATATACGAATCATTGTATCATATATAATTGTTGTCTCTCTTGCTTTTTATAATATATGCACATGAAAGCAATCTTTAGCAACCCTTGACTGCCTTTTTTTCTGTCTAGAATGATGCTTGACAAATAATAGAGACTCAATAAATATTTCTGGAATTACAAACGGTATGTATTGGATGACACAATTATGTAAACACCTGGGTCAACTGCAGTGCCATTTATTGCTACAGAACATATTGGAAGAGGGCCGAGTTTTAGAGAGAAATAAGAGTTTTACTTTGGTCCTGATTTGTTAAGTATTACTAAGGACAAGACTAAGAAGTTATCAGAGATGGAGGGGTGAAAATAGACATGAGTGCTGGCATGTTATTTAAAGAGAAAGAAGTTATAAGGAAATAAGATGTCAACTGTGTACCAAGGTGATGAGAATTCTGGTTAGAAAACTTTCCATTTGGTTTAGCAACATGGAGATATTAGCAAGTGTAGTGATGATGGATTTGTAAGGGTGGAAGCCAGCTGAGAAAGGGTTAAAGAGTAATTGACAGATTAGGAAGTAGAAGCTGATTGTAGAAAAACATTTTCTACAATAGCTAAAGAGAGCCAATCAATAGGTCTATAGCTAGAGGGGGATACTTTATAATGATGTTTTTAATAAGAGAGCTACCCCGGTCAATAATTCAGGAACTGTTCACACGTGCCTGTTGAGCACTGGAAACAGTCCAAATTGAGATAGGCCATAAGTGTAAAATCCACACCAGATTTTGAGGACTTGGTAGAAAGAAAAGAATGTAAATTGTTTCTTGAACATATTTTATTTTGAGGACATATCAAGGTGATAATATTTTTAATATGTTAGGTTAAATAAATCATGAAAATTAGTTTTGCATGTTTCTTTTTACTTTTTAATGTTGTTACTTATGTGGCTTACATTGTTCTATTGAATAGGACTGATGTAGAATATATTTAACTTCCTGACGCAGTTAAGGGAGAGAGAGAGAGGAAAGAAAGAGAAAAATAGTTTCTCTAAAATTCTCGAGACAAAGAGAAGATGAGGTTGATTGTGTCAGCCTTTGAAAGAAGATAGAGAAGGCATATAGATGCAGGAAATTGGAAAGCTTATGTATGCTTTCTGTGCGTGATATAGGCGCCATTATTTCAATGAATTGCTTTTATGTGCTTTGGATCCAAGATTGCAAGCTGTGCTGCACATATCCTAGGGTAGTCTCCCACGATTTCTGTGCCATAGTGTTCACATCTTTTAATTAATTTCCTTGGGTGTGGATGGGGTCTGTGACTTTCTTCTAGATAATAGAATATGACTAAGGTGAAGAGATTTTTCAGATGCAGTTAAATTTCCCAGCAAGTTCTATTAGAATTAATCAAAATGGAGATTATTTTCTGTTGGACGGCCTTACTCAGGTGAAAGCCCTTAAAAGAAGGACTGGGACCTCCTTCCCTAGGTGAGCCTCGAGATGAGATGTTGCCTGGCTGACAGCCTGATTGTAACCTTTTGAAACCCTGAGCAGAGTAGCCAGTGAAGCCATGTCCAAACTCCTGACCCACAAAAACTATGAGATAATAAATGCAGGTTGTGGGGCCAGCCCGGTGGCATAATGGTTAGGTTCATGTGCTCTGCTTTGGCAGCCTGGGGTTCATAGGTTCGGATCCTGGGCACAGACCTAGCACCACCAGTCAAGCCATGCTGTGACAGAATCCCACATCAAACAGAGGAAGATTGGCACACGTGTTAGGTCAGCTGCAATCTTCCTCACAAAAAATAAGTAAAATTAAAAAAAAAATGCAGGTTGTTTAAAATCACTAAACGTGTGCTCCTCTGTGATGCAGTAACAGAAAATAATACACAGGTTTTACTACTTAAACGCTTTGGCTGATACACATCAGAATTCTGGACATCAGAAGAGCTGCGTTCTAGTTGGAGATGTAGTATTTAAATCTATTTTAGTCTACTCACTTCACTACTGCAGATTAGTTCCCTCTCCTGCAAAGAGAAACCAAAACAGTTTGGCCTAAAATTAATCTTTATGATTATTTCTTACTCCAACATTCTATTATTGTTCAATTATTAAATATTCAGGGAATGATTCCCAATGTTCATTTTCTACAACTTTTAGAACCATATTAAAACTTGGCACTTACCCCTTTTCTGTAAATTTATACCACCCACAGACATTGGCAACAGACATATAATGTACAAAATAGTGTGCACTAAAGGAACAATAAATACATAATATGATAAATGTGTCATAAAAATCCATTATTTAATCTGTATTTGGAAGTATGCCAATAATGACTTCTGAAGATCTTTTTGGAAAGAAAACTCTATTGATATTTTATCTTAATCTTAGATTTTTAAGGAGTTTAAAAGCTTTTGAGTTGTCTTGAAAGGAAATAATATCTATGAGAATAAAATATTGATAATCGGCATATGACAAATACATACAACACAAGATACAACTATTTTGTGCCCTTCTAAAATTGTCCAGCAAAACCTGTATCCCATAGTGAAGAAAACTGCTTCTATCATGAAGAGAGAGAGCCACTTTCTTTCCTCCCTATATTTGTGTCAAATTATAAAAGAGCTTAAATTTTAATAGCAAAATTCATAGGAGAGTCTAAGAGTAAAACGTGAATATACTTCATAAAAGTGACTGGCAGATTTAGAAAATGGGTGATGGTAAATAATAAACTCCCAATGGTGGGTATCCAGTAGGGTGGAATGGATCCTCATATTTATTTCTATCAAAGTTAATATTTCCATTGATGATCCAGAAAAGTAAGGAAAGCAGCTCACTAACCATATTTTCTTATGAAATTATATTGAAAGGATGTGTGGAGGGAAAGAGAAACAGTGTAAAACAAATAGACTGTGACAAGATCACAGCAAATCCCTCTAGTTGTTGATAGTGTAAAACTTCAACCTAAGAATTCTTCTTCATACAAATCAGGGTAGAAATGAATGCCAATGGGGTCAGCAATGACTTCATTATTTGGAGCTGAGAAAAGGAAAGGCATGTGAGAAAGAAATATTGTAATGTGTCAAAAAATGATTCATTATTACACAAAAAGATAACAACACAAATATATTCGGGAAGAAATGGAAAGGAAACATGTCAGTATTTTTTCTAACTTGAAAATTAACTGTGAATTTGAAACAGCAGCTTTGCAAAAATTAAATGGCCTAAGGTATGAATCTGTTTGGGTGGGAAAAAGAACTATGAGCGCTAAATCAATCATATCACTCCTTATGTCATATGTTATATATAAACTAAAATAATAACATCATTTTTATATTATGAATGAGGAACTGTTTCTGATAAGTGTACAACACATTTGACACTAAGTAGGGTTCTTCTCAAAATAGGACCTTTCTTGTGTTTGTTCCTATACTTGAAAGCATATGATGTAGGGTTTTTTCCTGGGGAAGCTAATATTTTTAATACACAGTTTCCTCTATCCTTAATAGATATTTATAAAATTAAACTACATGGCAGCTTCTGTTCTCTTCCCAACAACATTTCTCCATCCCACTTTGTATTCTTCTATGAAAGAATAACTTTTCAGGTACACTTTATACATGAACAGTTCAGCAGAGAGAGAGTGATATGTTTGACAGCCTTCAGGAACCAGAAAGAGAAAGACCTGGAACAAGCCAAGCTCTACATTTCCCCAGCTATGCTTCCTGGAGTAAGTTGCTAAATTTCTCTGAACTTCTGTTTCCACAACTGGAAAATGGAAACACTGACACATAATTCGGTGTGTAGTGAGACTTGAAAAAGATAATGTTAACTGCAAAAGTATTTAATGCATATAAATGGTAGATAACATGTGATGGCAACCACATTTCATCCTATCCTGGCAAAATAAATAAAGGAGATGCTAGTCATCAATGGCTGAGCTGACAATTACTAATTCTCTATCCAAAGCAATCCCATTTTTCAAAACCTGCTTTATCTGCCTTCTATTGCTTATGTGAGCAAGTCGAGTGTTTCCTCATCTTGTCACCTGCTCTCCCTCCATGCATCTAAAACTTCGTAGAAAAATATGACAGGCAAAAAATTTTCTCCTTTTGAGAAGAGGTTTTCAAAGTTAAAATCTTGAAAATTGAAAGCAAATCAAAATCTTAAAGATGAAAACATAAAACCTCCAACGATGTAACATTCTTTCTCTTCGACTTAATTATAAAACCACACAATTCAAACTACCCTGTTTTGCAATAATCATTAAAAAACCTTTTCGGAATTCAAGACAAAAGAATTTTATTTTGTTTTTTTGAAGAAGATTAGCCCTGATCTAACATCCACCGCCAATCCTCCTCTCTTTGCTGAGGAAGACTGGCCCTGAGCTAACATCCGTACCCATCTTCCTCTACTTTATATGCAGAATGCCTGCCACGGCATGGCTTGACAAGTGGTGCATAGGTCCACACCGGAGATCCGAACCTGCAAACCCTGGGCCACCGAAGCAGAACATGGCAACTTAACAGAACGTGCCAACTTAACCCCTGTGCCACCAGGCTGGCCCAAGACAAAGGAAATTTGAAGCAAGCTGTATTAAATGATTAGGTGATAATGAAAATTACTCATTATAGATACAAGAGGAGATTGAAAAAAAAAAGACATATTCTAGTTCTTTTCTTCTACCCTTTAGGATGGAAACCACTTTAAGGTGAAGTAATATAAATTGCCTAAATTGTTTTATACACAGTGATAAAACCAGACTAATTCTAAACTATCCATGCATTTGAATCCTTTGCAGAGAATTCCTAATCTTATATCTCCTTTATCTTTCTTTCTTACAATAGTACCTCTTGGTTAGTATCTGTTGACTGATTTACTTGCTGACTGAATTAAAACATTGACTTTTTTGAGACAAACAATCGTAGTTTGGGTTAAAGATGCACTGACTTAGTAACTGTGTGATATTGAGCAATTGTTTAATATTCCTAAACAGTTTGTCCATTCACAAAATGAAGATATTAATAGCTTTCAGTTCTAGATAAACCCTAAGCCAATTAAAGATTATGATCTGATGAGGGACATTGCAAAAGAAGCTTGTCATAGGCTTCTCTATTTAACACATAGGCTGACCAAATAAACCTGTAAAATCTAACCTTGCAAACACGACTTATTTATTAGGAAGTAGTAGACAATGGGAGAGTACTGAGTCCTTATCTAAGCGTTGGGCTGAATGGCTTACTGGTTGGGTGATGGTATGATGATGCCCAACTTCACTCCTTATCTTCCAACAAATAGGCATTAGAAATAAGTGGTCCCAAGGCTGCCAAGCCATGGTCAAAGCAAAAACATTTAACTTATCACCAGACACATAACTCATAAGGGCATATGCATAACTCATAAGGGCATACGTCCGCAGTATGAGATTATCTTTGAAGAGAAAGTTGGGAACTGGGAGATATTGGAAAATAGCACATATTTTTCCTTGTCTACTGTTCTTTTTCTTTCCTTGATAGGATCCTATGTTATTCTGAATATCTATAAGAATAATTAGGTATTTTTATAAAGCTTAAAACAAAAAAACCCTCACTTAAACACGGGAATAAAATACAAATTTTTGTTAACATGTAAAGAAATCCACCCTCGTAACAGTAAGATAAAGAGTATAAACCAATAAGGAACTTTTTAGAAAATAGTACAACCTTGAGCACTGGCACTTGTCCTTATTTTCCTAAGGTGACCCACTTGGATCAACCTTAATTAAGAACTGTACCCTCATAAAATAGATATTACCTTTATTACTATGCATGGAATGTCAATACTCATACTCCCACTTGCTATTTGTAAGGGAATAATAATCAAAACATATTTTTTTAGAGCTATAAAGAAGCATAAATCTAGAAGGCATTGTAAGGTCGTTTTGTCTATCTTCTCATTTCTGTGATTACAATTAAAATAAATAATAAAACTCTATTTGAAAAACTTTAGAGCATAATTTTTATCCTTTTTAAGCAAGGTCAAGACAATACAACAGAAAAAATGTGAGCATTAATAACGTTTTTATGGTATATGTGTTATAATTTGACTCATTTTTCTGATTGTTCTTAAAAAGATGTTTTAAAAATCTTCCAAAATTCTTCCACAATTATAATACCCCCAAATCCTACATAGACCAGAACTACTAGCTATCATAGATTGAAATTAAATAAATTTCCTCTTAATTAAAGCTCCTTACTATTTCCTAAATTCACTTCAGCCCAAACTTTAGGATTAGAATTCCTAACATGTTTTAAAAGTGGAATAGAATAGTTAAAATTTTAACTTTGGTTTTATCAGTTATTAGACTGACCACAGTGATTTCAAACTTAATAAAAAGGCATTCTACACCATTTAAATTTGAGGTCAATTCAGAACATAAGAGCATTATTGTCTCTTTATGCGAAAAATGCAATTTGAGGGCACCACAATTTATTCTTTTCCATGTCCTCTCTTACATATTGAATCTTAAGTTTTATATTTAAAAAGTAGTCTTTTTGAAATGATGGGAAGAAAAATTGCCAGATTTTAGATTAAAAATAATTTATATTGAGCAAATCGTATATATAAAATATCATTGAAAATTCTGAAAAAAATGAGATGTAGATAAAATCATTATGTTTAGAAAGACAATAAAGAAAATAAAATCTACCTTCTTTATTTTAATGGAATCTTACACATATGGCTTTTTCTGTAAAATAAGTTTGGTTTTGGTTAACGTTATGACATAGTTTTACATAGGATCATATGTTTCTTAATTTTAACCTCATATTTCAGATTTAGCCAAATTTTCTAATATTCATAGAGAGTAAATTTAATCTTATCTCAAATGTTGAAAATTCAGAACAATAAAAATTACATAAAACTCTTTTTAAATAATATATGGAATACAAACTCAAAAAGGTATTATTAATAATTACTTTACATCTGTTTTATTTCAAATTATGGTTTTGTGGAACTGAATGTTACATTGTGTTAGCCATTTCACTAATTGGTTTTACTGCATAATATATTTATATTAACAAATGATTTTCTACATATAGCAGTACTTGCTTGTTTTTGACATTCTAACAGGTAAATAGCGGTATCTCTTGTTTTTACTTGCATTTTCCTCGATAATGATGTTGATAATCTTTTCACATATTTTCATTATTAAAGCTTATTGTTAGGATAATAAATCTGTAAAACTTATACATAATGGATTTATTTTAAATTGTTTTTTCTTTTGGGAAGAGAGTATTTAACTTTTTAAAATCAACTTCAACAAAGTATAATTTATGTACATTAATTCTTTCAGTTTTGAGGAACGTCCACTGAAATCTCCACCACAATCACATATAGAACATTATTCCAGGGGCTGGCCTGGTGATGCAGTGGTTAAGTTCACACACTCCTCTTCAGCAGCCCAGGGTTTGCAGGTTCAGATCCAGGGTGCGCACCTACACACTGCTCATCAAGCCACACTGTGGTGGGTCCCACATACAAAATAGAGGAAGATTGGCACAGATGTTAGCTCAGGGCCAATCTTCCTCACACACACACAAAAAAGAACCTTACTCTCAGTCTGTAGATCATCCCTCTATCCCTGGAACAATCACTGATCTGCCTTTTTTTGACCGGAGACTAATTTGTACTTTCTAGAATTTTGTGTAAATGGAATCATACAATATGGATTCATTTATGTCTGTCTTACTTCACTGACATAGTCAATCGGTATTGTCCACTATATAAGTAAAACATTCTTTTCATTGTTTATTATTATTCCATTGTACAGACATACATTTTGTTCATCCATTCATCTTTGCATGGGTATTTCAACTGTTCCTAATTTTGCTTGTTGCAGACAAAGATGCTATAGAAATGTGTGTTCAAGTCTTTGTGAGGACACACCCTCTCAATTCACTTGTTTCTTGTATATTTAAGAGTGGAATGGTTGAGTCACAAGATAAGTGTAAGCCTTACTTTTTTCAAAAACTGCCAAAGAATTCTTACAAATGCTTTTATCCTTGTACGTTCCTTTCATGATTGTATGAGAGTTCTCGTTGTTCCACTTTCTTGTAAACACCGGGCATTGTTTGTTTTACTATTATAAAAGATATGTAGTAATATCTCATTGTGACTTTAGATTCCATTATTGAAGAGTAATGATGTCGAGCATCCATGTGTTTTTTTGTCCATTTATCTTCCTTTGTGAATTCTCTTCAAATCTTTTGCCCATTTTTTTAAAAAGCAGGTACTTTTTAAAAATATTGAATTGAAGATTTTATATATATTTTACACACGTCAAATAATGAAGTTTTTATATATAGGAACTTTCTCACCTGGAAACTTAAAGCAGAGAGTACATATAAGTCTGTATGTGTGGAATCATTTCCTTAAAGACAGAAACAAACAAGGGCATTTACACATTAAGTCATTATGCAATAGTAGTATTTTAAAAACTCCAACAGGACGTTACTTGTAATTTGACAAACTGATGATAAAATTCATATTAAAATAAATTATCGAGTAATTAAAACGATGTAAAATAATAGGTAAGGTTATTAAAGTTAGAATAGTAAAACTGTCACGTAGCACAATGATATCCATGGAAATGAATGTGTAGTTCAAAAACAGATGTACTCTGCAGATAGTATGTGTGATATACAACGTATCGTGCATTGCAGATTGGTAGGAAAAAACAGAATGTTTCGTAAACCATGATAGGATAATTGGTCATCCATAGAGCAAACAAATATAATTAAATATCTATCACATTAATCGTATTTTTTGTTTAAATACTTTAATATGAACAGTAAAACAACTTGGATGGGAAGTAGGATAATACGTTGTTAAGAGAGCGAAGACTTTTTAAAACTGACCAAAAAATAAGCCTAAAAGACTAGCAACAAATAGAAAGAAATTCAAATAGCTCATAAACATGACAACAGATTAGTATTCAGCATATATGAAGAACAAAAGCTCATAGACAATTATTCAAAATCCAATAAAAGAATGGGTAAAGATTATCTTGTGAATGCAAATTACATAATAGGAAAATCTAACGGTTAAGTAAACACATGAAAACATGACATTTGTTAAATGCAAGTTAAAAAATAACAATGTGACACCCATTACTACATATGGTAGTACTCTGATACCACAGTAGTCTCTCCAGTAAAAAATGTTGACACAGAGATAAAGACGCGGGGGCAACTATAGATCACACACATTTTGGAGAAGAATTTGATAACAGAGTTTAGTTGAAAAGTTGCAGGCCCTAAAGCAGAGCAATTGTAATTATAAGCATGCAGTGAAACATGCACATGAGCCCAATGAATCATGCAGGATGAGATTATTAAGGCATATATTTAAAATAATGATCAAAACTCAAGTATCTGTTTGCAGAGAAACAAATAAGTAAATCAGAATATGTTCATGTAAAATAACATACAGGCATCTTGACATTACAATGCTGAAAAGAAAAACACATTCCAGAATGACATTTACAATATGTTATTCATGTGAAGTTTATAAATAAAATTAAAATTTATAAAATTATATTACATATTTAACGAACATATTTTATATATGAATTGATTAAGTTAATATTTATTAACATATTTACATATATATATAGTAATAATAATATGTAAATGGTCTAGATGGATCCCCAACAAGAGGAGAAGTGTGGAAATTTACAGGAATAAGGAGAATTGTAGAAGAGTACTTAGCATCTAATACCTATAGAAGTGAAAAGAACTGTAATTGCTAACTCTAATTTTTCTCTCTTTTTTCTTGCTGGCATATAAGTGCTAATAATTTTTAAAACTCTATAGTTGGTAAATATATGGTTGAAATTTATTAGCCATGCTTTTGTATTTATTGGAATATTTCATTATTTTATAGGATTGGAGTTGACATTCAAATGGTAAAAACAATGTGTAGACATAGGTTTTATAGAAGGAATTCCATGAGGGCTAATGCAAGGAATGGAGACATTTTGAGAAAGAAATTACTTTGAACTTGACTTGCAAGATGGTGACTGTTGGGGAAGAGAGTTTAGTATACATAAACTCAGGAACATTTTATTTCCTTCTAGACATTCAAATGTTTTAACTGAATTAAGTAGCCTAAAACTTGGCACTGAAGAGCTAGTAAAAAAAATACGTTTGTTAAATTTAGGAAATAAATAGAACAACTTTCCCACCGGATGACAAGGTAGATACTATTCATGCTTCCAGAATTCTCCTTTAGGATGGATACTATTGGAGGTGTATGTTGGTGTTACGGCCTCATTGGGTCATCACGTTGTCTCTGCCAGTTCCACAACTTCATTTATTAGGACTGGTCTCAAAGGGCCAGTTTATTGGTTTAATTGTGTCTCAAAGCAATGCCTGCATTAGTATGTCATTGTGGTTACAATCCCCAAAATTGGTTTTAGTCCCAACTCTGACTCAATGTCTATATCAATTTTTTTCTATCTGAAAAATGGAGGTAATGATAGTAACAACCTAAAAGAGTTACTTGGAGGTTACTTGCACGCAAAGGAATTAATACAGGTAAAATCCTATAGGAGTGCCTGGCGTACTCAATAAAAGTGAAAAGTAAACAGTCACAATCATGGCATGTGTCTCATTCATTCTGTATTTCTGTCTTTAACGCCTTTTTCTAATGACTGAAGCAAAGCAAGGTTTGCAATACAATATCCTCTTTTACTTCATCATATTACTAGTATAAATAGAAAGAGCTTATCCTTCTCTTTGGTTGAAATCTTTCAGTGTTTCTCGGGAATAAATAGGTCAATGATAAAATTCACAACATTTCTCTTGGTAAGTTATCTCTAATCAATTGTGCTTTCTAAACTTAAACCTACTGCATGGATTTAGGTATTTTCTGCTTTTTACATTACTGGAGTAGCTTGTAACAGATTAAATTATCCACTGAAAAAAATAAGAAACTTGGCTAAATTAAAAGGATATTATTTGTGAACATCAGAAAGATTCAAAGTTAGACTGGATTTGATGGACTAATTCCCAAAGGAAGGAAATGTAAGCCTGATATTCTGTACCACTTTTTCTTTTTTCGTTCTTCTTTTTTGTGAAGAAGATTGGGCCTGAGCTGACATCTGTTGCCAACCTTCCTCTTTTTTGCTTGAGGAAGATTGTTGCTCAGCTAACATCTGTGCCAATCTTCCTCTATTTTACCTGCGATGCCACCACAGCATGGCTTGATGGGTGGTATTAGGTCCACACCCAGGATCCAAACCTGTGAACCCTAGGCCACTGAAGCAGGTCATGTGAACTTAACCACTATGCAACCGAGCTGGCCCCTATACCACTTTTTCACTTAGGTAATTTGCCAATTCATAAGTCAAATTATCAAAACCCAAAAGCATGGATTCATCTCACCACCATAGCCAACAGAATGCTGAAAGAAGCTAGACACGGAAGAACATACAAGATATGACTACATTTATATAAATTTAAAATTATTATGTGGTTAGAAGTTAGAAGAGTAATTATTTTGAAGAGAATGAGGTTTAGATGAAGGGAAGGTTCATGTGAGAGGAATCTGATATCCTGATCGTGATCCATTTCTTCATCTGCTGATGGCTAGATGATTGCCCTTATGTGAAAATTCACGATTTGTGAACTTCTCTGTATACCTGTATGTACACAATACTTCAGTAAACATATTACTAGTAATTAAAATTTGCTACTTATCAATGGTTAGGAATCAAATTCTTGGGTCCCAACTAGTGTTTGGTTCAATGCAATGACAACATGCACATTCAATTAAAGTAATTAATAAAAAAAGAAATAGACTTTTTCTAATAAGAAAAGGAAATGAACTTTATATTTTGAGGGGACAATTAGGAGAGTAACTTCATTGATCCTTAACCTACCTCACCCACCTGCCCACCTGCCTTTCTTCTTTCACTCTTTCAACAAGTGTTTCTCACTGACAGTGCCGGATGCTGTACTTAATTTCTGAGCATCGTGTCTTCATTGGACCATTGTTGTTGTGATGAGAGGCTCAATTTACAAGATCTGGCCATGGAGAAGAAATCTACAAAATAGCCTGAGAAAGTTCAGACAAAGCATTTGCAGGATTAGAGACTATAATATTGTATAAGTCAGGGGAAAAAAGGATTGCAAGAGGGAGAAATTACTTTATTTTTATTTATTTATTTATTGAGGACGATTAGCCCTGAGCTAACATCTGCTGCCAGTCCTCCTCTTTGCTGAGGAAGGCTGTCCCTGAGCTAACATCTGTGCCCATCTTCCTCTACTTTATCTGTGGGACGCCTACCACAGCATGGCTTGACAAGCGGTGCCATGTCCACACCCAGGATCCGAACCATCAAACCCCGGGCCAATGAATCAGAACATGAGAACTTAACTGCTGCACCACTGGCCGGCCCTGGGAGCAATTATTTGATTGAAGGGATGAACATATTTTCAGTAGCGTGATGGGGAAAATGGAGGAGGAGTTTGGTTAGTAAATGGGAAGTGAGGCAGTCAGCAGTCAGGACCCTAAATGGAGACAATGCTTTCAGGAAGTTCGATTTGAGCTGAAGATGTATACATGGTTCTATAGTTTTGATTTTGTGATTGCTTGTCTTTAGATCAAAATAAATGGAGCGTGTATATATGCTAATAGACACTGTAGAGAAGAAAAAGGTGACAATACTAAAGGAAAGAAAGATGGAGTAAATGGTTGCATAACTTCATGGCGATGTCAGATGGAATGGAATCCAGAGCCAGGGAGTAGAAGGTGAGGGGAGGATAGGATAGTCTTTTGGTAGGAAGAAAGAATCCTCCTTCTGTTTAATAAGTTAGGAAGACGAACCAGAGGAGTATGTGCTGGAGGGGCTGACGGTAGGATATTGAGATAGTTCCTGTCTTATGGGCCTTTTGAGTTTTTATGATACATCAGAAAACATTAACCAGTAAAATAAAAGAGTCTACGTCTTCATAGAAAAGTGCATCTTAAAGGATGAATTTTACTTTATGTAAATTATACCTCAATAATCTTGCCTTTAAAAAGAGAAGAAAATGAATTACGTTGATTCCCTTTTTCTTAACTTCATCATGTAAGATTATGATAAAAATGATTTAGCCTAGGGAAAAAGAATGCAAAAATTTAAAAGTATTTGTATGAATTAAGAAAGATGATAATTTAGATGATGGTGAGCAACTTGTCATCATTTTTAATGATAATCGATGTGTTTATATCACACTTCGCAATGTCTAATTTGTTAAAAATTAGATAGACTGGCACAACGTTTTCTCTATTAAAGTTATAAATGAACTTAAATGTTAGTAATGGATATATTTATCAAATGATCAAAGCAATAAATAAGCCAAGAGCAGTAGCATTATTACGTTCTTATTAAATGTAGGATATATTGTGTTTTCCTTCCTAGTGATGTGACTGTTTTAAGAGAAATATCTGTTGTGTATGCTACTTATCATAGTCGGTTGTGATTATTCCCTTATCTGTGCCTTAAAGATGTCTAAAGTCTTATGTTTTCAGAGTTAGGAAACATCAAATGACACTTTTTTATAATTAATTCATATATTTCAAAGTTATCTTTATGAATTATAGATAAAATAATAAAAACCTTCAAAATTTAGCGTCTAGTAAATTGATAAGTCAGAGAATAAGCATCTAAATTTAGTAGTGAAAGTACACTTCTAGTACTATGTAGCAGGCTAGTAAATATACACCTTAGTAAGACTATCTATCACAGCTGTGCTGTCTTTTTCCTGGTTATGAAGAAGACACTTTTAACATTTTTTTTTCCCAGAGAAAATCATCAGCAGCCTCTCTTGAAGGGTGAGGACGTTTCATGTAGTAATAGAAATTTTAAAAAGAAATGAACACATCAAAAATTGTGTGAACTACAATTATAGAAATTTTTTGAAATACCGTTTTGAAGATTTAAAAAAACCCTTAGAATTTAATCATTTTTTAAATTACTTTTAAGCCCTTTCCCATATAAACTAAACTTTTCTGTTAAGCCCTCTGTATTATAGGAGTTTGAGAGGCTAATGTTCCTTTTGTGGAAAGATGGTATATAGGGTCAGGTAGCAGTATGATCTACTTTTGATACCATTCAAGCGCCACAGGGGTATAAGCTAACATTTAAATTTTAATTAGGAGCATACAACCACTGGATAGTTGTAAAAATTTCAACCAAAGCAAGTTTTTGATGTTCTATTACTTTCCATCTTACATTTGTTATCCTTTGCTGTATTTCCTACTGAATATATCTGCCGACCTCTGACTCCATCTTCCATCATAATCACGTCTCCTATACCATACATTTCTTTGTCTCTGGTATGTTTAAAGAAATGAGTCTTGACTATCTTTCTGCTTTCTAATTCATTCTCTCTGCATTCTGTTATTCATCCCATCTAAGGACCTTCTAAAAACATTTTGTTTTTATCATCTGAGACTTCTACTTGCTTCTTTCCAAATAAGTGCTTCCTCACCTACTTATTTTTGCTTCTTTTTGTTTATGATACACAACAGTTTAGAATACTACCTGTACTTTTCAAAAATTTCTTTTTCTCTGAAAAATATTTTTGAGAGTATTGTTTCCATATTTGATAAGTATGGTACGTTGTTTCATTGACAGTTACACTATCTCAAAGATGTGTTTCTCTTATTTGTAGTTCAGACCTTGGCTTGAACCAACATTGGTACCTGGAGTGGTTTCTTTAGTTAAAGGAGGCCTCTCTCCTTCCTTGGGTGTGCATGGAGTTCTGTTAAGAAAAGAATGTCTTTGCTTCATGGTTCAACATGAGAGTAGAGAGGACTCACATTTCAACATGTTTTTCTAAGAAATTCTCTTTTATTTAAAGAGGGGGAACTACTCTTTAACCCTGCTCTGACCATCATATATCAGAGTGGTTTTGTTGCTCTTCAGGGAACAAAAATTCATGGCTCATTCCATCTCCCAGCTCCAATTCTTCTACATATATTTTGCAAATAATCAGGAATGTTTACTATTTTTTTCTCCCCAAAGCCCCAGCACATAGTTGTGCATCCTAGTTGTAAGACATTCCAGTTCTTCTTTGTGAGATGACGCCACAGTATGGCTCAGTGAGTGGCATGCAGGTCCATGCCCAGGATCCAAACCATTGAACTCCAGGCCACTGAAGCAGAGCATGTGAACCCAACAACTTGGCCACGAGGTCAGCCCCACTAAGAGTATTTTTTGATAGCCTTATTTTCTTATTGGTGTTGAGAGGTAAATTTCGTAAGTCTTTGGATTTGACCGTCTTCTGATCTAATTTGCTATAAAACTTGCAGAAATGAAATACTGCTAAAATCAAGAAAAAAAGTTTCTGATGTTTAGTTCTAGAACTGTTGTGGATTTGATATTTTTATATTTGTTCTGCCATTTGAAATGCATTCTGATAGAGAGAGAGAAATTCTTGTATATAATAAAATTCCTTGGGACAAAGCTCACTGGTTTCTTTAATAAAGCATTCCACTTTGCTTCTCCAACACCATATCAATAAAGACATAATTACTGTTTTGTTGAGAGAAAAGGAAAATGCTTGTTTTGTTTTTCATGTGTCAGAAACACTTATTTTCACTAAATTTAAGAATAAGACAGATGTTCACTGTGACTAGTACAATTTTACTCAGCATTAGAAGGATTAGCTAGTGCCACTAGATAAGAAAATTCAGTTTTAGTCTAAATAATTAAAAAAGAAATAAAACCACATTTATCATGGAAGTATGTGATTGTATATTAGGATAAAACCAAGAATTGATGTAAAAACTCCCAGAAGTGAGACAATTTAATAAAATAGGATTTAAAATTAGCAAATGGAAGTTAATAGCTTTTATAAATAATAAAACTAAATAAGTAGGAGATACAATGAGAGAAGACCCAATTTACAATAACAACAAAAACAATTACAAAAAAGAAAAATGCTTAGGTGTAAACATGAAAAATGTGCAAACCCCCAAAAGTGCAGAGTATATATTATCAAAAAGAAAGACATGTCCATGTTCTTGAATAGGAAGTGGTAACTTCGTAAAATGTCAATTTTCCATAAATTAATTTGTGAATTTAATCAAATTCACAAAAAATAAAAATTCCAACAATTGCTTTTTATGGAGCTAGCCAGCTTGATGATAACGTTCACTTGTGAAATATGAGCAAGCAAAATAAATAGACAA
Source organism: Equus przewalskii (assembly GCF_037783145.1). Lineage (NCBI taxonomy): Eukaryota > Metazoa > Chordata > Mammalia > Perissodactyla > Equidae > Equus > Equus przewalskii. Next base: position 33,976,752 of record NC_091850.1, read on the forward strand.
TAAAAAATAAAGAAGCAATATTGAGGGTTGTTTTTCTAGGTACTTAAATTTATAATATAGCTTCTATAAGCAGTTGAGTGTGGTATTAATGCACAAACATACAGAGCAATATGTTAAAATTAAAAGACCAGGAATATATACAGCAAGATAGTCAAATCTGCTGTGTGATAAACTTGGCATTACATAATGGCACGGGAAGATTAACATTTTGAATAAATAAATTATTTAATACCCATTGGGATTGAACCTGTATCATATTACATGACAAGAAAAAATTCCAGATGGATCAGTAATCTAAATAACAAAAATGAAATGACACAGATGTTACACAAAAATGGTTAAATTTCTTTATAATATTGGAATGAGCAATACCATTGTAAAATACCAAATAAATGAAAGAATTGATTGACAAATACAACTCATTTAAAAAACAAATAAATAAAGAAAACAAATCAGACTTTAAATGCATTAAAAATCAAAATCCAAAAGGATATCACAACACAAATAGCAAACAAAGGAAAGATATTTGCAACTTACATCAGACACATAATTTTTAACATACAAAGAGCTACCAAAATCAATAGAGAAAAGGAAATCATGTAAATTAAGTTTATATTTAGATCTGAATATGGAATTTGACAATATTAAACTCATGTTAAGAGAAAAATCACACAAACTATCATGAGATACAATTTCTTACCTATCTGACTGGAAAAATACAAATTTGAGAATATATTTGTGTGACAAAACTGTGGGGAAATAAGCATTTTCCTACAATAAAATAAAAAAAATTATATTCCCATAAAGAGGAAATGTGATAATATCTAGAAAAGAATATATGAATTTACCCTTTGACTCAGCAATTTCAATTCTAGGAATCTACTGCTTAAGATATGCTTTTTATAGGATGTAAGTCTGTTCAATGACTTCTTGATCTTTGCTTGAAAACTTCCTCTTATAAAAGCAAGGATTCACTAAAACAATCCTGTAAATGATTCAGTGTGTAGGGAATTTCTAGACTCAACATCATAACCTCATCATTCTCCTCATGTTAGAATAGTCAATGCTTCTATTGGAGTGTCTGACAATTGAACACTGGATAACTTCTATCCTTGGACTAGTTATTCTTTGGTATTTGTACTGAACATGGGAATATTATATGGGTAGTTCTACTCAATATATGAATATTATAGTGCAAGTCAATAGCAAGAAAAGCATCACAGTGTCCACCTACAGATTGGACCTCCAACTTAACTAAGTCTACAAGAGATAACATAAGCCTATTAACCATTTTTGTGTGTACAGCCTAGCCTCAAATATATAAATTTTATTTTCTAGTCTCAAACCTGAAATAAACTATAGAAGATAACACACCTGCTTGCCGAGAAAGACATACACAAAGGTATTCATTTTAGCATTATGACATCAAAAATTTGAAAACAACCCAACAGTTTAATGAAAGAGCTTGAGTGATTAAGTTTTGGTATATCTGTACAATAGAATATAATAAATCCATAGAAAATGGATGAGGAAAAATTTTATACATTGATATGCAGTCATATCTTCATGCAAACATCCTTAAGAAGACAAAGAAAAGTTTCAGAAGAGTTTGTATGTGTATGCATATATGTATATGTACATACATATATTTGCTGCAATTTGTAAAATGAATGGAAGAAAATATGTAAATATATATTTGCAAAAGGAACACTAAACTGATTACCACAATTATAGTAAAAATGGTTACATCTAAAGAGTGAAAGCCATAGAATGGAGAGAACAGGAATAGTAGTGGTTTTTTTTTAAAATATTTATCATTTTATAGTTTGCCTTTGAAATGTTAAAAAGATTGTATGTATTTGAAAAACAAATTACAGTATCACACTTCCTGATTTCAAACTATACCACAAAGCTATAGTAATTAAAACAGTATGATACTGGCATAAAAATAAACACATAGACCAGTGGAACAGAATAGAGCCCAGAATTAAACCTTGCATATACAGTCAACTAATATTTGACAAGAGAGCCAAGAACACCCAATGGGAAGGATAGTCTCCTCAACAAATGGTGTTAGGAAAACTGGACAAACACATGCAGAAAAAAGAAACTGTACCCCTAGTTTACACCAACACAAAAGTTAACTCAAAATCAATCAAAGATTTAAACTTAAGATCTGATACTATATAACTTCTAGAAGAAAATATAAGGAAGAAACTCCTCAACATTGGTCTTGGCAATGACTTTTTGGATATGACATCAAAATCACAGACAACAAAAGTAAAAATCAATAAGTGGGAGTACATCAAACCTAAAAACTTCTGCACAGCAAAAGAAACAATCAGCAAAATGAAAAGACAGCCTATAGAATTGGAGAAAATATTTGCAAATCATATATCGACTAAGAGGTTAATATCCAAAATATATAAAGAGCTCACACACCTCTATAACAAAAAAGTGTTTAAAAAATGGACTGAGGGACTAAATAGACATTTTTCCAAAGAAGACATCCAAATGATGAGCAGGTGTGTGAAAAGATGCTCAACATCACTAATCATTAGGGAAATGCAAATCAAAACCACAATGAAATATTAGCTCACACCTGATAGAATGGCTATCGTCAAGAAGACAAGAGATAAGTGTTGGCAAGGAATTGGAGAAAAGGGAACACTTCTTCACTGCTGGTGGAAATATAAATTGGTTCAACCACTATTTTGGTTCCTCAAAAAATTAAAAATAGATCTACCATATGATCCAGCAATACCACTTCTGGGTATACACCCCAAGGAAATAAAAACATGATATTGAAGAGATATATGCACTCTCATATTTATTGCAGCACTATTCATTATAGCCAAGATAGGGAAACAACCTAAGTGACTTTCAATGGATGAATGGATAAAGAAGATGCGGTATATATATATCATATATTATTAAACCATGAGAAAGGTGATCATTCTACCATTTGTGACATGGATAGACTTTGAGGACACTATGCTAAGTGAAATAAGTCAGACAGAGAAAGACAAATACTGTATGAAATCACTTATATGTGGAATCTAAAAATGCCAAAATTGTAAAAACAGAGAGTAAAACGGAGGTTATCAGGGAACGGGGATGGGGATGGGAGGGATAGGACAGGTATTATTCAAGGGTACAAACTTGCAACAAGTAGTAAATAAGTCTAGAGATCTAATGCACAGTGTAGTCAATATAGACAACAACACTGTTCTATAACCACCAAACTTGCTAATACACTACATCTTTATTCCAACCACTAAAAAGAAATAATTATGTGATGTGATAGAGGTGTTAATTATCACAATCACATTACAATATATAAATGTATCAAATCAACATGTGGTACAATTTAAATTTCAGCAATCTTATATGTCAATATATTTCAATAAAAAATAAAACAAAAAAGTAGGGACCAGCCCCGTGGCCGAGTGGTTAAGTTTGTGTGCTCCTTGGAGGCCCAGGGTTTCACCTGTTCAGATCCTGGGTGCGGACACAGCACCTCTCATCAGGCCATGCTGAGGCTGCATCTCACATGGCGCAACCAGAGGCACTCACAATTGGAATATACAAGTATATACTGGGGGCTTCAGGGAGGAGGAGGGGGAGGGGGAGGGGAAGGATGAGAAGAAGAATAAGGAGAAGAAGAAGAAGAAGAAGAAGAAGAAGATTGGCAACAGTTGTTAGCTCAGGTGTCAATCTTTAAATAAATAAATAAATAAACAAATGATAAAGACTAAGTTAAATTACAAAAGCAACTTCCTCCAATTAAAAATTAACTAAAGCGAATAAACCCAACCATATATAATGTTGGGGACCTGAACACACAGAAAAATTATAATTATTTTAAATGATTTTAGAGCACATGTTTTGATTCTATGTCTTTAGCATAATATATGGTAAAACCAAGTAGAGTTCCTAAGAAATCCTAAATGCCATTCAGTTGGTTCACATTGAACAGTAAACTGATAAGTATTATCGTGCACCTATGTTTAAATTCATGGAACCCTATTGCTTTTCTAGGTTTGAGAGATGGGAGTAGATATCCTTTTACTAAGACAAGTCAAAGTACTGATTTTGAATAGGATACTGAATGCAGAATGTTTCATAGAGCATTTGACAACTTTTGGTTCTTTTCCAAGTCACACAGGTAATATGAGCACAGGCAGGGGTCACTGTTTGCTTAACCTCTATCTGTCTTCTTCCCATAATTTATCAGGAATATATCCATGTGGTAAGATTTTATTTTGCATCACAGTCTCATTTACTGAACTCTGTAGGCATATGAATATCTTCTCTACAATATGCAAAAAATCAAAACCACTCTGATTTGAATTACCCAGGTTTGGCTTTAAATAGTGGAGCTAGAGGAAAAAAGGAATTTAAGATTCACGATAAAAATTTATTGTTTTTATATCTTATCTTTTCCAGTTAAATGCATTTTCCAACTCAAAACATTTTTCATATGAAATTTTTTTCAGATTCTAAGGCATCCAGGTTTGGGCAAATTGACTTTTCAAATTTTATCACCAATAATAGGTAGATTATTTGAAATCTAATCTTACAGACGCAATTTAGCAAAAGATAAAACGTATTTAACATTTTTCTGCACCACTCATGGAAATAATTCCAGATGGAATAGACGATCAATAGAAATTAATGCCACTCAATGTGGGGTACAACAGACAGAAATGGATTTCCCTGGACACAGAAAAGCCAAAGTAAGTTATAATTGGTAGGGACACTTGGGCATTTGTTCTGCCTTCTTTTCTTGAATAGGGAGGTGGCTTTGACACTGTTGAGCTTGGCGGGGACACAGAATCTGTTCTTTGCAAATGTGCACTTAAAAGTTCAGATTATTTTGAAACCATATTGAATGGTGGCCTAAGACTGTATTATAAAAAATTGTGCTTCTGCAAGCTTTGGCTTTTTGTCGGGTCAGGCAGGACATTATCTTCTCTCAACAGTCATTCAGAGCTGCTTTCCTTATGCAACTAAAGGTCAAGATAGTCTGCAAATATTATTTTTCCTGTGAAATCACTTGTTTTTAAAGAAATTTCTGAAATCATGCCTAAATGAATTGAGATTTTACATTAATTGTGTGTGCAGTCTTCTCCTTATTTAAGAATGAATTATAAAGGTCTTTTTATGCTATACAGTCTTTATTTTAAAATATAGGAGCCAGAAAATGAATTTCTTTAGCCAAGCATAATTTCACATTGGTCAAATAGTGTCACAAAATTTTCAGCTCATGTTCTCAGCACATTTCTATATACTGTCAAAGTTTATTTTCGATCACAGATATTGGTAAAACTCACTCAATATATATAATCAAGTATTTAAAAGTTAGGGTTAAAGTCAAATTTATGAATAATAATAAAGCATCTTTATTTTCTATAGGGTGCTCATTATTCACCCAGTAGAATTTAAACCTTTTCCCTTTCTTTAAAACGCTTAACAAACCGGAATTAACTCACAGCAGCATATAGTGATGAATAAAGGTAAGAGATTTCAATTAACGTGCCAGAGAATAACCATGGAGAACTTTAAAATCATAAGCCCTTGGGTTAACTCAGGCTGAAGCAAAGTGGACAGATTCCAGGCTCATTTTTTAAAGGAAAAAAATTATTATATCCATTTTAGCAGAGATAGGTTTTTGGATGAACTCTGATGGCAGACACATTGTGAAAGTTCAATTAAAAAAATTCATAGCAAAAATATCAAGTAAAAAATATACAGTTAAATTACTATGGTAGTGGAAAATGTGTTTTAATAGCACTGAAAGAATGAAAAGCATACTTTTTAAATTCCAAGGCCAGATTATACTTTCAGATATGTCAATGACATCGAATAATGGATCTGGGCTTACATTTTGTGCAAAAGTTAAAATTGACCTAATGATATCCCTGAAATTTTCTTGAAGTCTAAATAGTAATGAATGTCCACTCAACGAAATGGAAATTGTTTTATTTCGTAATAAATCAATAAATACTATATGGGATATAATAATTAAAGAGCCTGGAAATTTTGTGTTGATCCACGGCATGCAAAGACAATTTCATTTTCTAAAATGAAGAGAAAACTATGTGTAACATCTAAGTGCCAGATTTAGATTTTGGTCAAATTTAATTTCAGAAACTATAAAAATAAAAAAATATATAGCATATTTAGCAGTCTCCAAAAAGTATATTGTAAAAAATATTAGAAATAAATTAATTAAGTCAACTGGGTTATCATTTTCTAAGTTTATGAAAGCTTTTATAAATTGAAATTCTCAATCTAGGGAGTCCATTTACATCCTTTGGTGATCCAAAAGTTTTGTCAGGAGAAGGTATGTAGCTTTCATTTTTAAAAAACGTATACTCACTAAAATGACTGAAAGTAATATTAAAATACAGAGCAGGAAAAAATTAAATGTTCTGAAGATAGGAAAAATGAGAATGTTTTAAAAAGTATGCAAAAATAACAAGAAACAGTCTTAAATTAGAGAAGTGTAGAGTACTCCAAAAATAATTTGTCCCTGTTCTTCTAAGAGTAATTGTACTTTGCACCATTTAAATTAGCACCATTTAAATTAGAACTTAAATTCAGATAGAATTTTTCAAGAGTATAGCTATATGTGCACGCCCCTAAAGTCACGTGATGATAAAGGGGGCTTCCCAAGACCACTAAAGCACAGGCAGTCTGGTAAGTTCAGCTAAGAAGTCTCATATTGGGGGCTAGGTTTCTGAGTGATTTTACAATTTTACGAAATACCCTTATGTGAATAGCACTCTGCCAGTTATTATCATGTAACTCATCAAGTGTTAGCGGTTTATCTTTCCTTTTTTAATGTGTCAAAGTTGCTGATATTGCTTTCCAAACAAGATTGGGGAAAGATCAGTGAGCACAACATAACTTTGTGTAAGTTGACTATGAGGCCCATGATTTGTTTGATTAGCATTTATCCTAAATTAAAAATTGTAAGTATTTCCATTACAGCGTTTTTAGACAGTTAATTTGCATAATCTTTTAATGAACCATCATTTTAGTTTATAGATTTGTCAGAATTGGTTAAAGCTCTTTATTAACAATGACCCCCCCAATAAACAAAAATCAAACTTAAAAGAATTTCAAGATAAGGTTTATTTTTCTTATAGACTAAATCCCCTGGCTAGGGTTTTAGTGCCAAGTATGTTCTATATCTTCCTAATACCAAAACAAAAGTAAAATCCAATGACGAACATGGGTTTTTCTTTAATTAATCAGTGCCTATGCCAAAACTCACTAAAATAATGAATCTTACTGCTGGAAAGAAGCTAAAACTGGAACTGCTTCAGTAAATGTAAAGTGGCAGAAGCATTTGCATGTTGAAAGCAGTCTTCTTCCCATGGAATATCAAAATCCAAAAAGAAAATTAAGCCGTAGGGTAATGGAACAAGATAGGAGAAAAGGACCCTTTAAACACATACAAGCACACATACACACACACCCTGTAAGAACAAACAACAAAAAAGATTTCTTATGCATAATGTGAGGTAGGAAAAAGTTGAGCTAAAACAACACAACCATTTTCATTAAATTTATGCACAACCCCACACACACATATTATCATATTTGATTCTCGTTAGAATGACACTTGGAAATCAAAGACTAAAATCAAATGTCCAGATAGGATACTGTGTTTAATTCTGATGAATATAGTAAAAGGTTTTTGTTTCTTAAAAATAAAGTTTAGGGGCCAGCCCTGTGGCATAGTGGCTAAATTCATATGCTCTGCTTCAGCGAGTTTGCAAATTTGGATCCTGGGTGTGGACCTACACGTTGCTCATCAGGCCACACTATGGCAGCATCCTACATACAAAATAGAGGAAGATTGGCACAGATTTAGCTCAGCGACAATCTTCCTCAGCAAAAAGAGGAAGATTAGCAATAGATATTAGTTCAGTGCCAATCTTCCTAATCAGTCAATCCATCAATCAATCAAGTTTATAGAGACAGCCCTGATGGCCCAGTGGTAAAAGATCGGCACTCTCACCCATTGGGTGGCCTGGATTCATTTCCCGGTCGCAGAACCACGTCACCCATCCATCTGTTGCCATGCTGTGGCAGTGGCTCAGATAGAAGATCTAGAGGGACTTACAACTAGGTGTATATACACAACTGTGGGAAGCATTCCCCCACTCTAGTTACCATTGTATTGTGACAAGGTCTGGCAATGGAAAGAGAATTGTGCAAGGCACTTCTCCAGGGAACATAATTCTTTAGGCAGAATCCTTTGTCCTTCTTTCTGAACTCCTTACTTCAAAGCCTATCATTGATTAATGTCTTCCTCTCTGCTCTGGAAACCTTGTGGAAACAGGCAGAACCATATCTCTAAAAATAATGAGCAACCCCTAAGGATGAGGGGGTCTGTGTTCTGTTAATTATATACTCACTGTCCTCCTAGCTTCTTTGAAGACCTTGAAACTACACAACCTCTTCCCTAACAATTGATATGTATGCTTGCTGCACATATGATCTTTGGATAACAGCCCTCGCATGTAGGAAAATAATTATCTTTAGTTTTGCACTACCCCCCACCTATTGATCTTATGACGACAATAGTCAGACCACCTCACATAATTTTTCACTATATATATGTGTGCCCCGTCCCCGAAATAAATTGGACCTGTTTGCAACTGCATCGAGTCTCACATCTTGCACTTTCACTTTCGCCAACGCCGTCTCTCCAGCGGGAACCTGGACTCTGCCGAGGCTGGACCCCGGCACACAACCATGCCACATGGCTTTGGGGAGGGAGGAAAAGGAGGTAAAAATTGAAGTTCGTATATTTGCTAAGTAAAATACACAATGGTCAAGAACCAGATCCTCAATAAACAAGTAGATTGAGCTGGAACACAAGAGTGCTTTGAAAGTAATTCTGACATATGTTTTCTGACATAATTATTATCAGATTAAACCTAACATTAATTTTAATAGTAAAAGTAATAATTATTACACGCCCAACAGGTATCATGTATTTCTTAAAATCTCTGACTTTAAATCAAGCTTCAAAGTAAGTCCTAGTAACGAGGGTTTACACATAGGGAAACAGGTTTGCATAGTTTAAGTAATCTGCCTCAAATAACAAAACTATGACACAGCAAAGTTAGGATGTAAACTAAGGGATGTCTTGCTCCAAGTCTGCAGTTCTTCCTATTAAATCATTATAACTGGATCAAAATATTAAATCATAATATTAAATCAAATATTTGGTGTTATAATTTATATGTGTAAATTAGATAATCATTAGGTATAAATGACTATTAAATAATTGCAGTTTAAAAACCTTTCTACTCACCAGTGTCAGAAAAGAAAAAATACTACATACCCTACTCAATCAGTATTGTTACCAGGCAAGGGCTTGCTACCCAATGCACATAGGAGCCAATACTATGGTACTGGCTTTTGAGACAAGAAAAAGCTTTTATTGTGGGGTTGACTGGCAAAGAGACAGGAGGCAAGGCTCTCAAATCTGTCTCCCCAGTCCAGGGTTTAGGGTGAAATTTAAGGAGTTTAGGGGATTTCAAACTTGGCAGAAGCTAATTCGCTAGTCTCGAATCGGTCCATAGATGGTAATGGAGCTACTTGGGCTGCCAGAAGCCAGATTTTCCTTATTGCAAATTTCTTATCCAGATTCCTTATCCAGATTTCCTCACTTTGCAAAGGTCTCTGCTGGCAACATTTCTGAAGATTCTTGGTTCCAGCATCACCTGGAGGCTATAGGTTCCCACATGGCATGTGCACAGTGCTTTGTTATTGAGCAAGGTTTGATTAATCAACAATCTGTTTTAAGGAAGCAAAACTAGTTTAAGCTGGTTAATGTTTCACGTGCTATTTCAGTGTAGTTTGTACTTTAGCGGGTTAGGGGTCATTTTTCTCTGGTTCAAAATTGTATCTGCAGGGTAAAACACATTGCTTAGCCCCGAGAAGGTGTCTACTAAGTATTTGGTTGAATAAATGAATGAGTGGACAAATGAATGCATAATGGTGGGTTTTATTTAATACTAATAGTTTATTGTTTAATAGTTGACTTTGCCATATTAGAAACTCATTTCTCTAAAAGCCTTCATATATTATTGTGATATTTTAGAACTTAGTAAACAGCAGAAATCAAATCATTCACTAAGGAAATAAACTCTCTTTTTTTATGTGGAGAGGGGCAGGGTTTTGTTTGCTTTGAAAGTATTAAAATAAAACTATAGAGAGAGAGTGAGAGAAAGAGCGAAAGCGTTTTACTTTTTTAAATAACTATTTCTTTTTCTACTGATTAATACAGTCAAATTGTAAAATATGAACTCAGGACATATAAAAGAAATAAACTAGTGATATCATTAGTCACATTGTTATAATATATTTGTCATAACAAAGTTACAACTCAATATAAAGAGTTTAGACTGGTGTCTGAAAAATAAATTTGCTCTCTTCTAACCCAATTTAATTGGAGGAAATTCAAGAATATGCTCAAATGTGAACCATGTCCTGGTCCTTTGCTTCCATGTCACTGGACCCTGTGGTATTCAATATATTTAATTATCATGATTCTTGTGCAAAACAATCCATCTTATTATTTCCTGAGAAGACAAACGTGCTGTGTGATGGAAAAACTACTTTTCACATAAGCTTTGACTCACAAAATGCTAGACTATTAGCCAAAATTCTGAAAGGTTAAGGTGAATGCTTACTATTTGTTTAGTTTGCTAAGGCTGCCATAACAAAAGGCCACAGCCTAGGGGGCCTACACAACAGGAATTTGTGTTCTCAGAGTCCTGGAGGCTGCAAGTCAAGATCAAGGTACAGGCAGGTCTTGTTTCTCCTGAGGCCTCTTTCCTTGGCTCACAGATGGACCCCTTCTCTTTGTGTCCTCACGTGCACTCCCTCTGAGCACATGTGCCCCTGGTGTCTCTCTGTGTGCCCTAATCTCTTTTTCTTTAAAGATACTCTTCACGTTAGATCAGAGCCCACCCAAAACAGCCTCAGTCAAACTTAATCACCTATTTACACACCCAGTTTCCAAATACAGTCACATTCTGAGGGACTGAGAGAGAGAACTTGAACACTGGAATTTTGGGGAACACAATCAGCTTATTACACTATTATAATAAGAATTACAATTCAATAAGTAAGTCAAACTTGTCTAGGTAATCAAGATTGATTAATCTAAGAGAGATGACAGTTGAATCCAAAGTGGAAAAGAAGTCAAAAGTATGGAGTGAACATATAGAGTGAACACACTAAAAAAAAAATTTAAAAACAGCAAAGAAGAAATTGTTTTAATTTTAACTAATTTATTTTCTAAGCAATTCTAAAATTTTGCTTTCCTGCATTGCTCAGACCATAAAACAGTATTTTCTTTTTGTTTTTTGAGGAAGATTAGCCCTGGGCTAACATCCGCCACCAATCCTCCTCTTTTTGCTGAGGAAGACTGGCCCTGAGCTAACTTCCGAGCTCATCTTCCTCTACTTTATATGTGAGATGCCTGCCACAGCATGGCTTGCCAAGCAGTGCCATGTCCTCACCTGGGATCCAAACCAGTGAACTCTGGGCTGCTGAAGCAGAACATGCAAACTTAACCTCTGTGCCACCGGGCCAGCCCCAATAAACAGCATTTTCAATCATCAGTATTAGTCTCTTCTAAAGAAAATTATTTTAAAAATTAAGTTGTCTGATGGCTTTCAAAAATGTTTATTTTTGGTGAGGAAGATTCTCTCTGAGCTAACATCTGTGCCAATCTTCCTTTATTTTGTATGTGGGTCACTGCCACAATATGACTTGACGAGTGGTGTAGGTCTATACCCAGGAACCTGAGAACCCAGGCCGCCAAAGCAGAGTGTGTTAGACTTAAACTCTGTGCCATGGGGCTGGTCCCATTGTTTACATTTTGTTATTTCAATCATATTTAATCTCAGGTTTATTTCTAGAGGCCATAATTTATTATACATTTTAGACATAATGTAATATTAAATATGATGATCTTAAGACTCCTGAATACAAGATTGTTAGCAGGTAAGACAACGCTCCTTCTCCTGAGATTCTCAACAGAGAAAAACATCAAATAAGAACAAAAAACAAAAAGCAAAAGCATTTGATGATTAATTTGTCTTATCTTCCAATTTCTCATTCAGTAGACTGTTAATAGGCTGCAACTAGTAGCTTAAAAGTGAGACCTAAATCATCTCTCTGTGGCCCTAAGTACAAAGTCAACTAAGGAAGGAGAGTTCCGAGTGATAAGATAACAGAACAAGTACAAAAAGGAGGAGTGGGGTTGATATCTCCTACTACACAGCATGAAATCCTAGGCTTTCACATCCAGTATTATTAAAGTATGGAGCCAACTATTTTTACTCTCTGTGATAGTGGTTGCTAGAAAGTAAGAGCCACAAATTTTTTGAGATGTGATAGCTCAATAAATATGTTAAAAAATTACTTTGGGAATAGTTTAAATTCTCAGTGACATTTGACAAATGACTAGAAAATAAATATGAGAGAGATTTTAATACAATTATAATAAATACTTACCCAGGGCTGTACAAATAAATTTCCTGTCCTCAATGAAATAACATTATCCCATCCCTGACCTCTCCTCAGGATGACTTTCCTTTCTACTCCAGAAATGCTTTGCATATATGCATTTGATGTAGGATACTCCTGATCTGAAGTTTGTCCTTTAGAAGTTAAGATCTTTGTAAAAAGGGGAAATTGACTTACTATTCTTACTAGTTATCCTACAGGATGCCAGGTGTAACTTAAAAATTAATGGAACTAATTCTCGTGTGTGTGTGTGTGCGTGTGCATGCATGAGAATCTGCATGTACACTGTCTTCTTTTAGAGTCCTTGTCTAATCACTGTGTGTTTCACCCCATTCACAGTTATTAGTGGCTCTTGCTTCACTGCCATGCATATTTTAATTTCTTTACAAAATAAAACAGTTTTTTGTGTTTAATCAAAATTGCCAGGGGCCGGCTCTCTGGCTGAGTGGTTAAGTTCATGTGCTCCGCTGCAGCGGCCCAGGGTTTCGCTGGTTCGGATCCTGGGAATGGACAAGGCACCACTCATCAGGCCATGCTGAGGTGGCATCCCATATGCCACAACTAGAAGGACTCACAACTAAAGAAAAATATACAACTATGTACTGGGGGGATTTGGGGAGAAAAAGCAGAAAGAAAAAATAAAAAGAAGATTGGCAGATTGGCAACACTTTGTTAGCTCAGGTGCCAATCTTTAAAAAAGAAAAATTGCCAATTATCTGCATTTGCCTAATAATCTCCTGATATGTAATATATTACCAGGAAGACACTGTGGAAGTTAAGATGGATGGGAAGCTGTCAAATAATCTGTGGTTTTTAAGATATCCCTCTTTTGACACTGAAACCTGAACTTATAGCTAATGTAGACATGAAACTGGCTCAACACAAGGTTGACATAAGGGAAGCCACATTGTAGAAAAGAGACCATGTCATGACTTTGAATGACCTCTGACTAACTAACCCAGCTGGATTTGTACCCTCCAGGAGATCCACCTGTTCGGTATATTTTATGACCCCTGCTAGTGCATATACCTCCAAGCTGTGATAAGACAATAACTTCATTCTTTCGACTTAGGAATGTGATGACCGCCCCCCCCCCCCCCCCCGCCCCCAAACAGAGAGTCTATGCTGATAGCCATCATCAACGACAGCTGAAAGATCTGGTGTGGCAGCTCCCAGTCTGTAACACCAGAGGGTCAACATTCCTAGCCCCCTCTCCTGTAACCCACTGGCCTATATAACTGCTTCAAGATTCTCTGCCCGGCTTAAGATGGTTCTATTGGACGTTAGTCAGCCATCTTCTCTCTTGCTAGCAAGCTGTAATAAAATGCCCTTACTCTGCCACCATCTTGCCTCTTGACGATTGGCTTTTGTCTCACGGCGAGCAGATTGTGCCCTTCATGCAGTAACAACCACAATAAGAAAAACTTTTGAAAGGATTTGACTTGTCACCCAATGTAATATCATACATTAAATTAAAAATTATGCCCCAAATATTTGTTCATCATTCAAAGAAATAAGCTTGCAAAAATAAGTAGTAAAGTAGGTAAATTTTAAAAAATAAATGTTGTGCCTATCTAGTCAGCAAAGCACATTGCCAAAAATAAGGAACCAATGTTGACAGTTTAGTATTTAGCTATATAGACTGTCACGAAAAATGCTTCAACTTTTACAGAACATAATAGTTCTTTGCTAAAATTCTTTTTTACTTATTATGAGTGCCATTTTCATAAGTAGCTAAGGAAGATGGAAGATTATATTCCATATATTAACAAATAAATAATTCTATACAATAAGAGAAAAATTATACCCAATGTATCCCATACAGGTTATTGTTGCTAGAAGTTAAGACTTAAAGGGGATCATAATCCATAAACCCTAATGTAAAATTCCATCTTTATGTGCTATATCACCATCTAGCTCATTGCTTAGGTATTTACTCATATATACATATTTGTGTGTGTGTGTGTGTGTCTGTGTACACGAGATTTTATGTATCTATGTGTGTGGTATATGTATGATGTGTACATTCACAAAATCATCCTGAATACACACCATGTGTTTAAAAAATCAAGACATGTTATACACATATTCAAGTGGAACTGCTTTACCCCTCACGCTGGTTAAGTTTCCTTTTAAATAATTGTCGATATCAGCAAAATAGATGTTTCTATATTCACAAAAGCGAAGAGAACCTCTATTATATGAAGCCATTTCAACATTCAGAATTCATTGGCTTGCACCATTTTACAAATGGCTGGACCGTGAAATTGAACTGGGTCACCAAAAAATCTTCAAAAAATACATAAGTGTGGTGAACTAAAATTATTTCCTAAATAAAGGGTCATAATAAAAGTATCTCAGCTACATATGGTTTTTCTGATTTCTTGAATATTAATTAAAATAGCATACACACTTAGCTGGCATTTCCCCAAACTACAGAATTCTACTATTTTAGAGGTTTGAATTATGGGAACACTGAATAACACACACAAAAAATTAACAAACAGTGATGGAAATATATTACAGCAAAGAGTAATGGCCATCTACTTGATGATATGAATTACACACTGAATTATTCCACTACTTTTGCAATAAACTAATTAACAAACCACCTACATAGTGCTATATAGTGGTCTATATATCAAGGATTTTTTCTTCTCCCTCATGGTCTGTGTAACAACTGGGTGGCACTACATCAGACTTTGGGATATCAACTTGGCTCTGAGCTTTAATTAGAGTTCAGGTGTATTCCACATGTGTCCACATTCTACTTGGGCAAGCACTACTCCCAGCATATTATTCTCACTGTTAACATAGGAGTAAAAGAGGGAAAGCCAAACCACAGAAGAACCAAAACTATTCACATGCTATTGGACAAACCATGTCAAAGACCAAGTCCATAATCTGTGTGAAAGGAAAATGCACTGCATCCCAAGGGATATGGAAAAGTGTGTGAATATTTGCAAAAAATATTGTGAACTCTTACAACTATATACACACAAGAAGATTCTCTGGGTAAAGATTGCTACATCATTTTTTCTGGTAAAATTTGAGCTATTTGTGTTAATACACTTAATTTAGAACAGCTTGAGATTTACAGAATTATCGTGAAGATGAAACAGAGAGTTCCAATATACCCCATGCCCGGTCCTCCCTATTATGGAAATCTTATATTAGTATAGTGTATTTGTCACAATTAATGTTGATACATTATTATTAACTAAAGTTCATGCTTTATTATATTTCCTCATTTTTCCATAAGTCCTATTTCTGTTTCAGGATTTCATCCAGGATACCACCTTGCATCTAGCAATGTTTTCTTAGCCTCCTCTTGGCTATGACAGTTTCTTAAACATTCCTCGTTTTTTAAGGACCTGAACAGTTTTCAGGATTACTGTTTAGCCATTCTGTAGAATGTCTCCCAACTGGGATTTGTCTGATGTTTTTTCTCATGATTAGACTGAGGTTATGTGTTTTGGGAAGGAAGACCACAGAGGTAAAATACCATTCTTATCACATTGCATCAAGGGTACATCCTACCAATATGACATCAATTTTGATACTAACCTTGATCACATGGCTTGAGATAGTGCCTACCAGGGTTTTCCACTGTCAAGTAACTCTTTTTTTATCCCCTTTCCATATTGTACTCCTTGGAAGAAAATCACTATGCACAGCCTACAGGAAGTAGAGAGTAAGTCTGCATCTCCTGAAGGGTGGCATATCTACTAAATGGTTTTGAAATCTTCTGCACAGGAAATTTGTCTGTTCTTCAGCATTTATTTATTTATTCAACTATTTCTTTATATCAGTACGGATTCATGAATATTTATTTTATAGTTATAATCCAACACTACTTTATTTTCTTGCTCAAATTGTTCCAGTTCTTTCAGTTGGCTCCTGTATCGCTTTTATCATTGGGTTTGAATGTCAGTGTGTTTATCACTTCCTTAGTTTCTGCTACTTCAAAATGCTCCAGGTTCCTCTTGCAAATTTTCTGTCCCAGTCCTAGAATTGGCCATCTCTCCAAAGAGCCGGGGTTCCATTTTGGAGAATGGTATTAGAAACCAAGATCTGGTCACTATGTGTGGTTGTTGCTACTGGAGTTTTGTTGATTTTAACTATTTTTGATTATAAAAACGCAAGTATCCACAGAAAGTTAGATATTTAAGGACAAAAATTACTTATTAACGCAAATATATTTTCTTCCAACAGATTACATTTTTATAAGAGTCAAAGAAAACTAACTTTTGGGAACTATACACTTAGGAAAAGTGTGGGGATAGAAATTTTTGGATATATTTCTAGTAAATGTGCATCTTTACATATGTGTATATACATATATATGCACAAATGCATATATTTTATATTGGTACAGATATGTTTATAAATACATCTATGTTAAAATAAACATAAGCAAATATACATTCATGTATATTAATATATAGGAGATGCTAAAGATAAACGTTAAATTTTTTTCTAGATTCAGCCCTGATTATTCTTTTATAAAATAAAAGTGTATCGGTCATTTTAAAATGTAAATAACTATTATAGAAAAGGGGTGTTCCTAAATGTAAATTTAAATATATACTCTGAATAATTTCAATCTTTGGAATTTGTTCATAATTTCTCAACAATCAAGACAACCAATTTCTCAACAACCCAATAGACAATTTAGGTTAAGGTTATATGTGGTCTTTAAAAGCACAAAAATTGAAAGTCCCAATTTCATCACCTGTGCTATATATTTCAACTAACCACTTTCTGGATACTCTTACTCTCTTCCTGGGCCAAGCCTTAATTCTCTGCCTAAACCAAGAGAGTAAAACGCAACGGTTAGTATGAATTTGCTTTTGAACGATACTTTCCAATCTGGAATTTTATTCCAATGACTCCTCTTTATTACTTTAGCTCTATTGTCTTTAAAATAAGATTTTTGTACTTCTCCATGCTTTGTTCTTCTTAATCAGCAGAAGAGATAGCCTGTTGGAATCTAGTAACAGGACGCGTAAAATTGATAGTATTATTAAACCATTGCTAGAGTATATACCATACCCCCACTTACCAAATAAGCCCCATAAGCCAACATGGAAGATTTACGTTAGGATTATCTAATATGGCACCAGACATGATAGTCAGCACTTTTGAAGGGACTTGATAGAAATGTCACATTCTAGTCCTGCTTGAAGAGGTATATGGACATTATCTATATATAGTCACAACCTTATTAGAGAAGAGAGTGATCTACTGAGGTTGGAGAACAAAATTGTTTTCTATTCCTGATCCCTCCATTAACTTGTCATTCAACCTTGAGAAAATCACTACATTTCTCTGAACTTCAATTTTCTCATTTCCAAAACTAGGATAATGCTTATCATGGCATGAAGTTTGATGGTGTTTAGGATGACTGCATAGGGATCACCTTGAATAGAGCAGCAAAGTCTCACAGTATTCATTATGAGGCTTGCCCCCACACCATACGGGAGCACACAATCCTGGAGTTTTTAATGCCCAGCTTTTCTTGTATCTTAGATTAGATTTCTTATTAATATTTGAAACTGCTTACGAATAGAACTAATATTGTTTCAATTAACATTCACTACTATACTACCTGGAACTAATAATTAAGAGAATGATAAAATGGTTTTATAAATGAAAGGGAATTGTTTTTATTTTATTTCAATTTTTATTTCTAATGATTTATCTTATAAAAATTTAGAGAAAATGTCACAAATATGTAGGTAATAAAATTACTTAAAATAAATAGTCTTGTTTTTATCTCTGAAATAGAGCTGGTAACTTAAAGTAGAATCAACGACAAGAGTACTTGTCCTTTTATATTCGGGCCTTTTGAAAATGTACAAATGGCTATGCTAGTAAGGCCTTTCTCACTGTGAATTTATAACAAATGAATGACATATTAATTATAATTACTATAACATACAAACATTAAAAAAGGAAACACATTACAAAGATAGAAATACCACAAGGAGAAGTTTCTGATCTCTTTTGGTTTCTGAGGACAAAGATACATTTCTATGAGTTGGAAATAATTGAACTTTACCATGTTTAAAAGTTTTGCTGAAACTCACTGTAAAAATTTTGACAAGCATCATTAATATTCTAAAGCCCTAAACCTACTGACAACAAATTAGGAGCATAGAGCAGTTAATATATATTGTGTAAGAAGAGATACCACCCAAAAGCCATTAGCTCAAGCTTTGTTAAATGTTACAATATGAGATTATTTCAAGATGCCTCTTCTAGGTGCAATATAGATATAGTATAATACAGGCTATAATGTAATGTACCAAATTATATATTAGAGATTGAGGAAGATGAGTCAAATTTGTTTGGTTCTGAGTACTTGTATGAGGTTACGATAAGCACAGGATCATATATAGAGACAGCACATCTGGGTCCATGTTTGAGCTTCCATTGTTGAGTCAATTTGGGTATAACAAGAATGGTGATGAGGAATAGTTGGGGCTGGTGTTTAGCAAGGGGCCAGGGGAAATTTTCAGTTCTTCCGCATCTATTGCATTATACAGTAGTTATAATTTAGAATAAGTGGAGAAAAGTTAGCTTATTTTAGGGATTTAGATGTTTATTTCTGAATAACATGGACATTATCTATCAAATAACAAAAGCATCACCCCAGGCCATGGGCAGCTTTCAATTCAGGAAACAAGAGTGTGAACCATTCCTAAGAAAGACTGAGACCAGGGAAAGTAGCACATTCAAATTTATCTACCAAGTCTCAGACTATTGGGAAAGAGTCTGTTAGAATATTGTTTCATATTTTGATAATAATAAATATAATAAGTACCTACAGATTGATAAGTGATGAAGACATGGTCTTTCCGTGAAAAACTCATGTCTAAACCCAATTACATAGAATTTAAACATGTTCCATGCCTTTTATATCTGTTATAGTTCCCTAAGTCTTACACTTAACGTTACGTTATAGATTGTCCATGAGAATTTCTCCTAAGTGCATGAACAAGGTAGAAGAAAAAAATACTGATTTTTCATTTATCATTTTATTCATATATTATTTAATAAACCCTACCTCTTTGTAAAGAAATAATTATTTACAAAGCAATCTGTGGGAGATAGAAAAGAATTAAGATATAGTCCCCGTTCTGTGAATTTGAAGTCTAAATCTCTATACCCAAGTTTCATTTTGGAGGTACTCTAAGCACAAATGTCTAAAATCATAACATATCAAGAAATGTGAGGGGCTAGCCCAGTGGTGTACATTCCGCTTCTCAGCGGCCTGGGTGGGGTTCACTGGTTCAGATCTCAGATGCGGACATGGCACTTCTTGGCAAAAGCCATGCTGTGGTAGGCATCCCATGTATAAAGTAGAGGAAGATGGGTATGGATGTTAGCTCAGTGCCAGTCTTCCTCAGCAAAACGAGGAGGATTGGCAGCAGTTAGCTCAGGGCTAATCTTCCTCAAAAAAAGAATTAAAAAAAAAACCGAAATGTGAGATTTTGTTGATACATAAAAATATGAGGGAATGGGGGAAACCTGCATATGATGTTGCTAAGGAAAAACCGTTAAAATCTAAAATCAGATCTGATAAAAAGGGAAAGATTCAGCATGAATACCAATCCATTTGCCAATAAATTTTTTACTACCTTGGCTTTTAATTTTTCACTCTTTTTAGAATATTAAATATCTTCTCTTTCCTATATGTTGATTGGCTTCTGCTAGAGACAAATGCTTTTTTATGGTGTAATATAAAAACATGCCAACTTTACTGGATAAGGAATTGAAACTTAATATCGTACATAGCATATGATGTATCCTAGACAGCCTACAATTTTTATATAGGAGACTTGCAATCAAGGATCGGAGAACGACATCAGCCAGATTGATACTCTTGTCCCTTGGTACCAATGAGGATGTGTGTGGATACTTCTCACTCTAACTATTCTCAATAAAGTCTAAGAGTTCCCACCTAGTGTCACTGTAATTAGGCTCTCCATTTAGCTTAATGTTTTGTAACCAAGCTGCCCATATTATGAATCCAATAGTTATCATCTATTTGTCATAAGATTAGTATACATGGTTCGGTGGAATTATATATTCTTAATGGCACCTGGCAAACTGAAAAAAAAAAAAGACTGAAATTCTATCTCTGGTGATAACATCTAATGTAAACGACAAAATTTCCATTCTGACATGTTCTGTCTTCCTGATTCTGTAGATAATGAGGTATTGCAGATTGTAGCTTTCCTCTGGACTCTGCATTACTTAGTACGGTAGCTAGTTATTTCCTTCTTGATAGTAACTATGCCTCATTTATCTTTGTTTGCCAGCAACTGACATAGAGCATGACAGGAAGTGAGTTCTCACAAATATTTATAGAATGGAGTTGAATCCATAAACCTGAAAACAATGACCCAAATGCTCACAAAAGAAATTGCTTTAATCGGCCTTAGTTGTTTGGCAGAAATGAGGAAAATCATAAAATCTTAAAATAACACTAAGAACACCAAAAATGTGGACACAGCATATGTGAAACTCTCTTAGCCACCATAGACAATTTTTCAGTTTTCTTATTTAGAGGAAACAACAGTTCAGATAAGAAGAAAAGAGAAGTATATACATTAATATTGGCAGATTTTACCTTCTTGTTTATTTTCGTGATGCTCACAAGATACCCGCCAAATCCACAATACGCAGTAACTTGTTAAATAACTAAGGCACAAACCCAAATCATGTTCGTGTGTCCACGTGTTCCACCTAGTGAGTGAATGGGGCCAGCCACCTATCACCTGCATGTCAACAGAGCTTTGTTACCTCTATCGGCAGGATGAATGGTGACTTCAGGAAGAGCTAATGGATTCCTGTAACCTTCATCCACCACACATTTTATTTTATTGTCATTCTTATTTACCCACTATTTGAAGTTAGAGCAGCAAAACATTGTGTACATCGCTGTAGCTTCTGTAAGTACAAATATATTTTTGGACATTGTTGATAAGATGATAAGCATTAGGTTTTTGAGAATCATTAAAGTCATTTTTAAGATCTATTTTGTGGGGGAAAATAATATGTTCCAGTAATATTTGGGAAAGTGGATTTTCTCAAGAATCTTAAAACTGATCTATAAATGCAAATGTATAGAGAAATTAATTTTATATGAAATGGTTTCTACTGTAAAATTTTTCTGAAAATTCTTCCAAAAATGAGCTATAAAATATGAATGTCTCCACTTTTAGAAAACACGTCTAAAAACACCAACCAACCAAAAAAGAAAAAAACGAATCCAAACAAGTTAAATTTAACAAATCCAAAGAAGTCAAATTTAAAAGGCATACATTTTACTAAACGTCTTCTTCAAACAGTGCTTTCAACTCAGTAGATGACAGTTTGCTTATTTTGGTTCAAAGGAAAAAACTAGTTTTGTTGGCTTTAGGAGCTTTTCAAATTCAGCACATGAGTTTCAAAGCCTATTTTCAGAT
Source organism: Equus przewalskii (assembly GCF_037783145.1). Lineage (NCBI taxonomy): Eukaryota > Metazoa > Chordata > Mammalia > Perissodactyla > Equidae > Equus > Equus przewalskii. The sequence continues at coordinate 33,998,801 of NC_091850.1, forward strand.
TCTATTGGCTTTAGGAGCTTTTCAAACCCAGCACAAGAGTTTCAAAACCTGTGTGTGGTTGTGCACGTGTCTGAGACAGAAATGAGAAAGGGAGCACTTTCAACACAAAGAGAAAATCATTTAAGAAGCACAGAATCACACAATTTAAAATAGAATTAGTTAGCTGAGAGATCACAATTCAAGATAAAGCTGTTATGTGTTCACAAGTTTAACCAGGGCCAAGACTAGCTAGCCCTTTTTTAAAAATTCTTAGTGTGTTCTTACTAGTGTTAGATAAAATATTTAAATACTTTTATTGATTCATTTGTCTGATGAATATATTAACTTTTCTTTTTTTAGGAAGTAAATTGTACAACACATATAGGAATATAATCTCTCATGGATCGAAGGATTTGGAAAGTAACCAGCTTTGTAACACAAGTGGTTTTAAAAATGCTCTAAAATTTAAAATTGAATGGTGTTTGCTTCAGTCGAGGCTTCTCTTGATCTTTAAAATATGGAATATATCAAATTTTGGACATGGCTTAAGTATTGTAAGAATAGACTGAAATGTGTTTTAATAGATGTATTCTCTGAAAGATACAAAATTTATAAGATTGATGAGTGACTACGTTAGATAATGTGAAAAATAATGTTGGCAAGAGTAAAAATATATATATAAGTATATGAAAGCAGAGAGTAAAGTCCTACATTGTACAAGTTTAAAGTCCTTTGTAAGATTTCCTTGCCTTCAACTCACTTCAAGAATCATGAACTTGAAAGTGCCCTGGAGGCTTCTGATTTTTGTGGAGTTCAAGAACAATAACAAAAAAAGGAAAATGTGTGTGTATAGTAAACCCCCTCAGAGTTTATCACAACTCAACCAGCAAAAGATTCAAACAGCTCCAGTCAGCAGCCCCCGGCGGGGCTAGCAGAGGAGTTAATGTCATGAACAACGTCAGTGCCTCGTGGTCTCTTTTGAAGCATAGCCTCTGCCTTTGATTCGAGTTAAGCAAATGACCCTAAGATCTGAAAAAACAGCTACAGTCAAAATTAGAGATAGAGATGGAGACAAAGGAGAAATAAGAGAGCGAGGCAGTGGAGGGAGAATGAGAAAATGAGAAAGACTAAGGGGATGAACGCTGCACTTCCAGTACGGTAGCCGTTAGACAAATGAAGTTATTTCAATTTCAATTAACTAAAGTTAACTAAAATTAAAAATTCAGTTCCGCAGCCATGCTAGCCTTATTTCAAGTGCTCAATAGTTACACATGGTTAGTCCTACCATATTGAACAGTGCAGATGTGGAACATTTCCATTACCTCAGAAAGTTCTGGTGCACTGGGCTGATATAGAAAGACAGGGAGAAAGAAAAGAACCATAGGGGACATAATTAGAGACTTAAATTGAGTGGAGAGAGGGGAGAGAGAGAAAGAGAGAGTTATTGAGGGTTAGAGGTAGACAGAGGAGAGAGAGAGAATACCAAAATGCTTTGAGTCCCTTTTATATCTGAAAGAAAAAAAATTAAGACAAGGTGGGATATAGGAATAATAGGTGTAGAAAAAGTATAGAAGCCAACAATCATCTGAGTGTTTGTGATTAAAAAAAAATCCATGACCATCAGCCCAGCATGCTTGATGTTCAGACTTTAAGAAACTAACTACCACGGGGCTGGCCCCGTGGCTGAGTGGTTAGGTTCGCGCGCTCCGCTGCAGGCGGCCCAGTGTTTCGTGGGTTCGAATCCTGGGCGTGGACATGGCACTGCTCATCGAGCCATGCTGAGGCAGCGTCCCACATGCCACAACTAGAAGGACCCACAACGAAGAATATACAACTATGTAATGGCGGGGGGCTTTGGGGAGAAAAAGGAAAAAAAAAAAAAAAAGAAACTAACTACCAGAAAGAGCAAGAAGAGTGTCACAGAATTTATAATTTGAGCACCAAAACAGTTTTCAACTGCTTTAGTTTGACATTTTAAGGCACGTAGAATTAAAATTTCAGATTTTCTCATCCTGCATCTCTTCATTTGTTTATGAACTAGAATGGCTGGCTTACTGGGGAAATGGTTGGCCAGGAAAGGAAAGAAAGACAGTAGGAAAAAATCATAGCAAAGATAAACATTCTAAGCTGTATAAGTGAATTCTTATGATGACCTGAAGTTCTGATACTCTTCAATGTTTTACCTTTACTATGAAAAATAGAATATGAATTTTATACAGAAGACAAGTTATTAATATTTGAATGAAAAAAATTCAAATGTTAAGAAATTTAATATGGAAGTGAAAGACAATCACTGGATGTGATATAGGAAAAATGCAAAACTTGGAAGAAGAATTCAGTTAAATCCCCAATACGATAATTTACCAAATAGAATTTGAGCAAGAAACTTAAATGGAATTTCCTTACTTTTTAGAAAATGTCTAGCTGATTATTTGCCTTTACATTTAAACAATTGTAATTTACATATCTAGAAATATGAAATAAGAACAACATAAAACAGACAGGTTTTTAAATTGAATGTAGTCAATATTTAGTCACTGTTAATCTGAATGGAAGAATTTACCTATATGTTCTCCAAGGATTATGCTGGGAGCTGATTTGTTTTCTTTTTTTTTTTAAAGGTTTTATTTTTTTTTTCCTTTTTCTCCCCAAAGTCCCCAGGTACATAGTTTTATATTCTTCGTTGTGGGTCCTTCTAGTTGTGGTATGCGGGACGCTGCCCCAGCATGGTTTGATGAGCAGTGCCATGTCCGCACCCAGGATTCGAACCAACGAAACACTGGGCCGCCTGCAGTGGAGCACACGAGCTTAACCACTCGGCCACAGGGCCAGCCCCTGATTTGTTTTCTATATTGTAAAATCTTTGAAAAAGAGATTACATGAGGAATATACATTCCATGATGAGGATAAACATGAAAACATTGTCTTTTTGACAGAAATAAAGTATAGAGACTCTGTGAATGTGCCCAATAGTGGAAAATATGAATCAATGGAGGAAAGTGTAAGATATTTCCTTCATTAAAAACATGGTCTAATTGTAGGCATAGGAGGATGGGTTGTTATTACCCAGTAAATAACCTGACAATTATCAGTTATCATCCTGTCTTTCTTCTTATCCTGTGTTTTGAGAGACTAGTGTACATTTATTCTCTACCTCACTTTAAATTTGCTCCTTAATTTAATACAATGATATTGTGCTAAAAAGTCTACTGAAGTAATCATAACATAATGCATGAAATAATCTTACTGAAATCATCTACTGAAATTTTCTATTGCTAAAGTCACTGAGGAACTTCTAATTCTAAATCCAAAATAGTTTTCAATCCTTATATAAATAGATTGACTTCTTTGCAAAATATTTCATTCCTCAGTTCTTACACATTTGGAAATGTTATACCCATCAAATAATTTTGAGACAGCTCTGGCTATTTCTTCTTACTCTTCTTCAAGTGTTCTTCTTCATGCTCCTTAAATAGTAGGGTCACCCCAAATTGGCTTTGCTAGCCACTAACTGGCTGTTTTATTCTATTTACTCTCCATCCTTGGCAATATTATTCACTCTAGATGTTGATTACATCTCCAAGCATACTCCTAGTTAGAACTGTCCTCTAGATTCTGACATACTATATCTCAACGGCTCTCCAGATTTCTCTGCTTAGATCAATGATTTTAGAGGTCACCACTTTCTCTTCTTCCTATATACCTGCTTTTCTTGTCCTTTCCTACTAATCTCAATTCCTCTCCTCCCTTTGCTCCCACTTCTCTCTCACATTGGGATTGATGTCCTTCATTTGTGTGTCCATTCTCATGGAACTGAATACTTGTGGAGTTATCTGCAATCCTATCCTGACATTCAACACATTTTATTGTGTCATCGTCTTAAATGTCTACAACCTCCACTGAGTTCCTTGAAATAGAGAATGTCTTATTGACTCTTTCTTTTAATTTCCAATCCTTATATCGTTCTTGACTTGAAAATTTAATGCTCAAAAAGATTTCATGAATGAATAAATGAAATCAGCATAATGAAATAAAAGTAGATTTAATAAATACTTACTACATGTTAGGCACTTTACTATACACATTTAGTTACATAGCATTATGACTAATTTTCCATAACCTTTTGAGGTAAGAATTATTCTCTCTACATTAGAGATAGTAGTATGGGATTAGCCATTAAGATGTTAAGTAAAATGCCTAAAATCACATAGTTGAGAAACGGTAAGTCTTTCAATGTCATACCAACTGGAATCATCTAGATAGCTTTAAAAAAAGAAAACAAATGATACACAAAATATACAAACTCTAAGTAAATTATGACTCATAATTTGGCTTGTAGTTCATAGTGTCCTGTTGCTATAGATCATAAAATGAGAAATCCTAGGAAAAGTAAAATAAAATATCCTTTTTTGTTTTTGTGAGGAAGATTGGCCCTGAGGTAACATCTGTTGCCAATCTTCCTCTTTTAGCTTGAGTAAGATTGTCGCTGAGCTAACATCTGTGCCAATCTTCCTCTATTTTATGTGGGATGCTGCCACAGTGTGGCTTGATGAGTAGTAAAGCATCCTTTTTAATGTATATGTTTTTACAAATAAATTAGCAAATGTTCACATACATAATAGTGATAGCAAGTGTGGTGAAAACTGAACTTATCTATTCAGAGATGAAATAACAAAACATTTCCTTTGGTAGGTATGTATATTTTTTAAATGATAGATGATTTTGTAATGAGTTGAATCACAAAAGTATCCTGAGGTTATGAAGGAGACAATGATGTAATTTTTTCAATGAATCATTTGGCTCCCTTTTCAATGGTAGAATTAATTCTAACAAATAAACTATAAGATTGACCAGGATAATGATTTCTGATTTCTGCAGTTCTTTCAAATAGCTTTGATCACGGAGAGGAATATTTTTTTTTTGAACTATCTCAGTCTGTGATTGAATTGAAATTGTCAAAGACTAGATATTTACAGAGAGTGGAACCAGAATACAGAAAGACAGAAAAATGTAGATAAAGACCACAGAGTGGCATTGTTTAATATAGTATTAAAAAGTAGCAATTAAAAGCATGAATGGCTCATCTTAACAAAGTCTTATTAAACTATATGAAGAAAGATTTCTATTGCACCATTTTGACAAGCTCAGGTCAAAGGTTTAGACTTTTTAAAACATTAAATCAACTGACATTTACATCGTTTTGAAAATAGCAAAATTGTCTATAGGTCTACCTCATTTTGTTGCACTTTGCTTTAATATGCTTTGCAAATACTGTGTTTTTTACAAATTGAAGGTTTGTTACAACTCTGTGTGGACTAAGCCATTAGCACCATTTTTCCAACAGTATTTGCTCACTTCATGCCTCTGTGTCACATTTTTGTAATTCTCACAATATTTCAAATGTTTCCCTGATTATTATATTTGTTGTAGTGATCTGTGATCAGTGATATTTGATGTTGCCATTGTAATTATTTTGGGGTGCTATGAACCACACTCATATAGATGGTGAACTTAATCAATAAATGCTCTGTGTGTTCTGACTGCTCCACTGACCAGCTGTTTCCCCATCTGTGTCCTTTGCCCCAGGCCTCTCTATTCCCTGAGACACAACAATATTGAAATTAGGACAGTTAATCACCCTACAATGTCTTCTATGGGTTCCAGTGAAAAGACGAGTCACATGTCTCTCACTTTAAACCAAAAGCCAGAAATGATGAAGCTTAGTGAGGAAGGCAAGTCCAAAGCCAAGAAAGGCTGAAAGCTAGGCCTCTTGCACCAAACAATTAGCCAAGTTGTGAACGCAAACGAAAGGTTCTTGAAGTAAATTAAAAGTGATAATCCAGTGAACACACAAATAATAAGAAAGCAAAACAGCCTTATTGCTGATACGGAGAAAGTTTTAGTGGGCTGAATAGAAGGTCAAACCAGCCACAACATCCCCTTAAGCCAAAGCCTAATCCAGAGGAAGGTCCTAGCTCTCTTCAATTCTGTGAAGGCTGAGAGAGGGGAGGAAGCCATAGAAGAAAAATATGAAGCTAGCAAAGGTTGGTTCATGTAGTTTAAGGACAGAAGTCATCTCCACAACATAAAGGTGCAAGGTGAAGCAGCAAGTGCTGATGTAGGAGCATCAGCAAGTTATCGCGAAGATCTAGCTAAGATCATTGATGAAGGTGGCAACACTAAACAACAGACTTTCAAAGCAGATGAAACAACTTTATATGAGAAGAAGATTCCATCTAGACCTTTCATAGTTACAGAGAAGAAGTCAATGCCTGGCTTCAATGCTTCAAAGGATAGACTGACTCTTGTTAGGGGCTAATGCAGCTGGTGGCTTTTAGTTCAAGCCAATGCTCTTTTAATATTCTGAAAACCCTAGGACCCTTAAGAATTATGCTAAATGTACTCTGCCTGTGCTCTATAAATGGGATAACAAAGCCTGGGTGACAGCATATTTGTTTATAATATCATTTGCTAAATATTTTAAGCCTGGTGTTGAGACGTACTGCTCAGAGAAAAAGGTTTCTTTCAAAATATTACTACTCATTGATAATGCACCTGGTCACCCAAGAGTTCTGATGAAGATGTATAATAAGACGAATGTTGTTTTCATGCCTGCTAACACAATATCCATTCTGTAGCCCATGGATCAAGGACTAATTTTGAATTTCAAGTCTTATTATCTAAGAAACACATTTCTTAAGACTATAGCTGCCATAGATAGTGATTCCACTGATGGATTTGGGCAAAGGAAATGGATAAACTTCTGGAAATTATTCACCATTCTAGATGCCATTAAGAACATTTGTGATTCATGGGAAGATGTCAAAGTATCAACGTAAACAGGAGTTTGGTAGAAGTTGATACCAACTCTCACGGATGACTTTCAGCGGTTCAAGACTTCAGTGGCGGGAGTTGCTGCAGATGTTGTGGAAGTAGCAAGAGAACTAGAATTAGAACTGGATCCTGAAGATGTGATTGAATTGCTACAGTCTCATGATAAAATTTTAATGGAGGAGGAGTTGCCTCTTAGGGATGAGCAAAGAAAGTGGGTTTTTTTGAGATGGAAACTACTCCTGGTGAAGATGCTATGAGGATTGTTAAGATGATAACAAAGGATGTAGTATATTACACAAACTTAGCTGATAAAACAGAGGCAGGGTTTGAGAGGATTAACTCCAATTTTGAAAGAAGTTCTACTGTGGGTAAAATGCTACCAAACAGTATCACATGCAATGGAGAAATTATTCATGAAAGGAAGAGTCAGTCGGTGTGGAAAATTTCATTGTCTTATTTTAAGAAATTGCCACAGTCACCCCAACCTTCAACAACCCCCACCTTGATCCATCATCAGCCATGAACATTGAGGCAAGACCCTCCACCAGCAGAAAGATTGACTTGTTGAAGTCTCTGATGATGTTTCACATTTTTTAGCAATAAAGTATTTTTTAATTAAGGTAAGTACATTATCTTTTATAGACTAATGCTATTCCACACTTAACAGACTACAGTATAAATATAACTTTTTTTTAAAGATTGGCACCTGAGTTAACAACTGTTGCCAATCTTCTTTTTTTTTTTAGTTGTGGGTCCTGCTAGCTGTGGTATGTGGGATGCCGCCTCAGCATGGCCTAATGAGTGGTGCCATGTCCGCACCCAGGATCTGAACCCTGGGCCACCAAAGTGGAGCATGCAAACTTAACTCGGCCATGGGGCCAGCCCCTAAACATAACTTTTATATGCACCGGGAAACCAAAAGATTTGTGTGATTTGCTTTCTCATAATATTCGCTTTCATTTCAATGTTCTACAAACGAACCCACAATATCTCCAAGGTATAGCTGTACTTCAACCTCAGATACCAGAAACCTCAAATAACTTGAAATAAGGTTTAGTCTTTCAGGTTCATATGAGTGTGTCTAAGACCTTTGTAGCAAATATAATCTCCATGGCAACATAATTTTTTACAGTTTCTGTTTAATGCTACTTTCACAGTGTCTAGATCATGCCCACCATGTAGCAGATGTTCAGTAAAATTTGATGATGCATTTGTCCTAACATTTATTATTCAACTATAGTTCATTGAGTAAAACTTCTTTGCTAAGCATGTGCTAGGGCTGCAAATATAAATAAGATCAAAGAGCTTAAAATGATGCAGCCAAATGAACAGAAAATAAAACACATCTTGATATAAGCTAGAGGAAATTGCTGAGTTTTATGAAAGTACAGAGGAGGCCTACTTCGATCTGCTTATAAGACAAATTGAAGAGAAGCAGATTTGGAAGTTAGAGAGAGAAATGCAGATGAGCGAGAAGTTTAAGAGAAGATGGGCAGGGAACAGACCACCTAGCTTTTGATCCTAATCTTGTCCTTCCAAGCTGGGTGACCTTGGGCACATTATTTCGTTTCCTCCCAACTTTGATTTCTCATCTCTAGAAGATGGATACTAAAAAAGTACCTTTCTAATGTATTTTGTTTTTTCTACTTTTTAGAATTAAATGAGCTAATGTATGTAAAACATATAGAAATATTCTGGCACATGGTAAGCTCTCTAGAAAACACTGCTGTTGTTCCTACTTATCTGTGACATTATTTTCATAATTGCAACCAGTCTATATTACACTGACATCATGCTTTATGTTTCGTTTGCTGATGATGCGCAGTATAATTAGGGTTAAGTGCTGAGATGTTAGACTATTTCTTTTTCATTGAATAAGACCATACTCTTGAAGAAAGAAATCCTGGGGGAAATAATTAAAATATAAGAATAGATGAAAACAATCTTCCATATATTCAACTGTAGGCTACAAAAGCAGATTAAATGGCAAAATCAATAGTCACAGTTAGAAGTACAGATTTTAAAAGCTAGATACATATTGTATTCAAATATTTTTCAGAAAAAGTAGTTGCTCTCATTTTATTCCTAAAATAAAGAGGCAACAGTAGAAAGTTGCCTAGAAATGAATAAAACCTGTGTAATCCAGTTTTCCTTCTGCCACCATGGGAAGTTATAAAATCTCACTCATCTTTGGTTTCTTTATGTTTACAGAGTCGCTAGGAATACCAACACACTGTTTACTGTAGAGTTTTGGGTAGGAATCAAATGAGATAAAAAGCATATTTTAAGTACACTTTAAAATGATAAATTAAGGCACTCAAAAGCAAAAGATATAAGTTAGAAACAATTATTTGACATTTTTTGTACTCTGTGGGTGGCAACATTTCTCATCATATCAACTGAATACTTTAAAGTCAAATGGTGTGTTCTAAAAATAATCTCCTGCATATACCTTATTATGGACTTTTTCTAGTAAAGAATTCCCTGAAACTGCTTGGTTTTGTACAGATATTGGTTTTGTTCAGGTATTTCCACATCTGGAATCAGATTCTTCCAGGTGTGTACTCCATAAAACTCTGACTACAAAGTTTATTGCAGCACCTTCTGAAAACCCAATTTAAACTACTAAACCTGAAAATGCACACATACGTTAGACTAGTCCATTTTGACAGAAGGGGTTAACAAGATGAAGTGACGTATTTACATGTATTTGAACACTGGCAACTTTGGGATCATTTCATCCCTTTCACTTGATATTGTAATGTTCTTTCCCTAGGAGATAGAAGGAAAGCTGCCACCCGTTGTCTAATGTACTTTGCTTTATGCAGTCAGCTTCTTCATTTGGTTTGACACCATATCCACTCCACATTGTCCCTTACAGGGCTGTGGTAAGAACAAATAACTTATGCTTTTGTTCTAAAAAGCTGTTCCCTTTTTTTTTTTTTTGCATTCACCTTTTTTGTTTGTTTCCTAATGTAGGCATAAATATTTGTGCATGACCAATGCAGCATTATTATTAAGAGATTTATACTAGTTCCTGGATCAACAACTTGCTACTTTAATAAAGACCAAAGGAATTGTGTTACTATGATATATTTTGGAACTATCAAAATAAATAACAATATTTGTTTTAAAAAAAGGAATTCAAAGTGAAAGGATCTAGAGCCTTGATGAAGATGGATAATGGATAACATATATCCATCCTATAGACTCATTACCAAAATTGCTATATACTTTGTATGTATCCTCTTTTACTCTCATGTGAAAACTATGTAATGACAACTTGTTTAAACAAAGATCAATTTTTAAACTTTTGATTTTTTCACTTATTTATTTCCATAATTTCTGTTTAGAATTCTTAGAAGGAAAATAAGAAGTAATTTTTACTCTACTAATATATCTAATTTGTAAAATTTTGAAGCACTGTCTGGCTCTTCAGTCATTATTCCAGTTTTCTACTACAAGGGTCTAAGGAAACATGGAAAAACTGTCATAATGAGAATAAAATTGTTATCATGGTAGAACTGGAATATTATGTTTCCCTAGCTCTTTATCTTTTTTTTTTTTCTGGAAATTCCCTTTCCCCAGGCCATTCTGGAAATTCTGTTTTCATTCTAACTTTGTTTAAGGTGGGAATCTCCAAGTTAGAAAGGGGTAACACTGTCTCCTATTCCTAAATTATTAATCCTGAAGTAGGAATCAGAAACAGTTCATGCAAATGAGTATTTCTTTGCATAGCTAAAGGAACACTTTAAGATCCCACTGTGGTCTCTAGTACTGTGCTCTCCTGTGCAGTGAAGATATCCATTTAGGAGTAACTGATGCTGGAGATATTGGTGTTAAAAATGGAGGAAACTGATGTCAGGCAGGGGAGACAAAATATATGAAACAGTAGAGACACACAAATAGAGAGTTTGAAAGGGCTTGTATCTCTGGTTTTAGTTCAGCACTTTGAGTTTCCTGAGTTATTTCAGAATCATTACTATACCTTACTTTCTTTTTTATTAATCTAGTTTGACTTGGTATTTTGCTACCTACCATGAGAACAGATCCTAATAAAAAGTGTTAAACATTCTCTGCAAAGTTTCAGAAAGAAATTGTACTTTATAAGCCATAAATAAGGGACACAATAGATTAATGTAATTAGTCTACAGATATTTTTGCCGCTTGAAAAAAATAATACTTTCCTTACTGCCTTTCAGTTGGTTACAAACCCAAACAGCTATACTTCTCTTCCAATTGCTGTTCTGTAGCAGCCACAGTGTTGCTCAAAAACTGTATGTCTTGCATTAGTAGATCGTTTATTGTATGTCCCTATGTGGTGACATTTTAAGAAACAGGACAGGTTGTGAGTGACAGGGACTAATAATGTAGCACTGCATTCTGGGATGTTAATTCTTCTGAGAAATGCTCAATGTAGACATAAATGCAGCCAAATCTCTAGTATCACAAGAATGACTGACATTTAAGATTGTCAAGTAGATCAACCGATAGTTACGGTGAGGGCAATTAAGTGGGGGTGGGCAATATTAGTGTCACTTTTCAGCATAATCCAAAAAATGCACACTAAATGGATACGAGAAAATAGACATGAAATTTTGAGACCTATATTTCATCTGGATGTGAGTGCATCAGAAGGTACTAACCAGACTCATTTTGAAGTGAACTTGCAGAAAGCTATTGATGGTTTTGCTGTTGTGCTTTTCCCTCCCTTGTTTTTATATTGTTAACTATTTAAAATGCACTTTAACCAGCTGGGGCCGGCTTGGTGGCACAGTGGTTAATTTTGCACATCTCGCTTTGGCATTCTGGGGTTCGCCGGTTTGGATCCCGGGTGCGGACATGGCATCGTTTAGTAAGCCATGCTGTGGCAGATGTCCCACATATAAAGTTGAGGAAGATGGGCACGGATGTTAGCTCAGGGCCAGTCTTCCTCAGCAAAAAGAGGAGGATTGGCAGCAGATGTTAGCTCAGGGCTAATCTTCCTCAAAATAATAATAATAATAAATAAAATGCACTTTAATTAAACAAACCACCAGAAAAGTAAGGTTGGTTTCAATCTGCCTCACTTTTCATTAACGTTTCCTGAACCAAAATACTAGCAGCCTGAACATTGCTCCTCAACTTTTCACTTCTCTGAAAACTAACGGTCCCTTTCAATTCATATAATCTCATGACTTTTAAAGTCTCAATACTTTAAAATATAAATGTGATAGAATAATCATTTCTATTCTCTTTGTACTGCTATCTTCTTTGTATATTAGATTTCTGTTAATTTATCTTTGTCTAATTTAATTTCATTTTACCAACCCATTAATCTACTTGGCACATTCATTAAAAAATTTCAAATTTGTCTAATCTGACATTCAATTTCTTGTTAAGTACACCTTTTTTCTTAATTCATATATCTGAATGGGATCAACTTTCCTTCATTCTATAGAAATATATTGTAGTGTAAGAATACTCATGAAAAATCACTTCCATTTTTGGTGGTTTTAAAATATTGTAAAATGTCAATTTTTAAAGAATATTTCATTATTTATAGAATTTTACTTATCTTGTATTGTTTTAATGAGATAATTCCATTGTCTTCTGGAATCCATTGATTCTGCTGAGAAGTCAGATGTCAGTTTTATTGGTTTGTAATCTAAAACATTGTCTTCCTAAAATTGATTTCTTTAATTTTTTTTTTATTCAGATACTTTAGTATGACATTTAAATATGTCATTTTATTTGAATTCATACTGCTTGGTCTTCACAGTGTTTTATGAATCTGTGTTTTGGTATGTTTCTTCAGTTATAGAAAATTTGTGCTGAGTATATCTTCAGATATTGCTTCTGTTTCATTTTCTTCTCTCTTTTTCCCCTATAAATAAAATTACATGCATGCTAAACTTTTTCAGTGCATTGCACTTGTCTGTAAAGTTCCTTTTGTGTTGCTTTATTCTTTCTTTTTTGTGTTTCAGTTTAAATATTTTCTACTAGATGGGCTTAACCCCTGACTGGTTTAAGAATAGGAAGTCCAGTGAACTTGAAGACTGGTAAAAACAACTAGTCATAGTGTAACAGAAAAAACAAGAGAACCAAAGCAGAACTGAACATCTCTGATGTGTGCTATAATAGCAAATGGAAAACCTCTATGTAACTAGCTTCCAAGAATGGGAGAAAATACAGAATAAGTAAGAAGAACTATTTGAAGAAATAAGAAATGGGGACTTTCCAAATTGATAAAAGACATTAATGTACATATGTAAGAAGTCCAGCAAAACTTTAAGCAAATAATATACACATAAAATGATACCACATAATAAATTAATTCTCTAAAACCAAAAAAAGAGTAAATCGTAAGGGAGAAAGGAAAACTACTCATTACATACAGTAGATCAACAAAATGAACGACTCAATAACTTCCCATTATGGAAAACAGAATGTCAAAGCCAGAAAGAAAATGAAAATTTTTAGCTATAATTTTATATTCAGTAAAATATTGCTTAAATTTTAACAAGTTTCAAAGGACATTTCCAGACAAAACCTGTAAGTATTTCTATCCAGTAAATTCACTACAAAAAATGGTTAAAAGAACTTCCTTAAGTGGAAGAAAAAATTAACAGAAAGTCTGATTTACAGTATGAGATGAAAAGCACCAAGAAAGGAATATTTCTAGGAAAATATATAATATCATTGTTTTAGTATTTATATTTTTATATTTAGAGTTTTAAAATTATTGAAAACCTAATAATTCTTCAAAATAAAATAAGTTAGAGAATTTATAGTGCAAAAGGAAGTAAAATATAAGAAGTCCACAATTATTTTGAGGAAAGTAAATATATTTTACTGTGATAAGTTTCATAAAATGATTATAAATATAATAATATTATTTGCATATTAAAATTTCTAGCACACCTGAAGTAAAAATATATAGATAATGTCAATATAGAGTATATTCACCAGAAACAGGCAAGGGGGAAAGAACAAAGAAATAAAGAACAAATTTGCTAAATAAAAATCAAATACCAAGATAGGAGACTTAACCCAGACCTAGCAATTATGAATTCTATATATTTGAATTAAGACTCTCAAAGAAAGGCAAAGATTGTCAGACCAAATGATCAAGTAAGACCACACTATATGTTGCCTACAAAAAACACATTTTAAACAAAAAGACATTGTGACTAAAACTACAATGTTGAAAAATTACATACTAGGCAAACACTAAGCTAAAGTAGGCTGTAGTGGCTATATGAATATCTGACAAGGTAGATGTCAAGTCAATTCTATCAGTAGAGATAAAAAGGGTATTTTACAATGAAAAAAGGACCAATTATTAAATAAGTTCTAACAATCTTATATGTACCCTTTGACAGAGCTACAAGATACTTGAAGAAAAATTGACAGATCTAAAGGTAGAAATGGACAAATCCACAACAAATGTTAAATATTTTAATATCACTCTCTCAGTAATTGATCAAGCAAGTGTATAAAATCAGTAAAGACAAAGATATTTGATCAATACTATCAACCAACTTAAGTTCTGCAGGTCTAATTGGCCTAATTGACATTTAAAGGACAAATACAACCTACTATTGAATCACACGTATGCCTTTCAAGAGTCCATGGAACACTAAGATAAGTCACAAGGAGGATCATAAAAACAACTCCAAATGAGTATAAATTAATAAATTAAGCAGAATATATTTTCTGACTCATGTTTGCAGTGTTCTTGATTCTTTCGTGTAGATCCATATTTTCACCTATTATTATTTTCCTTTTGTCTGAAGAACTACATTTAAGAGTTCTTTTAGTATGGATTTCCTGGAGATAACTATCTCGTATTTTATATATCATAAAAATATTTATTTTGTTTTCACTTTAAATGGTATTTTCACTATGTATAGAATTCCATGTTGGAAAGTATAGAGGAATAATGGGGCAATGGTGAGGAGACCCTCAGACCACAATGTGGGGAGAGAAGAAAAGGAGAATTGGATAGAAAGAGCCTCAGCCTGCAATGCCACTCTGAGAGAGTGTAGGCCAGATTGATGGGAGCCTCAGAGCCTGGATATCCCATTATAAGAGTCACATACAGGCAGGAATATCATAACTCAGGTACCCGCACCACGTTTAGTCATTGGCTGAGAGTAGTCTGGGAAGAGCGTGGCTTTAATAAAATGCTCTAGTGGACCCTGAAGTTGTGGCAGCTGAAGGCTATCCACTAACTTCACTCTTGCCAGCACAGATTCTCTCTTGAAGAGATTTCAGAGTAGAGCTACTCTCATGGCTGCCACAGAAAGAAACTTCCTTATCCTAATATAAAGCATGTTTGATAAAGCTACTACTATCTTACTTATGATGGAAGACTAAATACTTTCCCCTTGAGCTCAGGAACAAGACGGTTTGCTTTCATCTTTTTTATTGGACATTGCATTAGAAGCATTTTATATATATATATATATATATATATATATAAAATATGTATTATATATTAATATAAAGGTATATTACATCTGATTCTTTTTGCTGGATACAGTGTTCTCTCATATGTTTAAGGATGTAAAGTACTATTTCTTCCCCCAAATTAACTGATCCTCTCAAATCACTTTAGTTTCCATATCACTTGCTTTCCTGGTGATTTTAATCTATTATGTTAGGCATAAGATAGAGGTACAAAAAAGCAAGTTCAACTAAGATGAATTTGGGAACACTTGCGCTCTCTGTCCTTTACCGTAAATTGATCTTATTGGCCCTTAACATTGTGGAAATCACTGCTGATAATATTTTTAGGTTCTTTTTTTTTCATTTGTTTGGACTTCCTATACTTTGTAGAGAAGATAATGCCCATCTCCTACCTATAGGATGAATACCTTTCTCCCAGTTAAAATACCAAATAGTAGAAGAAGTCCTTGGGTATCCCTTAATCCTCTTGTGAACAGTATGGTCTCCCAACCTTCAACTTTTCCTCCCAGGCAAGAGAATTTGTGTTTTACAGCTCTAGAGTATAATCCTTCAGTGGTCTCTTAAGTAAGGGAGCTACAATCTCCTGCCTGCATGGAGTAGGGAGAGGATAGTTTGGTATAATTTCTTTTCAATTAGACTTTCTACCAGTTCACCTGCTTTAAAGGCCACCTTTCTTCACCTTTCAGAGTTTACTGCCACCAATTACTACAGCTTCTGGAAGCACTATGGGGATATATTAACTCCATTCTTAACTTTCCCCACTGCTAAATTAAGATTCTGTCTTCTCAAGCTTACTGCATTTAACCAGAAGACACTGCTATCTCTTTGATCCTTTTAAACACTCTTAGGTTATACGTAAGTATGCGTGTGTGTATAATTTTTCTGTCATCCTAGGATGTCATGCTCTTGGGGTTTACTTTGAGGTTTTAAACCCAATAACTTGAGTTCTCCTAGTGCTTGTGACTGCTGACTTTTACATACCATGAACTTTGTAATTTCTGATTTTCAGCTTGTGAGCTCATCTTACTCTGGCCTCTTTTGATTTTCTCCTTTATAAACCCTAAGTGGACTGATGTGTCCCCCCAGAGCAATTTTGCATTTGATTTCTAGGCCACTCAGGGTTTGTACCACACCAGGATGATTTTTTAATTGCTACTTTCTCAGCTGGGATGTCCCCAGAATATGAGCATAGTGTAGATTCAAGTTCAAACATGTCGAAGTTGCAGAGCTATTCTTTTGATTTCTTGTGAGAATTTTTGTCCCCCCTCCCCTTCAACAGAGTCATGGCAGAAGCAAGCTTAATTTTCTCTGGTGACAGATTGAGTTAGTTCCCTTATCACTGATACGAAAAGCCTTTGATGGTACCAATTCTGTAGGAATGTTTCTGGCCCACAAGCCTGGTACTCTAACCATTGCTATTTCAATAACTCCACAAGATTGTGGCTGTACGATCTTATTTAACTCTGTCTAGTTCTCAGTGCATTCTTCACTTCTGGCACCTAGAATTTTCCCCCTTTCCCTTTTGCAAACTACTGAATAATTTTTTAAAAAATGATATTTTTTATCATATATATTTTTTATATAGAAAACCTAGTTTTTCTTTCTCAGGAGGAAAAAAAAAATAATTGTAATGGCATTACTCTAGTCCACCCCACACTGTAAGTAGTATTATAAAGAAAGCATTCTTTATTTCTGTTTCTTAACGGTGATATGTGTTCATCAAGATAAAGAACATAGTAAATAGCACCACGCTGTATGTGTGTGTTTCCTTTTTCATTATTCTTTCTGAAAATCTCTAAGCTTTCACTGTCACTGCCTGTGTTCCTGTGCCAGTCAATCTTTTAGACCTATACTTAAATTGGTTATTCGTTTCCTGCACTGAGCAAAGATTTTCTCAGTCCCCAAAATAAACTCTGATTTTCTTATCTTCTAATCTTTCTTCCAGGTAGAAATTCCAACATGTCTTGGGTTATATCTTTTGCTTGACATTGTACTCCCAGCTTATCCTTAAGAAAATTCTCTGTTGTAAACCAGGAAACAATTGCTGGCTTTTCCTACTTTCACACATCTCCTTAGGAATTCGGTATTAGTGGTCTGGTTGATTTGTGAGGCTGTCTTTTCAGTTGATGGTGAGGATGGCTCCCAGTGACACTTTGAAGCCACTCAAGAAGCTGAATGTGACATCCATGGCAAGTCTGTATTCACAGCAGGAGAGATTTTGTGCTCAGCTCTGCTTTATTGACCTTTTGCTCAATTTGTCCTTTCATGCCATAAGCCATGATTCAGAAATAGATGCTAGCTTTCTTTACTTTTCAAGTATCTACCACTTGCCAAATAATATACCACATGACAGCATTGCCTAAAAAGAAACTTGTGTGATTTAATGACATTTCCAATTTATAACAGAAATCACTACATTGTTAAGGGTTTTCTTCCAGGTGTATATTATACAACACATCAATTTATCACCTACATTCAAGTAAGTGTATGCGTGTGTGTGTGCATCTATGTAAGGAGACATATATATATATCCATAAAGAAATTATATATGTAGTGTATGTATGTGTATTTATTCCTTTGATGAACTCATCTATTTCATGGTTTTAAGTATCATCTATATCCCGATATTTTAAAATTTATATTTCAAGTTTCATTTCCTTTCCTAAATACTAGCCATACAAATACAACTGTCTATTCAATATTTATACTCAACTCTCCAATCAATATGTGATAGAAAGCTCACATTTTCCACTTTCAGACTTTATTGGTTTTCTTTATTATCCGATTTTTTCCTACACGAATCTTCCCCATTCCAGGTGATCCCATCCTTTCTATTGCTCAGGTGAAAAATCTTGAAGTTTTCCTTAAGTCTCGTTTTTCTCTCGTAGTCCCATATCCAATCAGTCAAGAACTGCTATTTCTTCATGAACTGGTTGGTATTTCTTCAAAATGTGTCTAAAATCTAAAACTTCCCAACACCCCCACTAGTAGCACAAGCTATTCACTGTCTCTGACCTGAGTTATTGTAATAGCTTTTCCTTTTCCATGCTTTCCTCCTACAGCATATTATCAACACTCTAGTCAGAGGAAACTTTTAGTAAGTCAGGTTATATCACTACTCTGCTAAAAGATCCATGGCTCCATTTCACTCAGGATAAAATAATAGCTAAGAACAATCCTGTGGTGTTAGCAGTATTAGTATTACAGTTTTACAAATGGAGTAACCAAAGCATAGACAGATTCAGTTTCTTGACCCATATTATCTGGCTGATAGTGGTAGTATAAGACTTGAGCCCAGGAAGTCTTCTTCCAGTGTCTATGCTTTTCACCATGACATTATACTATCTCTCAGTAGTAAGGTATCTAAGAAGCCCTGAATGTTTTCCACTCATCTTCTCCCCTACTTCCCACTGACTTCTCTTACTTCATCTACTTTTAGTCTTCAGTCAAACTAAACTGTTGATATTTCACAAATATTCCAGGCACAATTCTCCATCAGTCACTGGCTCTTCCTTTCTGCTAGAACTCTCTTCCACCAGAAATTTGTTGGGCTCACACTCTTATCACATACTTACACTCAGATATTACTTCCTGCTCAGACCTATCTTGACTTCTTTATTGAAAATGTCAACATCTCCTCCCCTAGTCTTACACTGCTCTAGATTCACTCAGTGATTATCTTAAAACTATCACTCTCTAATACACTATCAAAATTACTTCCTACTTAATTGTGCCTAGTTTATTTTGGTGTCCTATAGAAAAACTAGAGAGAAAAAATAAAATTAGTAATTTAGGAAATGAAATAATAAAAGTTAAATTTTATATCTCTTAATCACTCTTTAATTTATGTACAGTCTTTTCCTCTGAGTTTATTGTAAAATATTTACTAATAACTCTAGATTGTGATAAGTAAAAGTGCAGTTGGATTTGTAGTGCAAAGTTAAGGATAGATTCATTGAAGTAAGGTTGACTTTAAAGACCAAACAAACTAAACATAAGAACATTAGCAATTGACATCTTTATTATCATTATCAGCATAATTGTTATTTCTCCTTCATCAGTTTTCACCATATAAATCTCCCTTCATAAACAGATATAACATCATTTTGAAAATAAGCTATTAACAAATATTTATTGACTGCTTCCTAAATCTAAAACTAAATATGTTACTATAGGCTCTCACTTAATCATCACAAATGTTCATGAGGTTCTAATACATCTCATATTTTATAAATCAGGAATTCACCTTTAGAGTTTAAATGTCTCACTCAAGTTTATCCATTTAGTAAGTGATTTATCCAGAATATAAATTCAATATTTCCTCCCATTAGAGAATGAGTTCATCTCCCACTGATATCCCCAAATTTCGTCCCCTATTCTTAGTATAGAGAAATGAAAACTCATGTGTACTTCTCTGTTAACCTAATATTTATTACTATGGCTAGTGTCATTTCACAATACTTAGTTTTACCAAGAAATTATATACCCTCTTCAATGTTTTAAAATATTACTGTAAGTCTAATATAATTATTACCTTTTATACTTAAGTTTTTCCCTGGGAATCGAATGTGTTTTCACAGGCACTGATATAATTTATAAAGGAGAGACTAAATGTGAGACAGACTATGTTGGCAGGCATACACACAATTATACAAATGTAATTAATTCTTGCTCATTCTTATTTACTTCTTACTCCCTGAAATTCTTTTGAGATTGACTTCTCCCCAGGTATATATTTTATGGTCTCTGATTTTCAAGGATGTTCTTTATTAAACTATCTATATCTTTTCGATTAAGCTTTCCTGTGGTTAACTGAAGTTTGTAAGGCAGAATGACTTTCAGCTTGCACAACATTTCCTGAATGTTGCCATAAATTAATTTATGATGGGGCTATTCATTGAAGAGACTAATATCTGAATGTTCATTATTAGCATTCCCTTGTATAATCTATGAAGACATTTTGCATTTGAATTTATAACTTCTGTGTAAACAAAAGTTTTTTAAAATACAATTTGAAGAAAAAATATAGATTTCAGATTTGAGATTAATATGTCTCAACTACTTTGTTCTTTACTTATTTGCTCTTATTGGAACATTATTTGATTTACAGATGAGATATATTATGTCATTGAAAAGGGCCCTGCACTTCAGAAAAAATGTGCTTATAGTTTAGCTCGTGTTAATATGTGTTTTGTCAAATGTAAATGGTTAAAACATTGAAATCATTCTTTGGGATCTTTACCCACATAAATACAGAAAGAAACTATAATATCTTCTTAAAGCATAATATTGAGAAAAACAACCAGGTTAAAACATGATTTTATAGGGTGATTTTACAGGAAATTATATTCAGAACCAAATCACTATCAAACAAAGAGTTGTGGTGACTCAAAAATACAAATTATTAATTTGTAAAAAATTGCAAAAAACAAAGAAAGCTATAGTAAAGTTGAAATACTTCATTAGCAATATAGCTGGCTAATTTCAACGGAACTCTTATTTGCTCATCTGTA
The DNA here is from genome assembly GCF_037783145.1 of Equus przewalskii. Lineage (NCBI taxonomy): Eukaryota > Metazoa > Chordata > Mammalia > Perissodactyla > Equidae > Equus > Equus przewalskii. The sequence continues at coordinate 34,019,581 of NC_091850.1, forward strand.
ATACGGAGATGATAAACGCTGCCTGGCCTTCCTCACAAAGATTTTGTAACATCAAAGGAATTGATAAATATGAAAATGTAAACTATTATAGAGAAATTCAACTTCCTTAACCTATTTATGCTGCCCTTTTGATCTGGCCTACCTATATTACCATCCTCACCTTAGAACACTTTCTATTAAACAAAGTATGCTATTGCAATTTTATTATATTATGTACTCTTGCCTCAACCAATTGTAACCTTTCTCCCTCCTTGCCTATGCTCCTGGTTCCCTCTTAAAGGTGTTTCTTCACTTTAATTTGTCTCTGTTCTACTCATTTCTGTAGCCTATTGTGTATCAGTTATTGTACAGACAGTAGAACTGAAACACTGTCTGAACATTTCAAGCATATAAATATTTAGTCACAAATTTGTTTGGAAGGCCTAAAGTTGCAAAAATGAAAAAAGAGATTTCACAGAAACATGGAAACCCACAAGCCTACATTTGCAACAGCTGTGCATCTGGAGCCTTCCCTGTTGCTAGTGGTGTTGGAGCCCAAAGTTTTCGGGAGGTGCCCAAATCTGCTGTTGAGTTTTCTACCACAGACAGAGCAAGAAATGACCTTTTTCTCTTTCATAGTCTCTTATAATTTTCCCATCAGGGATTCCCAATGAAAGCAACTAAGTAGAAATCAGCAGGTGAGGGAGTCTAGGAAACATGGTTTCTAGATTCCCAGCTCCCTGTGAAGCTGTGGAGAGCTAAGTTTAGGAATGGAACTTGAAACCAGTATATGTTATCTGTCAGAGTGCCTATACTAGTTTTCTAGGGCTGTTGTAACAAAGTACTAGAGACTGTGTGGCTTAAACAACAGACATTTACTTTTCACAATTCTGGAGACCAGAAGTTCAAAATCAATATGTCAGCAGGTGTAGATTTTTCTGAGGGCTGTGAGGGAGGGATCTGTTTTAGATGTCTCTCCTTCTCTTGTGTATGGCCGTCTTCTCTCTCTGTCTCTTCACATTATCTTCCCTCTCTGAGTGTCTACGACCATATTCTCTTTCTCAAAAGGACACAAGTCACTTGGATTAGGGCCCATCCTAATGACCTCTTTTTAATTTGTTTAGGTCTTAAAGACCCTATCTCCAAATAAGGTCACACTCTGAGATACTAGGGATTAGGACTTTAATATTGAATTTTAGTGAGACACAATTCAACCTGTAAGAGTGTTCCAATGTGGCAAGTACATCAATGATTCATAGCCAATAGGGAAGTTCATTGAACTTCTCTATTTGTGTGTTTCTTTCACCCTGCTCTAGGAGAAATCTTGTTTTACTTATCTTTTAAGCTCCTTTGGTAATCAAGTGCTCGACACATCAGAGACTATCAATATGTGTCAGTAGGTCAACAGTTATAGACTGATTGAGCTAAACATTCAATGTTACATTAAAGACTTCCAAAACTAGAAGTCAGTTTGCATTTCAAAGCTATTCAACCTTGCTATGCTAACTCTTCCATTCATTTTCTCAATAGAAATCTATTGATATCCTATGCATCAGACGCTGATTTTAAAAAGGCAATGGAACAGTTACACATTGGACATAGAAATTCGAAATTCTTTGGAAAAATCTTCAAAAAGCTTACACTCAACAGGAAGACAAAGAGAGCTAAATCAACAGTATTCTCACAGCTTAACAATTGCTCTTAGATGAATCCAATGGTCTGAGAGTAAAGGTAGGCTGATCAGACAGCTCATCTTTCTACAGTACTCATTTCAACTCCCACATATTAATCATGATGCTCATCCCACCACAACGAATGCCACATTACTCCTACCTAAGTAATATATATCCATGAATACTTAAGTTATTCTTCCCTCCACCTCTAAACACTAATACATGTGAAGTTCCCTACCACAGTGCCTGGAAGTTTTTTCCTGTATTTCTCTTCACTCCTCACCTCTCCTCTCTTCTCCTCTGCTTCATCCTCTCTCCTCTCTTTCTTTCTTTCCTTTCTCACTTCATTTTAACAAATTCATAGCAATTACAGTTAGTTTTGCTATATTGCAACACGTGTTGATAAAAATCAATGTGCTATCCAATGTCACGCTATAAAAACCAAACAGCTTTGGGAAAAATGGGATTTTGATTTATATCTGAATATATATAATCAGAAGTTTGTAATTCATTTTTCCTTTATGCCTTGTATAATGACTTGCATATATACATTTATTTCTTAATGTCAGTAATTAACTCATTCTGAGTCCTTGATCTTTTTCTTTCATTAAGTATTTAATCAATTTTTTTTTTTTTTTTTTTTTAAGATTTTATTTTTTCCTTTTTCTCCCCAAAGCCCCCAGGTACATAGTTGCATATTCTTAGTTGTGGGTCCTTCTAGTTGTGGCATGTGGGACGCTGCCTCAGCGTGGTTTGATGAGCAGTGCCATGTCCGCGCCCAGGATTCGAACCAACGAAACACTGGGCTGCCTGCAGCGGAGCGCGCGAACTTAACCACTCGGCCACGGGGCCAGCCCCAGTATTTAATCAATTTTTAATGTGAATAGTAATTTAAAAATTTTATAACTATATACGTCCATTAAGTCACTCATTAAATTATGTTGTTCTGGTTAATAAAATGTTCCTTTTATAAAGATTTGAGAAAAAAAACATTTCTGGCCACAATTCTTTTCTCCCAGAGTACAAACCACCTAGAGAATACAGTTGTCATTTTCTTTCACATACACATGTTCACTATATCTGAAAGTAATCAAAGTGTGAATAAATTGAGAGATAATTGATTGTATTTGTTAAGAGGATTAACATTTGAGCCAGAACCTGCTTCTGATTTCTTATCCATCCATCCAAAATATGAAAAAAAAATCATGCAGTGTACATTCAATAAATGCTGTCATCACCATCATGATCACCACCATCATCATTGTTATTATAGTTATCCTGACAGATAGAATCCATCTAAAATTTGGACGCAAGACACAGAAAATGCCATGGATTCCAATACCTTTGTGATAACTTGGAATGGGTAGCCATGTATCATAAGACATCCCCTTTACTTTGTGCCAGCGGAGACAGGAATGTATGTGATATATTTGTGAAAAGTTCCAGACTACATACAAAAACAGTTAAACAAGTACTTTATTTCTAAAGAGAAATCTGAGAAATGAAAGACATGAAATCATGAATCAAAACCTAAAAATACCCATTAAAATGTAAACATAGTAATAAGTTGTCTTTCAGATATAGAGATGGAAATGGATAGCCTACAATAGCAAGTCTAAATATAAACACACACAATTTTTCATTGAATTTAATTAATATAGTTTTTAATTAATTATAATAACAATGATTTAAATGATATAACATTGAACTCCATTATGAAGAAATATTTCACTTATTATTGAGAAATCTGGAATACTGATCACTGAGTTGCTTTCTTATGCCACGTGTGTATATTACATACGAGAGAGTTTTGCATTTACATATGAGTAAATGACTTGAAAAATACCAAGAGATTAAACTTTTACAAAAATACATCTGTTTTGGGGTCCTTGTACATGAATGCCTTTGTAGGGGGGTGTGTGTGTCCCCACTCACTACGTGCTTATCTGGCATATTCTGTTAAGTCAGAACTCAGAGCTCATTCTTAGCTTTTTTTTACTTGTATTACTGTTTATTCTAAAATTTTATATTGAACTTATATAATGTTTTTCTACTCTTTAAATGGCTAAAATGTATCCAAGTCATACTTTTTACAAAATTAATATATTTATTATTTTTTTCTCCCCAAAGCTCCAGTTGCGTATCCCAATTGTAGGTCATTCTAGTTCTTCTATATAGGATCCCACCACAGCATGGTCCCACGAGTGGTATGTAGGCCCACGTCCAGGATCCAAACCAGAGAACACCGGGCTGCTGAAACAGAGTGCGCATGCTCAACCATTCAGCCTCAGGGCCAAGCCTTAATTCATACTTTTCACAGAACAAAAAATTTGTAATATCTAGTATAGGCACCCTGTATTTTTATTTTATAGGCATTTATGTTATTTTCTTATTTTGTTCAAATATCATTTGGCTCATATTTGTTCTTTAAAATTTGAAAGCAATACACAATTTACTATATTTGTAGAAAAATACATTTTTTAATAATTTTTATTATTTTTGAGTTATTTCAGAGCTAAATAAGGTTTATTATACACATTCCTGTTACTCTTAAGTTTCTATTTAATAATTAGAATTTTCTAGATTTAAAATCAATTCTATATATAACAAAGAGCCCTGTTGGTAAAGTAACTTTTTGCTTGTTTCCTGCTGATCATTCTTCCTTTCTCTTTGACATCCTAAGGGATTATGCTTCTATATCCTCTGGCTATTTCTTCTCAAAGATTTAATCCACACTTGGGTGCTAATGGCATAAAACTTACATACCATAAATCTATGTCAAGTTAGAGTTTTATAAATTTCAATACCCAAATAAATATTTTTAGGATAATAAATTGCTATTAGACATACAATACATATGAGAAATAAGCTAGCCTCTCCTTTTCTTAACAAGAGTGCTTGTAATATCCAATTATGCTCTTTAAAATGAGATGACTCAATCTGCCCTAGGGGGTAGTATAGCTGAAAGGCTTAGGAACTTTCTATAGTACTGACTTCTTAAAACCATTAATGTAAAAATAACATAATTCCTTCAAACTGAGCTTTTCTTACTTTTACCAGCATGCTACACAAAATAACTATGTTAAATGAATTTAACAAATAAACGACATTTCCAATCCAAAAAGAAGAAATGCATTAGTTTAAATATTTTAAATCATCATGTTTAAAAAATCATCAGAGTGAACAAATTATACACTCACTTGAAATTACATGAGGGACTAAGTAAGAACTTTAAATATTTTATTAAGGAGGAAACTAACATTTTAACAAGAAAGAATAATATAAATAGTTTGTTTTTCTGTGTACTGTTCTGGGTTATTCTGACATTTCAAAAAAATATATATATATAAATGTCTCTATTTGACTTTGGCATAAAAATCTACGAATTAATGTGGAGAAAAGAATGATTAGTTTTTATCAAGGTTATGCTTCTTATTTTTTCTTGATGTTATTAAAATACAACAATACCTAGTAGAAAGTGATATAGTTTCTCTTCACATAAAAAATCACATAAAAAACATGGTGATATTTCATTTTAAAAAATTCTTTATCACCGTGTATCATTGGTTTGCTGTTAGTTCCAATAAAAATCATAAAAAATTAATACTCGTCACGTGTTATTTATTTACTTGGGTGATTTGCCAATTGTCAAAATTCTGTCATGTCAACTTTTAGGAGAATTAATAATATTTATGTCAAGAATAATGATTGCAGTTCACTTGTATTTATCAACTATAAATTATTTTGAAACCGTGCTATTTATCTCATTTCATCTAAGTTTTTAAATTAAAATTTATTCACTTCCAATCCTGATGAATTAGCAAGGACAAAACTTATACTCATGCCTTAAAAATAACCTAAAAAACCAAAACCAAGCAAACAAAAAGACTTAGCAAGAGGAGGTGACATCACCAAAGTGTTGACGTACATTGTTCATGACTTTGCTCCCACTCACAAGAAGAACAACCAACAACTATTCAAGAACAAGACACCACTAAGGGAATCTCAGAACATGGGGGTGAGACTGCACCATCTCCCTGAACCTCAGAGACCAAGACAGACTGCATAAGAAGGGTAAAAGAAGTTGCTACGCATTGATTGCACTGCCCCTCCCCCGAGCCAGTGCAGCATCATGTGGAGAGGTCTTCCCTGAGCCTCTGGTTCCTCCAGTAGGAAAAGAAAATGGTGGGGAGCAACCAGCCCCAATCCAGCATTATGACTTGCTTTGTGGGAGCCCCTACTCTCATCTTACACCATGGGGATTACAGGGACCAACCACTGAGAATCTGACTGTGATGAAGAAAGGCGAGGAGCTTGCGAAAACTAGAACACCTATCTTGGCCAACTAATTTCATACATGCAGTAACCAAGTAGTAATTCCAACCAGTTGCTTTGCTCATCTGCAGAACCAAGTCAGGGCATACTCCGACAAGGGAACTCGGTGGGGTGCAGATCTGTCTGATTCAAAACCTCAAACAAGTAGTGTTGCTAGCACCCAGGGCTCGGTTTGTCCACATCCAGGCAAGGTGCTTAGAGAGTGTCTTCTAGCCCCATCTGACCAGAAGAGCTAGTGACAACTTCTGGAATCTGTGTAGTCCAGTGGCTATTGAGCTGAGAAAGGGGTGAGCAGAGCTGATCATAGCTGATCATGGCCCCCAGAGTAAAGCCCGTATTGGGTGTGGAGGCTTACTGTGCTGTACACAGGCAGGAGGATTAATTCATAGGCAAGTCTGAGGGTAGCTCTAGGGCCCTCTCAATCAGAGAACCTGTCTGGGAAGTTGAGAGTAGCCTAGAGCAGCCCCTCCCCTTCCCGACCAACCAACTGGCATTATAAATCAATGTGTTTTGCCTTTTTCAGGTTTGTTTTTGTTTATTTACTTTGCTGGATTTTGGCAAATTTAGTGGGTTTTCATAAAATTAGTTGGGAAATGCTTTATTTTCTGTATTCATTTATTGTGTAAGTTTTGTGCTATTTATTAAATATTTGACACCATTCACCCTTAAATCATTTAAACAATTTTGGTCTGGAATTATATATATGTGTGTGAATATGTGTGTTAAATTTACTCTTTTGTTGATTTTACAATCTTTTTACTCGATTTTTCCATTTTGTTTAATTTTAATTGATTGGCTTAAACTTGTTTTGTTATCATTATTATTTCATGTTTTTAATCTCAGTAAAATAAGGAGGAATGACCTTTTCATTTCTAAGGTTGGTATTTTATGATATATTCTTTTTAGTTTTCCAATTTTTAATTTCAACTTCAAATTTATTGGTATTTTCAAAGAGTTAACTTTTGCTGTTGTTGATTGATTTTTCTATTACCTCGTGTTTTCAAATCCTTTAATTTTAGTCTTATAATTACTTTTTCTGTTTTCCTACTTCCCTGAGATTTAATTTGCTCATCATTTATCTAAATTCATGAAATTGCAAACAGTAATTGACTGCTATCTTTATCTCTTTTCTCATATATGTTTTTAATACTAAGCCTGCGGAAAAAGGATAGGAATAGTTCTTAAAGGAGAAGTGTCAGGATCTAAGGAATGTAGTGTTGGATTAGCTTGATTGTTTTGGGTAGAATAAGGAGAGATTCTGGTTTCCATGTGTTAACTCAAGTGCCTAGGAATGACTGGCATTTTGCTTGCTTGGTTGACGTAATCATAAATCCAAAGATGATTTAACAAAATAAAGTTGAAACTCTTGAACTTATTTGCTATTTTGTAGAAAAAGATGTTTAAAAAGAGAAAGAGAGAAATATAAGAAATTTAGAGTTGATCTATCATAGATAAGTTACTTACTCATTCCTTACCAGTGTTCCCTGGAAGAACCAAAAAGACACCTCTTTACAAAGGCTGTGAGTGAGGTAGTCTTGATATTCTCAAAAAACAGTATGAGGGCTATTATCTGCAGGCGGAGAATGTTAGTGGGAGTGATGCCATGAAACTGAACTCATTGAAATAATTGGAGATGACAGGATCCGTAGTGACTGTGTCCAAATGGCATAACTTAAATGTCATTTATAAGGTGATTATGGTTACCTTAATGGGCAGCAGAATCAAAGAATTAATCAGAATTATTTGGCTCGCAGAAATTTTTGGGGTGGCTGGTTAATCACAATCCCAACAGTGGAAATAGACGGGCAGCCTATAAAGGTGATATTTGTTTCACATAAGTAGAAAACATCTATATCTGTTGAACAGACTGTGCCTGGAATTACTATAATGGTTACAACTACTGCCCTTAACCAATTCTCAAACTTGAGCCAGTTTCCAAAGTCAAAGACCTTTGAATGAAGGTGAAGTCATATCCTCTTGCAGAAGTATCACGATACATAATCAAATATTATCCTGTAATTTTCCCTTTAGTAAGACTTAAAAGGAAATAGGTAGCAACATGGGTGTACCCTGGGGACATTATGCTCAGTGAAATTAACGAGTCACAGAAGGACAAATATTGCATGATTCATTTATATGCTATATCTAAAATAGTCAAAATCATAGAAGCAGAAAGTAGAATGGGGTTGCTACAGGCTGACGGGAGGTAAAGATGGGGTCTTGCTGTTAAATGTATATAAAGATTCAGTTATGCAAGATGAATAAGTTCTAGAGATCTGTTGTACAACATAGAGCCTATAGATAACAATACTGTATTATGCCCTTAAAATGTTTTAATAGGTTAGATCTTACATTAAATATTCTTATCACGATACAAAAAGGAGGATCTGATACCTTTTATCAGGCTAACTATATATTGGCACAGGGGAAACAGACTTCTCATGAAGTTCTGGCTTTAAACTGAAACTAACACCTGGAAAGCAAAAATGCCATTCTATTTCGCCAGCCAGAGAAGGGGTTTATGAAAATCAGGTAATCAATAGAGTTTTGACTTGGTTTCATTTACAGTTGGCCCAGGTCTTCCCCAAACCTTTCTGTGATTATTTCCCCAGTTCCCGAATGTATAGTTTCAATAGACGTAATCAACAACTGGGAGAAAATCCACATTGGTTTTTGTGATCCATAGGATGAAGATTTATCCTGTAGGAAAGGCCAAATGAAATCAATTAGTACTGCCTCTCTTTACAGAAGTAGTAAGTTAAAAGCAATCCTATATTTATAGGGGGACTCCAGAGACTAATGCCACTATCAAGGACTCGAAAGGTGCAAGGGTAGTGATTTCTACCACAGCCATATTAAATTTGCCTGTTTGGCCTATATTTAAAATACACGGGTTTTGGTGAATGATGGGGGCTTTCCATAAAATTAATCAAGATTTATCATTTATCTAATGCTGCATGATAAACCACCCCAAAACTTAGTGGTATAAAACAGTTTTATTATAGAACAGATGTGGATCTTTGAATATTTTTAGTTAAGTGGTCATTTTTAAGCATCTAAATGTGTAAGAGTGTATTATTGAGTATGCACTCAATAGATATTTTGAATGAACTAACTCACTATCATCTATCAATACTGAACTACTTCAAATTTTTGAATTGGCCAAGCATTTTCACACATCTCTGTTCTTAGACCCTTGGCAATATTTTTTTCCTTGAATACTTGCATTTATTTAGTAAAATATGAACCGTTTATTAAAACTTAAAATATCTAAACTACAACAGCTCAGAGTATTGAGGAACAAAAACACTTTCTGTAAGTGAATCAGTAGATGTAACATTAAGAGATTTTCCCCACCTATTTACGTTTCGTTCCTGTACCTAAATATTCTGGTAATGGGAGAGAAAGACATCTTATATTGTTTGTTGGTTCAGAGCATATACACACATTTGAGTTTGTAGCTCAACTTGACAAAATATTATCTTAAGCTGCCAAAGCAATGGAGTCATTAAATGGCTATTTTACAGATCTTTGGTCAGAGAAAGGTTGTATAGGATTTCATAATAACATATTTAGTATTAGTGGTATTTAGTAAGTTCACAGATAATAGAACTAAGGCACATGGACAGCATAACTTAGTTCAGAATAAGTGTGTGTTTCAATGAGAGCAAATAATATCCTGTTTCACAACAGAAGCAGTCTGATGTTGTTAATTTCCTACTAGGAAAATGATTGGCTTTTTCATGGTATGATAAAATATAGGAACCAAAAAATGGTCCTTCTGCTGGCAAATAAAGCATTTAGCAGCGAAATTAAGTCCCTATTAAATAAGCTTAAATCCATGTATAGTATTCGGTGTTCATTTTTACCTTCAGGACACTTTGCTTGTGAGCCCAGTGGATAAGACTAGCTAGAACTGGGATAAAATCTTACTAACATTGAGAGAGTAAGTAATTTTGTAAACCTTCTTATTCAAACTATCTACACTATAGAAGCCTAGAGGGGCAAAATCTTATCTGAGATGTCCCCAAACTTCAAACTCAATCCTTCAACAAAACAAACTTTTAGTCATTTCTATGAATTTATTTGTTCCTTATATCACGTAAGTTTACATTCTAAGCGGAGTATAAGACATGCTGCTTAAAGATAAGTCTGTTGGATGTATTTGGCATCTTCATGCTCTTCAGAGAGTCTAATGAGCTGGGATATAGCAGGCCACTGGGTGATGAAAAAAAATTAAACTGAAGTCTTTGTTTACCAAATTTGAATTGTTTTTTCACCCCCAACAGTCAACTGGTTAAAAATAACTTCCATTACAGCAAAAGTATGGGATAGTTCAGCAAGAGAAGTCACAATAGGAAGGTAAAGAATCTGCTTATGCAACATCCATGTGCCTCAGGATATGCTTGGGCCCAATCTCTTTTGTACACTTTTAAATGGCATTGTAATTAAATCTACCTAATTTAATGGCTAGGTAGGTCAGACTAAGTTTGGCCTAGGCACCTTGGATTTCATGGATTGCCATGGGTCCAATGCTGTGTCAGAATTCCCCTTAGACACTGAGTTAATTGTGTTTCCATAACTAATATGTTCATATAGTCAAATGCTTCCACCACTGTGTAAAATGGCTGGAATGCATTCAGAGCTGGAAATTTCTTTAGTTACTCAGTAAATAGGTAAAATCGTATCTAAATAGAATTTACTTATCTTCAAAAATTAGTAGTCCCACTAAAGCTTATTGCTCATAGCACCAGAAGGGATAGAGTGTACCATTTTGGCCTTCAATTAAGAGGTAATCTTTTAACCTGTCTACACTACTGGATGCACAAGAAACTTTATTTATTTATTTTTTTTTGAGGAAGATTAGCCCTGAGCTAACTACTGCCAATCCTCCTCTTTTTGCTTTTTGCTGAGCTAACATACACGCCTATCTTCCTCCACTTTATACGTGGGATGCCTACCACAGCATGGCGTTTGCCAAGCCGTGCCATGTCCGCACCCAGGATCTGAACCGGTGAACCCCGGGCCGCCAAGAAGAGGAACATGTGAACTTAACCACTGCGCCAGCAGGCCGGCCACAACACAAGAAACTTTAAAAAGCTGACAGACCATTAATTATCCCTAGAGCAACTCCCTCTTTTGTGACACCTGACTTGACCATAGTTCTCTTAACTTACAAGGTCCAGATACTTGCTTTTCAGGCGGTAAAGGGGTGATGTCATCAACATATTGAACAAAACAGTATCATCTGTGATGGTGAACAGTTACGCTTCCTAGAGACTCAATTTTGAAACAAAAATGGAGTGGTAGCACATTCCCTAAGAGTAGAATAAAATATGTCCTTTTTGTTAGTCTTTCAAAAACATTTCCTTCTATTATTAATTTTTATCAAAGAGAGGAAAAAAACTGATCTCATCAATAGATACACAAGACACAAGCAGAATTATTAATTTGCTCAAGTAGGGGACCACATCTGGACAGGATCTGTCACCAGATTTACCACCCAATTAAACTGATGATTATCTGTCATTCTCTAAATTCCATCTGTCTATTGAGCCAATTGAAGTAGATAATTTAATGAGAATGTTTTAGCAATCATCACTTTTGTGTATTTTAAGGTTTTAATATGGACAAATCTCTGCAGTTGCACCAAGAATAATCTATTTGTAGTGGAGTTTGTGTGTGTTGTTTGTTTTAATTTGCTTTTTTTTTTTTTTTTATGGAAGGTAAGCTCTAGGGATTTTCCCCTGACTCTTCTTTCAAAATACGGATTTCAAAATAAGCTGTATATGTACTTGTTTAAATTTATAAAATCCCAGGAAATTACAGTGAGAATATATATGGTCCACTTGGGCGTACTCTAAGGCATTTCAGTCAAAATTGTAATTATCACCTAACTCCCATAAGCTCTCAAACTTACTTGTAAACTAGAAATTGTCTTTGATTCACAAGAATTTTATAATAGCTCAGATTCAGGTCTCGTATTTCCTCCATGTGTTGATTTTTTTTCCATTTCCAATGACCTTGATAGTTGTCCAGAGTATCTCGGTAAGGTCTAGGAGAAATAATCTTAGCAGATGTCTCTAGTGCTATTGTGTGGTTCTTCTTCAGGTATGTCTAAACTGCCATTTTCTCAATTGATTTTCAGTCTATTAATTTATATAGAGCCGAGAATTGGCTTAGGGGCCCTGGCTCTATTGTGGTGGCTCAGGATATGTCTTGAAAACCTGGAAATTTGAAATTATATAAACCAAGTTGAAATTTAATTGGCCATTCATAAGTTTTGGTTCTAGGGACTCCATAATCAACTTAGAGCCATGAAATACTTCCAGTTCAGACTAGTATAACCATCTTGACTCTACTGGCTCCTTGGTACCTATGTTCACTTTATAGCGGGCAGTTAATTGTTACTAATAGGTGTCTGTCACTATGAAATTCTTTATCTTCTGAAATAGGAGGCCATTTTAATTTTAGTATTTAAAACTAGGCTTACCAACTATGGGCTAGAAATGCTGAAGTAATAACCCAAAAATTTCTGTGACTTAACACAAAAAAGTTATTTTTTACTCACACTACATGTCCAGTATAGGTCAGTAATGATTGAAGGCACCCAGACACCCAGAGATCTGTCTGCTCACGTACACCACGATGCCTGACTGAATTGTGCATTAGGCTGTCAACTTCTACTCATATTTTATTGGATAAAGATTTTACTCAAATTTCTTTTGATAAAGAGTCACATGATCATGATCAACTTTAAAATAACTTGGAAGTGCACTCCTCCCAAGTTCCTGGGAAAATCAGAACTAGAATATTTGTGAATGAAGAGAATGTATATTACAGTCACCAAAGTTACCAAAGTTTCTCTAAAAGATGTTTGTATTTCCTTCATTAATATGTCTTGTGTGTCTTCTCAAGAATGAGCCTAGAAAATGTCTTAATAAAGCAACAAGATAAATTCATTCTATCGTTCTCAACTTCAAAATTCTTTGAATCACTTTCTCTGATCTATGGCAAAGAAATTCTACCATTTCTAATTTAATTCATTGTGTGTCAATATTGATTCAGGTATTTTATTTACCACTTCAGCAAATATAAAAATCAACTTTTGAGTCTTTTGAAGTGTGTGTATACACTTGTTTGATATTATATACATTTATCTCTCCTTGTTCAATCACCTTTTAAATTTCTTCCAGTTTCTACTTTATCCTTCTTTCATCAGTTAATCTGTGAATTGCACTGAAAGATTTCTGTATGGTAAGCCAATCTTGCCTTCCTGGTATAGATGTCATGTGATCATATCACATTATTTTTATATATTGCTGAATTCTGTTTGGTAGTACTGAATTTTGTTTCACTGTTCACAAGAGATATTGTTCTGTAATTTTCTTGTAATGTTTTTGTCAGATTTTTGTAGTAGAGTATGCTTGGATCAAAAATGAGTTGGGAGGCATTTCCCATTTTTAGCTCTCTGCAAAAGATTTTGTAGGATGAATACTGTCTCTCTGCTATTCTACATATAGATTTTTAAGAAATAATACATTATTTCCATTTTAAGCTTCCAAGGTTTTCATGGTTGTATTACACACTGGATACCTAAAACAGAGGATTAAGAGAAAGAAAATAAGGGAGGAGAGAGAGGGAGTTTGACACGAGCTAAGAATCATGGACATAAAGGACCAGGAAGCAGTAAGCAGATTAGTATCTTTGCTGCTAGACTCCAATTTATTAACAATAACAGTTTCATCTCAAGAAAGTATAAACTACTACCATATTTGTAAACCCCATAGGAATAGATTTGAGCCTAGAAAATGTGCTTATGGTGTGGAATAGAAAATCCTACACCTGCCTGGAGATAAATGGAACATAAAACATTATTTTTAGGTGGAAAGTATAATCAGCAAAATTTTGGATTTTTTTGTGTGTTTTGGGATGTTTTTCACAGGTGTTTCTGTTTCAAATGAAAAGATTTACAAAAGGTATATGACCATTATTAACAAAAATATTTAAAATAGAAATTGGTCATGATGAATTTCCTTCTTCAAAGTAACTTTCCAAAATCTACACGTATTAGTCAGAGTTCTCTAGAGAAACAGAAAAATAAGATGAGAGAGAGAGAGATTTGTCTCATGTAATTGTGGGAGTCAGTAAGTCTGAAATCTTCAAGACAGGCCAATAAGCTGGAGACCCAAGGAAGAGCTAATGTTTTAGGTCAAGGTTAAAGGCAGTTGGAGGCAGCATTCCCTCTTCCTCAGGGACCAAAGTCTTTTCTCCTAAGACCTTCAACTGATTGGACAAGGCTCACCCACCTTATGGAGAATAATCTGCTTTACTCAGCATCTACTGATTTAAATGTTAATCTAACCTAAAATATAGCTTCATAGCAACATCTAGACTGGTGTTTGACCAAATATCTGGGTACAGTGGCCTGGCCAAGTTAAGACATTAAATTAACTATCACACTAGCATTTTTAGATGATACAATGGTTATTATCAAAAAGTTAAGAGATATCAAGTGTGGTGAGGATGTGGCGAAAAAGAAACACTTGTGCACTGTTGGTATGAATGTAAATTAGTATAGCCACTATGGAAAACAGTATGAACGTTCCTCAAAAAACTAAAAATGGGACTATCATATGATCCAGAAAATCCGCTTCTGAGTATTTATCTGAAGAAAACAAAATGCCCATGTTCACTGCAGCATTGCTTGCAATAAAAAAGATATGAAAAACAACCTAAACAAACATGTAAAGATATGGTGTATACACACATACACACACACAGAATGGAACACTACTCAGCCATAACAAAGAATGAACTCTTGCCATTTGCGACCACACAGGTGGACCTTGAGGGCATTATGCTAAGCGAAATATGTCAGAGAAAGACAAATATCACGTGATCTCAATTATATGTGGAATTTAAAACAAACAAGCAACAAAAAAAACCCCAAGCTCATAGATACAGAGAAGAAATTGTTGGTTGCCAGAGGAGGGGATGAGCAAAATGAGTAAAGGTGGTCAAAAGGTACAAATGTCCAGTTATAAAATAAGTCATACGGATGTAATATATAGCATGGTGACTACAGTTAATGAAATTGTATTGTATATTTGAACGTTGCTAAGAGAGTAGATGTTAGAAGTCCTCATCACAAGGAAAAGAATATTTTTTTTGGTGAGGAAGATTCTCCCTGAACATCCATTGCCAATCTTCCACTTTGTTTATTTGCTTGATGAAGATTAGCCCTGAGCTACATCTGTGCCAATCATCCTCTATTTTGTATGTGGGATGCCTCCACAGCATGGCTGAGGAGTGGAGTAAGTCCATGACCCAGATACAGACCCGGGCCTCCAAAATGGAGCCCATGGAACTTTAACCACTAGGCCATGGGGTCAGCCCCCAAGAAAAAGAATCTGTTTGCATCTATGTTTGGTGACAGATATTAACTAGACATTGTGATCATTTTGCAATATATACAAATATTGAATCATTATGTCATACACCTGAAACTAATATAATGTTATATGTCAATTATACTTCAATTAAAAAAATAGTATAATTGTTATGTTCTACAATTTTCATGGCCATTTCAAGTTATAACATGCCAAATTACAACAGTCATCTAAGAATGTACTTCAGTACTGCAATCCAGATTTTCAAAACTTTTTTAGACCATGTTCCCTAATTAAATTTAGGTCAATAAGTAATAACACAATATAAAATATACCTCATTAGTTAAATTATTCCATTTTCTTATTTATAAAGTAGAATTTGCTAAACTTTCAAATAATCCCAAATTACATATAACTATTGGTGATACTCAATAAAAAATCACCAATTTCCTGTTCATTCACTCATATTTTTCTGATACATAATTTCACCTTCTTTCCACCACTTTCTTTCAGCATACCCATTTCTATCTTTAGTGCATTTGACATAAAGTGGTATCCATAGTAATTCCCTGGAAGGGCTATTCCTGATGGAAGAGAAGCTCAGTTCCATATTGCCAAAATGATGTCAAATTCTTCAGAAGGAATTGAATATAAATAACTTGAAACTGTGATTGACATTTCGAAGCAATACGAGAGGTGTTGTATTGAATTTGCCTTTATAGCCACTGAACTTATAATTCTTCATGTGATCACACAGTTTTACTTGTAGGAAAGTCAAAGGCTTTGAGAAATAGAAATGTAGAGGAGTATAGAAGAGTAGAAAGTTCTCAAATTTGCTTTATCACATTATATGTTTATAGTATTACGTCCTTTAGTTTAGAATTCTTTAAAATATCTAATTAGTATTGATATTTTCATTTAAAAGAAGTCAACAGAATTAACAGATATAATTAGTCTAACTTCAAAGCAATAATGAAGATAATACAATTTAGATTCCTATATATATGCTACTATTTTCTCCAATTTATTATCTGAATTTGCTACTCTTAGAAAGCAATTTTTTTGTCCTACATGCTCTTTTGTTACCAATGTAATTAATGGAATTTTAGATTACATTTTCTTAAATGCTGAAAGCACGACATCAATGCCAAATAGTTATCTTTACATCTTTGTAGTCTCGTTAAAGTCTGCAATATTGATGCTATGTTTAACATGGTTTGTGACTTATCACTTACCATAAATTAGGAAGTGTCAAGTAATAAAAATGAGCACAGAGTGTTTTATTGTACAAATTATTAGCTTTGTCTGAGTAAAGAAAAGCCTTTCAGTGATGTGTCTGGAAAATTTAAAATACAATGACCTATTATACTACAGTTACATATTTTTAAGACTAAGCTATCAATTACTTATTTCTTTTTAATGTTATTTTATCAACTTACTGAATTTAAAACCAAGAAAAATTGACAGATAAGAAATAAACTAAAAGTTATGAGTGATTAAATTCAACTATAGAAAAATTTCATCATTTTAAAGAAAGGCTATTTGAATTCTTTTGATTAGCTATATTTTTATAACAATATACAATTTTCAAACCAGTAAATTAATACTGCCTAGTCATAAATTTAGGATTATATTACATTCTTCATTTTTAAATCTATCTCTTGTAACCAATTTAAATACAGTATTATTGTGTAAAATAAAGCTATGATTATATAATTCATACATATGTATATGTATGTGTGTGCATACACAAATTAAATATATTTCAAAATTAAAGTGTGGTAGTGAGAATAAGGGCCTTCTGAATCGGTCTACACACGAAGCCACATAATTCGTGAATACTTTAGTTTACATGAAAATATGATTAAGCTTTCAAATGAAATTAAGGTTAATAATCAGTTGACTTGGAAATAGAGAAATTGTCACAGATTATTCAGATGAGTCCAATGTAATCACAAGAATATTTAAAAGTAGAAAAGGGAAGCCAAAGTGAAGATTCATAGAGAGAGATGACTATTGAAGAAAGACAAAGACTGACGCAATATTGCTGGTTGTGAAAATTGAGGAGGGGGAGCTCTAGCAGCTGGAAAAGACAAGAAAACAGATTCTTCCCCAGAAATTCTAGGAAGGAAGTCAGCCCTGCAGACAGGTTAATTGTAGTCCAGTGAGACTTACATCGAACTTACCATCTATTGAACTATAAGATAATAAATTTGTGGTTTTTTAAGCCACTAAGTTTGTGAAAATTTGTTATGACAGCAAGTAGGCAACTAATACACCAAGTGAATTTATTTTTTTTTAAACATTCTGGAAAAACAGACTAAATGTGCATTCAAGACCCCCTTTTGCTGCTGGTTACATTTATAGATATAGCACCGTAAAAAAGAGGACAGTGGCAGAAATTTGAATGGGGTTTCTGAAGCATCAAGAATCAAGATATCCAGGAACTCAAGGATAGAAAACTCATACAGGACCAAAATTTTGATGACATGACAGGTAACAGAAAGGACACAATGATGGTTTGAGAAACATTTTCTACTCAAGAGTACTTGATTTGTTGGGGGAAGGGGGTGGGAAAAGAGGAAGTACTCAATCTTCCTAACATGGATAGACCAAAACCGGCATTGGTGATCTAAATTATTCACAAACTTTAAATTTGGGGATGGGCTGTCTTTTGCATCTGGATCAACCTGAGAAGAAAAAGAACTGAATCTAGTAACTGAAAAGAGGGATACAATACAATGGCTTATTTTTTCTCAGCCTACTGCTTGGCTAATGCTGCACAGTATCAACTAATTGAGTACTACAGTTGTTAAGAAACCATATCATTCTAAGTAAGCAGAAAAGAATATTATGTCAAACGAATCAGTAACTTGATGGAGAAAGGCCACTGTGAACTAATGAAAGAGATAGGAAAAATAATTAAAAATAAAAAAATTTCAAGAAAACACAATTGGAAGGGACAGCCCAATGGCATTGTGGTTAGATTTATACTCTCCACTTCAGCAGCCCAGGGTTCGTGGGTTGGATCCTGGATGTGGACCTCTATACTGCTCATCAAGCCATCCTGTGGCAGTGTCCCATATACAAAGCAGAGGAAGCTTGGCACAGATGTTAGCTCAGGGACCATCTTCCTCAAGCAAAAAGAGGAAGATTGGTAACAGACATGAACTCGGGGCCAATCTTCCTCACAAAAGAAAAAGAAAAAGAAAAAGAAAATACAATTGGAGCAAAAATGAATACCCAGAACTACAAGACTATATTTCCAAATTTTAAATTAAAAAATATATAAGGAATAATCATTTCTGAGAAATAAATTTGCTTTCTGAAATATAAACTGAATAAAAATATTTCATAATTTAGAAACATGTTAGGAAGAATGGGAAATCATTTGTGAAAAATCAGAGAAACATCAGAAGCAGTGAAATCAGAACCTAAGGGAAAATTTAAAGCACTGACTGCATATATTAGAAAAGAAGAAAGACCTAAAATCAATAATCTAAACTTCTACCTTAGGCAACTAGAAAAAGAAGAGGAAATTAGATCCAAAGTAAGCAGAATAAATAAAAATAGAGCAGAAATCAATTAAATTGAAACAGGAAATCAGTAGAGGAAAATTAATGAAACCAAAAGCTGATTCTTTGCAAAGATCAATAAAATTGATAAGCCTCCAGCCTGGCAAACTAAGAAAAAAAGAGAGAGGAAACAAATTATTAAAATCAGAAATGAAAGAAGGGACATCACTACAAATTCCAGGGACATTAAAAGGATAATAAAGGAATATTATGAACAAATCTCTGCCAACAAATTTAATAACCTAGATGAAATGGACTAATTCCTTAAAGATACAATCTGCCAAACTCATATAAAAATAGATAATCTGAGTAGGCCTATAACTCTTAAAAGTTCAACCAATAATTGATAACCTTCCAAATCAAAAAGCACCAGATCACTGGTGAATGGTGAGTACATTGATGAATTTTACCAAACACTTAAGGAAGAAATTATACCAATTCTCCACAATCTCTTTAACAAGGTAGAAGCAGAGAGAATACTCCCTGGCTCATTTGATGAGCCAGCATTACCCTAATACCAAAACCAGAGAAAGACATTATAAGAAAAGAGCTACAGAACAACAGCTCATGAACATAGATGCAAAAATTCTCAACAAAATATTAGCAAATTGAACCTAACAATGCATAAGAAGAATTATACACTACAAGTGGGGCTTATTCCAGGTGTGCAAGATTAGTCAGCATTTGAAAATCAATTAATGTAATCTGTCTTATCACAGATATAACTAAATAAGAAAAATCACATGCTCATATCAATAGATGGAGAAATGGAATTTGACAAAATCCAACACGCGTTCATGAAAAAACTCTTAGTAAACTAGGAATAAAAAGAAACTTCCTTAACTTGACTAAGACTATCTAGACAAACTTACAGCTGACATCATACTTAACGGTGAGAAATTTGAAGCTTTCCCACTAATATCAGGAACAAGATAAGGATATCTCCTCTCATTACTGTCCTTCAACATCATACCGAAAATCCTACCTAATGTAGTAAGACAAGAAAAGAAAATAAATGTTATACAGACTGGGAAGGGAGAAAAAAACCGTCTTTGTTCACAAATGACTTGATCAACTATGTAGAAAACTTGAAAGAATCAACCAACAACTCCTGGAGCTAATAAGCAATCATAGCAAGTTTGCAGGATGCAAGGTTAATTTACAAAAGCCAATCTTCCTATATATAAGATATGAACAAGCTGAATTTGAAGTTAAAGACATAATTCTATTTGCATTAGCACCCCCCAAAAATGAAATACTTATATAAAAATCTAACAAAATATGTTGAAGATCTATATGAGAAAAACTATAAAACTCTATTGAAAAAATGAAAAAGAACTAAATAAATTGAGAGATACTCCATGTTCATGGATAGGAAGACTCAATATGTCAAGAAGTCAGTTCTTCTGAACTTGACCTATAGGTTCAATGCAATCCCATCAAAATCTAAGCAAGTTACTTTGTAGATATTGATATATTGATTCTAAAGTTTATACGGCGAAGCAAGAGACCCAGAATAGACAACATGATGTTAGAGAACATAGTTGGCAGACTGACACTACCCAACTTCAAGACTTTTATAAAGCTACAGTAGTCAAGACAGTGTGGTGTTTGCAAAAGAACAGAAAAATAGATTAATGGAACATAACAGTGTCCACAAATACTCCCCATTAACGTAGATAACTGATTTTTGACAAAGGAGCAAAGGCAATACAATGGAGCAAAGATAGTCTTTTCAACAATGGCACTGAAACAACTAGGCATCCACATCCAAAAGGATGAATCTGGATACAGAACTTTCAGCCTTCCCAAAATTCAAGTCAAAATGGATCCTGGACCTAAACGTGAAATGCAAAACTATAAAACTCCTAGAATGTAACACAGGAGAAACTCTGGATTACCTTGGGTATGACAATGACTTTTTAGATAACACACCAAAGACACAATCCCTCAAAGAAAGACCTGATAAACTGGACATAATTATAATTAAAACCTTTTTCTCTATAAAATATACTGTGAAGGGAATGCAAAGATAAGCCACAGACTGGGAGAAAATATTTGCAAAAGAGCTATCTGATAAAGGACAGTTGTTCAAAATATACAAAGAACACTTAAAACTCAACAATGAGAAGCCAAACTGCCTCATTTAAAAATGGGCCAAAGACTTTAACAGACACCTCACCAAAGAAAATATACAGAGGCAAATAAGCATATGAAAAGATGTTTCACACCATAAATCATTAGGGAAATGCAAATTAAAACAATGAGATATCACTATATACCTATTTGAATTGGCCAAATCCAGAACACTGATAATATCGAATTCTGGCAAAGATTTGGAGCAACAAGAATTCTCATTCATTGCTTGCAGGAATGCAAAATGGTACAGCCACTTTTGAAGATAGTTTGGCAGTTTATACAAAAATAAATACGCTCTTATTGTCTTAGTCTGTCCAGGCTGCTATACTCATTGCTTTTCATCATCTTCTGTGACTAATTATATGTATGCTAGATCATTTGATATTGTCCTACAACTTGTGGGTGCTCTGTATTAGTTTGTTTTGTTGTTTCGTCTTTTTCTCTCTCTTTCATTTTCATTATGTTCAGTTTCTATTGTCCTGTTTTGGTGTATACTGATTCTTTTTTCTGAGACATCCAATTTGCTAATAGCCCCTGGTAGGAATTCATCATCTCTGAAAGTGTTATTTTAAATTTTATTTCTTGTGGTTTAATTTTATTCCTTATTTACAATTTCCATTTCTCTTAAAATTCTCCATCTCTCCATTCTTTCTTCCTCCTCTCTTTTCTGCCTTGGTCTTTCAACATGGTAATTAGAGTTATTTTAATTTTCTTGTCTGTTACTTTCAAAATATCTGTCTTCTATGGCTCTAGAGCTGTTGATAGGTTTCCATCTTAACCATGAGTCAGTTTTGACATGTTTTGTTTGGTTGTTGCTTTTTTAATGTGTTTCAATTTGATTGAATGCCAGAAATTGTTTATAAAAAATTGGAGAGGCTGAGAAAAATATTGTTTCTACTTAGTAATGTGCACACACATCTCTTCTTTTGAAAGGATATTCCTTTGAAGTGTGGCATTAACATAATCAGTAGTTAGCCTCTTTATTTTGAGGGAAGGGGGTGTGGGCTACAAATTGCTTTGAGATTACTGCTGCCTTCAAATTCTGCTTCTCTGGTTTTTCTCACGATTCCTTTTCCACCTTCACTTTTCATTAGGTTTAACACACCTGCACCACAGAGCAGTTCTCTTGCATTATTGCTCTTAATCCAATGGCAAATTACAGCTGCTCGTTTCTTGATGAAAGGCTCAGGCTGAGACAGGTAGTTTCTTGGTTTTCATTCTCCATCCTTAGGCTTAAGTAGGCCCATTTTCTACCAAAGTGAAACAGCTTGTGTACCTATCTTTGAGGAGGCTTGTCACCCTCTGCAATTTATTTTACTTTGCCTTGCAATATCAATTCTCGAAACTCATGATTCTATAGATTATCTCACTTTTTCTCAATTTTATATTGTGATGGATTTTTCTTGTGAGTTCTGTAGGGGAGCAATTTGCCACCCAGAAATGTCTCTCTTTGCCATGAAGAATAATTTAGGAGGACTATTTTTAAGAAACAAAAGACTTGGGAAGAAGCTTTGACCTTCCCCCTGACTGCCTAAAAAGAATTTAGATAGAAGACCTGTCCAAGGAAGGAGCTATCACCATAGTTAATTATAGTACAACAGGAACTAGGTGTGGTAGGCAGGGAAGAACTTAGCAAGGACCATTTGATCAAAGTCCTCTCTGTGGCCCATTGTCTTGGCATGGCCCAGCAAGAATTTGTTTACTAAACATTAACTCTTCATCTTCTTGTGAATTGTCTTCCCTCCATTTGGAATCCCAGACCTCTGCCTCCTTTCTTCTCCTTAGTTTAGTATGAAATAGATCTCATTTAACATGATTGATTGTCATTGGAATTTTTCAAGTTTATGTGAATTCCCCCATGCACGTATTAAATTTGATTTTTTCCTATTAATCTATCTTATGTCATTTTAATTGTTTGACCAGTTAAAGAATCAAGAGGGGAAGAGGAAGAATTTTCCCTTCTGCCACGGTTCCTTCACCCACAATAGAAGGAAATTCTCACTAAAGTACTCTTAAGAATTAGTAAGTTCAAATCATGTATCACTAAATCATGGCCATATATTGGGAAGTCAAATATTTTTGTGGCAAAATAGTAAATGTATGTTGATTTCAGTTTCAAGGCAATATATAATATGCCTTCCTGAAGACTGAAATTGATATTACAAAGAAGATATTATCTATGCTATAACTATTATAATGGATTCCCAGTTCCCATTGGTTTGTTGCATTTTCTGAATAAGCTTTTCCATAAAAGTTAAAACTGAAGCAATCAAATCATCTATACTAACTTTTCAGATCATTTTACTTATGTATTAGCCATAGAGTACTACTAAAATGGCAATTAATGGAAATCAAAACTGCCTTTTCCAATATTTATTTAATTAGAGAAATAATCTTTTGTTGCCCCTGCAATTCTTTAGTGTTTTCAAAGGAGCAGAGTATGGGTGTATTGTAAGCCCTGACAATTGATTTTTTTCTCTATTGTAATGTGAGTGCCTGACTTAAGATTGATTATCAAGGCATCCACTTCAAAGAGGCATCCACTTCAAAGATGGCTATCACTATCATGAATAAACACCTTGCCAGTCACCTGTATATTAAAAAGCTGGGCCATTATACTGCCCCCTCGCAGCCTCCTTTGTTTTAGAGATCTTGGTTGATTTTTATAACTGACCATTTGGGCTGCTTGTTTTTCCTCTTTTCAAGCTTTAAATTCCTGCTCTTATGTTTTAAATTCTCCAATAAAGAGTGAACCCATGAAACCCTAGGCCCCCAACTTCAACCCCCAAAAAAGCAGAACCCCAGAACTGCTCTCTTTCTCTACCCTCAAACTTGCTGAGTGGCCCTACATGTTCCATGGAATTTCCAGGACTTGTAACTAATAAACCTTGTCACTTTCAAAGTTTCCTGATGGTTATTACTGAAGGCCTTGCAATCATGAGAAGAACCACAAAGGCTGGTCTAGACAGAACGTTGATTATTAACGGACTAATAAGACTGGCACAAAACAATATGTCTGGAGAGCATCTCTCTCTGAATGTTAACAGTTATTTTCAATGCTATTCAAATGTAAATATATTTATTTTTACTTTTCCATATTTTTAAGTAAAGTCTAGTCCCTTTCTACATAAACAAACATTTACTGACTAAGTACAAAATGCCAAAAGCTGTCTTAAGTGTTGGGATGCAATAGCTTAGAGGCTATATAGTAGGAAAAGACATATTTATAAAATGTCTAAAGAGCATAAAGAAGAGAGAAGAAAACAAAGGGGTCACAGATAGGATGTGAAGATTGACAATCCATTTATTCTAAGTTGTAGAAGATGTGCGGAAGGATGTGATACCTGAGTCATATCTTGAAAGATGAATAAGATTTTATAAAATGTGTGGTGGGGTCAGATTGAAAAAGAAGTTAGAGATAGGAGTTCATGGAGGGCCTTGCATGTTTTAATAGTAAAAATTTAAGCAATAGGCATGGCAATTTACATGAGTTCAAAGAATTTTAACACCTTCAAACAGAATTTCAGTATGCATAAATCCACATTCACTGAAGTGTCTGTTTTTTTATGCAAATATTTTCACTCCAGTGATGCCATAACAGAAAAACCTGAATGTAAACTCTCTTGTATGCAATGGCCCAATATTTCTGACTCTCCAAACTGGTGGATCAAACACTCATTATCTTTGTGATTTGTGTTTTACATGGTGATTGCCTAAGACACTCTTACAGTAAAAGTACGCACTTCTTTTTCCCTTGACCTACTCATTTGTTGAATTGAAATAGAGTCCCGACCTGGGAACCTGGAATAAAACAAATTCATGTTGCTTTCATTTTGTTAACTTGATTTATTAGCAGAGAAATGTACAAAGTGGGGAATAAAAGATAGGAAAGCAAAGAAATAACAGCAGATGTGGGACATGCAATCGCTGCCTAAGTCTTCCAACAGAGGAATTTGAATTGACATTGAAAAATTAGCTTCTGGACAGCTTTTTCTTACTAGTTCCCCATAGTGTATTACCTAACTGTAAGAACGGTCAACCCCTAGGAAAATAAAGCAGTAGGAAAAGACAATCCGGTGGGTCAAGTCAATTTGACAAAGCACTGGCTTTACTTTCTTTTCCCCACCAGTGCTGGAAATACACATGCTCCAAACAAAAGATAAATCAGTAGGTGTGTAGCTTGTTAACTTTAGTCTTATCTAATCTCTGCATATTTTTATAAAGAGAGAGAGAAAAGAAAGTTCTAAAATTGTTAAAGAAACACAAAGGGGGAACTCTGATTACTTTCAGCTTGACCTGACATTACAGTCTAATCCTTCAAAAATCCTTCAAAATTCCAGAAGTGTAAATACCTATGTTTTTCTGAAAATCACAAATTTGTACTTATAAACATTTTCAAACAAAAGAAATGCTGAATATTCTCTTGAATTTATCTGTTTAGTTAATGAGTCTTTTAGGATTGAGTCTTTTCTTGATTTGCAAGTGACAGTGATAGCTTTTACAAGCAATTTTCTCAAAAAGATGGCAGAATTGGAGCAGGAATTAACTATATATAGAATTATTAACAAATATTAAACTTAAACTATATGCCAAAAGCAGTGTTTGTTCTTACAGTGATTTAAAAATATACATTAATTAATTGGAATTAAATATGAAACAGAAAAACACATTTAAAATGTTAGTTAAAATGACAAAATTGAGGAAAAGCTCCACCTGGAGACAGGCATTTGTATACATATAAATTATAATTATTTTACGTGATTCAAATATCATTAGATTCTTGGAATTATATCTATAAGTTACATTAAATCTGTTCTCATATTACTATATGAATATTACATTAACATGCTAATTGTTCTGCAACAATAATCATATATTTGTTCTGACTCTGAGATTTGTATCAATTTCTTAAAACAACATTTGCAAACATTGTAATAAAACAACATGCTATTGAGTAGGTTAGCCACAGTTAAAGTTTAGGTGGCATAACAATTAAAACTTTTAACATGTAGTCTCCCAATGTCCCTGAAAAATGCATAATTGATGAATATAACAAGAACTCAATATAATTAGTAAAAGAAATTTTCACATCTGTATTAAAATACAATTGTTTAAAATACAGTATGAAATGATGTCCATTTCAAACTTCACAGCTTTTGAGTAAACATTGGAAACATATTTTAGTGCCAGATAATAATTTTCTGATGCCTCTTATTTTTCGGCTACTGCATTTGTACTTATGATGTGAATTTAAAACACCTTTTGTTCCTGAGAGAAAAATTCAAAATAATTAGAAACATATTTTATCAAATCTTAGACACCATCATTTTAATATATGTGATGTAGGGCTAAAAAAAAACTGGAAAAAAAGTACTATGACTTTTTATTTGCAAAAGAGCTCATTTATATTTAGATATAGATTTTTATAATATAATCACTCATATATGTTAGAAAGAAAGAACATTAATACAGTGAAAATGCTAAAGTATTTCTCAATTTTTTCACTTATAGACTCCGATTCTTCCAAATAATTTTTCTCCTAAGGTTATTTAAATTTTTGTTTTCCTTTAATGTCCTCCTCTTTGCCATCAATACTGACTGTATGATACAGTTTTATGATATCTGAGATTTGTTCCCAATACATTTCTATCTCTCCCCCAAGTTTTGAGATCCTGTTTTGACCTCATCTAAAGGTGATCATAAAAGATTCACAGAATATTAAACGAGTCATGTTTTTTCTTCAAATAATCCTTAAATTATTTTTGCTTGAAACTTCAAATGGCTGAGGGTGTCTAGTCATGCTAACAGAAATAACAAGATTCACCCACGTGCAGGTTGTGACAACCAGTGTTGTTGTGACTACCACTTGGCCAATGAAAATTGTAATATGCCATTGAACTTAAGACGTGTCTCACCTACAGACACATAAAAATATGGGAATATGTGTGTCTTATAATTGAAGGAATATGTAATTAAAATTGCAGAAGAATATAATATTTTATTTTATTATGAATTAATGAATAACTTTTCATTTGTCTTGTTTTTAAAATCCCTCATAATTAAATTTATAAAATTAATATATTTATGACGTTAATCAATTTATATGTATGCATATATTCATATTTGTATTTGTATATATGTATGCATGTATGTATGTATGTAAAATAATTCTTAATTCTCCACAGGAAATAATGTTTACCTGCCATATTTTCCAATTTCATTGTGAGGATCTGGCTAAGAGTAGAGGAATATAACTCTAAGTGTACAGATTTCTTTCCTGCAACATTTTTCAATTTTTTATCACCATCAATAAAATTTTATTTTGATGCCAGGCTACATTTATAGTCTCTTATGAAATCAATTTCTTTCAAAAGGCTATGATCTCTGTTCAATAGAAAATTCCAACATAGTGTAGCACTTAAGAACTTGACATTGAAATTCACAAAGTGTACCATTAAGGAAATGTGACTTCCTGGATTTGTATTTGGTGTTACCAGAAGACGGATGGTAAGATATTATGCATGCTGTGGTGAATGGATTTCTTCCATGCTCTATGAAAGGACAAGTGTGGAAAGCTTAGATACCAACAATAATGACATTTTTCAAGTCCTATCACTTCAACTTTGGTATTCAACCCTGTGAGACATATTTTCTTTTCTGATACTTGTCTGCCTAGGCTTATGACTCGTCCTTCTTCTATTTCTCTAAAACTATTTCCCTTATTTCTTTATTAATTTCTACTTTACCTTCCAACAAATACATATATACTTTAATAGGCCTGTATTTCACCATGTCTTCCTCCTCTCTAGTCTATCCAACATATAAAATCATGGCTCCGTGAGTCCAACTGTTACTTCATGTGAATGATGGCCAACTCTCTACATCCAGCGCAGATTACTTTTCTGAGTTTTACTTTCACAGATCAACCTGCCTGCAAATGTGTGCATATGGATATTGTTGAGGAATTTTTTTCTAAAATTTTATTTATTGTGTTTTATATTATCAGGTGTGAATAATCCTGCACATAATATTTTATTTAAGTCCCTGATATTAGACGTTTCTCAGTGACTAAAGTGACTATGCTTAGCTACACAAACGGTCATTCAAGGTATTGGGGAAGTGGGAGAATTCCCCTCCACTTTTCCTTAAGGTTCTTATGGCTGGTCAAATAATCAAAAAGGTAGGTTAGCAGCAGATAATCAAACAAAGTTTAACAGCATGTATACAAGAGAGAAACCCAGGAGAAACTAAGTAACTCAGCCATCTGGCCAGGCTGCCTCTTTAAATATCTTCCGCTATGGACAAGCAGGGTGTTGGGGATAGTGATTTGGGGCTTCAAAGGGGAGGAAGAAAATTTACATAGAGATGGAATGCAAATGTTTGTTAAACAAGTTTTGTTGGGCCAAAAAATGGGTTTGTTGGTGTCCTTTTATCACACCTATTTTACGTCATACTATAGCTATCATACGGTATGAGCTCCTTCCTGGAACAGGCCTTCTATGGTAAAGTCCTTTAGGCAGTTCCAGGGGGAGAAGGTCAGGTGCTCTTCCTGAGTCTTCTGAACCTTTATTGTCTTCAGCTGAAAATAAGTTGCATACCAGAGTGGCACATCTTGGGGTGGCCTGCCCTGAACCCCATCAAAGGTAAATGAACTTAGGAAATTGGCAGATTAGATAATGTAGTTTCTGCATAATTATGGTAATATGGAAGCTCACAAAATGATCTTGCCTAATGCTGTCACCAAGACGTCTGATCATATCATTGAGGGAGAGTTATAAAATCAAGAATAATATTAATGGAATTAAGGATTGAACTCCAAAGGAAAGATTTTAATGCTGCAAAATAGTTTTATTGCATAATTCTCCTAACCCATAATTTGGTTAATGATATAGAAATTAATTGGAAAAATGTTTAAAATATTTTATTACTCAATTTCTAATTACAAAATATTTAACAAAGAGTAAATGAGTTAAAATTACAGATGTTCTGTCTTTTGTTAAAAAAATCACCATATACACAGTAAAATTTTTTACTCTTGTCATCTCATGATGAAGACATTTTTCCACTGCCCACATGGTTGTCATTATTGTGTTCAACTCACACTCAGCAATTGGAGGTTCTACCCTGAAGAATTTTCTGTCAGTTATGGAGAAGGAGAATATATTGGTGTGTGGTTGTGTGTATGTATGAGTGTGTGGCAGAGGTAGGAAAGAAAGACACAACTGGAAAGCCCCCTCTGTGTGGCCTCAAACTCATTTTACATATAATGTATTTTGCAACTGTGTACAAAGTAGCAAATTGTCAGCATTTAGTTTTAAAATCAAATATGAGTAGTTTTGGTGGGAAATAATTCATTGTTTCATTGTTAAAAAGCACAGTTTCTTTTAAAGTACAACATACATACACATACATATAAAAATATATATGATTCAAATATGCTTCTTTAAAGTATACATTTTCTGAATTCATAGAATTGATAGAACACCTTTTCATTATCAATGAAATATTGAATTTGTAAAACTCTTAGAAGGTCATATGAGGTCAAATTAATGATTTACTTCATCATACAAGAGGGAACTGAGTGAAGACATTGGGGGCCCATTGGCTTCTTCTACTTTTCTCTCTTAAAATTCCATGAAATCTGTGCTTATTACTGAAAATTCTCATTGCCCAAAAGAAGATAGCACTTGAAAGGGGAAACCTGTTATGCAAAGACACCCTAACATTTCTACATAATTCAGCTCTGCACCCAAACCGATAGATCCCTTCTCTTGAACAGTATCCACCAGAACAAAATAACCTGGGATAGTCTCTTAGTTTGCAATAAGAGTATCTGGCCCACATATCTAGAGGTTACTGGTCTGTTGGGTAGTAGTTAATAGCTTGCTGTCGAATGTTTATTTAATTTTTCAATTTAAATACCTAGAAAATGCTGGAGGCAGTGTAGAAATATAAACAACTTGTTCTTAGCCTTAAGAGGTGTTATTATTGCTTAGGATGAGCAATTATTCAAGATATCCCCC
Organism: Equus przewalskii; assembly: GCF_037783145.1. NCBI lineage: Eukaryota > Metazoa > Chordata > Mammalia > Perissodactyla > Equidae > Equus > Equus przewalskii. Next base: position 34,049,697 of record NC_091850.1, read on the forward strand.
CGGGATGCGGGATGTGACAGGCAGCACAATGGCACTATTTAGAAGCAGACTGCCAGATGGTCAGAACCTGCAGTGGTGGAATGAGGACAGGAGGAAGGGACCTGGGGCAAAATAGTTTTTCTGTAGCAATCTGGTGGCAGCAGCATTTGGAAGTCTGAGGGACCAAGTTCCCAAGGTCTGGGAAAATAACAAACTCCACAGAAGTACGTGAAAACTACTTAAAAATGAACAGAATTAGATGAATTTCACAATTCAGTCTTTTCCTGATTTAATCATCTTCTGTGGCCTGATGGGTTGGCTGTTATTACTTCCTCATGACATAACATCCAAGTTACAGTAAAATTTTATATTTTACTTTAAATAGTGAATTGTTTCTCTAGAGCCCCAGGCAGGAAAGAAAAAAAAACAGGAGTTGGATATTGCTCTGGCCACTGTTTTAGCGGTTTATAAGCTGCTCTTGTTGTAGAAATATTTTGTTCTCTTCACAGTCTCCGTATGTTGTCTGCAGCTTGCAGTGCTCAGGACAACCTCATATCGTCAGTGGATGAGTGTGCAAGGGGATACGAACTACTAATGAATGCTAGAGAAAAGGAAGACAACATTCTCTGCTGGCCTCATTTTTAGCATTATATTAACGAAGCATAATATAATGGGGGAAAAAGGGTTACTCAGGGGAAATATCAAAGACTACCCAACCCAGGAAGTGGATGAAATTCTGTTCAAACATAATATTTCTGACATTTAAAATGGTTATAGGAGAGAAGCTGTCACTGTAATGCCACATAACTATCATTTAGATTTTTAAATTAAATATATTTTAATATAATTCAAATACAATAAAATGCACTCATGCCAATGCCATGCTATCTTGATTACTGTAGTTTCATAGTATGTCTTGAAAGTGAATAGTAAATTGCCTGCCAACCTTTCAATTCTGTTTCAAAACAGTTTTGGCTATTCTAGGCAAATTGCATTTCCAATAAACTATAAAGTTTACCTGTCAAGTTTACCAGATTTCTTGCTGAGGTTTGAGTGAGATTGAACAAAAGCTATAATGTCTTTCAATCTATACACTCATAACCACCAGCCCTCTAGGCCAGTCCAAACTAACCCCATCTTATCAAATGAGTAATTAAGAGTTGTTTTTCAGGAACTGACACCCCTTGTCTAGTAGAGGCCAGTTAAGACCACCAATCCATCTACTGGGCCTCCACAAATGCCTGATAAGTGACTCTTTTGATGTGAAGGGGCTGAGAACTCCACCCTCAGATCATACTACCAACATTTTGTGAACATGCATCCAATGAAGAGCCATGAAGGTTGACTGTGCTTGCCAGATCATCAGTTACCTCAATTCTCCTTACCTCCAATCTTCTACCTCCACACCTCGGACTGCCCTGCCCTTCATCCCATAGATTTTTCCCAAAGCACTGGATCGGGGAGACCAATTTGAGAGCATATCCCTTCTGTTTCCTGGCAGGCAGATCTAGCAGCAAAGTTGTTTTCTTTTCCCAAAAGCTGATGCCATAATAATTGGGGTTTGTTAAATATGTATCAGGTAGGAGAATCCTATCTTTGTGCTGTAATAATTTTGCCAACCACCAAAGGACAATGTCCTGTGACCCACTGACCAAGCAGTGAGCAGGGTCCTTTTGTTGACCCTAAGCAGCCACCCTAGACAATTTTGTCTAGAGGCTTAGATGATTGGATTCCCATTTCCCCCCGGGCCCCCCAGCCCCCTGGTACTCTTTTTTCTTTTGAGATAAGATACAACTCCTGGGTCAGGTGTCTTTTGAGAGAGTTACTTCGGTAAAACTCTCCTGTGCCTAAATTGTCTAATAATCTCATGAGGATTGTGGGTTAGAGTCCTCACTGGGGAGATTTTTGCTGAGTTAAAGTCCCAAAGCTAGAATTGTGGGTTCAAGTCCCACTCCAAGGGAGACAATAAAAAAGGATTACAGCTGCTGGGACACTCAAAGGATTGGGTTAGAGTCCCAGACTCTGGGGCAGGGTCCCAGAATACCCTGGTTGAGTCCCAGAGTATTAGTTTCTGTGTCTGTTTGCATTTGTCTATGTCTGTCTATTTGTTAAAATTGACTGTGTGGGGACTGAGTTTCTTGGTGAACATAACAAACTCACTTTAGAAATTACCTTGTTTGTTGCAGCCACCTTGGGAAAAGAACCCCTATAATGGTAATAACTGTAAACGGCTAGTGAGATAATCTGAGATAATTTAAAATTACAGTGGTTACTTTGGGCTGTTTTTGAGCTTTCAAACTGAGAAACACAGAAATCTTTAATGTTTAAAGAGTCTGGGATGCCAGCTTCTGGCACAATTACTCACAAACTAAAGGTTCCACAAGCTATAATATTCACAGAGAACTTCAAAGTCTTACCTAGCTTGGTTTGTGTCTTGAGGGCTTATCTTGATAATTGTCAGTTGGCCGAGGTCCCAAAAATACGGTTGGACAAAAATGCAGTTTCGCTTCATTTTGCAGTCAGAAATGGTTGGTCAGAAATGCAAGTTGCACTCCCTTTTGCTACTAAGGGTCCTACCCAACTGCTTTCAACCTCAGGGCAATTATGTTGGCCATTAGAAGGAACATTCTGATTAGATAAGATCATTTAAAAGTACACTTAAAAGCAAAGACTTGAAAATACTGAAATAGCCTTATTGAAAGTTTGGTTGCAAAAAGAAAAAAAATTGTTATAAGAGGTACCTAAAAGAAAAGCATAATAGGTCTGTCATTTACAGACAACCTGTAAAGTACCTTTGAAGGAGGTCCCAATGTGAGCCCCTCCCAGAGTTAACAAGACTCAGATTTTCTGGAAAACTGCTATGTTAAAGATTATTGGAGTTGTTCAATACTGCTAGGTATAGTTCCTGTTTGTCTAGGCTGAAATCTGACAAGGTATTTGGAAAGATCTGCAACTTACAATCAGAAATTCAGCCAAACTGGAAGCTAATGTTCAGAACCTGGTGAGAATTTGCTTTCCAGGTCTTCCTCCCTAAGTTAAAATAAAACTAAGCATCCAGAGGGAAAGAATAAAATTAGGAAGGATACAGTTGGACAGGTAGATCAATCTATAATGGGATTTAAGTTACAAGTCAATTTCTGAGGAATTAAAGTAACTGTCCTAAGAAAAAAGAATCCTCGCAAAACTGGAAATGCAACTCGAGAGACAGTTCAGATTCCACTCATTTCCTTTACCTCAAGAAGCTTCCAACCTCTCTGGGAACTGTTATCTAGCCCATCATCAATTCCTAAAAGTAAAGGAAAAAACGGCCATAATAGCACCCTTATCCAAGATCTAACAGCTTATGTGCCGTCTCCACAAATATTAGGAGAAAAGCTTGAATGAAATTTGGATTCAATTATTCTTTCATAACTAGTGTTTTGTATCACTGTACCTAACTCATGGTAGTAATTTTAAAACAATAGCTATGGAATCTCTGTGCATGTGTGTCTATATGTATGTCATATATGTGTGATATTTTATCTCCAAATAGTATAATTTCTAAAACACCTCTATTCAATTGGCTTAAAGTAAGTGCTTATATAAGTTACTTCTAAATGTACTAAAAACTAACCCAGATGTTTTTCAAGTTAACCTGATATAAAATAATTTTTGGTAAATGAAACCTTATTTAAGTTTGTAGGTTTGATTAAAATAAACGTATCTTCAGAGTTAACAGCATTGGATATGTTACAAACATGCAACCTATCATTCTAACTGGGTTTATTAGTGAAATAAGCTCATATGATCTCTGTTACAAAACTTTTCAGCAAAAATAATAGCTTAGAATGATAGCTGATTTTGTCAAATATCTCATGAAGTTTTTTTTTCAATTTTTTTTTATTAATGTTATGATAGATTACAACCTTGTGAGATTTCAGTTGTACATTATTGTTAGTCATATTGTGGGTACACCACTCCCCGCTTTGTGCCCTACCCCCACCCCGCCCTTTTCCCTGGTAACCACCAATCAGATCTCCTTGTCAATATATTAACTTCCACCTATGAGTCATATAGAGTTCGTCTTTCTCTGACTGGCTTATTTCGCTTAACATAATACCCTCGAGGTCCATCCACATTGCTGCGAATGGGCCAATTTTGTCTTTTTTATGGCTGAGTAGTATTCCATTGTGTATATATACCATATCTTTTTCAGTTTCTGGGCATGTAGGTTGGTTCCACATCTTGGCTATTGTAAATAATGCTGCGATGAACATAGGGGTGCAAGGGACTCTTGGGATTTCTGATTTCAGGTTCTTAGGATAGATACCCAGTAATGGGATGGCTGGGTCATAGGGTATTTCTATTTTTAAATTTTTGAGAAATCTCCATACTGTTTTCCATAGTGGCTGTACCAGTTTGCATTCCCACCAACAGTGTATGAGGGTTCCTTTTTCTCCACAACCTCTCCAACATTTGTCGCTCTTGGTTTTGGATGTTTTTGCCAATCTAACGGGTGTAAGGTGATATCTTAGTGTAGTTTTGATTTGCATTTCCCTGATGATTAGCGATGATGAACATCTTTTCATGTGTCTATTGGCCATATTTATATCTTCTTTTGAGAAATGTCTGTTCATGTCCTCTGCCCATTTTTTGATCGGGTTGTTTTTTTGTTGTTGTTAAGCCGTGTGAGTTCTTTGTACATTATGGAGATTAACCCTTTGTCGGATAAGTGGCTTGTAAATATTTTTTTCCCAATTAGTGAGCTGTTTTTTTGTTTCAATCCTGTTTTCCCTTGCCTTAAAGAAGCTCTTTAGTCTGATGAAGTCCCATTTGTTTATTCTTTCTATTGTTTCCCTCAACTGAGGAGATATAGTGTCTGAAAAGATTCTTTTGAAACTGATGTCAAAGAGTGTACTGCCTATATTCTCTTCCAGAAGACTTATTGTTTCAGGCCTAATCTTTAGGTCTTTGATCCATTTTGAGTTTATTTTGGTGTGTGGTGAAAAAGAATGGTCAATTTTCAATCTTTTGCATGTGGCTGTCCAGTTTTCCCAGCACCATTTGTTGAAGAGACTTTCTTTTCTCCATTGTAGGCCCTCTGCTCCTTTGTCGAAGATTAGCTGTCCATAGATGTGTGGTTTTATCTCTGGGCTTTCAATTCTGTTCCATTGATCTGTGGACCTGTTTTTGTACCAGTACCATGCTGTTTTGATCACTGTAGCTTTGTAGTATGTTTTGAAATCGGGGATTGTGATTCCGCCGGCTTTGTTTTTCTTGCTCAGGATTGCTTTAGCAATTCGCGGTCTTTTGCTGCCCCATATGAATTTTAGGATTCTTTGTTCAATTTCTGTGAAGAATGTTCTTGGGATTCTGATTGGGATAGCATTGAATCTGTAGATTGCTTTAGGTAGTATGGACATTTTAACTATGTTTCTTCTTCCAATCCATGTGCTCTCATGAAGTTTTTACAGGGCATCTAAATATAGTTATTGGAAAGAAGTAAATTAAATAGAAGTAAGTAAGGTAAAAGTTTTTGGTTAAACTTTTAAACAATAATTATATGTTATGGCATATATATTTAAAATAAATTCCAAAATCTTTTGGTAACTTGAAACTTTGAAGTTTTGCTATGTTAAATTAGATGATAGACTATTCATTGAATATTTAGTTCATTCCCAAATAAGATATAATATTAGATGTTAATTACTAAATATAGATTTATCTACTGGCTTCTTATTACAGAGAAGTCAAAAGATGTTTGGATCTATTAATAAACCCATCTTGTATTTTATTTAAAAATTTTACTATGAAGTAGAATGTTTCCAGAAATTATGAAAAGCATTTCTAAACTTGCCCAGTTCATAATTCCTTGCTTCTTAGTTTTCACTAAAAATGTTGTCTAAGGGTTAAAATTCTAATTAATATATGTGATTAAAGCTACTAAAATTAATAGGGGAAACATCTTCGTATTCAAGGAAAGTAAGATGTAAGTTTTCAGTAAAGAAGGTATCAATAATGGAAATATTTTTGTTTGTTATGTTAAGAAAGATAAATTTATTCTAAAGTACTAGGGGAAAAAAGAAAGTAAGGGACAAATTCTGAATGTAAAAAGAAAGTTATAGAAAGTTTGTGGAAGAGGTGCCCTGAGGAAAGAGTTTTGAGCATGGTCAAGTTGGCTGAGATCAAAATGAATTTAATGCAATAAATAAGTTTTAATATCAAAAGTAATCTGGTGCAAAATTAGAATTTAATTCTCTCTCCTAATAGGATAATTTTCTTAAACTTTTACTTAGCTCTTGATAAAGAAATTATAAAAAGGTTTTCTTTATTTTGAATAATTCTACCTAAAAGACAGAAATCCTATGTTTTGTCAAAATATTTTCCTATGTTCTAAAAGGCTGGGATCTCTCTTTTAAGAAAACTAAGGGTTTTTTTTTTTAAATGTTTAATTCTCTCTGTTTGCCTTTAGCATCTTTGGTTGTCAGCTTGCTTAAATAGGTAACAAAGCATTGTTTTCTATCTAACCAAGTGTTTTAAAACCTTTTGATATTTTTGACAAACTTGCCTAAAATTCAACTGCGAATTGCCAATGAGGCCCTAAGAATTCTCAAAGAGTTTGTTCTCTCATACTATAAAGAGGAAGATATTAAACTAGTTAGGCTTGTTTGTTATGTTATATTACATGGAAAACATTGTCACATAAATGATGATAAACTTTCTTAGGTTATATTACATGGGGAAATGCAATTAATATAAGTCTTTTAAAATTATATAACATTCCTAAAATTCTGATCTTTCCTGGTTATCAGTCATAATTCTAGTTATTTTAAATTGTTGTATGTCACAGAAATAACCAAATTTCTTGTCAACTGCCATTTTTAAGTCTTGTTATTTGCAAACAGTTGTTTTACTTTGATGTTTTTGCAAATTATTTAATAATTGCCTACATAAAATAGGGCTAACTTGGGGAGCTCACCTTATTAAGTGACTTACTGCCTTACTAAGAGACTGGTTCAATGAGATGTCCTTTATCAGCAGGAAGAAGCTAGAGCAGTTGTTGCCCTATATCCCTCAAGATTGAAGCATGAACAACAAAAACAGGGGATTTGTAACCATGGGCCCTCCAGAGCCAGTGAAAATTTACCTCATACTATAAAATGAATAATTAAGAATTGTTTCTCAGGAATTGAGACCCTCTTGTCCAGTTCAGGCCAGTTGAGACAACCAACCCATCAACTGGGCCTGAACAAATGCCTGATAAATGACCCTTTTGATGTCAAGGGGCTGAAAACTCCACCCTCAGATCATACTATCACCACCATTTTGTGAACATGCATCCTATGAAGAGCCATGAAGGTTGACTATACCTGCATAGATCATAAATTACCTCACTTCTCCTTACCTTCAATCGTCTATCTCCACACTTCAGACTGCCCCACACTTCATCCCATAAATTTTGCTCCAACCCCAAGACCAGGGAGACAGATTTGAGAGCATATGCCTCCTGTTTCCTTGCAGACTGATCTAGCAATAAGGCTGCTTTCTTTTCCCAAATGCTGATGCCATAATAATTGTTTATTTTTTATACACATTGAGTAGGAGAACTCTTTCTTTGTTCAGTAGCACACTTAGTTCAATAATCTATTTATTTAAATTTTATTTAATTTAAGCAATATTACAATTTACAGAGTAGGTATCCTGTCAAACTTATTCCTAAGAATTTTGATTTTGATACTATTGAAAATGTCTTTATTCTAATTTTACATTAAATTTTTTTGTCCATGGTGTCTAAAAATGCCATTTCTTTTCATATCTTAATCTTGTATTTTGAATCATGCCAAGATCACTTTTTTACTTTATTGTATATATTTAGATTTCTTTCAGTTTTTTTTTTCTTTCCAAAGACGGTTATATGGTTTGGGGATAGTCTTAAAGTGGGACATCTTTGCCCTGTTGAAAATCTTAGAGTGAATATGTTCAGTCTTTCACTATTAAATTTGATGTTAGTTCTAGGTTTTCATAAATGAGTTATCAAAATGAAAAAAAATGTTTGTTCTATTCCTAGTTGACTGATTTTTAAAAATCATGAATAGGTTTTGAGTTTTGCAAATGCTTTCTTTTCAGCCATTGAGATGATCATGTGAGTCACTTTTCCTTTATTCTGTTAATGCGGTGAATCACATTGCCTCTCAAATATTGAAGAAATATTGCATCTCAGGGAATACATTCAACTTAACAATTGTATAATGTCATATATATGCTAATATTTTATTGAGGATTTTTGTATCTGTGTTTAAAAGCTATATTGGTGTGTAATTTTTTTTGTAACACCTATGTCAGATTTGTGTATCAAAGACATACTGATCTCAAAAATGAATTGGTAAATTCTAAATGAGAAGAGCATACTTATCTGTAAAGCCATTTTAATATATTTTCTTTGTTGGAAAGTTTTGTGGTTAAAAATTAAATATCTCTAATAGATACAAGGTTAATATAAGTATTCTATTTCTTTTTGAGTCAGTTTTGGTACATTGTTTTACTAAAGTTTCTGTTATTGCTTCTGGATTTTATAAATTCATCCATAAAATATGTTATCCATTTTATTGGCTTAAAGTTCTTTATGAATTTCCATTATTCTTCTTTTAATGTCTGAAGGATCTGTAATGATCTCCCCTCATTCATTTCTGCTATTGGTAATTTGTGTGTGTGTGTGTGTGTGTTGATCATTTGTTTAATAGTTGCATAAGTACATCAACTTTATTTACCTTTTTAAATAACTACCTTCTGCCTCTGTTTTCTTTTATTTTAATCTTTTTTCTCTTCTGTTCCATTTCTGATTCCTTTCATGGTTATTATTTCTTGTATTTACTATGGGTTATATTGCTCTTTTTAAAATTTTCTTAATGTAGAAACATCTGTCATTGCTTTTAAACATTTCCTTTTTCCAATATAGGAATTTTGAGGTAAAAATTTCCCTCTAAGCAATGCTTCAACTTGTCTTGCAAACTCAGATAGGTTGTATTTTCATTATTATTCAACTTGAAATATATTATAATTCTTCTGGGGTTTTTTTTGATTCACTATTTGTATATAGATATATGTTGTTTAATTCCAAATATTTAATGATTTACTGGGTATATTACAATTATTGATATGCAATTTAACTGAATTGTGATAAGAGTACAGACTGTTATATTTCAATCCTTTAAAGTTTAATGAGTTTGGTATTTGGCCTAGTGAATGGTCTATCTTAGTGAATGTCAGTCTAGAAAAAAAAGTGTATTCTGTAATGCTTATTTGTAGTGTTCTGTAAATGCCACTTTGGCCAGTTTGGTTGATAGTTCTGCTCAGCTCACCTGTATTCTTACTGACTCTCATTTATCATTGGTATTATCAATTACTAAAGGAAGTGCTTTTAACATTTTCAGCCATCATTGTTGATCTGTTTTACCTCTTAATTCTGTCCATTTTGCTTTCAGATATGTTGAAGCACTCTTACTAGGCACATAAATATTTAGTAAGAGTGCTTCAACTAGGCACATAAATATTTAGGATTATTATGTTCAAATTGAAATAAAAAGATGCATACCTTTTCCCAATGAAATATTGCCTTATAATTAAAAACATTTCTTAGATTTGTTGAATCTATTTGGCCTATGTCAAATTTCTAAGTAATTTTTGATAAAATTATTTGGAGGCATATGTATTTTGAAAATACTATAGTGAAAACCTTTTCATATTCAGTGAGTGTTTTGTTGCTTAAGATTTTCTTGATAGTAGTAAAATGTGTTCTTTAAAATATTTTTCTTTTTTAGAGATTTTATTTTTTCCTTTTTCTCCCCAAAGCCCCCCGGTACATAGTTGTATATTCTTCATTGTGGGTCCTTCTAGTTGCGGTATGTGGGACACTGCCTCAGCGTGGTGTGATGAGCAGTGCGATGTCTGCACCCAGGAATCGAACCAACGAAACACTGGGCCGCCTGCAGCGGAGCGCGTGAACTTAACTGCTCGGCCACGGGGCCAGCCCCTGTTCTTTAAAATATTTTTATCAAGGAAAATAGCCTTCATATTTGCTCTAAATTGCTAGCCATAATCCTGCCTTGGAAAGTAATGTGCCAGGAGCAAACAATTCCAACTCTGTCACTTTCTATGTATATGAATTTGATCTCATTTATTTGCACTTCAGATTCCTGACCTATAAATTTGGCTTGTTGAGGTAATTCACTGAGTTCGTACATGTAAACATATTGAAAAAAATAACACCTACATATTAAGATCCGAAATGTTACCTAATGGAATGATCATTAGCTTTGTAAATATAATTGATGTGGGGTCGGTGAGCTGAGGAGTCGAAAGAAAGATTTCTTAGACTCTTAAGATCTGGCAGTAGTGCTCTTTTATTTAGAGAATAGTATAGAATAGCATGGGGACAGGACCCATGGGCAGTCAGAGCTTCTGCTGCCCCAAGTTGAGGGTTAGAGCTAAATTTAAGGCATAGGTAAGGTATGTGAGTTATCTCTTTACGAGACAAAAAAAAAAGTTAAAATGGTATCAGTGCCGGTAGGGTCCGGCCATTGGGTGGTCCTACAACTTTCAGATAAGAATCAAACCGATTGAGTAAATGGCAGAAGTCACCGCTCAAATATTATCTTCAGCTAAAGACAAAGGAGGATTTTGGGGTAGGGGGTCAGTTACATGAGGTTGCCAGACAGTAAACAACTTAAGTTCTTGCCTTCCCCATTAAGAGTTTCCAGAGATAAGGTCATCCCCCCTTCCTCCCGGCGCAGAGAGGGAGGCATGGAGATTTCCTTCACAAATGCAACTGTCTCTGATCAAAGGGCAAGCAAATTCCATTCCTCGGAGCCTGCTTCTCATCTGCAGTTTTAAAATTAACCAGCCTAAAATCCTCATCATAAAGATTACTATTTTATACATTTTTATTCAAGTCAGGTAGATAGATATAGTTAGATATATGGATGTGGATTTTTTTTAAAGATGGTATGATTTAAGAAAAAAGCTTTCTATACCAATTATAGGATATCATAACTGATACATATTTAAGAAGTTTGATCCTATTTGATAATATTAAGGCTAATATTTTACATGACAAACAATGCTATTCAATTAGATACAAGCACTATCAGTAAAAAAACAATTTTAGTAATACTATTCACTTGAAGCAGGCAGCAAGTGGAAGCTGCTGTCTGTGTGTGTCTCTTTCCCTCTAGAGAGAGAGAGATCAATATGTTCATAAATATTTATGTATACATGAAGAGAGATTTAGATATAGAGATCATCTATTGATAGAGATGTATATATAAAGATGTATATATATAGAGAGAGACTATCTGTATCTCTCTCTATATATATAAATCTATATCTCTATATATCTAGAGATCTACCTATCTATGGGGAGGTGGAGAAAGAGAAGGAGAAAGAATGTACTATTAGTTCTTGAACTTTCTTTTCTCAATATCTTGACTAGTTAGCTAATACATGGAGAAAATAAAATTGTTATATCTACTCTGTAGAATAAACACCATTCATCTGGTCGCAGCGACCCAATTTACAATCCAAATGTCATGACAAATACAGTCTCTCTTGAACTTTGTGTAAAATCTCATCCTTTTGAGTAAGAGCAAATAAAAGAAAGTATGACCTTTAATAGATTCTTTGAGAGTATTATTTAATTATTACTGGCAAATCTTTATTTCCAGTAATACTTACAAACAAGGCAAAATAAATAAAGTTAACTATCTTAAAGTCTTTTGAGAGTCATTTCCTGCCCTACCCAATTTTTTGTGATCATGCCAATACCAAAAAGAAAAAAGAAAACTATGAACTGGAAAAAGGGTGGATTTGGAAGACATTTAAATAATTAAATCAAACTTTAAGAAAACTAATGTTTCCTTTATTTAAGCATGCCCCATAAAGAATTATGGAAAGAGCTTTAAGAAAACTGAATTTTGTAGACTGAATTTAAGAAAACTGATTTATGTAGACTGAATTTAAGCTCCATGTAAGTAGGATGACTGTAGGAAGGAAAATATTTCAGTATAGTCTATAAATATTCTGCCCATATTATTGTAAGATTATTGACAAGATTCTTCTGGGAAACATATGGTTTACTGAGTTATAACAATGATAATACCACCTGTGTCCCTAATTAGAACACTTCAATTTAGTTAATTCTAAGTATCAAAATCATGTTCATTACTCATTACCAGAGCTAAGTTAATTACATAATAAGGAGTAATATCAAGATGTCAAAATCACTTAGAATTACTGAGGCTAATTGCACATAAAAAGGATCAGATATACTCATCATGGCCCACTAAAGCACAATTAGGTACATATTACCATTTTCCCCACAGTTCATCACCAGGTCCAGGCTCAATGCCTAGAACCCCCTAGGCACACACTATTTTTGAATTATTGTGTAAATAAATGACTGAATGTAGTAGGCGGCTTCACCTATACAAGAAGCAGTGAAGTCAGAGGATCAGTGAGCAGGACGGATGAGAAATTACAGAATACACAGATGAGATAATTCATATTTCAAAACAAAGAAGTGATTTTTTTACCCCTGCTTCTATGTTTTCTATAATTTTGTTGGAAAAAGTAGATCCAGTGAATCCAGTATAGACACTAGAGGCAATGAATGACCTCTGTGGAGCTGAGTGATGCAGAGGTATAGTTCCGTTATACTAATATTTCCCAACACTGTGCCTATGAGAATCCCCTAGAGAGGAGTAGAAATGGAAACACCAATGCCAGCGCTTCGTCCCCAGACAATTTGGTTATTTATTCTGGGATGTGTCTCAGGCATGAGAAGTTTTAAAAGCATTTCACCTCAGATGATTTGGAAATGTAGAGATAAGATTTAACCAGATGAAAAAAATGAGAATTTCTAACTAGATGGGGGAATAGTATAAACAAAAATAAGAACATGAAACAATACAATATAAGTATTTCAGTATCGTGATGGTGGAGGGAACTGGAGAGTATTTGGTGATGAAGTTAAGACAGAAGACCTCATAGGGATTTGTACTAAATATTTAGAGGCTAGGATTTTACTGTAGACAATGGGAAGGGATAGGGGGACTTCCAGTAGATGAATGGCAGAGTCATATTTGCTTACTAGGTTGAACTTTCTCATAGAGATGTTGTGGCTGCATTTGAAGAATTAGCTGGAAAATACTTCATTTAGGATTCTTACAATACTATAAATAAGAGACAATGATGACCTGAATTAAAAAGAAGAATGAAGATGGTGAGATAGAAAAATATATGTATGTGTATATGTTTTTATTAAGTTAAATTGTTAAATTCATTTTAATTTATTTGGAGAAACTGGTTTTTAATTTGAATGAATGAGCATTGAGAGTACAATTATCTGATGATGCTCCTACTAATATTAATGCTAATTTACTAATGTCCAATCTCAGAGGCAATAAATGGTCAAGCAGCAGTCTTTATAAATCCAAAGTGCAGGCTGTTAACCATTATCTTATTTACTTTTAAAAATTATCTTCTTTGGTTAGAAAATGTAAGGGGGAACATTATAGAAGGAAGTGGGATGGCAGCTGTGTTAGTTTTCTGTTGCTGCACAGCAAATTAACGCAAATTTAGTGGCTTAAAACGGGTTTATTATCTTACAGCTTTTATGGTTCAGAAGTATAAGCTCCAAGGGGCTGTGTTAGGTCTTAAATGGTCCCAAATTAAGGTGTCCTCAGATGGGCTCTTATCTGAAAGATATGAGGAAGAATCAGAGTCCAAGTTCATTCCTTCTGTTGACATAATCCATTTTCTTGTGGCTGTAAGTCCTAGGTCCCTATTTCCTTGATGGCTATCTCTGCTCAGATGCTGCCTGCATTCCTTTTCATGTGTCGTTCCCATATTGAAAGCCAGTAATATGTGCCAAGAACTTTCCATGCTTCAAATATGTTTGACTTCTGCTGCTACTGCAATTCTGACTCCCTTTTCTGCTACCAACCAGAGAAAAATATCTGCTTTCATGGGCTCATGTTATTAGACCAGACAAACCCAGATAATCTCTATTTTAAGGTTGACTGTGGAATTTAATTACATATGTAATCTCTCTTCACAGCAGTACCTTGATTAATGTTTAATTGAATAACCAGGGAGTAGGAATCTTGGGGCAGGGAATCCTATAAATGGGATGGGGGCTATTTGTAGAATCACACCTACCAGAGGAAGATAAAATTACACACACACACACACACACACACACATTTAAGATTTATCAGCTGTTAGCCAGTGATATAAACTATTGGAGTAAATGAATTTGCATAAGGTGACTATTCAAGATGTCCAAAGAGAGACAGGCCTGTGCCAGCCCAGAGAATATCAACTGTAGCTACAGCTATGGGCAATGGAGTTTGGAAAGGAGGAAAAGAGAATCTAAATAAAAATAGGTGATCAAGGAGGGCAGGTTTATATTCTTTCTGCAAGCTAACTTAGAGAGCATTTTTTTAAAGATTAAATCAATTTCCTATGTCAAATGCTGAAAAAAGATTAAATAATGGTTCACAAGCTAATGTTGGATTTGGCCATTCATTATCCCAGTGATAGCTGGGTAAAAGGCATAATGAACTTCAGAAGCTGAACATCAGAAGGTTAAGAATATAGATGTGAAAGAGTCTGAAGTGGACTAATTTTTGAGAAACTTGTATAAGAAGATAAGGAGAGTCTTAGAGCAGTATCTAGAAAGCAGTTATGACAAAGAAAAAATTCTATATTTTTTAAATTTTAATAAAAAGAGACTTGAATATATTTGTGGGGGTGGATTGTTAAGGCCAGCAGGAAAAGAGATTCAGGATATTGAAAGAGTTATTGATAGAATGAGTTCTTAGATTAAATAAGAGGAAAGATGTTCAAGACCAATTCTGAATCTAATTCCATATGCAGGTCTGATTTTAAGTCCAAGCATCTTGGTTTCTTTAAGAAGTCTGAAGAATCCATCTATCTTTCCTCCCTTTCATTAATCCCTCCCTCCTTCTCTCCATCCCTCCTCCGTCCATCATCTATCAATCGTTTATCTATCTTGCATCCATCAAGCTGTAGGAAATAGAAACAGATTCCCTCAGTGCATTGAATATTTGGAAAAAAATGAAAATAGTGAGTGGTACTGAATTGTGAGCTACGTTCTTCATAATTTATAAATAATGAACAAAGGATATAATCTAAATAAGATATTTAGTTCAACAATTCTTTATGCAGACAGATTATATAAGGTTAAAATGATAATTTCCAGAAGGATGAGAAAAGGAGTTGTTAAAGGTGGCTATTTCTCACCAATGGTACACCAGGTAGAGAAAAGAGAAGAAAATGTTACTTTTCACATTGTGCTCCCATGTTACTGTTTTCTTTTATAAAAATGTTTACATGCATTATTTCTTTAAATAGGAAAATAATCCAAAAAGAGTAAAGTTTGAGAGAAAAGCATTAAATTACATACATTCCATTGAGTTGTTTTAAATTTGTTTGAAAATGTATTTCATTATTTTCTTATATTATAATTAACAATATAATAACTATCTCTGTGATAATTTGAGTTACCATGTTTTTGTTAGGTCATGGTTGCTGCAACTGTCCTTTCACATTATTATTGAGTATGGAAGCACCATGAGGGCTCCCAGTAAAATCTCAATCCTGAAATAATTCTCCCTCTCTAGTGCAAATTAGCAGCAGCAAATATATTTTCTAATAATAACAAGAGTGAATAATTGCTGCCTATCTACTGGTATAAGTACTCAAAATTTGACCAGGAAGTAGTCATAGATACAGGTTAGCAGAAAATTTATCTCCTGGAACCAGAATCTCTAGTCCATGCGAGCCTAAAGTTACAAGGATGGAAAGTTCAAATTTCCCCTGTGAGTAAATTGAGTGACAGCAGGATTAGCTACTCCTACTTCAGCCTTTAGTCCCTAAACTCAAGTATTTTACTTATTATGGTGACAGAACCATATGATGGCCATCAGTTCAAAGATTATGCCACATCTTGAGAACAGCAGCTAAACCTTTCGGGGTGTCTTCATAATACCTTAGTTGTGTTTTAATGTCATTTCAATGTTATATTAGGCTGTCAGCTCCTAGGTAATACAATATATGATAGGATCAGAATATCACATGGATATGTGCCTTTGCCATACCTCATGAACCCTTCATCTAAGGTAATATGCAGGATACTATGATGTTAGTCAAATGCTTTCAGAGTGCTAAGTTAGAAGTATTGGCTGAGGCTCTGTGTTGGTCTCTGTTGCTGGCAGGTCCAACATATTGCAGTAGAAACTTCATATATTGCTTCCATATCTCATCTATTTCAAGCATTCATTGTGAAGCTATTATGGTGGGTGAAGACAGAAAATGGCTGGCCTCCACTGAACAAGACAGCCTATATGCTTGTTTTCTTCAGTAGCCCATCTGACTCAAGTTATTGCTCTTTAAAAGTAATAACTTAGTGATAACCCCTGGACCTTTTCTATGCCTATCCCAAATGTACTATTTCCATTTTAAAATGGATTGGTATTATTTTCAATTAATCTGACGACATTTTTTAAATCAGACTTGGGTCTGACTACACAGTTCATGATGAGCACCCCTGGTCACACAATTATTTGAAGTCTTATTATCATAAATCTTGTTTGTACCAAGGCCTTGTAGCAGACGTGAAATACTTGACAGTGAGTAATTCTCAATTGCAGCTGGCATGACCCAACTCCAGAACCCTAGGTGACTAGAGTTGTTACTAAAACTTTCCTTTTAAGACTTATGATGAGGAGGGGTTCAAGATGGTGACATAGGAAGATGAGGAATTCACCTCCTCCCACAGACACAACAAACCTACAACTACACATGGAATAAATTCCTCTAAAAAAGACCTGAAAACTAGATAAACAGAGCCTCCACAACAAAGGATAAAATAATAACATTGAAACAGGTAGAAGAGAGAGAAACATGGTCTTGCCAAAAGAAAACAAACCTACCCCAGGAATGGTGATCCACAAATGACAGTGATCTCAAAAATATGAAACCTTCCCTGAGGACTGAGGGGTTTGTGCTCCACATAAGGCACCTCAACCCTTAGATTTTGCATAGGAGAGAAAAGCCCCCCAAAAGGCCTGGCTTTGAAAACCAACAGGGATTATTTCCAGGAAAACCACAGAACTGTATGGAACAAAGAATTCCTGCTTAAAGGGCTTGAATGCAGACTCACTTGCCCCAGGACCCAGTACACAAACACCAGTTTGAAAAATGCCTAGACCACATGTGAAGGAAACCCTCTTACTAATCTAGAGTATCTCCCAGGGAGGCAGGAAACTGTTGGGACTCTCTGGGGATGGACACACTGGTGTGTTCCATTTTTGCAATCCCATGCCATCATACTCATGCCAGTGCTGGTGGGTGCCATTTTGGAATTCTCCCTCTAAGCTACTAGAATTGGTGGGAGTGCCACATTGAGAATCCTCCCACCCCTGCATTGAAGCTCTATATTGCAGCTGGGCCAGGCAAGAATCCCACTCACCCCTGTGCTTCAGCCCTGCCGCAGCACATGGGCATGTGCAACCCACACAAAGGATGCCCCTTGAGCATCTAGCTCTAGTGGCTGGGGGATTGTGGTTCTGGGCCCCACTTTGCATCTCCTACACAAGGCCACTCCTTCAACACTGGGAGAGGGGGTTGATTTGCCTAATACATAGAAACAAACAGAATTAGGCAAAATGAGGGAATAAAGGTATATGTTCCAAATGAAAGAGCAAGACAAAAACTTTAGAAAAAGATGTTAATGAAATAGAAAAAAACAATCTACCTGATAAAGAGTTCAAAGTAAAAGTCATAAAGATGGTCAGTGAACTTGGGAGAAAAATGGATGAACACAGTGAGCTCTTCAAGAAGGAGAAAATATAAGGAATTTCCAAACAGAAGTTACAGAACTGAAGAACACAATAGCTGAACTGAAAAATACACTAAAAGGGTTCAACAGCAGACTGTATGAAGCAGAAGTATGAGTCAGTGAGCTGGAAGACAAAGCAATGGAACTCACCCAGTCAAATCAGCAAAAAGAAAAAAAAACTTAAAAAGTGAATATATATTAAGGTACTTTGGGATAACATCAAGCAGAATAACATTTGCATTACAGAGGTCCCAGAAGAAGAGAGAGAGAAAGGGCCAGAAAACTTATTTGAACAACTAGTGGCTGAAAACTTCCCTAATCTGTTGAAGGAAACAGACATCCAGTTCCAGGGAGCCCATAAAGTTCCAAACAAGATGAATCCAAAGAGATCCACACCAAGACTCATTACAATTAAAATGGTAACAGTTAAAGATAAAAAGAGAATCTGAAAAACAGTAAGAGAAGAACAGCTTATTTTATACAAGAGAAACCACATGAGGCTATCAACAGATTTTTCAGCAGAAACTTTGCAGGCCAGAAGACAGCGGCATAACATATTCAAAGTGCGCAAAGGAAGAAACCTCCAGCCAAGAATTCTCTACTTGGCAAGTTTATCATTAAGAATTGAAGGAGAGATTAGGAGCTTTCTAGATAAGCAAAAGCTAAAGGAGTTCATCACTAAGCCAGCCTTACAAGAAATGTTAAAGGGACTTCTTTATGCTGAAAATAAATGGTACTAATTAATAATAAGAAAACATATGAAAGTAAAAATCTCACTGGAAAAGATAAATATACAGTAAAAGCTTATCACTTAGAAAGCAAGTTTGAAGGTTAAAAGATAAAAGTAGTAAAATCAACTAAACCTATAACACTTTGTTAAGACATGAATAAAATAAAAAGATGTAAAAGGTGACATCAAAAATACAAAGTATGAAGAAGATGGTAAAAATGTAAAGTTTTGGAATGTGTTCAAACTTAAGTTGCTATCAACTTAAAACAGACCATTATATACGTAGGATGCTATATGTGAACCTCACACTAACTTCAAAGAAAAAACTTGCTGTAAATACAAACACAAAAATGAGAAAGGAATCTAAACATAACTCTAAAGAAAGCCATCAAACCACAAGGCAAGAGAGAATAAGAAGAGGAACTAAGAAAACAGCCAAAAAACAACAAAATGTCAATGAGTACATACCTATCAATAATTACTTTAAATGTAAATGGGCTAAATTCTCCAATCAAAAGACATGGAGTGGCTGAAAGGACAAAAACACAAGACCCATCTATATGCTGCCTACAAGAGACTCACTTTAGAAGTAAGGACACATTTAGACAAAGTGAAGGGATGAAGAAAGATATTCCATGCAAATGGAATAAAAATAAAACTGGTGTAGCTATACTTATATCAGAAAAGATAGAGTTTAAAACAAAGACTGTAATAAAAGACAAAGAAGAGCATTGCATATGACAAAGGAGTCAATGCAGCAAGAATATTTAACATTTATAAAAATATATGCACCCAACACAGGAGCACCAAAATCATAAAGCGGATCTTAATGGATCTAAAGGGAGAAAATGACAGCAATACAATAATAATAGGGACTTTAACACCTCACTTAGATCAATGGATAGATCATTTAGACCAAAAACTCAATAAAGAAACATTAACCTTAAATGACACATTTGACCAGATGGATTTAATAGCTATATACAGAAGATTCCATTCAAAAGCAGCAGAATACACAATTTTTTTCAAGTGCACACAGAACATTCTCCAGAGTAGATCACAAGATAGGACACAGAACAAGTATCTATAGCTATAAAAAGATTGAAATCATAGTGAGCATCCTCTCCAACCACAATGCTATGAAACTAGAAATCAACTACAAAAAAAAGAAAACAAAACTGGAAAAACCACAAAAATGTGGAGATTATACAACATGCTACTGAACAGCCATTTGTTCATTTAAGAAATCAAAGAAGAAATGAACAGACATCTAGAGACAAATCAAAACAGAAATACAACATACCAAACTATGGGATGTAGTTCTAAGAGGAAGTTCATAGCGATTTAGGCCTCCTTCTGAAATAAAAATCTCAGACACCTAAAGGAACTAGAAAAAGAATAAACGAACTACATAGTTAGTAGGAAGAAGGAAATAATAAAGATCAGATTGACAATAAATGAAATAGACACTAAAAAGACAATTGAAAAGTTTAGTGAAACTAAGAGCTGGTTCTTTGAAAAGAAATAAAATTGACAAACTTTTAGCTAGACTAACCAAGGAATAAACAGAGAGGTCTTAAACAAAATCAGAAATGAAAAAGGATAAGTTTCAACTTATACCACAGAAATACAGAGGATCATAGGAAACTACTATGAACAATTATATGCCAACAAATTTGACAACTTAGAAGAAATGGATAAATTCCTAGCAATACACAATCTTCTAAGACTGAATCATGAAGAAATAGAAAGTTTCAATAGATTGCTTACCAGTAAGCAGATTGAATCACTAATCAAAAACCTCTCAGTAAACAAACGTGCACGACCAGATAGCTTCACTGGTGAATTCTACTAAACATTCAAAGAAGATTTCATATTTCTCTTTCTCAAACTCTTCCAAAGTCTTCCAAAAAATTGAAGAGGTGGGAATACTTCCAAATGCATTTTATGAGGCCAGTATTATCCCAATACAAATATCAGACAAGGACACCACAAAAAAGAAAATTACAGGTCAATATCCTCAATAAACATAGATGCAAAAATCCTGAACAAAATATGTGCAAATGAAATTCAATAACACATTGAAAGGATCATACACTATGATCAAGTGAGATTTATTGCAAGGATGAAAGGATGGTTTAACATCTGCAAATCAATCAATGTGACACAACACATTAACAAAATGAAGGAAAAAAATTATAAGATCATCTCAAGATAGACACAGAAAAAGCATTTTACAAAATTCAACATCCATTTGTGATAAAAACTTTCAACAAATTAGGTATAGAGGGAACACACCTCAACATAATAAACGCCATATATGACAAACCCACAGCCAGCATCATATTCAATGGTGAGAAGCTGAAAGCTTTTCCTCTAAGATCAAGAACAAGATCAGTATGCCAACTCTCTCTACTTTTTCTTTCTTTTTTTAATGCAGTTTGGTGAGGAAGATTGGCCCTGAGCTAACATCTGTTGCCGATCTTCATCTTTTTTTTTTTCTCCCCAAAGCCCTGCCCATGGATTTATGTCCTACTTGTAAGTCCTTCTAGTTCTTCTATGTGGGATGACACCACAGCATGGCTTGATATGTGGTGTGTAGATCCATGCCCAGGATCCGAACTGGCAAAGCCTGGTCTGCTGAAGTGGAGTGCATGAACTTAACCACTACACCACCCAGCTGGTCCCTCACTTCACTTTTATTCAATGTAGTATTGGAAGGCCTAGCCACAGCAATTAGGCAAGAAAAGAAATAAAAGACATCCAAATTGGAAAGGAAGAAATGACACTGTCACTCTTTGCAGTTAAGGTAATAGTATATATAGAAAAAACTAAAAACTTGGCAAAAAACTGTTATAATAAATTAATTCAGTAGAGTAGCAGTAACGCAGTAAAGTAAATGAATCCTGGTAAAGTAGGATATAAAATTAATATACAGAAATCTGTGGCATTTCTATGCACTAATAACAATCTATCAGAAAAGATAAATTAAGAAAACAATGCTATTCACAATTGCACAAAAAAGGATACCTAGGAACGTATTTAACCAAAGAGGTGAAAGACCTGTACATTGAAAATTATAAGACACTGATAAAAGCAATTGAAGAAGGCACAAAAAACTGAAATGATATTTTATGCTAATGATTGGAAGAATTAGTATTATTAAAATGCCCATAATACCAAAAGCAATCTACAGATTCAATGCAAGCCCTATCAAAATTCCAATGACATTTTTCATAGAACTAGAACAAATAGTTCTAAAATCTGTATAGAACCACAAAAGATCTCAAATAGACAAAGAAATCTTGAGAAAGAACATCAAAGATGGCGATATTATGCTCCTTGATTTCAAACTATACCTCAAGGTGTAGTAATCAAAACAGTATGGCATTGGCATAAAAACAGATGCACAGATTAATGAAACAGAACTTAGAGCCCAGAAATAAACCCACCCATATACGGACAATTAATTTATGACAAAGGAGCCAACAACATACAATAGAGAAAGGATGGTCTCTTCAATAAATGGCATTGGGAAAACTGGACAGCCACATACAATGAATAAAACTGGATCTGTATCTTACATCATACAGAAAAATTAACTCAAAATGGATTAAAGACTTGAATGTAGGGGGTGGCCCCATGGCTGAGTGTTTAAAGTTCTAGGCGCTCTGCTTTGGCAGCCCAGGTTCATAGGTTAAGATCCCAGATGTGGACCTAGTCCACTCATCAGCCATTCTGTGGAGGCATCCCACCTACAAAGTGGCAGATGATTGGCACAAATGTTAGCTCAGGGATAACCTTCTCAGGCAAAAAAGAAAAAAAGGAAAAAATGAAGAGGAAGATTGGCAATAGATGTTAGCTCAGGGTGAATCTTTCTCACCCAAAAAAAAAGAGAAAGAAAGAGACTTGACTATAAGACCTGAAACCACAAAATTGCTAGAAGAAAACATAAGCAGTATGCTCCTTGACATCAAAGTTAGCAATGTTTTTCTGGATATGACTCCAAAAGCAAGGGAAACAAAAGCAGAAATAAACAAACAGGGCCATATCAAACTAAAAAGCTTCTGCACATCAAAGGAAAATATAATCAAAATGAAAGGCATCCTACTGAGTGGGAGAAGATATTTGCAAATCATACATCTGACAAGGGGTTAATATCCAAAATATATAAAGAACTCATATAACTCAACAACAAAAAGACAAACAACCCAATTAAAAATGAACAGAGGATATGAATAGACATTTTTCCAAAGAAGAGATACAGATCGCCAATAGGCATATGAAAAGCTGTTCAACATCACTAATTATTAGGGAAATGCAAACCAAAGCCACAATGAAATATCACCTCACACCTGTTAGAATGGCTATTATCATAAAGACAAGAAGTGAGTGTTGGAGAGGATGTAGAGACAAGGGAACCCTCATACTCTATTGGTGAGAATGTAAATTGGTGCAGCCACTATGGAAAACAGAATGGAGATGCCTCAAAAAACTAAGAATATAAGTACCGTATGATCCACTATTCCACTTCTGGGTATTTAGTCAAAGAATAAGACAACACTAGTTCAAAAAGATACATGCACTCCTGTGTTCATGGCAAGATTATTTACAATAGCCAAGATATGGAAACAACTTAAGTGCCCATTGATGGATGAATGGATAAAGAAGTTTCAGTACATATATATATATACATATACACCAATTTTACAGTGATGGATGGCAACTAGACTTTTTGTGTAGCGTAGTGTAGGCAGATGTTGAATTATAATGTCATATACCTGAAATTTATAATGTTATATACCAATTTTACCTTAAAAAATATTTCCTTGAATATCAACTTTCTAAAGTGGTAACATTAAGAAAAGAGGCTATTTCTAAACTTCCATCACTGTATTCATTTTCTTATTTTATGCTCAATACATATGTGACAGAGTTGATAGCTGCATACTTACTAACCATTTTTCTTATCTTCCTAACATATTCTCAGTTCTATTCTGGCAGCAATGCACCCAACTTGAAAAATCAACTGTTGTAGCCTCCCTTGTATATAGGGGTCATTATGTGGCACACTTGTGTTCAATCAAAAATATAAGTGGAATATAGATTGGCCCCCTTCCTGCTTTCTGAGGCTTCAGCTGCCATCTTCAGATAATAAGGTGACTTTGAAGATGAAAACAGATACTACGAAGGATTTGTAAAAAAGCCAGGAAAACCTGAGTGTCTGATGGCATCTTGGAACTGCCTACCTGTGTGCTGTGATGAACTATTCCTCTAGAAGTTTGTATGTGAGGAAAAAAACTAAATATTTATCTTGCATAAGTTGCTGTTCTTTAGGTTTCTACTATTTGCAGCTGAATCTACGTCTAGATATACAACAAATCTGGGTCTCCGGATAGATCTTAAGTTCCTTTTTTGTTTCTATAGTTCAAGTAGGTAAAGTATGGAATAATTGAATTTTTTAATAAAAACTATTTCCTCAAAGAAAAGAGACTTGTTAGAAACTCTATACTGCATCCTTATCTACCACAGAGACTTCCAGTACCATGGGATCTAATGATTCAAATGATCCAACTGCTAGGGTCATGTATATTTTAGCATTAACATGCTGCACACCCCTCTTTTGTTCTGGCCCCATTTAAAATTGAGAACTTGTGAAATCACTTGTGAATGGATCCAATCTGTATTCCAAAATGTGCCGTGAGCTCTTTCCAAAATTTAAAAAGGCCTAGTAAGTACTGTTCCTCTTTTTTTGTAGAAGATACAAACTACAGTATCTTAACCTTGGATGTTCCAGCATGCCCAAGACAAATATACTCAGCCAAAAAAAATCATCCATAGTGATAGTCCTCTGAGTCTGTAAGATTTATCTCCCATCTTCTCATGTTCATGTATCCCGTGAAGGCATCTAGATTATTTGGCACTTCTTACTTACCCAGTCCAATTCATATCATATCATCAACACAGTGGATTCATGTGATATTATGTGGGATGTCTATATAATAAAAGCCCATTTATACCATACAGAGTAAATATGTCCCTGGGACACTGTCATAAATATGAATTACTGTCAATGTCAGATGAATGTGAAATACTCCTGCTTCTCCTTCTCATTAGGAACTGGAAGGAATGTATTTGCAAATCAATAGAAGTATACCATGTGCTAGAAGGTTTGCTAGATTTTTCTAGTTAATTATACACCTGCAGCAGAACTGCTCTTATGGCTAAGGTTTAATTACTTTTATGGTATCCAGGCAAGTCCATGATTCATATAACGACATTACCTATATCTCTTTAGTGCTTAAAGTATTTATCAAGCTGTTAATACTTTTCTACCAATATCTTATAATTCCCACCATTTATAAAGTCTTAGGAACTGAGGTACTTCATCAAGCAAAGGTTTTTCAATAGCCCACTTACTATCAGCAATGCAGTCTTTACTACCATCTGGCCAGCAAGTGATCTGAACCTCCAATGCCATCCTGAGGGTTTACTCCCTAAGACCTCTCTTGTTTCCAACTCTTTTGATTTGGGTTTTCCTGTAAGCAGACCTGAGACAAGAAAGATTTGAGTGCAATTTGTTTCTTTAGAAAGGGATGCGATATAACATTGGTAGGGGAGTGGGGATGTGACAACTGGAAGGGAAAAAAATAGAGCAATAAAGTGCATTATCAAACCACTTACCACTGTGTACACCTGGAGTTCAGATTCTCTGGGGTACTCCAGGGACAATATAATACCCGCCTCAAAGTTCTCCCAACTAAAGAGCAAGAATTATGTGGTATTTATCCACCAAATCTCCAACGTCATTGGATGATGGTCTTTTCTGGGGCACTTAGGCTGCAGCACTCTGGCTTGCCTGAGCTTGGAGAAGTATTCTCCTCAGGCCATAAAAACATCTTTAGGCAAAGATCACTAGTATTTTCAGTAGGCAGCCTCCATTCTGTAAAGCATGGTCTTGACACCAACAGTCTGTACTACTACCACAGAATCTAGGAAATTGTACCAGGATAGCACACACAGACTGATCAAAGTTTAAGGTTTGCCAGCATCAAAAACATTGACTAAAGGAAATGAAGACCAGAGAGAACTAGAAAATTAGGGGAAAGAGATCAAGCGACTAAATGCTATGAGGTGGATAAAAGGACAGGAGTAGGGGGAGGAATAGAATATTACAAATAGAAGGTCATTGTTACTCTACAAGTCACAAAGAAAAATAGACACTTTCAGGTCTCAAGTTAATTATAATATTATAACAATATCAGCTGTGTTACTCATTAGACTGCGGAGGAAGCAGTATCCACTGGAGAGGACCAGGTTTATGCTTAGCAGTCAGAGGTAGCTTTCTAAAACAGTTAATGAATGGCAGATTTTGGATAAACATTTTTATGTGATTATTTGTCTAGATTTATGTTTTTGCATATATTTTTTAAAATTTTCTTTCCTTTGGTTTAAATGAACATTATAGACAGCACAATTTTGAAAAATCCAGGAGCAAAGTACTCAGCTACTGGATTAATGAATGGAAACTCTGTCATAGAAATGGATGAAATCACCTAAGAAGAGAGGGCTGAGTGAGTCAAAAGGCACAGGGTAATTCTTTTAATCTAAATCCCCAGGCAAGAGGCAATGTTGTAATGCCTTCTATAGCTCTTCCGTCAAATATCAATTTTATTCTTACATATTTCCAATGAAAGGGAACAAGTGACCTACCCATCACTGGAAGAGTTTGATGTGTAGGTCACATAGCAAAACTATTTGAAAATAGACTATGTGAAATTGAAGGAGAAATTGAATCATGTTAGTATGACTTTAAAAAGTTCATATAGGTCATTGCATATGATATGGGCCTAGCATAGTAAATAGCATTTAATGATACAGTTAGTGAAGGTGGTGCCTGACATTAGGAAGGAAAATAGAAGCAGAACTATGGACCCAGAATGCATACATTGGGCTAAAAGAATACCTCGTGGTTCAGTGCTATTGAGGAAGAGAGATCCTAATGGGGAACAGACTGAATAGGCAGCCTGGGGTCAGAATGCAAATGGTTTTGAAAGTCTAAGTGGTTTAAACTTCACTCTATAGGAAATGAGGAGTAACTTCTGGCTTTCAAATAGAGGAGTGGCATGGCTGGAAATAAGAATGATGTTTAGGCTCAAGAGAAGGGAGAGAGAAGATGCAATGAGATCATATAATCATCCCAAGATTATTTGGCAGTGGAATAAAGAGAGGAGGGGACAGCCAGAATGGGATAAAACAGAATATTCCAGAATAGTTATTTTGAATTGGTCATTTTTATTATGATTTTTAAAATTATGAAATAAAGTCCACAAAGGACATCAAGAATATTATCCCACCCCTGGTTTACACTCCATCTCTGACCTATGAAGTCATGTCAAAATGGATCATGATTAAGATTATTATTAAGCCACAGACCTAGGAATACCCAAATGCCAAAATCTTGTTTTGATCCAGAGACATATCCCAAGAGAGCAAAAGCCAAGCTCCTGAAATGTCTTGGAACTTATCTGAGCATTCACATCAGCACACAATGTAAAATGAGAAGGGGCGGGGATGGTACAGTGTGGCTGAAAATTCCTTCCCCTGGAGCTCACCACTGGGCTCTGCCTCTGTGAAAGAGCTACACCTTGGTCATTGTCCCTGCATTGTTAGTCATAATAGTAAAATATATTTTTAAATATTCATGAAGGATATATTTGAAACTGTAGTAGATTTATTTTGGGTCCTGTGAATATGTCCCTCAGTCCAAAGCCTACTTCAATACAGCCACCTCAAAAAAGAGGGACGAGATCACACTTTAGGTCTATTCTTCTTCTAGAAAGAATAAAAAGGAATAAGTGATGAACTGAAATTGCAGCTCCTTAAGGGAAAAACAAATTTTATTTGTTTTAGAAAATGCAGTGTGTATAAACAATAAGTAAATGCTTTTAAGATGATAGATTGTAATCACTGTGATTTTGAGCATTTGGGCACATGCTTATTTGAACCAATTAGAGAGTCAACTCATGAACTATGCCATGAATATGCAGCAAGATCATTTTATCTGTGAATGTTTTCTCATGCATTTATGAAAATATCTTCAAAGATTCTAACGTGTATACTGCAATATTCTACTCTATAGACACACAAGGCAAAGTCATTGTCTCGGGTTTGGATGTTATAAACTTACTAGATTCTTACACATTCTAAAATTTTTATTATCTTTGCTTTTTGTTTCCTATTTCACACTTATCTTGCAAAATTGCAAAATTACCATACCAAAATAAGGAAAGTGTCACTATTTTTTCCAAAAATACATAGAAATATTTTTTGAGCACTTTATGAGATCAATGAAATATACTAGAGATCAAATGTTAGAATATTCTTTCTAAAAGTAGAATAAATTCTGTAAATGTTTTGAAAGAAATTAAATTTTCCTTTCAATAACACAGTCTTTGAAAATGTGTTGCTTCACTCTTTAATTACTGGGCACAGTTTAATCATAGGCCATTTTGTCTGGATGTGCATCTTTGTAGAGGGGGTGTGTATTTTTCAGTGCTCTGATAGCATATTAGCTGTTATTAGTTTTGCCCTTAGTGTAAGAAGAATTAGGCCATATCTGATGTTATATCTGACAGTGAAGCTGTTTTTCATTTTAAAATTTAAATATACAATAGAAGCTATGAATGAAGATAGAAGCTAACATATTTACATAAGCTGAAAAAAATCAGCAAGCTCATATCAGAAAATTGATTTTGTAATATACCTGGAAATACAGTAAAACAAAAAGAGAGAAGCAAAGTTATCAGCAATATTTTCAAATGAAAAAGATGACTGATTCAAAAATTGATTCAAGTATTAATCAAGTGAAAGATAGTAAACTGTAGGTGTGTCAAAGAAAACTTAAGAATTACTAACATGCAATGAAAAGCAGAAAGAGTTAAAGAATAGGGTTATTAAATAGTTTTACTCATGGGAAAAATTTAAAGTGCTTCACTGAGTAAGATAAAGTGGCAACTTAAAAATTTTGGCAACATAAATAAAATTATATGCTCAAGTCAATTTCATCAGTGCAACTGATGCATATTTTTTATGTGTAATTCTATTATATTACAGATAAAAATTTAGTGTATTAACGTCTTGTACTATCTAAATAAACCTCCTTTTAATCCTCATTAGTGTAAATTGCCTTAAAAATCCACTTGCTTCGATAATTATAATTTTAGTTAAAGTGGGTCACACCTGTATTCAAGGCTCACCAGCTGGCACCATTCTGTACTATAGATGGAAAGATTCTGTAAGTTAATAACTGATGATTTGGAGAATTGCTCTGGATTGTGATCCAAGACTATGATTATCCTGTTTTCTGGATATTGGGTCTGTTGGTACAGTAGAATATAAACAAAAATAACTTTTTATTCAGCTCATTTTCCCCAGGAGCTAAAATATGAGTTTATGTCCACAACCCAAACCAAATACCAAGCTAAATATAATACATATTTTCAATAAATATAACTTCTACTCTGTCATATAACATAGGCTGCTGAAATGGTGTAACTTCCATTTATCTAATGAAAAAGTAGCTCAGTAACATTTTATCATTATCACTCATTCTCTTGGAACATTGTGTGTGTGCCAGGAACATTTGCCAACTCTTTCCCCAATATGTGAGGTTAAATAACGAACTTTAAACAGAATAAATTTATGCCAGGAAACTACTAAATCCCTGGCCTGACTCCTGGCTTATTTGCTCTCAATACAATAATTCAGTCCCAAGACCCTGGTGTTATTCATTCAATCCTTTTAGTTTTTCTCTCTCTCTTTTTCCATACTCTCTCTCTCAGGATTAAGAATATTGCAGTGGCTGGCCCAGTGGCATAGCAGTCGTTTGTGCATGCTGCTTCAGTGGCCTGGGGTTCACTGGTTCGGATCCCAGGTGCGGACCTATGCACTGCTTATCAAGCCATGCTGTGGCAGGCGTCCCACATATAAAATAGAGGAAGATGGGCACAAATGTTAGCTCAGGGCCAGTCTTCTTCAGCAAAAAGAGGAGGATTGGCAGCAGACATTGGCTCAGGGCTAATCTTCCTTTAAAAAAAAAAGAAAAAAGAATATTGCAATCATTGAGGAGATGGAAACTAGCTATTAAATTGTCACCGACTAGGAAGGCTAAGGTTATACAGAAGGGTACGTTTTTAGGTGAGGTGATGAGGGAAGCTATCTCCAAAAAGGGAATTTTAAGAGACATGTGACTAAAGGTGAGGAATAACACTATGGGAGCAGACTATTTCCAGCAGCCTGAAGAAAAAATGCAAAGACCCCAATGACACAGCATGCCTTGCCTGTTTGAGTAGCAGCAAGATTGCCAGTGGGTTTTGAACAGAGTAAGCCAGTAGGAGACTTGAGACATGGGAAGCTAGATTATGTAGGGTGCAGCTGGGCAATGAGAAGGACTTTAGCTTTTATTCTCAGTGAGTTGGGAGGTTGTCTTAAAGTGGAGAATAACATGGTCTAATTGTCATTTTAAAAGATACACTCTAGCTGTTGTGTGAAAAATGGATTGTGAGGAACCAGAGTAAAAAAGCATGGAGACCAATTAGAAGGGTATTGCTCAAGCCTGCATGAGAGATGTTCTGGTGGGCTAGGGTGGTAGGATATAAGACATGGAGAAAGGATTGGATTTAAGATTTATTGTGAAATTCAATCAAACAAGGTTTGCTAATACAATATGCTCGGATGTGAGAAAAAGAGAGAAGACAAGAAAAACTCCAAGTTTTGAGGTGTGAGCAGCTTGAAAAATGGCCATGCTGGAGAGGAAGTACGTATAGATTATGTTCATGATGCCTCTTAAATATCCAAGATAGACATTGAACCATCCAAGATGATTCCAGAGTGCAGAGAGGAGATTTGCACAGTATGTCAACGTTTGAGGGATACCCACAGATCTGAGGTGGACTGTTGAGATATTGCAACAAGGGGCTTAAATAGAGAAAAGATATGAGGGATAAATTCTGGAAGATGCTAAACCTCACAGGTAGGGGTCTTCAAGAGGGCAAGGGCTTATCAAGGAAGGATAAGAATGAAATCTCATTGAGATATGAGAAAAATCAGGAACATTTGATATCCCAGAGCATGGAGACTTTCAATCTACTTTCAAACAACTACTCTGGATGAGAGAATAGATAGCTATTTTATATTTATTTTACCTATTGAAAAAACACCTGGGATTCAGAAAGATATTTGACATTTCCTTTACTATAAAGTTAGTAACTAGAACAATGTGTCTTCTAAGGCCTAGACCAAAACCTTCAGTGGAAAAGAAAAATGTCTTAAAATAAAATTTAAAATTCTACGAGAGCAGTTTTTTAAACAGAGAAAATTATTTTAGCTATCCGAAGACCTCAGCAAAAGTTTAAATTTATAGCCTTAAGAACAAAGTACTTAAATTTTATCGATGATAGATGCCTCTGCCGGAAGAGAGAAGGAAGGCTACAGCTCATCTTTCTTTTCATTCCAGGGTCAATACGTTTGAAACAGTCCTGTATGAAAAGCGGCTGTCCTATAAAATACACCAGTATAATTAATAGAGTAGACAAAAGCAGGATTACTTCTTTCATAGATAAAATTCCACAGGGGCCTGGAAGATGGAAATAGCAATGTTAAGTATTTTTAAAAGTGTGAATAGGTCAATAGATTCCCCATGTGATATCCATATTTGATGACGATCGAAGCAGAATTCAGCTACCAAACAAAATGGACTAAAACTAAAAGAAAAAAAAAGCAAAATAAGTAACATCTTCACCGTAATTGACTTCTCTTAAAACATCAAAATATGATAAAAATATTGTTTGCTTTTATTATGGTTTTGAATTATATATTAAAATTTAAGCAGGTATTTTATTCTTTAATATGAAAAATGGGATCATTAGAAATATAATGCCATTCATTATCATTTATCCCATCTACAAATCTGTTAGTTTTATTTTATATTATTTTGTATTGTTATGCCTGTAATATTTACTTCTATTTTTAAAATAGAACTTTGAAAATAGTTCTATCTAAATAAATATGATATTTCCTAGCACCTTAGTTTTATTAAGAGTTTATGCATTCCTGAGTTCATCTTGGATTGTCCTAATTTTGTTAAGAACAAAAAGAATACTACATGTACTTAGTCTCTGCAGCTTTAGAATTTCTATATGTTGCCTCAGTACTTGAGCAAAAATAACTTATATTTTTCTTAGTTAACACATTCATAGTTTGAACAGGTATAGATCTGGGTTCATTTTCTTTGTGCATTGGATGATGTATGTGAGGAGCCCTAGTCCAGTGCATTAGTTTTTTTGTTTTGTTTTTTTTCCTCCTGCTGAGTTGTCTCTTGGATTTTCTTTTTCTTTGACGGTCAAAAAATTAGACCTATGTGTTTTTGGGGGCCAGCCCCCAGCATGGCGGTTAAGTTTGGTGCAATCCACTTTGGTGGGCCTGGGTTAGCAGGTTTGGATCCTCGGTGTAGACCTACACCACTTGTCAGCCATGCTGTGGCAGTCACCCACATATAAAGTAGAGAAAGATTGGCACAGATGTTAGCTCAGGGCTAATCTTCCTCAGCAAAAAAGAAAGAAAGAAAAAAGTCAGACCTATATGTTTTAGAGTTTTTAGATCTGAACAAATTTTTCTTGATGGAAAGTGCCTGTTCCCACTATAAATTAAAGTTCTTCCCTCATTAGAGGCAAACATTTCTAGCAACATACATTTTAATCCTTCTTGGTTCCAAAGACATTGCTTCTATAATTCATAAGTACCAAGAATGCTTATACTGAATTAATATTTTTTGTTTTTGCTAGCTATCTTATTTAGAAACCAGTTGTTATTTTATCTTGAATTCTTTATAATTTTTATTAAGATGTCCTGGATACAACTTCTGGAATTTTGTTCTAAATATGTTTCAGAGTGATTTAGGTTATAGAATACCTCTATAAAATAATTTAATCACCTATAAAAAACTCAATATGGTCACCACTGGACATAGCGTACACTGGGAGTCAATCAATAAATAGCATGTTATAAGCTTCAAAGTTAGTGGTCAATGAAAACAAACATGAGTTTCTGGTCAGAGTCACACAGGTTTCCAAGAATAGCTAATTTCTCCCTATACATGTCAGATATATAAGCGAGTCAACAACTGTGAATTTCTACCAATACTGCCAATTCTGGAAAGGAGAAAAGTGAATGGTACCTTTCTTTTTTGCTGTCTTCTAACAGTATGAGTTCGTGTAAGTTATGCATGCATGCTAGGATATATACGTACATGTGTATGCATGAGAATACATGTCCACGCATACTCACAGCGAAAATGGGATAGGGGAGAGAAAGTAGAACGCTGGGAAGGAAACAACAAAATTAAATTCTTTCTGGGAACCATGAGCTCCAGATCCCTAAATTGAATAAGTGAGTGGAACAATTTCATAACATGGGCAAATTTCTCACAGATATAACTTTTATTAAAGTGGAGTAAAACTAAATATATAACGTGATTATAGTTTTTTTTTTAATTCTTTTTCTCTACAAATTAATTGTTTCCTTTAGGGTCAACATTTTTGCTTGTTTGTATCACCTTCATTCTTTGCTTTGCTCTGTTGGCCCTAAATATCTCTTAATCTTGATTTTCTTTCCATATTTAGGAATAAATGATCAATTTCATTATTGCTAATAGATAGCATCTCTTTCTTTGCTATAACTGAGCTCTATCCTAGGTGAGCAGGAAGCAGTGTAAACTTGAAACCTTCTTCGTAACATTCACAGTGTACCCACATGTCATCAGATACCAGAATAAGAACAAGAAAAATTCTATACCCTTTACACAACCCTCATTACAGAAACCTAAGCTCTTACCATGTAGGTTTATGATGTTCATGTGAATGTATTTTACAGATTCAACAACTATTGTTATTATAGGTACTAACCATTATTGCTGTATGTAAAGGAGGTATGTCACTGATGAGGAAGATCCCAAAATATATCTGTAGGAAGTTCTTCATTTAGTCTCTTTATACTATTGTGAATGAAAGTTTCTTAATTTCCTTTTCAGATTATTTATTGCTAGTATGTAGAATATTTTATATTCATTCTATACCGTGAAACATTCCTCAAATTGTTTATCACTTCTTAGTTTTATTGTGAATTCCTTTGGATTTTCTATATTAACAGTCATACAATTTTCAAATAAAGGCAGATTGTTTCTTACTTTCTAAATCAGATGACACACATTTCTTAATTTCTATCTTCTTGATTTTCTTCCTTATTTCACTCACTCAACTTCTAGGATAGTGTAGATAGAGTAGAAGTGGTTGGAGGCTTCAAGGGAAAGCATTGAAGTTTTTACCATTAAGTTAGATGTAAACTATAGGTTTTGGGTAGGTTATTTTTATTGGGTTGAGGAAGTTGATCTCCAATCTTCATTTGGTAAGAATATTTATCATTAATGGTTGTGGAATTTGTCAATTTCTTTCACTGCATCTATTGAAATGATCATGTGGTTTTCATCCTTTATTCTATTAATATAAAGCGTTACTTGATTTTCAGATGTTAAACCAAATTTGCATTCCTGGGATACATGCTGTTTGAACATGCTATTTAACCTTAAACATTGCTGAATTTTGTTTGTTCTTACTTTTTTGAGCAGACGTGTCCATACTCCTGAGAGATCAACACTTTTTTGTGTAATATCTTCATCTAGGTTTGGTATCAGATTAATACTAGCTTCAAGCAATGGGTTGTAAAACACATTTCCATCCTCTATTTTCTGAAAGAAATTTGTAAAGGATTGGTGTCATAGATGTGTGTTTTTGGTAGAACTCAACAGACAAACCCTTCGGGCCCGGTCTTTTGTCAAAATTTTGATGATTAATTAATTTTTATTTTAAGTTATAATAGGCCTATTTAAATTCTCTCTTCTTTAGTCAGTTTTGTAATTTGAATTGTTTTGTAAATGTATTCCTCTCATTAGATTTGCCAGCAAAATGTTATTTAAAAATTCTTTTTAATTCCTGTAACATTGGTAGTGATGCCCCCTCTTTAATTCCTGGTTTTGCCATGTTTTTCAACTGTCTTATTTTCTTGGTTAGCACAGGATTTGTTGAATCTCTCACTATGTCATGATATAAATCAGCCTAACTATGTAACATTTGATGTGTTTTTCGATATACTTATGTATACTTTGGGTGAAGAGCTATAGTGTAAATGAACATCTTCACAGTGCTGGTGGTGTATAGACTACAGGTAAAGCTTAACCAGATGAGTATACAGCATGCGGACAGGTAAAGACCAAAGAAGAGGTCTCCAAAGTAGATTGAGAAAATAGACATGACTCTAGCTCATTTGTTTATCTAAAACTAAGCTAATTTTCCTTCAGAGTTCATTCCCACTGATGGCGGGGGGAAACAGACAAAATTAATTCACTATTGTCCAACCAAATAGCATAGTATGTTTATGACTAAATATCACTTTGATTTAAAATTTAATCTCTGTATAAATAAAGACCATTCATCTCTTCCCTATGGTCTTCAGGCCCTTACAAGGGTAAAGATACTTATTCTCATGGCACTGGTTGTGGGTTCCTCTTGCATATGCTAGACTTCTCTGCTTGCTTCTCATTAAAAGCCTTTTGCGATCTTATCCTTAGAAATCAGCCCCTGTGTCCAATAAACTGACTTCTAAAGTTCCCAGAGTTAGTGCACTTAATGGCAAGGTATCTTAGTAGGTCAGATCCTCGTGGTCTCCTTCTTAAGGACTTCTTCTGACCTCAGATCCCATTAACAGTATAGACAATTTGATTCTCCATGCTGGTCTTTGGCTTAGGCTTTCTAATTGAAGCTTATACTAGTTTATTCCATCATTTCCTCCATTTATGCGAGCTGGTCCACTGACTTAGATCCAGATATCTACTACATCATAAACTAGGCTTATGTGAGGACTTCTGGATTCTTTCTAAGCCACATAGCAAAAGAGGATGAATTTGGAAGGTTCTATCTCTGATTGCTTCTTTTCCTAAACATGCTACATCTACTTTCTAAATACAACATACAGCCAGTTCAAATGATTCACTTCTATACATGATATGCCATCATTTTTAGTATTTTTTGAACATACCCATTTTGGCTTATTGTTTTCCCCAAGAAGTCTAAAGGACAGATGGGGAAAGAATCCACTCTTCTTTGAGATTTCACCTTAATCTACGTGGTGTATCTGCATATGACCACCTCCTTCCCACTGGGACCCATCTTCAGTTGGTGAGCATTATTTTCCTCAAGGGAAATTAGTAAGATTTACCTTCCTCTCAATTCTCAATTTCATTCATCCTCTAAAGATGGTTAATTTTCCTTCTTTTATTTGAAGTGTGACTAGCATTATCTTCCCTGGAGCCCTAAGATTCAAGGTCTAAATGAGAGCAAAAAGGTGTCAGGGAAATAAAATCAACAAAATATTTCCAAGAGAAAGACATTAGTTTAGAGGTATTTCAAGATATTCTCCTTATTTTATTAAAAACCTAATCATTGTATGAAACAAAATCACCATTTCTTGAGAGCTTATTTCTAGCCATGCTCTAACAGAAGTGCTTTACATATATTTTTATTTCCATTCTCAGACGAAAACACTGATTCTTAAACATTCTTAGTAAATTTCTGGCAAAATATAACAGCTATGTAATTATGGGATGTAAAACCAAAGTTTATGCACCTATTCACTATTAAATATGAAAGCTACTATAGTATACCACACACACACTCACACACCTCCCATGAGCAAGAATTTTTTCCAGAAGTTAATAGTCAAATGTTTTCAATGACAATGATAGTTAAAGTAGAATTCAAAATTAAGATTTATATTATTCCACAAGGTGTTTTGAATATTTGGCTATGGGTAATGAATTTCATTGTTACTGTTTTTCTGCTGTAGTTTTGCAAGTAATTTAATTTTTAATATAACTTTTTAATCTTTATGACAATTTTCCTCTCATGTACTTTGATTCTATTGAGATTTCTTGAGTTAGAAATGAAAGGATGGAGTTATAGCTAACATGCTGGGATTTATATGTAATCTAAATCTTAAAGATTGCAGAACTCATACACTGAGAAAATAATAGGCCCTGGGTTGTTTTAGTAAGAGTGGTTTCCAGAAAGCGTTGAAGGAAAAAGAAAAAAAAAAAGAGAGAGGTCAAATGAACTAGGCATTGTAGGTAATCAAAAGAGTGAGCAAGTCTGAAGTGTTTGAAGGGAAGCACGGAGATGGGGAAGTAGCTAAAAAGTGTCATTTGTCTCTTTTCCTTTGAGGTAAATGATAGTTTGCTTATAACAGAAAAGATTTGAATATATTTGTATAATGAAAAAATGGAACCATACATACCATAAAGATAGAATAAAGAAATGTGAAAAGTAAATTGATAGAAAATATTCTGGCTGTTTCTATATTAATTTTAAGAAATATCAAAATATTATCGTATTATATTTTAATGTTGGTTTATTCAATTAGAATATAAACTTCATTATGACAAGACCATATCTATCTTATAAACTTTTATGTTCTCATTGTCTAGCACAGTGACATTCAATAAATACCTGAAGCAATCTTATAAGGTTTGTAAAGAAATACAATGAAAGGGCGAAGAGCCATACAACAAATGGATATTAATCCTAGACAAGAAGGAATACTTTTCTTTCACTAAAACTCAAGACTAGGACGATGAGAGTTCAAATAATTAGGGACTGTGATCGGTCTACCTGCTAGATGTTAAGGCTGACTGCACTATTTTCACTGTAACTTAGAATATAGGAACTCTATTGAGAAGCTGCACAAGTAATGCAGTTTAGTGAGGTAGTATAACTTTTTTAAAGCAGTTATAAGCAATGTGAAATTGAGTCCAAAGAGAATATCATATAACATTCAAATCAGATTGTGCCAATATTAAGGGATTTGTTAATACATTGCTCTGTGCTTTCATAGCCCAGCTTCACTTACTAAATATCTGTTACAGTGAATTATAACGATCTACTCAAGGAGCTTTTCCAGAATGGATTGGATGTTTCCACAAAGTAGAGACCATTTTCTGGTCCTCTTTATGGATCAAGAACTTAGCATAGCAATTAACACACTTAGGAAATGCCCACACAATAAACACTGTAAATTACTAAAAAAAGTAGGAAGAAACACAAATAACGCTTTGAAATTTGATAGGTACTAGATAGTATTCAAATGACCGCAAACATCTAAGGTAAGATATGAATATGTAACCTTCAGTTTTCCAATTAATTATTTGTTTCAGTTTGAAGAACAGTGGAACAAACAAGTTCATTAGGTAATTAATATGTATTTCCCACTGACATCCTTGAGGCATAGGCAAAAATCTCAATAACAATGACAGTATATATGTGAGGTATGCTGACTTCCCAGCTCATTAAAAATAATAATTATAGTTTATCCTTGTAGAATTTTAGAAAGATGCAAGTGTGACTTTGAATTGCCTTTCATCCAAGCTAATGGTGAAAATTAAGTTAAAATATATTTATAGAAGTGCACGTGCAAATCAGGTGATAATGATAGGTAAAACCAGCACTTACTGAGTCTTTACTGTATTAAAGTCACTATGCCAACGCCATTGAAAGGGAGGAGAACATACCATCTGAAATACTCCACTTGGCATGTGGATTATTTTGAACTGAAGGCAATTAAGACCCAGTAGACTCAGAAAAACTTTCGCCTCTCCCTTAACTACCTAAAAGACTTTAGATAGGGGGCCTGTACCAGAAAAAGAACTATTACCAGAGATAACTTTTTAATCTGAGTGACCTATCTGAATGGCAGGATAAACTTGTAATTCCCAAACATCACTCTTCTTAGCATCCTGTGAATTACCCTCCTCCCTGTTGAAGCCCCAGGTCCCATCCCATTCCTTAGTTCAGGATAGCATATAAGTCTCAAGTGCCTGACTTATCCTTGGGTCTCAGGTCTTTGGGGCTCCCATACATTCAAAATTTGTTTTTATCCTGTTAATCTGTTTTATGTCCATTTAATTATCAGACCAACCAAAGAACCTGAAAGGGAAGAAGGAAAAAGTTTTCCACCACTACACCATCACATGTATTACTTCATAGAACTCTCTCAAGACCCTGTGAATTGGGTCCAGGTGTTCTCCACATGTTTCATTCTCCTGGGAGCAACATATACCCACAACATTTTCTCAGCATTATGAATGAAAAGTACAGGAGAATAAGTAAACCCAC
This sequence comes from Equus przewalskii, assembly GCF_037783145.1. NCBI lineage: Eukaryota > Metazoa > Chordata > Mammalia > Perissodactyla > Equidae > Equus > Equus przewalskii. The sequence goes on from NC_091850.1 coordinate 34,088,581, forward strand.
AAGAATGTTTGAAAGCTCTCGTTTCATCACATCTGTCGATACGTCATTGGCTGAATCTTGTTATGTGGTCAAGCTCAAATAAGGTGCTATACACTATGCACAAAGGTATACAATGCCCAAATTACTAAATAATAGTCCAATCTATTACACATTGGAATGCATGAAAGTGCATAGTTATAGATAACATTGGACCAGAATATGGAATGCTTCAAAAGTCTTGCTAAAGAAATTGAAAGCTATTTCATAATTGAGTTATTTTCAGTTAAAGCATGGTTATTAGGCAGAGTCCTTGCAAGAAACAGATGATACATGGAAATTTTGTAACTTGGGAAGACTTTAATAAAGGGAAATTTTACAAAATATAGTCAGGGTGTAGAAAAACTACAAAGGATAGTGCAGTAGCTTGAGGCTAGCAAAAGCAGGGCTCTGTTAATACCTTGGCTATCAGGGGACAAATAGGGAAACCAGGACTGGAACATAGTGATGGATTGCATCAAAACAATTGACTGATGGAAGCTGTGTTTTTGGATGTAGGCAGTAATCAGCCTGTGGGAACCCCAAAAGGAGCAACTCAAGGAGACAGATAAATATCCACACTTACCATTCTCTTTTCCTCCTATAGCCATTTGCTTCTCCCCATTGGTTAAACCTAGAAAAATGCCAGAGAATAACAGTCAGCTTTACTGATGAATTCCATATAGGATGGGAAATTATTTTTAGGGGTACTAAGAATATATCCCTTATAGTGGCAAATAATTTATATTTCAATATAACTTTCAGGTTATTTATGATTCTCCCTGTAATACTGTCTCCCTCATATACTTCTAAATATTACATCTCCTTTTGGATGGAAGAGTATAGAGTTGCAAGTAGTAAGCTGATAATTGCCCTTAGCATCTAAGCTGTCCTGTTTTGTCACAGCCCATAATGAGCTGACATAATATTAAGAATCTGCAAGATCAAGAATTTCTGTAGTGCTTTACTTGCCTGAAATTTGGGGTGTTGTGTTTTTCAAAATCTGTATATATGCATGTATATGAGCCTGTTATACTTGTGAACATTAAGCATCATGAGTAAAATGTAAGGATCCCTGTCATAACAAAACATACTCAGATCACCTGCATGTGAATCTAGTATATGACATTAAATAGAAGTTTGACCTTGAGAAAGACATTCAAATTCTCCATGTGACAGTTTCTTTATTTATAAGAATCTATAGAAAATAATAAGAATTAAACAAGATAATACAGAATGATGCATTTTATATAATAAGCATTCAATAAATATTTGCTATTATTATTAATGGAGAATAAGTTATTTAAGGCCATATATTTGATTAAAAGTCTAACTTTAATTTTTAGAATACAAATGAAGGAAAGAGGTGACAAAGGCATTATAAATATTAATAGAATAAATGTTTAAGAGTTTAATATGTTAAAAGTTTTTGAATTTAAGTGTATAGAGATAATCAAAAATAGTATGATTCTTATGTTTTTACCTTAAATATGTTACATGATTTTATGAGCCTTTCACGAACAATTTTTCCATATTCATTTGAATATTTTGTTTCATGGATTTCATTACAAAATGCAAATTTCATGGTAACATGGCTTTATTATAAAAAAATGCTATGCTTATAACTCGATTTGTGTCTGCAATGCTACTTCATGTTTTGAAAGTCCAGAAAAGAAAATATATGATTAACTTCCTAGGCCTCAGGAGTGGTACAACTTTGCTTATTTCCTAGTTTTTAGCACATCTCCATCTTTTCGCTGCCACAGTAAAACTAGCCTCCCAGAAATGAGACAACCAATTTCAAGGTTATCTCACATTGTTTCCGAGTTAGGGACCACCAACTCAAGTCCATTTTTCAAGCTAAGAGATGTGTACCATCCATTAAGTTTGCCCCATGGAATGATCTTAAAACTTCAGAGGCTAGGTTTGTATTCTACATACAGGCTCCTAAACAAGCCCCGAAAATATACTAGTCCTCCAATAATTATAATAGCCATTAAACTAGAATTATATGCACAGCCATATGACAGTTATTACTCATACCTTTTGCTTCTATATCTGGAAAAGCTCCCAGTTCCTGAGTTACCTACCAAGCAATGCAGAAACTCATCCATGGGAAGACATGACAGTATCTGGGTTTTAGCTTTGAACACAAGTCCCCAGTACATAGAATGGAAAGGGTTGTTCAGAAGTTATACTTCTAACTCAGTCCCAAAGACCGTCATTCTTTAGGAAATCTCATATAATTTCCTATTGCATGAAACTGCTATTTTTCAAATTTCTCAGCTAACTTTAACAATATTTGATGTGAACAAATTCAAGATATTTTTGCAGAATTAAACTTCTCCCAATGTTGATTCATTTTCTTACCATGTAAAAAATAGAATATTCCTTTACATTTGCTTTTTTTTAAGGGCTTTGAATTTTGTGTTTCCCCAAATTCCCTAATAATAATTACATGGTATGTGATTAACATACAAATGACAGGTGTTATACATGTAATGTCTGAATTGAAATTTCTAAAGGAAGGGTCTGGAAATCTGATGCTTCACAAATAATTTAGGGGCCAGCCTGGTGGCACAGTGGTTAAGTGCACACCTTCCACTTCGGCGGCCTGGGGTTTGCCAGTTTGGATCCCAGGTGTGAACATGGCACCACTTGGCAAGTCATGCTGTGGTAGGCGCCCCACATATAAACTAGAAGAAGATGAGCATGGATGTTAGCTCAGGGCCAGCCTTCCTCAGCAAAAAGAGGAGAATTGGTGGCAGTTAGCTCAGGGCTAATCTTCCTCAAAAAGAAAAAGAAAAAAAAAGAAATAATCTAGGTGATTTTTACAACCATAATTATACAAGTATATGAAATACTAATTATATTTATATTTGTTTGACTTATATTTGTTCATCTTGAAAAATTATTTGACCAAGTTTGCTATAGAAGGATATCTTTATAATACTTTAGTAAACTCAAAATTTTATGTTTTTCAACTATTATTATCTTTTATACAGTTTATTTTTACCATATAAATTATTATAATGGGTAAACACCTTACCATTATTGTGCAGTTATTACTCTTTTCATAAATTTCTACTTAAATACAGCAGAGGACATCAAAAATAGCTTCAATGTCACAACTGAATTTATACTTTTCTATTATAAAAATTTTAATTTTGACCTATTAACATATATTCCAGAATCAAAAATTTTCAGAAATGTTTTTCTTTTTAAGTTGTTAGTAAGTATATATCCATGTGCTTTGAGTTAAATTCCCCCGCATCCCCAAAAAAACATGTTGAAGTTCTAACCTGAGCAGCTCAGAATGTAAATACATTTGAAAATAGGGTCTTTAAGCAGGGAATGAAGTTAACACGATGTGGTTAGGGTGGGCTTTAAGGAACAGGGCCGCAGTAGGTTTCTTCAGCTTGACTAAACTTTAGACAGCCTTCTTCCTGACTTTGGGGCCCTGATCTTCCTTTTCTTAGAACACTTACTTTAGAAAACCTGCAATGGTAAATTATTTTTCTGCCCCTTCGAGATGTAAATCTTCTCTCAGCCTCTTGCCAGTTTTATAACCCAGGAATGTCTTTCTCAAGGACCTGGGAGCCATTCCTCTAAATGAAATCATCAAGAGAGACTGGGGCCCCTCTCCTCTATTCTCTGTGGGAGAGTAGGAGCTCAACTTCAATAAGCAACAATTAGCAAACACACATGACCCTAAATACAGAGCCAACCTCCCCGCTAACATTCTCCAGTACTTTTCCACCAGCTCACTGTGGAGCTTAAAAAATTATCTTGCCATATGTTTCAGCAGAGTTGAGTTCATTTCTTCTAATCTATTATAATAGTCTTGACTCCTCTTATAATAGTCTTGAATAAAATCTTTGCCTATTCAACTTGTTTTGGGCAATTTTCCTAATTCAATATCACTAAAATCTTTAAAAAGGGGGATATTTGGCCACAGAAACAGCCACACTCCCAGGGAGAATACTATGTGAAGATAAAGGCAGAGATCTGACTGATGTTGCAGAAGCCAATGAATGTGAAAGATTCCTAGCAAACTACCTAAAGCTAAGAGAGGGCCATCGGACAGATTCTCCCTCACAGCCCTCAGAAGGAACCAACTCTGCTGGAATTGGACTTCTATCCCCAGAACTGTGAGAGAAAACATCTCTTTTGTTTAATTAAGCCACACAATTTGTAGTACTTTCTTATGGCAGCTCTAGAAAACTAATGCATCATATTATCTAGTGAAAAGATCACCAGTTTGTGGTTGAGAAAGATAGTCTTGAAGACCAACTCCGTCGGTTCCTAGGTTTGGGTCTGGTGTAAATCATTAGTTTGTAAGTCTCTACATCTTCATATGCAACTGAATGACCTAGCATTTGAGAGAGGTTGGCTCGCAACAGGGCTAAATAAACGTTATTTTATCTTACTTATCAACCACAGATAATTTTCTAAGGTTAAAACAGCAATAGGAAAGAGTAGTTTCTCCAAAGTACGATCAGAGCTCGGCACTCAGCATCAGGATCACCTCAACAGGAAAGGAAACCTGGAATTTCAAAACTGGGTTCCTTTGATTTTACTACTTTATTAGGTTTTTCTATGGAAACTAAGTTGTGTTAAGTTTTACCCAGTGTACAAAGCCTTAAAAGTGTCTATAGGAGCCAGGCCTGTGGCACAGTGGTTAAGTTTGCACATTCTGCTTTGGCAGCCCGGGGTTCGCTGGTTTGCATCCCAGGTACAGACCTATGCACCGTTTACCAAGCCATGCTGTGGCAGGCACCCCACATATAAAGTAGAGGAAGATCGGCATGGATGTTAGCTCAGGGCTAATCTTCCGCCAAAAAAAAAAGTGTCTAGATATTTCCACTCCAGACCAGCTTATTTCACTTATATATAACATCTCAACTTAAGCATAGATGTAAATGTCTTTTCTGTTTACATCACAACCATCGTAGGAGTCTCCAAATTCCCCAAGTAGAAACACAATTCTCTCTTTTCCTTTAAGAGAGCATAAGCAGAGTGACTAGAAAACTTACACTTCCACTATAAACCTCAATGTTTTCATCACCAGCATGCGCTTTTTAAACACTACTTCAAATTAATGTTGGTGCTTAGTAAAGTAATATGAAAGATAGTATAGTACTTCTTGGAACACTATAATTTATAAAGGGAGAGGTTTTATAACAACGAGCCAACAATTTTATGATACTCTTGTATTTTTCTAGTCCTCACAAAGAGCTGAGGGAAAATAAACAGGAATCCATTTAATGTCTGGGTGAGTGCCAGTTTGACCAGGTTCCATGCAAGGCAGTATGCCATAATTTAAAAAAAAAAAAACTTACACTAATCAAACATGAAATAAACAGTGATAACTGCAAATGAAAAAAAATCAAACTCTAGAGAAAAAAAATAATTACCTGTTAAGAATAATCAGGTGGGGGGGCTGGCCCAGTGGCACAGCAGTTAAGCGCACATGTTCCAGTTCGACAGCCCAGGGTTTACTGGTTCAGATCCCAGGTGCAGACATGGCACCACTTGTCAAACCGTGTTGTGGTAGGCGTCCCACATATAAACTAGAGGAAGATAGGCAGAGATGTTAGCTCAGGGCCAGTCTTCCTCAGGAAAAAGAGGAGGATTGGCGGCAGATGTTAGCTCAGGGCTAATCTTCCTCAAAAAAAAAAAAAAAAGAAGAATCAGGTGGGAAACAACGGTCAAGGACAGAAACAAATGGTGATCCCCTTCCTTGTCACTTTTTCTACTTAAGGTTACCACAGGGAAAATTATTTTAATGGTGAGTTAACATCAGTTTAAGAATTTTGATAATTTTATTTTATGATCAGTAGATCATATCAGAGTTTGTATTCATAGATTAGGTGAACTGAAACTTTTCAATAAAAATACTAAAGATTACCCATTGAACAATAGAAAGATATATGGAGGTCATTAGACAGAAGGTATATTCTTTTAAGAAGTAACTTTAATCTCCTTAATCTAGGCTAATTAACAACAGCCTCTTAAATAATTCATCAGTTGGGGCCATCCCAGTGACATAGCGGTTAGGTTCACACACTCTGCTTTGGCAGGTGGGGGTTCACAGGTTTGGACCCTGGGTGGGGACCTACACACTGCTCATCAAGCCATGCTGTGTTAGGGTCCCACATACAAAGTAGAGGAAGATTGTCACAGATGTTAGCTCAGGGCCAAGCTTCCTCACTGAAAAACAATAATGATAATAATTAATCAGTTATTTAATGCACAGATCAAGTTTGAGTTTGTCAAAAAGTCTTGGACGTTTCACTATAGGGACTGAATAGCTGAGTAGATGATACAGAAGAATGGATCAATGTGCTGAATGAAAGACTAGAGGAAATCACTCAAGCTGAACAGATACAAGAGAAAAGAAAAAGAACAAGGACAGTCTAAGAGACCTCTGGGACAACATCAAGCACACTAACATCCGTAACATAGGTGCCCCAGTAGAAGAAGAAAGAAACAAAGTAGCAGAGAATCTATTTGAAGAAATAATAAGTGAAAACTTTCCTAACCTGAGGAAGGAAACAGACATCCAGGTACAGCAAGCACAGAGAGCACCAAATAAGATGCATGCAAAGAGGTTCACGCCAAGACACTTTACAATTAAAATGTCAAGAATTAAAGGTAGAGAATCCTAAAAGCTACAGGAGAATGGCAACAAGTTACCTTCAAAGAAAATCCCATAAGGCTATCAGCTGACTTCTCAGCAAAAACCTTACAGGGTAGGAGGGAATGGCACAATATATTTAAAGTGCTGAAAGGAAAAAACCTACAGACAAGAATACTCTACAATACAAGGTTTTTATTCAGAATGGAAGTAAAGATAAAGAGTTTTCCAGAAAAGCAAAAACTAAAAGACTTTATCAACAAGAAACCAACCTTACAAGAAATGCCAAAGGGATTTATTTAAGTGGAAAAGAGAAGACTACAAATAAGAATTGAAAATTATCAAAAAAAGAGCAATAAAATCACTGGTAAAGGCAACTATATAGTAAAGGTAGCAGATCAACTACCTGTGAAGTTAATATAAAGGTCAAAAGAAAAAAGTACTAAAATTATCTATTTCTAGGATAAGAGGGTAACGGACACACACACACACACACACACACAAAAGAGGTTAGATATGATATCAAAAACATAACGTGGGAGGAGAGAAGTAAAAGAGTAGAACTATTAGCAACAGGTCAAACTAAAGAGACCGTAGACCTAATGTTGATTGCTATATATGTAGGTTATTATATATGAACCTATAGTAATCACAAACCAGAAACCTATAATAAATACACAAAAATTAAGAGAAAGGAACCCAAACGATACTAAAGAAAGCAATCAAACCACATGGGAAGAGAGTAAGAGAAGAAAGGAACAGAAAAGAATTATGAAAACACCCAGAAAAAAGTAACAAAGTGGCAAGAAGTACATATTTATCAATAGCTACTTTAAATGGCAATGGACTAAATGCTCCAATCAAAGGGCATAGGGTGGCTGATTGGATCAAAAAAAAGAAGACTCATATATATGCTGCATACAAGAGACACACTTCAGACCTAAACACACTCACAAACTGAAAGCGAAGGAAAAAGATACTCCATGCAAATGACAACGAAAAGAAAGCTGGGGTAGCAATAATTATAACAGACAAAATAGACTTTACAACAAAAGCTGTAACAAGAGACAAAGAAGGACATCACATAATGATAAAGGGAACAATCCAACAAAAGGATAAACACTTGCAAATATCTATGCACCCAACATAGAAGCACCTAAATATATACAGCAATTATTAGCAGACATAAAAAAAGAAGTAGACTTCAAAATAATAATACTAGGGGACTTTAACACTCCATTTACACCAATGGATAGATCATCCAAACAGAAGATCCACAAGGAAACATTGTCCATAAATGACACATTAGACTAGATGGACTTAGTAGATATATACAGAACATTCCATCCAATAACTGCAGAATATGCATTCTTTTCAAATGCCATGGAGCATTCTCCAGCACAGATCACATATTAGCCCACATAACAAGTCTCAATAAATTTAAGAAGATTGAAATAATGCCAAGCATCTTTTCTGACCACAATGGTATGAAACTAGAAATCAACTACCAGAAGAAAATTGGGAAAAACCACAAATATTTGGAGATTAAACAAAATGCTACTGAACATTTATTGGGTCAATGAAGAAATCAAAAAAGACATCAAAAAATACCTGGAGATGAATAAACATAAAAATGCAATATGCCAAAATTTATGGGGTACAGCAAAAGCAGTTATAAGAGGGAAGTTTATAACAATACAGGCCTACCTCAACAAACAAGAAAAATCTCAAATAAACAATCTAACAGTGAACCTAAAGGAACTGGAAAAGGAAGAACAAAGTCCAAAATCAGTAGAAAGATGGAAATAATAAAAATCAGAGCAGACATAAATGAAAATGAGACTAAAAAAATAGGAAAAAATTAATGAAACTGAGAGCAGGTTCTTTGAAAAGATAAACAAAATTGAGAAGCTTTTAGCTAGCCTCACCAAGAAAAAAGAGAGAAGGCTCAAATACAATCAGAAGTGAAAGAGGAAAAATTAGAATAGACACCTCGAAAATACAAAAGATTATAAGAGAATACTAAAAAAAGCTATATGCCAAAAAATTAGATAATCTAGAAGAAACGGATAAATTCTTAGAATCATACAAACTTCCAAAATTGAATCAAGAAGAAATAGAGAATTTGAATATACCAATCACCAGTAAGGAGATTGAAATAGTAATAAAAATATTCTAAAAAGTAAAAGTCCAGGACCAGATGGCTTCCCTGGTGAATTCTACCAATCATCCAAGGAAAACTTAATACCTATTCTTCTCAAACTCTTCCAAAAATTTGAAGAAGAGAGGAAGATGCCTAACTCATTCTATGAAGCAACATTACCCTGATATCAAAACCAGACAAGGACAATACAAAAAAAGAAAATTACAGGCCAGTATCACTCATGAACATCAATGTGAAAATCCTCAACAAAATACCAGCAAATCAAATACAACAATACATTAACAAGATCATACATCATGATCAAATGGGATTTATTCTAGGGATGCAGGGATGGTTCAGCACCAACAAATCAATCAATGTGATACACTATATTAACAAAATGAAGAATAAAAATCACATGATCATCTTAATAAATGAAGAGAAAGCATTTGACAAGATACAGCATGAATTTATGATAAAAACTCTGAACAAAATGGGTATAGAAGGAAAGTACCTCCACATAATAAAGGCCATATATGGCAAGCCCACAGTTAATATTCTCAATGGAGGGAAACTGAAATCTCTCCCTCTAAGACCAGGAACCAGACAAGGATGCTCACTTTCACCAGTCTTATTTAACATAGTATTGGAAGTGCTAGCCAGAGCAATCAGCAGGAACAAGAAACGAAAGGGATTCTAATTGGAAAGGAAAATTGAAACTGTAACTATTTGCAGATGACATGATTTTATATATAGAAAATCCCATAGAATCCACCAAAAAACTTAGAAATAATAAATGAATACAGTAGTTACAGGATATTAAATCAACAAACAAAAATCAGTTGCATGTCTATACATTAACAAAGTAGCATAAAGAAAAAGTAAGAATACAATCCCATTTCTAATTGCAAAAAAAGAATAAAATGTCTATTAATAAATTTCACCAGAGGTGAAAAACGTACATTGAAAATATAAACCATTGTTGAAAGAAATTGAAGACACAAAAGACACAAAGAAATGGGAATATATCCTGTGCTCTTATATTGGAATAATTAACACAGTTAAAATGTCCCTACATCCTAATGCAATCTACATATTCAATGCAATCCCTATCAAAGTTCCAATGATATTTTTCAAGAAATAAAACAAAGAATCCTAAAATTTATATGGAACGACAAAAGACCCTGAATAACCAAAGGAATCCTAAGAAAAAAGAAGAAAGCTGGAGGGATCACCCTCTCTGGTTTCAAAATATACACAGAATTATAGTAATCAAAACAGCATAGTACTGTCACAAAAACAAGTGCACAGATCAATGGAACAGAATCGAGATCTCAGAAATAAATCTACACATCTATGGACAGCTAATTTTTGAAAGGAAGCCAACAATACACAGTACAGAAAGGAAAGTCTCTTCAATAAATGGTGCTGGGAAAACTGGACAGCCACATGCAAAAGAATGAAAGTAGACCACTGTCTTACAGCATCTACAAAAATCAACTCAAAATGGATTAAAGACTTGATTGTAAGACCAGAAACCATAAAATTTATAGAAGAAAACATAGGCAGTACACTCTTTGACATCATTCTTAGAAGCATATTTTCAAGTAACATGTCTGACAGGATAAGGGAAACAATAGAAAAACAAACACAACTGTGCCAAACAAAAAGGTTCTGCACAGCAAAGGAAATCATCAACAAAATGAAAAGACAACCTATTGGGAGAAAAATATTTTCAAACTATATATCAGTTTCTTATCTGATACATAGTTTGGATATGTTTAATATCCAAAATATATGAAGAACACATATATCTCACCAACAACTCGATTAAAAAATGGGTGAATTTCTGAAGAGACATTTTTCCAAAGATACACAGATGGCCAACAGGAACATGAAAGGATGTTCAACATCACTTACTTCAGGGAAATGCAAATGAAAACTACAATGAGATATCATCTCACTCGCACCAGAATGGCTATAAATAACAAGACAAGAAATAACAAGTGTTGGAGAGGATGTGGAGAAAACAAAACTTTCATACACTGCTGGTGCGAGTGCAAACTGGTGCAGCCACTATGGAGAACAGTTTGGAGATTCCTCAAAAAATTAAGAATAGCACTACCATATGATCCAGCTATTCCACTGCTGGGTATTTATCCAAAGAACATGAAAACACAAATTCATAAAGATACACGCAGCCCTATGTTCATGGTGGCATTATTCACAATAGCCAAGACTTGGAATCAACTTAGGTGCCAATCAAGGAATGAATAAAGAAAATGTGATATATATACACAATGGAATACTACTCAGCCATAAAAAGATGAAATCTTGCCATTGCAACAACATGAATGGACCTTGAGGGTATTACGCTAAGCAAAATAAGTCAGAGGGAGAAAGTCAAATACTATGTGATCACACTCATAAGTAGAAGATAACAACAACAACAAACAAACACACAGTGGTTACCAGAGATGGAAGAGGGGAGGGAGGAGGGTGAAAGGGGTGATTAGACACATGTGTATGGTGGTGGATTATAATTAGTCTTTGTGCAGTTACCGTGATGTAATCTACATAGAAATTGAATTATAATCATGGACGCCTGAAATTTATATAATGTTATAAACCAAAGTTACCTCAATTAATAAAAAAAAGAAAAGGCTTGGATGTAATCACAAAACAGACTGATGGTGTTGACAGCAACTTCAGCTGTAAGAGTTAACAAAAAGATTGCTTTCCCCTTTCTCCTTAGCAGCAAACTACCATCAAAAACCATATTCTCTTTCCAATCCATTACTGAGAAAATTGCTAGCTTTAACTATTTTGACTTTTATTTATTTACACATATTATTTGACACATGAAGTTTTCCAAGTTCCTTTTTAGATATTGCAGCAAGATGATGAATAGAGTATGAATGGATCACACTCATGTAATTTGTAGAGGAGAGTGATAGTGGCTTGAAGTCAGTAGGAAGTAGAAAGACAATGACGACTTCCAACAAATTAATGTCAAAAACAGGATATTGAAAGGGGAGCCTCACTGGAGCATGAAAATATCCAGATGGGAAATAGGATGGTTATAGAGACGAACTATAAGTTTATTGCAACTGTCCAGGTGAGAAATGATAAGAATAATCTATGATTGTGGCCAAGGGGATGGAAATAATAAAGCCAGATTCAAGAGGCTTAGAGACCAGATGGACACTGAAGAATAGAGAAAGTTATCAGTAAAGGATCTTCCCAAGGTTTTTAAATTCAATGCTGGGTAAGTAACGAACACATAAAGATTAAGACTACATAGGTGCCAAAACAGGTTAGAAGAGGACGCAATTTGCTTAGTATCAGAGATAATGAGTTTCAGAAACCGCTTGGATATCCAAGATGAATAAGAAATTGATCTTCAGGTTTAAGAGAAAAAAAGCCCTGGAGATTAAAATAGTAGGAGTAGAATTTAGAGAGTGTAGACTTTGAAAATGACAAATTAAAGATATCATTTTTTCAAGTTATAAGAGAAAACTCAACATTAGGTACTTGAAAAATAATTTATCAGAAAACATGAAATAATTTGGTCATCTCCAATTTTGTGAGGTATTTGACAGTTGCAAGTATACTTACAGTATAATTCTTGCTACTACTCTATAACTTATTTGATTTTTCCCCATAAACTCCCCACCATTAAATTCAGAGAAAAAGAAGCAAAAAAAGGAACAAAAACATAAAGCGAAATTTTGGTTTAATCTCATTGTACTAGAATGAGTGTACAGCACTCATTCTAGTGCTGGTGTAACAAATTACCGCACACTTGATATCGAACCTGAAGTGAGTTTGCTCACCCATTGCACACCAAGCCAATCTCTGACACCGGGGGTAGTGGAATAAAGTAGGAATTTTATTATTGCACAGCCCTGAGCAAGGAGAAAGGGCAGCTAACGTTGAAATCCCAAACTCTCTGAAAAGCGAAAAGTAAGGATTTTTATTTGTGGTTTTAGGTAGGGAAGGGAGGCATATGGCTTTACTGGTCGCAGCTTTCCCACCAGCCTGTGTTTAGCCTTGAGACTACTTGCAGAGAGGAAGGAGTCTGTGACCTTGCTAGTCAGCAGCTTTCCGACCAGCCTCTAGCTCCTTGGTGGAGAGGAGGAGGAGGAGATAATGAATCCAGGTGGTTATCCTTGGCTGAGTCTGTCTCCATGGAGGTTAGTGGATTCTGGAGCCAGGAAGCCAGGGAGTAAGTAGGGAATGAGCGCTTTGGTTTTAACCTCATATGTTCTGGGTTTAATGTAGCAAAACCAATATGAGGACCAGTATAACATTTAGTGGATTAAAACAACACAAATTTATTTTCTCAGCATTCTGTAGGTTGGACATTGGGCTAAAACCAAGGCATTGGCAGGGCTGTGTTCCTCTCTGGAGGTTCTGGGGGATAAACTTACTACAGTCTGTTCAGTTCTTCTCACATCACATCATTTTGACCTTTTCTTCTGCTTCCCACTTCAAAGGACACCTGTGATTACATTACACACAGTGATCATTCAAGCTAGTCTCCCTATTTTAATATCAGATGATTAGTAACCTTAACTCCATCTCCAACTATAATTCCTCTTTGCCATGAAATGTAACATTTTCACCTGTTCTTGGATTTGAGGCATGCATATCTTTGGGGGGCGATTAGTCTGTCTTCCATGTTGACAAATTTAGCTCAATGAAATTATCCTGTCATTCTGATTAAATATTCTCTATATTAATGCTCAGCCTCTAATTTTGCTTTTACATAATGTTCTCAGTGTAAATGGCATTGAGGCTCAGCAACTTATGTGACCTTACATTTTGTCGACGAAAGGCAGGACTCCTCAGATCCCAGTTGTAACCATTTTCTCCCTGCTTCCAGACACCTATCTGTGCTTGTCTACCATTGATTGAAGAGCTTTGAGGTATAATTAATCCTACCTGGCTTAAGCAGCACTCTACTATCATCATAACCTGTGGCTCACTGTGCTAGATCAAAGCCTCGGTCCATAGTGACTGTTTTTCCTCATTTTTTAGGCTTCACCATTCATTGGTGCTCCTGGTATTTTGTCCCCAAATAGCAAATAAATAAAATGCTAGATCCACTGATTAATGTACAAGGTCAAGTGGATGCAATAGTACTGCGTCAAGCTCATCTGGCTATCCTTTCCCATTACCAAACATACCACCTCTGTACACTGAATCTATCCTCCAGGATGCCCAGTTATTCGAGCTCCTGATCATTCACCTTCAGGCTTCTCTATTTATTTGAGGCTTCTCCTAAAACTCCAAATCTCACCTTGTGGTTTGGTTTTGAAGTAGTAGAAATATAGGAACTGGCCTCTCACATCTTCAGCTTTCCTCCCTCAATTTCTTTTTCTCCTTCCATATCTGTAGGTTGGAAAGGAGGGTCATCTTTCTCATTTTTCTCCTTGTTATATTCCTCCTTCTATCCTCTGGTTGCCAACATAATAGAAGGTTTATTGGAAACATCCTTATTGCGTAAGGGGTATTGAAAAGCTCTGCATTGTCTAGAAACACTCTGATCTCAATTTCTCCATGTGTCTCTTGATCTGGGGGCAAAGTTATAATTTCTAACTAAGGATTACAGCTGATGAAATACCCCAAGATATTAACCCCATTGCATATGAAAGTCAAATAGTCCTTCCTACCATTTCAAATTGATTTAATCTTCAAACTCTCATCACTATTCTACTAATATTTTTAAAGTTTCAAGACATTCATACTTTCTGGAAAAAGCAACCTATTTCCTAAATTCATTAATACTCTACAACATATTATTTATCATCATTCAGTAACTCTTTCCTGCAAGTATGCTGATAAAATTGTACTTCAGAATAATGGAAATCATATGCCTCTTCCTTCTTCAAAAATGTTTCAAAAATTATTCTACAAACTTCATGACACAAAACGCATTATAGAAAAAAGTTATATGTACTGATACAATATTTATTACTTTTAAATTTGGGATGAAATGACTTACTTTATAATAAGCATAACACTTTCCATTAGTAAATATCATACTTTCTGCTACCATGATGAGTTTCTACTACTTGAAGAAATGCTTTGAAGAGTTCTGAATCTATTCATTCCCCAAAGTTTATTGATTTGCAATCAAATACTGATTCATAAGCATCCCCTTATTATCATATCTTAGAAAAATAAGGATAGCTTAGAAATGGAGTACTACTCTAAAACAAAATTATGTGATAATATCTTTTACTTACAGTAGCTCACCATTTTAAACCAAATCTTTAACTTTTGCTATATTTTTATATCTCAATCTTTAGAAGGATAAACTTTTTGTTTACAAATTATATCATTCAACAAGAAGAAATCAAAGTTCATAGTTACTTATGGTTTTTGTGTTTTATTTTATTTAAATGTGAAACTGGGGTCATATAAGTACTATTTTTCCAAACTTTTTTCTTATTATATCTATTGATTTGAGTAATTTAAAATATCTGATGCTTTTTAATGATTTTAAAATGATATATTGACTTAAGAGTGTTTGGGTTCGATTTGAAACAAGTAGATAATCTTTGGCAAGATAAATAAAGATAAAAAAGAATATACTAATGAACTGTAATAGGAATAAAAATGTGAATCAAAGTACAGAAATAGGACATTAAAATTTAAATATTAAATGCTAAACTTTAAAAAATTTAAACTAATTGTTTTGAAAACTTACTAAGAGGATAAATTCCCTGAATAATTTAATTTGTCTAAGCTGTAAAGAACTAGAAAATCTGAATAGACATTTAACTACAAAGAATCTGGGTCTGGCCCTGTGGTGTAGTGGTTAAACTCAAGAGCTCCACTTCAGCGGCCTGGGGTTTGCAGGTTCAGATCCTGAGCAGGGACCTATGCACCGCTTATCAAGCCATGCTGAGGCAGTGCCCCACATATAAAGTAGAGGAAGATTGGCACAGATGTTAGTTCAGGACTGATCTTCCTCACCAAAATAAAATAAAATAATACAGAGAATATGAATCATTAACTTCTGATTTTTCCACACATAATCAAATAGCTTTAGAATAGATTTTTTCTAAATTCATAGAGAGGTAAGTCCAGTCTTACATATATCCTTGCAGAGACTGGAAACAAAAAAAATTGTAAGCTCCTAAAAATGAAGAATAATTAAAAAAAAGAAAAACACAAAGCAAGAATATATATTAAAATATATTATTAGTATATAATGAACGATTTGTTTTTTCTCTAGAAATTCTAGGTTAATTTAACAACAGAAAATTGATCAATATGATTTTACACATTAATGGATTAAAGAAAAGAAATTGTATGGCTGTGACAATATATGTGGAAAAACTGGCCAATAAAATTATATATCATTTCTATGTTTAAAAAGTCTTAGTAAGTTAGGAAAAAGAAGAAACTTTTTTATCCTAATATTGCAAATGTACCAAAAAAATTACGATAAGATGCCATATTCTAGAGATAATGTATAAAGTGCATTATATCAAATATAACAAAATGGTCTTTATTAAATAAACCTTTTTAAATAAAACTTTAAAATGTTAAGGAAGGCCTTTAAAAATTGATAGATATTATTTTTATAGACAAGGAAACTAAAGATTGCACATGTGACCATACTTCCAAACTGATCTATACATTTAATATGATTGAAATCTCAATCCAAACAGAACTATACTCATGCTTATGGGAATCAAATTTTCGACAGAGTTTACAAATTCTTGGAGATAATGTAGATGAATAAACAAGAATGTGAAAATAGTTATGATTATATCAAAAGGAGGTGATAACTTATTTCACAACATAAACAACATTGACCCCAGATGTATCATTGTCTTAAATATGAAAGGGAAATGTAAATATTATTTGAAAATCATATAAAATAATAACTTTATGACTTAGGGAAGAATTTCTTAAGCAAGATTCAGAAATTACAAAAAAGGAAGGAAATTATAGAAGAATTCAGTAAATTCAAGAAATTCTGTTTGTCCAAAGATACCATGAGTGAAATGAGAAGTCAAAGTGGAAGATATTTTCCACAAATATAACTCACAAAGAATTAGTATCCAGAAGGAATATTCATGATACATAAGTGAATGAGTGAGCGAATGAATGAGTGAATGTGTGTGTGTGTGTGTACATGTGTGCATGTGTCAGTAAGAAAAGACCACTAGCAAAATGTTTAAATGGTAAAAATATATGAACAAGAATTTCACAGAAGATGAAACATGAATGATAAAGGGAAGTTAGAGAGCAGAGAAGCGTAAATCAAAACCACAGTGGCCAGTTTGGTGAACATTTCGAAGTTGGACAAAACCAATTATTGGCAAAGATATGGAGCAAAGGGCACTTTCATTAACTGCCTAGCAACTGTTTGTCTTATTGCAAATTGATGCAGCCACTTTGGCATTACTTAATACAGTTGACACGTGCATATTTTATGACCCAGCAATTCTACTACTTGGTATATACCCTAGAGACAATCTTGCACATGTACTTCTGCAGACGTGAAATCGGAATTTTCCTAGCCACCCTGTTCATAATAGTAAAATACTGGAAACCACCCAAATGTCCATGAACAGTGGAATAGACTGCAGCTGCATGCATCAAACTAGATGAATCTCAAAAGCATAAAATGGACTGAGAATAGCAAGCCCAAAAAGAATATATAGTAATTTCCTTTCCATAAATTGAAAATACAGGCAAAAACTAACTAACTAACTATACACACACACAAGTATTTTTTACATAGATAGTAAAACTCTAAAGAAAAGAAAGATTTAATAACACGTAATTCAAGATAAGTGATTATTACTCTTAGGTGAAGGAAGTCAACAGGCAACAAACATTTTTAAGGAATTAAGCTGACTTGTGAATATATTGCTTATTTTATCATCATGATTTAATTATACATCTAAGTTATATACAGCAGTTGTATATATATTTCATAATTTAAAAATAATCAAAAAGAATGCAGCGCCAGTAATATATGTACAAACACCAGAGACATTGTAGCTCATTAAAAGGGCAGAGTTTGGAATTAGGGAAAATCAGGGTTGCATAGTTATCGCACCATTTACAAGATGTGTGAGCTGGGCATTTTAAAAACGAGATAATAATACCCATCCCATAGGGCTGCCATGAGAATTAAATAAAATAATGAATGCAAAATGCCAAGAGAATAGATGCTCAAATTGGCACATAGATGCTCAAACTGAGAATCAGCATGAAGGAAATTAACTCTCCTCAACTGACAGCAGTTTCAACAGAAGAGAAGTGTGTGTTCACTGCAGCAACTACATTGTAGGAGGAATTGTCAAATCGTGAGTGAAAAATGCAATGGAGCAACAGCTTCCAATAAATAACACTGTAAGAAAGCAAAGTTTCATCCTCCTCAGGCATGCATATACATAAGCAAAGGGGAGGTGGGATGGAAGATGCTCTCTTCTCACAGAGACTCTTTCATCCTTAGATGATCTGTCATTGTATGCAGAGCACAGTGGCAGATTTATCCTCATGATTCAGGTTGCTCAGTAATGGTTCAGGTGAAAGCATTTCAGTAGTGCCATAAAGTGGGAACTCATAAATGACAGAGTCTATTATTGGCTGACAAGCTCCAGGCCGGTGACTTTGTTTGTGACTTTGTATAGACTCTTCAGAAATGCTTCCATTGTCGTAAGCTTCAGGAAGAAAAAAAATGCAATGATAACACTGGTCAGCACATTTAACTGCCTGATACTATTAAAAATACCTCATATGGATGGAAGGCTAAATGGTTTAAAATAATTGGCATGATATAGGGCAATCACATACACTGATGCAATTCCTAAGTGTGGTGAAAGCTGGGTGTGTTTTATGGCTTCCTGAATATTACAAATTAACTATTATTTCCCTATTCTGAGTAAAGCTACTGTATTTTCACTCTGCTTTTATTTTGTATTAAAATGATGATTAATGGTGTTGTTGACAAAAATAATCCATAACCAATCTATAAATGAAAATTTGGGTGAGTTTATTCTGAGCTTAAATTTTAGGATTATAACCTGGGAGAGTCTTTCCACAAAGGAACAGAGCACTCCAAAGAAGTGCGGGTACACAGGGTGGTTATATACCCTCAAAGAGGGTGTTTCACATATGATTGAAATGTCCCTCCCAGAATAGTCACAAGATTGCCCTGTCAGCACAGCGCTTGATGGACACAGCAGGTAGTGGGTCTGCTATCTTGGTGGGCATAGCAGGAGGCAAGTCTGTTGTCTCAAGCTGGGCAGTCACAGGTGAGAGCAGCAATCAGTTTCTAGCCTAAGGAAAGATACTTAATCCTTAAGGAGACGCCAAGGTTGGGAGAGGGAGGGAAGTTGCACCTTTATCTCAAAGGCCTTTTGCTCTTGCCAGAGGGAATCTCTAAATCAGATATACAATGCATGCTCAATGGCCTCAGTCAGGCCCTTTTGGAAAGACAAGGTCAGGCCGAATTAGGTTTACCACAAATGGCTTCCTCATATATTCCAATATATCCTATTACTTGCCATTTTTATTTGTCAGTGTGCTTCTTTATGATTAAATGGTTTGCCAAAAGAAAAATATGTCTCAATAGCAAATACCTATGACTAATAATGCCTGTAGGAATTGCTTTGATGGGGGACAAAATAAGGCAGCGCTTTGGCTCGTAGAATAGTGGCTATGCAATGGAGCCTTTAGTGGTCAATCACATTGGGGCCTGGTTACTTCGTAAGTTACTATATTTAAATTTCAAGTGACTTCTTTTCTTTTTCATGTTGGAGAAATAATGATGCCAGTTTCTATCCAATTATCAGTATTACAAGGAACAGTAGAATCTTTAGAGCCAACCTATACACACTTTAACTCTGTTCCTGTTAGCATTTCAGAGGATTTCTCTTTGCTTTTATCCTCAAATTACATATACGGCCTCCTTAGTTCACATTTTCTGTAAGCAAAGAGCTGCATCACCACTTGTTAATCCCAAAATTTATTTCAAAAACTATTTTATATTTTTGCCATAGGACATAATTATTTTACTTTTTTCTGTCAAGTGTTAGTCAATTTGAGTAAAAGCAGGAGTCAAACTCATGAGTTCAAATACCTATAAATTGTTAGCAATCACCTTGATAATCCAGAAATAATGCTCACCATGTAAGAGGGTTTATGTATACATTTTTATATGCATTGTATCCTACTTAAATGATGAAGCATAAATACAATAGTATGGGGAAAAAAATTAATTGTGGAAAGTTTTAAAAGAATTGAATAAAGAATGATTTTCTAGGATTAACATTGGATGTAGCTCTACTTTACTGTTGTTTCAATTTTGTCACATCCAGATCTAAACCAATATGTAACAAGATGAGCAGATTTTGAATTAGGTATCAAGTAAGTTGAGAAAAAACTTTAAAAAAAGCCACATACACACCTCATTAAAAGTGATAAATAGAATAGAGGTTTTATATAGTCCTACATGCATTGAAGAAATTTAATATCTGATTAAATAAATTGCTACAAGAAGATCAATGTTCTTCCTGGTGAATTCTTTGAAAAAAGAACCTGAATCTTACGCAAACCTCTGCCAAGATCAGAAAAAAGAATACTTGCTAACCTCAGGTCAGTTTTTCTCATAAATGGGTATGCCTACATCTTAAGTATATTATTTTGAATAATATATATGAATGACAATTCATCATGAACACACTGGATTTACTCCATTGATGAAGAGATCCTTTGAAATTCAAAACTTTATCAGCATAATTTCACCACAATGACTGAATCAGGAGAACAATTTTGTGATCATAAATTTAAACACCAGTAAAAGCATTAGATAAAATTTATTTACCAATCTTAATAAAAAATAAACTAGAAACAGAAGGGAATTTCCATAACCAGATAAAGGATATTTACAAAATCCATTAAAAAAATCTACTACTAGATTTAGATTTTACATACTAATGTAAAAAAACTTTTCTCTCCAAAAAAGGGAAGAAAACAAGGATGCCTGTTACCACTATCTCAAGTAGAATTGTTTTTAGAACTCACGGCAGGTAAAATAAGTGAGCATATGAAATAAGGCAAAAAAAATAGAATTAACCAATAAAACAACTATCATTCAGAAATATAATGATGATGAAAAATTCAGATAAGCTACTGATATACCATTAGATTTAGAAAGTGGGCTTATCAAGGTTCCTGAATATAAAGCTGGTGTGCAAAATTAATTGAATGTCTATACACCAGAAATAAATCATAAAGACAGAAAATGATATCATTGACAGCAAAATCAAGAAGCATGAATGACATTCATATTAAATGTACTAGTCCTCTGCACTAAAGGCTATAAAGCTTATTGATATACATTTGAAAAGACCTAAATAAATGGAAAACAATATCACATTCCTACAATCAATGATCCAATAATGTTAAGTGTTAATATGGTCAGATTGTTCTAAACAAATATTTAGTTCACTCACAAACAAAATGGCAACTGGGTTCCTTTTGTGGATTTTGTAAAATATATCTTAAAATATGAAGGGTAAATAATGCAAAGTCATTAATTAAAAAGAATTAAAAAGTTAGTGGATTATTTTAGTGGCTATCGCATTTATTGGAAAATAAATCAGGAAGATATATTTTGGACTGAAGATAAACACAAAAGTCAGTTGTACAGAATAGGCAGTCCAGAAACAGACTCAAATATATATGGAGAGTTGACATATGACCATAAGGAAAGGGTGGTTTGTTCAATAGATAGTATTGTGTCAATTAGTTAAACATATACATGCACATATTGTATATATGTATACATAACACATCTATGTATTTATTAGTTAAGGGAGTAAACATTCAAGCCACAACTGATAAAAAATATTTGCAAAACATATAACTGACAAAGTTTCATATTCAGAAAAATATATGAAGTCCTACAAATGAATAAGCAAATACAGCAAAACTCATAAGCAATGGACAAGACGCTTGATGAGGCACTTAAATAAAAAGGATATCCAAATAGTCAATAACTGTATAAAAAGGTTTCCATTAAATATGGGGGAAATACTAGACATAGCCACCATGAGGAAAACAATCTAAAGGATATCACACTACACACTCACTGGGTTGCTAAAATTAATAGGACAGACAACCCATTTATTGGAGATGGAGAGAGAATGTGGTAAGTAAAAATGGAAATTTGTCATCATCCATTGTTAACACCCATAACCCAACAATTCCATTCAATGGTATGTGCCAAACAGAAATGGATACACGTGTTCATCAAGAGACAAAACCAAAATGCACATGGCAGCATTATCTGTACTTATTCTAAACTGGAAAAAACCAAATGTCTATCAAAATATAATGAATAAATCAATTGTGATACGTCCCTAAAACGGGAAAGTATAAATCAATGTAAATAAATAAACTATTGCTACAACCAACATCCCTGATGAATCTCATCATCATAAAGTTAGCACAAAGAAGATACTCAAGTACTCAGAAATACACACACATAAACAACTACTCCCCCTCCACACACACACACAGATCAAACACAGCAAGACAGAGTGATTCTGTGCTGTTAGAAATAAGGATAATGGTTATTTGGAGGGAGGGAGGCAAGAGAGGTGTTTTGAAGTACTGTTCTGTGACCTGTGTAGGTGTCACTTAAGTGTCCTCACTATGTGAAAATTAATTAACCATACATTTATAATTTGTGCATTGTTTTTTGTTTTTTTTTGGTGAGGAAATGGGCCCTGAGCTAACGTATGTTGCCAATCTTCCTCTTTTTGCTTGAGGATTATCACTGAGCTAACATCTGTGCCAATCTTCCTCTATTTTGCATATGGGATGCCGCCACAGCACAGCTTTATGAGGGGTGTGTGGGTCTATGCCTGGTATCTGAACCTGCGAACCCCTAGCTGCCAAAGTGGAGTGTATGAACCTAATCACTACGCTGCTGGGCTGGCTCCTATGTAATTTGTGCATTTTTTGATGGGCATATTATAGATTGATTTTAAAATATTTTAAAATAATAGTATATGGAAGAGTTATACATTGTGCATGGGTACTGTGTTCAGTTTCGAATGATTTTATAAATTCACTATAGACAAAGATAAAGATAGTCAAGAATCTATGCACACAGAGAAGGGAAGGTGGCTGGTGTAGAATGTATCTCAGAATATCTATGTTTTACCTAATGGAATCTGTGTGAAATCTTTCACACTGAAAAATCATTAGTATATTCCTTAAAATTTAATTTGAGCTGAAAATTTCCAAAGCAAACTGTGAAATACAAATTAGTCATTTTTAAAAGGAATTAATCATAGACTATTTCAAACATGCATAAAAGTACACAAAATAATATAGCACCTTTTACCTAAATTTATCAGCTATCAATATTTTACAATAGTTTTGACAAGTGTCTTTTTTAATCACAAATAAATGTGCAATGTACTAGAAGCTCATCCCACAATCCTCCCCTTTCTTTCTATACCCAGTGAAAAAAACCACTGTCCTAAATTTGGTATTTATTGTTTCTTCGCTAAATCAATATTTATTGTTGGAGTTGTTCATTTTGATTTATGTAGTTCTCACTATTTCCATTGTAGGAATACATCATAATATGTTAATACATCCCCCTACTGATGGATGGTAAGCTTATTTTCACTATTTTTTTTAGTTTTACATATCACATATATAACTTTAAGAATCATCCAGTGTCTAACAATTAAATGATTGGGAGCATAAATCTAGGAAATGGAGGAAAAATCTTTGGTCTCTTTAAATATGTCGAAGACAATAGAATAATAGATATAAAATCATCACCTGATTTCTAGTTAGAAATCAAAATGCTGTGATAAGAACATTTATTCTTATATGGTTTTGACCATTATAAATTATATGTCCTTCTATCTTAGGATATGGATTTTGAGATGTACACTGTTCAGGAACATATCTACCTTTCTATTTTGTTTCTTGCTTATTTCACATTTATCTGACGGTATATTGGAACTATTTACTCTCTACCATCACTCACAATGTTGCATTTTAAGATAATTTTCCATTACAATGAAAGGTTTTCATTTGGAACAGAAAGTAGCAGGACTTTAAAAGTGATTAATGGTTACCCTTATATAGTACATAAAAGTATAGTATAGTACAGATTAAAGTATTAGAATGAAAAGAAATGTAAAATAAATCTTTTTCTTAGTATTTCTTTCATTGTTTTTGACACAGTGGCTATTTTAGACTCTTCCTAGTCTAGTCCTGCTTTTATTTGAGAAAAAATGAGCTTTAGATAATTCCCTTGACATACCACATATTTGTTTTCTTCTTAAAAGAAAGTATATTTTACTTAAAAATACCACTTAGAAAATAAAAAGGATTTTCAACCGAGTCTAAGATTTTTGCTTTAACTTTGTTTTATTTAAACACCTACTATAATTCTGTGAGAGGACTATAAAAGTCTGCTCAGTAACATTATAATATAAAATGGACAGAGAAGGACAATGAGATATTTAATTTACCACGGCAAAGCCATTGCTCTGAAGAATGGATAATATATATCAATGGTAATATATGGAGAAATAACACGGGTGAATCGTAGAGACAATAAATCTGTTTTTACCACAGGACATGTCTTGGGCATTCCTCTTAGTAATAAATAAAATAATTTTAAGCCACCTGGAGCTGGCTTGAAATCCTCTTGTTTATGGCAATATACATCAGTTATGATTCAAACAATATAGGCCATTTCTGGGAACCTGCAACAAAGAGATAAATCCTCAGGTGAATATTTAGAACATTATTCATTACAAAGGGTCAGTTTTGTCTTTATTGATTCTCATTATTGGAAATCACGTATTTGACCTCATCTTCCACTCTGTAAACACAGTATTGTAGACATTAGCATGTGTCTTCCTACCCATATATCTGCAAATTTATTTTTCCAGCTTGAAATTTTCCATGTATTATAAAATTGAAAAACAAGCGGGGCCAGCCCTGTGGCCGAATGGTTAAGTTTGTGAGCTCTGCTGCGGCAGCCCAGGGTTTCGCTGGTTCGGATCCTGGGCGCAGACATGGCACTGCTGTCAGGCCATTGAGGCGGCGTTCCACATGCCACAACTAGAAGGACCTGCAACTAAGATATACAACTATGTCCCAGGGAGGATTTGGGGAGATAAAGTAGAAAAGAAAAAAAAAAAAATTGGCAACAGTTGTTAGCTCAGGCTAATCTTTAAGAAAAAAAAAGATTGGCCACAGCTGTTAGCTCAGGTGCCGATCTTGAAAAAAAAAGCAAAAATGATATAATCTATTTTTCAGTCTGGTTTCAATCTTCGGTCATAGCAACAGAGCAGAACTGAGGAGTTGGATGAAGGAACTGTTTCTGTGCTCTTCTGTTTCTCATACATGTGCGCGCGTATACACACACACACACACACACTCCAGTCTCTCTCTTCCTTCCCACCCCACTTCTCTCTCTCATCTTCCCAGCACCAAAGGATAAACTGCTCAGGGTGTTCTGAACCAGCAAACGCACCTTTTGGCTGCTGCATGCTTACTTGCAACACACATTATTGAAAAATTGGAGTGAGCACTTTGAACTCATGTTCCAGAAGAAGTTTTCATCTTCTTTAGTTACATTTCTAATATCATTTACAAGGCCCTTGTAATTTTCTGTCATTTGCAATTTCCTCTTTCCAAAAACTAGGATACGCAATATTATTTTAACTGCAACAAATACTTATATATACAATAGTGCTATTATATTTGGTCTCTTTCAAAGCCAGGTTCCAGTACATAGGCCTACTAACTTGAATAAGAAATAATTCTTTTCTGATAAATATATATAACACATATAATCTAGTAGGAAGAAAGAAAAAATTAATCAACTTTTAAAACAAAGTTTCAATTTTACGTGGCAAAAGTGTAACTCAGAAGGATAAAGGGTATTGGAGGTCATTTCCATTTTTTTGACAATTAACTACTGATACATATATATGTGATAAATTACATGGGTCTTCTGATATATATTTATAAATTAGTACTAATATCTATCTTAGTGAGCTTAAAGAATTAGTGGATGTATGCACAATTGGCTTTCCATATGTAATTCATACTCTCAGAGCATCTTCACAAACACAGCCCATTTTTATATGCAAATAAAACATATTTTAGTGAACTATGATTATTCTTTGTATATTAATATTCCTACAACACATACAGATTCCTGATTTAATTAAGTTTTTACTGAAAAACTTGGAATGCATTATTGAGGGAGTAGGATTATTGTGTGGTTATGTATAAATCCACTCTATAGCTGACATTTATTTTCTACCATGGGCAAGGGTAATTTGCTTTTTTAAACAAAAAACTCAGAATTGACTAATCCTGAAGCTTTTTTAGAAAAAGTTTCAGAACACAATGGCTGAATATGGCTTAGAATAAATATATGCACATATATAACATGTTTATATACATATATTTCCATTTATTAATGATCTTCCTACATATTGACATTCTATTTTAATAAAATTCCACAAAGCCTTTTCTTAGATGAGTTGTACACTGGATTTCAATCTTATCTGTGATTATTATAGTTTATTTTTCCTTTTTAAGACTTCAGTCTAATTTTATTAGGCGTTTATGATTCTGTATTTTTACTTTGAAATAGTTCTTTGATGCCCTTACTTATTGAACTTTTAAAGTATATTTTTAACAGAGTGCCTTTCAATGAATTAAGGTTACTGCTTTCCACATGAACTCTTGCTTCAAATATAGACTCACCAAAAGGGATGCTCACATTCAGCAATGGAACTAAAAACAAATGAAAATTATATATACATGGAAAATGAACAAAAGATGCATTACGACACCAACATATATAATTCCATACCCTTCTCAAATATGGAGTATAAATAAAATAGGAATAGGGGAATACAGAAATCTCAGTCACTCAATTGACTTTATTTTTTAGTGATACAAAATTTGAATTATTCAAGCTGAAGCTATTAAATATTCATAGTGCTTCATATTATAAAGTTATTGATTAATGTCTTTGGTAAAGAACACTATTATCTCTGATTACATCAAGGTCATCCCAAGGAACAGGACCAAGGCACAGTTTTATATATGGAAATATGAGAAGCTAATACATAATTCATATTTAACAGATAACATAAAGGTTAACCCCTTGGAGAATCTGAAGATAATACTCATGTTCTTCTGACAATTCTTTATACTGGCAATTTGGAAAATGCCAGTGCTTTATTACTACCTATTCTTGTACTATGACATGAATTAATGCATACCTGCCTCACTATTCCTATGGGCAAAAAAGGAATTTGAATTATGTACAAGAGAGAGATTTTACAAAATTAAATGAGCCCACATACTTTTTCCTCTGTATACTCATTAGAAATACTCTGAGAGTAGTCCTTTTCACTTTGAGAGAAAGTCAGTAATTCATTTTAACATTATACCAAGTATCTGTTAAACTTTCGATGCCCACTGAAAGAATGAAGATATTCAGGATCAACTCAAACTTTGGAATCATATACATACTAAGCATAAATGAAATATTTCAACTTTAACTTGATCTAGGCATGTACTCTCAATCTAAAAAATCAGAAAACTTAAGTCCAGCAAGTTTAAATGGCTTTTTCAAAGTTTCTACAGGCTGTCTCATGAAAAAATGTTACTTCAACTCTCAGTGTCGTAATTTTTCTTATATATACAAATGAAAACAATGTCGACTCTGTGAGATTTGATGAGAGAATGAGATAATGCAATTAAAAGTACTTGGCACATTTTATCACTTTATAAATATTAGCTATCCTTTTCGTGGAGGGAATAAATCTAAGTTCTTGGCTTCCAGAATTCCTTTATTTTTCTCTTCCCCTTCACTGCTCTGTCACATTTAAGTCAATGAATCTGTCAATGAGGCTGGACTGTGGATAACTGTCTCCTAAGCTCATATACTATTTTCTCTGTCAATGGTACCATCTTAAAACAACGGAAGGGAGCTCTGGTTATAGAATAGGAGCTATTTTTTTTTTTCCTTTGGCACATTTCATTGACAGGCCTATATGATTTAAAATTACAATTTAATCTCAGATATTGAACCAATAAGATGGCTCAATCCAGAAACTATCCATCATCACATCCCATTGACCGTGTCTTCAAAACACAGTGAGATTCTGACCACTTTTTGCTACTTGCACTACTCAAATCTTGATGCTAACAGCCATTATTTATCATCTGGGTTATGATAATAGCCTGCAAACAGGTGTCTTTGATACCACATCAGACACCCGTCAACATATTCTCAAAAGAGCAACTTGGATAATAACTTTAAAACATAAATCAGATTATGACCCTCTTTTGTGTAAAACTCTCCAGTTTATTATCATTTCACTCCTTATAAAAGCCAGAGTGTATACAAATAAATGTTTTATAGGTCCTATATCATATGGGCTCTCCAGTTTTTCTATGAACTTCTCTTCTCCTGGGTCATTTTCTCATTCAGTTTCAGGTGCAGCCTCTTGGTCATTACTGAACATGGAAACAGACATGATTTGCCCTGTATCCTCTTCAAGTCCTTGGTCAGATGCCATCTTCTTCGTGAGGCTTTCCATGGCCATTTGATTAAGATGGTCAAACCATCTGTGCTATAGAGACTCTTGTCACACTTAACATTTTGCCATAGCACTCACTGCCATCCAACACACTATGTATTCTGCATTTTTGCTTATTATATTGCATCCTATCTGGAATATTATTTCCATGAGGACAGAGATTTTTATCAGCTTTTTCGGTGCTATATACCAAAAGCCTAGAACATTACCTGGCAATAAATAGTTGTTTAAGAAATTTATTGGGGGTGAGTAGATTCACAGATCAGAGAGGCATTACAGTAAAGTCGTTTTAAAAAGCATGAACTTTAGAGTAACACACATTAGGATTTGCATCCTATCTTCACATTGACAATTAGGCTCTCCTAAACAGTTTACACTCTTTCTTCCTGTTTTCTCATTACTCTTATATTGGAAATACTGGAAATACTGTCTACCTCAGAGTACTGCCAAAAGTAATATTGAGATAATGTATAAACATTGTTTAGTATATTATGGACAGTCAGTAAATAATTTCTGTTAAATGTAAAAGGTTTCACAGACTTTTTGCTAGAAATGGTGAAGATGGAGTAGGAATGAAGACCAGAAAATATGCTAGAATAAATGGAGGAACATTCAGATGACACCCTCACAACACCATCTCCTCCAAGGAGTAAAATCTCTGTGTGCTAGAGAGCTCATCCCTTTTCTTCATCTTGCTTCAGAGGAATCATAGCGTTTAGTAACTAATGTTTCTTAACCAGAGGATTTGAATTTATCACAAAATTGTTCTCCAAGCTTGAGTCTCTGCAATGACTTTTTGCCCTGTGCTTTCACTTCTACCAGTAATTTTCCAAAATGTTATGGACTGAAGCCAGAATAATTTAAAACAAAACAAAACAAAAACAAATACTGTCTCATTCTAGCCCAAAGGCATCTATCTTCTAAATGCAATCAAAATTAAATGCACAGTTCTAACTTTGATTAAAATAGCTATGTGATTTTGGTCCCGGCGTATCTGCCTACCTTATCCCAAGCTGTGTCACCCATGGTTCACTTTTTGTTTAGCAACACAGGTTGAATTCAAAATTGTCTAAGGTCTTCCCTGCTTCAGATCTTTGCAGATGTTGATTGCTTGGCCTGAAACATTTTTAATTTGCCTCTTCAAAATGCAGCCAGTCCTGGATGTCTAGTGGTTAGGATTCAGCACTCTAACTGGCACAGCCCTGGTTCATTTCCCAGTCAGATGGGTCATCACCCAACTGTGGTTGTCATACTGTGGCAGCTGTGTGTTACTGTGATGCTGAAGGCTGTGCCACTGGTATTTCAAGCACCAGCAAGGTCATCCATCGTGGGCAGGCTTCAGCAGAGCTTCCAGACTATGACAGACTAGGAAGAAGGACCTGACTACCCACTTCGGAAAAAATTGGCCAAGGAAACCCTATGAATAGTAGCAGAGCATTGCCTGCTACAGTGCTGGAAGGTGAGAGGATGACGCAAAAAGACAGGGCAGAGTTTAGCTCTGCTGTACACAGGGTTGCTAGGAGTCAGGATTGACTTGATGGTGCTGCCTCCTCATTCTTTAAGTCTCTGCTTAAATATTGCTTCTCAGAGAAATCTTTATTTAATTAGTGCTTCTTGCTTTCAACTCATTATTCTCTATTACAGTTTCCTGTTTGTGTATTTATAGTCCTTATCAAAGGTGTAATACTTACTTTACCTTCTTGGGTTATTTAAATTAACTCCTCTCTACTAGATTCTATAAAAGGATAGCCCTTGCCTGTCTTTATTGTTTCTCTACTGCCCTGCTGCAGAGAATATTTTCAGTAAACACATGAATAAATGAGTTATTCCATATCCTATCTCATTGACTGTTTTTGATAACCTCACACCACAAGGCAGAATGACCTGCTTAGGTCCTTCCAGTGAGAGGTGGTTTTCTCTATACTGTATATAAAATAAATAGAAATCCCACAACTTACATATATGGTCCCATTTCCAGATGATTCTTTTGAAACTGAACTACAGGGTGTACTTATCTTAGAGACCAAAACCATTTTTTTGATTCCTG
This sequence comes from Equus przewalskii, assembly GCF_037783145.1. NCBI lineage: Eukaryota > Metazoa > Chordata > Mammalia > Perissodactyla > Equidae > Equus > Equus przewalskii. The sequence goes on from NC_091850.1 coordinate 34,119,081, forward strand.
CCATTCAACTGTACTCTATCATTTTAATTTTGTTTAAAAATCTCCCTTTTTAAAAACAAAACAAAACAAAAACCAGTCTGAAGGCCTTATCTATTTTTAATGTACTAAGACAAAACAGTGTAGGAATCACTGGAGAACATTAGAGGGATGTCCCAGCATCAGAGCTGAGGCCTAATACCTCAACAGCCTTTATTCTTGTAGTGGTCTGCATATCAGAGAAATACTGTTTCCAGACCTAGGGCTAGTTATTTATTTTGTCATTTTCAATAGATACAAAAGTCATAAAGCAAAATAAAAACCCTTCATGTATCAATCACTCAGCTAGAAATGAAACAGTGTCAATTCAGTTGCAGGTCCCTGGGAACTTTTATCAAACCCCTGCTCTCCTCATAGAGGAAATAATGAATCTATATTTGGTAATTAACATGTTCTCATAATTATTTATAATTTTACCATGTATGAAAGTATCCATACATACAATTGAATAATGATTATACGTTTTTAAAAGTTAAAAATGTATGTCCATCTACATCTTGCTTTGTTTTGTTCCATGCTACGTTAAAGGGATCCATCCATGTTGACACACATAATTCTTATTAATTATTTTAAATGCTGTTTAATATTATATCATATGAAAATATCAAAATACAGTTATAAATTGTTCAATATCTTGTCATTTAGCTCTCTTTAGTTTTCGCTATTTCAAGAAACAGCTGCTGTGAGCATTTATTCTTGTATTTTAGAGTCAGAATTTCTCCAGGATATTGTCTTAGTTCAGGTTGCTGTAACAAGATACCGTAGACTGGGGAGCTTATAAACAACAGAAATGTATTTCTCATCTAGAGATTGGAAGTCTGAGAGTGCCAGCATGGTTGAGTTCTAGTGGGAGCCCTTTTCCGGGGTGCAAAGTCTCAACTTCTCCTTGTATCCTCATATGACTAGGAACAAAGAAATCTCTCTGGAGTCTCTTTCATGAGGGCGTTAATACTATCCCTAATCACCTAATCACCTCCCAAAGACCCCAGCTCCTAGTACCATCATCTTGGGAGTCAAGAGCTCAACAAATGAATTTTTATCCTCTCAGTAAACTTTCAGTGCACTGCAGATGTACTCCTAGGAATACAGTTTCAACATCATAGGATGAGTTGGATGCCTCTTACACCACTGCAAATCCTCTTAAGCCTCACCTCTTGTTTCAACAATGGCCTTGGTTACCAGTTTTATGTAAACTTTGTTCAGCTTCCTAAAGATGTAACTGATAGTGCCTGTCATCAGGCCTTGCCAAGACTTCACTTTCTGCCTTGGAACTTCTTGAACAATATTGTGTGGATTGCTGGAGGAATTCTGTTTGGTACTGGCATATGCACCATTCAGACTTATTGGTGAGCATCCATGGGGCAACACTTGAACCCCTAGAGCTAATGGATACATATTTCCCGCTTTGTTTCACTTCTGTGAATGGTCCTAGAGTATTCAATCACCAAACTTGATAATATGTTCTAGATTTGCCTCTCTCTTTCCCTGGTACATTCTTCCTGTTTCCATTCTTCCTCTATGATCACATTCCCAAATAAATTATTCACACAGTTTGTGCTCTGGGTGGGATTGTGGAGGTGATCCCAGGATGACATAGCATATGAACATCTTTTGTTCTCTAAATTGCTTGTACCGATTTATACTCTCACCGGAAGTTCATAAAACCTTCCCCTGCAGCTAAGATGGGGGCACATAACTCTCAAATGTATGTCTTTAGCTGATATCTCTTCTCTGAACACTACACTCATTTGCCATTACCTTGGATGTCAAATAGGCATCTCAAACCTAACAAATAAACCAGAATACTTGATCTGCATCCTCTCAATGCTACTTCTAGTCCAGTGGTTTTCCACTAAGTACTTTGTGCCAGCATTAACTCATTCTCTAAGGCTGCAAAACATAGTTATCACCAGCTTTTTTAGATACACCACTTCAATCTATTAAAAAATCTACTCTACTTCACCTTCAAACAGATTGCAAATCTGGTTATTTCTATGTGAACTACAAAAATACCTTCTTAATGAATCTGTCTGCTGTCAATATCCATGCTTCCTCCAGTTTCTTCTCCACAAAGCAACCAAAATCAGCTTTCACACTACCAATTCAGATCATGCCAGTCTCATTTCTCCTAAGTATCACAATTCTATAAAAGCCAAAGATCTAATCTGGTCCCAGCTACATCATTGGTCTTGTCTCTTACTACCCTCTGCCATTATTTCTCTGCCCTGTGTCACCAGTTTGCTTCCTCTGACACAGGACCTTTATACTTAGTGCTCCATCTGTCGGAAACACACTGCTACAAGACTTTGCTTCTTTAGAACACTTTCTTGATCAACCAATCAGTATTTCAGGATCACTTCAACCTGATTTGACTGTGCAACAACTATCACTAACCTGATATCATATAATATACATTTAACTTATTTTCTCAAATTGTTTACTGTCTAACTACAAACCCTCAGGTAGAATAAGGGTGTTTTGTCTATCCTGGTCAAGAGCGGAGGCCCAGGTCTGGCACAAGGTCAGGAACACATATGGTACTCAATTTGAGGACTGAGTAAGAAAAACTCAATAACTTTGGGATTCATTCTTGTTTTGACAATGAATGATGCAGGCCAACAGCACCCACTAGTCAGTCAAGTTATCCTATATGAGGGTGGGAGGGAGCACAGTTACTTAAACTTGTATATTAAGGAGAATGGTTGGCAAAGGTTGCCATCTCACTTAAAAATGAAACTCATTAATAAAAGTATTTTCCACAGTTTTATCATCATAATAAAACTTCCACTTGGTTTCTGCCAATGACTGGAAATTAGGCACAAACTAAGAGGAAGCTTTGGCACTCAGACAGTTCCAATGACTCCTCCAGCTCCTTCAGTTTCAGCTCGTCCGACTCAGACACAGGGTGTGAATCTGGATCTGAAGGTAACGGGATGATACACAGAAAGAAGAGGAGGATATGCAGCATGACGGGAAATGGGGACACCACCTTCTAGAAGACTGTGTGAGCAAAGAGCACAGTTGCTCCAGGTGACCAAGCATGCCTGTTGCCTGTGTAGCAGGACTTGCCACAGCCAGGACCAGGGCCCTGGGAGGGCAGCCCTAGGACACTGCAGACAAAGGGAAGGCCTGCAGAAGCCAGAGTGAGGGCACTCTTGGAAGATGAGTCCATTCACTTAGCATCTGATGCAGTAGCTTTTTCTCTGCTACAGATGCAAATTAACGTGGCTTGTTTTATGCAAAAAGGGAAGGATATATGTGGATGGTGTCAAGGAAACCCTTTATACTATTTAATGAAAATTAAATCCATTTTTCTTTTAAAGATTGGCACCTGAGCTAACAACTGTTGCCAATGTTCTTTTTTTTTTTCTTTCTGCTTTTTCTCCCCAAATCCCCCCACTATATAGTTGTATGTTTTAGTTGCGGGTCCCTCTAGTTGTAGTATGTGGGATGCCACCTCAACGTGGTCTGATGAGGGGTGCCATGTCCAACCCGGGATCCGAACCAGAGAAACCCTAGGCCGCCATAGTAGAGTGTACGAACTTAACCACTCGGCCACGGGGCCGGCCGCAGTTAAATCCATTTTAAAATCATCAAGCACATACACATAACCTCATACCCACAGACACATGGCTGTGGTAAATAGTGAGGAAAACATATTGAGAAATAATAAGATCTGTTGTATAACATATGCATTGTAAGTCATTTATAAGTGGTGACATTAGTGAACACATTTCTTATTTTGTAAATACCTCAACTTGTTTCTATTTTACTACTACTGCAAACTCAAGTTCCAGAATAGAGAATAATCATCAGTGAGTGGCACTCCAAACGTTGAACAAAGACACAGGTGTGAGCACTGTGACCAAATATTAATGATCAAAAATTTATATTTATTATCGATGAAATTATATTTAGTAGATAATTTTATTTAGTAGATAATGCAAAATTTGCATTAAAATGAATTAAAAAGTGATAAATAGTACAAGCCCTTGTTGTACTTAAAATTCAAATATTTGGATTACACATTTTAAAATATTCACCTATTGTGCATTCTACGGAAAATATACATACATATAAAATTTATGTGAGTGTTTCAGCTTTTTGCTATCAATAAAAATGGACATTTATTGGCTTAATCCCTTTTTAATTGCCTTTCTTTTCATTTCACATTTATGAATCTTTTTTTCTTGTTTTGCTGAAGAAGATTCACCCTGGGCTAATATCTATTGCAAATCTTCCTCTTTTTGCTTGAGGAAGATTCATCCTGAGCTAACATCCATGCCAATTGTCTCTATTTTGTATGTGGGATGCCATCACAGTATGGCTGACAAGTAGGGTACTTGCATGTCTGGGATCCAAACCTGCACATCTGGGCCACCGAGGCAGAGCAAGAGAACTTAACTACTAAGCCATGGGGCTGGCCCCATGACTCTTTTGATATCTTTTTGTATAAAGCAAAAGAGTTTTCCTTATTTATTTAATTTGTATTTGAGTCATATCTCAGTCAGGCCAAATGGTGGAGATACATACCTCACAGTGCAGCCAATAAGTACTCAATGCATTCTTTTGCAAGAATGCATGGACAGTTTATAAAAACAGAATAGTACCAGGCCAAAAAATGAAGTATCACCGTATTTTATCAGTTTGGCAAACATTAAAATGTCTGACAATACCAGGTACTGGTGATTATGTGGAATACCATCCCTATGAATTGATACAACCGCTTCAAGAGTCCTAAAGCTAAAGTTGTGCATGTTCTCCAAGTGAGCAATTTCACCCCAGCAACACATCTACATGGACACATGTATAATAATACCCATAAGAGAACTACTAATAATGACAAAATTTGGGGAAACAACATAGCTATTTACAATAAAACTTATAACTGAAGACTGCTTACACAATGGGGTAATATATATCAACAAAAATTATAATAAATATAAAATTCAACACCAAACAAATCTAAACCAGATTTCTGTGAGAAAACTTAGATAACAAAATTATAAAGAATTATAAGAAAAAGATTACTATAAAAGCTCGGGCAGAAGTTACATCAGGGGTCTTGTGGCTGAGGAAGGACACAACTGGAGTTTGCTGGGGTCCTGAAAATGGTCTACTTGTCATGTGTAGTGACTATATTGGATTTCTCCTATATCACTTAATTCAATTTAAGCATTTTGAACATTCTAATGATCTATTCAAGAGATCTTTAGTGAAATCGTTAATCACATATTAGCATCCTGAAGAAGTTAATATAATTTTAAATAGCTATTGAAATCCAATCCGAGTCTCAAGGCCCAGTTGATATGTCACTTAATGAACACCACTCCATCTCCCATCTCATAAAAAATTGCTCTCTCCTCAGCAAACTCTTAATATTAAGTATAATTTGCCCAATTATGCTCTTCACAAATATTTTTGAATTGTGTTACATTTATTATGGTTCTGGTAAGAGACAGAAGGCAAAATCACCTTGGATCACGTGGACAATTTGATGAGTAGACTTTTTACAGAGGTATAGCCTGGTGTAAGGGAACAAACAAAGGATGATGAGGTGCCCAGCAAGGAGCAATGGAAAGAAGGCTCCCTAGACCTGAGAGGGCAAGGAAGGAAATGGTGTTAGGAAAGCCCAGTGAAAGATGAAAGACGTTGAGGACAGTAGGAAGAAAAGGATATTTGAGGAAGATTGCAGCAAATAGCAGATCTGTGGCCTTGAAGTAGGGAAAGATGTGGAAGAAATGCCTCAATCTCTCTCTTATTCCCTCCACTAGCAAAATCCAACCAGAAGAGTGATAGTGAGAGAGCCTGGGTGATGGAGTCCATTAAGACTGAGAATGGATCAGATAGGCTCACAGCTCATGGGTCTTCACCTTTTATAGAATATATAATACATCAGTTTTAATATAGCGTCCCCCAGATAGTAGGTGTTTAATAATATTTTTTGAACTTATTAAAAATCTATGTGTTTCATACACTGAAGCTTTTTTACTTCCTAAGTTGTTCAGAGTATAAATGTTTTGAAAGATGTTGAGACCTTACTACATACGTCTGGAATTATTAATACTTGCTTTTCCTGGGGGCGTTGTTTGGCCATTTATTTTTTTCCTAATTTTTAGTTTTCGCATCCAGTGTCCATCAAGAAGAGGAACTGTTGGTTGCTGCATCTTTCAAAGAATAATGAGCCATTCGTGGGAATAGCTATTTCCAAGACACTAGTTCTCCTCAAGTAACTGGCATTGAAAAACATCATCAGAGAAGGATAAACTGCCAAAAACCATTCACTGCTTCCTTAAAACTTTATGGAAATAGTCCATGACTTAATTGAGCTTGAGAATAGTTCAGCATCTGCAAGAACATGTGTCAATGAATTCAGGGTTCATACTTATTTATTCCAGGCCTCTGTAAGACCTCTAGGGTGTTTCACAGTAAACCAGTAGTTTTACCAGCTGCCCCGATTCTCCTTGGAGATACTTGAGAGCAAATGCTTTTCAGAGCAAATCTGACATTCACCTTATCCCTGCTCCTTAGTCTGTCTTAAAGAGATGAAGTGATGCTGGAGATAAAGATCAAAAACCATATCTGCCAAGAATCATGCACATTTGCTTATTGAATTTATTCTTCTTTTATCAAAGATAAGTTATTTTGTAAGGCTTTTCTTTTTTAATGAAACATCAGAACATAAATAAGTATTGTATTTTACTCAACTTTTTTTCAAAATACAAAGTTTGGATTTTGAGAAATGTGAGTTCTAATATCAATTCAGCTTTTTCTTTTTTCATGAGTACTACTTCACTATACATGGTTGAAGTGATTCATTCAGCATGCTCATCCCTTTCTTCTTTCATTTAGTGGAACATTATTTCCTTGAATCAAGAGACCGCCGTGTAGACCTTCAGTGTTCTGTGTGAGGTCTTTGAAATATGGGTTATAAACTAATAAATGTGAAATAATTTGTTGAAAATGTCGTGCTGTACCTCTTCAAAGGTTTTTTGGAATCGTGTTTTCATTAAACTAAGAGAGGCTTGAATTTGGTTTAGGGAAACTTCCCAATACTGCAACTTCAATTATCAATCATGGCAGTGAATGTGATAGCTTTCATACTATTATTTTGGCTTTGATAAATATTTATAAATCTATATTTAAATATTTCATAATTAAAATAAAATTTAAATGATTGCCTATCTTGAGGTTCTATAAACAAAAAATGTGAGCTCGTAAATAATAATTAATTTGCTTGATAATTTTCCATTTTATATGAGATGTTAAACTTATGGTTTTCTGGAAAGAATAAAGTATTAAGAAAAAGAGATTTTCAGTGGTGCATAACTAAAATTCGAATATCGTGAATTCAGACAGAATCTTAAACATATGGCTGTCGCTTTATCATGATTCACCTTGCTATGATTTTCACTCTGCACAATTGGAAAATACCAACTTTGATATTTAGAGCTCTTTTAAAAACATTCTGCACATTGCGTTGTACGATTAGTCTAATTCATCTCGTACCATTTTTCTCTATTTTCCTCATTTGAACACTCATCCATTCTATCTCTACAGTTCTTGGCTCTTTCCAAAATGCTATTCAGCTTTTTTTCAGCAGACACTATGCTAATTTTTACAGTTTCTCCAATTTTTTTTATTCCTTCCATTTTAAAAGTTTATCTAGATATCAGTCTCAAGCTTAAGTCTTATTTGTGGTATCATCAATTCCACATATTTCTTAATTTAATTAAATTTAATATGAAGATGCAAGCTAGAAGAAACCCTAAAAATCCCATAGATCACTAGCTTCAATTTACAAATGAAGAAACTGAAAGAAAAGAACTTACACTGTCAAACGATGAGCTAGTGTACACAGCTGTGCTGGAGAGGACCTGTGTAAGCTTAACGTGCGTTACATTTTGTTCTACATGGTTCTGAGCAGTTTTATAAAAAAAATTATGGACATAAAAGCTTGTGCAATTTGTGTTATTTTATGTTAAACAGAAAATCATACTTAATATGCAGTGCAATTTTCAGGAATTTAATAATAAAATTATCTAAAAAGCTTCAAAGTGGTAATTGCCTTTACATTCTTTCAATTATAATAACTACTGTGTACAAGACAAAGGCCAGATATTTCTATTGTGACAATTAGAAATTAAAATGAGACTAACGCATTGAATGGTTAAGTAACTTCTAAGAACTGTAAAAATACTCATAAGTATATCATTTGCAGGTCATTTTCTAAGAATTAGTATCAAATTTCATTTCCAAAACTTGAGTTGAAGTCAGTTATGAATCTATTATGATAGGCTGCCTAACTTTATATGTTTGAAAACGTGCCTGTGTGCATTTTTAATTTTTCTTTATTCTGTGTTATTATGCAGCAAAAATGTACTGTAGTTATGCTTAAAACATTATTGGTATTTTTAAATAAATTACAGGATAAGTCATGATAACAGAACAAATAATATTGAGCTGCTGAATATAAACAAAGTATAAAGTAGCATAAATCTTGCAAGCACAAAAGTGGTAAAAACAGCAAGATTTAGAGGCTCTGGTACAAGAGAGATATATAGTACCAACTGCAGTAATCTCAAAAATTTATATCCCAAAATGTGCAGACTTGATCTTATTTTCAGTCAGTGTGTTCTGTATGGAAGATGAACATGCTCATGACAGTGGACTATGATTTAGAAAACTAGATCTTGCACAGAGGAATATAAAATGTGATTATATATAATACTTCTGTGCAAAATTTTAAACAGAATTTAATCAATCTTTTTGCAACCAGATGTATTTGTGGAACAATGACATCACTTTTAAATTATGTGTAGTGTGTAAATGCACAAAATTAATAATGTCTTTTGTATACATGTATTACTTTGGAAAGAAACTACTAAGAACTATATTATCAGACCAGTCTTTGAAAATTTGTGTGCTCCAGGGCAATTTGTCACTTCATTTTTATGGAACGTTTCATACTGAAAATGTCTAACTGCTCAGAGAGGAATAGAAGTGTAAATTTATTATCTGAGAAAAGAAAATTAATTGACACAGGCCAAAAATATAATGGAATTAGACCCATGTGGAATAACTGAGAACTTCAGGAACTCTATCTAGGCTCTATGGATTGATAAAATTACACACGGAAAAGTTGAAATACATCATTTTTGAACAAAGTTCAGGATTTCTCACAGGAATCCTATATAAAATAATTAAGGCTTATCTCCAAGACAATCTAGTCTTAGAACAGAATAGAATATGTCGCTTGAGGTACAAAACAAATTCTGTAATTTTGTTGGTTATGTTACCATCATCATTTTAAGTAAATACCACTACAGAGATAATTGGCACTTACTGAGATAAAATTGAAAAAAAATAATATTTAGAAATCTGGACAAGATGTAAAAAAATGTATTCAGTGTAAAATGATTTGTTGAACATCAACTATTTGGTAAGTCATGTTCTAAGAACTGGAGATACAGACGATATCTAATTGAAATGGAAATATTGATGAGACTGATATCATGGAAATAATTTGATATGAAACTAGACAATCTCCAAGAGCTGCACATGCTATGGAAATGATAAGAAAACAAGCAGAAAAAACCAGGAATGGCAAAGCGATGACAGCAACAAGTTTGCCCAGTTTTGGTAAACAGAACATGGTCCAATGTGGAAACTCTGACAGTCAGAGGAATGTGATATGGATTATGGTTTAGAGAAGCAGTCAGTGATTTTCCATCACAGTATTGCTTATACAAACGTAGCCTGAATTTTAGCTCTAAAATATTATCTATGTTGTGCTAAATTAGATTACTGGTTTGGAAAGAAATATCTCAACCTTTCTGATTATATTGCCTTTTCTGATAATGATGATGACTTCTAAATCTGTCACTTGTTTTTTTTAATTTGACCATTTCTGAAATTATGTCTCTGAGTATTGAAAAACGTTTTCTTCACTGAGCCAAAATTATCGACCTCAGATAAACATAGAGCATTATGATTTTTAGCATTATTTTATTTTCTAAATTATATGGTATAATACATTTAGAACACTGACTAGGAATTTGTTAGTGTAAATGATAGCTTCTTTAGGCTTCTAAAATAACCCCAAAATCTAAATTTATAATCATAAGCCTTCTTGATTTAAAGATATTTGTGCACTTTTATTCAATTTTTTATTTACTTCAAAATGTAAAACAATGAAAATAATGTGGAAATATCTTAAAATTTATTAAATTATAGCTTCTCATGAGGTTTTATTTTTCAAAAATTAGCTTTATAAATATCCAGTTTATAGGAGAAAGCAACAGCTAGTAATACAATTGCTCTCTCACAGACTCAACCAGTTCAGTCAGATCCAAAGCAGCTATCGCTAAATAAATGAGACATTTGTCTTCAACACAATATGTATTTTTCCCAGAGATTTAAAATATAAATTATACCAAAATTGCTATTTTTCACTGTGGAGTTAGCCATGCAACTTTAGTCACCACCGCGGAGAGTAGCATTCTGGTATACCCAGAGAATTTATGAAATTAGATGGAAGTCACGTGGGCCCTAAAATGTGGTGAGCCTCTATAAATAATTGGCCAATTGAACAACTCATTTAGGAGTGCTGGTTCATATTTACAAGAATTCTCAGCAACACAGGCATGGTGTAAATCCTATCAAGACTTCGATCAGGAACTTGAGGACAAAACTTAACCCACTGGTTAAAGAATTGTCAGGATCCAAAACAAATTGAATTGTAGGTCAAAGATGGAGCCAGAAAAGGCCCACCTAGTAAGGAGCTATTATTACTCTGATCTAATACAGGATGACGTGAAGTCTTATAGTTTATGTTACTTATAGTCACAAAGAGAGAGTGCTAAAATCAAGTTAGGAAACCTGGTCTTTGATTCCCCAAACTCTCTTTTTTCCCAATACATTGTGTTGTCTCCAAATAACAGTGAAAAATAATGCTGCTTTTTGCAAAGCACTTGAAGTAATTATTCACTGTACTAAGCACTTTAAATATATACTTACATACATACATAGAGTGAATATATTTTAACCTGATGCTTTCAGTTTTGAAAGGTTATTAATTATTGATTCAAATTCCTCAAAATAGTGATGCCTATTCAAATTATCTATTTTTCCTAGTATGAGTCTTGGTTGATTGTGTCTTTGAAGGAATTGCTCCATTTCATCTAGGTTATCAAACTTGGAGGCAAATAATTCATAATATTCCTTTATTATGCTTTTAATGTCGACAACATTAGAAGCGATGGACACTCTTTCACTTCTGATATTAGTAATTTGAGTGCTCTGTCTTCTTTATTTAGTTTACTTGGGTGGACGTTTATCAGTTTTCATTTTGTAAAAAAACCAGCTTTGGTTTCATTGATTTTTATTTCTTTGCCTCTGTTTACTTGTTTTTAATTTGTTCTTATTTTTATAGTTTCCTAAATTAGAAGCTTAGGTTATTAATTTTACATCTTTCTTCTTTCTATAAAAATAGATGCATTCATTCAATACTATAAATTTTGCTTTAAGGACTGCTTTCACTGCATCCCACAAATTTTGGTAAGTTGTATTTTCATTTTCATCTACTTCAAAATATTTTAAAATTTCTCTCGAGATTTCTTCTTTGACCCTTGGGTTATTTAGAAATGTGTAGTTTAATCTTCAGATATTTTAGGGGTTTCCAGCTACCTTTTTGTTATTGATTTCTAATTTAATTCCCTTGAAATCTGAGAACATACTTCTATGATTTCCATTCTTTTAAATTTGTTAAGGTGTATTTTATAGCCAAGAATGTGGTCTATCTTGGTGAATGTTTCAAGTGAGTTTGAAAAGACTGTGTATAGTGTTGTTGGATGAAGTAGTCTATAAACGTCAATTAGATCCAGCTGATTGATAGCGCTCTTCAGTTCGACTATGACTTTACTGATTGTCTGCCTGTCGGCTCTTTTAATTACTGACGGAATACTTTTGAAGTTTCTAACTGTAATAGCGGATTCAGCTATTTCTCCTTGCACTTCTATCAGTTTTCGTCTCACATATTTTGATACTCTGCTTTTACACTTACACATTAAGGGTTGCTATGTCCTTTTTGAGAATGAGTCCTGTATTGGTATGTAATGCTCCTCTTTATCATTGATAACGTTCCTTGCTCTTACGTCAGGTTTGTCTGAAATTAATAAAACTACTCTTGCTTTTTTTTGATGTGTGTTGGCATGGTATATCTTTCTTCATGACTTTACTTTTAATCTATGAGTGTCTTTATGTTTAAAATGGGTTTCTTGCAGATGACAAATACTTGGATTTTATTTTTTATTGAGTCTACAGTCTCTGCCTTTTAATTGATGTATTTAAGTCATTGATATTTGTTATTATTAATATAGTTGGAATAATATCTACTATGTTTGTTACTATTGCATTTGCTTTTATTTTTTCTTCCACTTTTTTCCTGCCTCTCATTTTAATTGAGCATTTTATAGAATTCTATTTTTTTCTCCTCTGTTACCATATCAATTATATTTATTCTTTTTCTTTATTTTTTTTAACCTTCTTTTGGTGGGTTTCCTTGAGTTTTCAATACACATTGTCAACTAATCCAAGTACTCTTACAAATAACACAATACAGCTTCATGGGTAGTACAAATTCCCTGAAACAGGGTATTCACCAATTGCTCCCTCCCATGACTTATACAGTGATGTCATTCATTGCTCACTTACCCATAAGCTAAAATCACTGCATACATAACTGCTATGATTATTTTGAACAAACGATTATTGGTTAGATCAATTAATAAAAACCAAAAGATTTTATTTTGCCTCTATTTATTCATTCTGTAATACTCTTCCTTTGTTTACATAGATCTGAGTTTCAGACTTACATCATTTTTCTTCTTTTTGAAGAACTTTTTTCAATATTTCTGTAGATGTCAGAGCCTAAAATATCCTCCTGTGGGCTTGTTTCTGTTTTCTCTGTTGTCTTGTCTTTGGGTTTCCCTAGAGGCTCCTATTTAAATAAGGTCTAAGATGGACATTTCTTCCAGTTGTATTTTTTGTTATTACACAATAACTCTATTGATGTAGGGGTAAAGTATTGAGGAAAGGGAGCACGCTATCATGCTATTATTAGGTCTCAGTCTTTTATCGAGCCTGTGCCTGAGGGCTATGACCTGCACAAGTGCTTCTCAGTTTCCTCTCCCCTTTCTTAGGTGAGACAGGCAAGCTGGAACTGGAGCTGGGTAGTTCTTTTCCCGGTTGCTTAGTCTATAATAAAATAGTTTCCTTTGAGGGAAGGCCTTGTTAAGAAGAATAGAATGCTATCAGCATGTTTCAAAATGGCTACTTTTCCCCTCCCTCTTGCTTGGAATCATTTGGAGATTTTTCTCCAATCTGCCAGGTTCTTACAGTAAAGATTAGAGAAAAACATCCAAATTTTTGTTGGTTTTACCCACTAAGGCAGACCCCCTTCGGACTTTTTAATTCTTCAAGCTGGTTCATATAGAAACTCAAGCAATTTGTCAATTGCAGTTTTTTTTCCCCATCTGGTTACTGATTCTAACTGAGATTTCAGCTTCTGGGTTACTGTGATTCTCTGTATCTACATGTCTGTCTCCAATTTTCGGTGCAGCAATTTTCACTGTGACTTCAGTTTTCTAGATGGATGTAAGAAGAATGGCTGATTTCCAGCTCATCTGGCTTTCTTCTTTTGTTAGAATAGGATGACAATTTCTTTGCTCATTACATGTTGGACCAGAAACCAGAAGTCATGTGTTGGTTTTTATATCCCATAATGGTACATTAAAACCGCTGAATTTCTGGTTCATTGTGTCTAGGATAGGGCCTATGAATTTTTATTTCTAACTAGTTCCAATGTAATGTTGCTGATACTGGTCTAGGGATCACATTTTTATAACCACTGGATTAGAATATATTTTTCACTGAAGTATATCCTCCAGTGGTTCCTTAAAAGAAGAAACAATAGTAAGCAAATTTCTCGAATTATTCTTTCATAAATCAGTCTTCATTTTGCTACATATAGATATCTAAGTATAGCTTCTCTGCCCTGGATTCTAGAAAATCTTACTGTATTTTGATCTTTCTTCATTTAATATACTGAACTTTTATAAAATCCTTTCAGTCTTTCAATCTGGAAACTTGTGTCCTTAATTTCTGGAAAAATTTATTTAATTGTTTTTTGATGATTTCTCCTTGTCCATATTCTTGCTTATCTCTTCTTGGACCTTTTCTTTGTTGTATTTGCCCTTCCCATATTGATCACCTTAATTTCTTATCTTAACTTTTCTCTTTCCCATCTCTTTGTCTTTGAAGTCTGTTTTCTCTAAGATTTTCTTGACTTTATCTTAAATCCTTTTTTTATTTATTTAGGTTTGGCTATCATATTTCCTCTCACTCTCTCTGTCTCTCTAAACTCTTTCCCATTTTCCAGTTATTATGTGGTTTTGAAATCTTACATTTTCCCCAACAATGCAGCCATAGAAACTAAAATTATCACTAGACTTATCCGAATTGGAATAGACTTATTAAAGAGGAAGAGGAAAAGCTCTTATCAAACTACTTACTAGAGGGTGTTACATCTCATACCATGTAAAGAGACTGAAAGTCTACAGATCAGAGGAAGGAAAGACAGTTGAATAACATATCTCTGCTTTCTATGTCCACTGAGGAATAATCAACTGGTGTACTTTGGTTTTAAAAGGATAAATCAAGATTTTGAACTCTATTAAAGAATCAAATATTTTGTCTTCTTTAAAATGATGAAAAGATAAAATGCACCCGTGTCTAATGGGAAGATGGGACAAGACAAAGCTTGAGAAGGAGGTAGAACACAGACAACTCAGACATTATCGTTTTTTTCTTTTCTTAAGTTATAACTTTCAATACTTTCTATGATCAACTTGGTTCTTGAATAGGCGTTCCACTAATAGGCATAGGCGTGTGGGGAAATGTATTTTTATTTCACCTTGTTAAGTGAGGACATTGATTTGGAGATTTACAGCAGGCAAGAACTGGACATATCTAAGTTGAAAGTGATGAATTAAGTATAGGTCTAGGTTGGAAATACAGTGTTTTAAGCCATAAGCTTTTGGGAGTAAATCTATTTATACAGAACCTGTTCCCCTGAAAGAAAAAGTAGAATGAGATGAGAGAAAAAAATAAAAATGTGAAAAATTATATTTAAAGATGTTAGACACAATAAAAACAAATGCAAACTAAAGATATTGACATGTTTAGTTTAAATCTAGCTTATCTGTAAGCCATATTTATCCTAAGATTTGTATATGACTTTGCTTATCTGAAGATGAAATATATGAGATCTCAAAGATTCTTTTTTGAGGAACTAAGGAATCTTCCAGGAAATAGTCCATAATGGGGTAGACTTCAGTTTAAAGAATGTGACAGCATCACAGAGAAGAGATAATTTTGAGTTCAGTATGAATTCTGTCTTTCACATTGTCTCCATGTGCTCATGCTTACGACCCAGGTTTAGACACTGTGGGAAATATGGGATTATCTGTCCAGCAATGGAAATATTGACATGCTTGATCCAACTTAGCCATAATTCACTAAAGCAGAGCTAATAAGTTGGCTCAAGTGTCTCATTGAGCATGTCTTCTAAAATTTTAACTCGGGGCATGGAAAGAGCTTGAGAGTCTCTCTACAGTGGTTAGAACTTGAATATACACATTTCAGGAAGTATCAGCAAGGATATTCCTCTACATGAAGAAAATATGGTGGCCGTGGAAAATGAGAAGGCCACAATCTACATAAAATGCAAAACCTGAGACAAAGAGAAAAGCCTTATGACTTTTGGACTTCTGCTTCTTAATGTCCTTGATAGCACCTGCATCCATGCCCTTCTCATGCCTTACTACTCAACCCATCCTGCATGTGCATGAAAAATGAATTATCTTTTGCTTTGGCATGTAAGTTCTATTTTATCTTGTGCACCTAGATGATTTCTAACTAAAATAGGATTTCAGCAAAATAAAAATAGAAAGACATAAAACCAGACAATGGCAATGGTAATAAAACCATCAAATACATTGCTTGCAGAAACGTTGATATTGATGACAATTCGTATTCTCTACCCTCCCCCAAGTCATTCAGATCTTTGCAGTTTACATTATCAGGCAACATCAACAGTGGCAATACTACCTCTTGGGAAGTAAAGACGTTGATGAAAGTATCTTTATTAGATAAATATACTGGGAGGAAATTCTCTCAGGTGAAACACAAGCATTGCAGAGATCTGGAATTCACCGTGTAGACAGCCTTGGATGTTGGTTAATATTCACTAGTTCATTGGGTTAGAGTAGCAGCAGCCACATCAGCAACAACCCCTTTAGCAATATTAGTGGTGGAGTATCAATAATTACAACTTCGCAATTAGGGGAGGAATTTTTCCAAAGACTTGATGTAAACATTCTTAGCAGCAGAAGAAAACAAAATGTTGAATTGCAACTTTTTAATAAGAGGAATATTTTGGGATTGTTATCATGATCCAATTATCCCCCAGGATTTTGTGGCACAATAAATATGTCTTACAATAAGGTGGTTAGAAATATTTTAGGTAATAAATGTAAACTAACGATTCATCATCTTAAGCAATGTGTGTGGCTATTTGGAAGTATAAGGCTGATACAGATTGAGATTCAAGATCGCCAAAAGAAAATTGAAAGCATTCCATTTAGAAAGTCTAAGGGCATATTTTTCTAAACCAATCTTTGGAAAACAAATTACTTTCAAGTTGTGTATAATTCCTAGTAGTTTGAATCACACTTGATAAATAATATGTTCCAAAAGAGATATCACAATATATTTTCAAAAAATAATATTAATTATGAATTATGCAGTTCTCTAGACATGATTTTTTTGTGAACTTACTAAATAAATTTAAGAGTTTAATGATTTGTTGTTTCTTTATTTGTTTTTAACATATAGAGAAAGAGAGAAAGAAAGAGCTGGATTTTCGAATTATCAAAGTTTCTCCTTGATCAAAGTTACAAACTAGCTGTTTGATTTATTATGCTCAGTTAAAATTCTCCAGCGTTTTATCTCATTATTACTGACAGCCTGGAAGCAGTATCTTACTTGTCTGGAAAGTGGAGATTTTTAAAAAATATACCTATTTGCTTTATAATTTTTATTGTTTATTTTCCAAGGTTATGAAAAATGCCCTTAAAAGGAAATGGTATATTGATTTTAATCTGCATGTCATATACTTGTGGTGACATGAATAAACCAAAACTTAATTTCATGGCATGTTGTTTCAGACTATTATAATATATTGTTTTATGCATCATATTTATGTACAATAGAATCACACTTCTTTTGAAAAGACGGACCAAGTTATGTATAGACCAATATAGAATCATCACTAAGTATATTAAGTGAAAAAACTCAAAATGCTTGACATTGTTATACTGTTGCAAAAATGTATAATTATGTATGTAGGCGTAAATGTGGAGAATATCCAGAAGGATAATCCACAATCTGTTGACAGTTACTACCCTTGGAGTAGACAAAATATTTACTTTTTTTTATCCTTTTATACTTGAAATATTATATACATATAAAGGTTGAACAAAAACTGTATAGATCAACAAAGTAGCACAAGCTAACACCTGTCTAGCCGGTACTCAGGTCAGGAAATAAAACTTACTAGCACATAGAACTCTGGAAAGTTCTCTTGCCCATTCACCACCTCTTCCCTTTACTTCAAAGTTAAATACTGGCCCAAATATCACAGTAATCTGTTTCTTGAATTTTATACCTATACATGTATTCCTAAACACTTACTTCAGTATCACCTGATTTTTTAACTTCCTACAAGTGGAATCATACAGAACATATGGTTAATTTTATTGAATAATAACAAATAATTTGATAACAAGACTCGCACCACCAGCTAAACTTTCTTAGCAATAATTGACATGAGAAGCCTATTTCATTTTAGATATTTGGTGGTTTTTGGTAATATAACATTGTGGTTCCTTTCGTATTTTATTTGATAACAGTTGTTTCAATTTTCACCATACATTTAGATTTCCCCTTTACGAAGTCTCTTCTATTCTGTTTTGCTACTGTATTTTTAATCTCCTGTCTATTTTTAAATATATATTGGACGAAAGTCTTTATCAACTATTTGTGTTGAGTATAGCTCCTCTCTCTAATTGTTCTTTCACTCACTTTATGTTGTCTTTTAATAAATATTAATGACTAATTTTAATGTAGTGTAATTCAATAGTTCTT
This sequence comes from Equus przewalskii, assembly GCF_037783145.1. Lineage (NCBI taxonomy): Eukaryota > Metazoa > Chordata > Mammalia > Perissodactyla > Equidae > Equus > Equus przewalskii. Next base: position 34,137,384 of record NC_091850.1, read on the forward strand.
AATTGGGAGTGGTTTTATTGTCTAGGGGATATTTTGCAACGACTGGAGTCATTTTTGGTTATTGCAACTGGTGGGGTGTTAATGGCATCAAATGGATGGAGACCGTGGGTGCTGCTACACATGCTATAATACTTGGGTAGCCCAGCCATGACAAAGATTTATGCAGTCCCAAATGTGAACATGGTGTATGCTGTGCAACATTTGTTGTGTATCAAGTATACCTATATCCATGGTTCAGTTTCATTATAAGTTCTGCATAAACTAGAAATTATTTGTGCTGTACTGGAGGTGGGTGTCGTGAAATAAATGTAAATATTCCTCAATATTTTTGCCACAATAAGAACATATCCTTTTCTGTGGCAATTCTCCCATTAAACATTTTATTCTCTAAAATATTTTAAGATACATAGGTTCCTTATTTGAAAACCTCTGGAATCAAACCACAAATTTGTATACCCATTTCTCCGGCCTCCCAGCACATCAAGACCTAACTTTCTTGAGAACCTTGAATTCTTATTTTTCACTTTCCTTCCAAATACAGTGTTACAAATTCTAGGCCTCTGTCTTGACCTGCTTAGGTTACTATAACAAAATACCATAATCTGGGTGGGTTAAACAATAGACATTTATTTCTGGCAGTTCTGGAGGCTTGGTAGTCCAATATCAGCGTGCCAATGTGGTTGGGTTTGTAGTGAGGGTCCATTTCCTGGCTTGCAGGTGGCAGCGTTCACGATATGTCTTCACAGGGCACAGAGAGAGCTCTGGTCTCTGCCCATTCTTATAAGGACGATATTCCCATCCTGAGGGTCCCACCCTCATGACATCAGATAAACCTAATTACCTTCCAAGGGCCCCATCTCCAAGTAACATCACACCAGAGAGTTAAGGCTTCGACATATGAATCTGTGGGGGACACAAACATTCAGACCATAATAGTCTCTGTTCTTTATTCAGCTGATAAATTGGAATCGGCAAATATCCCAGATGACAAACTGATTACCAGCGTAGAGTTAAACTAGTTCTTTTTCTTCTTTCTTCTGCCTCCTGACAATTCTGGTTGTCTTTGTTATTCTCCCACAGTCTCATCTATTGTTTTTGTTTGTTTCTTTTGGTGTGTAATTAAGCTTTCCTAATTATTTTCAGTGGGAAGGTTAATTTAACACAAGCTATTCTCTCAAAGCAAGAAGTGAAAATCTTATTATGGTGTGAATTTGCCTTTCCCTTGTTAATAATAAAGTTGAACTCTTTTTGTCTACTTATTATCCATATGGATTCCTTCTTTGATAAAATTGCACATGCAATTCTCTTGCCTTTTTTCTATTGGATTGTTTATCTTTTTCCTTATTGATTTGTAGGAGGTTTTTTTTTCTCTCTCTCTCTCTCTCATAGTCTTTTCTTGTTTACAAGCTTGATCTTCGGCTTATTTTTTTTAATTTATATTTTTCCATCTTTTGATAAACAGATGTTTTCAACTTTAATGCAGTTGTTTTTACATACCAGAGTAGTTTTCATCATTAAGAAATATTTTGCTACTGTACAGAATTAAAAAAATACTCCTCTACACTTCTGAGTTCTTCTGGCTGGTCTAAGAATTAAATTGACATGAGAAAGAATAACAGGAGAGAATCCAGCTTTAACAACATGTATACATGGGACAAACCCAGGAAAATGAGTAACTCACCAAAGTGGATGAAGCTACCACCTTAAATACTTTCTTCAGCTAAAAACAAAGGAAGATATTGAGGCTAGTGCTTTGAGACTTCAAAGGGGTTGAAGGCAATTCACATGGATGTGGAAAAGCAAATGTTTGGTAGACAGTGTTTGCTAAGCCTTGCAAAGACAATGATACATGGAGAGGACTTTGATAAATGGGCCTTGCTGGGTTCCTCCGTATGTACCACACCCAGTTCATATTATACTATAGTTATTCATGGTATTAGTTCCTCCCTGAAACAGGCCTTCTATTTTAAATTCTTTTAAGCACTTAGGGGTAAGTTCAAAATTTCTTCCTAAGTCTTTTGTTCTTAAAATAATCAAGCCAAAGAAACACATTTTGGGGTGGTAAATTCTGCTCCCCTACACTACCCGAACATCAATAATTGTATAATTGTATGAAATTGTACAAATTTCATGCAATTTTTTATTGTTTTCCGTATATATCCACATATGTATATATCCAAATTAGAAAGGGAAAACTATATACATGTAACTGTATACTTATATATAATCTCTTGTTTTCTAAATGTATGTCCACTTGTCTGAGCATATTTATTTTGAAAATAGAATTCTTTTCCTACTGCTCTGCAGTATTCTCTTCTTTATAAATCACATTTTCATATATGTGTAGATCTGTTTCAGTGAATTTTTTATTTCATTGGTCTATTTTTTATTCAATATCATACCTTATTATGTTTTATAGATTTATAAATCTTATTATTTGATAAGTTATCCCATGCCATTCTTTTCATACTGTTTGTTGACTATTCTTTAATTTTTCATGTATATTTTAGAATCGATTCATCTAATTATGAAAAATGTCTAATGAGATTTTGATTGTTAATATGGTGATGATTGACATCTTTAGAAAATTGAATTTTCCAAAATGTGATCATCATATATATCTCCCTTTATTATTTATTTAATTAACATCAATAATATTTTATAGTTTCCATTGTAGAAGTCTTATACATCCTTGCTTATGTATATTTGTAGGCCTTGACATTTCTTGATGTTATGGCAATGGTAACTTTAAAAAATATTTTCTAAATGTTTATTTTTGCTATTTAGAAATGTGATTTTTAAAAATTTTGTCATTTACTGAGGTACTATTTACATGCAGTAAATTTCACCTTTTAAATTATATAGTTATACAAATGTATATCCATAACACCACCACAACCATGAATATAGGAATATTTGCATCACTTATAAAAATAATTTCTTCATACCAACTGGAGTCAATTCCCTCCCCCTGTCTCCAGTCTGTGACAACCACTGCTCTTATTTCTGTCTCTATGATTTTGTTTAGTACAGAATGTCATAGAAATGAAATGATTGAGTATGTGACTTTTTAAATCTGGCTTCTTTTACTTAATAAATTACTTTTGGGTGTCCTCTGTGTTATGTATATTGATTGACATGTGTTAGTAGTTTGTACCATTTTTATTGTTGAGTAGTATTCCACTGTGTGGATACATCATGAAGTGTTTGTTTACAAGTGACAGGTATTTGCCTCCACTTTTGTGCCATGTAAAGGTTTTTAAAACTAGAATTAAAATATCAGAGTTTTGGGGGTTGGCCCCATGACATTGTGGTTAAGTTCATCATGCTCCACTTTGGAGGCCCAGGTTTTGTTCCCAGGCATGGACCTACAACACTCATTGGTGGCCATGCTGTGGTGGCAAACCACATACAAGATAGAGGAAGCTTGGCACAAATATTAGTTCAGAGTGAATCTTTTTCAAGCAAAGGGAGGAAAATTGGTGATGGATGTTAGCCTAGGGTGAATCTTCCTCAGCCAAAAAAAAAAAAAAAAATCAGAGTTTTGGGAAGATGTTTTTGACTACAGAGGGACAAATAAGGAGAAAGATGATAAACTAAGACTATGGTTATTGATACAAAGACATAAACATCACTTCAGGAAATTGAAGACAGTTTTTATCTTAGGAATGAAGTTTTAAAAAATTAATTTTGGTATACCTTTATATCATAAAATTCACCTAAAGTAATTGAAGAATGCAATAAGTTCAGTAAATTTACATAGTATTCCAACTATCACCATAATCAGGACTTTGGATGTGAAAATGTTCTTAGATATGACACCAAATGCACAGTCTGTAAATAAAGAAAAAATGATGATTTGGACTTCATCAAAATGAAAAACTGTTGTGCTTTAAGACACCATTAACAAAATGAAAAGACAAGCCATAGAGTGGAAGAAAATATTTACAAATTTTATATCTCATAACAGATTTGTATCACGAATATGTAAATAACTCATAATTCAACAATTAAATGATAAATAACACTTTTAAAATTTTGGCAAAAGATTTGAATAGACATTTTACCAAAAAAGATATAAGACTGATTAATAAACACATTAAAGATCACTCAAGATCATTAGTCATTAGAGAAATACAAATTAAGATCACAATGACATATAAATTCACACCCAATAGAATATTTATGTTAAAAAGATAGACAATACCAATGATACCAGCTGTTTATAAGGATATGGAGAAACTGGATCCCTTACAAATTGCAGGTCAGAATTTAAAATGATAGAGCCACTATTCAACATAGTTTGGTAGTTTTTAAAATAAGTTAACCATAAGCTTATCAAATGTTTGAGTGATTCCATAATTAAAGCCACAGTAAGATAATATTGTATACCAACTAGAATAGCTAAAATTAAAATGACTATCCATACCAATGTTATTGAAAATGCTGAGGAACTGTAACTCTTGAACACTGAGACCTGAATGTAAAATGGTACAAATAGAAAAATAGTTTCTTATAGATAGTAAAACAATTTGACAGTTCCTTAAACAATGAAACAAAATTTTCTCAATGGATATAGATTAATGGTTTCCAGAGTTAGGGATGGGGTATGTATTTCTACAAAAGGACAAAACAAGGGATATTTGTAGTGATGGAAATGTTCTGTATCTTGACTGTAGCCATGTCAATATCCTGGTTCTGATACTGTTTTGCAAGATGGTATCGTTGGAAGAAACTAGATAATGGGTATACAACATTTCTCAGTATTATTGCTTTCAACTCCATGTGAATCTATGATTAATTCAAAATTAAAAGTCTGTTTATAAAAAGAGATAAACATGAATTTGTCATATGATGCACCCATTCTACACCTGGGTATTTCCATGAGAGAAAATAACACATATGTCACATGATGCAGTGTACATGAATGTTTGTATTGTGATTTCATCAAACTACAAATTACCCGAATGTCCATAAATAGGTAATTAGGTAAACAAACTGTTGTACATACATAAATTGGAACACAAGCAATTAAAATGAATAAAATGTTAGTATACACAATGACATTGATGAGTCTCAAAATGATTATGAGTTAAAAAAAGAGACAAAAACAGTGCATACTGTATAATTTAATTTATATAAAATTCTAGGAAAGAAAAAGTGATTGATAGTGATAGAATGAAGATCTGTGATTGCCTGCATTAATGGGGGACGGGTTTTGGAAAGAGATAGAAAGGAGAGATCACAAAATGGCATAAACAAACTCTGAATTTTAGGGTAAATACATTTACCTTCTTGATTATGGGGTGATATTTTCACAGGTGTAAGCATTTTTCAAATATATAAAATTGAATATTGAAATTTTAATATTCATGCAATTCAATATAAAAGGCATGAATTACTGATGCATGGTATAACATGGATGAATGTTGAAAACGTGCTAAGTGAAAGAAGCAGGACACAGCAGACCACATATTGTATGATTCCATTTATGTCAAAGGCTCAGCATACGCAAATCCATAAAGACAGAAAGTATATTAGTAGTTCCCAGAAGATGGGGGACAGGGAAATGAGGAATGAGTGCTTGTTTATGTGGTGATGAAAATTTTCTAAAATTGGATATTTGTGATGATTATACAGCTCTGTGCATTTACTCAAAACCACTGAATCATATATCTTAGAAGGGTGAAGCTTCTTATATATGAATTATATCTCAATATGTATGTTATTTAAAAAAATACAGGAATAGATTGTTGGAACAATTCGTGAATGTGAATCACCAATAAACCCTCAAATAAATATGAGCTATATATTAAAATCCATGTGTGTTGTGACCTATACACTATCAGTGCATTTCAGAATTTATTGGAAGTGTGTATATAACTCCTTTGGAGTGTCAACATTCTAAAATCAATATCACAAAAGGTCTGTAAACATTTGAGGGTTCTTGGCTTCTCATGGATAAGAGAAAGTGTGATAGAGAATGAGACCTATTTAAATATTTTAAAGCCATTCCACGGAAACGCTTTCCACGTATGTCCAGAAGGTAGCTCTAGAATCAGTGTGTGACAATTATCTCAAGACAATCTTAATTTACTAATGTCTTTAGTCACTCTTGCTTACTATATGTCCTTGATTGATTACAAAATATGGCAGCAAGCCTCCATCCTTCTCTGTGTCCATTCTCTTTGCAATGTGACTTTGCACTTCCTCCAAAGAAGTGTAGAGTCTTTTTCCTACCTTTTGATGCTAACTGACTTCAGAATCAAACAACTTAGGCTTCAACAGGCTTGCAGTTTTTTTCTACTATTCCTCTTGGAGTCCTGCCACCATTATAAGCCAAGGTTAGCATCCTGGAGGATCATTGAAAGCACAGAGCAGATTTCAGTAGTCTCAGTAAAGATCTTGAATATACACCCTAGATCTGCCAAGTCTAGCTCGTATCAACAGAACTATCAAGATTACCCATAGAAATATGAGAAATAATAAATGATTGTTTTCTAACACAGCTAAGTCATGGTGTGGCTTGTTACTCAACCATAGCTAGTTGATAGATTATGTGTCATTGGTTCCTCCTGAATTTATTTATCTTTTGGTCTGAATATTTCTTCCAAGAGTTATTTTAGAGCGTCATTACATATCTGAAAACAGGGAAGTATATTTATTTACTACTACATTTAATATGGTTAACCGATATAAAAATTATAGGCAAACGTACTGCATTGTAATATCTTGGTTATTAATCAAGATATCAGATCTTGTGTCAAATGGTATATTGCAGAGAGAGTTTTCTTGCATTTTTTGTTAATCTCAATCTGACTCCTTTGTAGTTTTGTTTTTGTCTTTCCAAAAGCTTATCATTTTTGTCCTTAATATTTTTTTTTGAGGAAGATTAGCCCTGAGCTAACATCTGCTGCCAATCCTCCTCTTTTTGCTGAGGAAGCCTCGCCCTGAGCTAACGTCCGTGCCCATCTTCCTCTACTTTATATGTGGGATGCCTACCACAGCATGGCTTGCCAAGCGGTGCCATGTCCGCACCCGGGATCCTAACCATTGAACCCTGGGCCGCCAAAGCAGAACATGTAAACTTAACCACTGTGCCACCAGGCCGGCCCCGTCTTTAATATTTTTAACTTTAACATAATGATGTAGAAGCATTTTGTTGTTGATACTTTTGTTGTTTGTTTCGTTTCAGTCCATTGTGATTTTCAGCATGTCAATTTATGTTTAAATTTAATTATTGAAGATATTTGACTATTATTTTTTCAAGTTTTAACTCTGAGAGTTTAAAAGGTGAGTTTTCAGGGCCGGCCCCGTGGCCGAGTGGTTAAGTTTGCACACTCCACCTTGGCGGCAAAGGGTTTCGCTGGTTCAGATCCTGGGCGCAGACATGGCACCACTCATCAGGCCACCTTGAGGTGGCGTCCCATGTGCCACAACTAGAAGGACCCACGACTAAAATATACAACTATGTACTGGGGGGATTTGGGGAGAAAAAGCAGAAAGAGAACAAAAAAATAGATTGGCAACAATTGTTAGCTCAGGTACCGATCTTTAAAAAAAAAAAAAGGTGCATTTTCAACACTACTTCTCTGTATCTTCTTATTTTAATATTATCAATCACTATACCTTCCCAATACTTTCTAGATTATTTTTCCAATATGACCTTCCAGCTCATTATTTACCATTCCTGCCATATATATTAGATAGCTATAATAGATGTAATATATATCAGTGAAGGAGGATTTGCTCTCAATTAAGAATTTGCTGAGCAATAATGCAGAGAAGGGAGACACAGATAGAAACATCTTTCCTAAGCCATCTGTGAGCCTGAAGCTTATACAATTAAAAGAAAAGTAAAGAAAATAAACACAAAATGCCTTACCTTTGCAAAATTTTCATGTACACATGGTAACATAAATACTTTGCTAGTGTCCCATCCAGGTTCTTGGAAACAGCTGGTGAAAATGAGAGACCTAACAGCCTAAACTTCGGTAAAACCACATCTGCTTCTAACCCTCACTAGGTCTTGGGGCTTCTATTTTTCCTCTACATCAGACTCTAAACATGTCATACCCTGAAGTTTCCTCACAGTTCCAAAGGCTGAGTATGACCCTGCAGTCATTCTACTTCCATCTTTCTAGGCAGCATGTTCATATTCAATCTGGAATTGATGAGAAAATTGAATCCCTGGGGTGCTTTTCAAATAGCGAGTATCTGCTGAAAACAGTGGGTCCCTTCGTTCCCTTGTTTCCTCTTGCCAACAAGGATTGTTTCCTTGTTGAGGCAATATTACTAATGATGTGATGATGTTTAACCCATGTATTTTGGAGCAGAAAAATAATATGAGAGCCATTGGAATGAAAATTACCTGCATTTAGGAAGTAAATAAATGAATAAGCTTGTCATTAATATGCAAACATGCTTTATTGCAACTGAGAGGGGTTATCTTGAAATCTTTAGAGATGCTGACATTTAATAGATAAAATATTATTAAAAAACATGCAAAAGAAGTGTCAATAACAGTGATCTATTTTCTGATAAATTATGTCGATATTAAAATACAAAATTTATATTAAAACAATAAAATCAGGGATATCAGATTCTAACTGAAATTTTGCCCTGACTTTAAAATTTTTAACAACATATAGACTATAATGTTATTTCTATGTATCTGCAAACATTTATCCACAAATACTAAGACACATATCTACAGAAGTTACACCACCAAAACTTTCCACAAGTAGGGTAACTGCTGTTATAAGAGAATCAGAAATCACTGCATTACTTCCAGTCTAAGCACAGAAAAGATTTGGGGGATGCCTTGTCATTGTGTAGAATGCAATCTCATCAAACTGACAAACAAATGGTAAGCAATAGAATATACTGGAGTATATGAGGAAGCCATTTGGTGTAAAACTAACTCGGCCTGACTTTGTTTTTCTAAAAGGGCCTGATGTGGCCATTGGGCATGCACTGTATATCTGCTTTAAGCATTTGCTATGTCCCAAAGACAAGAACAAATGGCTTTAAGATAAATATGCAACTTCTTCCACTTTGGCATTTCCATTTCCTTAAGGATAAACAGCTCTCCCTATGCTAGGAACTGATTGCTGTGCCCACTCTGTGACTATTCGGCTGAAAACAACAGACCTGCTTCCTGCTATGTCCACTGAGACAGCAGACCTACTACCTGCTGTGTGAATAGCAGTACTGTGCCAACAGAGTAATCTCATGTCTAGTGTAAAAGGGACATTTCAATCATATGTGATATGTGCTCTTTGATGGTTCAGAACAATTCTGTATATCCCCACTTCTTTGGTCCCCTTCCTTCCTTGGGGAAGGAAGGCCCCAGGCTAAGCTAGTCCTCAGATCTGGTTCATAATAAACTCACCCTAATTTTCATTTATAGATTGGTTATGGATTATTTTCATCAACGTAAATCACAGAATTGTAATCATTTCACATCTTCTCTGGGTCATCATTCGATCCTCTGTGGATTACTGAATTTTAGTATATGCAAACATCTGGGTACAACTTAAACCTTTATCATAATTGGAAGGGAGACTGATACATTCACTTGAATAATACAAAGCACCATTGACTTAAGGGCTAGAGTCGGGCCAGGATGTTTTCAATGTGTGATCCGGATTACTTGCATCATAACCACTTGGAGCGCTTATTTATAAAGCAAAGTATTAGATCTTGATACAGAAACAATAAATCAGAGTATTCAAAAGCAGGATTTGGAAATTTATTTTTAAAGCATCCCCAAATATCATTATATACATGAATAATACTTACCTAAACATTCCTTCTATAATTTAATATTTGTCTTTGGGAGTTAGGCATTTATAAATGTGTGCATGCAGGTTTGGTTCAATATTTTCTCACTAAAATGTCAGAAAAACTACTCATTTTTATTTTTACCATGACATTTATTAAAGATCCCAAAAGGGACTATGCATCAGGATATCAAAGCTGACCCCTAATTTTTCTTTTGTTCTTAAATTGTAAGATTTTTAGAGAAACGCAACTTCTGTATTCTAGAGTTTTAAAGATAGGGAAGGCGAGGGGGATCCTAGTGCAGACCAGTCTCTGCAGAGAGGAATAGGAAAGAGCAGGTTACACTGCTGAAGCTTGAGAATGCTGATATCCTCTTGGAAGATACCAGAAACTTGCTAACAGGCGAGCAAGGATAACAACTGAGCTTTGTTCAAAAGGACTCATACTCAAGAGTTCATCTTTTTCCTTTCTTGTATCTTTGTAAGGATATTTGTATACTGATATAAATACATAGATATGGATATATAATTTCCCTGTTTGTCATTCTACTTTTCTGTAATTTCCCTCAACTGTTCACAGATGTTTGATAAGCCTGTGTTTCCTTATTGACTTAAAGGATAAGGTAATGGCGAAGATTGACTTTCTCACAATACCTCCTCCTGTGTTAGGAGAAGTCATTTTTCCACCTGTGTTTCTTCTTTACTCTCATACTACTACCACACTCACACACTTCTGACACCAAATGTGTCACCAAATGTGCCCACCAAGCAATTCTCAGCAACACCCGCTGGGAGTCCTACAATTGAACTCAATTCTGACACAATTTACCTGGAGATAGCCTCAGATCCCACAGGTTAAGGGCTTAGGGCCACAAGACTGCTTTCACTCCACCTCAGATGATGATCGCAAATCCAGGGTGCCACTTGTGCTTCTGACTGACTGGCTTTAAGTCTGAGGTTCCCATGACTTCCTCTTCAACTTGAAATAGTTTGCTAGAGCAACTCACAGAACTGATTAAAATTGTTAGTTATGTTTACCAGCTCATTCAAGGATACAGATAAACAGTCAGATGAAGAGATATGTAGGGTGACGTCTGGGAGGGTTCCAAGTGCAGGAGCTTCTGTCCCCATGGATTTGGGATGCATCATCCTCCCGGTACTCGGATGTGTTCACCAGCATGGAAGATCTCAGAAATTTTGGGATTTTTGTGAAGGCTTCCTCACGTGGGTACGATAGACCGTTAACTTCATTGTTTCTCTTCTTCCTTCTCTAAATAATGGGGGATGAGGCTGAAAGTTCCAACTCATAATCATGGCTTGATCTTCCTAGTGATAAGACCCCATCCAGAAGCACACCAAAACTTACCTCATTAGAACAAAAGACACTCTTAGTGCTCCTAGGAATTTACAAGGGTTTCAGGAGCCCTGTGTCGGAGATGGGGTCAAAGACCAAACATTAAAAACAAGAGATGCTTCTAGTGCTCTTATTACTTAGGAATTTATCAGGGTTTTAGGAGCTCTGTGCCAGGAACTGAGAACAGACACCATTATATATACGTATTTTTTCTATTATCTCACATCTCCATTAATACGTGCATGCATCGGTCAAAAAACTTTCCAGGGAACATTTATTCAGAGTATAAAAAATAAGAAATTAATATCAGCAACCAAATTAGCAGTGTCCCATAGCAAAACTAGAAACACATAGGAGGAGAGACATGGACCATGTATTAACAGGGTTGAAAGGATGACAAGTAGGATACTTGAGATAAAGACCCATTTTATAACGTTATTAGAGGGACTCAGTCCCTGTATGGGGGCAAGATTCATATTTCATAGACTGTCTATCTATCTCTCCATCTGTTTATGAAAATACTTTGTTTTACTTGAGATGATAATGCAAATTAGACAATCATTTTCAAAAGCTGAGAAATATATTAATTGTGCAGATTTTGGTAGTTACCTGAGGTGGAACTGGCTGAATATGGGACAAGTACCTATCATAGGAGCCTAGATAACAAGTAGTCTTCTGCTACCATAAGCCATCAACAAGATTTATAGAAAGAAGAAATGGGCATGATACCTGTTCAGTTAACAACATGAAGCTTCTCTGTGCAATATTGGTTTCAATATATTCCATCCTCACATAATAAATAATTTATGAATCACTTTGAGTGTCAGATTTTTTTTCTTAGTCCAGGTGGAGAGATCAGAAAATCAGTACAGAAACTATAAATTGTATTAATATTTGCATTTGTAGTACCTTACAATAGATACCAAAAATTACAAACATTCCTCAGGACATTTTTAGAGTACTTATGAACTGAAGTAGACATGTTTAAGTATTTTCACACACTGTCAAGTTTTACCTCTCTTTTGCAAAAGAATTGTGCAAGTTTATAGGAATACCATGGAAAAATGTGTTCCTTGACAAAAGATCCTTTCGTGTTCCTGTAAGCAAGCATATCTACGCATTCACACACACACACACGTTAAGTTTTGAATATTGTTTGTGATAGAAGTGGTTGTATTCTCCCTAATTATGTGTCCTTTTTGTGTCTTTCAGGTAGAAAGAAAAGGGGAAAATCTTGAATCTAGTATTCCAAACTTGTGTGCTTTCTTGGAAGTTGACAACTTTGCTAAGTTTCCTAACAGGATATCAAAATTTTGTTATTTTTTATTATTTTTATTCTCACATTCTTATATATAACCCTGGGTTTGATGAATTAGACTGGGTCACATGGGACCATGAAAAATCCTCTTGTCCAGGAGATGTAAATTTAAATAGACCAGAGAAAAACAGGTACAGAGGCTTTCTTCCCCCATGCTCTAGGTCATAACTCTTATTTTGCTTCTCTGTATCTTCTGACTAGAAAAATAAACACATTGAAGGGTGGATCCAAAGTACACAACTAAGGAAAGAAAGTGGTTATCAGAGATTTCCCAAAGTACCCTATGAGACTTTCCTGAGAGCAGTCCTTCCCAAATAATAACAATCTCTTCCCTAAAGTCCAGGTCTTACGGCAGCACGTCTGAGGAAAATGTTGGATTTAAAGAGAAGAATATATTTGCCCAGGCCACATCCTCCCACTGAATCAGTAAAGAGGAAGAAGTGAAGGAATAGAGGTACCAAATGTCCTATCTCAAGACACTAGCTGTTTCCAGTTTAGAAGTGATACCATTGTCAGTCACTTCTGTTGGGGAGGAACAATTTTTCCTTTACCCTTCTAGTTTCTTCTGGCTGGTCTAAGAGTTAAGTTGACCTGAGACAGATTAACAGGAGAAACCCAAATTTAATTTCATACATGCAGGGCTCCATAAGAAGATGGGGCCCAGTGGCAGTTAAGACAATTGAGGTTTTGTGCCATTTTGAGCTAAGGAGAAAGGGATAGGAGTCTGGAACTTCAAAGGAGCAGAAGACAATCCATAGAAAAGAAGATAGAAAGAGCAAATGTTTGGAGAGCCAATGTTTGGAAAACAAATGTTTGTTGTGCCAGTTGGAGAAGTCTTTCTTTTGTAAAACAAAGCTATCTTTGGTGATAGCTCCTTTCCTGGTGCAGGCTCTCTATCTAAACTCTTTTGGGTAGTTAAGGGGAGTGGGTGGGTAAAGAAAAAAACTTCTTGAGTCTTACGTTCTTAAAAATAATCAGCCTAAAATAATCCTCACACCAGAGACACATCTTGGGCTGGCAAATTTTGCTCCCCTACACTACCCAAGCAGTAAATCCACCTAACTGTAGTGGAAAGAAATAGGCTGGCAACAAGATTGCAAAAGTATACAGGGAGATCTGTCCTCATGAATTTCCAAGTGGAAATTGGAAAATGGCATTCCCTTCAAGCAAAAGAGTAGAAACAAGAAAGAATCCATGGGAAAATATAATCATCATTAAAAACAAAACTCTTAGCAATCAGAGATAGTACAATTTCTCTTTTCAATCTATTCATCCTTCCTGAAACCCTAAATACGTAAATATGGGACAATATATGAATAACTATCTGCAGTATTAGAGAAGAGGGATAGGTTCTTTTGTTTGAATAAGCAGGGATTATTCTACCAAAATACAGTGAATAAAAATAACAATAAATATGGGAGAGGAGGATCCAAGACGGCGCCGTGAGTAGTTCTCTTTGTCTCTCCCCCTTCGAGTCTACAATTATTTGGACACTTATCGCATAACAAAGGATATCCAGACAGCATCTCAGGACGTCTGAGAGACCCACGCGACTATACATCGGAAGGCGGACAGACTTTCCTCCGGGAGGATGTGGAAATAGGTGAAAACTCTCCGACCCTGACCGAACAGCCTAGTACCTGCAAGCGGCTTTCTTCCAACGGACGCCCCCAGAAGATCAACACACATCTAGGGCAGGAGCGAGCACATAACAGAGGAGCGACGGTGGAAACAGGTGACCAGAACCCTACCTAAACCCCCCGCAATTACTCCTAAACACAGAGGGAAACTCTAGAGTTACACACCTGAGCCCACGGGGAGAGTCTCTCCCCGCCATTGGCGGGGAGATCCCACCTAGTGTTCACAGCGCCTGGAGGATCCCAGAGAGAATCACTGAGGGTACAGAGGCCCCCGGCTGCCACTGCTGCACGCTGGGGCTAGGGATTGCCGGAGATCTTGGAGAGGACTGGGGCTGGGTGAAGCTCCAGAGTTCTGCCCGGGCAGCAGACAAAACTCTCTGTCTGCCATTAGTGGAGGGGCCACGCCCAGCATTCACAACTCCGGGAAAGTCCCGGAGAGAACCCCAGAGGGCGGGGCGACCCCCAGCTGCCGTTGCCCGCCCCGTGGGGCTAGGGATTGCCAGAGATCTTGGAGAGGACTGGGGCTGGGTGAAGCTCCAGAGACCGGCTCCGCGCCCTGGAGGGGAAGCTCCAGAGTTCTGCCCGGGCAGCAGACAAAACTCTCTGTCTGCCATTAGTGGAGGGGTGACGCCCAGCATTCACAACTCCGGGAAAGTCCCAGAGAGAATCCCAGAGGGCGAGGTGACCCCCAGCTGCCGTTGCCCACCCCATGGGGCTAGGGATTGCTGGAGATCTCGGCGATCTCGGAGAGGACTGGGGCTGGGTGAAGCTCCAGAGGCTGGCTCTGCGGCCCAGAGCGGAAGCGCCAGAGTTCCGCCCGGGCAGCAGACAAAATTCTCTGTCTGCCATTAGCGGAGGGGCCACGCCCAGCATCCACAACACCAGGAGGGTCCCAGAGAGGAGAATATCAGGCAGGGCAGCAGCTGACCAGCTACCACTGAAATCAGGATCTCCGGCTATCCCCAAAGACAGGGCAAAGGGTTCCCCGAGTTCCTGGGGAACAGGACTGGGGCTGGGTGGAGTTCCAGTGACCCAGCTCCGTAGCCTAGGGGGAAACCCTACAGGCTCACAGCAGCCTCAGGGAAAGCCTCTGCACAGCACTAGTAGAAAGCACCCATCCGGCAGCCACAAGGCTGGAAGACCCCGGGACAAAAGTAGCATAGCTAGGTGAACTAACCACAGACTGTAGAAGATGCCAATAGCTCTCCAGCGACCCATAGTGGACAAGTGAGATTTTGTGGGTGCCGACAGTGACGGAGCGACAAATATAAGTGACCCTACCCCTGGCCGCTGGAAAGGCCATAACACCGTTGCAGACCCCAAGGAGGGAGCACATCTAGGTGGGCTGCAACAGTAGGCACCAGCAGCCTGAAGCCCCCCTGTGACGACCCCCACGGCAGAGGAGGGAATCCAAAGGACCACTGTGTCTACGAGGAGGGACCCAGGCCCAGTTAGCAACTGCGGATAGGGTTCCTGGTTGGTGCAGTATAAACAGCTGCTCCCCCACCGCAGCAGCAGAAACAAGTGAAAGGAGCAACTAAACTCTATCTCTATGCAGAGGCACAAATCAACAACATCAAGCAATATGAAAAAAATACATTAAATCTCCACAACAGAAGGAAAATAACAAATACACAGAAAACAATCCAAAAGAAAATGAGATATATAACATAAATGATGATGACTTCAAAACAGCCATCATTAAAATACTCAATGAGTTAAGAGAGAATTCAGACAGACAACTCAACGAGTTCAGGAGCTATGTTACAAAAGAGTTTGATACGATAAAGAAGAACCAAACAGAAATATTGGAAATGAAGAACACAATAGAGGAGATTAAGAAAAATCTAGATGCACTGAACAGTAGGGCTGATAATATGGAGGAAAGAATTAGCAATTTGGAAGATGGCAATATAGAAATGCTGCAGGCAGAGGAGGAGAGAGAAGTAAGACTAAAAAGAAATGAAGAAACTCTCCGAGAATTATCAGACACAATTAGGAGATGCAACGTAAGGATTATAGGTATACCAGAGGGAGAAGAGAAGGAGAAAGGGGCAGAAAGCCTATTCAAAGAAATAATGGCTGAGAACTTCCCAAATCTGGTGAGGGAGATGGATCTTCAGGTGACAGAGCCAATAGATCTCCAAACTTTATCAATGCAAGAAGACCAACGCCACGGCATATAGTAGTGAAGCTAGCAAAAGTCAACGACAAGGAGAAAATACTAAGGACAGCCAGGCAAAAGAAACTAACCTACAAAGGAACCCCAATCAGGCTATCAGCAGATTTCTCAGCAGAAACTTTACAGGCTAGAAGAGAGTGGAATGATATATTCAAAAATCTGAAGGACAAAAACCTATAGCCAAGAATTCTCTACCCAGCAAAAATATCCTTCAAATACGATGGAGAAATAAAAACTTTCCCAGATAAACAAAAATTAAGGGAGTTCATTGCCACAAAACCTCCTCTTCAGGAAATCCTCAGGAAAACCCTCATTCCTGAAAAATCCAAAAAAGGAAAGGGGATACAAAACCAAGAGCAGAGGAGATAAGTAGAAGGACAACAACAGAGAGTAGCAACTCTTCATCAGAACAGATTAAACCATGGGACGAGAAACAAAGGAAATTGAAGAAAACCGGAAAACAAGACACAAAATGGTAGTGGTAGGCCCCCACATCTCAATAATCACTCTAAATGTAAATGGATTGAACTCCCCAATCAAAAGACACAGAGTGGCAGGATGGATCAAAGAACAAGACCCAACAATATGCTGCCTCCAGGAAACACACCTCAGCCCCAAAGACAAACACAGACTCAGAGTGAAGGGATGGAGAACAATACTCCAAGCTAATAATGAACAAAAGAAAGCTGGTGTCGCTATACTAATATCAGACAAGGTAGATTTCAAAGCAAAATAGATAAAGAAAGACAAAGAGGGACAGTATATAATGATAAAAGGGACTCTCCACCAAGAAGACATAACACTTATAAATATATACGCACCCAACACAGGAGCACCAAAATTTGTAAAGCAACTCTTAATAGAACTAAAAGAAGACATCAACAACAATACAATAATAGTAGGGGACCTCAACACACCATTAACACCAATGGACAGAACATCCAGACAGAAAATCAACAAGGAAATAACAGAATTAAATAAAAAATTAGACCAGTTGGACTTAATAGATATGTATAGAATACTTAATCCAAAAACAGCAGGTTACCCATTCTTCTCAAGTGCACACGGAACATTCTCAAGGATTGACCACATTTTGGGAAACAAAGCAAACATCAATAAATACAAGAGAGTTGAAATAATATCAAGCATCTTTTCTGATCATAATGCTATGAAACTAGAAATCAACCACAAGAAAAAAGCAGAGAAAGGTGCAAAAATGTGGAGACTAAACAACACGATTCTGAACAAACAATGGATCATTGAATAAATTAAAGAAGAAATCAAATATTATCTGGAGACAAATGAAAATGAGAACACAACATACCAAATCATTTGGGATGAAGCAAAAGCGGTCCTAAGAGGGAAATTCATCGCAATACAGGCTCACTAAACAAGAAAAAGCTCACATAAGCAACCTCAAACGACACCTAACAGAACTAGAAAAAGAAGAACAAACAAAGCCCAGAGTCAGTAGAAGGAGGGAAATAATAAAAATAAGAGCAGAAATAAACAATATTGAAACAAAAAAGACAATAGAAAGGATCAATGAAACAAAGAGTTGGTTCTTCGAAAAAATTAACAAAATCGACAAACCTTTAGCCAGACTCACCAAGAAAAGAAGACAGAAATCGCAAATAAATAAAATTAGGAATGAGAGAGGAAAAATCACAACAGATACCAATGAAATACAAGAGATCATAAGAGAATACTATGAAAAACTATATGCCAACAAATTGAACAACCTGGAAGAAATGGACAAATTCCTAGACTCCTACAATCTCCCCAAACTGAATCAGGAAGAAATGGAGAATCTGAATAGGCCAATCACAAGTAATGAAATACAAACAGTAATCAAAAACCTCCCCAAAAATAAGAGTCCAGGACCAGACGGCTTCTCTGGAGAATTCTACCAAACATTCAAAGAAGACTTAATACCTATTCTTTCAAACTGTTCCAGAAAATTGAGAAAGATGGAGTACTCCCTAACACATTCTATGAAGCCAACATCACTCTGATCCCCAAACCTGACAAGGACAACACAAAGAAGGAGAACTACAGGCCGATATCACTGATGAACATAGATGCAAAAATCCTCAACAAAATTTTGGCAAGCCAAACACAGCAATACATCAAAAAGATTATACACCATGATCAAGTGGGATTTATACCAGGGACACAGGGATGGTTTAACACCCGCAAGTCAATCAACGTGATACACTACATCAACAAAATGAAAAACAAAAACCACAAGATCATCTCGATAGATGCAGAGAAAGCATTCGACAAGATCCAACACCCATTTATGATAAAAACCCTCAATAAAATGGGTTTAGAAGGAAAGTACCTCAACATAATAAAGGCCATATATGACAGACCCACAGCCAACATCATACTCAATGGACAAAAACTGAAAGCCAGCCCTCTGAGGACAGGAACAAGACAAGGGTGCCCACTTCCACCACTCCTATTCAACATAGTACTGGAGGTGTTGGGCAGAGCAATTCAGCAGGAAAAAGAAATAAAAGGAATCCAAATATGTAACGAAGAAGTAAAACTCTCGCTGTTTGCAGACGACATGATCTTATATATAGAAAACCCCAAAGAATCCATAGAAAAACTATTAGAAATAATCAACAACTACAGCAAAGTAGCAGCGTATAAAATTAACGTACATAAATCCGTAGCATTTCTATACACTAACAATGAACTAACAGAAAAAGAACTCAAGAACTCAATCCCATTCACAATCGCAACGAAAAGAATAAAATACCTTGGGATAAACTTAACCAAGGAAGTGAAGGATCTATACAATGAAAACTACAAGACTTTCTTGAAAGAAATTGATGATGACATAAAGAGATGGAAAGACATTCCATGCACATGGATTGGAAGCAGAAACATAGTTAAAATGTCCATACTACCTAAAGCAATCTACAGATTCAATGCTATCCCAATCAGAATCCCAAGAACATTCTTCACAGAAATTGAACAAAGAATCCTAAAATTCATATGGGGCAACAAAAGACCACGAATTGCTAAAGCAATCCTGAGCAAGAAAAACAAAGCTGGCGGAATCACAATCCCTGATTTCAAAACATACTACAAAGCTACAGTGACCAAAACAGCATGGTACTGGTACAAAAACAGGTTCACAGATCAATGGAACAGAATTGAAAGCCCAGAGATAAAACCACACATCTATGGACAGCTAATCTTCGACAAAGGAGCAGAGGGCCTGCAATGGAGAAAAGCAAGTCTCTTCAACAAATGGTGCTGGGAAAACTGGACAGCCACATGCAAAAGATTGAAAATTGACCATTCTTTTTCACCACACACCAAAATAAACTCAAAATGGATCAAAGACCTAAAGATTAGGCCTGAAACAATAAGTCTTCTGGAAGAGAATATAGGCAGTACACTCTTTGACATCAGTTTCAAAAGAATCTTTTCAGACACTATAACTCCTCAGTTGAGGGAAACAATAGAAAGAATAAACAAATGGGACTTCATCAGACTAAAGAGCTTCTTCAAGGCAAGGGAAAACAGGATTGAAACAAAAAAACAGCTCACTAATTGGGAAAAAATATTTACAAGCCACTTATCCGACAAAGGGTTAATCTCCATAATATACAAAGAACTCACACTGCTTAACAACAAAAAAACAAACAACCCGATCAAAAAATGGGCAGAGGACATGAATATGGCCAATACGAATATGGCCAATAGACACATGAAAAGATGTTCATCATCACTAATCATCAGGGAAATGCAAATCAAAACTACACTAAGATATCACCTTACACCCGTTAGATTGTCAAAAACATCCAAAACCAAGAGCGACAAATGTTGGAGAGATTGTGGAGAAAAAGGAACCCTCATACACTGTTGGTGGGAATGCAAACTGGTACAGCCACTATGGAAAACAGTATGGAGATTTCTCAAAAGTTAAAAATAGAAATACCCTATGACCCAGCCATCCCATTACTGGGTATCTATCCTAAGAACCTGAAATCAGAAATCCCAAGAGTCCCTTGCACCCCTATGTTCATCGCAGCATTATTTACAATAGCCAAGATGTGGAACTAAACTACATGCCCAGAAACTGATGATTGGATAAAGAAGATGTGGTATATATACACAATGGAATACTACTCAGCCATAAAAAAAGACAAAATTGGCCCATTCACAGCAACGTGGATGGACCTCGAGGGTATTATGTTAAGCGAAATAAGCCAGTCAGAGAAAGACGAACTCTATATGACTCCACTCATAGGTGGAAGTTAGTATATTGATAAGGAGATCTGATGGGTGGTTACCAGGGAAAAGGGGGGTGGGGGGAGGGTACAAAGTGGGAAGTGGTGTACCCACAACATGACTAACAATAATGTACAACTGAAATCTCACAAGGTTGTAATCTATCATAACATTAATAAAAAAAATAACAATAAATATGGTTATACTGAAGGACTGGCTTTATAACGATTCAATATGAATGCATATAATATTCATATATGAAACCATTATGAATCCTTACTAAAAAATGAAATAAATTAAAATTTATCAGAGATCTAAAGTCAAACTCATCTTTAGCAGGATAAACTAGATTTAATAGAAAGTAAATTATTAGTAAACATTTTATTGAGGAAAAGTGCTTCTGACTATGGGATAGCTGTAGATAAGGTGCACACAATTTTTTATGCTATATTTGAAAGGTGGCTTTTTTTTTTACCTTCAATGTAAGCAGACATTAGATTTTCCTTACTTAAAGAAGATACAGAATAAAACTTCTAGGGAGAAAAACCATCTCTGGAAAATGCAACATTTGTCATTTGCTGAATATGTTCCAATAAGCACAAAATGGTTTATATAAAATTAATTAAAAAGAAAGAGGGCAAGGGAGAGGGCTAAAGGGGTAAAAGGGCGCATGTGTATTCTGATGGGTGGTAAATAGACTTTGGGTGGTGAACACGATGTAGTCTATACAGAAATCAAAATATAATGCTGTGTACCTGAGATTTATATAATGATACGAACCAGTGTTACCGCAATAAAAAATTAATTAAAAAAAGACACAATGTTTTAAGCTTAGAATGCCTATTTACTACCCCTGTATAAATAAAACGATTGAAGCAAGTGAAAAATCATGCAGTACATGATCAAATGAAAATGTTTGGTGTGAAGAAAATGCTCCTCTAACTTTAAGCACTCTAATTTCACCAGCTAGACTTCTTTCAGCTGTCATCTTATTCTGCTTTCTGAGCACATGGGTAGGCTGCTTAATGGCAAATAAATATTTCAACTTAAAGACTGAAATCGAGATTTTTAGTTTAATCATTCACTACTGAAACATAGTAAATTATTACGAAGGCATAGCTTCATCTGATGGTGTAGCATTGAAAGAAGCGTGTTCCTGTCAGTTGGGGGAATCCACTGTTGTTTAGTACTTGAAATGCCTGCATTTATAAAATGTGTTATGAACAGAGAAAAGTTTCTTACAGGCTAAGAATTAGGGTAAAATTAGGTACAGCCCCTAAATTTAATTTAAACTGTGAATTAATAATTTGTTTTTGGAAATTGCTCTTTCAAACTTCAGTTCAGATTTTTGTCCATGCAGACATATTTCCAACACTGGGTCCCATTTTTATTTTATGAAAGCTTGTTGAGATATAATTCACATACCAAAAAATTCCCCTTTTTAAAATGTACTAATCAGTGGTTTCTAGAATATTCATGGTGTTGTGTGACCATTACCACTAATTCCAGAATATTTTCATACGACAGAGAAGTCGTATGTCAATGATCCGTCACTACACATCCCTCCCTCTCCTTGGCCCCTGGCAAACACTAACATAATTTTGTCTCTAGGAATTTGCCCACTCTGACCTCTTGTATAAATAACTTCATAAAGTATGTTGCCTTTGTGTCTGGCTTCTTTCATTTGGCATAATTTTTTCAGGGTTCATCCATGTTGTGGAATGTATCAGAACTTTCTTTTTATTGCTGAATTGTATTTTAGCGCATGGATATACCACATTTTTCTAGCCCACTCAACAGGTCATGGATATTTCAGTTCTTTACACTTTAGGTTATTTCCCCCTGCGCTGTATGAGAGTCCTAGTTTCTCACATCCTTGCCAAAATTCATTCTGCCTTTTTGGTTCTAGCCTTCTGAGCAGATGTGAAGTAAAATTTCATTGTGGCTTGATCTCACTTGCCTAATAGATAGTGATGTTGGGCACCATTTCATATGCTATTGTCCATTTGTATATCTTATTTTATAAAAATCTATGTTCACATTCTTTGCCCATTTTTTTTCTTAAAATAGGGTTATTTGCCATTCCATTGTTACTGTTAGAGTTGTTTATGTATGCTACATACATGTCTTCTGTCATATATATGATTTGGAAATATTTACTCCAATTCTATAAGTTATCTTTTCAATTTCTTGATGATGCTTCTAAAGCAAAAACGTGTTTAAATTTTGACTAGGTCCAATTTGCCCATTATTTTCTTCTGTTATTTGTACTTTGGATATCATATCTAAAAACATATTGTTTAATTCAAGATCATGACGATTTACTCTTATGTTCTTCTCCAAGAGTTATATAATATTGGCACTTACATTTATGCATGTGACACATTTTGAGTTAATTTCTGTAATGGGATGAGGTAAGTGTTCTTCTTCATTCTTTTGTATCTGGAGAGCTAGTGGTATTGGCATCATTTGTGGAAATGACTATTCTTTTGCCCATTGAATTGTCATGGTACCCTTGTCAAAAATCAATTGACCATAAATATAATGACTTATTTTTGGACTCCCAATTGTATTCAATTGATATACAATCCTCTCCTTATTAAAGTGCCATATGGTCAAAAAGAATGACAGCAGGATGATAAGCTAGGAGGTTTTAGCCCACATCCCTCAAACAAAAACAATGATTTAACAAGTACTCTTGGAGGAAAATTGCTCTTGGAGAGCTCTGGTGTACAATTAAGAAGCTGCATAAACCCAGTGGAGCAGAAAAAATTTAGGATGGCTACACAGATAGGTTTAGAAAGGATTTAATCTGAGTCACTTTATCCCCCAGGCTGACATGACTTGGCATCAAGAGGGATCCCCTTGGCCATGGCTTACCTTAATGGGACAAAAGAGGAGTAAGATGATAGCCTCCATTTTTGCCACCAAAGACCCACACAGTCTTTGCTGACATTGACACCAGTGGGTCCAGATGCCTAGAGTCCATATTGCTGTGCTCTGCTGGAGTTTGAGACACTGCTGTACCAACCCTGGAGCTGGGGCCACCATTGTGATCTCAGGGACAGGAGCCGCTGGTTTTGTATCACCACAAATTAGTCAACTTCTCAGCAGAAACCTTGCAGGCCAGGAAAGAGAGTAGATGATACCTTCAAAGCACTGAAGGAAAAAAAAAAAAAAACTTGCCAACTAAGAATACTATGCCAGAAATATTATTCTTTAAAATGAAAGAGAGAAAGTCTATCCCAGACAAACAAAAACTGACCTGCTTACAAGAAATGCCTAAAGGAATTCATCAAATTGAAATGAAAGCACACTAAACGGCAATACAAAAGCATAGGAAAGCATAAATATTATTGGTGGAGATAAATATAAAGACCAATACAGAACAGTGTAACACTGTAATGTTGATGCATGAAATGATTTCAACATTAATATAAAAGTTAAAAGATAAAGATTTGTTAATAGTTGCATAGTACAAAAAGAATCAAATTCTGACAAGAACAAAAAGTGCTGGGGGCAGGGAGTAAGAGTGCAGAGTTTTTGTGTGCAATTGAATTTATCAACTTAAAATAGATGGTTATAACCATAAAATAGTTTTATGAAAGCCTCAAGGTTACCACATTTAAAAAAACTATTATAGATACATAAAAGATAAAAAGAAAAGAAACAAAGCAAATGACTCCAAAAAAATAATCAAACAAAGAAGACAGAAAGAGGCAAAGAAAGGAATGAAAGAACTGTAAAACAGACAGAAAACAATTAACAAAATTTCAACAGGAAGTTCTAACCCATCAAAAATCACTTTAAATGTAAATGGATTAACCTCCTCAATCAAAAGGCATTGAATGGCTGAATGTATAAAAAGAAACACAATCCAGCAATACACTCTTCACAAGAGACTGACTTTAGATTTAAGCATACTCAAAGGCTGAAAGTGAAGGGAGGGACTAAGATATTCCATGCAACTGGTAACCCGAGAAAGCAGTGGGGGCTATACTTATATCAGACAAAATAGACTTTAGGTAAAAGTTTTTGGAGAGACAAGGAAGATCATTATATAAAGACAAAAGTGTCAGGTCAACAGGAAGGTATAACAATTATAAATCTATATATACCCAACATTAGAGCACCTAAATATATAAAGCAAATCTGAAGGGAGAAATCGAGAGCAATATAATAACAGCAGGAGAATTTAATAATAGATAGACCAGTTTCAATAATGGAAAGAAGATCCAGACAGAAAATCAGTAGCAAAACAGCTAACATGAACAACACTGTAGACCAAACTGATCTAACAGACACATTCAAAATTTTTTACTCAACAGCAGGAGAATACACATTTTTGTTAAGTGTGTATGGAACGTTCTCTAGAATAGGTCACATTTTAGGACACAAAACAAGCCAACAAATTTAAAAAGATCAAAATGATTCTAAATATCTTTTCTGATTACAATGACATAAAGCTATAAATCAATAACACTAAGAAAGTTGGGGGGCCAGCCCAGTGGTGCCGTGGCTAAGTGCGCATGTTCTGCTTTGGTGGCCCGGTGTTTGCGGTTCAGATCCCAGGTGTGGACATGGCACCGCTTGGCAAAAGCCATGCTGTGCTAGGTGCCCCACGTACAAAGTAGAGGAAGATGGGCACAGATCTTAGCTCAAAGCCAGTCTTCCTCAGCAAAAAGAGGAGGATTGGTAGCAGACGTTAGCTCAGGGCTAATCTTCCTCAAAAAGAAAAAGGAATGAAGTGTGGATACATGCTGTAACATGGATGAATCTTAAAAACATTATGTTAACTGAAAGAAGCCACAAAACAAAATGCTACATATTGCACGAAACGATTTATATAAAATATCCAGAATAGGCAAAAACATAGAGACGGAGAGCAGATTAGTGGTTTTCAGGGGCTGGAGGAAGAGAGAAATGGGGAGTAAAAGCCTAATGGATACAGGGTTTTCTTTTGGGGTAATGAAAATGTTCCGGAACTATATAGTGGTGATGATTGCACAACACTGTGAATGTATTAAATGCCACTTAAAATCATGAAAATGGCAAATTGTATGTTTTGCGTATTTTAACACAATTAAAAAATGTATTTATAACTTCTTTTATATTTACCTAAGTAGTTACCTTTCTCATTGCTCTTATTTCTTTGTATGGATTTAAATTACTCTCTAGTGTCTTTTTATTTCAGTTATAAGGACTGCTTTTGATATTTCTTTTTTTTTTCGAATTTAACATCAAGGTTTTATTTCACATTGTATCTCTTTAACATCAAAACCTTGGCTGTTGCTGACACTGACATACTTGTTTGTTCTAACGTACAATACTCATAAATTAGTTCTCAAGTCATGAGACCAATACTACTTTCACCTCAACCCTTCTGAGGAGTCGACCTGTCCTTAGAGTCTCCCTATGCCTGCACACGCATGTGTGCTTGCACATACAGCACGCAGTCACAGCTGTGCGAGGTGCTGGCGGGAACAGTGCTTTTCTCGCTGTGGTTATCAGTACACTTGCCAGGTTCGTTCGTTCCTGCTCTCTTTTAGGGTTTGCTCCCTCTCTTTCTCTACTCAGTTGACACAAGAGCCAACTTAAATGAGCTCCCACAACCCACGCACTCAAAATAATCAAGACTATAATAGCGTGTAAAATATTAGAAGAATAAAAATTCATGAGTCCTTGGTGATATGGGGGCAGAGGACACGCTTCCTTCTAGAATGCAACTAGTCAACCTCCCTTACACCCATGTAGCGAGTTCTCTCAACTCTCTAGGTTTCAGCTCAATGGCATCTTCTCAAAGAGCCTTCCAGAGCCCCCTACTAAAATGGCTCTCCCACTCCCACCTAGCATCGCTTCCACCTGTCACACCCCTGCTCCTTACTTCCCGTCCACCTTCAGCACGGCAGCTGCCCGGGCAAAGTCCCCATCTTTGTTCACAGCTGCCTCCTGAGTGCTCAGAATAGTGTCCGCACACAGTATGCAGCACACGTCAGAGGTCAGAGAGCCTCTGGCTCACACTCTACACTTCACAGAACCAGAAGAACACATGACAGTATGGGAACTCGAGGCATGCTAGGAGGGAGACCCCAGAGCAGCTCCCCCACAGCAGTGGACCCAGACCCAGGGCTGACACAGACAAGCTGCACCCAAGTTCATATTACACCCCAGAGGTCACTCCCAGGCACGCCTATCTGGCTCCCACGGGGCCACCTGGCATTTTTCCACACCCTGGGGCCCAGTCCCAGCAGAGCAGGGGCTCAGCACCCCAGTGGGTGCGGGCAATGAAGTCCAAACACCGAAACCAAGAGGCTCCAGAGGTGCTCCCCCTCGGGGAGCACAGGCTGCCGGCCCAGGGCCAGCCCGGCACAACAATGGGAGGGGATTCTATCCACCCTGATGGGAAGACGGTGTGCCTCTCTGCTTTCCGACTTCAGCCTGCCTTTTCGGGGCAGAAGCTGCATACCTCCGTGGGAGATCCCTGCCTTCATCCTCACCAAAATGCTCAACCAACACTGACCACAAATCGCCACCACTACCCAAGACAGCAGCAATGGTCCAAACAAGCAAACAAAAAGGCATAACAGGCAGTAACTGCATCCCATGTTATCCTGGGATGTACACACAACTGTAGGCAGGGACAGAACGAACACTTCACCCCAGACAACTGTGCCTATTGGCTCCCTCATGCGAGCAACGGAAATCTTCCACAAAGAGAAGGAAACCAGGAGGTGACAACATGCACGTGGGCACAGCCCAAAGCCACACGGTTCCACTCAAAACAGTAGCACGGATCACACGTGGCCTAGACGTCCCAACCACCAACTCCTCCTTTTCTCTTTAAGCTTCCACATTTTATCCTCCAGTTTCAATTGTTCCTACATCCACGTTCCCAGGCACTGTCCTAGGGAGCTGCACTGAACACCAACGGGCCTGCTCCATCCAGGAGAAATCCTGTGCAGAAAGAAAAACAAACACTGCCAAGACAAAGAATGGGAGGCAATCCTGCCACGTCAGGCAGGAACAGCACACACCACCTCCTCTTCCGGACAGGGCTGACGTGGGCAGGAGGAACAGCACACAGAAGTCACCATCGGGGACCGAGGCCACCTCCCAGACTAGCTCCCAGGGCTGATGCACGACCCAACAAAAGTACAGAGGGTGCCTGGCCCAGCACGTCCACACCTGGGCTCAGCTTCTCTCACGTGCCACACAAGCACATCCACGACAAAACCAGGGACATGGGTTTGGCCTGCCTAAGTTTCCAGGACCACTGCAAGGACAACGTAGGAAATGCTGGAGCAACGGGACATTGACATGGAGTCCCCACCAAGGTGGCCTCCTATATCCACCTTCCCAAACCACGGCAGAGGCCACGGCAGAGACCATGGCTCCTTCCCAGAGGAGATTCTGGAGCTGACAATAGCCTTGTTGTACCAAGTGAATCCCTCCCAAGCCACGGCTAGCTTGTGCCAACAAGACCTGGCAGCAAGCCCCCCAGCATCCTGGGGAAGAGGCCTTGGTGGACAAGCATCAGGCAGTGACGCTCAGTGGTGAGAACACCAGCACTGAGGCCCGCAGCAGAGGGCGAGCACTCTAGGCTGCAGCTCGTCTCAGAGCACCTGCCGCAGGAAAGGCAGCCCTGCCCACCGCCAGTCCCCTGCCCACTCCCAAGCAGAGCTGTTCTGTGGCACCGCGAGGGGGTCCCCGTTCTGCCAGTCTCCCGTCAGCAGCACAGCTTCGAGGATACTTTGCCAAGGGTTCCCAGCAGAAACTGAGTGCGGTAGGATGAGTGAGAAATGATGTGTTGCTAGGGGTGGCCCAACGCAGGTGCTCATTCCACAAAGGGCTCCCTGTGAGGGCTCCGTGAGGTGGCTGGGAATGCGACACCAGCCAGGACAAGCACGGCAGCACACCAGGCCCAAACGATTGCCACGGGGGTCCTCCTGGGTTCTCACAACCACAGCTGCCAGGGGCCCCAGCTGGAGGACAGTTTTTCCACTTAGGCCTCTGTGCCTTTGCACATGCCATTCCTTCTTCCTGGACCACAATCTTTCCTCCTTTGTACCAGGAAAATTCCTACACACCCTCCTATATGACCTAACTGAGCCCACCCTGCTCCAAGATACCCTTCCGGCCTGGCCTCCCCGACCCAGCTCTACCTTCGTGACTCCTCCATGCTCCCACCGCCGTGTCCACCGCCCTCCTTCACCAGCGTGAGCGAGCAGAAGCTGCGTCTTCTCCATCTTGGAAGCTCTGATCGCCAGCTCAGGGCCTGGCCCACGACCGACAGCGAACGCAGTCAGGACATGGAGGCGTCCTTGACTAAGGAAGTGGTCCAGCTCACTGTCAGAAAAGGCTGGGCCACGGCAGCACCGCTCACAGTTGGCAAAAACCAGGAACTATGCAGACGTCAACAGAGAAGCAGACCACGCACATCTCCACACAAGGGAGGATCACTTGGCGATGAAAAGGACCGAGGGCTGACGCAGGCAACACCAGGATGAACTTTTAAAACACCGAGCTAACCAGTCACAACAGACCCCATGTCGTGATCCCATTTCCATTAAGGGCCCAGAATAGGCAAATCTAGAAACAATGTCGTAAACTAGCGGTTGCCCGGGGCAGGGGTGGGAACAGGGAGTGACTGCTGACGAACACGAGGTTTCTTTGGCAGATGATGGCGACATTCTCAAATTAAACTGTGATGATCACACAACTCTGTAATTTACTAAAACTACTTAACTGTACCCTTAAAACAAGTAAACTTTATGGTATGTAAATTATACCTCAGTAAGGCTGTTTAAAAAAAACTCTAGAGACTCAAGCAAGTTCAGTCTGGGTCCCCCACAACCAGATTCGATTGTCTGCCACCAGCAACATCCTCCCGCGAGGCCAAAGAGGAAGAAAAACAAAGTCATCACACCCATTCAGACCCCTGCAGACACACGGCCATAGGATTTTATCTCCTTCGCCCGAGCACAAAATTCCTGCAGGCAGAGCCGGACAGGCCGGAGGGCACTACAGCCGCTGAGCAGACACCTGTCAGCCGACCACGAGCACCAATGGCCACGCACCCCGCAGTAAGTCGCCAACACTGGACGTTCATCTCCCTGCGCCAGAGCCAGAAAGCTTTAAACCACCCCTCATCGACCTCATCTGCTGCGTGGGGAACAGGAGGACGCTGACGTCCGGGCAGCACGCAGCCCCAGGAAGGGGGCCTGCTGGCGTGCGTCTGCTCCCGCCCCGGCTGCGGGCCCAGGCTGGAGGGTGGGCATGTCCCTGCAAACTGCCCTTGGGGGGGCCCCACCCAGGGCCAGCAGGACGGCCGGTTTGCTCCCACCAGTCAGAAGTGCGTTCCCAGATTCTCTGAGGCTTCTGGATTGTGCCTTCCCTCGGGTAAAATTTAAGCTGCACTTTATCATCCTCTCGCAAACAGCTAACACCGCCAGTTACGGACAGGACAAGTCCTCCCTAAACAACCGAGCCCTGTGCCGTGCGGCTCCTCACTGTCCCAGACCACGTGGAATCTGATGTTGCTCACGCAGCCTCTCTTCTGGGCTCACTTCCTTCGCAGTGGCAAGGGTGGCACCCTGTCATCCACTGGCCACAATGGAGAGCGCCAAGGACTCCAGGGGTGGACTACACAAGAAGTGGGGGCCCTTTTCGCATTAGAAATGACTCTTTGTAAAAAGAAAGAAAGAAAATTACTACACACCTACTTTAACTGCAGCTCAAGGCCAAGCAGAGGAAGTGCACAGTAAGACAGACGGGTGCCAGGGACGCCTCTCAAAATTCTCCTCCAAGTAAGTCCCAGCAAACCCCAGCAGCAAGTCTGGACACGCTGCGTTCCTTCTGTCTTCCCCGAGCAGGTTTCCTGCCGGACCTCCCTGTCCTCAGACGCGGCCGGGGGAGCTGAAGGGAAGGCTGCAGCTTGCTCAGCAAGGCCTTTCATAGAAGGGAAGACGGGGCTCTGTCCGCACATGGTACACCATTCTTCTGGTTGTGGCAGGCTCCAAGGGAAGGAGGGAGCACTGTTTGCTCCTACAGCTGAGTCCATGCCCTGTCACCTGAGGTGAACAAATGCGAGGAAACTTTCCCATGAGCCAGTCCGTGGCTGCGCGGAGCCGGCGCGCCCGCCGCCCTATAGGCTCGACCCTCAGCCTGAGGCGGCGCCCTTGATATTTCTTAAAAGGCAAGTTTTCAAAGTACAATTTTGCTGGATATAGAATTATCGTTTGATTTTTTTTTTTCTTTAAACCCTGAATATATCATCTACCTGCCTTCTGGCCTTCATAATGAGAAGTTAGCTGCTAATCTTACTGATGATCCTTTTCACATAAGTATATTTTTTCTTGCTGCTTTCAAGATTTCCTTTTTTCTTTGGACTTTGAAAGTTTTTGCATGATGAGTTTACATATAGCTTTCTTTGATCTTGTCCTACTTGGAGTTTGTTGAAGTTCTTGCATGCACAGACCAATGTTTTTCATCAAATTTGGGAAATTTTGGAAATTATTTTTTCAAATATTCTTTCTGTCCTTTTCTCTTCCCTTCTTCTAAGGCTCCCACTATGAATATTTGGGTACACTTGATACTGTCCCACACATCTCTGAGGTCCTGTTCATTTTTCTTCATTTTTTTCTATTCTGTTCCTCAGATTGGATAATCTCACTTGTCCTGTTTTCAAATTGCTGATTATTTACTCTGTATGTTCAAATATGCTGTTGAGACACTGTAGTGAATTTTTCATGTCAGTTTTTATATTTTCAATTCCAGAATGTGTATTTGGTTAAACTTTTAAAAAATAGTATATCTACTTATTGATATTCTGGGCTTTCTCAGGAACAGTTTCTATTGACTGTATTTATATTCCTGCATATAGACTATATTTTTCTGTCTTTTTGCATTTCTCTTAATCTTTTTCTGGAAAACTGAACTTTTCAAATAGTAAAATGTAGCAACTCTGGGAATCAGATTTTTTTCTCACTCACTCAGTCTTTGTTGTTCTCTCTCTTTGTGTATCTAGTTAACATTTTAAATGTGGCAAGTTTTAAATTCGCCTTTTGCCACCACTATCCTCAGAGTTCTCTGTTGTTTTCATTGTTGTTACATGTTCATTTAGTGACTTTTCTGGACTAATTCTCTGATGTCTACTTCTTTATCATGTGAAGTCTCTGAACCCACTGAAGTCTCTGCTTGGTTCACTTAATGGTCACTTGAGAGATTTCCTTAAATTCTTTGAACCAGTAAGTCTCATAGTCTTGCCAGTGTAATCTGTATTTGTGTGTGTGTGTGTGTGTGTGTGTGTGTGCCATGTTTTTAATGCTCTGCCAGGCACTTTTCAAGCCTCCTTTAGTTTTCACTGCCTGTTTGCCTAGTCTTAAGGTCAGCCAGAGTTCAGAGTTTAGAATCTTCTCAGGTTTCTCCCTAGCATGTGCAAAGTCCTGGGTATGCACACAGCTCTGTACCTGTATGTGGTCTTCCGGAACCCTGGGGTGTGTCACAGGTATTCAAAGTGCCCTATGAATATCTCATTTCCTGTTTTTTTCCTTTTAAGCTTTTTGGTCAGACTTTTGTTGGCCCCAACTGTTCTCACCACCTCAGGCAGCTGTGGTGTTAAACAGTTGCCACTGTTTGTTTTGAAAAATGCCCTGAGGATAGGGCTGTTTGCAAAAAGCAAGCTCTGTGTCACATCAAATATAGAAAAACCCAGAGACTCAAGCTTCTCAGGGAGCTGCCAGACAGGTCAAATAATAGCAATTCACTGGGCTTTGGGCTTTTTATTTTGGATATCCAAACCTGTTGTGCCCCTCCAGTGGCTGTCAGTTTCCTGGGTTTTACAGCTATTATAGTTCTGAGGCTGTTGGTTTTCAAGGCTACTGTGAATCTGGGGACAAGAGGATGGGATGAGGGCAAGTTAAAGTGCCACAAAGCTTGCTGTTCTTACTGAGATTAAATAATCTTTCTTGAATAAACACTCTTCAGATGGTTGCATGCTTTTAATTTAATTTCCTGAGTTCTAAAAAGATTGATTCTGATAGATTTTTTTTTTCCCCAGAGTTCTCAGTGCTTTTATGGCAAAGCGGATTTTTGAATGTTCTTACTCTACCGTTGAAAAATTGTCCTGTAGGACCCATTTTTAAGGAATTTTCTTTCCAGTTAACATGATTTATTATCTTTTTAATACTAAAATGTATTAAGTGGCAGTGTTTTATGATGTTATTTGTGCTACAATAACAGATCATATGAACTATTTAATTTTCTTGTCTATATTCCCCAGGCCTCTTGCAAAGCCATGTAGCTGATCTGGTCAATGAAATATAAGCAGAAGTCACATGTCACGGTCAGCTGTGTCAGCGAATATAATCCATAACCAATCTATAGATGAAAATTTGGGAGAGTTTATTCTGAGCTAAAATGTGAGGACCATGGCCTGGGGCCTTTCTTCCCAAAGGAAGAAAGGGCACCAAAGAAGTGGGGTGTACAAAGTGGTTATATACCCCCAAAGAGGATGTTTCACATATAATTGAAATGTCCCTTTTACAATAGTTGTGAGACTGCTCTGTTGGCACAGCGATTGATGGACGCAGCAGGTAGTAGGTCTGCTGTCCTCATGGACACAGCAGGGTGGAGCTGGGTGGTCACAGGTGAGCATAGCAATCAGTTCCTAGCCTAAGGAAAGATGCTTATCCTTAAGGAAATGCCAACATGGGGAAGTTGTACCTTTATCTTAAGAGTATTTGTTCTTGCCATAGGAAATGTTTAAAGCAGATATTCAATGCACACTCAATGGCCACGTCAGGCCCTTTTGGAAAAACAAAGTCAGGCCGAATTGGTTTACACCAAATCGCTTCCTCATATACTCCAATATATCCTACTGCTTGCCATTTCTATTTGTCAGCTGTCATGGCAGGTTATGGAGGAGATAATTTTGAGTAGGAGAGCTACCAATTCTTTCTCAAATCCTTTTTAAAGGTAGAAATCTATGTCATGGACAGCCTAAGGCTGACTGTAGCAATATGCTTTGCAGAAAAATGCTTTATTTCCCACATTCTTAACTAGTGATGAAGAGTTTACATTCATATTCTGTTGTTCCAGAGTTAACAATGCAGATGATTATACACATCTATGTATAAGGGGCTGATTCTTAGAATTGGTTGGTTGTGAGTGCCTCTTCCCGTAATCTTCACCACTTATCTTTCTTAGTCATAAAATGCAGATTCACAGAAGTATTTCCCAATACCTAACTACTGAATCATGTATTCCTCAAGGCAGCCCTACACTGAGTTAGAAGAGTTATAAAGTAGTAGAAGTTGTGTAAGAGTTATAAGATGCATTCATTGCACCCTATCAAATGCAGTACAGTGCATTCTAAAGTCTCTTTAAATGATAGCTGGCTCACTTCAATTTAGACATCCTCAGTGATAGGTAATTTACCTCATGGTAAGACAGACTTCCTTGCAGTTGGCCCCTCTAATTCTCAAAGAAAGCCTTTCTTTGGTTTGTAAATATATGTGTTTTTCCTCCCCACCCTGCCTCCTAGTCAAGGGCAAATTTCCTGCAGTGGATGTGGAATATATCAAAAATTCTTTTCAGCATACTGCTATCATTCCTAAATTTACATTCAGTAGCCAACAAAAACGTTAGTTAAGAAAAGAGGTTGTATTTAATCTTGACATTATTGCTTAGGAATATTTTCAAAAATGAAGTTATCATTCCCGTAGAGAATTCCAACAGCCTCACAATCCTAGCAAGATTTTATACATTTTGAGGGAAAGAATTTCTTTCAAAATTGAAAAATATCAATTTGTCAAATACCATATTGACAAATATTTTAAAAAAAGAATGAAGATGTGGAACGATAGCCTGCTTAATAATATTAAATGTCCTCTACCGGAATATTGAATGCTGAAAAAGGAAATCTCTCTGAATTTTTATAACTGAAGAACCTTCTGTAATATTATTAGAATATATTAAATAGAAGGTGCCAAAGGGGACAAAACAAATAAACAAAAACTATATTAAAATGACTCATATAATTATATTTGCCATAAGAAGAGCAGGATTAGTGAGGGAAAAATGAAGTAAATAAAATATTAAATATTTACCTATGTGCAAAAATATATTTCACTAGACATAGATACCTATCCACAGTTAAGTGAATAGGAATATTAAATGCCAAACCATTGTAGTTCTCACATCTAGAAAGGTAGAAGGAGGGCCATCAAGATAAGCACTTATAAGACATTATTAATTATATAGTTTCTTTGGAGTGTATTAGTTTTCTATTCCTTCATAACACAAATTGACATAAAAGTAATGGCTTAAAAAATCTCAGATCACCACCTTACGAGTGATTCACAGCATTTTCACCTATGAATCTCAAATTCTTCTCCTGGAAATTGTCAACACAATAAGCAAAGGTCTGTAACTACCAAACACAGGGAAGAGGTGCTCACGCCCAACCTCAGGAGAAGCACATTCTTGAGTACGTATACCCTGGAAAACTAATCTTAAATATTGGGTTACAAATCTTTCCAGTGGGAGATATTCACTTAAATTGATGAGAACTCTATTTTTATTCTCACCATTCTGAGCTACAGCAAGGTCACACAGGTCAAAATTCTCATGCCCAATATGTGTTTTAGTCGTTCTTTGACCGTAATCATGTTTGCCAATTATACTATGTGAGTCCTTCAGTAAGCAGACGCTGAAATGAAGTATGTTATAATAGAAGGTATATTAGTAGTATAATAGAACAGCGTAGTAGAGGGTAAAGCCTCTGAAAGATGGAAGGAGCGGAGGGAAGCAGAATTGGGCAGTGAATGCCTTTACAGCTTGATCCCATGTTAGTCTGCTCTAGCAAGGGTACTATCTCCTGCACAGCAGCTGCGCTCCAGGATAGCTGATCTTGTGGTAGACTTTGAATGATACTTCAGGACATTTTTCTTCCATGGCCAGACTGATGAATAAAATGGAGATATACTAGGCAACACTATTCCTGAATTCTTAAGGTCCCTAAGGCTAGTACTTCTTTACCGCTCAACACAGTTCTAATATTGTTGGTGATTTGCTGTTTTGGTTGTTGACTGAGGCAGGAAGGTCAGTTTCAGAGCCTTCCATTTCATCTTTCCTGCTATAATAGCTTTTACACCACAATCTAAGGACAAATGTGAGGAGTCCTACAATTGCCAAGTGTCACTCTAAATTATGTGTTTAGAAACTAGAAGATGCATTTTAAAGATGACTTTAGCTAAGACTCTATTCATTACCTGGCCTCCATATGATCTCCTTTTAACAAGGGAGAGGTACCAGGCGGGGATGATGGTGCTTTTGGTCTCTATGGGTATCAGCTCATATCTCCCTGGCCCATGCATGAAAGTTCCAGGTTTTCCAACAAGGGCACTGAGGTTGATATTTCAGACCTGCATGGGCAGAAGATTTAATAGTCTTTAAAGCTCAGGGTCTCCAACTAATGAGTCCTGGGTTTGGTCTTCAGATTTTTTTCTCTCTCCCATTTCAGAACATAAAGGCCCTTTGCCTTTTGCAAGTTACCACAGAGACCTTTTGCACTTCACATTTAGTTGCCAATTGGTGGTTAATTGCCCATACCGTTTCAGTATCTCTCTATAGCACATCAATGAAATTTAATAACCACCAACCAATCCCATTGTTCTTGCATATTTTATTCTCCATCCTTTACTTTTCAAATGACTGAATCATTATAACAATCTGGTATTCCTTTCCACTGAAACACAATCAAATCAACTCAGGCAAAAGTTTCAAAAATCAGACCACAATCTTGTTCCAGGGACTATTCATGTTCAACATACCTTACAGGACCTGGTCTTCATTACCAACCAGGCAGTGAGAGATCTAGATCAAATCATCTTATCAGCTGCATCCCTTCAACCATTCCCCATACCAGCTGTATTAGTTTGGTTCCACGGGAAGTAGAAAATGAGAGAGAGTTAAGAATGCCAGCATTTTATTATGAAAGATAAATGCAAGAGGAGGAATAATTATGCAGACAAAGTTTTCAGATTACAAATCTGAAAACTTAAAGAAAAATAGGAAAGAAATGGGATTGGTCAAGGAGCCCCACCAACTGTGACACAAGTTTGACAGTCTTCATAAAACCAATGGAGAATTCTAAAGTAAAGATGACTCTTTTGAGGAGTCCTACATTCACCTGAAATAGCCAGGCACTGAAACCTGGCTCAGCTGGGGGCTGCTTGGAAAGCTGAAGTAGAATTTGAAAATACTGCAGCCAGAGGTAATTCGCTATTTTCATTCCTTGCAGCCAAACAAACTCTTTCTTAAACGGAGATTTTAGAA
Source organism: Equus przewalskii (assembly GCF_037783145.1). Taxonomy (NCBI): domain Eukaryota; kingdom Metazoa; phylum Chordata; class Mammalia; order Perissodactyla; family Equidae; genus Equus; species Equus przewalskii. Next base: position 34,174,255 of record NC_091850.1, read on the forward strand.
GCACACTTTTATGGTTATCACAATCTACAATCAACATGCAGTTGTTATAAACTTTGAAACTCAAATAGTTTTTTGTTTTGTTTTGCTTTGATTTCATTTTCAAGGAGAATACTTTTCAAAATCCAAAGATTAGATTGTTCTCTAAGTATTAAGAAGTACACAAGGCACAAAAACCACAAGGTAAGAAAAGATATACCATAGAAGAACTTCTTGTTCATACCAACAGCCAGTTCACAAATTTCTGTCTGCAGAAGCTATCACAATTATTATTTTTCATGAGCCCTTCCACAGAAATTCTATGTACATAAAGGTATACGTATGTATGTATGTATGTATGTATGTATGCATTTATGAAGAAACCAAAACAATTGGCTTGTGATCCATTCCTTTCTCAATTACTGGAGTTTGTTGCTGGGAAAATAAAGAAGGCAGGGAGCCTGATCAATTTCCATGCTAGAGTGTTGACCATTGATCTAACAGTAAAGAAGATAATGGTAGGTGCTAGGAGAAGAGTCCATATCTAGATAAGGCTTGCAGCATCACACCCTGCTTTATGCTCGCTGATGGCAAGCAAATTTTCAACGGAATATATCCTCATCGAATTTGAAGTAAGCGACATAGCTTTCTGGTGGCATTAAATAGAGATATCTTATAACCTAGATTCTTCTCAATGTGCGAGGCAACTCATGTACCTCATTAGAGATCTCATCCAGTCTAGGCAAGAGAATCCATGTGCAGTGATGAAAAGAAGGGCCTGGAGAGATGTAAGCCTGATTTACACTTCTCTCTTCATATCTTGTAATCTTAAAATTAATAGTAAGGTGGGTAAGATCCTTAATTCACAAGTGTTTCATTTGGCAATCCAATTCTTTATGTTAGCTCAATATGCATTTTGTGAATGTTCATATTGTTCAGATTTTTTAATAAAATCTTTTGGAGAAGTTTCCAAATAGTGTGCCATAAGAGTATCTAGTTCATTTTATTATTCTACAGTATGTGACACTGTGATTGCAGGGGACTTCATACAGTTGGCAGGCGTTTGGAGTCTTTAATCACTTTGATTAATGTGTTGTACATATCTCTCAACCGATATCTCTCTATCATATTATAAATTCTAGTAAGTCTTGACTTCGGATTGTGTAAGTACTCAAACTTGTTTGTTCAGAATTGTCATGGCTATTCTCAATATTTTTTCTTTCAATGCAAGTTTTAAAATCAGCTTGTCATTTTTCACAAAAATATCTTTGGTATTTTGAGAGATATTCCATTGAATCTATAATTTAATCTGGAGTTAATTGACATCTTTGTAATACTGAGTGCTATAATCAATTAACATCATATATCTCCATTTATTGAATTTTTTCAAGAATGCTTTTCATATTGTACTGGAGAGATTCTGTACATGTTTTATTACATATATTACCAGCATTTTGTTTTCTTGGCCTTCGAAACTACATATAAATTCACCTCCACATCATTGCTAGCGTTGAGAAAGATAAAGTATTTTTGTGTATATATATGTTTGTATCTATCAGCCTTGATTAATTCACTTATTTACCCATTATTTCTAATAGCTCAGTGAACTTCATATTTACACAACTATATTATCTGCAAACAATGAGAGTTTTAGTTTTCCTTCCAATCTCTATACCTTTTATTTATTTATTTATTTGCTGAGGAAAGATTAGCCCTGAGCTAACATTTGTGTCAGTCTTCCTCTATTTTGTATGTGGGTCACTGCCAAAGTATGGCTGATGAATGGTGTGAGTCCATGCCTGGGATTTGAACCCACAAACCCGGGCCACCAAAGCAGAGCATGCCAAACTTAACCACTACACTATGGGCCTGCCCCTCTTGTATTTATTTTTGATGTCTTATTTCACTAGATAAGAGCTCCAGTAAGTTGTTGAAAACTAAATATTGAACAACACTTTAGAGCATTTATCTATAATCTTATGGATATTAATGTTTATTCTACCGTTTAGGGTGAAAGTATTATTCTCGCCATTTTAAAGGTGAGAAAATGAGGCTTAGTGAATTACTTTCACTTTCTCAAAGTCAAACTCTTCCTATGTGGGCAAACTAGCCATTGAAACTCAGTTAATTCATTGTAATTCTTTGATTTCCTTTTTCTACTTGCATCACACCATCTAATTTCAAATTCAATTGGAAGTACCTTTTTTTCTAACGTTCTTAGTATATATTTCCTTTTAACATTCAGACTGAGAATCCCCTGCACTAATGAGTTTAATGGAAAGTCAATTTCTCATGCTAAAGACTACAATTACAGTAAGCACATTTGAATCTTGACTTGTCAAAATTTGTATGTGGTCAGGACTTACCTCAATAATACTTCATACATGTATGTATAATGATTACCTTACTGAAACTTTATGAAGTATTTTAACATTACTATCTGACAGGTCTCTAATTGTAGTATTAACAACTATTCTTTAGAAGATTAGATATTGCCAGTCCTAATTCTAGTGTGTATAAGTTGCATAGATATCCCTTTCTGCCATATTTCAATGTTTCTATGTCCAACTCTAGAAAAGTTAAATACTAAATGTCAAATAGCCCATCTAATTTTTACTATACACAAAAAGAATAATAAAGTAATCCAACTAAAATTACTATACTTCCATATGATCTGTCTAAGCATATTTTTAACCACCTGCATGAACCCAGTTGAGCCATTTTTGATGCTTTATATGGAAATGATTATAAAAGCCATTTGATGTTATTAAATTGCGTGAAAAATCCCTACATTTCTCTGGTTGATGAATTTCACCCCAGAGTTTCATTTTATTAAACTATAATTATTAGATCCTCTAATATTCATACAGGAAGAGCCTGTATCAAATTTTGAGCTCAAAACTAAGCAGTAAGAAGATGAAGTGTAATGGGACAGAGAACTAAAATAGCTATAGGAGTTCCTTTTCAAAAGTATCAATCCATTTAATATCCAAAGCTACAGGCATAAAAATGAAGTTTGAATATAGTACATGCTTTATCATGCACATTGAGGTTGACTTTCTAAAAAGTATGATCCTCAATTTTTAAACTTTTAAAATATTCTTCTTATTTTATACATTAAAATTTACCTTAAAATCTTATATATCCTTGTCTTTTTAGCAACTGAAGTTGTTGGTATCTGATGCCGTTTCATGTTATTCCTGATTTAGAATAGGACTCCTTACACACCATTTAGGTACATTTAATAGTCCCAGAATGATAAGGAATATTTTCATTGTTGTGCACTGATAAGTTATAGTCAGTTGCCTATTCAAATTCCAAGATGAATTGCACACAGATCCATATATAGCCATCAATAGTTCATAGACAGTAAAAGCCCAGACAGAATACAAAGAAGTAAAAGATTAAAAACTAGAAAACTCTCACCTGTTTATCAGTTAATGTATATTAATACATATTAAGTGAATACTATTTATCAAACTTTATTCTGTACACAGAAGATATAGGGGTGAAAAAGAAAATTAGAGTTTGGCTTCAAGGAATTTATATATTTTGAAAAGAGGCAGATATTAATCATCCATACATAAAGAAATGAGTTTCGTTTTCTTATAAGTGCCAACAATAAGAATATAAGGAGATGAGCCAGTCCTGATGGCCTAGTGGTTATAGTTCAGTACTCTCACTGCTTCCGTGGCCTGGGTTCAGTTCCCCATTGTGGAACAGCACCACTCGTCTGTCAGTAGCCATGCTGTGGCAACAGCTCACAGAGAACTAGAAAGACTTACAACTAGAATATACAACTATTTACTGGGGCTTTGGGGAGGGAAAAAAAAAAGAATATAAGGTGATATGCTGAAGAATGACTGATGAAGGATTTTTTCCTTTAGCTGGTATTTTCAGGAAAGTAAAGCCAGAAAGTTCCAAGCAGAAGGAACACAGCAGGAAAGGATCCTAGTTGAGAATGGACCTGAAATCCTGGAGAATTATAAAAACCATAACAACATCACCAGTGCGGCCTTTTACCCCAGTATCATTTCAGAGTTGTAATGGTTTCCACGTTACATTCATTCATTAAGAAATGAATTTAGAGCCAGCCCCAGTGGCCTAGTGGTTAAGTTCAGCACGCTCTGCTTCAGCAGCCTAGGTTTGGTTCCTGGGCGTGGATCTAAACCACTTGTCAGTGGCCATGCTGTGGCAGCAGCTCACATACAAAAAACAGGAAGATTGGCAACAGATGTCACCTCAGGGTGGATCTTCCTCAGCAAAAAAAAAAAAAAAAAAGAAGAAATGAATTTAAAAATATTCAAACTAAACTTACTTATAGTTGGATGATATATAAAATGATAACCTGTGTAAGCTACCTATCACATATACTAAAATACTCATGACTTTATGTAATGTTCATCTTTGAAAAAACTGATAAATTTTCCTTTTTGATGAAGTTCTGATATTTTACAGAGATTCAGGACATTTTGCCAATGTTGCTGGAAAGTAGATACAGAATGTAAAGAAGGGAACTGTAATGAACAACAGCTGTGCATATCTGTATCACCTTATGGGCTTTATTTTGTCTATTTCTCCCAACAGTTATGTGGTTAATATTGTGTTGCCTGTTTTATAACAAGGAAGCTGGTTTACGGAGGGAATGTGACCAAGTTAACAGCTGGGAGAGGCATCATGTGGAGATACACCTTCAGCACGAATGTGAAGTGTGTGGTCTCTAATTTACGTTATTCCTCAAAAGAATAAGGATGTAGAGGGAGAAAGACGTTCTTACCCCATTACCCTAACTATGTTCTCTTGTCTATTCATAATGACAGCTTGTTTGCTCTTGTGCTTTTGTGACTGGCTCCTTCTTTTTCAGGCTTTTCCTTTGCAGGAATTTAGAAGCAACACTATGAATATGACATTTACCCAAAAGAGAACGTGCCAAGCCAGTTGAGAATAACCTTACAATGAATACGTGGATTCCAAATTCACATGTTTTCGCCTCAGAACAAAACTACCTGGCTTTTGAAAAACACCAATTTCTGAAGAGTGAGACATCTTTACTTTATGTGCGAGTGTGGATCTTTTAAATTTACGACAAATTCAATTTGATTGAGTTATTTGAAAGTTAAAACAAAATAAAAATACATCTTTTAGCTTAATCCCAGTTCAGAGAGGTTCAGAACCTCAACTATATCTTTATGATAAAGGCAGACAGGCTAATCTGAATATATTATAAACACTGAGTAGTTAAATATAACACAAAGCATGTCAAATAAGTGTTTAACATACTCAATAGATAAACAAACAAAACTGAATCAACAGCTATAGGGATATAATAAATTATATCTGTTCATATTTAATGCCAAACACTGGTATTTGAAGTTGCTAATTAAAGACATTAATGAATGTCAATACAGCAATATTTTAATGACTGCGAGATAATCCCACAGCAATCAATTTAGATCAGAATGAGTTTATTGTAAAGTGCCAAAGGTGGAAAAAATGCTTCCTTTGCACTATAAAGCAACAGTTTCTCAAATGAATAATGCCTAGTCAAAATTTAACTAGATAATTACTTAATTTGCATTTAAGGAAATATAATAACTGGCAAGAAATCTCTTTGGGAAATGACCTAAGAGTTAATAATTGACTTAGATAAACACAATTTTACCTTAACTTCTGAATACATGAACATATTAATGATATTAACAAATCAGAACCACCACCACCACCACAAAACCCAATAACAACAAGAAAGTAACATGAAATATATTTGATAGAAAGCAGGTGCCAATTACATACTTGGTATATGGAGAAAAATTACCAATCATTGGTAGAGAGGTACACTGTCTGGTGAGTCAAATAAGAATATAAGTTTCAGTCCTAAATTTTAATATCTGGTTATCCCACCAGCAGAGGAAGGGTGTCTATCTCATTTTCGCACTTACGTACATGGATAAAAAAATAAACAAATCTTTGAAGTTTGTTTGTTCCCATATTATTCCAAAAGGATCTGAACATTATGTACCCCATTCATGATACTGCAAGCAATAAGGTCTGAAAAATCACACTTAACGTCAAATATCCCTCTTTCCTATAATAACTGGTCTAATCTAACTAATGGAGCTCTTTTGGACCATGGTGCTGGCAGCAGGATATTCTTGCTAACAACAAAGGTGGGAACCATAGCAAGGTGCTGAGAGGGGTTATAGTGATTTAGAGTCCAAATAGGTCAGAGAGATGTCTAATATTTTGTGGTAATAAAGGGGCCAGGAACAAGTATTAAAGTTGATGAAGGGAATCAGGAACTAGAAAAATATGAAGGTAAAATGTAATAGATTTCTAAAAGAATGGCACTACTTTGCAGCTCTCCCATCAAGAAGTAGAATCTATTTTCCCACCTTTTGAATCAAGGCTGGCTTTGTTACTTGGTTTCACCAATAGAATATAGCATAAATGACATTATGACAGTTCAGAGAATGCAATTTAAGAAGACTTGCAGGGGCTGGCCCCTTGGCAGAGTGGTTAAGTTTGCGTTCTCTGCTGCAGGCGGTCCAGTGTTTCGTTGGTTCGAATCCTGGGCGCGGACATGGCACTGCTCATCAAACCACGCTGTGGCGCATGCCACAACTAGAAGGACCCACAATGAAGAATATTCAACTATGTACCAGGGGGCTTTGGGGAGAAAAAGGAAAAAAAAAAAAGAAGACTTGCAGATTTTGCTCTCATGCCTTATAATGCTACTGCTTTGTGAACTAGCCCCAAATAGTCCATAAAATATGTCCCAGTCATCTCCATCACTTTAGCAGAAAATTTGCCATTGCCCAACAGATGAAAGTGACCATCAAGAACAAGCTACTCACCAGTAAAACTTTAGAATTTCTGCAGATAGATGAGTGAATAGGCTGATATCTACCAAGACTAGGCCAGAGAAGATAAAATAGCAGAATTATTGGCTAACTAAATAATTTTTTAAGACACTAAGGAATCATTAAGAAATAGAAAATCTGAACAGCCCAATAATAAGTAGGCTGATTGAATCACTAATTAAAAATATCCCAACAAAGAAAAGCCCAGGACCAGATGATTTCCATGGTGAATTCTACCAAACATTTAAAGAAGAATTAATGCCAATCCTTCTCAAACTGTTCCAAAAATTTGAAGTGGGGAGAACACTTCCAAGCTTATTTTATGAAGCCAGCATTACCCCGATACCAAAACCAGATAGAGACACCATAAGAAAAAATACTATTGGCCAATATCCCTAATGAATACAGATGCAACTATTCTCAAAAAAATATTAGCAAAGCTAATTAAACAGCACATTAAAGGGATCAGACACCATGATCAGGTGGGATTTATCCCTGGATTCTAAGAATGGTCCAACATACACAAATTAATATATGTGATGCACCACATTAATAGAATGAAAGACAAAAATCATGTGATCATCTCAGATGCAAAAAAACTTTGGACAAAATTCAAATCCTTTCATGATAAACACCCTTAAATTGGGTATGCAGCGAACACAATTCAACATTATTAAGTCTGTATATGACAAGCCCACAGCTAATATCACAGTTGATGGTGGGTGTTTGACAGTTTCTTCTATAAGACCAGGAATAAGATAAGAGTGCCCACTCTCATCACTCTAATATAATATGGCATATTATATAATCATTTTCAGCAAAATTTTCTCCTTGACTCATGTGATTTAAGAACCGTTTTAAGAGATCCTGCTCTAAGGAGCTTTTGACATAATAAATCAGAGACACATGTGAGACACATATAAGAATAATTGGGATAAGGGTAAAGACACAAAGAAATAATATTTTTTACCTGGGCTTGATGGCAAAAATAAGTCATAGAGTAAATGACAGTTGATTTGAGTTTAAAGTTGCATCATTTTTCATGTGAATAGATTGGGAGAGGACTTATAAGACAGAAGAAACAGTAGTAGAAGCTCTCACTTCCATGGAAAACCTTTAAATAAAATGTTTTAAGGAGTGTCCCAATTAAGTCATCTGTGCAAAGTTTCCCATTTACTGTTTAAAATATAATTATTTAAGTACAGATTGGTAAATATATGAAGTAAAAAATAATTTCTGACTTGGAGTAGCATGAACGTAAGCTCAGTAGGTTAATTCTGAGAGGGAGAAAGTAAGAGAAAAAGAAAGGGAGTGAATCTATGAAAGTTGGTAGGTAGAGAAGAAAGTTATGATTCAATAGATCTGAGATATAGTCACAATTCTATCATGTGTCAGTGTGGAGGATCAGAATTTGCCACCCTGAAATGTGTTTCTGTGGGTTGATCATTTTTAAGAACAAAAAACTCAGAAAGAAACTTTGACTTCCCCTCTAACTGCCTAAAAGAATTTAAGATAGAAAGCCTGCTTCAGGAAGGAATTAAAACCATAGATAACTATAGTATAATATGAACTAGATGTGATACATAGAGAGGAACCTAGCAAGACCCATTTGATCAAAGTCCTCCCCATGTCCCAGGGTCTTTGCAAGGCATGGCAAATATTTTTTTGCCCAAACATTTGCTTTCCATCTCCATGTAAATTGCGTTCCTCCTCTTTGAATTCCAAAACCACTACCCCCAATATCCTCCTTTGTCTTTGCTGAAGATGGCATTTAAGGTAGTGACTTCAGCCATTTTGGCAAGTTACTCAGTTTTCCTTGGTTTCTCCCATGTATACATGTTAAATTTGTTTGATTTTCTCCTATGATTCTGTCTCTTGGCAATTTAATTCTTAGACCAGCCAGGAGAATCTATAATGTAGAGGAATATTTCTTCATCCCCTACAACAGTAAAACTTATATAAGCCATGTTTAAAAAAATGAAACAATGCAAACACACACTCTAATATTCCAGTTGAATAAGGTCAACTTTAAGTATCTTCTTGCTTTAGCATTGATTTTTTTTTTTAGTATTTCTATCTAAAACCAAAATTAATACCAACATGCACAAATGCATATACAAACAAAAGAGAGGAGCAAAAGCAGTGCTATATAGAGAAAATATGAATATTTCAATAATTTAACACAGAATCTTTTTCTCTGTCCAATGATTAGCTGTTAGATCTCCTAAAATTTAAGTTAAATGCAAACTTGTTATTTGCCAAACAATGTAGACACCAGGAGAAGAAAATATTTGCGACTCCCAGGGAAAATAATTACAGTTATAATCCACATGCCTGCAGTTGTGATAACAAAACTTGGCTGTAAAAATGTTTAGCTGTGGAATTAGAATGGGCATCAAAGGAGGGCTCAAACATCTTCCTGTTATTTTCTTACTTGCATACATTCGTGAAACATTGTGCGTCTGTCTGATTCTGAATATTTCTTTCCTTTATGAGGTTGTATCTTGCTGTGTTTGTGTGTGTGTATACATGTGTTTGTCTATGCATTTGTGAGTCCAGTTCTTACTTTCCATGCATTTTTACTATTAGAATCATAAGTTTCTCTCCTCCTCTTTTTAAACGATTTTTCTTTCTACTTAAATAGCTTTCTAAACCATGTTGTTTCCACATTATTTAGCCATAGTATTCAATGGAAATAAGCCTTTGTTTTCTTCTCTATGTGGTAAAAAAGAAATGATATTCGTGATCCTATGATTAAAGAATAAGTGAGTCGTATGTTTTATATATCTTTCTGAAATATATTTGCATTTTATAAATGCGCATCTTTACTTTTGAAGGTTCACTTTTATTTAACTGAAAATGTCTATATTTTACTTTTATTTTCAAAAGGTATTTTTTCTGGGTAGAAACTAATTAATTCCCCTTGAAATATAGTGATCTGGTTTTCACATGCCCTTATTCCAGTATCCATCTGAAAATTAAAAATAAATATATCTGAAAGAAAAGAAAAATGTTTGAAGATTCAAGTTGTCTCCATTAACTAAACACTAACAAACATGTACCTACATATATTTATTCATTCTTTAATCACTAAATTATTCAATATGTATAATGAATATTTGCTATGAATTTATATTTACAATTATGGTAAATATAAATTATAATGTAAACATAATATATAATGAATATATTATAATTATAATATATAATAAATTAATATAATATATAATATATCTTAGGAATATTTTTCATCAGTTTGGGAAAGAGAAAAATGTCTCCATTAATTTTATGGAAGTGTAAGACTCTCTTAAACTAAACGTCAGGATTTGTGGCATAAATAAGAAATAAAGAAGGAATTCAAGGGAAAGAAAATATAGGTTGTCTGGATATTGGAACTATATTTCTTAGATAACATCAGGTATGTGTAGATGAGTAAATCACTATTCACACAGTAAGAAAAGGGAATTCAAACCAATGATAACAACATGAAACAAATGTAGGTCAGCTATGTATGAGTTCAGTGATTGGCTAAATATTCAAGTATAGTGGATGATGTAATTTGGGTAAAATCTGGAGAGTTATCCCTTACAATTTTGCAAAGAAATAGGATCAATTCAATTCTATATAACACTGCCAAATTCATTATCAAAAGACTATAACAAATTTCTATTACTTAACATTAGCTTTTAAATTAAATTTTTAACATCTTGGCATATTCCACTTAAAGTCTATCTCTAAAATTGGCTTCAAGTGGAGGGTTTTAATGCTCATGTTTTCAAAGCATTTATCATTCTAGGCCAAAACCATGGACCCTGCTAACTGACCTTATATCCTCATATTGGAAAAGCTCAAACACAACCCCTCCTGGGAAGCTAAGCATTTCTCTTAGAATCTCCCTGGGAGTGCTCATTAATTGAAACTTCTCCATCTGTACAGTTTGAGAACTAAAAGAAAGAATAACATAAAGTTTAAATATCACTTTTATTGAACATAGAAGCTAAACTGAATGAGGATTTTAATATAAGACAAATGCGTCTGCTAACACAACCACAGACTAAAGCTGATTTACTGTCCACTTGTAGGCAGGAAGCCTGCATATTTAAGATAGTCATGATGAAGCAGAGAACTGGCACTTTCTGAGGGTAACCACCACCAAGAGAAGTTTTTTAAAAAAGTGGAGATGTGTTATGAATACCCAGTTTTTCTTTCCAAATTTACACTTAGATATATTATTCCACCTCTCTAGTAGGGGAATAAATGAAAAGGATGTTAAAGGCTCACAGTGTGCTTTGAGAATCTTTTGTTATTTGTATTGATTTATCATTTTCTTTTATTGTGATGTAGGAAATTCTGCAACATTCTACATAAATGTCTCCACTTACCTTTTCAACATTGCTCTGTTGATTCTTATCATAAATGCATTATGAGAGCTGCCAGCATTGGCAACAAAATGCAACCGCCAGCCACTACGTGCATTCAAATCTCACGACCAATTGAATTATTTAAATTTTCTGGAGATTCCCCCAGTGTGCTCTTTATCATGCTACAGAAGGTACCTGTTATAGTAGTCTTTTTTTTTTCACCAGTTTTCAAAATTCTATGGTTTGTCCAAGGTCCAGATATTTTCATTCCTTCTCCTCTATGACAAGTTCTCTGGTTAATCCAACTTGACCTTATTTTTCATCTTTCATTTATGGCACCTTTTGAATTATTCTATAGTCTGGAATTTATGACTTTTAATAAGATCCTCAATGTGTGTGTGTGTGGTGTATTTTTTCTTGTACAATATATTTCTTGATTTAATTTTTAGGAACCAATTTAGCAAATATTGGACATTAAATTAAAAAATATTCTCCCTGAAATGATGTTTTATTTTCTTTAGAATACTAATAAATTTTTTAATAGCTAAAATTTAATCAAATAAGCAAAGGAAAATTATTTAAAATAGTACAAATTAGAGAAATAAGTTATTCATATGTTTGTTTTCAACTCTTCCATACTTCCATAAATTTTCTTTATACCACATCTTGACTTCCACCTTCTATTTTTAACCTGGATTTTCATTGAAGATATGATATAAGCAGGAACCACTTTTAAGGGTTATTGTGTAAATACAAGGATTCAGTACCACAATCAATATGGTTAACTGAGTTAAAGTAATTGGGAATGAAGTTTTATGAAGAATATTGAAGTTTTGATGATAGTTTACAACAAACCTAATTCTAGAGTATGACCATGTTAAATCCACAAGAATGGATTTATGGTCCCTTACATTCCTTTGTCTTCACCCTTTGTTCTAACTTCCAAATAATGCTACTTTTAAAATTAAAGTCTATAAACTTTATGAATGTAGCTCAATTGGCTTGAACCCATTAAAGCTCTTAGTGCCATAAGACCTCTATTCTGGGAGCCGGAATCTTCTATTAGACTGGACTGCCCATGACCATGGACTTGCAGACAACCCTCAGAGGCTGTAGCGTGTTTCATACTCTCCTTGCTTCTGCCACTGATCAGCCACTCAGCCTTCCTGAATTCTAGGATCTGTAGTGATCTTGTCTCTCTGGATTTTATTATGTTCTTTTGACTGGATGTAGCTTGTGTGATTTTGTTTCAATTGATCTGGAATTTTCTAAAATAGGGATCATAAAATAAGTCATCATATAAGACACTATCCTTCCAAAAATAAAGATCAGAATTGTTGGAAAAAAATCACAGTGGGAACAGCCTAGTTTTATGAGAGCATAAAGTGCCTGTGAAAATTGTTGGGAAATGATATGATCAATAGATATGACTTATTATTCAAGTCACTGTGTTTGGCAGGATGATTGAGTGTGCTGAGATTTCTGTGAAGACATTATAATTTGGAATTTATTTTAAAGCAAAAAAAATCTTAAATTTCTTAGTAAGCTTAATATATATGTAATATACTTATTTTTCATTTATAATCAATAACAGTAATTGTTTAATATCTCTTTTATAGTGATATAATATATTATGAGTCAAGAGGAAGAAAATTATTGGTACATTTACTCTGGTATTTTCTCTTCCCATAAGGTATAAACATTAAAAGTACAAAGTTAAACTCATTAAAAAAGCTTATATTAGAAATTGCTTTATACATAAGAATTGAATGGATTTGGGGAAAAAAAGCTCTCACTTAAATCCCTCATGTGCTCCTGGAAATTAAGTGTGAACTTTTCTATAACACTGAAATATTCATTGCAAATAATTTAATTTTTAGGGAAATAATATATTGTGATGTCTTGCTATGACTAAAATTCAAAATATTCATAAATATTCTGATGTTTGTGTGTATGTTCGGGTGCAAACTCTTTTTAAATAAAATTATTTAGATGTGTGGTTTGATAATTATTGAATATATTTTCTTCCATCATATCAATTTCAAAAATCTAGGACGATATTGTAACAGGTAATTAAGTGACATTTTAAAGCATATGAACACATAAATAGGTACTGAGATTAAACTGACCATGAGCTGTGTATGGAATATTTTTGATAAGTTAGAGTTCACAGAAAAGAACAAGTTTATTTCAAAATGGTTATTTTACATGACATTAATATCAACGGGAGCTACATAGATTCATTTTATGGTTTATATCACTAATATTTGTGTGCTATTTGTTTTAATGTTCTCCCCAATGATTCCTGATGAATGACTATCTCACAGAAGCGTTTTCCTCTCAATGTGATGTTTCAATAGGAAATCAGATAAAAATAAATCTACAAGAAAGTTTCAAAAGGAGAGAGAAGTGAAAAAGATAGGCAGAGTTTTACGTGTGTGCGTGAAAATACAGGGAAATTAACACATGTGATATATGGATTTATAAGACATATTGCAGCTTCAGAGGATTGTTAAGAACTAGGTACAGGAAAATTTCTTCTCATGCTAAATTCCTTTTTAACCAATTATGAACGATTCTTTTATATTCTGATTACAAAATATTTTCTCAGTAATTGAATTCTTTCATATTTTTACTCCTGTTGCTACTCTTGTAAAGTCTACTCGCAGTCTTTTCATTTCTCTGTGTTTAATGTAGCTATAGTTTTTTTTTTTTAAAAGATTTTCTCCATATCTTTGGTCTTCTCTACTATAAATAGCATATTGGGGAACCAAGTAGTAATTGCACAGCTTCTTACAGTTTGAATTATGTACTTGCCTAATTTCTGCTTCCCATCCCCACAAATTTAACTTCAGTGACTTTAGAGGTCCTGTTCTTCAGAAGCAACCATGTCCGCCAGAAGACCCACTAAGATCCCAATTGATGTTCATGCTATGGCTGCTACCCAGTTAATTCAGGTTCCTCTTACCAAGAAGGTAAGAAAAGGAGCTTCTATTCTTATTGGGGAATTGACTTTGCTCATCAGATAGAGTTAGGAATGATACTGGGTAATGGATGCAATAAACACTGCAGTATGTGGATGTTCCACTGGGGCTTTTCTTGGTGCTCACAAGACCTACACTCAGTTTTAATGGTAAAATCAGCTGAACAATAAGAAGGAAAAGATAACTAGGGGACTAAAATCTTTAGGTTTAAGAATATCTCCCACTCTGGGGCTGGCCCCGTGGCCGAGTGGTTAAGTTCACGCGCTCCGCTGCAGGCGGCCCAGTGTTTCGTTGGTTCGAATCCTGGGTGCGGACATAGCACTGCTCATCAAACCACGCTGAGGCAGCGTCCCATATGCCACAACTAGAAGGACCCACAACAAAGAATATACAACTATGTACTGGGGGGCTTTGGGGAGAAAAAGGAAAAAAAAAATAAAATCTTTAAAAAAAAAAAAAAAAAAAAAAAAGAATATCTCCCACTCTGCTAGGGAGGCTGCCTGACCCAAAAGAGGTGCTAGCTAAGGTTGAAGCAATGAAGTGTGAAGGAAAAGGATGATGACCATCAATTAGATCTTCAAGACCAAGTGTAGCAACAGAGTATCCAGTTCATTACTCTTAATCTATAAAGTTTCCCAGGAAACAAGACTAACTACAGTCCTGGAAAAGTTGTCTACAATGGGAAGAACATGCTATAAGAAATGAGAGCATCTGAGCCATATGAGGTGGACTGTAGATGATTCATTGGTTCTCTGCTTAGATTCTCCCATTAGGACAGACATGCCCATCCCTCAGCTATGCTAGACACTGCAACTCTGAGAATTGCCCTTGGCTGCCTAGGAATCACATTTTCAGCCCTCTTAACTCAATTTGGGACATCTTTGTTCCAGTCTCATCTCTGGTGATGGTTTTCATCTGTCCAGGTCCTTCCTTCTTCATTTCTCATTGGTATATCTTCTAAGAGCACTCTTTAATAAATCTTCTGCCTGAAACTTTCTGTTTCAAAGTATGTTTCTAAGACATCTAATCTAAGACATCCACTAAGCATGCCAAACTCTGACCTCTCATTTAGTGAGTGCTCACACACCACTTAAAAATTATTTATAAGATATGCTTTCATACAGCTGTAAAGTTTTTAGTAAAAATGTTTGCCCTTTGCAAAATTTTAATTATTAAAGAATTAACTTTATTTTTATTATGTTTCTTCAATTCAGTTTAAAATTTTAAGTAAACTAAAGTGTAATTCTTTTTAACCAGAAAACCAAAGCGTAATTCTAATATACAATTTTTAAGTAAACTAAAGTGTAATTACTGATAATTGAAATCTGTAAAAACAGTTACAGTCTCACATTCTGTTTCAGACTATTTTAGTCTTTAATTTCCTATCCATAATATTTTTACATGAAGAAAATGTGTATTGACTGCTTTATTCTGTCACATGCCTCTTTTCCTACAATTTTTCAGAATATAGTCTCATCAAGAGCACCAATGTCTTCCATGTCCCAACATCAAATAGATACGTTTTGTGTCTCAGTTTTGAAAGTCTGGCCATACTTAAAAGTTTTGGCTACTCTCTCCTGTATGAAATATTCTCTAATCTAGGCTTTCTTGGCATATTTATTTAGTTTTTCTATATCTTTCTGACTTATTTTCGCTCACTTTTGTGTACTTCTATTTTACTAACAGTCTCTTAAATGCTGATTTTCTAATGATTCTATCCTCTTCTTATGAGGATGAAATCCATATTAAAAACAAGGAATTTACTATAAAAATCATTGTAAGTACAATCAGAAATATGGTGGACAGATTTGAAGAAGTGATACAACATATATATTTTTTAAAATAGTAACATAGAGGAAAAAACCTAGATGACTTTGGGTATGTTGATGCTTTTTATGATACAAGGAAGACATGATTTGTGAAAAAAATAATTGATAAACTAGACTTCATCAAAATTAAAAACTTCTGCTCTGCAAAATGTAACATGAACAGAATTGGAAGACAAACCAGACTGGGAGAAAATATTTGCAAAAGATACACCTAGTAAAGAATTGTTATCCAAAATATACAAAAACACTTTAAAGCTCAACAATAAGAAAATAACCTGATTTAAAAATAGGCCAAAGATTTTAACAGACCTCACCAAAAAAGATGGAAAATAAGCATGTGAAAAGATACTCCACATCATATCAGGAAAATGCAAATAGAAAATACTACTATACACCCTTTAGAACAGCCAAAATCCAAAACACTAACAATAACAAATGCTGGTAAGAATGTAAAGTGGCAGGAACTCTCATACGTTGCTGGTGGAAGTGCAAAATGGCACAGCCACTTTAGAAGACAGTTTGGCGGTTTCTTTCAAAACTAAACATACTCTTGCCATACAATTCAGCAATTGTGCTCCTTGGTATTCACTCAAAGGGGTTGAAAACTTAGGTCCATGCAAAACCCTGCACACAGATGTTTGTATAAACTTTATTTATAATTGACAAAATTTTGAAATAACCAAGATGTCCTTTGGTAGATGAATGCATAAATAAACTATGGTACAATACTATGTCAAATGGAAATGACAAAAGTGATCCTCTTTGTCTTGTTTCTGTTCTTAGAAGGATAGCTTTCAGTTTTTTGCCGTTGAGTATAGTGTTAGCTGTGAGTTTGTCATAGATGGCCTTTATTATGTTGAGATGCTTTCCTGCTATATCCATTTTATTGTTTTTATCGTAAATAGATGCTATATCTTATTGAATGCTGTCTCTGAATCTATTGAGATGATCGTGTGATTTTTATTCTTCATTTTGTTAATGTGGTCTATCAAATTGATTGTGGATGTTGAACCATCCTTGCATCCCTGGAACAAATCCCATTTTAATTTTTTTGGAGAGGAAGATTGGCCCTGAGCTAACATCTTTTGCCAATCTTCCTCTTTTTGCTTGAGGAAGATTGTCACTGAGCTAACATCTGTGCCAATCTTCTTCTACTTTTTGTATGTGAGATGCCACCACAGAGTGGCTTAGTGAGCATTTTGTAGGTCTCTACCAAGGATCTGAAACTGTGAACCCTAGGCTGCCAAAGCAGTGCATGTGTACTTAACCACTACAACATTGGGTTGGACACCAAATCTCACTTGATCATGGTATATGATCCTTTTAATGTATTGTTGTATTCTATTTGCTAAAATTTTGTTGAGGATTTTTGCATCTATGTTCATCAGTGATATTGGCCTATAATTTTGGTTTTTTACTATTGTCCTTGTCTGGTTTTGGTATCAGGGTAATAATGGCTTCAGAGAATGAGCTATGAAGCATTCCCTCCTCTTCAATTCTTCAGAAGAGTTTGAGAAGGATAGGTATTAAATCTTTGAAAGTTTGGTAGAATTCACCAGGGAAGCCGTCTGGTTCTGGACTTTTGTTTTGTGGCCAGTTTTTGATTACTCTTTCAGTCTCTGTACTAGTGATTGGATGATTCAGATTCTCTATTTCTTCTTGTTCAGTTTTGAAGGTTGAATGATTCTAAGAATTTAGCTATTTCTTCTAGATTATCCAATTTGTTGGCATATAGCTTTTTGCAATATTCTCTTATAATCCTTTGTATTTCTGTGGTGTCTGTTGTAATTTATTTTCTTTCATTTCTGAGTTTATTAATTTGAGCCTCGTTCTTTTTTCTTGGAAGTCTAGCTAAGGGGGGTCAATTTTGTTTATCTTTTCAAAGAACCAGTTATTAGTTTCATTGATCTTTTCTATTAACATTTTAGTCTCTATTTCATTTATTTCTGCTCTGATTTTCATTATTTCCTTCCTTCTGCTGGTTTGGGGATTTTTTCTTCTTTTTCTAATTCTTTTAGATGTATTGGTTACCAGAGGGGAAGGGAGGAGAGGGGAGGGTGAAAAGGGTAAAAAGTCATATGTGTATGGTGACAGATGGCAATTAGACTTTGAGTGATGAACATGATGTAGTTCTTCACAGAAATCTAAATATAATGATGCATACCTGGAATTTATATAATGTTATAAACCAATGTTACCTCAGTAAAAAGAATAAAACTGTGGCACAGACGATGGAATATTATTCTGCACTAAAATGATATAAGCTCTCTAGCCACAAAAAGATATGGAAAAATCTTAAATGCATATTATTAAGTGAAAAGAGCCAATATGAGAAGACTGCATAATGTATGATTCCAATTATATGACACTTTGGAAAAGGCAAAATTGTGCAGAAAACAAAAGGTCAGTGTTTGATAGGGATGGAGGGAGGAGAGGTGAATAAGCAGGGTACAGAGGAATTTTGGATCAATGAAAATGCTCTGCATAATATTATAATGATGTATATATGTTGGTGTACATTTATCCAAACCTATAGAATGGACAGCATGAAGAGTGAATCCTAAGGTAAACTGTGGACTTTGGGTGGTTATGATGTGTTGATATAGGTTCAACTTTGGAAAAAATGTACCATTCTGGTGAATAATGTTGATAACAGAAGAGGCTAGCGTGGGGTCAGGGGGTATATGAGAACTCTCTGTAGCCACTCACAAATTTTTTGTAAACCTAAGACTATTACGAAATAATAAAATATTAGAAAAAAGCAATATATATAGTCATTAAAATAAAAATTACAGCTTAAAAAGAGCATTGTGGAGACCCAGCATATAAATAACTGGTGTTATGAAACATCAGATCACAATAAATTAATGAGAAAAAATCTGATAATCAAATCGCAGAAGATATTCCTAAAATAAGAAAGAACTTAAATTTAATGACACCAAAATGTGCAGAAAAAAAGAATTATTTGTACAATGACTTACCCTAGTGAAGTTATTGAACTTCAAAATTCTGAAAAAAATTTCATGACCAACTTCTAAGCAGATTTCTCAAAAGAAATAAAACAGGAAACAGTTTCTTCAAGATTCTGAGTGAAATGAAGTGTAAAACAAGAATTTTAAAGGATGAAGTCTACACATAGAGTTTCAAATACTCATGGACTCAGGACTATTGTTACATCTGAATCATTCTTTGTTGTGGATGAAGGACTTGGTTGAGCTATCCAACAGAGAAGCAAAATAAAGAGCTGAGTTGCGAATTTTCTTCTGTGAAATAGATTTAATGCTTATAGTGAATTCATTTCAGAAGTACACCTAAAGAGTTGTCACAGGACTTAATGTAGTGTTCTAACCTCTGATAATATAAAATAACATTAATAACAAAAACTGAGAGATAAAATTAAGGAAAATAGAAGACAATGTATGGTCTAATTTACTAACCCTTCATAGCAGGATTAAATAGATAGAAAAAGCACTACTTACATCTTTTAAGTTAATTCTATAAGCTTATTTTCTTAAGGTTAGATAGTTTAAGAATTAATATGTCTAAAAAATCATTTATCTAAAATTTTGCTTACTTTAGAGAATGCTAATATAGTTAGAAATGGTAATAGAAGACTAGCAAAGTAGATATGAAAAGAAGTAGACATATGTAAAAAATAAGAGGAAATCAAATCAGTGATTGGAAGGAGATGGCAAAATACAGAGGGACAATTTAAAGATGATACTTGGTTAGGTTGTTGTTATATGACTCAAGGTAAGAAAAATAAGAAGAAATATAGATTTATGAGAAAATATGATAAGCTGAGGTTTGAACATGTTAAGTTTGAGATACCTTGGGGACATTCAAGTGACAATTCAAACGAAGACACTATAGATTGAATTTCACAAGAGAGCTGTGTCAAATACAGTTAGGATTCATCTTCATACAATTATTATAGCCAACTAACTGGACGGCATTATCTAAGGAAACTGAGTAGAAAAAGAGAGGAAGCACTAATGCACAGACCCCTGGCACACCAATACATCACTAATGGGCAGAAAGCGAGATCTCCATGGAAAGGCCTGCTAGTGAAGGATAAGCAGCATATTTGAAAAATGAAAAGACTTCCACTATGGCTAAAGGTGAAATTCAAACTTTATATCTAACATAGAAAACTGAAATCCAAATGACTTATGGTTTCTGATAGCCTGAGAAACTCTGAGAAACTGATAGCCTGAACGCCTTGGGTTAATGAGTTAATTTTTGGAAAGGAGACTATTGAACTGAGAAATTATTATCCATGAACATCAGTTAGAGGAAATTGAAATGCTGTTGCTTTATTCTGCAAAAGAATGGCATAAAGAAATCCACTTGGAAAACTGGCCATGTAAGATATTGAAATATATTAAAACTGTGACATAAGCAGTTTTGAACAAAAATTGTTTTACTTCGAGGAGAGTTTCATTATTTTCCACTACTGTTTTGCATTTTGCTTTTTGTTTCCTTCTGTTTGTATCCAGTGGTTTTTATTTTAAGAGACTTAATATAGACATCAAAAGACATAGTTAATCTCAATTGTTTCATAATTACCTAAATTGCATGAAATTTCAAAAATATCAGAGACATGTATGTATGCATAGTGTGTTATATAATTTTCTATACATCATCTTTTTAAAACCAGATCATTCTTTCCTAAACTCTGATATTGGGCACTGCTGAAATATCCACATTTTTCGGCTGTTACATTTTATTATTTCCGTCTGCTCTTACATGTGTAATTTATTTTATCTCTCAATAGTTTAAAATGTGGTTTAACTTTTTAAACTAATGTTTCAGAATATGAAAAGCAGGAAGTAAATTAAGAAAGGTCAGCTCTTTGACCTGATTAAATAAAATTAACGTAGGAAAAAATCATAAATCTTTCATGGTGGTTGAATATGGAGTGCTTAACTCTATATTAATTTGTGGACATAATTGAAAATAATGAATAATGCTTCCTCCAGAGGAGGCTATATAGTTTGAGAGAAAGCAAGACTTTTCCTTAGTTTAAATATAAATCTTAAAGTTTCCCATTTAATAAAAAAATTTATTTAGTTAGTTTTTGAGAGATGGAGACTTTTCTTTTTCATGTGCTTTGTTACAATTTTTAGGTTACATTTAGAGTAAACTATTTTGAGTGAAGCTATCCAACATGCAGTGGCCTCAGGAAAAGAAGTGACTCAAAAGTCTTTAGAGTTTGTCATCTCTTCTTTTTCTTTGATTCTTTCCCATTATCTGGTCTTTGTTTTTTTCCTTTCTGAATTCATGTAAACAAGAAAAAAAAGATTGACTTACTCAGAGATTGACTCACATTTTCCCACTTCAAATCCCTAGTAAAGAGAAAATGTGAACATCTTAGCTTGGGTGTACTAGATACCTTTGGTTCCCTTAAATAAGTCAGGAACAAGTGATGCACAGTACAAACTCCTGTGCACAGGAGAACCTGCCAGTGTACCTCAGAGAGATAGTCCTCAGAGATAGGAGAATCATTCTGAGCTGAGTAGTTGCCACCAAAGTCAACTAATACTCATGTCACAAAAGCATCTTCAGGTATAGATTCTCCACTTTGCCTTTCCTGAAATGGTTCAGCCCTTTACATTAGAAATTGAAACCATAACACTTTCTCATAACTTCAGTAATTTGCACCTACTTCTCTCTCCTCCTGTAATATTCTCGTGCAATTCTTTAAACCTCATGTTATCAGGTGCCTCGCTATCATTCTCTCATCCCCACCACACTAAGAGAGGTGCCGGCTCTGTCTCGACATCTCATTCACCCTATTCCAATACAGTACTTTGTTTTTCTCTATAACACAGCATACTGTTTATACTATCGTAAGTTATTGGCCATTTCTTTCTTCCTTCACTACCCTTCATGCTTCATAAAACAGAGCCTATTTCTTGCGTTTTTCTATTTCTTGCACCAAAAGTCTTTTAATAAAAATTTAAAAAAATGAATGAATAGAAACTTATTGAGTTATATTCCTACACAAAATAAATTGTGTTGTTAAATCAGAAATTCACCAACACTTTTTCACATACTTTTTCCAAACAAAACAAAACTATAAAGGATTTTATCAAAAATGAGATCAAATAATTACGGTAAATACATATGAATGTATATTGTGACTTCCTAGATTAAATTAGTTTTCATGAATTAGAGATTAATCTTGCAAACATTCTGCAAAAGATTTTCTCTATCGATTTTCATATAGTTTTTGGATTCTTTTTAAAAATAAAAGTGTGATTAGTAAAATGTCTCTGTATATTATTTTAAGGTATAAATAAATGATTCATTTAAATAGACTCTCATCAGATGCTATATATTTTCTTCTCAGAATTGTATTAATCAATGAAGGTATTTGTAATATATGAAAATTAGAGCAGAAAAATATTATACACCCTAACCTGCTAAATCAAAATAGGTCAAAAATCGAATCTATTATGCAATTTTAACCACAACTAAGAGGAAGCTTTCTCTCAAAAAAAAAAAAAAAGCATAATACCTTCTGTTGCCTTTCTCATAATGAAATAATTAAAACTCAGAAAACCCATCCCCCAAAGAAAACACCATTAGTATTTTAGATATTACATAAAACTTAAAAACCAAGTATAATATTTTAAAATGGTAAGCAAACATAGTTATTAAAGTGGCTACTGCATAACCTCTGTCAACTAATACTGTAAAATATCATAACAAAATTCAATGAATGTGACACAATTGTTCTATCTTTTTAGTACATTCTAATGCACTATATATAGTGTTTTGTATCTATCTAATATGTAACAGCTTGTTTTAAACAAATCCTTCTAGTCCTTGAACTTCCTACTTATGACCTTGAACTTCCTACCTATTGCCTTTAAAAAACAAGGCATACTCTTTAAAATGTAGTATATTACTGATGCAATGGTTTTCTTGGTTGCCACCTCTTATTTAGAAACAAGTGATATGTTTAATCGATGTAGCAAAGTATATGATAAAATCTTATTTTCCATAAATGTTACTAATCAGAAAGTGACGTTCATGTGAAAATAATGACATGGTTCTGAATTCATCTTTTAAAATATCATAAATAGGTTAAAGTAGTTTATTTGATTTTGTAAGTATGCTTTATTGCAAGCATTAGCACGAAGCAGAAGTAGTCTGACCCTTCTTCCTCCAGGCACATGACAGAATGACACTTCCCCACCCATCGGAGGGCAGATGTGACCACATTATTTACTCTAGCAATGACATGTGAATGTTAATGGTCTGTGACATGTTCTGCCATAAACTTTAAGATGGAGTACCTCCTTCTTCAATTTCCTCTTCCATCTGCCACAGTGACCATTAATGGTTTAGATAGTGACTGCTTCATTTTTATATGCCTCTGGCAAGGATCGTGAGGAACGGGTAGCAAGAATGAGAACTATCTTTGTTATCGAAGCAGAAGGAAATGTGTTGTAACAACATTGCTCACTTTTTTCATTTACTTTGAAATATATTTTTATATTGAAATAAAATTCCCATAGTAAGTAGTTGTAACAAGTACTTGTGTCACTACTAACAATTAAATGATACATTTGTACATTCATGAAACAAAGTCTCGTTTATACTTATAACATGAAGGATAATATGTAACTTCAAATGCTGAGACCTTACAATTTGATCAAAGCTTAAAATGCACAAAAATATTTATCCATTGATTCACTGGTTCAAAAAATTCATTAATTTTAAATGAGCTAATATATGTAAAACACTTACAACAGGACCTAGCACATATTAAGAGCTATGAAAGTGTTAGCTGTTATTATTAGTTTTTATTTGACAAATACTTGAGTCCAATTTGCCTTCGAGGATTGTTCTAGGCACCAGAAATACAGCACAGAATAAGATAGAAAATCTATTGCCCTCATGTAATTTATATTTTTTTAGAATCAAACAGATGATTCAGAAAGAAATGACAAATAAAATTATTGTCTAAAGAAAGACATTCAGTTGTAAATAGTATAGAAAGAGATGGCTTCACTGAGAAAGTAAAATTTGGCCAGAATAGTAGAGTGGTCAAGCTATCCAAGCAGCTGAGGAAAGAGTTTTCTAGGCATCTGGCTTAGCAGAATCAAAATCCATCAGGTTGAAGCATACCTGGTGATGCTGGAAAAGCAAGGCAGCCAGTGCAGCTGGCTTCTGGTGAGCAGGAGAGAGAACAGTGGTACCAGAACCAAAGATGAAGACCCAGCGGCAACGCAGGTCAGATCCTGGAGAGCTTTCTACATTGTTTAAAGAATTTAGATTTAATTCTCTATGAGACAGCAAGTCATTGGAGTGTTGGAGCAGGAGAGCTGACTGATGTGGCTTATATTTTAAGGATCACTCTGTTTGTGCTGAGCAGAATGTAAAGGGGTGCAGGTCTAAGAGGGAGATAGGATTGGAATTGAAGGTTATTACGGCAGCCTGGACAAGGAGGTAACTATGGAAGTGGTGAGAAGCGGTCAAGTTTTGGTATAATTTTAAGATAAAACCAACAATATTTGCTGATGGATTGAATGTAGAACATGAAAAATAAAAGGAATCAAAGATAAAGTATTCATTAAAGGAGATGGAAAACACTATAAGAGGAAAGGGTTTGACAGAAATAGCCTATTCTAACTGCTCTATTAACAACTTTTCTATTTGATACCTTAATTACAGAAATGGTTTCGCTGCCAAGATGAGCAGAGCATGTTGTCCTGGCTAAAATGAACCCAGGCAGTGTCAAAAACAGGAAGCTATCACAGATAATCTTCTTGATATGACTCTCCCCTGTCTCTCCAAAGCATCACCACCCCTCTGGACACTGACATAGCTGCTACGTCATTGCTAATCATCCTGTTCTTTGATGTTGACTCACCTCCTGCTGACATCAGATGTCACATGCAAGTAAGGGTCATTCCTAGAGAGTTCTTTTTAAATTCATCTTCCACCTGGTTTTTCCACTGTGGTTTACATTTCCCTCCTTTTAATGAAATAAATCACAGGTAAATCAAATATTTATCATACATGAATAAAGATTCAGATATACATGGAAAGGAAATATAACTGAATATTTCTATTAACTTTGAATGTGAAGAGTGTAACAACATACTAAGGAAAGAATAGTAATATTGCCTATAGAATTTCCTTAAAAGAAAATTCTTTGTAATCTAAGTCAACCAGCTCAGTACTTCTTCCAGTTTAAGAGCAGGTCTCTGCCCCATTCTGTGGTTATTTCTGAGCATCTCCAAAGGGTCAAAATTGTACTTTATTAACTGCAGTCATCATTTCATAGCTATTTATCCCTATCTACTTTCTACAACACATTGAATAGATCGTTTGACAGCCGCAACTCGTTAGGAGAATCTAATATTTATGCTATGATTAGAAATTCTGATTGATCTCAAAATTCTTCGGAGTCTAGTGAGTGCTAGGTTCCATGCAAAGTCATGGAAAAGGTAGTCCCGCACACGCTTAGCCACACATCACTAACACTGCAGAGCAATTCTACTTATGCCCCATTTCACAAAGAATCTCTGGAGCTGTTCTATCAAAATCCAAGCCCTCTATCTTTAGATGCTTCACATCTGTCTAAAGGAATTTGTGGTTGAGGAGTCATTTAAGACCCTCCATTTTTATCAACTCTTTATCCTGATCCATTCCAAAACACTTATCATCTTCTAATGCTAAATATAAATAAACAGATAAATAAGATTCTTTGTTTAATAATTAAGGCAAACATATTTTCACGTGTAAACAGTTTGCCTTTATACTATAAGAGGCATCCATAAATACCTGGATACAATGTCAAAGTGATTTCTACTAGCATGCTTATTTTGTACCTATCAATCCTATTATCTGATGGACTGTTGAAGCTCAGGTTGCATGAGTTATCATGTTCAAAGACATCTAATAATTAACTGAGCTGGGATTTGAACTGGTTGCTCTCCAATACCAAAGCATATGCTCTTACACTATAGCACGTTTCCAGACTAATAACAAAGATACAATGAAATATCAATCTATTAATAAAATTGTAGAAACAATTCACACACACATAAAATAAAATACAAAAGTTTCATAAACATAAACAAATTTGTAGTCCTGTAGAATTCAAATGAATAGCCATGAAGAGAACAATAAGGGATATTTGCCACTTATCCAATTGGCTAACATTAACATCAGTTTTTAACCAGATAGTGATGGAACAGGAATTTTCATACACTGCAGAGCAGAATGCAGATTAGTATTCAATTTTTAGAACAATTTAATAATTTTTATTAAAAGCCTTAAAATATTTCATATTGTTTGATCCAACAATTCTACACTTCCTGTTTTAGGAGTTTCATCTATGAAAATAATCAAAAAGGTATCTCAATAGGTATGTACAAACATGCCAATAATGACATTGTGGTAATATAAAAATTGGATTGATCAATTAAAGTGAAATTTGGTTATATATATAATTTTTTAATGAAAGGCAAAAATACTGTCACACACAATTAATAACACGGCAATTGGGTCCCACAGGTACATACAATCTACTTTTATGTTTTAAATCTGAGTCATGGCAGCTCTGTGAGTTGTCCAGCTTGTTGTAATTAACTATATTTGAGCAAAATTCTTTTGAGTTGAAGAGATATTTCCTTTCTTCTTTGGCTGCCAAGAGAATCACCAAACTTTAGTATTTCTGGGAATCTTATGTATGTATTACATATTTTAGAAGTAACTCTTTACTGAATATTAAATTGAAGGAGAAAATTATGCCACATTCCAAAGGAACATGGGAGAAATTGACTTGTTATTCACGGGGAGAGCACGTACTTCTTGACTTTTTTTTGAAACTCTGCTCTCTACAGTAAATTGTTTCTAAAATAAGACAAAAACCAGTGTTAAGTGCATTTCTTGTTCAACTGAAATAAATTAGAGAAATCTTCTGAAAGCTATTTTTAGCAATCTTTAATTGCTTTTTCTTCCGTTTGCTGTGTGCAAGGTATCTAGTGATAACTTTTTACTGAATTAGAAGTTGCGTTTTTAACACTGACACTGACACTGCTGATTAAAACCAGAAAGAATAGCTATCATTTCCTTCTGTAACTCAGAGACACTTGTCTATGATTTTAACCTACAGTGGATGGTTGTTTTAAATTGGGTGAAATGTTGGAGACATGCTGTTTAAGCAATCCAATATTTGTAGAAAGAACAGCATTTTTTACCAATAACAGTTTCTGAAAATATATTGAATAATAAATGGGCAAAGATAACCTAGTAAGATAGCTAGTATTATGTTTCTGAAGAATAAAAATGCATTTAAATAAAAAGATAAACTTTTCAATTAAATATTGTAAAATTCATAGACTGCACAGATGTCTGTGTGTGTCTACATGTCTTATGTGGTCTGTGTTCCTTAATTTACTCCGGACACATATAGGAAGGGCTTTCAGAACTCATGGTCTGGTATCAAAGTCACCTGGATTTGAGTACTGTCTCCTCTACTAACTATCTGACCTAGGGTGACTGACTTAAACACTCAAAGCTCTAGTTTTCTTATCTGAAATGTTTGTATAATAGGTAACCTACATCAAATAGAATTTCTCAGGAATAAATTAGATAATTCAAGTGGAGACTTTAGCAAACTTCATGAAACCTTCAGTGGGCAAAACTTTGGAGCTATGATGCTGAAGAGCATTACAGTGATGATCATAATGATACAGGAAGGGTAAAAAAATATTCAGAGGGGCCAGCCCCATGGCTAAGTGATTAAAGTTCTGTGTGCTCTGCTTTTGTGGACTGGGTTTACAGGTTCAGATCCCAGGGGCAGACCTACTCCACTCATCAGCCATACTATTGAGGCATCCTGCATATAAAATAGAGGAAGATTGGCACAGATGAGAGCTCAGGGCTAATCTTCCTCAAGCAAAAAACAAAAAAAAAAAAAAAGGGGGAAGATTGACAATGGATTTTAGCTCAGGTTAAATTTTCCTCAGGAAAAAAAAAAAAAGAAAAGAAATATTCAGAGAATTAAGAATTCTAACCTACACTGAAAAGTATATACAAGTTACATAATAAAAAGGTCAAAATATTCCCTCTGCTGGAGGTATTTTATTCGCATATTTTTAAATGTTTATCATTTATTATGTGCAAAAATAAAATTTCATGCACTAATTCGTGGAATAGGAAGGAAATAAGAAGATAAACTTTCTTCAAGGAACTTCCAAAGAGTGCATATTAAGTTAATTTTTAAAAAGAATAATAGATTTATTGACATATAATTCAAATATTATGAAGTTCATCTTTTTAAAGTGAACAATTTAGTGTCTCTTAGTATATTTACAGGGTTATACATCCATTTACATTGTCTAACTCCAGGATATTTTCTTGAGTGCAAAAAGAATGGATATGACTCATTATAAGGTCCTACCTGTTACAAGCCACTCTCAACGTCCCCGTCACCTTGAGTCCCTGACAAACATTAACCTACTTTCTGTCTTTATGGATTTGTCTACTCTGGATTTTTCAAATAAGTGGCACTACACAATATGTAACATTTTGTGTTTGGCTTCTCTCACTTAGCACAATGTTTTTAAGTTTCATCCATATTGTAGCATGTATCAATACTTCATTTTCTTTTATGGCTGAATAATATTCCATTATATGTCCCTACCACATATTGTTTATCCATTTATTAGTTGATGGAATCTGGGTTGTGTCCATTTTTTGGCTGTGATGAATAATGCTTCTATAAACATATGCATACATTTTTTTGTGTGGACATGTATTTTCATTTCTCTTGGTTGTATACCTAGGAGTAGAATTGCTTATTCATAGAGCAACTGTATGTTGTAAGACATACAATTAATTCTAATTCAAATGTCTAACCCCATATCTACTAATATTCTCTGAATTAAATGATTTACCTAAAACATAAACAAAATATTGATAGCCTATAATATAACTACTACCATAACAGGAATCAGAATTGCTGCTATGAATGGAGGAAAATCTGTGTCCTTCAGAAGCTTAAGTCCTGCGTGTTGTAAAAGGGCAGATTGTGAAGAGGAAAAGCCAACTGATGAAACAGTTCCTCCTTCCAGAAAGAAAAACTGCTTCCTGTTCCAAATAATTTCTTCACATCTGTAAAACATGCATATTAACTTAGAGAACTTTTCCTCAGATTGCAAAGGAAAAAGGGGTACATTTTTTATGATTCTTATGGTATTAAGAATTATCACTGGGGCTGGCCTGGTGGTGTAGTGGTTAAGTTCAAATGCTCTCCTTTAGTGCCCTGGGATTCCTGGGTTTGGATCCTGAGTGTGGACCTACACACCACTCATCAAGCAATGCTGTGGTGGCATCCCACATACAAAATACTGGAAGATTAGCACAGATGTTAGCTCATGGCCAATCTTCCTCACCAAATAAAAGAGAATTATCATCACTTTATGATTTGTCATAGGCTAGTCATAGAAATAAAATAATGCAAAATAAGTGCAGAATTCTGTAACATATATTGGAGAAAAAATTTAAAATCTTTGAGAATATCAACCCTTAAATTTTTATGTGGCCTCAAATTCAAGAATATTCTACATGTAGTCTCTCTATTCTAAGAACGAAAAAGAAAATGTTATTTCTACAAAATCAAAACTGTTCATTCTTGTTTCTGTTGATGTACAATGGACTTCCCTGTACCATGGTAGGATTGACTCTATTCACTAGAAGCATTAAATCATGTCTTTTATGTAGAAAGGCCTTCTTATTGCCCTGAGTTTTCAAATAAAATTTATATTAACATAATCAGACGATTATACCATAATCTGTTAATTGATCAAAGCTAGATACTTCAGTTGGGTTGGAACAAGCTTGGAGAATCTTATTGAGAAATTAAACTGATTGAGTCCATTTATCCCTCATCTTTTTCTATGGAAACCTTGCCAAAACATAGTTATTACAAACTAATTCTGGAGGTTGAAATACATTAAAAATATTAGGTGCCAGTAAAAAGATAAATGTATATTTCATCTGTTCTCTACTACTATAACTTTAATTTACTCCATATATAGGATGGTATTAATTTTAAAATCCTCTATAATTGTGTCCTCTGTGCTGTAGCTAATTCTGCATAAAATGCAGCTAAATGTTAAAGGGAATAATAAACTTCCCTAATCTAATCTAATTCCCTTGCCCTTTATTACTGAAGAAATTTGTGTTGTTTTGTAATAAACTTCTAAAAGTATAGCAATAGAAAAGTTTACCAGTCATACATGTACAATGAGTTAGCATAAATTGAAGACTTCTTGATGTCAGAAGTCTGTAGGGTTGTCCCCTCTCAAAGTCTAGGGGCGATTTCCTTCTCGCATCTTTCAGCTTGAGCCCCCATTGACATTCCTTTGCTAGTGGTTGCATAACTCCAATCTCTGCCTCCGTCTTCACATGTCTTTCTTCTCTGTGTGTTTCTCCTCAGTGTGTCTCTTATACAAATGCTTTTCTTTGAATTTGGGGCCCACCTGGATAAGTAAGAACGGTCTCATCTAGAGATCCTTAATTTAAGTATGTTCAAATTAAGGTTGCATTTACAGTTTGTAGGAATTAGGCAGTGTACACATTTGGCGGGGAATCACTTTTCAACCCACTACAGTCTCTATATTAATTTCCAAGGCCGTGGATTTGTTTTGTCTTCTAAAAAAATGTTATGTAAATGAAATCATACTTTAGGTACTCATTGTAGATGACTTCTTTTGCTAGGTTTTATACATGCAAGTTTTTATCATGTTGCTTCATAAGAATCAGTTTATTGGTTTTCATTGCTCTGTAATATTCAATTTTATGATATAGCAGAAATGGTACATACCTTCTTTTCTTAATGGACATTTGTGTTGTGTCCAGATTAGGGCTATTATAAACATTAGCAAAATGAACATTCTCACTTTCTGGAACCTATCTTCACACCTGGTTTTTTTCTTCCAAAGACTATATATGTCAATTCTAAAATATTGAAATCCTGTGAGTGTGATTCTATTGTCTAATGTTTCACTTGGCTTTCACTCTTGTCTGTCCTATTTTCAAGTTCTTTGTAAGTGGTTTGGTCTTTGATATTTCTATAACAAGAAGTCAGAAACCTTCCAACAACTTTAAATCATAAAGCAAGCAGTCCCAACTTAGTAATTAGAATGTTCAAACCAAGATATTATTCAAAACTCTGAACTTGATTTATCGTTAAATATTCTCCACCTGAACAGCTTGGACCTGTTTCAGGTTGGAAGCTTACTATGATTACGTGGGGCTTGGTCCTCTGCTCTGCTCTCTCTTCCTGCTTATTGCTTCCCCTGCCTGCTTGCTGCTAATCTTCTGTTTAGATTCTGGCAAGGGAAGCAAGAGCTGAGAAAGGTAAATGTACATAGTTTGTTTATTTTCCATCAAAGAATAGAGGTGATAACTATGTTCCTTGACAACAAAAAATAAAAATAAACAAGAGAAGTAAAACCACGAGAAATAAAAATTAGAAAAAAACGCCATCTTTAAAAATGCAGATCATTTATTACTTGTGATATTAATACGTTGGCAAACGTTATTTTTTAATTTTACCCAATGTTTTCCAGTTTTGTTGAGAAATAATTGACATACATTACTGTATAAGTTTAAGGTATACAGCATGATGATTTGATTTACATATATTGTGAAATGATTACTACAATAGGTTTAGGTAAGGTCTATCATCTCAGATAGGTAGAATAAAAAGAAAAGAAAAAAAATTTTCCTTGTGATGAAAACTCTTAGGATCTATTCTCTTAATAACATTCCTCTATATCATACAGCCGTGTTAGCTATAGTCGGCATGCTGTTTATTTCACACCCCTGGTATTTATTGATCTTATAGCTGGAAGTTTGAACCTTTTGACGATAGCATGCTATTGACGTCCCCACATGCAATGGGCAGTTCTAAGTGCATACTGCTTTCCTAGGTGACCTGGAAAAATCTGCAATTGCTATATCCAGAAGAGAGGTTTCCTGGGATCCTGTAGAGATAGATCTGCAAATTTAGTCAAAGGGCCTTCAAATAGAGGAAAATATATATAGACACACAAAGAGTCAGAGAGAGAGAAAAGAAGACCTATCATTTCTATCTCCTTTAGTTAAAATGGGAAGAAAAATCTTACTTCTCTCAGTTCGTTAAACAACCAACAACACATACACAAAAAACAAAGAATATTTTAAATTCCAGCTCACGGAATACAATTCTGGATGTGAATTAAAATATAAAATAGAAAATTTTAAGTATTGACTGCTTAATTTAATGTAATTTAACACATGAACCTATGGCAGAGACTTTTTGCTATCTACCAAAAATCTGTGTTTGTTGATTCATAGTAGAGACATTCTCTTGAAAGGGGCTGTCCGATCAGACTGTATGGCCATTTCCTCCAGCATATAGAATATGGCCGTGCAGTTAGTTCTCAGCCATAGAAGACAAGACATGTTGATGAGCATTATTTCCAGGAGAAAGCTCTTAGGGATCATGGTTCATACTCCATACGCTCTATTCCATCACACCAGCTGGTAACAAAGAGACCTCAGAATTGAGAAATCCACACAAGCAACTGGACTCCATGAGCAGACCTAGGGTGCTTCTTACATACAGCTGTCTTGAAATGTTACGTTGACAGAGATAAAGTTCTTGTTTTTAAACTACTGAAATTAAGAAGTTACTTGTTATAGAAGCATGCATTACATTAGCTAATACAATATATAAACTCTGTTTCATAACTTTGCTATTTTATTTTAATATAAATACACAATATCTTATCTGATCCTTACCGACAGATATGTTTTGAGATTAAGAATTTTTTAGATTTTGGAAGATTGTGTATATTCTATAATAAGTAGCATGTAGTGGGAATCTGTGCTAACATACTCAAAGAAAAACAAATTTCTCTAGTGAAATTTGTGAATATTCACATTAAGAAAAACAAAGATTATAGTATCTTTCAAGTTTATTTTAAATTTTCCCACAAAATGGGAAATATAAGTTTTGGCTCTGAACTTACAAAGATATCATATGTAAATTTGTATGTGAAATTTTGAAATCTGAATTAAGAGAGTTGACCCTGGGTTCAATATTTGAATGAATGATAATAATATATTATCTCAAATAGTTTGTTTAAATATTATGTTAAAGATAACTGTGGTAATGTTGGAAGTTAAATTTGTGCAATTGACATAACTTGATTTTCCAAAGTGTTTATGCATTAGCAAAACAGCAAGCTCTATAGAAACCAAGACCCACAACCCTTTAAAAAATCACTGGATATATGACTTACAAGATTTAGAAATGCTTAATGACCACTTAGAAGCCAACCAGGAATGATTTAGCGAATCAAAACCTAGCAAAAACTAGTTCATCCTCTTACAAGCACAGAGATATTTCTTACCATATATCACTTACATTTGGAATTTGAAAGGTTGTAAAAATATATTTATTGACATTTACATTCTTCTGTCACCAACATTATTTTTCATGACATAATATTGCTGATAGTACAATATAAGGTACAAGATCCAGAGACTGAAAAGTAACAAATTATTTCCCCTTAATTAGAATTTAAATATGATAGGAAGAAGTAAAAATGATTCTAGAAGTTAAGATCTAAATACATTAACCTGACAGAAAGATCAAGCTAAGTACTGAGCATTATACTGTCATAAGTTTGAGAAATCTCTTGAAGCTAGATGATGCTAAAATGTTTACTTAACTCAAATGTTGTTGAATATATACTGTTAAAATATTTAAAAATCATGTAATTCTAAAAATTACAGGCAAAGATTGAAACAATTAGGAAAACTTTCCTTTTAACTTCATGTTTTTAAAAGATTGGACATGGAGAAAGCATGGTAAGTAAAAATCCAATGATATTAGAAAATTCTTTTTATATTCATACAGTTAATCCTCAGTTTATTCTCTGAATTTGAATATAACAGAGTAGTTAAGCAATTGCTTATGGAAAGACTAAGAATTATCAGCAATATGTATTAAAAACGATAAAATAGGCATGGGACCATTTTGTTACATTTCAACATAGGACTAATATAGCATATGTCAAAAATAAAGCAAGTTCTAGTTTATGGCCAGTGAAAGAACGAATACAGAAATAATTCCTCTAGATTGATTTAAGACCATTTTGAAATAGGAATTACCAATCTATTCCTACATTACGTCGCCTATATTTTAAATGTCTTTCTGTTCTAACAAGATTCAATTTATTCTCCACATATTTTCCTTAAATGTCCTTGTTTCTGAGAAACTAATTTTAGTTCCTACCACTGCCTGGTATTTTATTCCAATCCTGTCACCAGATCCTGGATGTTCAAGTGTTAATAAACAAAACGATAATTTTGATCAAGTTAGTAGAAATATTTGGATCTCAGTATCGCATTCTGTTTCTCTCTACATATATGCATAATTTCATTACTAAGCTTACTTTACTAACATTGTAATATAAATATCACCAGCCCTTTCAAAGGCTGCTCTTCCGCTGTTTGGACAAGAATGGCTACTCCTTTTGTTTACATCTGCTACCTGTTCTCATAGGTGGACATGCTGTCCTGATTGGTAAATAGGCAGACCAACATTCCTATTTTCTTTTTTTCTTTTTGCTGAGGAAGTTTTTCCCTGAGCTAATATCTGTTGCCAATCTTCTTCTATTTTGCATGTGTGTTGCCACCACAACATGGCTTGATGAGTGGTTTAGGTCCACACCTGGGAGCCAAACTCGCGAACCAGGACTGATGAAGCTGAGTGCACAGAACTTTAACCACTCAGCCACAAGGCCAGCCACTCAACATTCCTATATTTATCTAAACATCTCAAATTTGTTAACATGTTATCTTACCCTGATAGTTTGCTCTTTTGTGTGACATTGCAATTTTCTTTCCTTTCTGTTTCCACAGAGACTTTATGTTTTAATTATACAAAAAGGAAAAATATGTCTGTTCGGTCTCAGAAGCTAGCCTGCTTATTTCAATACTTTGGGAGCAAAAACTTCATGAACTCATAGAAATCATTCTATTGAATAAAACCAAGCTGAATATTTGAGGACTGTTTCTAAAATCTATTGCTTTTGAACGATTAGAGCCTATCTAATTAAAATTTTAGCTAAATGTGTAATGATTAAGAAATATTCATTTTCATTTAATCTGCTTTTCAAGGTTAATAGAGAACACTTATTTTTAAATGAAAATGTTGAATGAAATTGCTCATGGCAATGTCATCCATAATCACAATAAAAGCTAGTTCTTATATTATGCATCAATACAGCTGTGGGTTATACTGTACATCCCTCATAGGAAATCAAAGATTTTAGAGGCAGTATCTTGCTAATCTTTCTAGATTTTTAATCAAATTAAAATAGGCTACAGACTTAAGAAAAACCAAAACAAAATTTCTGGTCTTGATGATAAATAGAAAATTCATAACATTTTGACAAAATTCTCCTTAACCTCTCGAATAGCTTTTTATTTCCTTATTTTCCTGTTAGCTTTTTTGTCTATCACTTGGTTTTCAAAAATCAAAGGTAGGAAGAGATGGGTAAAACTAAAAGTCAAATTGTCCCCCTTCTAAGAGTTTTATCCCTTCTGGGCCCACTGTTCCTTATCCTTATTTTAATCACTTTCTGTGGACCTTATGTGGGATGTCCCCACATTATTAGGACAGATATTGAGGACTTGGTAGTTGACCTGAAGCATTACAAAATGCCAGTCCAGATTATAAAAATGCCTAGCTCTGCAAACTACTTATGGTTTTCTTTCTGTTAATCCAATTTCTTTCCACTTGACAAAAATACTTCCTAGAGAAATTATATATGGCCAAAATGTGACCTTTTTCTGCAACACATAGGATAATATAAGCTATAGATTTAGTGACTCAAGGAACTGGAACTGATCGTGGAGATTTAATTTTCAAATATCAAATTGCTATGACCAATTTATTACATTTTGTTGGGGATGACAAAGTCCCTAATGGAAGGACTATTAATAAGTAAGTTTTATTTGTCAGAATGGGAAACAAGAGCTGAGAAAGTAGAAGGAAACTAAGATAGAACTTTAGAAAATTACGCATGAAGATGCTCAAAGTAAGAAGAGCACTGAGAAGTTGTAGAATGTGTTTGAGAAGATAAGAATGCAGAAGAATAACTTTATTCATATCACAGTTCGTTGTGGTGTGGTCATACATAAGTCTTAGCACTTCTCCTCCTTCTAAATTATTTCATTCTGTAGAAAAATTAACTATGTCTGAAGCTCTTCATTGTGGTCACCAGCTAAAGCAGATCTCCCACCCAAACCTGGTTTTCTTTCTAAGAATCATGGGCATTAATCAGCGGCAGTAACTACTAATTGACCTCATGAAACAAATATCGACATGTGTAAAACTGCCAATTTTAGATTAGCTAAATCTACATGTTGGATGAAGAATAATTCATAATTTTATTCTCTTACTCACTCGCTCATACATTCATTCACTAAAATATTGATCACTTACTCTCTGTCAGGCAATGAAGACCTAAACCAATAATAGCCATTCTGATGGGTGTATAATTTCCCCGATAATTAGTGATGATGAACATCTTTTCATGTGCCTGTTGGCTATTTGTATATCTTCTCTGGAAAAATGTCTGTTCAGATCTTTTG
Source organism: Equus przewalskii (assembly GCF_037783145.1). Lineage (NCBI taxonomy): Eukaryota > Metazoa > Chordata > Mammalia > Perissodactyla > Equidae > Equus > Equus przewalskii. Next base: position 34,210,953 of record NC_091850.1, read on the forward strand.
CCATTTTTTGAATTAGGTTGTTAGGTTTTTTGTTGTTGAGCTGTATTAGTTCTTTGTATATTTTGGATATTAACCCCTTATCTGATATATGGTTTGCAAATATCTTCTCCCAATTGTTAGATTGCTTTTCATTTTGTTGATGGTTTCCTTTGCTGTGCAGAAGCTTTGTAGTTTGATGTAGTCCCATTTATTTTTTCTATTATTTCCCTTGCCCAGTCAGACATGGTATTTCAAAATATGCTTCTAAGACCAATGTTAAAGAGGATAGTGCCTATGTTTTCTTCCAGAAGTTTCATGGTTTCAGGTATTACATTCAAGGCTTTAATCCATTTGGGGTTGATTTTTGTGTATGGTGTAAGATAATGGTCTACTTTCTTTCTTTTGCATGTGGCTGTCCAGTTTCCCCACCACCATTTATTGAAGAGAATTTCCTTTCTCGATTACATGTTCTTGACTCCCTTGTTGAAAATTAGCTGTCCGTAGATGTGTAGGTTTATCTCTGGGCTCTCACTTCTGTTCCATTGATCTGTGTGTCTGTTTTTGTGCCAGTACCATGCTGTTTTGATTACCATAGCTTTGTGGTATGAAATCAGGGAGTGTGATACCTCCAGCTTGGTTCATTTTTCTCAAGATTCCTTTGGCTTTTCTGGGTCTTTTGTTATTCCATATACATTTTAGGCTTCTTTGTTCTATTTCTGTCAAAACTGTCATTGAAACTTTGATAGGGACTGCATTGAATCTGTAGATTGTTTTAGGCAGTATGGATGTTTTAACTATGTTAATTCTTTCAGTTCAAGTGCATGGAATATTTTTCTATTTCTTCATATCATCTTCAGTTTCTTTCAGCAATGTTTTATACTTTTCGGTATACAGGTCTTTCCCCTCTTTCATTAAGTTTATTCCTATCTATCTTCTTTTTGTTGCAATTGTAAATGGGATTATATTCTTAATTTTTCTTTCAACTACTTCACTGCTAGTGTATGAAATACAACTGATTTTTGTATGTTGATTTTTTTTTATCCTGAAACTTTACCATACTCATTTATTATTTCTGAAAGTTTTTTGGTGGGTTCTTTAGGGTTTTCTATATATAAAATCATGTCATCTGCAAATAGTGACAGTTTCAATTGTTCCTTTCCAGTATGAATCCCTTTTATTTCTTTTCCTTGCCTGATTGCTCTGACTAGACTTCCAATACTATGTTAAATAAGACTGGTGAAGGTTGGCATCCTTGTCTGGTTCCTGTTCTTACAAGGATAGCTTTCAGTTTTTCTCCATTGAGTATGATAGTATCTGTGTTTTTGTCATATATGGCCTTTATTGTGTGGAGGTACTTTCCTTCTATATCCATTTTATTCATAGTTTTTATTATAAGTGCGTGCTGTATTTTGTCAAATGCTTTCTCTGCATCTATTGAGATGATCATGTGGTTTTTATTCTTCATTTTGTTAATGTGGTATATCACACTACTGATTTGTGGATGTTGAACCATTCCTTCACCACTGGAATAAATCCCTCTTGATCATGATATATGATCTTTTTCATATATTGCTGTATTCAATTTGCTAGTATTTTGTTGAGGATTTTTGCATTGATCTCCATCAGTGATATTGGCCTATAATTTTCTTTTTGTGTGTTGTCCTTGTCTGGTTTTGGGATCAGGGTAATGTTGGCCTTGTAGAATGAGTTAGGAAGCTTCCCCCATCTCTTCAAATTTTTGGAAGAGTTTGAGAAGGATAGGTATTAAGTCTTCTTTGAATGTTTGGTAGAATTCACCAGGGAAACCATCTGGTCCTGGACTTTTATTTTCAGGACATATTTCCGATTATGTTCTGATCTCCTTACTGGTGATTGGTCTATTCAAATTCCCTATTTATTCTTGATTCTGTTTTTGGAGATTGCACGATTCTAAGCATTTATTCATTTCTTCTAAGTTATCCAATTTGTTGGCATATAGCTTTTAGTAGTATTCTCTTATAGACTTTTGTATTTGTGTGGTGTTCAATGTAATTTCTCATTTTTCATTTCTGATTTTATTTATTTGAACTTTCTCTCCTTTTTCTAGTTATAGGTTTGTCAATTTTGTTTATCTTTTCCAAGAACCAGGTCTTAGTTTCATTGATTTCTTTTATCATTTTTTAGTCTCTATTTTATTTATTTCTGCTCTGATTTTTATTATTTCCTTCCACCTACTGATTTTTGATTTTCTTCTTTTTCTACTTCCTTTAGGTATACTGTTAGATTGTTTATTTGAGATTTTTCTAGTTTGTTGTAGTAGGCCTGTATTGCTCTAAATTTCCCTCCTAGAACTGCTTTTGCTGTATCCTTTAAATTGTGGAATGTCACATTTTCATTTTCATTTGTCTCCAGGTATTTTTTCATTTCTCTTTTGATTTCTTTGTTGACCCAATAGTTGTTCAGTAGCATTTTGTTTAATCTCCACCTATTTCTGGCTTTTCTAATTTTCCTCCTCAAGTTGATTTCTAGTTTCATACCATTGTTGTCAGAAACATGCTTGGTATTGTTAAATCTTCTTAAATTTGTTGAGACTTGTTTTGTGGCCTAATATGTGATCTATCCTGGATAATGTTCCATGTGCATTCAAAAAGAATGTGTATTCTATGGTTTTTGGATGGAATATTCTATATATACCTATTAAGTTCGTCTGGTCTAATGTGTCATTAGAGGCCAATGTTTCCTTATTAATCTTCTGTTTGGATGATCTATCAATTAGTGTAAGTGGAGTGTTAAAATCCCCTACTCTTATTGTGTTACTGTCTATTTGTCCTTTTATGTCTGTCAAAAATTGCTTTATATATTTAGGTGCTGTTATGTTGGGTGTGTAGATATTTACAAGTGTTTTAACCTCTTGTTGGATTGTTTCCTTTGTCTTTATGTAGTACCCTTCTTTGCTGTTGTTACAGTTTTTGTTTTAAGATCTATTTTGTCTTGTATAATTATTGCTACCCTAGCTTTCTTTTCTTTGCTGTTTGCCTGGAATATATTTTACTATCCTTTCACTTTCCGTTTGTGAGTATCTTTAGGTCTGAAGTGTGTCTCTTATATGAAGCATAGATATGAGTTTTGTTTTATTATTCAACCAGCCACCCTATGTCTTTTGTTTGGAGCATTTATCCTAGTGAAATTTTAAGTAGCTATTGTTAAGTTTGTACTTATTGCCATTTTGTAACTTTTTTCTTGGTGGTTTAGTAGTTCTTCTCTGTTCCTTTCTTCTTCTCTTTCTCTCTTCCCTTGTGGTTTGATGGCTTTCTTTAGTATTATGTTTGGGGTTATTTTTCTTAATTTTTTGCATACTTATTATAGGTTTCTAGATTGTGATTACCATGAGGTTCATATATAATAACCTACATATATAGTAATCTATGGTAAGTTGATCATCTCTTAATTTTGACCTCTTGTGAAAATATCTACTCTTTTACTCCCTTTGTCTGACACTTTATGTTTTTGACATTATATTTAACCTCTGTGTGTGTGTGTGTATCCATTATCCTCTTATGATGGAAATAGAGAATTTTAGTACTTTTGTCTTGTGATCTTCATATTAGCTTCATAGGTGGTTGATCTGCTAACTTTACTTCATATTTGCCTTTACCAGCAATTTTATTGTCTATGTCTGTGTGTGTGTGTGTGTGTGTGTGTGTGTGTGTGTGAGTGTGTGTGTTTTGTAACTTTCTTATTTCTATTTGTGGTCTTTTCTTTTCCGCTTAAATAAGTCTGTTTAGCATTTCTTGTAAAGTTGGTTTCTAAGCTTTTTCTTGTCTAGGAAACTCTTTATCTCTCTTTCCATTCTGAATGATAACCTTGCTGGGCAGAGTATTCTTGGCTGTAGTTTTTTCCCTTTCAGCACTTTAAATGTATTGTGCCACTTCCTTCTGGCCTCTATGCTTTCTGCTGAGAAGTCAGTTGATAGCATTATGGGATTTCATTTGTATATAACTTGATACCTTTCTCTTGCAGCTTTTAGGATTCTCTCTTTAATTCTTTTTTTATCGATGTCATAATATTTTATAATATTGCGAAATTTCAGTTGTACATTATTATTTGTCAGTCACCATATATATGTGCCCCTTACCCATTATGCCCAGACACCAACCTCCTTTCCCTCTGATAACCACTAGTCTCTTCACTTTGTCCATGTATTTGTTTGCTTTCCACCTATGAATGAAATCATACAGTGTTTGTCTTTCTCTGTCTGGCTTATCTCACTTAATATAGTACCCTCAATTTCCATCCATGTTGTTGTAAATAGGAAATTTTGCCATTTTCATGGCTGAGTAGCATTCCATTCTATATAGATACCAAATCTTCTTTATCCATTCATCAGTCAATGGGCACTTGTGTTGCTTCCATGCCTTGGCTATTGTGAATAATGCTGCATTGAAATTAGGGGTGCATAAGTCTCTTTGAATTGTTGATTTCAATTTCTTTGGATAAATATCCAGTAGTGGAGTAGCTGGGTTGTACATTATTTTGATTTTTATTTTTTTGAGAAATCTCTATACTGTTTTCCACAGTGACTGTACCAGTTTGCATTGCCACCAGCAGTGTATGAGGGTTCCCTTTTCTCCACATCCTCTCCAACATTTGTTGTTTTTGGCATTGGTAATTATGGCCATTCTAACAGGTGTAAGGTGATATCTCATTGTAGTTTTGATTTGCTTTTCCCTGATGATCAGTGGTGTTGAACATCTTTACATGTGCCTGTTGGCCATCTGTATATCTTCTCTGGAAAAATATCTGTTCATACAGTCTACTCATTTTTTGGTCAGGTAGTTTGCTTTTTTGTTGTTGATTTATTTGAGTTCTTTCTGTTTAGGAGATTAGCCCCTTGCTGGATAAATGACTTGAAAATATTTTCTTCCAGTTGGTGGGTTGTATTTTCATTTGTTCATGGTTTCCTTTTGCCTTGCAGAAGATCTTTAGTTTGATAACGTTCCATTTGTTTATTTTTCCTTCTGTTTCCCTTGCCTGGGTAGATATAATTTTCTAAAAGATCATTCTAAGACCAATGTCAAAGAGTGTACTGCCTATATTTTCTTCTAGGAGTTTTATGGTTTCATGTCTTACCATAAGTCTTTAATCCATTTAATTTTTGTGTATGGTGAAAGATAATGGTCTACTTATATTCTTTTGTAGGTAGCTGTCCAGTTTTCCCAACACCTCTTAAAGAGACTTTCCTTTCTCCGTTGTATGTTCTTAACTCCTTTGTCAAAGATTAACTGTCCATAGGTGTGTGGTTTTATTTCTGGGATTTCAATTCTGTTCCCTTGGTCTGTGTGTTTCTTTTTGTACCAGTATCACGCTGTTTCGATTACTAAAGCTTTGTAATATATTTTGAAATCAGAGATTGTGATGCCTCCAGCTTTGTTCTTTTTTCTCAGAATTCCTTTAGCTATTCAGGGTCTTTTGTTGCCCCCAAATGAATTTTGAGTTATGCATTTTAAAATTCTTATTCTGTTTCCATGAAGAATGCTGTTGGGATTCTGTTTGGGATTGCATTGAATCTGTAGATTACTTTAGGTAGTATGGACATTTTAACTATGTTTATTCTTCCAATCGTTGTGCATGGAATATTTTTTCATTTCTTTATGTCATCATTGATTTCTTTCAATAATATTTTGTAGTTTTCATTGTACAGGTCTTTCACTTCCTTGGTTAAATTTATTCCTATGTATTTTATTCTTTTTGTTGCAATTGTAAATGGGATTGCATGCTTGAGTTCTCTTTCTGTTAGTTCATTATTAGAGTATAGAAATGCAACTGATTTTTGTAAGTTGATTTTGTATCCTGCAACTTTGCTGTAGTTGTTGATTATTTTTCATAGTTTTCTGACAGATTCTTTAGTTTTTCTACATGTAAAACCATATCATCCAGAAACAGTGAGAATTTCACTTTCTCCTGGCCAACTTGGATACCTTTTATTTCTTTTTCTTGCCTAATTTCTCTGGCCCAAACCTCCAGTACTATGTAGACTAACATTGTTGAGAGTAGGTATGCTTGTCTTGCTCCTGTTCTCAGAAGGATGGCATTCAGTATTTCCCCACTGAGTCTGATGTTGGCTGTGGATTTGTAATATATGGCCTTTATTATATTGAGGTACTTTCCTTCTATATCCATTTTATTGTGAGTTTTTATCTTTAGTTCTTGACATTTTATTTATAATGTGTCTTGCTGTGGCTCTCCTTGGGTTTATCTTGTTTGGTGCTCTCTGTGCTTCCTGCACCTGGATGTCTGTTTCCTTCCTTAGGTTAGGGAAGTTTCAGCCATTATTTCTTTGAATAGATTGCACTTTTGTCTCTCTCTTCTCCTTCTGGGACACCTATTATACAGATGTTAGTGTGCTTGGTGTTGTCCCAGAGGCCCTTAGGCTATCCTCATTCTTTTTAATTCTTTTTTCTTTTATCTGTTCAGCTTGGTTGATTTCCTGTAGTCTTTCATCCAGCTCATGTATCCATTCTTCTGTATCATCTAGTCTGCTATTAAATCCCTCTAGTGAATCTTTCATTTCCATTATTGTATTCTTCAGTTAAGATTCATTCTTTTATATATTTCCCAATTCTTTGTTGAATTTCTCCCTGTATTCATCAATTCTTCTCCCAAGATCAGTGAGAATCTTTGTGACTATTAGTTTATACTCTTTGTCTAGTAGATTGTTTCTCTGTTTCATTTACTTGTTTTCTGAGGATTTGTCCTTTTCCCTTATTTGGAACATATTCTTTTGTCTCTTCATTTTGCCTAATTCTCCGTGCTTATATCTATGTATTTGATGGATCAGCTGTGTCTCCCGATCTTGGAGAGGTGTCCTTATGTAAGAGATGCCTTATTAGGCCCAGCAGTGTGCTTCCCTCTTGTCACCAATCCAAATGTTCCAGGAGTGAACCCTGTGTGGGCTACATGTGTCCTTCTGTTGTGTCAGGTTTGCTCTTCCTGTAGGTGCATGGGAAGACTATGCTGTCCCCGTGGTAACCTGGTTGTAATGCTCAGCGGTGTGTGGCTGCTACAGTCCCTTCAGTCACCTTATTAGGCATGATGAGCCCCAGCACAATTGGCTAAAAGATCTAATACAGAATTTCTGCTGCAGTTTTTCTGTTAATTAAGTAGGCCCCCAGCATGCCTGGTTGCTAGGCTCAGGGGCTTACTGTAGGCCTCTGGCCTGCTAGGCTGTTGTCATCTCTCTCAGTAGTGCAGCTGGATGGGGCTGGCCCAGGCATGGCAGCAGACAATTGTTTCAAGAGTTTGAAGGTGGGCCAATTCCCTTTGTGGCTGTTTGAGAAGCACACATCTGCTGCATCTGACAAGCCCCACTGCCCACAGGCCCACACACCCCATCAGTGAAATCCTGTCCCTTGAGTACACCCTGACCCACTGAAGCTGACCCACTCACCCCACTGCAGAGACCCGGCACACTCCACCAACACAGGCCTGCCCCTTGTGCACACCTTGTCCCACAGAGGCAGACTCAGCAGTGGCTTTTATGAGTAAAGAAAATAAATAGCCTCCTACAAGTGGGTATTTGGAAGATATATCTTAGAATGGCACCCCTTTCTCATTAACCCTTGAAGTAATATTTTTGTGATCCAAACTTGTCAAATATTAATAATGTCTATAATCTGTCCCATAATATGTTTTTGTTATAATAAATTAATGAATATCAAATCATCTGATGAGAATCAGCTGGTTGGCTAATTAAATGTTCATATTTCAGACATGAATCAGAATGTCAAGGGGAAAAGTTTGGAAACATGAAGTTCAAATTAAAAACCTAGATTCTTCTGATGATCTCCCCCAACTAAGTCAGAAACATAACACTGAAATTATAATACAGAACTTGCTTACAAAGCATATAGGAACCATAATCCAATCCACACTATCAAGATTATATATTTGATAAACAAGTGAGTATTTTTTTTTACTAATGAGATTAAAAAATAATTAGTAAATTAAACAATAATTAGTAAAAAATAATTTCCACACAGTATTGGGGGAAAATCTTTAGAAAGATCAGTAAAGCCTATCAGCAAATGTTGAAATACTCTGGAGCATTATTTCTGCTGCTTCCACTAAATGCTTAAAAATTGTAATTATGGGCAGTTTGTATGGATGATACTCCTTCCTTTCTCAGGTGAACCACGACTGAGATACTGCATGTTTGCCAATTGGTCATGGACAACCTTTAAAGGGGCCGGTAGATCCAGGAAAAATAATAGAAAGAAATATTCAAAGTCCTTAAATTATCAGATAAGTTCCTTCTGAGTGAAAACAAACAAAAAAATGAACAAACCTAGAACCCATATATATTAATTTCTTCAGATTAAAATTAATGAAGTTAACATGTTATATTTAACCTATTTTAACTTAAATTGTTATAACTACTTTTTTTACAGCTAATTATTATATTGCCTATTTGTGCTGTTTTTTGGCTAACCTTGATGATCTTAAAGGCATTATTCAGAATCATGTACTAATATATTCAATTTTATGTTTCACTGTGTCGGAAATGTATGCAAAGCATTTTAATTAAAGCCAAAACTAATCTATGTGAATTTTTAAAATAAATTGACTTGAATGCAATAAAAGGATAATAAATGGACCGCCTTATGATCTCATCAGTATTATTAGTGTCCTGTTGAAAATACACAGAAAAGTTAATTTCTGCATCGTTTTATATGATCATTTATATTCACATTACATCATTTTATTTTTTAAATTATATGGTTTATTCACAAATGTCATTTGTGTTATCTGTATTCTGTAACTCAGAATAAATATATTAACATTTATGCTGCACAAATATTAATAAAGAGTTTTACATAGGAGGGATAAAATGAAGCCGTGAATCATGGCATGTTTTTATAACAATTCACAAGAAGCCATGGCATAGAAGGATTGTGATTCCTTGTTTGGACTCAGCTCAGTGGTTCTTGCCTCAGGCTTTTCACATGGTTGCAGTCAGATGGCAGCTGGACTATCATCATTCTAAATCTCCCCTAGGCTGGACCAAGATGGTTAGGTCACATGGCTGGCAAGGGCTGACTCTTGCCTGGGACTTCAGCTGGGATTTTTACCAGAGCACCTGTTTCTGACCTCTGCATTTGGTTTGGGTTTATCAAGGCACGGTAGCTATGTCCTGGAAGGTAGTATCTGAAGAAAAAGCAGCCCAAGACAAGAAGTTTAGGTGGATGCTGCAAGGCTCTTTATGACCTAGCTTCAGATGCCACACTGAATCACCTGTATCCCATTCTGTTGATCAAAAGTGAGTCACATGACCAGACCAGAGTCAATCAGAACTGATTAAATGCTGGGATGCTTGACTCATTCAAGGGTCCTGCTTGGAAATCAACTTACTCAGAAGAGAAGGGTAGGTCTAGAAATAGCTTCCCTGAGTCTGGAGCTTGCTGAGTGTGGAGGCCATAACCATTTTTGGTTAGTATGCCCATGGCCTTAAGACATTGATGAATTGCTTAATTGGGACTATAAATAGTAGAGATTTTTTTAGATATATTTTCAAGACTCAAAAGTAGTTTTGTTGTTGTTGTTCATTTTGCTTTGCTTTGCTTTTGATAGATTTAATTACAATAAAGGTGACCTATTAACATGACCATCCTTAATTACAGACGCTGAGCTTCTTCTAGGACCAGAGGGAAAAAGAGTGGTTTTTATAAACAAAATCAAATTAAGCTTGACTGTGTGCTATCTCTGATGGGTTGCTAAATATATATTCAGTTCAATGTAATTTTGAAAATATGACCAAGTGAAGTTTCTTGCACATGAATATTATAGAGAAATTTCACCCATGGTATACATTATTATGGACTAAAAATAAATTAAAAAAACACACAAATCTTCTGAAACTATTGTTATATCTTGGGGGAAAAAAGCTATATAATACAGCAGTTTAATAACAATAATGGTTTAGGAAAAACTTTGCAAAATATACTAATGTATACATCAACCAAATGAAAAATGGAGAGATTTGAGCATGTAACATTATGCCAATTCTTCTCTAATATTAGTGGTGAATTTAGGTGTGTTTTCTTTGCCTAAATAATATTTAAGGAAATATGAGTTCTTATTTCTCTGAAGTACACATATTATTAAATTACTTTAAAGTAATAAATGGATTTAATGTTTGCATGAAAATATAGATCTTGAAAAGATCAAAAGCTAAGGTACAAAAATATGACACTATTTATGTAGATTGCAAAATCCACTAATAAATATTTTTTAAATATGTAAAATGAGATAAAAATATCATCAACTTAGTTTGGGTAAAAGTTTAAAAAAGAGATAAAATAGCTATTTCAGATAGCAGATAAGTGAACTACCTGGGAAATCGGTGAAAAAAGAAACTGTGGTAAAATATATCAAAAAGCTGCCTAATAGTCAAACTATGAATAATATAAAATAATAAGCACCATATTTCTATATAAGGACCAGCAAGGGGACCTAATGAGAAGCACAGTGAGAAGCCTGAAATGCAAGGGAGGGTGGAGATGTGGAGGTTTTCCAGGTGGAAAACAGGGTTTCAAGAGGAGAGGTCAAAGGGTCAGGTGTCATGTCAGTGCAAGTACTTAGTGACACTGATGTTAACATTTTGATAGAATGATGATGTTCAAAGGGCATTCAAGGCAAAATAGGAGGAGAGATGGTAAATATAAACAATTCTGTCTAGATTTAAGAAGGAGTCAAGGAATGAAGATTAAAGGAAGGAAAGAGCTTTGAAAATCTGCTTTCTGTTTTCACTGTTTAGGGTGTGAGATAAAACTTAATGTTTGCATGTGACAGGAAGGAGAAACAAACCATTGAGACATGTAAAGAAAATGAAAAGGATGCCAACATTTAAAAGCATTTCAGAGATTGTCAGCAGATTAAATTAAGAAAGCTTACCACTCATGTTTAGTTTTGAACAAATTTTTAAAACAGATAAATATGTATTTAAATGCATATTGAATTGAAATCATATATATAAATACATGTATTTTTTTCAATCAAATTATAATGAAGCACAATGTTTTTATTTTTAGGAAATATATGGTTAAAAAATCCTCATATATAGTTATGTATATATTTTTTATTTAACTTTACTCTCATTTATTACCTTAAAAGATCTTAAGACTGTCATGTAGACACAGCCTTAAGTTTTAAAAATTTATCTTTGGGGTAGTCCATTGGTTTTTATACTTGTCAGTCAAACCCAGTCAGATATATTGGGTACTTTAAGATGATTAAAAACCTTCTACTTTTGAAAATTTTTTTTTTACGCTAACCTCATAGGCACTGGGCTTACCACTCTATTTATTCATTTTTTTTATCAAAATACATTTACATTATTCTGTAGACTTTGAGCACAGCCAGAGTCTTTTCCAATTGCTTCGATGGTGATTCACTTTTGCTGCGTATTTTAGTACATGCTACCATGTCTTGCTTGTTCTTTAATCAAAATAAATGCAATTGAAGATATCTGCCATCTACCAAGGCCAAAGTTCATTTGTGATATGCTTTTTCTCTTATATTCTCACCTATCTTATTCTGAGAAAATTGTATGTATTTGCAATAGAAATGATCCAAATTTTTTGTACACATACATTGAAAGAAAAGCTGGAGAGAGCTGTTCGAAATAGTTTGCAGATGAATAGCTCTTCTGAAGTGCCAAGTGCTTCCTCAATTGTAGGCTGTAAATATACTACTCAATTTTATGCTATTTCATCTATCAAAGAAGACATGGCATGACTTTTGATAAAGGTAAAAAGCTTTACCCCACCCAGTCAATGACTTTCAGAAGCTATTCCATACAATCTTGCTGAGTTGGTATAACACGATGAACAAGATGGCTCTTTCGCTTTTTATCCTCATTAGAGGAGCAAGGATGAAAGTTCACTGACGTATTCTCCTGACCAGCACATGGAAAACAACGCCAGCACATAATGTGTTGTCCGAGAACAATTCTTCAGACCAAGTCATTCAACAGGAATGTGTTGGATACTTTTATTTGTGTTTTATAAACTTCAGGAAAATTAAGCTTTATACAAATAGCTAAATTTAAGAATTATCTTTTAGGAGGTGAAAAAGTCATGATGTTTCTTCATAGACAGCAGCTGACTTACCAAACCAGTCAACATATTTGTTATTATTTACAGTTAAACTATCCACATAAACTCAATTAAATTAGTTTTTACATAACTTGTTATTGTAATGGTGACAGTGAAGATTGATTAAGACCTGACAAAAGAGGTATAGTGGAAAAGAATGGGAAGGCACAGCATTCAAGGCAATCTGAAACCATTTACAACCTCTTTTGTCCTGTTCTTCTCTTCATCAAAAACACTCTTATTTTGGAAGTTTGAATTTTAGAAGGACATAGATTCGTAACTGTGCTGAATGTTTGTTTTATCTCTCCAACGTACCTAATCTGTTTATTTTCATATCTCCCTTGTTGCCAGGTAGAGGAGTGCCACATAGCTTCAAAAGTATTTCATTAACTTGGAGATGATACAGTAATGCTAATATGGTACTAAATCAACTCGTTTTTTTTTTAAGTCAGAAAGAAAATATCCATCCATTCCAGGGGATTCCTCAATGGAAAAGAGCCCTACTTTACTTTTACAATAAATTAATTTTCCTATTAGTTATTTTCAACTTTTCTCTCCTAATATCTCTGACACCTCCTATTTCCTCTTCCCTTTTAGCCAATGACAATGATAAATACTTCACAAAGAAAGTACATGAAATCACCACTTCCCACCATCACTTAAACTAACCTATTTAACCCTGTTTTTCTATCTTCTTTCTTCCTTCCACTGAAGTAAGAATTACCTGTGCTCCTTTCTACAAGCAACTCATGATTTTGGCTCTGCATGTTATCACTTTTCACCATTTAACCAACCTTCACAACTTCAGATATTCCCTTTTTCTTGCATCAAAACTTTGCCCAACTTGATTTTGATTATTCCCATAGGGAAACAAAGATGACAAGATATCACTTTCCTTTGATCACATTCTAGATTCTGCTCCATGCTTCTGTTCCCTTTGTCAGCAAACCGAAATACTTGCCTATACTTATTCTATTTCCATAACTCTCATTCTATGCTTCAGCCACTCCAATTGGACTCTCATCCTCAGAGACACTACTGAGATTATTTTTAACGACATGACTAATGCTAATAATCAAATTTATATCTATATTTGGATCTATCAGTAACAATTGTTGGTTGAAAATGAGGGAAACAACATCTGACTAAAATAAGCAGCAAGAACTTTATTAAGAACATTTTGATAGCTCAGAAGGGTATTTGCCACATGGCCAGGAATTATAACCAAAATCTTCCTTCAGAATGTTTCCTTGAAGAAATTGCTTTTATTACCCACAAGACTATAGATGCTTCAGCCTGACCCAGAAATATCATTGGGAAGGTTCTTCTAGATGCCAACATTAACACCATTCACACTGTCATCAAGAAAGAAATCTTGCTGGAATTGCCATTTCTGAGAGAAGGAATTTGTGTAGTCCCAGAATCTTTGTGTCACAATTTTTTAATTTGAAGCCCAGATTAAGAAAACCAGATTATTAGAGCCTACTATGTCAAGTGTGCATGCTCATTCTCTAAGTGGTTTTGAGGAAGTGTCTGCCTGAACTTATCTGCTTATATAATGGGAAGGAAGTTCTGCCTCCTATGTATGTATGTATGTATGTATGTATGTATGTATTTATTTATTTATTTATGAGGAAGATTGGCCCTGAGCTAACATCTGTTGCCAATCTTCCTCTTTTTGCTTGAGGAAGATTGTCCTTGAGGTAACATCTGTGCCAGTCTTCCTCTATTTTGTATGTGATTTGCCTCCACAGCATGGCCACTGATGAGTGATGTAGGTCTGTGCCTGCGAACCAAACCCAGGCTGCCACAGCGGAGCACGCTGAACTTAACCACTAGGTCATGGAGCCAGCCCCTCTGCCTCCCATTTACATTAATAAGGTGCATTGCTACTTGTCAAATAAAAAAGAAAGAAAGAAAGAAAAAATAAAGAAACAGAGAAAGGGAAAGGGAAGAAAGAAGGAAAAGTAAAAGAGAAAACAAGAGCTACATTCCATACCATTGACTTTCCAACAAAAACATAAACACTTCTTTCCACGTTTATAGATAAAAATGGTTGTTATCTAGCATAATTCAAATACATTTCATAATATTGGGGACACAATCTCTAGCTCTCCAAAAGTGAGAAAATACAAATGCATATCATGTATTGCATTCATCTAAACACAGCTTATCCTAATGATGACTATTGTTTCTCTATTTCTGTCACAGCCTGTCTTAATATTCTGTAACCTATTGATTAAATTATAACAATTATCTCTAATACAATGTATATAAAATTGATACATAAGAGAGAAGAAAATATTGTTTAATATAAACAATACAATTTTTTTGAACTCAGCAAAGAAGACAACACAAAATATTTTATTAATCCTAATATAATCAACTGGTGGTGAATCTGTAGTTTATGATTGCCTTTCTCCACTATTCATTCCATGTTTCCTTTAACTTTGGTTTGATCATTAGCTAGTCATCATTCTTTATCAAAGAATCTGATTGAAACTTCACTTTGTGGAGGTCTCAATGTTCTGTTTTTCTTTCTGTAGGAGCTGGCTTTCTTTTTCCATTAACTTTTACCACTAGACAGGCAGTACTAAGATATATAGAGGACAGCACTTGAAGTCTATTCATAACAACTCTTTTTCTCCTTTTTGCAGTAGCGGCATTTCTGATTGCAAATCAGAATAGATTACTTCATTCAAAATCATACTCTTTCTTCTTGACCTTGCTTGTTTTCCCTAAAAAAGAAAGAAAGAAAGAAAGAAAGGAAAAAAGAAAGAAAGGAAGGAAGGAAGAAAGAAAACGACAGAGAGAAACAAATAAAAATGCCTTGCAATATAGCCTCAGCTTCTAGTTCAGTAAGCCTCATGTTAAGTCTGTAGATGGGAGTTTTTTCCTCAGGAATTGTGATTTCCAAGAAAAATATTTACAATGAAATCATTTGGTGGAATGTTCAGCATGCACCATCCCTCTTTCATATTCCAGTTCCTATAACATGTATTCTGTTAATGAAAAGAAGAGATTGATATGGGTGGAAATCAAAACTCAGAACATCTTCTCTCTTGCCACAACTAGGTTCAACTTTCTAGAACGCTAGGTGCTTCTGAGTTATGTAATGCAAATAAACTCCATGATAATTAGCTTACTACCTCCAGCTTTTGCTGTAAAATGAATTATTTGGTCAGACACATTTGTGTTTTATAAAATATCAGTAATTAAGTAACTTCATAAATCAAGAAAAGAAGGTTCTGAGAGAAGCATTGACTACAGAGAAAATAAATACACACTGTGAAGAAGTGGTCACTGTCAAAACCATGCAAGAAGTCCAATGTAATCCATTGAATACAGCTAATACATTGTTGCCTGGGCCCTTTCAGAGTGTAGTACTTTTTCAGGGAATCCAGAAATAAGTCTACTTCTGGGAGGTTAGATTCCATTTGCTGGATATCAACTTCAATAAGAAGATCCTATTCTTTGTTTTTTGTCAAAAAAACCAGCCATTGAACAAGAGCTAGGTGGCTAGAAAGGAGCCTGTCTGATAATCACAACTACTTCATCTCATCTACTTGATTATTGGGACCCTATTCTCCAATAGGACTTTTGATTATCTTATAATGTCTCAGGAGATTCATAGTTTTGACTCACTCTGGGGGATAATTGCCATAACATTTTCCCAAATCTTTTTGTCTTAAATGCCCCAAAATTATTCCCTACAAGCTCTGATCACCCGAGGAAGCAATTAATCAATGCTACTGAGAATTGTTGTTAATCCACATCTCAGACATTGGAGTTGATACCAAACCTCTTAATCTCAAGTTCATGTGCCCAGTACACAATAAGCCAATCACTGAGACACTGGTGCTTGGAGATGGACAAAAGTTTATTTGAATTGACCAAAATGAGAAGGCGGAAGGATAGGTTCTCTTAGAGGAAAGCAAGTGGTCTGTACAGAGCTAAGGGGCTTAGGAGGAGGAGTTTTAGGGAAACAAAGGCAAAATTTGTCTTCCTTTCACTCCAGATAAACCCCTGGGCAATCACACTTCTGGGTTTCAAAGGAAGCTGGAGGCTGGTTATCTGATGATCAGTAATTTTCTTAAAGGCATTTTCTTTCTTTGGCAAAACAAGCTCATAAACCCTTCTGACTCTGAGCCACCCCTCAGGTGAAACAGGAAAAGAGCAAATTAACAAGATTAACTTCTTTTCATCTGTCTCTGTTGGGAATAAGGTTGAAGGGTAATCATGTTCTTATTGAATGTTTACAGTCACCCTCAGGTACTGGCTTCAGGGCTTCAGACTCATCCTTTGGTTAATCTTAGCTAGGAATTGGCAAACTTTTTCTACATAGGGCCAGATACTAGATATTTTAGGCTTTGCATGCCAGAGAGAATCTGTCACAATTACTCAACATTGCCATTGTAGTGTGAAAGCAGCCATAGAAAGTATGTAAATTAAATATAGTTTCCATATCCCAATAAAATTTTATTTATAAAAAAACCTAGAAGACTGGATTTGGCCTCTGTGCTATACTTTTCCATTCTCCAAGATCCAATCGCCTTCTGCACTGGCTAAGCAAGCACATTAAAAGGGGATGGGAAAGGAATTCCATTCAGCACATTTGAGGTTCTTGGCATTTAAATGTATTACTCACCTTAGATTCAGTATTGCATTGGGTTTATCATTTTATAGAAGGGGGAGTACCACAGATGGCTTCTACTTCATTGTTCCTATCCCGAATACCAGTACAGCAAAAGCCAAGAAGCTGATATGGATATTATGAAAGTTTCTTAGTGGAATTACAAATGTATCTTGAAACAATAACAGGACATATTTTGTTTCTATTGGGAACTCTATGAGAAAAACTCACACCAGAACTGTGAATATCACCTTATCCCATAACGTCTCAATTTGAGAGGTGGATTTCAGTGAAATTCTGAGTCTTTAGACCCTATGTCTAGTAATCCCTAGTAGTTCTGTTGTTTTTCTTTCTTAATCAACAGGGACCCTACTAAATGACTATTAGCAGTTTTTCAGTAGTGTTATGGGCTAAATTGTGTTCCTCCAAAATTTGTATGTTGAAGTTCTAACCCCTAGTACCTCATAATGTGACTGTATTTGGAAATAGGATCTTTAAAGTGGTAACTAAGTTAAAATGAGATCATTAGGTAGGCCCTAATCCAATATGACTGCTGTCCTCATAAGAAGAGGAGGCTAGGACACAGACACACAGAGGGAAGACTATGTAAAGCTAGAGGGGAAAGACAGACATCTACAAATCAAGGAGAGAGGCCTCAGAAGCTTTGCTGACACCTTGATCAGATTTCCAGCTTCCAGAACTATGAGAAAATAAATTTCTGTTGTTTAAGTCACCCACTCTATGGTATATTGTTATGAAAGCCCTAGATAGGAATTTTATTATATATGTTATATTACTCCAAGCTTCTTCTTCAAGTTGCCAACTTTCTTTTATTCAAAGACTCAACATTTTTAAAGAATTCAAGTCTTGGAATTGGATTATGGACTATGGTTCTCAATCTCAACAGCTCCATGTAAGCTATACAAACTTAGTGGGAGATGATAGACGATAGATTGATAGAAAGATAGATTTTCAGTTCTAAAGTACTCTTATTCAATTTTCCAATGACCAAGCTTCATTTGAATCATAACTTTCAAATGACTATACTTGGAGACATAGAACTGGTTTCTCTCTGAAAAGAGCTCCCTGTGCCTGGTCGTTTCAGGTGTTTTCAACAATGTCAGGAAATCCTCAAGGGACAGAAGAGGTGAATTATACTTGCTGTTAAGGGAGGCTCATTTTGGACTGAGCTCTAGGGGTATTCTGAATTTTATAAAATCTTGCGTAGAATCGCATTCCATTTCTCAATTCTCCACTTTTTCTTCAGAGAATAGTTACTCAACTTTCAAATGTAAACATTGAAAGCTAATTTGGGGAGGAGGTAGCTCCTTCACAGGAAAGTGAGAGTATATCTATGTCTATGTTTATCTATATAGATACAGATATATGAGACATCCTATGACTTCACTAAAAAGTCTATTATCTGTTGCAGCCACAGGGCTAAGAAGAACCTAAAAGAGTTTGATGTATTAATTGGATCATCAGTTCAATTTATAGGTTCACTAAGTGTCTGTAGAAATCATTAGTATTCTGCTACTCAGAGCTATCCCTTAGTGTCCTGGTTGATTATCACTGCCTTCAGTGCCAATACAAACAAATAAATTGTCCATTTCCTTCACTTACTTAGGACCTTTTACTTCTGATTCCATTTTTTTAAATTAGTAAAGGCTTCTAATTGTAAGCTCTGAAGTTGTGTCTAGTGAATTGAAGCATAAAAGGGGAAATAAAAGATTATTGAGTGACTCACAAAATTGTTGGGATACCTAGAGAATTATTCTTAGAAGATATACAACCTGGGGTCGTGCTCCAAATACCTTCACAAGCTGGCTGAGCAGGGAAGGCGTGGCCGCCTTGTCCGATCTCTAGATATTGCAGCTCATCCCACTGTCGGTGTGCTGCTAGCACAATGGGCCATTTATCCTGGAATCTGCTGCTAACGCTACTACTGTTGCCTGAGGAAGTTAAACTCAATACAGCTGCCACTGTTGCCAGAGAGGATAGTCTACCATTGCAGTCAATTCTTTTGACCATAATCTCTTAAATCAAAATCTAGGGCACATGCCCCCGACTTCAAGAGCATTAGTTCTGTGTCCATGCTATTGATCAAGTTAGCCAGGAAAATTGATTATTTGGTATTTGTATATTTTATAGTGGGAGATGTGCATTGCATTGTCTAAGACCCAAACACGAAAGGTGTTTTTGATGCTATATAGCCAAAATAATGACAATATCAGCTACATCATGTTATTATTAATATATCACCATTCCCTAAAGGAAAAAAAAAAACTTACTTATTAGTGAATAGATCATCATCTATCCACTTAGACCAAAAATTTTAGACTTACCCATGATGCATCATGCCCTTACACTCTACATCCGATTCACTGTAATGTCCTCTCAAATCTATTTCTAAATAGATACAAACCTTATCACTTATACCACTGCAAACCTTCATCAAGCCACCAATATCTGGACTTCAGATACAATCTCCCATCACATCTCCATGCGTCCCTTTTGGATACCCTGCAAACCATCTACTACACAGTAGCCAGAACGATCTTTCCTAGGCTCAAATAACATCAAGTTGTTGTCCATTTAAAACCCCCCTTTGCAAACAGAAAACCTGTCTAACTTCTTACCATGTCTACAAATTCCTACATCATCTACTCTCTGCCTTGTTCTCTGCCCTAATTTACTACCAACTCTGTGCTTCCCTATGCTACCCTTTTTTCTCCCTCACGTCCTTTGTATTTCTTCTTCTCTTTTTGAGAAAAAAAAAATTATCTTAAGACATTTTTTTTCTGGAAAATCCATTCTTCAGATCTTTTCTTGGCTTTCTCCTTCTTGTTATATCAATGAGAGATCAAATGTCAGTTGCAGAGGAATACATTTCTTGACTACTTTTGCTAAAGAAATATCTATAGTCATTTCTACCCCATTTCATGTTCTTCAAAGCACTAATGAGTAGTCAAGGACTCTCTCTTGTGCTCATTGATGAAATTACTATGCCTACAATAGTGCCTTTTAGAGAGTAGGTACTCATAAACACGTTTGACTTGTATAAGTCTAAATTCTAAGCTTTAATCACAATATAATCTATTACCCCAAATAAAAGCTGATATCTGTAAATATTAGTACTGTTATGGAAGCTAATTTTTAGTACCTCTCTTGTCTGTTCTGTATTGTTTATATATTAGGGAAGTAGAGGATATATATATCCTGAAAATAATATGAATATTCACAACTTTGAATTATTTTCTATAAGTCAAAATTGATTAGAAATTCCACATGCTTCATTAATAATCTGAATTAAATATACTACATTCGGCCTTCTAGATAAGATGGAGTGTGAAAACTGAATAACAAATATACTATTTGCGTTTTTAACCTGTACTCATTCTCTTAGCATGTTAGGTGATTCTGTGCTAACTTTTAATAATCTTTCTCTGTCATATTTTAAATTACTTTCAATTCTTTGAAAATAGATTAAAAATGTTTACTTACCAAACATCTAGATGACGGCTAATTAGAATAAATTTAAATATAATACAAAATAGTCAAATTGTCATCAAAATGAAGAAGATTATCTTGACTGTGCCAATATTACATTTAACAGGAGTGAATAAAAAAAAGAAACTTGATGATTAGGAATATAACAGGGTCAATTTGAATGTATATATATATATTTTTTTAAAGATTTTATTTTTTCCTTTTTCTCCCCAAAGCCCCCTGGTACATAGTTGTATATTCTTCGTTGTGGGTCCTTCTAGTTGTGGCATGTGGGACGCTGCCTCAGCGTGGTTTAATGAGCAGTGTCATGTCCGCGCCCAGGATTCGAACCAACGAAACACTGGACCGCCTGCAGCGGAGCGCACGAACTTAACCGCTCGGCCACGGGGCCAGCCCCTCAATTTGAATGTATATTGTTGAAGAAAAGATACTTTAAAGGAGAAATGGAAGCTTTATATTAATAAAACTTTTTGTGTAAGCTTTTGACAATAGCCTTATAAGAAATAACTGTGGCCTGACCACATCTAGGATACATTTCCAAAATAAGGACAATGGACTTGATAATGAATGTTGGACTAAATAAAATATCTAGAAGAGGGCAAAAACACTGGGAGGAATCTGAATGCCACACAAGGAATGGTGGATCATTAAGAGGAGATGCTGTCATATTCTAGGCAAATTTTGTAAGGACTATGATATAAAATGAAAATTTCATATACTCTCTGCAATTCAGGAGGTCAGAACAAGTACCTTAGAATATAAGTTTGGCAGCAGAGGGGATTCAGTTTAATAAAACGAAGATTGGAACTCTATGAGTCTAACAAAGAAACTCACCTCCCAGTGGAATTTGTCCCCCTCTCAGTGAGAGTGGTAAGAGAAGTCCATTGTGCATCTAGAAATGGGCCACTCACTAAGACTGTATTTCCATTAGTCACATATTTGCAATAGGAAAATAGAGAGAGCAATGCATAGACAGCAATGTAACGTTCAGTGTAAAATCATGTTTAGGAACTATATTGGTATAGCAATATGTTCCCTGAAGCTTTAGATGAGCAGGTTTGAACTTTGAAAGATCAGATTCCATTCTGAATAGAATCTTTTACTAACTAGGTTATAGCTGGGGAATTTCATTACTTAATTGTGTGTAGGAGTGTGGAGACAGGCTGCTGAGTGGAAATATGCTCCTGCCCGAGAAGAGAGGGTGCATGAAAATGTGACAGTTACGTAGTTTATCACAGTGTGTGGGTGAGGGTGATAGGACTGGCATGAAAACTGAAATGAAATAAAATGATCATTTCCTTCAATTAATAACTGAAATTCTGTGAGGTAACGCTCACTTGAAAGTGAGACACTATTAATCACAAATAAGGTCAGTAAAATGTAAGCATTAATGCTGCATTTTTTGTTACTTTAGAAAAGCACAGCAATTCAAAAGTCAAGAATTTCCTTTTGTAAGGATGTTTGCAAAGAGTTAACACACTCTTCTCACTCCATATTCCAAATTACTTTTGAAAGTAATATCCATATTGCACCTTGAAGGAAGGCCTAAGCAGTAAACTTTAACGGCTGCCTGAGTTGGCAATCATTTCGTAGAGACAAGACACTGCACTGGAAATTGCCCTATAAATAAGATCCCTTACAGAAAAATTAAAATGGAATTCATATTATTGATGTTCACTAGCAGCCGTAAGAAACACAGGGGAACCAGGAAGTGGCACTTGTTTCAAATCGCTCTCGAGGCACCTGAAGGACGCCCTCAAAGTCAGCTTTGATCAATGGTGATAAGTAGTTTGTCCAGCATTCGGAGTGGGCTCTAATGTATTTGGAAACCTTGAGGAATTTGCCTACTGAATAGAAATGATCCAGACATTAGCTTCTCCACAACAAATTTTTCTCTGTGCTGACCCGTAGTTCACTGGTATCCAGATTTCCTGCAGAATAAAGTCTCCTTTCCTTCCTTACCAGTCCTCTACTTCCTCATCCCTGCTCCCATTTGTTTATTTTTGCATCTTGGTTCACCTTCAGGCCTTATATTCCCAGAAAGTTTCCTGGATTTTGGACTGGAGGAAGAGAGACCTACAATCCTGCTCTTACTACTAGTTATCTAATCGTCTTTGCTAGATGTATATTTCAATGTGGGACCTGAGACATAAAACCAAAATCTCTAGATTGTGCTGTGTTTCTATATGTCATGACAGCTATTTGTACGTCCAGTGTAATAGTATATTAAGTTGTCCACATTGAAAGGGAAATATTCATGTAAAAATGTAAATGTTAAACCTATAAATACAAGCAAAACAGAGAGAATGAGGGAAAGAACCAGAAGGTGACAGCAAGGACAGGAAAATGACAGCACCAGTTAGACTGAGAGAGATATAAAAAGAGCAGAAAATAAATCGGAAAGACAAAGCAATTGGAAAAGGTGAGAAAACTAGAACTGTATAAACCTACAAGAAAATTGTCTTCTGTGACAGATATCAAATTCATATAGAGAAAACGTGAGCTGAATTATAAATAGCAACATAAAGAATAAACACGTTAATAGAAACTCATTTTGAATATTTCAGCAGAACTGAAAAACGTTTCCCTTTTCTATGGCAAATAAGAAGATAATCACTAGGCAATGAAAATTTACGTGAAAAAGAACAAAGACTACAGATACTCGAGTTCAACCCAATTCTACCTCTCACCAACTGTTGGTCATCTGTATAAAGGGGAGCATTGATTCCTTTATTTGTGAAAATCTAATTCCAGGGTAAATATATGAATTGCAGATAGTGTGTATAAATTACTTAATGCAATGTCTTAATGTGATAGAATCTCAATAATGATTATTATAACTATTAATAACATGGTATTAATTTCAATAGGTCTTTGAGACAACTCAAAAAAGGTAGAGAATATGAGTTAAGATTATAATAGATTGAGTTTATGGCAGAAATGTAGTCCAATATTGAATCTAGAGTTACTCGCTCTGTGACTTTTGACAAGATACACAGTTTCTCTGAGATTCAGAGAGTTCATTGTAAAATAGTAGTGATAGCTGCTGTCAGTGCGCGTGGGTATAAATATTGTCGGAGAAGTGGGAGAATTCCCCCACCGCTTTTCCTTAAGGTTTTTATGGCTGGTCAAATAATCAAAGAGGCAGGTTAGCAAGAGAAAAATCAAACAAAATTAATAGCATGTATACATGGGAGAAACCCAGGGTAAACTGAGTAACTCGGCCATCTGGCTGAATCCACCTGTTTAAGTACCTTCAGCTACAGACAAGGAGGACATAATGATCT
The DNA here is from genome assembly GCF_037783145.1 of Equus przewalskii. NCBI lineage: Eukaryota > Metazoa > Chordata > Mammalia > Perissodactyla > Equidae > Equus > Equus przewalskii. Next base: position 34,234,493 of record NC_091850.1, read on the forward strand.
GGGACTTCAAAGGGGAGAATGACAATCTACATAGAGATGAAAAGCAAAAGTTTGATAAACAGGACTTTGATAAGAGTGGACTTAGCAAAGATCCCCCCAAGTGTACTAGATAGTTATCTATGGTGATGGCCTGTCCTGGAGACAACCTTTATTTTAAATTGCTTTAGGCAGTTTGGGGGAAGGTAAAATTTTCTTCCTGAGTCTTTTGATGCTTCATTGCCTTCAGCTCGAATAGTCCGCATACCAGAGTGGCACACCTTGGGGCGGCCCGCCCTCAGCCCCATCAATATAAGTACCAACAGATTGTAGAATATAGAGTGATATGATCATTTAATTCTAAAGCAAAGTAGCCCAAGTTTGCCAGTTCTCGATAATTTATAAATCATATCACTAAAAAACCACAGATGAATCTAATGTTATGACAAATAAGGTTTAGTATCAAGAATCATAAAGCTCGCCATATAGAGATTGTTAAAGCATTGTTTTCATGGGAGATTTTTAATGTAAGTAATACCATTTAGGTAAAACTTCTAGTTCCTGCTTAGTCTTATGTGGTTTTAGGGATTTTGAATTGTAACCACTAATGCGGGGTCGGTGAGCCGAGGAGTCGAAAGAAAGATTTCTTGGACTCTCAAGATCTGGCAGTAGTGCTCTTTTTATTTAGAGAATAGTGTGGAATAGCATGGGGACAGGACCCATGGGCAGTGAAGAGCTGTAGGCATGGGGACAGGACCCATGGGCAGCCAGAGCTTCTTCTGCTGCTGCTGCATGGGGACAGGACCCATGGGCAATCAGAGCTCCTGCTGCCCTGAGTTGAGGGTTAGGGCTAATTTTATAAGGCATGGGTACGTGACTTATTTTTACTGGAAAAAAGAAAAGATGATGTAAAAAGTCATTAAATGATTTCAGTGTAGATGGGGTCTGGTTATTGTGCAGTCACATAACTTTAGATACGAATCTGGCCATATAGATCGGCATGTAGGTGAGGATGCCCTGGGCTTCTCTCCCTGGGGCAGTCCTAATTCATACCATAAAAAACAGTCCACTGGGTCATATAGTTTAGCATGTAGGCCAGGTCACCTTGGGCTTCTCTAGCTGGGGCAGCCTTAATCCACATCAACCACCATTTATGTATCTTGTGGAAACTCCTGCAAAGAGATCCATTCCTGAGAAAATTCCAAGAGTGTTTATAAAATTAGGCTTGGCTCCTGAAGATAAACTCAATCCTGTGACTGCGCCATACAAGTCAGAGGAGTTTGCGTGGGATGAGGACCGGTGTTCGAGGTGAAGAAAAGTAAAAATGGCCATTCTTTAGATGGAGCAAAGAAACTTTCAACAAATCCTTGAAATGAAGACAAAGGCATGTTTAGGAGACTGTGAAAAATTTCAGGTGCCTAGACACAGCATTTCGTAATGCATTCCTGCCTAATGCTTGTGCTGAGTATCGATACAAGGTATTACTTGAATAAGAATAGTCTGGTCAAATATAGTTAGAAAACTTTTAACTCAAAACATTGAAACAGATTTCTTTACTGACAGACTTCCCAGAGTCTGCATATCAATATCTATTCTGCATTTCCAGAGGAATGTTAAGAGAGAGGAATCTTTCAAACTTAAACAAAATAATTTTAAAAGAGTGTCCTGATTTTCTATTGTTACACAATTTGGAGAACAGATTGGTGAGAACAAAGAATCAATAGCAGCATTTTGAGACCTGAGTCTGAAGAAAGATGTAGTGACGAGCTTATGAAAATTCTTACTTACCACAGCAAGAAAGTCGGGGTATAACGTTTTGACAATTTTATCACATAGGTATGGGCTTAGCTGCATGCTAACAGGAAATCTAACAAAAGATTAAGTAAACACACATTTATTTTTCTGGTATAACTAGAAGTTCAGAATTAGATATACATATTTCTTATGTGTATATATATTTATACATATATAAATGCATATGGATATATTGTCTATTATATATGATGTATGACATTTATTATACTTTATATATTGTATTATGCATGTACAATATGCATTACATACTATATTATGTATTCTACACTATATATTATGTATAGTGAGCACTTTCAACATTCTGTCTGGATAAGTTCTTCCCTAAATCCACTAATTTATTTTTTATGTTCTCCTTTTTCACATTATCATGGGTGAAAGTTGTCAACCTTCCATTACTGTATTACACCAATTGCAGTGAATTTCAATTTCCTCCATATTGTTTTATTATATGAGCCCACCTCAAATTCAGTGCAGAGAGAAACACACAATGGTATGAATACCAGGAGGTTCAGTTCGTTGAGGGGCTGCATTTGGAGAAGAGTTACTTGATTCCCTCCAGAAGCCATGGATACTATGGAGGAAAAGTGGGCAGGATTGAAGCAGATGGTGAGAAGCCTTGATTTTCTGGAAGAGAATATAAAGAATAAAGGAGATAAATTTGAAGCAAATAAAAGGAAAATCAAAAAACTCTTCAACAAACTACTTACTTTAGAATATTTTAGACTTGGCATTTTAAACCCAGAATATAGACTCATTGAGTTCTTGCTGCTGCTTTAATTTCATCAATTACCATCTTTTATGAATATAAATTGAGAGTAGTTATATACGTGGCAGCCATTAAAGATCTAAACATGCAAAAGGCACATTCTAAAGATGCTTATAATGGAAAAAAATGAAGACAGCTAACAATATGATTAGGCTGTTTCTGGAAACTTTCATAAAGGTTATGAAATCTGAAAATAAATTATAATATCGAGAACGTGTGATAAGATAGCCTTAAAAGTGTTCTCTATATAAATCTGCATAGTTTGTTTAAAAAAATTTAAATAAATTTTTGGACTGAAATCCAATTTCCATGTTTATAACTATCACCATATTGAACTCTTAGAAATGCCAATGAATTATTGGTAAGTTATAGATACATAACTTGAAATCTTTATTTTGAACATTCTCATCAAAATCATTTAAATAGAATTTTATGGTATTTCATCTCCTTCTTATTCTCAGATATTTAACTATCTCCAAAATGCAGAGACTTTAAGGAATGAATCTAATGCCCTCACATAACTAGTTCAGTAAGTCTTTGACTGGTCTTCCTACTCATAACTAAAAAGCGGACTACTGATCAAATATTATCCAGATTTAACGGAAAAGGCTTTACCTTTTAAAAATCTGTTCTCTCTAGCATTCTTAAATTGCATATTAGATGAGTGATACTATTTTCTAAATCATCAATTTTTTATGATTCAATTTTTCTCTGTATAGTATTTTCATCTATACTATACTATACTTCACCACAATTATTGTCAATTAATCAGATGACACTTTTTAGAGGTAAGCATAATGCCTGAATTTGCCATGGATTTTTTTTTCACTGATTCTGTTGATAACACAGTACTCCTTTATTTTCTTTTACAGTTTCTTTAAGATGGTAAGTAAATTTACAAGCACCATCTGTGGAGGATATCCTATAAGATTTACTTTATTTTTAGAGTTTATTCTTGTGCTTGGTAAAATTCTATTTAGATAAGTGCCCTTGAAAGAAATTAAAGCAAGGATAAATGACGTTGCTAAAGTATGCACAGACAGATATATACTGATACTTCATGCTTGGTTATAAATGGATTTTTTTCAATGTTTCCAAGGGAATCATTATATGAGCCTCCGTGGGAACTATGTATGGCAAATTTATGGTGAAATGCTACGTTTTTGGGGGGTGGAAGTTCTTTCTGTACCATTAAGAGTATTTGGGCTCTACAGAAAAAAAAAAAAGACTAAAATATTAGTTACTCCTAATGAATTTTATTAAACTATTATTTTTAAGACTGTATTGTTTCCATCCCCTGTCTTTCTTAAATTTCTGAAATTTAGAATATGTGCATCATTTAGCTATTGTTAAATAATTCTACATATCAAGTAGTGCCAAAACCTCGTCATCATATAATAATTATGATTTCTTTAGGTCAGATGTCTGTTTCATCTAGACTCAGTCTGATCTGCTTCAGGTGGATCGGGCTTGGTTATCACCTATGCATTGGTGGGTGTGTGGCTGACCTAGGCTGGGCTCTGTAATTCAGCTATACTAAGGCGGCTCTGGTTCATTTGTTTCCTAGTCTTTTCTATTGGATCCGTGAGCTAGTTTGGAGATGTTCTTTTCATGGAGATGGCAGAGGGGCAAGAGAACAAACAGGAAAACGTACCACCTCTTATACCTTGGTTCAGAAGTAGCACGTTATCACTTTCACCTTATTCAATTGGACAAAGCAATCATTTTGCAAAACCCAAATTCAAGTCGTGGGAAGTATACACCTCTCCCCACCCACACCTCTTTAGTGGAAGGACTTGCTAAAGCATGTGTCTAGGAGTATGAACTCAGGGAGGGCTAAGCAATCAGGGCCAATAGTGTGATCAACCACAGGATTAGTTTCTGGAAACTGTATTGTAAATATATTAAGGAATATGTATTTTTATATAAAGAAAAGTATACTTCACATGGAATAAAAAATCTCTCAAAATAGAGCTGATTCTCTAATTCATTAAAAGTTTAATGATGATTTAAATTGATAATTTTCAGTTTTCAGGAATTCAAGGAAGCAGTTTTAATATTTGTTCTGTGGTTGAACAATTTGAACTGGGCATAATTTGTATGAATTTTAGTTTTAATCCTAATATTTCATACTAATTTTCAGAAATGTATAAAGTGCTTAAGCAAATATTGGAAATTATTAATGAAAGATTAAATATTTAAAATAATCATTACATATGATATAAATTGATAAATATAATATTTCTGCTCTGGATTAAAATTAATAATGCATTTAAATTACTAGCAAAGAAAAAATATTTAGTTAACTATGCTGTTTTAATAAAAAAATTTTACTTACATGATGAGTATTAAGGCTTTACTAAAGTGAATGACATAGGTGCTATCTAGACACTTTATGTCAAAACTTCCCTGGATCTTAGAGCTTAACTCATTTTCAATCTTCTTGGATATGGTTTTACAATCAGTATGGTCAAGGTAACCAATCCTTCGTTCCTTACTTCAAACAAAAATCTATAGTAAAATTAATTATATCAAAATTTTTGACAGGGTTTAGATAAAACTAAATGGGAGGGAAAATGACACCTCATTTATTTATGTATCATTTTCCTTTATATCTGATAGTCTCTGTACTTAAGCAATTCTCAACTAGCCATGTCTAGAAATAGCGTTACATTTTCTAAATTTCAGACTATGTTGTCTTTTGGAGTTATTTGGTTGTTGTTTCAATAAGACTCCTTGCAAAGCTGTCATTCCAGACGCATGAAATGGGACGAGCTATCTCAGCAAGGGCTTTGGACATTATTAAAGAATACTGCCATCCACAGCATTTCTTTTCTTTTTTTTTTATTTGCTCTTTCAAGTCAAGAATAGAATCACTAGCTTAAGACATTCAGGGGTGAACCACTTTCATGCTGTAACTTTGCTCTGAGAGTGACTTAAGACAGCGCTACTTGAAATACACTTTGATTCGCTTCAGTGAATGAGAGGAAAGGTCAAGGGGTTGCTCCTCAACTAGTTGGCCATCCAAAAATACGTTTACTTCAGACTTAAGTTTTTAGGTTGTTCAGCACTCATACAAACTCTAAATAACATGCACAAAGAAAACAAAGCTCTGAGCACTGCGACATGGTACAGAAAGGCTTAATGACCTCTCAACAGACTCTTAAAAACACAGATGTGTGAGTCTTGATTTAGACTCAAACCATATGAAGAACAGAAAGTAATATCAGAAGGAGATTTAGAACATGCGTTTTCCCAAGGGTTACTGATCCAATTACCATTAGAGCTGTGTGGAAAGGGACTTTCACTTATCTCTAGACAGTATAATTTGAAATGCCCATTTCAGTTCACTTCATCACATTTATAATATTTCAGAAGCATTGCTTTGTTTATGATCTCTCATGTGACGACACGCAGGATAATATAAGAAGGTTGAAAGCATAAAAATACAATACAGCATATTCACTAAAGCTGAAAGATAAAAGAAAGCAACATAGGCTTATTCTATTAATTTTGCTCTTGCATATATCCTTATTTCTTGCCAGTGTTTATAGAAGGCAGGTTATTCTAAGCTACACTGTGTTCGGCATATAATACAAATCACCCTCACTGCCTCCACTTTCGCAGATGTTACTATCTCTGTAGCTGGGTGGAACTGGAAAGGATGTGGGTGTAAAACGTGACACACAACAAGAACAAACTCTCACAATAAAACTGGGGATCTTCCCTTTCTCTTCCATTAATATAAACCAAATTCTAATCAAACTGGAAGGTTCAAAATGGTTCCACCATTAAGACATTTATGCATGTTTACAGACCTATTTTACATAAATCTTCTCTTTCTAACTTGATTTTCTAACATTTCTGTATCACAGATTAAATTTCTCGGCTCAAGAGTGAATTATTCTTAGAATGTTAGACTTCAAGGAGATATTGCCATGATCAGTACACTGTTTTCCATTTGGAATGAGTATACTATTATCAGGCATGCTGTGTAATCTTGTTTCTGGCATTCATTGACCATATTACTTGATGGATTCTACTATTACCACCGACCTATATGGAGAAGCGTAGAGAGTGTTTAGTAATCTAATGAGAAAGCTAAGATATGTTTGCAACAAATCAAATATAGCACCAAAATGTTTCAATTTCTTCAAGTAAAATATTTTCTACTAAGCTAAAACTCAAATGAAGCAAGCTAATTAACATTTGTCCTTGTTTTTCCAAAATGACTCACTTCTTCAATTATATGTACAATAACATCATAGCCTGCAGTAGGCAGAGGTAGTTTAGGTGGAAAATTCACTTTGTGAAATAACTTTTAAGCAGATTTCTGAAATATGCAGAGAAGTCATGATGAAGTGATGAAAGAAGGATTAGGAAAGATGGTAGCGATCATTCCGGTAAGCTAGATCAACTACACCAAAGCACTGAGGTCTGCCGCTCTTCGTAAGTGGTTATTCCTATTCATTCCACATTTACCTAGGATTTTATTTTTAATTTTTTTCTCCTCTCATTCTATTTACTCTCTCTCTGAACAGGTATTTCCACTGTAGACTCATACACGCACACACACACCTCCTACAAAGTATTTGGTATTTTCTCTTTGAAGACCCATTGACATCTAAAACACAACATCCTACAGATTGATGATACTATTTATAAGGGTCCAGAACTCACCCTCCACATATCTTTTTTCATACATTCAGTATATTAGTGAATGACTCTTTCAGTTCTATATTTACAAAAATCTTATTAGCAATTTCTTTGGTTTCCACTTTGTAAATAGGTTTTGAATTGGCACAGGTTCTCTCAATCTGCATTATAAACACCAAAGGTATAACATGGATTACTACTATCATCTTTTAAATGTTTTCTAACACTCATTAGCATAAAATTTCAATATATTTATGAATGTATGTGATTATTTATTACAAATCTTAATAGTGTACAATGCTATGTCATGTATGTGAGACAAGGGGGACAGCCTTCATTATCTTACATTTTACATTTCTGTATAGAGGAAGAAACAGTCTCTAATTATCAGGAGAAATCAGTTTTGAAGGAAACTATAGATGCTGCCTTTCAATCATTCTCTCTCTTCTATTCCAAGTTCTTGAGTTTTAGAAATGTTTTTTTCTCTTTCTTCTTCTAAATCTCTACAGAAAATGGTCACAGGCCACAAGTAGCCCAATCTTGTCTCTATTTCTCATAAATGTTTTCCCTAGGGTTGCTAACATTTTTCTCTCTGCTTCTGTCTATATTATTATTTATAGTAATTCTACTTGCTGTAACAGATAAATTCAAAAATCTCATATAGACCTAAACCTTTGGGCCTCATTGGGGTGATTGTTCATAAATCAAGGAAGCAGACTCCTTTATGCTACGGTTCTCTTATGTTCAATACATTGCACCTAAAATCACCAGGAAGAGGGTCAAGTATGAGGAAATGCACATGGAAAGACTGAATGGGCCAGGCCTATAGGCATTACATTTCACTTCCCTTCACATTCTACTGTCTAAAACCCAGTCGTACGGCCAGGCCTAACAGTAAAGGAAGCTCAAAATATATTCTAACTGTTTGATTAGGAAGCAGAGGAAATGCATCTTATAAACATCTTGCCAAGCAAACCTGTTGGTGTAAGGTCTGTCTTAGTGGGTGATAGTTTAAAAGTAGCAAGCTCTTCTGCCTTACTTTGGGTGAGTCAATTCGACTCTTTGTCCGAGGAGTAAGAAAACACTTTAGATTTATATGCAAATCAATTACTCTACCTCATTTTACCCACAGGAAAGGTGATAACTTTCCTCTGTATGTTTCTCAATTGTTTTAGAAGTAAGCAGTCTTCTTGCCATCAGAATATATATAAATGTGTTAAATGGCTAATAAATCTTGCTGACTTCTGTTTATCTCTACACCTTTTTTCTTGTGAAAACTGCTCTAGTTCCTTTACTACTTTACTTGCACTCTAAATTTAGTAAGATCATTCCTGCCATACCCATCACTATGCCTTTGCTCACTTTCCTGTGCAGGAATTATTCTCCATCGCCATTCTCCGTAAAATCTACTTATCTTTCAGGTGTCCATTCAGACATACTTTGCTTCAGGAAGCCGTTTTGACTTCTGATTCTCAAAGTTACGTATGCCTTTGACATAACAACCTATCATTAGAACACATATCACAATGTGTTATAATCATCAGCTTGTCTATCTTTTCTAATAGAATTTGGAAGGGAGATTTTGCCTCTATTGAAATTCCAGTGATGAGTAGCATAGTGCATGAACATTAGTTTCTTATGGCAGAAGTAACAAATTACCACAAACTGGGTGGCCCAAACAATTTTGGAGGCTAGAAGTCCAACATCAAACTGTAGAGAGGGTCATACTCCCTCTGAAGGCTCTTGGAAAGGATCTGTTTCTCCTAGCTTCTGGTGGTTGCAGCAATTCTTGAGATTCTTTGGCTTATAGATGCATTACTCCAATTTCTGCCCCCATATTCACCTGGGTTTCTCCCCTCTGTGCCTGTGTCTTCATATGGCCTTCTCGCAAGGATACCAGTCATTGGGATTAGGGCTCACTGTAATCCTATGATCCCTGGCTGAGTTTAAGTTCACGCACTCCCCTTTGGCAGCTTGGGGTTCGCTGGTTTGGATCCTGGCCATGGACCTACACATGGCTCATCCAGCCATGCTGGGGCAGCATCCCATGTGGAAGAACTAGAATGACTTATGACTAGGATATACAATTATGCACTGGGGCTTTGGGGATAAAAGAAAGCGGGATTAGAAGTTAAATATAGGATCTGTTTCTATTTAGGCCTTTATGGTTTTAATAGCTGAATTCACTCATATTTAAAGTGCTAATTACTAAAGGATATATGGCTTATTTCATAAAATGGATTCAATTATTCTTATCTAATCCCTGTTTGTCCATATGAAATTCTTGATTTGAAGATTTCTTAAAATATTGCTTAAAGCAATATATGACCTGAATAATTGGCATTTGAAAATAAGAATCTGTATGTTGGCTGGTTGCTGGTTATGCTGGTTAAAGAGAATGTTTAACAAAGGTTCACTATGGCACAGATCTCACAGTTACACTTTTAGTGTCTTCAAATAATATTTCTTCACTTGAAAAGTAACTTTGTCATAAATAGAAAGGGATATTGTCTTACATACTACACATATTTAATGCTGGCTTTTCTTCAAGATGAGAAAATATTCAGGACCATACTTTCAGAAGTATAGACATATATCTCTAGTTGACCATAATTTTCCGGAAGATTGTGAATAAGTTTCGTGTCCCAGCCTCTCTCAGGGAGATTTAAGAAACTATAAAGGATTTTTTATACATTCAGAGGGACAGATGAAGACTGGGTTCTGATCTTTTTTTCACTCGTCTTCTTTATCCTGCCGCTCTTATTAGTCCTTGAAGAAGCAGTGGCTCTCAATCTTGGCAAGTATCTTACAAGAACAGATGTATTTAAGTATTTATATAAAAAATGCCCTGATTCAGTTTATCCGTAGGGTTCAGATGGGTAGTTCTAGCCCAGGATTTTCCATGTGGTAGCGATAAGTCACTGTAGCTGAAGCAGCTGGGGGCTGGGCTGTCATCTCTTCTCTTAATGTTGTCATAGGTAGAAGGAGCTGGGTCACCAAGCTTAAATCTTGTTCTGGGAAAATCCCCCCTCCAACGACTACTCAATGTGGTACTATAAATTCCCAGCTCTCTTGTCTCATTTTGGGAGGTCTCTGAAAGCTCACCGCAACTTTAGAGCTCCCTATAAGATCTCTAGGGTCCTCTGTTGCAATTTCACTGCAGAGGAAATTTTCTCTCTGCCTAGCCCTACATCCTCCCTCCGTACAAGTACTCCTCTAACAGACCTCTGCATGTAAATCTTCAGCTCAGGATCCGTTTCCACAGTACTCAACTTAAATTAAGCTTAAAATTGCAAACAACTTGAATGTCCTTTGAGATAACACAGAGGATCAGATTGTCATGTTAGAGTCCCATGAACTAGAGATATTGCCCACTTCCAAGATTTATAGTATTTTTTTTTAAAGATTGGCAGCTGAGCTAACAACTGTTGCTGATCTTCTCTTCTTTTTTTCTATTCTTCTCCCCAAAGCCCCCCAGTACATAGTTGTATATTTTAGTTGTGAGTGCCTCTGGTTGTGCTATGTGAGACACCATCTCAGCGTGGCCTGATGAGCAGTGTCACATTCGCACCCAGGATCCCCACTGGGGAAACCCTGGGCCGCTGAAGTGGAGCATGAGAACTTAACCACTTGGCCACGGGGCTGGCCCTCCCCAAACTTTATTATTATTTCAAGAATACAAATCATCAAAATGCACAGACAAAAAAGGCAGAGATCCAGAATCTCTTGCTAGACTTCCTAGGTCCTTTTTTCCAATATTGGACATGTTCAGGCTTTGGAAAACAGAGGAAGTTTCTGAGTGAAGTGCAAGGTCAGCTCACTTACACAAACATAGCCATTTAGGTCATGGAACATCTACATTTTATACTCAGATAGTTACACAACTTATGTGACATTTTAAGGGACCCATGTCCTATAAATCCACAGACCATAGGTGTGTTAAGAGTAAGCAATGCTAGCTAGCCAGGCACGATCTGTTAAAAACATTTCATAGATAAGAACTCACTTTCCAGAAAAAAATAAAATTTAGAATTTTGCCAAGAGATGTGCCATTTTTATATTTACAAGGAGACTGGGGCACCTGTCTTCTTTGTTTCCGGGGGAAAGAGAGACAGCAGACCACAAACCTGATGCTTAATTCCATTCTCCAACTGTTACCAGAAGAGATTAATAGATTGTGATATGGTCACAAAATAGACTATCGGAAAGAGAAGAAAATGAGTGAAATACAACTGTATCAACAACCTCAATGAAACTCATAAGCATAATATAAACGAAGAGAAACGTGATAAAAACAATATACAGTGATTTATTCCATGTATCTATACATTTTAAATGCAGGCAAAACTTAACTATATGTTAGTAGTGAATATGGTACCAACCTTTGGAAAGATGAAACGTAATGATCTGGAGGGACTAGAAAGAACTGCCAGGGTGCTGTTTCATGACTTCTGTGTGGTATTATATGAGTTTTCATTTGTACAAATTCAATGAGGTATACATTTACATTTTGGGCAATTTCCTGTTTTAAAAAATAGAATTGTTTAGAAATATAAATAGATTATCTGACTTGAGCACTAACCTTTAATAAAACTAATTTTATTATATATTTAACAAAAAATAACATCATGCTTAGAGAATTGTACAAAGGAGTTCTACACAATATTCAAGAAATAGCTAATCCCTATATCAAAAAGTCTCCTCCAGAAAATTAAGAAAAAGGATGGACACAACGATTTATTGTAAATACAATTTAATTTATATATCAATATTAGATACAGGTAGGCAAAGAAAATATCATTTCATGCCAATATTACTCATAAGCATTGATGATAAAATCCATCTTTAAAAATAAAAATTAGCAAATTGAAGTGAAAATTCGAAAAAGGCTCCCTCTTTCTATATATATACAAATACAGACACACACAGATATATATAAGTTCATATGCACATATATATACACATATGACTAACGATATATGCATATGACTCATATATACATATGTATGTTTGCATGTATATGACTAATGCTTTATGGCTAGGAATATTTATATTTGACTAAATATAACCATATCATTGAAGACAGATTAGGGACAGCAGAAACAGACTTGAATGTCTATTAAAACTTGATACATAACAGAAATATCGCTAAAAGTTTTTTCTGCAATGTTTATGTATACTGGGGAACAACTGCATCTTTATTAATTCCTAGAAAAAATGGATTGTCATAATTGTGAAATGTAATTTATAAAATCTTTAGAAAACATTTAAATGGTTCTCTACTTGTGAAGTCAGCAAATGTTTTCTGACAAAGGACCAGATAGGAGATATTTTAGGGTTTAAGGACTCAAGGAACAAAGGTGAGAATTTAATGTATAGCCTTATATATGAGTGAAAATAAATTCCCACAAGCTATTGAATACGGTGTTTTGTAATAAAGATTTAATAATGAGAATAATGAGAATTTTTTATCTTTCTTTTTGTTTTTGTTTTGTTTTGTTTCACTGGAGTTCAAGATTTGTGTTCTATGTCATCAAAACCTTTTGCAGATACTCATCAGTTAATGATGAGCTGTGATGAAGTTTTACTTATTTCTCTATGAAAATCTCCTCTCATAGAGATATGTAATATCAATTACTGGTATCAATTCACAAGTATATGCTTTTAATTGAGCATATTTATAGAACTAAATTAGATTCTTGATATTTTATCTTGATATTTGCCTTTTATCATGTCATCACATTGCAGATAATCAATTCCAATCAAAGTTATACAGAAGCTCTTCCATTTTATAATCAAATGTACCTTGAAATATGGAAATTTTCTTTGAACTTTCTTTGGGGTCAGAAAAACGCAGCTGTAATCATAGTTTGAGCTCAGAAAATATGTACACTGAAAAGTTGTGTACATATATAGTTTGTTTCTTGTTTTAACTTTTGACAGCACTGTATCATTTACACTGATTTGTCTTTGAATTAATTAAGAAACATGACCAAGTCGGCTGCAGAAGCTAATTTTTAAAGCCATTCAGTGTTTTATAATAGTGGTTAAGGAAACTACTCCTTCAGAAAAAATTCAATTTCCATCCTTAGTATGGAGCAAAATTGAAGTGATTATATTACTATTAGAAGTGCATTATGGCAGGTATTCAATTCCTGTATTATTTCAGAATTATCATGGGAACAAAGAAAGACTATATTACTCTTAACAAGGCAACTTTCTATTCATAGAATGATTTTACTGTGTATGTAAATTACATGGTATTCAAAAATGAGAAGTTGATAATCCTTTTACAATAGTGAGAATGGCATCAAGTGGAACAACTTATTATTTACTACATATAAGTGATTTTGTTTTGGCAATAGTATCAACAGAAGAAAGAAAGTTGCCTGCTGAATGGACTCATTTATTTGGCTCTACTTAAGAGTAAAATTTCCAATTCTTCAAAAAGCATTGAATGGTAGAGAGGAAAACAATATCACCAAAAGAGCTGAAAATTCTTTTTTGTTATAGGGAAAAAAGGATTACCTCAGATAATAAAGTAAAAAAAAATAATAATAGGATGATTATTCCACTCATTTAGCTAACCACTGGAGATTTCCTGGTCTTTGAATTAGTGTCTTCAATGAAATAAGTTTGCATAATATTTTCTTATAAATGTTTCATATTGTCATAGCTAAATATATAATATTTTCCCAGACTTTTTGTTTTTACTTAAATAGTAAAATTTAAGTAAAATTGAGTAAATATTTGTAAATTGAGTAAAAATTTATCTCCCATTCTCCCTCTCTTAATCACAAATCTATGTCTTAATATTAATAATAAATATATTATCACTTTATTATTCATTGTAGCTATTTGATAATTTTGTTCTAATCATGCTATTCTAGATTCTCCGTCATCTAGGCTTTCCTATCTTTTCATTATTTTTGTTATTTTGGTATGGGGGAGAAAGGAGGTAGCTACAGGAAAATTCGGATGCAAAGAGTTCTTAGCACGTTAGTATCATCTTAACTAACAAATTTCCCCTCTCGTTGTATTTTATTTTGTTATCTTCATTTGACCCTTATTCACATTACAATATTTGATTACTATTTTTATATATTTAATACATGTTCTTAGATATGCATGCATCCTAGAAAAAGCATATAAAATTATCCATACATTGTTTAATAAAAATAAATAGTATTAAGCCGTAGGTTTCATCTTCTATTTAAGTCAAGTCCATGTTTTTCAATGTATCTTTTTTCTGTAGGTATCTAAATATAGCACATTACTTCCAAGTGCTTGATAATAATCCGTCATACGTGCACATCATACTCATTGATTTTCTTAATAATAAATACTTAAAATGCTACAACTAACATCACGTAAAGAATACCCATGTGTCTGTCCTTAGTGAACCCTTACATGACATTTCAGAAATAGACGTAAGTCCATTTTCTGGTCAGAGAATATTTTCATATTTAATTTCAATGAAAATTATCAGAATGCTTTTCAGAAGGGCTGAGCAACTTTACAGTTCCACACCAACTGTGAAAGTGTTCCTGCTTTTACTTATTCTCACCAACTCTTGGTTGTATTGTATTTTTAAATTTTTACCAATATGCATAAATTTAAATCTCATCATTTTTATTATTGTTTTAATATGGCTGTATTATTAAAATGTCATCATAAATCAGTGAAGGAGGATTGATTGTTTCAAATTCCATAAGTATTCATACACAAAGTAAGCATACTGGTCACAGATGGAAAGAAGTTATTTGCAATATCTAGCATTGGCAAGGGATTGCTACATCATATACACTAAGAACTTCAAATCAATAAGAAATAAAAATAAATCCAATTAGAAGTGAGCAAAAGATATGTCTATGCAATGATGGAAAGAGAAATTGCAGTGGTTAAAAAGCATACATATAGATGTCTAATATCACTAGTAGATAGCAACATGCAAATTACAACAAAGAATAAAACCCAATTGGTAGAAAAGGATGGAAAATTCTCATTTCATTAAATTAATAACATAGTTAAGAACATCGATAAAATAAAACAATGTTAATATATGTTCTTAGATTCTTTTGGCAAAACCATTATCTAAATCTGGGAACAGTAAGATCCAAGATTTCTTCCCTGGGCATGATAATATAAAATTAATTTCTAAATTGATCATTATTGTCCAATTAAGAAGTAATATCAAGGTCTCTGCTTTTCTTCTGCTCTACTATGCATTAGACTTGCCATATGTCTACCTTCGAATACATGAACGATGTGTGAGTACGTAGGTACACTGATAAGTACACAAAGATACTCTTCAAAGACACTTGATTTGGAAAGTGTAGATAAAATCATTGATGTACACTTATTTACTTTCCTTCTGAGCATATTTTTCTCCTCACTGTCATCAAATTACTCTGTAACAGTTAACTTCTGACTCAGCAGATTTCTTTGTCACCGCTGTTATCCGCAAACTGCAATCACAGTAATCAGATTTAGGATTTATAAAATCTGACAATGAAACAGTGTTGGAACATGCTTCTAGGGCAATATTCTGTTTCTTTCTAGACATAATTATAAATGTTCTTTTTTTTGGTTTGTTTTCATTTAAAAACTAACACTTATTATGGAAAAAAGATCAGGTGTTATAGGACATCCACGAACAGTTGGCTTGGTGTTATCCAAATAAATGTTTTATGGCTTATCGAGGCAGGCACTATTATGTATTACCACACTTATGTGGGAACTCTTTAATTATCGCCATACATGTGGAAGACAGCATGCAACTTAATACGAATAGACCTACCCTCAACTTGAACGACCAGGGTGTGTCACTTCTTATTTATCTCTCTGAGACATCTCTAAAACTTCAAGTCGCCCAGTCACCAATCCTAGACTCCCATCCACGTGCTGTTCTCTACATTCCCCTCATTTGAAAAATCATCACCATCTTTACCTTTAAACACAAATTATTTTACAAATTCTTCCCCATTAACCCAAAACACCCTCAACTTCAACTCAGAAAATTCCTTTAACCACCTTGTTTTCATTAAAAGTTTCCTGCTCCCTGAGAATTTTACTCTCTAAAAAGGACAATTGTGGTTTTTTTTCTTTACCAAATATGGGAAA
This sequence comes from Equus przewalskii, assembly GCF_037783145.1. Lineage (NCBI taxonomy): Eukaryota > Metazoa > Chordata > Mammalia > Perissodactyla > Equidae > Equus > Equus przewalskii. The sequence continues at coordinate 34,250,829 of NC_091850.1, forward strand.
TTATTATCATAGGAAGACCACGATATTTCAGAAATATCTATTATCACAATTATTCAATCTGTAGCTCATTGTGTGACTGACCAAATTTCAGGTAGGTGAACTAAAATACAAGGATCACTTCTGGTTTTTTAATGAAGTTCATATATATAAGTTACTAGCCTTTAAGATGATGATATATTCGAATCAACTTGATGGGGTACCTATTTTATAACCTGAACTCTTATTAGCATACACCTGAGGTTAATTTTACAGTGTTAATGACACATGCACTGTGATAAGCAGTGGATATTTTCATAATTTTTCATCAATAGTTATGTGTGACCTTTATTAAAAATATTGCTATTGACGATATAATTGATTTCCATTTTAAAATGTTTTAACCTTACTTATCAGAGAAGAAAATCAAAATACATTTTAAATACTTATAAATCTTGAAATTTATTTCAAAGTTATTTAAAGAAGGGGAAATGAGAAAAATGAAAGAAAGTCTGATGAAATGAGAAGTAGGGATCCACACAAGCCAGGAGGGAGGATAGCAGGATGGCACACCCACTTCCTGCCCCTTTGTCTGCCCAGGCCTTTCTGACATTCATTCCCCTTGCACTGAAGATGCGGGTATCCAATACTACTCAGCAGTATAATGACTTTGGGCTATGATCACCTTTATGTAGCCCAAACTTTTGAAGTTGTCTTCAAAAGACTGGGAGATTTCCTGGGGTATTGTTGTTTGCTTTATTTTATTTTATTCAATACTGCCCTAATTTATTTTGTTTTAGAGAGCGATTTTGTTTTGATATATTGTTGTTGTTTTGCAATATCTGAAAAGAAATTTATAGCTCAGAGAAAACAAATTTGCAGCTCTGAGAAGAATATCAAAGGCTTAGAAGGTTACAGACAATATTTGCTATCCCAAGGCAATGTGAATGGTGGAACAAACACGGTGGCCTCTGTGTATAAAGCAGAGACAGAGCATCTGTGCCTGGCCGAGTCCTTCAGTGCTGGAAAGGGATGCCCTGAGCTAAGATGAGCTGCAGCTGGAGGTCGTGTTGTGGGCAGAGCTGGCCCCACAGAAGCAACAAGTCTTAGGCTTACCTGACAGCATCTGTTCCCTGGATAACACTGTTTCCTGTTAATTCTTGGATGTAAAGCCTGAGAGCCAGGCAGGAGGGATGACTTTAGCTCGTTTCTGTCCCATACTAATCTAGCCACCTCCTCCATTTCTTTACGCTTATTTCTCACAAAAAATACCCACTGTCCTCTTTGCAACACCTTCAATGATTTCCTGCTTTGACGAGGGCAGCAAAAATGCTCTACTGTTTTCTAAAGTCAAGAGAAGAAAAAAACAAAGCATATTTTCTTGTTACTCTACTCCCTTCTTTTTTTAAACAGCTGAGTGTATTCTCTGAGAAAGAGACAATGAGATATTAGACAGGGATATAAAGTTGTTACATTCAATTCTAAATCCCACATATCCTTCGCTGTCTGAAATGGAAATGCCAAAAGGATGCCAAAGGACTTTGCCCTAAGAATAATAACACAAGGGCCATCAAGAGAGGGTCCGGGCAGCTGGCTTTATTCAGAATGTTTATGTTCTCCGATGGTGCTTCTGCCAATAGAAAGGGACACCTCTGTATTTTAAGGTATTGTCTAATTGCTCAGCATTAAACTAAGTCATTACAGTGCCCTGCCTGACTCTGCAGATGGCCAGTTTCATTTGGTCTTATAGTGTGAGTACAGCAACTTTTCTTTCATTCTCTCCTGAGGATGATCTAGCTTCCTGTATTGCAGCTACACTGGAGAGCTTTGACTAGCTAATTTTACATAAAAAAGCATCTTCAGCCTTCCCTTGTTCTTTCAAAGTAGGTCACTATCAATCATTTTGAAGGTTAAGTTCCTCTGAATCGTGTAGGTGAGGGTGAAACAAATTCAAGTTTTTTTTTTTCCTTTTTCTGCATTGAAATGAATTGAAACTGAGACCTAACTGTATAAGCCATAGAAAAGTAACTTTCATGGCTTGAGCTTACAGAATATTTCAAGAGCTCTGTTTTAACTCCCTATGTTGCTACTCACAGACTGAGCTGGAACAGACACTCACTTCTATAGATATAACTAATATGCACAATCCTTTTTTTATGGATTTAGCCCTTAGATTTGTCTTTCTGCCACTGCATACTGTTCCCAAAGTAAAGAGACCCCCAATCGTGCCTACAACACATGGTCCACATCTTTCTTCCAGTAGATTCAGACACATTATTTGTGCTCATTCTCTGAGCCCCAATTCCTACAAGGCAACATGGTAAGGGTCAGATGATGCCTTCACATGCCGTGAGGATGCTTCATAGGAGAGGAAGTCCGAGAGTACGAAGCCCAATTTGTACAAGGGGTTACTAGGAAACCTGTCTAACCTTTGTCCCAATGAGATTTGTTATCTTTATTATCCTAGAGTGAAATCTGCTTAGAGCGAGACACTATCTCTATATTCCATGTCAGCTTATTATACCTACATCCTTGAAAAGACAGAGCAAAAAACCTTGGTGCCTTTGTTCAGAAGATATGCAAAACCAGAGACTCAGAGAGAATTTTCTCCATACATTTACTTAAAAGTCTGTTTCTTGTTCAAACAATTTAAAACATCTCCTGATTAGAACTAAGTGAAGCAATTGGCACCATTATACCTCTTTCCACCCCCTCCTTCTCCCATCCTTTTCGTATTCTCTGTAACTTTTATTTTCCTGCCATGTTATAAAGATTTAGATTATTTATAGTCAGTCCCTCAATTATATTTTAGTGTACTATGATTTGGTTAACAGTTCAGGAAAATTTGGAGATAGTAAACAACACATTTAGCTTGTCTCCATGCAAGACCTCATTAGAATGATAGAATGAAATCCTTTAGTAGTTGAGAAGGTTCAACACATTTCTAGGAGAAAAAAAGTAAATAAAAGCTTATTGATGACTAAAACTGAAGCAAGTCATCAGCAGCGAAGAATATATGGAATTTGCAACTGAGGAAGAAGCAAGAAGCATGATAGCAATCTAGACAAATTCTAAACTAATTGGCAGGAATGGGAAGGGACCAAAACAGTGGAATTAAATGAAAGTCCACATATACAGCATTTGTACTCCTCATTGTCCCAAAGCTCTCCCTCAACTACCTCCTCCATTGTTGCTTACATTGAATTAGAAAGTATAACTCCTGCTATCCCAATTAAAGAAAAAAATTTAAAAGAGGTTTTTTTTCTAAATGAAATAACGACTGTGGAGAACTCAGGATTTCAGAGTACAATTTATTGTGACAGATTACCCTTCCTTTCCTGGAGTTCTAGAAAAATTGATATTTTCAATGATTATTTCTAAAAAGTTATAACTTCCGTCAAAAGATGCATTTAGATTTTTTAGATTGTTTTTCCAAACTCAAAAAAATTTTTCTTCATTATTTCTTTGAATATAGCTCTTGTTCGTTGTTTCTAATGTATATATTAAGTGCACATTCTTGTCTAACATCTATATCATATTCCCTAGTTTCTCTCTTTTCTTTATTTTCTCATATCTAGGATTTCTTTTCATATTTGCCCTCCACGTTGCTAGATTGTTTGCATTGTAAATTCTCTTCTATATGGTTTACAATATTATTTTAATTTTGCTCTTTTTTGTGCAATTCTTTTGCCTTCTATTTTTATCTTGTCTTGATTTTTCATTTCAACCTATTCTGTTGTAGGGGAGGAAGACATTTCCTCTACCTGCTCTGGGTGCTTCTGGCCAGAAAATGAATTAAATTCACATGAGATAGAATAACAGGAGAACATTAAACAAAGCTTTATAACATGTATACATGGGAGAGGCTCAGGCAAACTGAGCAACTCACCAAAATGGCTAAAGTTCTTACCTTAAATACCACCCTCAGGTAAAGACAAAGGAGGATGTTGGGGGTGGAGGGAGTCAGTTATGGGAGATTACCAGAGAAGTACAGTAAACAAGAGTCAGGTTATTATGCAGACTTGAGTCCTTGCCTTTTGCATTGATGAGAGTTTCTAGAGATCAGGTCATCCCCCCTTCTTCCTGGTACAGAGAGGGAGACATCTTTACAGATGGAGATTTCCTTAACAAAGGCTAAGTACATTCTGCTTTTTAGAGTTTCTTTCCTGTCTGCAGTTTTTAAAAGTAACCAGCCCAAAATAATCCTCATGCCAAAGATACATATCTTGGGGTGTCCAATTCCAGTCCCCCACACTGTGTTCATCAGTTTTTACTCATATTTCATGGAAGTGTTCCTTACAAAATTTTTTCCCCAGTTTTTATAAAGTGCAGTTTCAGGGCTAAGGTCTGTTGAATCTTTAGGTTAATACTTTATTTGTGTTTATCTATAATATTTTTTATTTCTCTTCTTCTCTCAATCTCTGTCCCCCTGTCTATCTGTCCCTCCCTCCCTTCTTTCTTTTCACCTTCCCTTCTTTCCCTTCTTCATATCTTTAATTTATTCTGACATGAGAAAGTTCTGCCTGGTCAGGGTGTTAAGGGACATTGAAGTTCAGGTTATTCTTGGTCCTTAGGAATGGGTCAAGTGGTCTTCCTCTCTCTAGGCAGATGATGAAGAATATTCCTGGGTTATGTTTATAAATTTAATTTCATCAGGGGCCAGCCCGGTGGCACAGCGGTTAAGTTCACACGTTCCGCTTCTCAGCACCCCAGGGTTCGCCAGTTCGGATCCTGGATGTGGACATGGCACTGCTAGGCACGCCATGCTGTGGTAGGCGTCCCATGTATAAAGTAGAGGAAGATAGGCATGGATGTTAGCTCAGGACCAGGCTTCTTCAGCAAAAAAGAGGAGGACTGGCAGTAGTTAGCTCAGGGCTAAACTTCCTCAAAAAAAAAAAAAAAAATTAACTTCATCAGCTTGTGTGGGTCTTGAAATTTCATCTTAGTTTCACCATCTGCTGGTGGAATGCTTTAATAGTTTACATTAATATTTTCCTTTAAAATGTAATCTAATCTATACAAGGGGTTTGTTACCAAATGTCATTTTGAAATAGAATCTTTGAATATCAATTTGGTAATATAATCTGGAAATGAATTTGCCAAAATAACCAAATATTTAAACCCATTGGCTGGCACATTATCTTCCTGGGGTAATATACATTAGAATCTAAACAGAAATCAGAAAATTACTTAGTAATGATAGCTTCAGAGCTCTCGTTATGAGTACATAACAAGTCCATCCAAACCTATGTGTGAACATGAACAGACTTTACCAAATTCTACCATGGCTTCTACCAGCTTAAAGCCATACCCCCAAAATAACCCAGCCCCCCTAAAATGCTTGCCTGAGAAAGATTAATGCCACCAGGAGAATTTACTATTTGTTCCAGTGAAAACCTGGTGATAAACAGATAGGTTCTGGAACTCCCTCTTTGAGCAGCCACTTTAGATAGTTTGCAATTATTAATCCTTTGATCTTTGGGATGTAACTCTACCACCCAGATTGTTTCCTCAATGATTCACCAATGCAAGTTTGTTTCTACTCCAGATTAGTGCCCATTAGCAAACCCAGAGGGCCTGGTCCCAGGGACTAAACCCCTCATTTTACCTTTGGTGTCTTTCTCCTAGTACACCCAACATTTATAAACTTTATTGTGTTTTGTTTTGGTGAAGATGAGTTGGGATCACGCTGGACTCTCTTCTCTACTGCAATAGTTATTATGGAATAAAATCTGTCTCTGCTGCTTTAACTGGTATCCAGCTTTGTCTGTCTTTGACAGTGAAAGTAAATTTAATTACAGGAAAGGAAGTGATCTTGGTAAAGTGACTATATTATAGATATATATCTTTATACACTGACTACCTTTTTATCTGCTTTCCTTTGTCAATGAAAATAATCCATAACCAATCTATAAAAGAAATTTGGGTGAGTTTATTCTGAGCCAAAATGTGAGGACCATGACCTTGGGCCTTTCTTCCCGAAAGAAGAAAGGGCACCAAAGAAGTGGGGTGTACAGAGTGGTTATATACCCCCAAAGAGGATGTTTCACATATGATTGAAATGTGCCTTTTACAATAGTCACGAGACTGTTCTGTTGGCACAGAGATTGATGGTCACAGCAGGTAGTAGGTTTGCTGCCTTGGTGGGCACAGAAGGGTAGAAGTTCTGTTGTGTCGTGCTGAGTGGTCACAGGTGAGCACAGCAATCAGTTTCTAGCCTAAGGAAAGTTGCTTATCCTTAAGGAACTGCCAATGTGGGGGAAGTTGCACCTTTATCTTAAGAGCATTTGTTCATGCCATAGTAAATGTTTAAAGCAGATATACAATTCACGCTCAATGGCCATGTCAGGCCCTTTTGGAAAAACAAAGTCAGGCTGAATTAGGTTTACACCAAATGGCTTCCTCATATACTCCAATATATCCTATTGCTTGCCGTTTCTATTTGCCACCTTTTATTTAAGAACTACAGCCATGACTTTGTGTATCCACATCTTTTCCTTCAATATGTTAATAAGATTGCTGTCCCAGTTTTAGATATGTAAATAAAGCTTAACTTCTGTTTTGGTTGCACAAACCAAAAGTATTTGGTCACCTAAGAATCATATATTAATAATTTACTTCAACCATATATTAATAATTTACTTCTCATGTCGGAAAATTCAAGATAGACTGACTCACATTATTTTGATTTATTTAATCAACTCTCAAAGTTCTCAGGTGCCCTGATAAGTTTTTTGAATCTTCTGCTAGAGATTGAAACACCTTAATTATATAAGTTGAAATATTAGTTATAATTTGCCTTGTTTCTTCTTTATCCTTAATGCAGCCAAAAAAGGAAATGTTATGGAACTACATACATTAAACAAAACCACCACTGTGTGCATGTAGAACAAGTAGGATGAAATGTGGGGTACCAGCATTGAAATACAATGGAATAGTCTTCTGCTCAAAATCAAATGATCAAACGTACACATATACACACACATACGCGAACATATACACACAACTTCTCTTTTCCTCTTTTTCTTATTGTATGTCAAGTTTATTGAAATTGCATGATTTCAGATTCATTTGCTTAGTTATTATGGCTATTCATCTTCAAATATAATACTTATATTAAAAACACCTCGTCTAAAGCAATATCTGAATATTCGTAAAATAGGAAGGTAATCAGAAATCGGAAAAAAACATAATGTAACAAAATTTGGCAAATGTAGCATATCATTTTTTCTTGGGTTTGGTTATGGGGATAGAGGATAGGAAGAAATTATGTCTCCTTCTACAAGCTTATGTATTCCAAAATATTTGCAAAGTTGTTACACCAGGAAATGTTACATAGCTTAAAATGTTGTAAGCAGAGAAATGGACACTTACTCTGGTTATCCTATACCTTAAGTTGCAATACAGATATTTACAGGGCTATCTTGTGAGTTACAGTTTTAATTTATGTAGAACATAGACATAAGTATAAAATCTGCCTTCTGTCACAAGTAAATGGCAAACATTGTCACCACTATTTCTATCAAAGGGCCTTTTAAAATTCTGTATTAAGTATATTTGCATCACGTGCTAGGAACATGAGGAAAGTATGTGGAGAGAAAATTATTACTATAAATTTTTACACATTAACCTATTTTAAATTCTTTATTGGATGACTTTATATAAATGTGCTTGGGTGTTATCTACCTCCTACAGTTGTTATGGTGATTGAAAGTTCCAATTTGTGGAGTTTTATAAGCCTGTTAAACACTAAATAAGGAAACCAAATATTATGCTATGGTAGTAATTCAAATAAACCACAGCTCCATTTGGAATTTTGTTCCCATTAATATTTTAATTGTTTTATTAGCATAATATTAGGAACATTCACAGATGGTAATTTTGCTTCTATGCTTTATAATTAGTGGTAAATAATGGGGAAAGTTGTAATCTTTTATACCTTCTTGCTTTGGACAACTTTATTAGTATATTTGATATTTTTATAATTTCCATGGTGTTGTACAAAAATGTATCAGTGAATTTGCATTAATTGGTTACAGATAAGAAATCTGTATATTAATAACCATGATAAGGATAACACTGTTTACAGAAACATAACAAACCTTTACAGTTTTTGAATCTACTACATCTGTGCTAAAAAAAAAAAGCTCATTTCTTTGTTTTTTCATTACTTCTAACAAACACCCCAAGAGAGACTGAGTCCATAATATTATGCGTATCTATCAGTCCTTCTTCAAAGTCACTTTTAAGACTTCCTTTGGCCCACCATGCTTCTCACTCAGCTTAGGTTGGCATTCAACAGATATGGAATACTGGGAGAAAGCACAATTCTTGACAGGATGTTGCTTAAGGGTGCAACAATCATCAGGACAACAAAATCACATATCAAAAATATCCAAATGTTGGCCATGCAGGAGAAGAGGCAGACTCCCCCCCAGCTCTATCCCTAAGGTTCTTACTGCTGGTTAAATAATTAAAAAGCTAGGTTAGCAGGAGAAATGCAAACAAAGTTTTACAACATGTATGCTCAGGAGAAACCCAGGAGAACTGAGCAATTCACCAGAATGGCCAAAGTAGCCACTTTAAATATCATTTTGAGCTAAAGACAAAGGAGGACATTGAGAGTAGTGGTTTGTGATTTCAGAGGCGAGGAAAACAATGTATGTGGAGATGGAAATACAAATGGTTGTTAAACAAGGTTTACTGGGCCAAAAATAGGCTTGTTGGTGCCTTTCTCTCACACTATTTTACCTTATACTATAGCTATCTTATGGTATTAGTTCCTTCCTAGAACAGACTTTCTATGTTAAATTATTTTAGGCAGTTTGGGGGAAGGTCAAATGTTCTTCCTGAGTCTTCTGAGCCTTTATTATCTTCAGCTTGAAAGAATCCTCATGCTAGAGTGGTGCATCTTGAGGCATCCTGCCCTGAACCCCATCAGCAGGAAGGTGTAGGTAATAATCTAAATTATTATGTCCCCAAGGGTAGTCAATAAATAATATCTTAAATCTTAAATCAACACACAGTATTGTAATCACATTATATAGAGTTAGGGAGGTAACAAAAAGAAAGACTAAAGAAATATTTAAAAATATTTGCCTGTGGAAAGTCTTAAAATAGGAAAATAAAACAGAGCATTATAGTTTCTCATCAGGAGATTTTTTTCCCCACTTTTTTCATGAATTATATAATAATTAAAGCTGGAAATATAATCCTTTAAGCATCCTAGTAGAATAATTTAAAAATAATTACTTATAATAAGAAAATAAACTTAGTATGATGTAGGTCTTTTCTTTGCTATAGTAAGTGCCAGAAGACAACTGGAGTAACAGCTACAGAATTCAAGGAAAAGTATGCGGCCCAAGTCACATATTACTTGATGACAGGGATACATTCTGAGAAATGTGTCGTTAGGCGATTTAGTCCTTGTGTGAGCATCATAGAGCATATTTACACAAACCTAGATGGTGTAGCCTACTACACCTCTAAACTATATGGTGCTAATCTTATGGGGCCACCCTCATGTATGTGGTCCATTGCTGGCTGAACCATCATTATGTGGCATGTGACTGTAACCAGGACATTTTTCTTTCATGAACTGAAGCAACAGAAAACCATTCTCAGGTATGACAAATTTTGTGGATAAATACTTTCTTAAAAGTATTTCTTACATACCTAGTAAACTAATAAAAGTTAATCAAGACAAAAAAGTTCAAAGATAGAGAATATGCAGTATACAACATCTGGCAGATTGCCATACGAGAGTATCAACAACACATAATTTGCAACATGTTCGAAGATTCTTTGGACAGTCATTCTCTCAGAAAAGCTTTATTAAAGTGGACATACAAGTGGTCGTGTAAAGAAAGGGACATGCTGAGAGTATCCTTTCATAAAGGAAAATGAACTAAATCTTAACAATAACAAGTTCACTGTGATTTCATATTCCCTAGTAAATGAATAGGGAAGGGAAAATCTCTCTTCAAAGGGTTTAAGAACACATGATGAATGCTAATGAAATAAGATCACACTATTTTAAAACAAAATTGTACTTTATTTATTAAATACTAGAAGAAACTATCTCAAATGCTAAAGTAGTTACTTAAAAGTAAGTAACTAACATTTGAGGCTGTATTACTTTTTCACCTTACACTCTACTAGTGGTTTAGGCTCTATAACTAAATGTCATCATAATATTCTTTCTGCATCTCTGTATTTTCAGTATTTAAAGCATCACACATGCAAATACAAGAGCTTTCTGGTTTACAAATTCCATTTTCTTATGGATCATCTTAGGTTAAGACACATCCTTAGGTCTTAAGCATGCTTTGAATCTGGCAATATCAATTATCTGGATTTGCAATAGAAAAGTTCTTCACATAACCCAGCACAAATTTTAAAACACCTGATAAGTACTGCAATATCTTATAGTAAAAAAAGAAAAAACAAAAAAAAGTTGTACTCTTCAAATGAAGAGTTTAAATTTCACATAGGAGACATTTCAATTCCAGAAAAAGAGCAAAGAGCATTTTCTTCACTTCACTTTACTTTCAAAGATCACTGGAAAGAAAATCAAGTTATTCATGTCTCCAATTTCTTCCAATTTTGTAGGAAAAGAAAATATGATTTATTAAATTTGATTTTGGCAATGTTTAAAATGATGATTGTGCTCAAGGATATGGTCTTGTATTTGTGAAAATTTAAAATTTATAAAAAATTTAAGGGACATTTTGCTTAAGGGGAAAAATAAATCACATACTGTCTTTCATTGAACAGTTCATACTATAAGTTAGGTCACATACATGAGGAAATCTTTTCCAAAAATATTTTTCTACTTGGAATCCAGTGATTGCTGTTGTGGCAGGAACAACGGGAGACAAAAATTTCATGCATCTCTATGCCCTAATAATTTCTTAATAATTTCCTCAAGGTTGTTTTCTCCATCCCAAGGTACTATGCTAACAGCAGATGTTCTATTTCCCATGCATAGTTCTAAAAATAGTTGATCGTATTAAAGGCTTTTTTATAAGTGCATTAAGGAAACACCAAGGTTTTACATATACATAAGATAATTTCAGATTGGTGAGGAAATTTTTGTATTATCAATATGATTACACCCATATAGGACTAAATCCTCCACACTTTATATCATGACTGCTTATAAACATTTTTTAAGTAGGCATGACGTATAAAAAACACACTGTTTTCTATTTTTTGGTGAGAAGTTTGGTCCTTAGCTAACATCCGTTGCCAATCCTTCTTCTTTTTGCTTCAGGAAGATTGTCCCTGAGCTAACATCTGTGCCGATCTTCCTCTGTTTTGTATGTGGGATGCCGCCACAGCATGGCTTGATGAGTGCTGTGTACGTCCATGCTTGGGATCTGAACCCACAAACCCCAGGCCGACAAAGCAGAGCATGTGAACTTAACCACTACACCACTGAGCTGACCCCCAAAACACACTTTTTGTATAGTGAGTTTTAAAACAAAATTTTACTTTTAATAACTTTTGGAAGCCAGCAATCATAAGATAGGAATTTAAAGGATCAGTGCTCAGTTCAAAATTTTTATTATTCTGTTGTCTATTTGCAGATACTAATGACACCATATGGTCCATTGATGCTAACATCTGCCACCCAGCCAAGTATTGATTAAATCACTTGAAATTATGTGAGGCACGTGGGGAGTTAAAGAAGATTTGATTACAGATTTATACGTTTGATTTTAAACTCTCCTTTAATCTAGTATAACTTAAATGAAGCAAATATTAAAACAGAGAGTTGTTTTTTTCTCATATGAGAAAATGTTTCTCACTCCTTTGCATTTACGTACCGAATTTCTTATCAGTAATTTAGATATATATGCAAGACTTACAATTGCATTGTGTATATTTGAATATTTTTGATATATTCACATACAGTCTTGTTACTCTTCAACTTGGTAATTTTAATTGGCAGCAGGAAGATGATTTTCCACAGAAGTAAAGACTTTTCTTGCATATAGCTTTGGAATAGTGCTAGGATTTATTTAAATTCCTCTAATTCCTAATAATTTCCAAATGAATATCATTGCTTTATAGATACTGGCAGGTTAGGTTACATGAAATTGTTGTATGTATTATATTTCATGGGCCTACTCATCAAAGTAGTATTTTTATATTTGCCAACTACTTTAACAAGACAAAAGTATTCAAGTACTGTAATATCCAACTGCCAGTTTGAAAAGTTAAAAATTATATTAAAGTTACCAAACTTGATAAGGCTTAAATCTTAGCTATAATGAGTGTATGGAATGCATGCATAATGATGCATATTTACACACTCTTTAGTTAATATTAGGTGATTTTGCTGGCATTGTCTTGAAAGTAATATGAAGAAAAGTAGATTGCTAGATATTTTTTCTGAACATAAATCTAACTATTTGCTAATAAATAGCAGATACATCATAAATATCCATTATTGCTACTATAATGTGAACCTAAGTGGGATAATACAAACATTACATATTGTAAAGCAATATACATATGACCTTTCTGGAGAATTCATAGCCTGTGCTGACATTCAGCCAATAATATGACTTCAATTAACTTTCATGATATTATTGGTTCATAATTAATAACGTAGGAAAAAACGTCTTTATCTAAATATTATTTAAAAGAGAAGAAAAGCAGCTATAATCAGCAAGTGGTTTTTAAGTACTTGTTAATGACACCCTAAAAGATGATTGATTAGAATCTTAGGTAATATCTTGAAGACAATGTTTGAGATAACTTATTAATATGAAAATAATGAAAATGCTAACATTTTTCGAAAAGTTGCTACTGTCAAATAGGCACATGTCTTATTGGTGGGGAAGAATGTAGTAAAATATGATTATAAATGTATGTGCACAGTTTTGTTCTTTCTTTGAGTATTTGTTACCTCTGTGGTTAATATTATTTAAGTGGAGATTTATATAATTTTATTTTTAATATTGCTTCTATTTGCAATTGGCTTGCATAATTTCTGAAGTTTTGTGTTGTGTCAATCTAGAAGCAAGATGAAATCCTAGTTAAAGTTTGATCTAGATGTCTAGACTGCCACACATGCTCCAAGAGGAGATGAAGGTTTTTATTACACACATAGTGAGTCTTTCTGAGAAGATCGGGGAAGGTTCCCAAGCAGATATGAGACTGATTTGAAAGATCAGGGAAAGACTAGCTTAGCTAATATGTATTATATATATATATTCCACTCAAATAGCTATTTCACCCATGTTATATCATTTTGTGCATTTATTTCATTAAAAATAGCAGTTTGTCTAGTGATTTCTATTCGTTGTAATTTTAATTTAAATTTGATTTTAAAAATATATTTTAATTTTAGTTAATTAAAATAAATGATCAAATTAAATGATTAATATTTAAAATTTAGATGTTAGACTTACTGTTCTTTTTTAATATCAACTTATGCTTTTAATTATATGTTTTACACTTCATATATTTCTTTTTAGCTTATTGATGCTGTAATTAACTCATTTTTTAATTTTTATTAATACATATTTCCTTGAATATTCTTTGGATATGACTTTTTTCATATTCCATAGATTCTAATTATAGTGCTTTTACTATCTTCTTGTGCAGCAATTGCATTTAAAAAAACTTCTTTATTAAAAGTTTACAGTTTTTGGGGCTGGCCCACTGGCACAGAGGTTAAGTGCTCATGTTCCGTGGTGGCCCAGGGTTCGCCAGTTCGGATCCTGGTTTCAGACATGGCACCGCTTGGCAAAAAGCCATGCTTTGATAGGCATCCCACGTATAAAGTAGAGGAAGATGAGCATGGATGTTAGCTTAGGGCCAGTCTTCCTCAGCAAAAAGAGGAGGATTGGCAGTAGTTAGCTCAGGGCTAATCTTCCTCAAAAAAAAAGAAAGTTTACAGTTTTAGTATTTCCTAATAGAAATTTTATTTTATTAGTAAATTTGAATTGTATTCCTTTGTAGTCACCTATATGCATGTACACACATATTCTATACTATATGATTGTTATATATCATGTTATACATATATATGATATATGTTATATGCATATTTTAATTTTTAGAATGTATTGAAATAATATTTGTTATCCAATGTATGATAAATTTTTGTAAATGTTTCATGTACACTGAAAACATTGTAATGTCCTTGTTTGACAAATATTTTAATACTTATTTCTAAGATTTACCTTAGTGTTTATGCAGTTTAAGTTTTGATAAGTATACTAAATTTTTCTCCACTTTTTCTGAATTGATATGTTAGAGGTGTGGTAATATTATTATTAGTTTTTTTCTAATTCTTTCATGTTCTATGTTATCTATTGTCTGCTTTCTGAAAGTAGTTGTATTTAATGGCTCATAAATATTTATAACTTGATAGTTGTCATTTTTAGCATCATAAAGTGTCTCTTTTTATCTTATTTATTGTTTATCGGTTTAAGTTACACCTGGATTAACATCAAGATCTTGACCACTGGTTTTTCATTTGTGTTTATTTTTTATAACTCACATATCATTCCATTTTTCACCATCTGAATTACCCCCATGCATGCAAACACACACACAGTACTATAATTACTATAAATGATGATAATTTGAACATGAAGCTAAATGACTGACTGAAGTATATACCCTAATCTCAATTGATGTGTTCTTTTTAGGTCTTTTGGGGTACAGTTTGGAATAGATATTCTGTCTTCAAATGCTGTTTTTCATCAATTCTCTGCCCCCTGCCCCCTGTGAGTTGTCACTGGTGCTATCAGGTGAGTTCTCAATATTCGCTCACCCTTCTTGTCTCTGTGGAACACCAAACTTGTCCAATAGTTAAATCGATAATTAAATTTAATTAATTATTAAATTACATTTAATTAATAGTTAATTGATAATTAAATTGAAGTACTCATCTTGGCAGAGCCCCATGGATTAAGTCAGTCTGTGATTCAAACTTGGCAAATGAGATAAAATTCGGTAGGCCCACTGACAAAAATATTAAAAGCACCCTATTCCTCTCTGGATCATAAACCAATGCCAGGACATAAACTAGTCAACTTACTGTTGTGAAAAATAACAATAGGCTTAGTTAGATTGCTGGAGCAAAAATCTAGAATGAGCTGTGCTCTTTGAAGACTTCCTTCAGTTGTTGTCCCAATCATGGGAAGTCTAGCTCCAAATGTCTAATCACATGCAGGATAATGAGCTCCTGATGAGTTATACCACTGTTTTTCAGATATTTGTTACATGTACCTCAACACAATTGTAATTGATATAGAGCTGTTGAAGATAATAAAATGCAATGTTTCCCTTTGCTGGACACCACTGCATACATTTTAATGCTTTTGAGAGTAAAACTACCACTTATGAAGTACTTACTCTGGGCCAGATACTGGGCTTATCATAGATATTTTTTTACTTGAGAATTGAGACTTAGAAAAATTCAGCAATGTAACTAATCAAGATCACACGACTGGAAAGTTTAAAGCGGGAAATTGAATGCTGTTTGGATATTTCAATATCTGTTAATAGATATTTACCTTAAGAGTTCTGTATTATTTTTTAAATCACAGAAAAGAAAGGTTTTTTTCTGAAACAACAATAAATATGTGATATTTTCAGATTGGTATGATGATAAACTGTATTTTTCAAATCTCTCCCATGATAGCATAGCAAACATAAATGCAAGAAAGTCCAAAAACATTTTTTAACTGAGTGAATAATCTTTTATTCCAATTTGTTTTTGTTTAGAGTAGCATTAAAGAACCAGACTCAATTTTTTTTAAAAAAGGCACACTACTTACATTTTATGTATTACATTTTATGTGATATTCTATCATTCTTACTTACATCTTTAAATCAGTAGAGTTAATATTATATTATCAGTTCAGGTAAAAGAAGATAGCCTTTTGTGATTTTTTCTCTAAGAAATAAAATTCTGATATGCCATTTTATTATTTCTAATCTCTGCTGAAACTCTTCTTATCTCTGATTAACATATGACCATGTATAATTTAAATATTTCTACTCTAGTAATTTAGCTCAAAAGTGCATTTACTTAAAGCTTTACAACTAAGAGGGAAGATAACTAATCAGATTTTATAAGCTTAGAAGGATGGAGAGTGGTTGATAAAGATCTGCCGGAAACAACAGGTGATTGAGAGAAATCTAGATAATTCTGGATGAGCCAAAACTTATAAAACCCAAAACAAGTCTTAAGACTTACTGACTTTATAAGCCAATAAATATGACCTACTTTATGCAACAAATAATTGTTTCCCAGTAGAATATGAAAAATCAGATCAGCAGCTCACATATTCTGTGTTGCATATGAGTTCCTAAAGGGATGTCTATATGATTTTATTTGTATACTGTAATTATAAATGCATTTGTTTCATTTTATTAATATAATTTCATTGAATTCATCCAAATAATTGGAGCGATCAGGATCAACATAAAATCTGAAGAGTAACAGGGGCTTAATTTGTTTTCACACTGGGTTAGATGATGGGACTGCCAAGCTTTGCTAATAAATGATATACATTATACTTTCATTTTTCAAAATAGTCTAGATTTGTAGAATTTTGTTGTGATTATTTTATCCCTCTTATGTGTACCACTTTTCATTCTAATATTGTTTATTTTTGGCTAACTTTTACATTTTGTTCTATTTTCATTTTGTCTTTTTCTTCATGAATTTTTCCAGAATTGCATTTTTTTTTTTGTTAGTCCATTTAGGCAATAAACCTTTGGCTGGGCAGGTCCTATTTATTAACACTTCGTGTATGTGCGTGTGTGTGTGTGTGAGGAAGACTGGCCCTGAGCTAACATCTGTTGCCAATCTTCCTCTTTTTGCTTGAGGAAGATTGTCACTGTGCTAACATCTGTGCCAGTCTTCCTCTATTTTGTGTGTGGGATGCCACCACAGCATGGCTTGACAAGCAGTGCTAGGTCTGCGCCCAGGATCCAAACTTGTGAACCCTGAGCTGCTGAAGCAGGGCACATGAACTTAACCACTACAGCACCAGGCCAGCGCGTTATTAACACTTTAAAAAAAATTATTTATTTTCTGTTTGGATCTTTATTTCCCAAAATATATGAAATAAATGGGCTTGCTTTAAAGAGCATTACCTAGTCAGGAGATAAGATACAGTCGTGATGATAAAAGTATATCCTAAGAGCCACATCAATACTTCAGGCATTGTTGCTGTTGGACAGATTGTCAACTCAGCATAATTTTTGCTAATATGGACCTTTCTTGATGCAGTATAATTGACAGAAAAATTGTGTAAAGAAATTTTAGGAAACACCATGCTTGAGACAAATTCCTGTTTATGAATCACAGCTAGGATTCGTTTTAGAGACAAGCAGTCAGAGTAGAAGATCAGGCTACAAAAGCTGTGACCAGATGGGTTGGTCTGCTGTAGGAGTTTCATTTTTTTGTAAAGAAAAGGGCTAGGTTGAAAGAAGAGGGCTGATGTGAGGAGGAAGCGATGGAAGCTACTCTTGGTGATGAAAGAGTCAAGGAAATGAAAAGAAAGAGAGACAGAGTTTAAACAGTTGCCCTGAGGCGTGAGAGATTTTGGAGAGTATCAGAGGCAGTAGCCAAGTGGGGAACATATAATTCTTCTAAATGAAGCCACTCAGCTTCATATTACTGCTGCTATGTGAGAGTAATAGCCTGGTATTGCCAATTATTTTAATTTTCCAATAAATTTTTGATGTGTCATATTCTGAATTTTAAAATATGGTGGGAGCCAAACTAAACATTTCTATGGACCAATTGTGTCCATGCAAGTCCCTGAAAGTCTTATGCATCCAGTAATCTCTGTCATTTGAAATCAACATTAAAATTTTATTACTGTGCATTTGAATTTGAGATATGATATATTGTCAATAAAAAAAGTGCAAGCAAAATGAAGATGTATCCTGCTTTGTTACAAAAGTATTTTTATTTCCTGTCATTTATCTGAAGGCCAGAGATTAAAATAAATGCATTCTTCTACTTGAATATTTTACACTAGACAGAAACTTTATTTGTATTTATAATACACTTTTCAGATTGTTTTTTTAGATATTGAAAGGGCTACAGATACAATTTATTGATACTAACTGTATTTTAGCTATTGTTAATAAACTCATTGCTCATTAGACAGTTTGTTTATTCTCATCAAGTTCTTGGAATCGTTCGTTCACAGATATGCCCTGAGTTCCTACCAAGTAAAAAGCTCTATTCTAGACTCTGGAATACAGTAGTAAATGAAACATACAAAAGCTTGCCTGTAATAGAACTTATTAGTGGAAGAAACTGAGACTAAACATGATAGGTAAAATATAAAGCCAGTTACGTTGTGATGTGTGTGTGTGCATGTGTGCGTGTGTGTGAGGCAAAGGGGAATTTACTTGTTGTGAGAAGAGAAGGAGAGGAGAGCAAGTTATGAAACTTGAACTAAAGGGGACAGGGAAGACCCCAATGAGGAGCTGCTTCTAGTAAAAACCCAAAGTGAGATAAACATCTTACGATATCTGGCAGAAGAATATTCTAGACTGATATTTCTCAAGATTTACCTTTAATTATTATCTATCCACTTAGGAGCCTTTTTAAGCATTCCTTAATTGCACCCCTATCTGAAATTAAATCCTAACAAATAAAAATTTGACCGGTAGAGTAGAACCTTGGAGGGCCAAAAACAATGTTTATATCTAAGACGTTTTGCCTCTCAGGAATCCATTTTTGCTGTCTTGGGGGTGATTGACCAGGTTAAGATGTGTTTTCTGTGGGGCCAGCCCTGTGGCCAAGTGGTTAAGTTCACATGCTCTGCTTTGGTGGCCTAGGATTCTCCAGTCCAGATCCTGGGCATGCATCTACACACCGCTCATCAAACCATGCTGTGACAGCATCCCACGTAGAAGAATGACCTCAAACTAGGATATACAACTATGTACGGGGGCTTTGGGGAGAAAAAAACAAAAAAGAATGTGTTTTCTAGACTTAGAGACAACAATTGCAAAGATTCAAAATCTCTCACCGGGAATGTGTGCATGTCTAGGAACAGCAAGAAGGTTAGTGCCTGAGTCAGAGAGAACTAGTGAAAGAACAGTAGAAAGATAAAAGAACAGAGAAATCACAGAAGACCTCATCAGTCAAAATCTCGACTTTGACATTGTCAGAATGGTACCAGCCCTAATCTCAGTTCCCTTCCATTAAACCCAGCATATATGGGGTTAAAACCAAAAGCACCCATCATCCCCTTTTCCTGCTTCTTTAGTTACATTCATGTGTAAATATCAGTTTCTTTAACCTTTGCATCTCTGAGCTTCATGAGGCAAATACAAGTTACAAATTGTTAAAAGGCCTCAGTTGGGCTCATATTAAAGTTTTGGCTGATTATGGCTCCTTGAAGATTTTTACAGGGAAACTGATAACCAGAGAATATCAAGAAGCTGAAGCTTCCCAGACCCCACCCCCGGGCTTCCTGGCGCCAGAATCCACCATCCATCACAGAGGCAGAAAACTAAGAACAGCCACCTGCGGATTCCCTTATTTGCCACCCCCTTCCTGGAAGCAGCTTCACAAGGCCAAATGCAGGATGGTGGGAAGGAACCAAACTGCAAGGCCACATGCTCCCTATCTGCTGCCTAAAGCCTCAAGTAAAACCCCTACCTTTTCCCCTTCAATGAGGTGGATTTGAGTTTTAGCTCCCATCTCCTTCTCTGGCTGCCTTTCAATAATAATAAAAGCTCCTTTCCTTGCTGTAAGCCTGGCATCCCAGTTTTTTTATTTTTAGCCCCTCTTGTGTGGTGAGTAAAAGGCGCCTGTGTTTGTGGCCAGTAACAAGAACACTTTAAGCAGGGGAGCAATATGGTCTAATTTAAGGTTTGATAGGTCACTCTGGCTGCTCTGCTGAGTGTAGTGGAAAAGAGAGCAGACGCTAGGAGATCATTTAGACAACTTTTGCAATCAGGCCTGGCTACATAATTTCGAGAGCCGAGTGCAAAATGTAAACATTAGTCTCCAATTAAAAAAATATTAAGAATTTCAAGGAACCAAGAGCAGAGCATTAAACTAATAGTTTGCCCTTCCATTCATGGGAACCTACTACACAGGTTGTGCACATGTGAAGCTGGTCCTGTTTGCAATAATTCTTGGATCAGGGTGATGACATTGGTGGTGATGAGGAGATTAAAAGTTGGATATTGAAGGCATAACAGACAGAATGTCTTCACAATGTGGATAAGGGATGTTATAGAAAGGGAGGAGACAAGCATAAACTTAGGTTTTGTCTTAAGCAGTTAAAAGAATGACATAGACCTGAAGTAAAGAAGACAGCAAGGGAACTGGCTTGAGAGGTTTGCTTGTGTTATTGTCTTCATTCTTGTTATTTCATATAAGATATTATTTATGAATTATAACACTTTATATTCCTTATCTGAATTTTCATTATTAACACATCTTGAGTTATTTTAATTTAAAAAATTGATGCCAGAAATATTGCATTTATTTGAATAACAAAACTTTCTATAATTTTGCAGACTATTCATTTTTAGAGTTTAAGTCAATTTCAATCATTTTTAAAGGAAATGTATTCATAGTTGTCATATAAATATATACACACGCTTTCACATGTTTATTGGGTGCATGCTTGCATTTATTCTACTTTGAGTGTCTTTGGGATTGACAATTACCTTATTCACTTGAAAGGACTTATTGATAACTCAAACTAAATGTCAATGTTCAGTTAAAATAATTTATATCTAAATTTTTAAACCTCAGACTTATTAAATGACTTATAGGTCACCTTTTCACCTTCGTTTTTACTTATTGAGTGATTACAAAATTATCAAGTTCTTGAATTAAAAAAAATCATAAACAGCACAACATATTTTGAGTTAGAAATTGATAAGACTTCCTATGTAGAAAGCTTATTATTTTTTAACGACCACATTTGGTAGTCCCTATTAAGCTTTAAAATATGCACATTGTATTCACACCACCAAGTGAATTTCTCCATGGCTACCCCTGTTTCTTAACAGCATTCCTTCCTTCCTTCCTTATGTTGACTTTTTGTTCTCTAATTTAAAATGCTCCAAGGACACAGATGTCAAGTAAATTGCCTATAATTGCATTCACACTTGTTATTAAATTCAATTAATAAGTATACTCTAAATATATATGAAAATGAAAGCATGCATTCAGGCTTTAATTTTTGTGCTAATCTTTTTCTTATTTTCTAATCAATGCTGAAAAAAGCCTTAAGATGCTCTTTAGCTTCAACTCTGGAGGTCAACAAGGACAGCAAGAGCAGACGGCTGATAAAATGGGGCTAAGAGGCAAAGCGGGCCACTGTGATTATTTCCTCAGTGTCTGTTTTGCAGAAAGATCTTGTTATCACAAAACTCAAGAAGATTATAAAGGTTACTTTTCAACGTAGGGGATGTATTAAAAAAAAAAAAACTCCTCAATCATGCTGTCAAAGATTTCTGTAGTTGAAAGCAGAATTTATATTAGAAAACATATTTCTCTTCTATATCTGATAAAACCGAGAATTCAAAATTTGTAATTAAATTTGGGTTTCCTAAATTTTATGGAGCCAAACGACTAAAGATTCTAAAATACTGTGTAAGATGTGTAATTATTTGCAAAAGTAATGAAATAAAGTAAGAAGGAAGATACCATAGCACAGAAACTATAACTGAATGGAGAATTAGGCTTGTGTTTTGTACTATTTTAATTTCTAATTAAAATTATTAATTTCTAATTATTAATAATTTGGTTCAGTCACAGATGTGTAATTCTAAATATAAAATATGTATTTACTACCATAAAGTATTTATCTGAATCTATCTCTCCTTGTAATAAAAGATATTTAAAATATTTGAGGATATTTTACAATGTAATTGTGTGTGTGTGTGTGTGTGTGTGCATTTTAAAGGAGAAAGGCATAAAAAGTGTTGAGATAACAATAGTGTTATAAGCAACTCTGAATTTCAGATAAGCGCTTCTCATATTACCTTTGCAGGTAATAATTCAAAGTTTATTTGCATTTTTTTTCCTGTTTATGATTATGCTTTATGGTTCTAAACTGTTGCCAAAAAAACCATGAGGAGTAATTTATTGATGAATTTTAGTGTAGTGAAAATGGTGAAAATCGAAAGCAAAGAAGGGCACTTAACATCTATCTTCTAACATTTTTGTAAAAAAATTTTCTGATCGAACTATCTATAAACAATTCTTCTTTGAAACATTAAGTTCTACATCACATGCAAATTAGAGGTGCTGATTACGTATTTGGATTACAATATTTTTGAAGGAGCACAGTAAGTGACAAATAGCTACCATTTGACAATGTTTGTAACTTAGATATGTTCATATTCAGTAAAGAATTTCAAGCAATGCAGAATTTTATAATAAAGTGAATTATACATATTTCATAATTACATGTACACGCAAAATACATAAGATTAATAAAGAGACCCCAAATATTATTTGAAAATAAAAAATTGTTCCAAGATTATCTGATAAAGTAACTGTGATATTAATGTTTTATTTATTGCTGATATTTCTGTATTTTTACATCCATACTCAATTTAGAATTGTGAGGGTTGTATCATATTCATCGTGGATAGAAGAGATATTCCAGTTCTTCAAGTGGTGTAATTTTCTGTTATTATCTGAAGTATAACATGAGTTTCACTGATGTAAAGATCCCAAAATAGCATAATGTACAATGCCTTCTATAATATGAGTACGCAAGATAAACTACTTTTTCTGGAACAAGTTAACCTGGGTTTTTTCTTGTTTCTACACTGAATGCTAGCTGGAAATTTAGAACTGAATAATTTAGCAAATATTTAGAAGAATTACATGCCATGCATTATGTTAGATGCTGAATAAGACACGTAATGTTTCCATCCGAGTTTGAATTCTTGTGGCAACTCATACTTTGAAATAATTATTTACAAGTGTGCTCACTGTTACCGAAGAGAAGAATACTAACTTGAATTAGAAAAACCCAGAGGAATGGATCCTCAATATGGCTTAAGGCAAGGAGACTGTACATCCAAGTTTACCTGGAACAGGTCAGTTTATGCCCCTTATCCAGATGTAATTATTAATAATGGGCCTTTTCTTTCTCAAAATTCTGACTGTTTAAATAATAAATGATATAGTCACACTACTTAAGACTATCTTAATTATCACTTTCTATCAATTGCCCTTTTGGCTTCTGTTAAATAACACGTATTAAAAAACTGGACTTTTCAAGAATTTACCAAAATGTACATTGTTGATTGAGAAGAGTAGCTTATGTTTTTGTTATCAGACTGTATAATTAGGAGGCAGGAGTATGATGATCTTGTGGAACTTGTATAAACTTAGCTGGATGGGTGATCAACTTATATTTACATGGAAATATCCTTAGGAAGTACGCAGAAAAAAAATTATCCTTTAAATTAAGTTGTGTATCTTTTTTATAAAGTGAGCAGATATTTGGTTGTGATTTACAAGTGTCTTGCCAGGAGGAATGAAAATATCAATCTGGTAAGTTATTTAGCAGCAAGTTATCATGAGTATTGACTAAAATATAGAATACTTCTAAATGCATTTGAACTTTTGTTTTTATTTTATAAAAACTAGCCAATATCGTTAAAAGAAATCCAACATCTTAAATTTCTAATTTCCTTCATAGGAGTGGCCTCTTATTCACCCAAAGACATGTTTTCCATGAGAACTACTTTCCAGGGGATGAGAGACAAGAATTTGTTTAGCTGTTTCTCTATTGTGCACCATGCATAACCAGATACCCATCTCTTGATTTTCACTCCCGTTAGTGCTGAGAAACTCAGTTGCCCATCCCCAGGTTTTCCTCATTTCCTTGAGGACCTGTTGCTTCCAGTCAGTCCGGGTCCTGTCACATTGCTACTTATTGGTTGCAAGCAATAGAAACCACTTTTGGTTGGGCAAGATAGGTGTATCAGAGAATTTAAAGAATCAATGGAAAAGCAGAAGCACCAGACTTAAATAAGAATTGAGGAAGACAAGGCACAGGTGAAATCCTTCCACAGAACAACCAGTTTAAGCTAGTATTGCTGTCACCATTGCTACTTTACTCTGCATGCTCACTGCTTCAGGACTCTGGTGCCAGTCAGCTCCACTATATCACTTTTGGTTGATTTGCTTTCTTGGCTCCACTCTATCCCACTGAATAATATCTACTTATGCCTTTGAAAGACATGGCAAATAAATAGGAACCAATGAAGAAGGCCAAGAAAGGACAATTAAAACAGTACAATGAGGACATGGAAAGAGCATTGCATTGGAAAACTAACATCAGAGATTGATGGGGAGTTTATATCAACAATATCCAAAGAATTATTAATAAAACCATCATATACCTATTAATTCAGATGCCACATATTAAATAGTCCATGACCCTTTGAAATCTTTATCAAATCGGTTGAAGCTTCTATTTTCTTTTCCATCTCTACCTTTTTCCCTTTAAATATGCCTTTCTTTCCCTTTTATTATCTTATAATACTTTTCAAAGTCCCATAATGTTTTACTACTATACATTATGTAGTCTAGAATATTTTCACATGAGTTGCTGCATGTTACAATTTATTTTGTCTGTAAACCATAAATTGATCATGTGACATGTCCATAATATCATTATGACTTATCTATTGCTCCTTAACAAATCACACCACTACACAGTATCTTAAACAACACCATTTTAATTGCTATGATGTTGTAGGACAGAAACTTGAGCTAGGCTCAGATGAGGGCCTTTTGGGAGGAATCTCACTTGGGGTGCTCATGTGGCTGCAGTCATAAAATGACTTGACAGAGGTTGAGTGGTCCCATATGTCTTCACTCACAACTGTGGCTGTTGGGTGCTATATGTGGAATGTGGTATCTCAATTCTCATTCATGTGGTTTCTCATCTTCCAGTGACTTATATACAATAGACCCCTTTGACCACAGGGGCTAAATTCCCAGATCCCCAGTGGATGCCTGAAATGGTGGATAGGGGCTGGCCCCGTGGCTGAGTGGTTAAGTTCACGCGCTCCGCTGCAGGCGGCCCAGTGTTTCGTTGGTTCGAATCCTGGGCGCGGACATGGCACTGCTCGTCAGACCACGCTGAGGCAGCGTCCCACATGCCACAACTAGAAGAACCCACAACGAAGAATACACAACTATGTACCGGGGGGCTTTGGGGAGAAAAAGGAAAAAAAATAAAATAAAGTTTGAAATGGTGGATAGTATCAAACCCTGTATAGACTATGTTCTTCCTATACATACGTACCTATGATAAAGTTTAATTTATAAATTAGCAGGTAAGAGATTAGCAACAATGACTAATAATAAAATAGAATGATTATAACAATATACTGTAGCAAAAGTCTATGTGAATGTGGTCTCTCTTTCAAAATGTCTTATTATGCTGTACCTACCCTTCTTCTTGTGATGGTGTGAGATGATACAATGTGTACATGATGAGATGAAGTGAGGTGAATGATGCAGGCATTGTGACATAGTGTTAGGCTACTAGTTGACCTTCTGAAAATACTTCAGAAGGAGGATGATCCAGCCATGATGATGTCAATGGCTGAATGTCAGGAGCAGACAATGTCGATGGTTGTAGGTCAAACAAAGGGATAATTCATGTCCTGGGTGGAATGGAGTTGGATGGTGAGAGATTTCATCACGAATGGTACACAATTTAAAACTTATGAATTGTTTATTTCTGGAACTTTCTGTTTAATATTTTCAGGCCATGATTGACCGTGGGTAACTGAAACCTCAAAAAGCAAAACTATGAGTAAGGGGGACTACTGCAGTGACCTCATGGTGGTGTTTCAAGAGGGAAAGCAAGGAAGTTAGTGACCGTCTGGAGGAGTGACCTCTTGAACTCTCAAAATGTCATCTGTACACCATTCTATTAATCAAGGGAAGTTATATTTTCAGCCCAGAATTAATGGATGAGGAAATAGACTCTACTTCCTGATATGATGATGGCAAAGATATTGCCAAAGACCATACACACAGGGATGAGAGGAATTATTGAAGGCATTTTGCCAAAAAAAAAAAAAAATCAACCCTAATACCTAACACAAAAAGAATATAGATAGCTAATTTAGCAACAAGAGAACATTTTACTTTTTCTATTAAGCATCCTACATTAGGTGGGAAAACATAACCTAGATGAATATAGCAATAAAGAGTAAGTACCCTTTGACTGTTTTGCATTTTCATAGTGGCATCTGATTCCCAACTTATTCAAATATGTTTTCAAAAATAGAACAGGATGTATTCTAAATTCAAAGGATCTTTTGATTCATATGATTTTCTCAGTGCAAATACAGAGGTAAAAAAGCCATATTAGGGCATTAATAAATAATTTCAATAAGATATAACATTCAGAATAGAAAAAAGTGGCACTTTTTACTATTAAGATATAAATATGAGATAAATTAGTTCAGTAAAAAATGACATCATTTTAGAGGCTTCTGTATCTTCTATTGTGGTTTGAATTGCTCACAAAAAAGTACCAAGGTGGGAACAGAGAAACTGTCACCAACTAATTGCCTTGAGAAACTCAAGGGTGGGTTTGGAAGCATTTAACTGTTTTTCCAAATTGCTTTTTCTTTTCGTTTTGTTATGTTAAGGAGATGCAATCATCAAACACCCTGAACCAGACCAAGCCTCACTGCAAGAGTTCCACCTATGACCTTTGCCTTATTTTTAATGCTAAGATCTCTCCAGGAGGAGTTTAGGTCTTATTACCCAGACCTGCAGTGTATGTGGAAGCATGTTTCAAACTGAGACTGTGCAAGCAAATACCTACCTCTCCCTTTTAAATATTCATTCCATATGTGGAGTAAATATCCCTGCTTCCCAATGTTCGAGGATGCCATGACTTTGGAAATCATTCCTCATGGTCTCCTATTTGCTGCAAATATACTTTACTTTATGAGACAACTACTTCTGGTGGAGAGTCAGATTTAACTCACCAGGAAGTGAACCCGTTTTGGTTCAATAACAAAATGGCCAGTTTGCACTGACTTACTCATGATGGATTCATATTAGTGACAAATAAAAATGGCAAGCAATAGGATATATTGGAGAATATGAAGAAGCCATGTGGTATAAACCTAATTCGGCCTGACCTTGTCTTTCCAAAAGGGCCTGACCAAGTCTGTTGAGCATGCATTGTATATCTGCTTTAGAGATTCCCTATGGTAAGAGCAAAGGCCCTTGAGATAAAGGTGCAACCTCCCTCCCCCTCCCAACTTTGGCCTCTCCTTAAGGATTAAGCATCTTTCCTTAGGCTAGAAACTGGTTGCTGTGCTCACCTGTGACTGCCCAGCTCGAGACAATAGACTTGCCTCCTGCTACGCCCACCAAGATAGCAGACCCACTACCGGCTGTGTCCATCAAGCGCTGTGCCGACAGGGCAATCTTGAGACTATTGTGGGAGGGACATTTCAATCATATGTAAAGCACCCTCTTTGGGGGTATATAACCACTCTGTACACCTCATTTCTTTGGTGCCCTCTCTTCCCTTGGGAAGAAAGGCCCCGGGCCATGGTCCTCAGATTTCAGCTCAGAATAAACTCACCCAAATTTTCATTTACAGATTGGTTATGGATTATTTTCGTCGACATTAGGTAAGGGAGAAAAAAGAAAGTCACGTATGTGAGAAAGGGAATGAATGAGACAAGATAACTCTTATCGTCCTAGTGTAGCACAATAAGATCTTTGTTGCTTTAGCACTTCATTGCTCACTTCCTTGACCTACTTGCAAGAATTCATGGTCATCCCAGTAGTTGTAGGATATAATTTATTTGCAAAGACTTGCATCAAAAAGGAGTTTATAAATCTCCCTTGGTATTCTTGTTTAGGGTCTAGTATGAATTTCTGTCAAGTGTATCTTCTTGTTGTCCAATCTAAATCACTCCTGCTGTGATTAAACATATTTCCATGTCTTCTGCTCTCAGTGGAAATGAAGAGCAGCTGGTTATAATACTCTTTCATGTACTTGAAGGTTACAGTTTTAAAGAGCACTCATTTAATATGCTGTGAAAAAACTTATGATTCTTCGAATATTTCCTTTACAAGTTGACCAAAGGTTTTTAAGTCATCCCATGGCATAAAAACTATTAACACGTTAACATAGCAATAGACCAACAAAGTAGAGATATTATCGACATGTATTTCTCTCTTTGTTCACTGCATTACACACACAGATAGCTTTTGAAATAGGCACAGTTAGTAATTTTTTCATCTCATTTGGATCACAGTCTAGCTTTTAAGTTTAAGAAAAAGTGTGAAAGTTGGAATATGAGAAGAAAAACACAAGCATATGCAAAAATCTTGAAGTATAATTTTTCAAAACTAAGAATTCTTTGGGTCTAATGTATTTTATGGTGTCATCTTGATTTCCTTAATTTTCAAATTTGAACAGTGAGAAGATGACAATCTAGTTTGGTTTAGGAGTCAACTGAGTGATGTATAAGAACATACATTCCAGAATTGAATTAGATCAATAGTTGTCAGTAGACAGGGAAGACATGGTCAGGAGAGAACAAGACTTTATCCAGGTGATACAGAGCATAGTAAACCTCCAAAGAGACCATTGCCAAATTAATGCCTCTCAAATATCTCTTCAGTATACTGCCTGTTTAATACAACATCACAGCCTCAATGCCAATTATTTGCAGTAATGTTAGCATCTGGAAGGATTTCCCCTTGACATAGCCTTTTGAGGCATACAGAGAACCCATACTTCTAGACTCACCAGGGCATCTTTCTATATGGATTCAACTCATGTCTTGGCAAAGCTCAATGTGAGAATATAAGAGTTGTACTAAAAGATTAGTTCCTTTCCTCATCCTTAATTCACCCTATGTGCCGCTTGAATTATGTGAAACAGAAATAGTAACAAAGAGGCTTTTAGAACAGAGGACTATTTGGATGATGCAGTGGTCAGGCAATAAAGCAAAATTTTCTTTACTCTTTGGACAAAGGGTAAAGCGTTTGTTACTTACAAAGCTCTACCAAGCCTGATGGACTTGGATGTAAGAAAATACTAACATGTCGGTTCTCATATTTCTGACCATTCCTTGGATTCTTAACAATCACCCTAGAAAAAGCAGAAAAACATAGTGTTCTAGGTAGGATATTGTATCCATAAGAAAATTGTCAGTGAGACATTGAGCTTGTTGGTAAATTTTCTTGTATATTTCCTAAACGATATGAGAACTTTCTGTCTTCTCTGACAGAAAGCCACAGATAAAAGGCTTGATATTTAATTTCATCATTTTTTCAGGCATGAGGCAAGTGCAGCTCAAAACAGGCTGCATGCAACTTTGATTGGCACACCCAAGTAAAGCCAATCTTCTAACGTTTATTGTTAAATATTCTTTCCCTCATATTAGTAGATCCTACGGTGATCTCTTCTATCTTTAGACCTCCCAGGCTGTCAGAGGGTTCAAGACAATCACTATAAATCTGACTACATTCTTTTGATCCATAGAATCCACCACAAAAGTCAGTGGCTTTATGTTATTGTCATGCATCTATGGGTCAGCTTGACATCAGCTGATGTACACTGGGCTAAGTTGAGCTGTCTGTTCATCTTGGGCTGACTTGCTCATGGCTCTACGAGTCAGCCAGGGGCCAAGCCATCTATCTGGAGCTGGATTTCATTCTCCTTCTGAGATTATAGACCTAAGTGGGATATGTTCTCATGGAGATGGGAGAGCTGCCAGAGGGAAACAGAAACGGAGGAAGTCTCTACTAGGCTTAAGGTCAAAATATATATCCATATATCACTGGTCAATACAGGCCAAGCCCCAAATTAAAGTTCGGATCTGTACATTGGACATTAGTGAGAGAAACCAAAAAATTACCTGCCAAGAAGAGTGGCTATCTGGAAGGGTGAAAAATTAGTGTCAATAATAAAACCTACATAGGTTTTATTTATTTTTTTATTATTATTTTTATTTATTTTTGAACATAAGGATCAATCCTTTCCATTTCCCAATTTTATCCTTCCCTCCAAGCTGCCTCCTTTCCCCATTCAGAAGAGGATAAAGAAAAGAGAATTACTAAAAAAGCCTTACCCTCAAATCTAGGACTAGGATAATACTTCTTTCTTTCACTCTGTCCCTCATAGATGTGTACGTGCACACATGTGCAAGCATGCACACACTATTTTTCTAGTAGCTCCCTGTATTGATGTCTTCCATATCGAGGGGAGGTCTGGCTATATTTTGCTGAGGATTTTTATGAACAACAGATATTAAATGTTGTTAAATGGTCTTTGAAATCTGCTGGGATGATTCATGCATTCAATTATTTGATATCTACTGGACAAAATAAATCAGAGAAGGGGAACGTGGAGTGAACGGGAGGGAGGATTGCAAATTCGAGTAAGCTGGCCAATACAGACCCACTGAGAAGGTGCATGAGGGTTAAAAATCAATAAAGGAAATGATTTTTTAAAAAAATGTGACATGAGATATACTTATATACTGGTATTGAATAATGCTGTATTTCAAGGATGAAACATGGTTTTGGTATATTATTCTTTTGTTGTGCTACTGAGTTCTTTTTGCAAATATCATATTTATATGTAGAATAGATGTTCAAAAGTGTAATTGGTATATAGTTTACTTTGTCTATTCTATCTTTTTTTTAATCAGTGTTTTCCTAAATTGTCAAAAAATAATATCACAAAGTTTTCCCCCTTGGTTATGTTCTATAATAGTGTAGATGAGAGTTATTCTTTCTTTAAATATATTTGAAAAATTTGCCTGAAAACCTTATTGGGCCACAACATTTTTTTGTAGGAAGGATAATTCTACATTAATTATCTGAACTATTTTGATGTTTTAAAAAATTTTTATGTCTTCTATATAAGAATATTATACATTGGTTACATATGTGCATATATGCATTTATAATATGACTATTTATATACATCATACATATATATGTACAAAATAGAAATAAACCATTTATTACCAGCTTTGAAATTTATTTTTAAAGGGTTTTGCAATGTGCTATATTGTGATTATTTAAAATTCCTAATATAAGAAAATTATTGGTCAAATATCAGGAGATAAACACTTTTCAGCACCAGGCAACAATGAATAGATCTATTGATTTACGTATTTTTTAATGAATAAAAGGTTCAAACTTTAAATACAAACATCAGTCAGAAGATTCTGTTTTTTAATTAGTCCTTTTATGTGCTACACCATGAATTAAATAAATATATGTTATAGCAAAACAAAAAACAGCTAATATCAGGACGGGTTTCTCATGTATTAGTTAATATCTGCATGGGGCCACAGCCTTTTGAACATGAAATCTTATCATAGTTACTTTGTGTGTGTGTGTGTGTGTGTGTGTGAGGAGGATTGTCACTCAGCTAACATCTGTGCCAATCTTCCTCTATTTTATGTTGGATGCCACCACAACATGGTTTGATGAGTTGTGTTAGGTCTGCACCCAGGATCCGAACCTGCAAACCCCAGGTCGCTGAAACAGAGTGCGTGAACTTAACCACTACACCACTGGACCAGCACCGATAGTTACTTTTATATATCGTCTTGATTGGGTCACTGGATGCCCACCTACTGGCTTAAACATTATTTCTGGATGTATCTGTGAGGGTGCTTCCAGAAGAGATTAACGTTTGAATGGGTAGACTGAGTGAAATAGGTTGCCCTCCACAATGCGGAAGAGCACCATCCAATCCCTTCAGGGCCTGAAAAGATCAAAATTTCAAGGAAGGGAGAACTTGCTCACTCTCTCTACCTAACTGACTGACCTGGAACAGTGGTTTTCTCTTGCCCTCTGTGATCCTAGTTCTCAGGTTTTCAAACCTCGACTGGAATCTGCAGCACCAGCTCTCTGGTTCTCAGGCTTTAACTAAATCACCAGTCCTCCTTGTTCTCTAGCTTGCACAAGGCAGAACATGGGATTTCACAGCCTCCAGAATCATGTCAATCAATACCTTACAATAAATCTCTTTCTAAATATACATATATACATCTTATTGGTCGTGTTTCTCTGGAGAGCTCTGACTAAAACAGATTTCTACTTCAACTCTTTCAAATGTTTGAGTGAAAATAGAAACTCCCCAAATTCTATCTGCTTGAATGGTAGGGCAGAGGTGCGCCAATAGTTAAACTCCAGGCATCAACACCTGGTTACTAATGCTCTCTTTGAACGTATCATGACTTCCTCTTTTACATCTATGAAGATTAAAAGTAGAGATTTCTAATTACAACTTTTCTTCTCATTTGTATTCTCAAGAATACTCTAAATGAGAGTTATAGAGTAGCAAACATGGAAGAATTCTTATAACATAATCCAATATATAAATACGACCTAAACATTAGTCATGTAAATGTATGCTAATATTCATCTATCTTACAAAGCTTTTTTTAATTATTGTTTTTTAACGAGGTGGATATAAAAGCCCATATGAAATTGTTATAAGCCAGACTAAACTTAGCCAAAGGGAAGTCATCTTATAACTCTCTAAAATCTTTGCTTCTCTTCTAGTATAGGGAAAGCTTGAGCCTACACATAGTCTAGATGAGCTGATAACCATCCTCTGGGAAATATGCATGTTCTGTGGCTCTCTGACCCCTGCTTACTATATACTGCCCAGCTGCGAAAAGGAGAAACTTTGTTCTTCTGAATTCCTTAGGAATGTGACGCTCTTTGGACAGAGATTCTATACTGGTATCCATCATCTGTGACAGCTGAAAGGCCTAGTGGTGATTCCCAATCTGCAATGCCAGACGGTCCACATTCCTGACCCTCCTCCTCTACAGCCCACTGGCCCTATATAACTGCTTCAAGATTCTGTACCCTCTTAAGATGGTTTTTGTAGGATGTTAGTCCAACATCTTCCAATCAACTAGCTCATCGTTCAATAAAGTCCTTTCTCTATCACTGTTCTGTCTCTTGACAGACTGGATTTGTTTAGCGGTGAGCAGATCGAGCCCTTTGCATAATAACAAAATGACTTGGAAAGAATGTGTGAGGAAATAGAAAGGAACAAAAGTATAGACACCTCTTTTAGTTACTATTTTTTCAAGATACAGCAGAGAATTAGGAAATTCCTAAAGGGAAATGATGGATCAAGGGAGTTTTTTATATGAATTTTTAAAATAAAACTCTATATATGATATGTAATAACAATATAGAAGAAAGAGAACTCTTGATGATAAAGAATGAGAGAGGAAAATTGCAGCATTGAAAACTTTGAGTTGATAGAGGGGTATAACATCCAGATCACAAATGAAAGACCTTAGACAGATAGTAGGGGCATTTCTTAATGTGTAATATGAGCAATGGTAGGGCAGTGGTCTAGTGGTTAAGATTCTATTCTCTCACCATGGAGGCTCAGGGTCCTTTCCCACTCAGGGAACCACACAACCCACCTGTCAGTTGTCATACCGTGGTGGCTGTGTGTTGCTGTGACGCTGAAAGCTAGGCCACCATTATTTCAAATACCAGTAGGGTTACCCATCGTGAACAGGTTTCAGTGGAGTTTCCAGACCAAGATGAGGAAGAAAGACCTGGCCACTCACTTACAAAAAACAAATTGGTCATGAAAACCCTATGAATGGCAAGAAAGCATTATCTGATATAGCAGCATAAGGTGAAAGGATGGCTCAAAATACCAGTTCCGCTCTGCTACATGCAAGGTCACTGGCGGTCAGAATCCACCCTATGGCACTAACAAAATAGGAGAACATAAGCGTTCAGATGAAGGAGCAGTGCTGGTCCCAGGAGTAGAAGTTATGAGTAGAAGCTGATCTTTTCTGATTGCTGACATTTTTCAAAGAAAATGTTATAAAAAGTTTCCTGCTGAGTGTACAGGGGCGGGTAGAAAGGATGAAATTTTAAATAGGAGGAATGGAATATAAAGTAGCTATCCCAGAGAATGGGAATATGAAGTTAAGAAATACATGTAGTAATGCCCATTTCAGATTTGTGTACATAAATAACTTGGGACCATGTAACATTGTTATATCATTTTTTTAATTGATATTCAGGTGCTTAAGTGTGAACCCAGACTAGATCACTAACTGAGATGAAATTTGTCCAGTTGCGTGATGGAAAGACTAGTACCAGACTTTAAGGGGTGGTGTGGTTAAGAAAGGAAGTGAGGAAACAAACTGACGCACAGTGAAAAACTTGCCACATCAATGGGTTGGAGCCCTGCAGAGTCAAAGGGCTGTTGGATTACAGCACTTAGAATAAGTGAACTGGGTGAGTGGGTGGGGGGAAAGACATGATATTCATGGCACAGGATTCTTAAAATATGAATTTCAAAGAAAAGGCAGTTACTAGTACTGTCAGTCTCTTGAGTGTGACCACGTGAGTAGTTAGCTCAGTAGGAAAATAATCATCTTTATTTCGGTTTATAGTTGTATGTCAGCTTGGCTGGATTTCTTTCACTGCCCTGTAGAAATTATTCTTGAAGACTTTTGGCCGCTGAATGTTCTTGGGGAGAAGTTTGAAACCATCTTGATTTCACGCTCTTTAGTGAATTTTATCCTGTCTTTGTGGTTGCTTCAAAACATAGGCATATGTAATATGTGAAGTGTTGATTGTGTCTTAATCAATTAATTACTGACAATGGTTTTAGCTGTTTACTTTGTTTCTTCTTTAATTTTGAGAAATTTATATTTTACTATATTTTAAAATATTTTTTATTCCAGATTTTATGTTTTCTACTTTAGGTGAATCAATTATGCATTTCTTAATATTCTTGTGACGTGTATATCATACCTATTATCTTCCTTTCAACCGATGTCATCTAATTTTCCTCAGATTTCTCGGTGATTATCCCAAGTTCCTCTTTCAGTCTGTTGATATAGATACTGATATTAGGGAATTCTGCTACTGTATTTCTTTGTATTCATATTTGTTTCTATAATAATTTTGCTTTTGTCCTCAGCTTGTTTAGTTCTGCATTATCTATCTTAGCCTGGCATTTTATATATAATTCTTTTTATTGATGTTAAGGTTTCTTTTATCATCCTGAGAGTGAGACGTATGTTTGGGGGCATCTTCAAACTTTGGTAAATCATGCCTTCTTCCTGTTTTTAATTCTTCCACAATTTTTGCAATATAGTTGCTTTCCATCTCAGTAATTTGTATCAGGGACGGCCCTACCTAAACCAGCTTTTTCCCAGATAAAATATCTAACCATTTTCCCCTGCTTCACAT
The DNA here is from genome assembly GCF_037783145.1 of Equus przewalskii. Lineage (NCBI taxonomy): Eukaryota > Metazoa > Chordata > Mammalia > Perissodactyla > Equidae > Equus > Equus przewalskii. The sequence goes on from NC_091850.1 coordinate 34,286,074, forward strand.
GCTCTCTGTCTGGACCAGTTTTTTCTTCTCAGAGATGAAGCCTAAGGGCTAAGTTTTCAGAATTCTAGTCTCTATGCTTTGCATTTGCCTGTTGGTAGATTTAGTCTTTGATCTTTTAAAATACGGTTAAGTTAAAAGTCCTCAAATCACTTCTGATTTGAGGTATATTTTATTCTTTTCCAGGGCATCTTAAGCTTTGAATAGCTTTTTCCACTTCAGGTTGACCCTAGGAACTTTGCTTTTCAGAGAGTCAGCTCTAAAGAGTTTCCTCCTCATTCCAATCTCTTTGGCAGATCCCCAGTTTCAGCAAAATAAATACATAGTCAAAGCTTCAAGGGCTGTTCATGGAATTGCTAATCTATATAGAAAAAGAAGAAAACTTTGAAAGGTCTGCAATGTCTGTTTTTCTCTATTAGACGAGTAAATAACACGCATCCAATGAGCAAAATAATACCTCACTGCATTCTGCACATCAGAAAATGTATAATGGCCAAAATTTTTACTCATTAAAATTTAATTATGGTTAGCAAGAATCTTTGTGATCTGAAGCAGATAATCTAGGTTCTAAATAATAATTTATCAGATCAATTCAAATTGCCTAAACCTTGGGTTGGTATATTAAACATGAACCTTGTTTACCTTAGATGGCTAGCAGAACAAAAAATATGTATTGTTTCTATCTATTTTAAGACCCAGAATGTACATTTACTTTTATTTTGCGGGAAAAATAATGTGAGCTTCGTGAGTGTGACTACTTAAATGAACCCTAAGAGTTCCCTTCTGGGAATTTGGAGAATTTTATAAGTTAGAAAACAAAACTTACTTACTTACTTCAGTAGTAGGTATTTGACTTTAATTTTTTACAAAAGCAAAGTGAAATCTTGAAGTATATTGAAGTAGTGAAGTTTTGAGTGAGAATAGGAGTCATTTGTGTGAAAATATGGCTAAATGTAACCTCATCTGGAGCTATAAATCTGAAGGCCATCATGGCGTAAAATATGTCTTGATAGAAATTAGGAATCTAACAATACTGAGGTAAACTGTAATATGAAGGTGTAGGTTGTATTGGGGAATGGTCTTTTCACACGTGCTTTTTTTTCTTTTCTTTGAGGAAGATTAGCCCTAAACTAACATCTGCTGCCAATCTTCCCCTTTTTGCTGAGGAAGATTGGCCCTGAGCTAACATCCATGCCCATCTTCCTCTACTTTATACGTGGGATGCCTCCCACAGCATGGCTTGATCAGCGGTGCATAAGTCTGTGCCCAGGATCCTAACTGGCGAACCCTGGGCCACCAAAGCAGAGTGCACGAACTTAACCACTGTGCCACCAGGCCAGCCCCTTTTAACCTGTGCTGTTTTAGTAGTGATACAAATATGTGAGTACATGCAAAAGTAAAAACTATTTTGTGAGATTAGAGCTGTTACAGATGGTTTTATTTTTTTAACTTCTGTCTTTATTTTCTGACAATTTTAACCTTAAACTTTAGAAAATAGAAACTGCTTAAATTCATGAATGGCTTGAAATGGTTGGGTGACACTAAGTTTAAATCAGGATGGGGAAAAGTATTTTTTCTTGAAATATACCTTAACGACATTTTATAGGGAGCCATGGGAGCCGCATCTGTCATTATCACTTTCTGCGCTTTAGGAAAAAGGAGAAAAGAGCACAAATCTGTCCTGTAGGCAAGAGTAAGCTCTGTGACTTCACTGGCCCAGAGAAACAAAGGAGCTATGAAACAATTTACTAACTATGATGCCAAGCCCTTGATTCTCAGGAAATGCTAAAGATTGCTTTAACTTTGTTTTTAAAAGATAAAATCTGCATCACTCCAAAATATCTGAAGGTTACAATTGTAATAATCATGTGATTTTTTATAGATCATTCTTTCTATTCTTGTTCTGAAGATGTGATAGTTCTCTAGGTTTTTAGACTTATGGCCTTAATGACAAAATGCCAGATTGTATACAGTGTGGGGGAATATTGGCTGCATACATACACAGCAAAAAAAAAAAAAAAATATATATATATATATCTATCTATATATAGGCCTATAGAGCTTACATAAAATGAACGAGATACAGATGCTGATTGGTAATGGTGTGCTTTTATCTACTAACTTTTGCATACAAACATTAGAAATAATTGAAGGTACCAAAGCAACTTAAAATATTTGCATCAAATATGACAAAATTTTAAGACCTTAAAAAATAGAGAGATTAGAAGATGATACAAGTCAAAAAAGAGGAATATCTACAAGGGATAAAGTATGTGAACAAATATAATTCATGAAATATATTATAAGCAAACATACTTATCAAAAAGTGATCTTGCAATATGCAAGACTGACCAGTTGTATTTAATTCTCCAAAATACTCCAAATACAGAGAAAGAGCTATAAATGTCACAGGGACAGTTAAAGAAAAAATAAAAAAGCAATGTCTCTACAAACCAGAAATTCAAAGTCAAAAGTTCAGGCTGATCCTGCTAGGATCCTGGACTTCTGGTTGCAGAATAGACTGAAGGGTGGGAATTCCACAACTGCAGAATAAGTGAGGGGCAATATCAGTAGTCTAGCTAGGAGCGAAGACCTTTTAAAATTTTTAAACTTTAAATATTTGGGCTGGGACAAGGCTGTCTTACTTGTGCAGTCTCTGTGTGCCTACCGTCATGTTAAGTCTACATAGTCGGGGAATGAGAGGAAGTGCTCTCAGCCTCACGGTGAGCACCACATCCAAACCAGGTGGACCACTGCAATGCCCCAAAGTCAACATCGTGAAGGGCTGCTGAGCTGTGACTATCTGAGCTCTGTAGTATTTTTGATCTGGGGGTCTTAATATCTGGGTGAAGCAATCACAAAACTAACTAAAGCGATGGAGAGAGGGAGGGAGGAAAATGGAGAGAAAGAAGAGCGAGAATTCACACTCAGAGATTCAGGGTGTACCTACAAACTAGAAATACAAAGAGCACGAAGAAAAGGAAAATGTGTATTGGTGGAAATGGCTAGACCTTCAGTAAGCTCTTACTTTCTTGTCCATGGCAGAAACCTGTGACTCTGACTGGAAAGAAAGCAGTTGCTGAACCAGATTCTACCCTCCCAGAGTTCCTCGCATCTATGTGTGGCTGTATCACATGTTTTCCCGATCAGAAAATGAAGAGAAGAAATCTCTTTCATTTACAAGGTAAGGATTCTAAAACTTGGGCGTGCTTTTTCCACATCACTTCCTTGCCCTCTGTCTTTTGGATACAAAAAATGATGAGGCTCTTATAAACAAGACAGAAGGAGGCTAGGTTATCTATCCATGAGAACTGCCATTTTATACCACTATATGAGCAAAAAAATAAAAATACCTGGGGTCTTTGAACTGCTATAAATGAGAGTACATTTATTAGAATAGCTATTATTGCTCTAACTAAAATATAATAATAATTTGTAGCCTAACAAACTCAAAAAGCAGGAGATTCACTCTTTCCAGACAACATCAATCAGTACAATGTTTGTTTAGTTAGCTGAGATATAAATAAAGTAATAGTATCCAAATAACTCCATATAGCTCATCAGAGCATATGATATAAAAATGGAAGATGAAAGGGGCTGCCCATGGCGTAGTGGTTAAGTTTGTGCACTCCACTTCGGCAGCCCAGGCTTTGCGGGTTCAGGTCTCAGGTGTGGACCTTAGAACCTCTCATTGAGCCATGCTGTGGCGGCAGGTCCCATAAACCAAATAGAGGGGGATTGGCACAGATGTTAGCTCAGGGACAATCTTCCTCACCAAAAGAAAAATAAAGCAAGATGAAGTAAAATAGGCATATATGAAAACAAATTGAACAGATAGAAGGAGAAATATGTAATTATTGAAGTAAAACTGAACTACATATTATAAACTCTAGACTGGGCAAATTCTTAGGGGATTTTGGTCAATTACAATTTAGAACTAAATTCATTCTTCACAGAGAGTCAGAAAGATAAAGAATATGAAAAAGCTATTATAAAACATGTGCTATTTTAAGAGACATCAACATGTTCCCAATGACTATTTCTGAAATAAAGAAAATGGTAGAGAAAAAATATTGGAGCTAGTAAAAACTGAGGATTTGTTCTTATTCAAAGAAAGACATAAATTTTACCTTAAAAATGAACACTAATTACTGAATAGGGTAAATAAAATAAATTCACACCAAATAGAACGTTATGAAACTGGAAATATCAGATATGAAGAGAAAAGCTTAAAGGATCCTTTATTGGTGTGAGTTATGTACAAAAGAATGGCAATGACACTGACAGTCCTTTTCCCAGCAGTAACAGACAAGAGATAAGATGGGGAGATGCCCTACAAGAGCTAATGAAAGGAAACTGTCCTCTCACAAGTCTATAACAGGTCAAACTATCATTTGAGACTCAGTGAAATGGGGATATTCCACGAGGACAAGAATCCACGTTATACTATTTATTGAATTTCTGTTAAAGAATTATCAAACAGAAATTATAGAATAATAACAAAAATGTCAATTATAAATATTGGTAAAATATCTTGGGTTAACTATTTAAATTTTGTCTATAAACATTATGGCTAATCACTATGATTAGAAAAGTGGAAATAAGATTCTAGCCAAAAATATTTAGGATGATTAAAACCAAGTATCTGATTAGTAGTTATGAATTGCAATTGTTTTTATTTTTAAGAGAGATATAGAAATATGGACTAATTATACTGTAAGGGGATATCATTCTGTGCCAATTCGATTGATAAAAATAATTTAAAGCCAATAAAATTGAAGATTAGTACATTGCAGTAAACATCTCAAAGAATGCTGACAGCGCTATAAATTTAGACTATCTTTAATTTTTTAAAAAATGCTTTTCCTCTGAAAGAAATTTGAAAGATCCTGAAAATCAGCAGATTTGATCAGCAGTTCCATTCTACCAGGTTAAAATTTAAAGATGCATTCTATGATTGAGAAAAAACCAATTATACATACTTACATCTATTTCAGCCTCCTTAAAGCAGTAAAAATTTCTATCAATTTTCCAAACTTAAGGATGTGTATAGATATGTGTGTAACTATATCACTGTAAGATAGTATGCAATTCAGACATTAAAGTAGGTTTTCACATTTAATGACATAAGGAACTATTACAAATTATGCAAATTTATATATGCACATAAAGCAGTAATATACATTTTCTAGTATTTTATAAAACTGCTACATGATGAAAAAAACTGTCTCAATTATTTTGAGAATATAACTTTATGATTAAGAGAATATTCTTGTCAAGGTAGTTGGGAAGATATGGTTTAAAGGTGAAATACTAATATACTGTTTATGAGTCAATATGATTTCTGAGAGATAAAAGAATCATCATGGAGCAAATAGAGACAAAGTAGCTTGATTTGAAACAATCCTCTTCTCTCCAAATATTGTAACTATTCAAATATGTATATATAGCCATCATATTTATATATACATGCTATATGACTATGTATATATCTAGGGATTTATAAATAGGTGTACATATGATGACATATAAAATATAAATTGATTAAATATGATATAAATTGTTTCGGGAATATAAGTACTGCTGGTTCTACTTTTAAGCATACTTTGTCTCTGTAAGTCAATACGGCTTTTATTAATAAGGAAAAAATACAATTGATTTCTATTGGTATTTTCTTACCTTTTGCCCTGATAGTGATAGCTAGTACTGCTATTAAATCATCAAGTGGCCATCTGTGCTTATAAATCATAAGCCAGTGTTAAATATACCATGACACTTGCCATAAAAGCATCAGTTTCTTAAATAAATAGATATCGCATCTTTGGAAACATTTTGAAAGGTTAATGAACTCTATCATAAATACAAGCAAATCACTTGTCCCAGAATTCCACATGCGGGCCTGGACAATCAGTTGCTTTTCAATTTTAAAACATTACTTGTAAAAAGTTATTTCTTATAAAAAATTTCCAGAAATGCTTGCCATTGTTTTTAAGTTTCTGTAGGTATGTGTCTAACACATACATTTTTTTAACCCAAGACTATTTTGGCAAAATAACCATTTCTACCCTAGGTTTACTTCCATCTTGATACTTAACATATACAAAATATTTTATTGACTGGCTCCTTCTTCCCCATTCAGGAAAGGACCGTCTTCCTTTGTTTCCTTTCTGTTCAAAACATACTGACACCTATTTCAAAAATGTGTCTGGAGTAACTTTTTAATATGTGCCACTTTTATTTTTTAAAAAGATTTTAGCGGATTTCTTCATCGCCAGAGTATGTCCATCAAATACCTTGTCTTTGGTTACAAAGATGCAGATATCCTTAAAGAAATTCTTGCCTTTTCAATAGCTATCTCTGTTTAACACTACAGTGTGTTAGACTGGTTTAAAATGCTAGAAACGCGTTATTTCTTTAATAACAAAATACGCTAAGTAATAATTATGTTCACATTTTATATTTAAGTATTCAAAACATTATACCTATATTTCTAGGAGATTTCATTTATTCCTTATTCTTAACCAATATCCTAAGGTTATATTTTTTCACAAAATGAAAAATATTAGCAGTAATTTTAAATTCATCTCTAGCGCTAAATACTGAAATTTATAGGGGTTAATGGATCTGTTCTTTTACTTGCTAAGTAAAATGTGTCCCCTTAGATGATGGTTACCATTTCTTAATTAAGAATCTACTAAAGTGCCATCCAAATGTACATAATTTATTTCCTTTATATCATTGGACTGGGAATTTTGCCAATGAATAAAACATCCTATTCTGAGGCAAAATGGAAACTAATATGTTAAAGCTTGGTGAGAAATAGCATTTCTTTAACTTGTTTTAATAATAAATCTATATTAAAATGAACAGCAAGTTGGGGTAGTACTTAATTGGCATTCAGTAAGGACACAAACTAAAATCCAAAACGATTGCTTCTAGATGTAAATATTGAACCTTTAGTGATAGAGAAAAAATATGTGTGTACACATATATGTATATATGTATGTGTATATCTATTTGTTATTATTGATATGATTCTTTTATCCTGTGAAATCAATGATCTTGCTCTTAGTCATATTTGTCATAACAGAAGGAAAACATATTAACTTGGTGTTTTTGAATGACAAAAGATTTCAGGAGCTTCACAGGGGAACAGTTTTTGAATGAGCCATTAAGTACCAGAAGGAAATACTCTGTAGAGATTAACATAACAAAAAACTGGATTAATTTTTTTTATTTCATTGTTTGTTTCATAAAAGTTTCCTTTGAAAGGAAGTATGAAGTTTTCAGAAAGTCCCTCATTGTAAGAAACAACTCTGAGATTTTCAATAAACATGATTGTCAGACATGGACAGAAATGGTGCCGCTGTGTTAACATTGCCTAGAGCCTGAGCTGTGGTTATTCTCTAGATCTTTTAAGTCCATCCCATACAATATTTTTATGCACATCATTGGACTAAGTTGGTTGATATTCCAAGTAGCAATGGCAATTAAAAAGTACATGATATGGAATTGCTACATTAAAATCACATTTAAGTCACTGTTTTTATGCATTTATCTATTTTATTTATTTACAATGAATTTGGTACATATCCTTTTTGCCATTTGTCCAGAAAATAATGGTGACAAATATATAATTATCAACAAATACACTAAAGATATATAGAAAATAAAAATCAAGGCAATAATAATAATAATTCAATTTTTTTATTGTTTTTTTTTTGTGCTGAGGAAGATTCACCCTGAGCTAACATCTGTGCCAATCTTCCTCTATTTTGTATGTGGGTCACCACCACAGCATGGCCACGGCCAAGTGGTATAGGTCTGTGCCCAGGAACCAAACCTCAGGTGGCCAAAGTAGAGAATGCTGAACTTCACTACTGGGCCCCATCATTGGCAATTTTTATTCATTTAATAATTTAGATAGAGTTTCTTCCTTGGGAAGGTAATTTTTAATACTGCAACATTCAAGACCAATATGAAGATAAGGGAATATTTCCTTTAAAACATGTCCTGGAATAACTTAGTCACCTAGTCTAGATTAACCACCCAGATAGAAATTACTTGCTTAGAATTCTAGCACCATGTCTTAGTTAAAATATCAATTTATTTGATCCCACTTTTCACCAATAATTCACAAGTGACTTTTGCATAAATGAATTTAACTTCTTACCAACTTGAGACTTTAGTCATAACTGTTTTCCATTGTTTTGCTGCTGAGTGATGACAAAAAAATGACAGTACATAATTTTTAATTTCTTGTTTCTAAAATTGTTACTTAGATAGATTCTTCAGAATCTATGAGACTATATGAGGTCACATGTCTGAAGAATGTTGCATAAGGACTGTTAGACATAGGAGGAATTTATGGGAATTATTTTATCTTGTCTCAGCTTTGCATTTATTGGTTCCAAAATTTCAAACGTTGTGTTGAAAATACTCATGCTGAATTATTAATGCAGAGACAGAAAGAGTAGCAGGGCAAATACGGAAGAACAAATTGTGAGACTGTATTCCTACTTGCAGTTGGCAATGAAAAAGTGACCATCATTCTGAATCCTAGCAAGAGCTATCCTATTTTAGCAGTCCCCTAGAAAACCCAACTTGTACAAGTAACATCTTTCTTATCCCCCATTATATTGACTCTATAGTTCTAGGTATGTGTGTGCCAAGAGAAAAACTAGGGAGTATAATGTAGAAATGTGATTTCTTTGTAGCAGGAAGAAAATTATAAGATGAAGGATTAGCTGAAATTGAAGGTTAGATGAGAGTCCCAACATCCCGGAAATAGCATTTGTTGACAATATACTGATTAGATTTGAAAAGACTAATACTCATTTTTCTATTAAAATTTGTTCATTCCCATTCTAAAGCTCATGTTTCAAATTCTTTTCATAAAATTAGGATGCAAAAGCATGCTTAAGGAACTAATTACACCAAACATACCGGCTGCAAAAGTAGTGGAATTTAATAACAGAAGAAATGTCATGTTTTACAAAACAGTAAACATTTTTTAAACAAATTGCCTGTCATTTTGGACTTTTTTTCCTAAAATTATCCTTCTAGGAACAGCAAATCCAATTTTTAATTAAAAATGCCATGTACTTGTCTTTATGTCTTCGGAGGAAGACTTATTTTCGATCCTGATGTCTCCTTCTGTAAGGAGAAACATCCACGGGTGTAACACTGTAATACTTCCGGTCTCTTTATCTACTCCCTCACGGCTGCCTCCTCTGTGCAGAAGGAGTCACTACCTGCCTTATGAGAGTACTTGGGAAAAAAGCTGGGGAGCCCTTCTTCCCTCACGTCTGTCTGGAGTTAGGCTGCCCTCTGGAGCACACATTGTTCTTTGTTACTCCGTGCTGTAACTTTTACAAAGACAAGCTCTGCCCAGATAAACATTAAGGTCCAAGACAGCCACTGACCAAGATGATAAGTCTATCCAATTCTGGGGTGTGGTATCCCAGCCCTACTGTCAAACACCCAAGCCAAATTCCCAACATCAACCATATCAATGATATGGTTCTTTCTCTGTCTGCTTTTGTCTTTCCCCCATTTCGTTCAAAACCTGCATGATGAAAGGTACTAATGTGGGTGTACCTTAAAATTCTCAAAATATGTAACCCTACTATTCGTCATAATATTAAGCAGAGTACTAGCACACACTTGTTTGCAACAGAATTCCAAAGAGCTTAGGCAAAACAAGTGGAATTTAGTAGCTTTTGTGAAGGATCAATAGATCAGGAATGTGTATAGCCTAAGAAATGACCAGAATTAGAGAGTTGAGCATGAATTCTCCTCATTGATATCTTTCTATTCTCCTCTCTGATTTCTTTCTGTTTTTACTTTATTTTCTCAGGTCAGTTCTTTCCTCGTGGCTGGAACTATGGTTGCAGACAGATATGTGCCTCTGTTTTTAAGAGTGTCATAATCAAAGAGGAAAAAAGTGGCTTTTCATTATGTGCTGTTCATAGAAAACAAAAACAAAGCAAACATAGGAGCAAAGTAACTGAAGAAAGTTTCTCGTTGGTTTGGCTTAAGATTGTATATCTATTCCTCGAACAATCACTGTTGAGTGAATTAAGAGTAAATACAGAAATATGTAAGGTAAATACTTATTTCAGTGTTAGGATACTTAAGTAAGTATCCATTCTTCCCTCTGTCAATAGGTTAAAGTAGCATTTGGGGGTACAATGTATGCAAATGATGGAAAAGGGATAAATGAACAGCATAGCCATGTCAAATCATACCTATTAAAGGTACTTAGATTTCAGATGTTTCCGCATAGCACGAGTCAGCTTTTGGACAGGTGTATCTCCTAGGGATGCTGTCCATATGAGTAAATGTATTCATTTCTTTATGTACAAATGAGCGTGACAAATTTGTCTGCTTTAATTATGTGTGACTTTGTAAGAATCATATGGCTTCAGAAAATTAAACAAAAATCTTTTATATTTGCTATTCTCAAGAAATTAATCAGGGCATGAGACTATTCTTCTCGTGAGGGGGTAGGGAGTGAAGGGGTGAGACATTGTAAACCTCGGACTCAGGAGAATTTGTAGGTTTAGATGGATCAAGAGTAGCAATGACAGATTCTCGGATATGATAATAGTACCAGGCACAATTCAGTTTCATACTGAGGTGGTTAAGGAGCATATTGAATGTTAATATTATTTTTGCATTTTTAAACATTTAAATAAGCAATGTTTAGGGTTACTACAGAAAAAATATCCATCCAGACTAGTCTCATTTAAAATAAATATCATTTGAACAAAATCTACAATCTAGTTGTACTTTCTAATATGAAAAGAAATAATAAATTAACCTTTTACACCAGAATTGCAAGAAGGATGCTTATCTTACTTAAGAGGAAAAGTTGCATTTAGAAATGCCAAATTGTATATAAGTGGTTTATTAATATACGTCATTTAGCCATTTTTAAATCTCTCTTTGGCAGGAAACAATTAACTAGTTTATGGCAATATGCACTTTTAAATTAAACAGCAGAAACTGTTAATATAACACACAAATGAAATATTTTTATGTATTTAGATAAGGCTTTATTCTAATTAGACTGAATTAGTAGAGGTTGGCTATTAAGGTCTGATTATAATTTGCCTTGTAACATTTAACAGTTTATAAAATATAGAAGATGCTCAACTTTCTCTATTTTGAGGCAAGATTTGGAAAAGTGTAAACATTCTGCTTCATCTGTTTAGAGTTTAATGGCCCATATGATTACAAAGATTCTGGTCCTGCCTGCCAAATAATGAAAGATCTCTAAGAAGGGTTGAAAGAAGAGAGATGAAAGGAATAGCTCCAAAAAGGATGGAAAGAAGAAAGAACTTTGCAGCTCAATATTGTGCTAGCTAGTATATGAGAACACTGCAGTTTTTCAAACAACCTGAGAAATGTATCAGGTTTTACAGCTGTGGAAACTGAGACATAGCTGAATTAAATGATTTTTTCCAAGTGAATGGTAAAGTTAGCATACAGAACTAAGGCTATCTGGTTCCCAATTGTCTGTTATTTCTATTGCATGATATTGGTTGGTCTAGTTACAGATTGTAGAAAAATGTCCAGGCATGGTTAGCCATCCAATCATTTCAGCCAGGACATAGAAACGAAAGAATGTGCAAAGGCAGCAGGCAAGTGTTTGGCCTTTGGCCTGTAGTTACTTCTGGAGGGGAAGCAAGACAAAGTGGAAAAAGGCCTCAGGAGTAAAATTCAGATTTGGAAGAACATGAAGGACTGAACTATAACTCTTAAATCAGTAGTATTTCTCCTTCATTCTGTGTAAAAATAGTCTTTCTTCTTTTCTTTTGAGTAAATAAGACTCTTGGAAATGTGTGAAATAGCATTCAGTATTTGTCACATCATTCTCTATTAAGGCAATAGTTGAATGGATAGCAATTACATATAAAGATTTCCACTGACAGTGAACTAACAGGTTATGAAGGCCTTTAGTTAGAAAACTTCTAATCATTGTAATGAATTTACACTTTACCCTTCTTTGCCAAAATAATTTGCTTGATTTCATAATTAGCAATGTATTACACAAATTCAAGTTTCATATTCATTACCAAAAAACTCCATTTTTGTGAATATAATAAATTGTTAAAACTACCAGACTTCAAAGTTAAAAATATTCAGTTGATAGGTCAACCACAATACTCTGATGGAGTTACTTCTGATGGAGGAATTTGTTGAAGGGGCTACCAAGCAATAACAGTATATTAATGACTTCATTTGTCTAGAGAAGCCTGGATAGGACAGTGGATTATCTGTGGGTACAGAATAAATTTAGGAGTATCTGAGAGTAGCTCAATGATCCTGGGAGTTTGAAATGTAAGATTTATTAAAATCAATGATAGACTACTTATACATGGCAAGATTTACTCAAACATGTTTATTACTTTTACATCCCATGATGTAATTTCGTGTGTACAACTTAGCACTTAATTGAATACAATTTCTTTGGGGAAAGTATGAAAGGCAGCCTATAAGCAGATAATACACTTTACACTTTAATGGTAATTGATTTTCTAAAGATCTGTAACGGAATCCACATGGACTCAGTGAGCTCAGTTTTATTTTAGTAGTTTTTGAAACTTTATTAAATGCCAGGCAGAATTCCAAGTCCTGTGGCCACTAAGTCAAATAAGAAACTCTCTGCCCTTAAGAAACTTGAGTCAAGCAATTGAAATTGTTTCTGTAGATTAAATGTATCCTATAAGAATATCATTAATTATAAAAGAAAAGAAGAAAAACACAAATGTGTATGCTGTCTCTTATACATCTTTGCATTCTAGCAATTAATCACGTGCCAGAGAAAATTAGATGATCATTAAATTCTAAAAGTAGGAGAGAGAGAGAGGAAGCAGGAGAGGAGGAAGGGAAGAAGGTGAAATCCCAGGTAATATTTATGCTATCATTATTTATGCTATTATATGTATTGTATTTATGCTACTATATTTATGCTATCATTAAAAGATTAAGAAATAGATTTTTGGAAAACACATAGATAGCAAGCAAATTATCTCTGATTAGGCAAGAGATGAAAACATTTTAATGTTGATCAAAATACTTTCGATAGGTGTCCTTTTTAAATTAATGACACTTCTGTTGCTCTACAAAAGAGTAAGCAAAGAAATCATGTGACACTATATGAAAGTGAATACGTGATTCTGTAACACCCTTGTATATCTGGGTATGAAACTTGGGTAATGCAAAATAAATGTTTTGTTTTGGGTAAAACTATGAATGCATAGGTTATTCCCATATGTTGCCAATACAAAAAAAACATCTTTTATGTCTACCACTTTGATTTCTTGTAAACATTAATCATTATTAATCACTCTAGCTGACAAAAAGTTAGAGGGCATCAGGTAAATCCAATAGATGGAAAACATCAAATTTGTACAGCTGTACACCTAATGGCAATCCATGTATATTTGAAGATTCATTTTCTCATTTCTGATATGCATATGGTTACAGATTGCTTTTCATATAAATCTGTGAAACATGGTGTGGCATGTGAACATTTGCCCATATGGAGGATTGTTCATAAAATTCATTTTCTATGATTTAATGGAACTAGAAATCTCCCAGCAAGAACAGTTTTAGCCTTGTATTCCAACGTTGGTAGGTGTTACAATGACTTGTACGTTCCGTAATGTGTTCCTAATTTTACAAATGATGAATTTATGTTTCAAAGATAGTAAACCTGGTACTATGACCTTTGGATATCAATTCATGGCACTATATATCAAGGAAATATATATTTTAATATTTTTCAAATCTCTTCCACAATATATCTCCCCCTCTTCCTCAAACCCCACCTCTCATAAAATTTACTACTTCAGAAAAGCTAAATGTCTTAGAAAAAATGATTATGTAGTTTAGTGGAAGCTGTTGCTGGCACTGTGTAAAATGAAGCATAGATTATATGATTCAAATGTACCAAAACAAATGATATTTTTGGAATTAAATTAGAATTTTATTGCTTTCTCTGATCATTTTGGAAACCATTCTGTAATAAAAGATTATTACCATCTATTCATGTGTTGCAGACTTTGGATCAGAAATTTTCCACCAGCACCCACTCAGAAAAAAATTAAAAATTTTCCTGGAAACTATTAATGATCACTTGCAAAAATAAATATTTTTATTTTGATAGGAATAAACTAACAGTCTACTTTACTCCAGTCAATTTTATAAGCGTCTTTGAGATAAAGAGATGAATATAATATGGTCCACGATCCCTCAAGTTTTACAATATTTTCTGGAACTACGTGGTCTAGAAACTTGTCTCTTGGCAAAAAATCTATGAAAGACTTGATTTAAGACGCTAATGTACAATTTCATCTCAGTTCTTTATTCCTTTACAAGCTGTTTAATTTAATAAGATAAACACCTTTTAACAAAAAATCTGAACTGCAATACATCTGGATTTATAAGTAAGGAGTACTTGGTGAGATCAATATATCCTAATTCTAATAAAGAGAAGTAATATGGAAGAGAATATAATGAAAAGTTATATATGGTATATCTTGACCTTAATTAGAATGTTCTCCCTTTTGATTTACGTTTTTTTCTTTATCAAGTACTTTACAAATATTATCTAGATTATACTAAAGGGATATATATAATTTATCAGTTGGCATACTTGCTCGTTGGTTATAAAGATAATATTAAAATGAAATTAGCACAGTTCTTTCAAATATGGTGGTTGCTAGCCACATGTGGCTAATGAGATGTTGAAATGTGGCTCATCTGAATTGAGATGTGCTATTAAATATAATATGCATACCGGATTCTGAAGATTTAGTGTGAAAAAATATGCAATGTATCTCATAAATCTTTTAAAGATTTTGTCTTCTTTATAGATCATTATTTTCCAGAATTGAAATACATACCTTTTTGTATTTGTTTTGTTTTCTAACCAGTCTTTATATATACCTTGACATGTAATTGGACATATCAGTCAATTTTGCTAGGTTTTGAAGAAGAGCTGAAGTTATGGTAAAGGAAGGAAATGAATAAGTCAAATTGTGTACATGTGTATTTGTGTGTGCACTTTTTTGTTTTCTGGGTGTGCTTATTTTTGTTAACATATATAAAGAAAGAAATTTGGGGTTTTATTGAAATACATGGCTTCATATCTGAGTTGGTGAAACTGAATGAAGCAGAGATAAATAAAATTTACCTCTTTTAAATGACAGATTAGTTTATCATAAAGCAACAGATTCAGAGGAAATAATTAGAAATAAGTGGAAAATTGGGGCTTAATTAAAAAAAAAAAGCATTTGAAGTCATGTTGAAGTTATCAAGTTAGTCTGATTTTAAGGGGCCAAAATGTCAGAAAAAGGAAAGCTCAATGAGGTTAGCTAAAACTCATCCAACAATGCTTTGTGTCTTAAGGTATTTTGCAGATTCCAAGTGGCTAACAGGGAAAAGCTAAGAAATGGAGGCTAAGAAACTAAGAAGTGCAGTAGAGCTGGGCTATTGTAGTCTCAGGGAGCTGAGGAGACAAAAAATGGAGTTCATGAACTGCCGAGGAGAAAGGGTAAAATCTCAGGGTTTCAATTGTGATCCACAAAGTGCTATGCTTTAGAAATCAGCAATAGGCCATTTCTCACAAAAGCCTAATTCTAGCCTTGAATATCTTCAGTCTCTGTTTAAATTAAGAGCATCTGGGTCTAAACTAACTGGCTAATAGAAGAATTTGTAGACCTCACTTGCAGAAAATAATCTTGTCGAGAAATTGACATTGTTGTATAGCAAACAACCAGCTTTCAAATGAATAATAAATAAGTAAACACACAAACAAGTATGCCAAAATACAAAACCAATTATCTGAAATCCAACAGAAAGTAACTCACAATTTTGACATCGGAGTTAGACAATTTAGAGTGTTAAAAGCTATGATTAATATGCATGATATACCAGTATGATATAACTGGTAAATTTGACTTTGCACCATGATTAATGGTATAAATTGTTGTTATCTTAGAAATACTGACAAAATTGTTTGTTCATGAAACCATGAGAATTTATCTAATTGAGAGTGATATTTTAAGTGAGTTTTCACATGAAGATTTAGAAAAATACTCAAAACAAATAATAGCTACTACCACATAGAGACAAGTTGTACATGTAGAAGTGGGTTATGATTAATGCACACTATAATAGAATTATTACCATGAGTTATTCAGTGGTTAAAAAAGAATCTAATTATATGTTTGAAATCAGAAGCAAAAAGTCAACTAGATTTTAATAAAAATATCGTATTTGCACAAAGTATTGAGAATATCTGTTGATGCGGGGTCGGTGAGCCGAGGAGTCGAAAGAAAGATTTCTTGGACTCTCAAGATCTGGGAGTAGTGCTCTTTTTATTTAGAGAATAGTGTGGAATAGGATGGGGACAGGACCCATGGGCAATCAGAGCTCCTGCTGCTGCCCTGAGTTGAGGGTTAGGGGTAAATTAATAAGGCATGGGTATGTGACTTATTTTTACTGGAAAAAGAAAAGATGATGTAAAAAGTCATTAAATGATTTCAGTGCAGATGGGGTCTCGTTATTGTACGGTCACATAACTTTAGATACGAATCTGGCCATATAGATCGGCATGTAGGTGAGGATGCCCTGGGTTTCTCTCCCTGGGGCAGCCCTAATTCATACCATAAAAAAAATCCACTGGGTCGTATAGTTTGGCATGTAGGCCAGGTCACCTTGGGTTTCTCTAGCTGGGGCACCCTTAATCCACATCATCTGTTGCCTAATAAAACAGTCATTTTGTTTTTCTGTAATATAATTGATTAATAATTTGTATTTATAATTTTCCCTTTTTCTAACAAGCTTTGCTCTCAGACATTTTATCTTACACAATTCTATTTCCCAATGAAACAGTACGCAATAGGTTTTATTGTATGTTAATGAAGACACAAAAATCAACGTGTATTCAAATACGATGTTTAACAGATAATACATTCCGATAAATGAACTCTGAAATCCGTAAAATTTTACTGCAGAAGCAGCATGTTGTTTCGATTAGATTAGATTGTTGGTGAATTCGAGGGGTTAGAGTGCCACAGCTGGTATGTTCTCTGGGCGTACAGCTGTGCCTATAGCTACTGCCCTGTGCTCTACCATCTTCAGTCAAGCTGCTCTAGAGCTGTCTTCACATAAAGTCATTATTTTGTTACAAACCTCTTAGTCTTTAACCCATTCCAGCCTGGAATCTGCATCTGCTAATACCACTCAACCAAAATACTCTTGCCGTCACCATTGATTTCTATGAAACGAAAACTTCATATTTTTCCCTTTACCGTGCTTTACTAGATTTATTGCCAGTATGTATTTCTTTCCTTTAGTAAAATTCTTTTTCCCCTGTATATTGTAACAACACGTCCCCTTTATTGTTTCTCCTTTACTCAATCCTGTCTCTCTCTCTCTCCTCACCCCTGTCCCTCCTTATATTATTTCTCCTTTCTCAGTGTCCTTTATCGCTTTCTCCACCTTTAAATAGACATCTAATTTTGAGGTCACTTGAGACTCAAGCCAGGCCCTTTTCTGTTCCCAGTCTTTCTATAGGAGACATAGTGCAGGACTGCAGTTAAATTTCAAGTGCTTGACACTTACTAAGCACTTTGTAATTGTTTATGAAATATATTTTAAAAAACAGATAATCTTATCTTTTAACCATGGTTTTAAAGAGAATCACTATGGAAAAGGAATAGTAACTTCATGTCAGCCCTTTATCTCAATCTCTCATTTCTTATTGTCTTCTTCATATTTCTTTGAAGTTTCACAAGTCTCTCTGGCATTCTCTTTCCAAGGCTGCACCTTTGGTGTGTTTCTTCCCTTCTCCCACACACTTTCTGTTTTGTTTGTTTGTTTGTTTGTACAGGTCCTGATACACAATAGGTTTCACTGATCATAAAGAGTTAATTATCCTTTCAATCTCTTTTTGAGCAAAGAGTTTGGTATTTTTTCCATCATAGTAATTATATCATTTGTAGTCATACATACACACACATTTGCCAACACACATACATGTATATATTCATATAGTTTCCAAAAGAACTATAACAATCATTAATACAAGAATTGCATCCGTTTTATTTACTGCTTTATACTCAACCCCTTGCACAGTATGTGACATATATTTAGCAGTCATTATATATTTGAGAATAAATGAATTAATGAACATAAGCTCTTTGAGACTAGGGTTTTATTTTATTGGCTAGTCATGAGTAGTTTCTTCTATATCCTATTTTCTTTAGGATTCATATCATCTTAATTTGTTTTGTAATTATTTCTGTACAAGATTTCTCATCTATAATGAATTTTAAAACTAAATACAGAACATAACAAATAGTAGATGTTAAACACAATTGATTTGAACTAATGAATAAATGATTATAGAAAATACATTATTATTATTGAGAAATAAATGCATCTCTCTTGCAATGTTTTGAAGGATATTTCACTTTTGCCTATACATTAATAATTATGCAATTTGTTCATGTTCTGAAAGGCAATTTTCCTAATAAATCATAATTCTCTGATACTCCAATTTGTATTTGGTTATGTAAAAGAATTTCAGATAATTTCTTAGTCATAGAAATGATTTATATCTTAAATTAAAGCATTATAACTTAAATTGTGCAAATAATCCTATTAAAATTACAAATCTATTTCTGTCACAAGGATTATGTTTTTAATAAAAGACAGAACATTGATTTTTAAAAGGATTTCTTGCACTGCCTATCCTGCATCAGAATGTCTCTGTTTAATAGCATGAACTTGCTTGAGAATAGAATATTTTTTTCATTTTTGAAATAAAAAATGCATGCCTGCATTTCACCCTGACCCAAAACTCAGGAGCTAAGCACATTCGTGTTTTCTCTAAGCTTGGAGAACTTGTGAAAGTTTGCTTAATAGAGAGAGCCCCTTGCACATTTTGTTTTCTCACATTTACTCTCAGTGCCACCATTTCATCTTATCCCCTTCCCTCCATATGCTCCAGAGAAAAAAGAGGGTGATCCTTAGCCTGTAGCACCACTTGGATTCCTATTGTGCAAACCGTACTATATTTCATGTCTTTCTCATCACTTGGTGAGGAGAGTGAAAACGGTTGTTGAAACAGTGAAGTAGAAACTAGAAGTCAATGTTGAAAGAACAAGTATGCAACAGCCAACTCAATTAAAAATACACTCATACATGTGCATGTATTCTAATTGAGATATATATATATCAAAAACAATTTGACAAGAATAAATTTGCTCATTACCTAATTAACTGAAAATATCAATTTATATAAAAATAGTTTACTTTATAAAACATTCAGCATTTTGTTTTTTGGAATATTATTTGTGCTTTTTAAAAGTTCTTTGACATTTGTATTGACTGATTTTCATTTTGTGTAGCCAACTTATAGTAGATAAGTAATTGTACACTTTAATTGAGGAAATTTCATGTATTTTTATCTATATCTACCTATTTTATCTTTATCTATCTATCATCTATCCAGTAACTACCTATCCTAATTTAATTTTTATTGCATATTAACACATTTTATAGTTTGCTTTCTTCATATGTATTATGTAATTTGATCTTCATCATACTCTTTTTAGATATACTGGCCTGTTCCCTTTACCGCTGTTTTAAAGAACACAAAGTTGAATCTCAGATCTAAACTCATTAGTTCAAAATAATTGCAAATAACCTGGGAAAGAACCTGCAGTTTCATTTAGGAACTGACTGTTGACGTCCCATGGAGAAATGTCTGTGATTCAAGAGTTTATTGTGTCTTTCTTTTGAGTTGGACGACATGTAACAATAGCTATACCCTTCTTGGATATGGCTTTGTTCTCCAAGATTATAAAAATTTCTTCTTCTTCATATTCTGTTGCTGGTTAGGCACTATATAAACTGAATTGTTTCAAAGTCTCTAATAAAATGTGATTTTGAAATTCTGATAATTTATAGACACTGTGTGTCTAGGGCAGAATATCTTTGGTAAGTATGTGGCCATATAGCTATTCATGGGCCTGTGAGAATTTGTGCCTATCATTCCTTAATCTCCTGTTTTCCTGCCCAATAGACAACAGGGTAGAACAAGACTTTTTATTTCACTCCAAAACAAAGCTAGAGAATAATTTTCTCAATATCAAGGACATTGCTTGAGCCTTGTTTTCCAGGAAGAAGTTTTGGTTCTTTCCTAGAATTAGTACTCTTGGGAGGCTTTCTATCAGCCATAACATTGGAGATATTTGATTATTTTTTCTCTTCCTTTGGTGGAGCTAAATAGAATGATGTGGCTTGGAGGGAAAAGAACAGTCCAGCTTTTCCTGCAGTTTCCTGTCAAGGAAAGAGTGATGTACTTTGCTGCAGGCATGTGGGCACCTATTTCCTTGATCCAGAGCCTCTGGCCTTCTACATAATTGGGACATATCTTAGTCCATTTGGGCTCCTATAACAAAGTACCATAAACTGGGTGACTAATAAACAATAAAAATTTATTTCTGTTCAAAGTTTGGGAAGTCCAAGATCAGGGTGCCCATATGACTGGCTCTGGTGAGGTCCCTCTTAAGGCTTGTGACTGCTGACTTCTAGCTATATTCCCCCAGGGCAGAAAGAGAACTAGAGAACTCTCTGGGTTCTCCTTTATAAGAGCACTAATCTCATTCTTGAGAGCTCTTTCCTCATGACCTAACTACCACCCAAACACCCTATCTCCTAATACCATCACATTGGGGAATAGGATTTCAACATATGGATTTTGAGGGGACACAAACATTCCGTCCATTGCAGGACACCTGGACTAGAAATACATAAGTGTAATGTAAATAAAAACTATTATTTTGTGGTCCAGACTAGTTTTGCAGAGCCTGCTATTAGACTTGGTGGCCACCCCTGGCTCACAGGGGTGTTTCTTTCTGAGAATTGTCTTCTGTGAAGATCTTTTCCTCAGGTATTTCATGAAGAATGCTGGTTAAAAGAAACACTCAGTTATCTCAAAAATTGTTTCTTTGCAAAAAAGCATAGTAATATCATCTAGCTTCTTATATTTCTAGCTCATTAACTAACCCAGACCCCGGCCGTCATAAATATCATCAAAACCATCAATCTTTTGATTCTGCTAGTTTTAGGGTTCTTTATCTCCTAATGTCCTTGCTGCCTCCTTGCTCAGCTTGAATTTATGGTCAAGCACACATACTTAATTCCTATGTCCCCTCTTGCTTCCTCACACTCTGTTGGCAAAACCATACTCTGATAAATTCAGCTCTCTGCCTACTATTTATCTCCATCCTTAAAGCTTAACATCAATGGAGAAAAACATAAAACCATATTGACAGATCTCACTTTAAATTTCTGACATGAACCTCAAGTGGTATCTCAATGCTGTTCAGTAAACATACTGTGCTTCCCTAGGATATTCATTCTTTTAGTCAATTATAACCCATCACCTCCTCTCTCCAAAACTCCACCCCTCCTATGCCTCACCTGTGGCTAATGAACTTGTGTCTTCTACTCTTGGAGGCAATTAGAGACAAATGTGCAGACCCCCCCACCCCCTAGTCTACCCTCTTACAGCGTCTGCAACGTATCCTCTAACTGCCTGTCAATCACCTTAGTGCAGGTACTAGACTGGGTGCCGGCAGTCCCCCAAATTCTCCGTGGTTGGAAATGACAGGGTCCACGAACTTGGATGGAAAAAAGCCATATCTTTATTTTTACTAATTCCCAACTCATATTTTATATTTCTTTGAAATATGAGTATAGGCAAAGATTAAATTGCAATATTTGTTACTCTGTCATCATTGGAAAGCACAGGTATTTTCATATTTCATTTTAGTTCTTATAACATTCTAAAATTTTCTTTACACTAATCACAACTTTGAAAACAATGACAAACCTACTGCTTGAATTTGTTATTTAAACTATTAATCAAGAAACTCACATTACTATAATAAAATGTTATATTTTTAACAATATAAAGATACGCATATTTACATATGGCTGGTTTCATTTGGAATCCTAAAATATTATTTTGAGAAGGGATCTATAGACTTCTCCAGCCTACTGAAAAAGTTCATGGCATAAAAAGTTTTATGAACTCTTCTAGAAGTGACCATATCGTACCTATAGCCAATCCTTTTGTATGTACACTAGATCTTTTCCCTTTTACCTGCTCAAGAACATTATCCCAGTAATTTTTCCTACTTACCATGGTATTAGTCAGAGTTCTTTAGAGAAACAGGATCAATCAGAGTAAGGGGGAGAGAGAGAGAGAGAGGGATAAAGAGAGAGAGAAAGAGATTTTAAGGAATTGGCTCACTCAGTTATGGGAGCTGGAAAATCTGCGCAGCAGCCTGGTAGGCTGGAGACAGAGGGAAAAGCTGATGCTGCAGTTTTGAGTCTGAAGGCAAAATTCTTTTCTTTTAGGGAGATTTCAGTCTTTTTTCTCCTAAGGTCTTCAACTGATTAGATGAGGCCCACCTACATTATGGAGGGTAATATGTTTTACAAAGTCTATTAATTTAAATATTAATCACATCTGAAAAATATCTCCACAGCAACATTCACACTGGTGTTTGACCACGTAACAGGCAAAATAGACTAGCCAAGTCAATGCCTAAAATCAACCATCATGCCAGGTTATTATCATCAGCATAAAAAAAGTACTAAAATTTCTCCCATTTAAAAATATAATTTCTCCTGATCTGATCCTATTTCCTTTATGAACCACCAATCTATTCTGCTTCCCTTTTCAGTCAAGCTCCTTGAAAGAATTGTGTACACACACTGTTTCCAAATTCTCTCCACATATTCTGTCATGGAGCCTCACTGATCACCCATTTATTTTCATTCTAGCAAAAGTGCTCTTGTTAATGTAATCAGTGAGCTCTACTTTATTAAATCCGATGTGTGATTCTCATTCTTTATCTTACACGACCCATCAGCAGCATCAAATTCAGCTGATCTTTCTATCTTCCTTGATATATTTTCTTCGTTTTACGTCTAGGGCACTACTCTTCTTGTTTGTTCTCCTAACTCTTATCTTCTTTCTTTTCTTTTTTTATCGTTGACTTCGTAATGTTGACCTCACAGACTTTCAGTCCTCTTCTCTACTTCCTCATTAGAGTGGTGATCTCATCCAGCCTCATGGGGTATGTGCCAGCGACTCCCAAATATGATCCTTAGTGGAGACTTTTCACCTGAAATCCAGACTCATTAGCCCCACTGCTGACTAACCTTCTCAACTAGTGTCTCACAGACATTTAAAATTCTGCATATCTAATGGTGTACCCTTCATGTTCTCCCTCCGTATCTGCTGCCGCTTTCACCTTCTCCATCTCAGTTGATGACAGTTTCATTTTTCCACATCTTTGGGCCATATGCTTGGTTTCATTCTTCATTGTATTTTTCTTTCATACTAGAAACTTGGAAACATTTCTGCCTCTGCTTTTAGAATGTTAACAGGATCCAACCACTCCAACAGGATCCAGTAACTCACTGATCGTCACTCTGATCCAAGCTACCATCGTTGTTAATCTTCATTGCTGCAGTGGCTTCCTAACTGTCCCTATACTCCACCCCTGTCCCCACTCATTCAGTTCTTAACAAAGCAGCCAGAGTGACTCTTTCAAGGGATGTGAAATCACATCACTTCTCTGCTCAAAATCCTGCAATGGGTTCCCGTTAAACTATGAGTAAAACCAGAATGTCTTATTTTCTTTTCCTTTTCCTCTCCCAGTCCTCCTCTTCCTCCTCGTCCTCTTCCTCTTCCTTCTTCTTCTTTTAATGTTTTCTTCTCTGAAGCATTTTAAGCACTTGAAATAGACTTTGCTATAGATACTCAACAAATATTGGCTAAATAAATGGAGCCATTCAGCGCATTGCCTCTTTCTATGAAATTATTTAGAAAAAACTTCCCAGTTTTAGTTAAAAAAGAACTTAGTATTACTGGAGAGAGGGAGGAAAAAAAAGGTACAGCTGGATTTGGCCATAAATCTTCACTGTCTTATAGGCATTCATCTCATTATCGTATGATGATGATTTTTATAGCCATTCCACTCAAGGTTTCAACATTGCCATCCTAAATTGGTTTTATTTGACCAGAGTGAAAATGATTAAGCTCTAATCAAAATAACCGTTAACAGAAATGCCCTCTTTGCCATCCACACTTTTTCTAATAGAAATATTGGCTTATTTTATTTGTAGATAATCAAGTTTAATAGGATACAAAAATAGTAATGATTTTTTTCTTTTATTCTTTATCTCTCAACTGGTGTCTCCTAGTCTTTCCTGATCTCATCTCAACACTAAATGATCGGTTCATTTCCTTAACTAGAAGGAAACTCTTCTTTTGATTCATCCATCTTTAGGACTTTCTTATTACAGAAAAGTTAGAAGTTAGTTTGGGTGACAAATAGCGTTGGTTCAGATCCTAGAGGTGGCACAAATTAACTGCTTAGGAATGCTAAGTGACTTCTCTCTACTTCAGTTTCTTCATGGATCAAATTAAGAAAATGAGTATTTTAGAGTTTTTATAGAAATTAAATTATTTTACACATCCAAGGTTTATAAAACTATGTCTTGTACATGCTCAAAAATCAATATTAGTCCTTTTTACTTCTTACATACATAATTTTAGAGAATATTAACAGAAGTTCTTAGTATGTGAAAAAATGTGTTAAAGTTAGTATTTGGGCAATTAGAATTTAATGACAACAATTAGAAAACTCATTTTCTTCTCTTTGTTCAGACAGAATAAACATTATATTAGGTAAAGTCATTTGCTGAGTTGAAAGAGTACTATATGTTATCATGAATTGTCAGTTTGGAAGTTTATATTGATCCTGAAATCTCATTTATAATTTTTAAAAAAACAATTATTTGCTCTATATTTTTTTTTGCCATCTATTTATTTGTTCTATAAGAAGAATATAAACTTTCTTTATATTCTGATCTTAGCTCTTACATTTCTTAGGATTTATTTATTCATTTCTATCACCCCCAGATTACAAAGTTATCCTATGTGATCTTGAAAGTTGACATGTTTTCTTCAGTTTTTATTTTATTATCATGATTTTTTCATTAAAAAAGTGTTCTGTGTTGGGTTAGGCCAGTGGGGCAGTGGTTAAGTTCATGCATTTTCTTAGCATCCCAGGGTTTGCAGGTTTGGATCCTGGGCACAAACCTACACACTGCTCATCAAGTCACGCTGTGGTGGCATCCCACATACAAAATAGAGGAAGATTGGCAACAGAGGTTCGCTCAGGGCCATTCTTCCACACCAAAAAAAAAAAAAAAAAAAAAAAAAGTCTTCATGAAAAAGAGTAGCATTTTCTTTGTGAAACTAAATTTACAGTTGAAGATGTTTGAGAGCATCTATTATTGCCTTTGTTGAGAGTTCATGAGAGACAACATGTGACGGGGGAGTATCTCATCTCCAAGCTCAGAGTATACACTCATCGTCAATTGCTGAATTTCATCTTTCAATTTAAAGGGGGCGAAATATCATCTAAAACCTACTCATGCATTTGGAAAGGCTTTCAACCACCAAGATTTATCACATATCAATGGCATCTAGCTTGTTATAGGATTCCTTCCTAACGTGCCTTCATGCTGTCCAGCAAAAAAGAGCATTTACAAATATGTTGGCATCTGCTTTCTAGTTGCAACAAGCAGGGAATTAACATCTGCAAGGGAGAGATTATCCTCATGCATCATATTGGGATTTTTCACACACTTCTGTTATTGCTTCAAAAATACCTCCCTTGTGACATATTCCATGAAGGAGCTAACAAATCTGCAGGCAGCTGACAACCTGGAAACACTGCCACTGCTCTTGAAAAGTAATTAATGATACTATTTTCTCCTCATCACTGTGCGTGCCAGTTTTTTTAGCTCTTGACTAAGGCACTCATCTATTATTTTTAAAAAACTAGAAATTTTCATTCATACTATTCCCTAAACCACCTTATTCTTTGTTATTAATTCAAAAACATCTCTTCAACTGTCAAATTAGAAAATGTATGCATTAAGAAAAAAGAAACTAAGATAGTATTTTATTGGTGTATAAATGACATTTATGCTTGAGCTTTCCCTTTAAGAACATGTGGTTTCACCTATCTACTAATAATTTTGAAATTGCTTGGGACTTTTCACCTGGTAGCTGATTATTCTAGGGATGTTTAGTTTTAGTTGTGTGTGTGTGTGTGAAAATAAATTGATATCAAGAAATCCTGATAGTTTCCTTACTACTTCAATGGCATCTCTGTATTATACAGAAACTGTTTATCATGGTGAAAAATAAACTCTTTGCTTCACATATTATATCAGAAAGATATTTTATGCTCTTATTTTTATAGGTAAAATCTCTCTTTTTAGGGGTCAAAACTCTAAAACCCTGGCTGATCATAAGTCGTGAGGTGAACTAGGCATGTTTATTAGGTGTCAGGCACTACGCCAAGCATTTTGCATATGTTAGCTCATGCAATTCTTATGTCAACCTTAGAAGGTGAGTCCCATAATTATTCCTTTTGTACAGTGCAAGAAATTGAAGTTCAGAGAGGTTAAATAAATTGCCCAAAGTCATAAAGAAACTAAGCAGCAGAGCCTGGATTCACTCCCAGAAATTTACTGAAATTCCAGCACATATTCTAATTATCATATTTCTTTAAGTGTTTTTTTTCAAGCAATAATGATAACCATAAAAATGCACCTAAAGTAATTTCCCACATAGATAAAATGTTGCAAATTGTTAATCTTCTTTTCTTTTCTCTGTGGAATCTTTTTAAGTCCCTTATTATCCTAGTGTGTGGATTCGCTGAGGAGTTTTTCACTTGTTCAATTCATTGTGTCTTTGTTTTTGTTAATCAATATAATTAAAATATACTTATAAAGGAGGGGAAAAGCCAATGCAGATAGCAAAATTATTTTCAGATTTATTTTATATAGAGTTTAACTGTAGGTTTATGGCTGTATGAAACAATAATTTAATAAGCAGTCAAATGTATTTAAATTTAAATTAAAAGTAATTTACATAAAACATATTATCAATCTCTCTTCCACAAAAGAAAAGCCCTTACACTGTGAACAATTGGTCTTTCTGAGTTCTTTGCATTCAAGGACACTTAGAGAAAACAAAGTTAAAAAATAAATAGATTTTGATTTTCGAAATTGTTTACACTGTTGTCTCCCAATGTCGATTCTGAATATCACCCTGAATTAAACTATTCAGACCTAGTAACTTTTATCCCTTAAACTGACAGCCTGCTCAGCCCACTGCATAAACGCCATGCAAATGTTCTTATGTTGTAACTGCTATGAACTCAATCTGTGTGTATTTTGCTTTCTCAGGGAAAAGCAGGTCTTTGATGAATTTTGCTAGCATAATCTATACTATTTATCAGGTGAAATTAAACAGACAATTGATTCATAAGTTGCACTAGTCTGCTCAGGCTACCATAACAAAATAATGCAGACTGGATGACTTAAACAACAAAAATTTATTTTTTCTCAATTCTGGAAGCTGTAAGTCACAGATCAAGGTGCCAGCAGAGTTGGTATTGGGTGAGGTCTCTCTTCCTGGCTTGCAGCTAGCACCTTCTCTCTGCATCATCACAGAGCCTTTCCTTCGTGCCTGTACAGAGAGAGAGAGCACTCTGGCGTCTCTTCTTCCTAAAGTCACTAATGCTATAGAGCTGCATGCTTTGTAAGGCTCTGGGCCCTGAAGATTCAGAGGAAGATAAGATCACCTGGCTCCAAGATGCTCACATTCTAGTATGAAAAACAGAGGGTAAATAGATGACTCATTTCCATAGCAAAAGCATGGTAAGGTGTAATGCTAACCAAAGAGAGAGGATACTTAAGACTTTTATAGAGAACATGATAAAAAAAAAAATCACAAACATTACAATAATTTGTCATACAGAATAAACCAGAATTCACAGGCAGATGAATGATTAGAGTTCATGTCCAGCTGTGTATTACAATTCACACACCCTTTCATAGAGCTGCAAATAGTTCAGTATGGCTAGAACAATGAAGGAGATAGCTGAGAAAAGGAGATAGTGAACCATATTGAGGTGTTTGTCCTCAGTACTAGAAATCAGTGAAAGAGTTATCAACAGGGGAGTAGCATTATTAACCTTTTATACTTTGAAAATAACATGCAGGGTATTATCCAAAGCAGTGTTGGGAAATAAGGATACCGGAGGTTTGGAGCCCAGAAGATTTTGCAGTAGTTCAAGTGTCAGAAAATAAGGACATAAATTAATGTAATTATATCTGTAGCAGGAAACAGAGGACAGTGTCAAACAATAGCTTGAGAGGTTCAATAACTGGGTCATGAAGGATGGTAAGGAGCAAGAGGGAGTTAATGTCAAGTCCTGGATTTCTATTTTTTTTTTTTTTGAGGAAGATTAGCCCTGAGCTAAGTGCTGCCAATCCTCCTCTTTTTGCTGAGGAAGACTGGCCCTGAGCTAACATCCATGCCCAACCTCCTCTACTTTATATGTGGGACGCTGACCACAGCATGGCTTGCCAAGCAGTGCCATGGCCGCACCCAGGATCCGAACCAGCGAACACTGGGCCGCCAAAGTGGAACACGCACACTCAACTACTCCACCACTGGGCTGGCCCCAAGGATTTCTAATTTTCACTTAACCATTCACAGGTTGGATCTGTAGGTGGTTGTTGTTGGTGGTGGTTGTTGTTTTGTATATGTGTGTGTTGAGAATCAAGGGATGGTTGTCTGTCAGCAGTTGTCCAAAGTGATGCACAGTGAGTTGTCTGATACATCTAATATAACAGTATTTAGAGAAATAATTTTGGTTGGTAGTATGGATATGGAACTCAGAGGTGAGGTATGGGTATGGTTTTGGCAAGAGATAACAGTAGGTAGATAATTATATAAGAGATTGCTTAAGGAGTGAATGTTGTATCACATAAGAACTGATTAACAAAACCTAGAGCCAAGCAAAATTTCAGAAAGAGAGAGAGAACCTCAGAGTCTCTAAACTGGACAAAAACAGCAGAAGGGATGCCAAAAGCAAAAGCAGATATTTTAACAACAGCTGCCTAGCTTCTTCTGGCCATTCATTTAAATGTTGCAGTTAAGCCAGCTTGCAATATGAGTGCCCATCAGGTTTCAGGGAGCCAAGAAAGATTAAGTTTCTGGTTTAAAACAAAGCATCTCCTTGTGGCTAGAAATCTATTTCTGAGGTTTAAAGACCATTTTAAATTATTCAAACAGTTAAATTACAGGACCTTATATTCAAGAACTAAAGGGCTTGCTCAAATTTCAGGCTATTAAAGGGCTACTCATTGAAGAAACTTGAAATAAAATTTGATGGAAGCGAGGAGACAGTCTCTGTCACTATTTGAATATGGACTTCAAAATTTCCACCAATATTCTCTATGCCTTAATTTCTACAGCTGAAAGACGATGTCGTGAAACCAGACAACCTGTAATGCTCATTCCAGCACCAATATATATTCCTTTATGACTTATGACGTATGTGTATATCCACTAGAATTATCATTCCTATTGTTTTAGATGAGTTGTTAAAAATACAAATAATTGATTTATGAATTAACATTCCTCAGCAATCCTCCATTCTTATGATTATTAAAATAAAGTTTCTCTAAGCTTGAATAAGATTATATTTTTGATCAAAGTACAGTTTTTTAAAATTTGTATAACATATATAATATTGGTATATTTTAGATGTATAATATAATTTGTATAGTATTAAACAGGTGTACAAAATAAAGCAAGCATGAATATCATTATTAGTAAAAAAATTTTGTTTTTGCCTGGGAGGGATGAAGTTGAACATCGCTGAATTGGTTTAGTGTTCATTATTTGATGCATCCTCTGAACTATCTTTTGCAGACAAAGGTATTTGAGATATGCTATTGCTGTTGATACCTACATTGCACCTACAATGCACCTATTAAGATTTTACACATTGCTTTTTTTCCAATTGTATTGTGTGTTTATTCTTTCCCCCAAAATATTTGTAGACATTTGTAAAATATCTGAATTTTTATACAGGTTACTAGCTTAATTTCTGGGTTATATCATCAGCTAGTGAATACAGATGCTATATTCAGAGATTCAATTAAGTAAATAGTGTAAGATTCAGGGGGCAAAGCAAAGCAACCAAACCTCAAGGAAACATTTGTGTGTAAGTAGGAGATTTAAATTGTTTTTGCAAACATTACCTTCTACACATCTTTTTAGGGTTTTTTATTTCAGTATCTCACACTAACATGTAACGGTATCATTAGTTATCCATGGCCATTCCTATATTGCTGCCTTTACCTAATAGAAGCCTCAGGAAATTAAAATGTCAGGTTCATTATACTTATTAAGCAAAAGTTTTCTAAATTATCCAGGAGACACTGTGGAGTTACATTAAATCAAGTCTAACGGAAAGTTAAAGAGGTTAACTAGCATTTTTTGCCCACATGCTTTTGCTGTAGCACAGTGAAGACAAAGTCAGAGGAAAGAGCAAGTATTTTGTGTAATCGGCATTTATTTAATCTGCTTGTCCCTGAGCCTTGATCTTTTTATACCATTATAACATTATGTTTTCTTATGTTCAGACTCTATGGCTGCCTTACATATTTTTTTCCTTTAAAGTTATATGACAAATTGTGTTAGAAAAAATTCCTGTTAGAATTTTTGTGAAAAAAATATAGTTAAAAAATGGAGGAATAGTTTGTGCAGCCAGGGTAATTCTGTGAATTCACCCATTGATAATCATTTTTGCTGGAAATATATTACAATGATGGGTGCTATGTAAAATAAGAGTTACAAAATCAGGCTCATAAAAAAAGATGAACATCTACAACTAAAAAACAAAAAAAAGAACAACAATTAAAGAAAAAGAATGTGCACACTTATGCCATTTCTAAAGGGGCTTCAGTCCCGTATGCAATTGTGGCCAGAAATTTGGCTTCCGTAGTATGACAAGTACTAAAGGCACTTCATACGTGGATGAGAAACTGGAACAAGACTCATAGGTTAAATTTAGGAGAGAAAGCCAGAGGGAAAAGGAGAGAGAGAGAGAAGACAGAGAGAAGAGCAGGGAAGAGAAGAGAGAATGCAAAGTAGAGAGAAATCTAAAATAATGAGAATAGAAAAAAATCTAAAAATAAGAGAGGAACCTAATTCTAAGCAAGATAACTAACAAATTCTATAATTAAAATATAAATTCAAACAAGGAAATAATAATATTACTTAACAACCTGAAAAAGATGTTAAAAAACAATACTGAAGATGTTCATGGAGATAAAATTAAGATATTTGCCCTAATAATGTATAGATAAAAATTATTAAACAAAAATATATACAGATATTATGAGCCAGTGCTAGGTAAAGACACTTTGAAAAATTAGTGATCTTGGATGAAATTTAAGTTATGCCTGCTATTAAGGATTTGAGATACAATAGACTACATACAAGTACATTAATTAATTGCAACATAATCCTAACAATCTCATCACAAATGAAGCAGAAAGTCCACATCCCACTGTTGTGTATGTAGTCACAAGAGAACTACAAATTGTCTCTAACAATGAAAACAAGCTAGAAAACCAACAAAACAATTATTTCAGCATATAAGAGAGCTCATACTTCAAAGAAAACCAGTGAACTAATGTCCAATTTAATGAGTACCTCTTGTTAACAAAGAGGTCTATACCTGCTTTATCTTTGGTGGAGCAATAGAAGGAAGAGGAAGAGACCTGGAAAAGAAGAAAGCAAATGAGAATTTTAATGACTCTTTTAGAGGCAAAGTGAGGGCTAGGATAAAAGTCTAAACTCTCTGGAGTAAAAGATGTAAAGATAGATTTTGACAATGAGATAGTTCTGTCCATTGGTTTTCACTAAGTGCTCACAGAAAGACTGAAGGCAAAACAGGGCACCCAAGTGAGACCTCCCTATGAGGTACAGATGTATCAGACCTAAAGTAGTATTAGGGTAAGGTAGGAAAACTGAGATAAACATTAGAGACACTCCAGGCTGTAACTGGATCCAAGGCAGCAGACTTCCACAACTGGGGAAATAACAGGAGAGGTGACAGAGACTGTGCTAAATACCAATCTTGGGCCCCACTATTGATTGAGAAAAAGTCTTACTGAGTCTTAGAGTGAATATTAAACACTGGATATCTCCATCTGGAAGGAGGGCAGGAGAACTGAGAAAGAGAGAGATCTCTCCAGAGCTGCTATTGCCTGGGGCTAACTGAAGGCTGAAGGCAGGGAAAGCTAATTGAAATCTGACTTCCTGAAAAATAGAAGCTTCCCGTCCTGAACTCAAATAATCTGAAGTAGGCAATGAACTGAATCTAACAAAAGCAGCATGATAATAATAATAATAAACCATATTAATACAGACAATTGAATGAAACAAATTCAGCTTGACAGAAGAGAAAGCCTGCAATTTTCTGTATATAAATATTGCCTACTTAAATTTCTAATGATATTTAACCAAAATGTCCACCATTCAAACAAAAAAAAATTACAGAGCACAGAAGAAGCAAGACAGTATGACACATCATCATGAAAGGAAATAGTCAATAGAACAAGATAGAGTTAACACAGATGTTGGAATTATCAAGTGTGCACTTAACTAAAATAAATACATTCAGGATTCTGGTAAATAAAGGGTAACAGCATTCATGACATATGGAGAAGTGACATAAAATAAATAAATAAAAGAGCAAGTGGAAATGCTTGAAATGAAAAGTGTTACATAACAAAGATAATTTTTTGGTTTATCAGCAGAGAAAAAAATTCAATGAAGTTGAAATACAAATACAGTTTGAATTACAATAATGAAAACTGGAATTAAAGAAGAGCAGAGCATCTGAAATCTGTAGGAAAATATCACACAGTCTATCATGCCTATCATTGGAATCCCAGGAAAAAAATGTGAGAAATAATGAATTAGGCATTAAAATATCTGAGAGATGGTTAAAATTTTCAGTTGATGAAATGCATCAAACCAGATATTCATAAAGCTCAGCACATCCCAAGCAGAATATGTGCAGAGAAAAGTTCCACTAGGCATATTATATTCAAATTGCACAAAAATATAATATTTCAAAAACCATCCAATAGGGAAAAGGAAATATTATAAAAAGATGGGAAACAATTAGAATGACAGCTCATTGCATCTGTAGGGGTGGAAAAACTATTGCTCTACCCTTCTAGGTTATTTTGGCTGACCTGAAAATTAAATTGTCATGAAACAGAATAACAGGAAAAAATCAAACAAATTTAGTAACATGTACACATGGGAGAAATCCAGGAAAACCAAATAACTTGCCAAATGGCTGAAACCACCACCTTAAATACAACCTTCAACTAAAGACAAATGAGGATGTTGGGGATAGTGGTTTGGGACTTCAAAGGGGAGGAAGGCAATTCACATGGAGATGGCAAAGCAAACTTGGTAAACAAATGTTTATCATGCCTTGCAAAGACAATGAGAGATGGAGAGGACTTTGGTCAAATGGGCCTTTCTAGGTTCCTCCCTGTCTCCCACTCCTAGCTCATATTATACTATAATTGTCTATGGTGATAGCTCCTTCCTGGAGCAGACATTCTCTTAAAGTCTTTTAGGCAGTTAGGGGGAAGGTCAGAGTCTTCTTCTGAGTCTTTTGCTCTTACAAATAATCAAGCCAAAGAGACACATTTTGGGTGACACATTCTTATCCCTCACACACCAAATAACCAATTAAAGTCAGTAAATGATGACATGACATATTAAAAGTTATGAAAGAAAAATAACTTTCAACTTAGAATTATATAATCAGTGAAAATAGCCTTCATCAATAAAGTAAAAATAAATACCTTCTTTAGGCAAGCAAAAGCTGAAAGAATTTTTCTAGAATAGATCTGCAGTAGAAGAAATGAAAAAAAGAAAAATGTGGGGTTTTTTTTCTCTCTTTTTAAGCCAGGGAAATGATATCTCATAGAAACAGTCTCCTACAAAAGAAGGAATAAAAAGTAGAAACATTCGTGACATAGGTTAAAAATAAACCATGATTTTTCTTATCAACCAATGGTTTAGAAAGACTCCAAATGTGTATACAGCTCGTTAGTATCCTAATATTTAGAGTGGAATGGCCCTCAGCAAACTTTGCTTCACCAATGAGAGATTCTGTGCCCTGAATACAGAGTCATCACAAGCAACCATAACATCAATCATTTGGGGTAAGATTTTGACTCAGACACATTTGAGTTTAATCCATTCTCCAGCACTTGCTTTTTGAAGAAGTAAATTATAATGACTGTGCAAAAAGTCTTATGCTCCTCATGTACAATAGGAACCATCATAAATCCTTATGAGAATGTTGCAAGGATGAGAAATAAGTAAATAAAATCACCAAGCACAATGATTGACATCTGAGACCTTCTCAGTGTTTCCTGCTGTTATTTTTTGCTCCATGGACAGGATAAAACAATCAGATATGATTCACTATAGGGAGGAAAGTGATGGGTTGAGCAAAGTGAAGGAAAGGAAGAGAAAGGAGGAACATCATTTGCATGACAACTGTAAATTTCTGGGAAGAATGGATATGTTGAGAGTCCCACTGGGAATCTTGTTTGTGTAGAGTAGGTGAGTGAGGGAACTACCCAAATGAATATCAATGATATCAACAGTCATTTGGCATGGACATATGGTGAAATATATAGCAATCAAAATAAATAACCTAGGTGTATCAACACAAATAATGAAAACTCAAAAAAGAAAAGTAATTTGGCTAATAAGATATCTATAGTATGAGAAAATTTAAATGTTTTAAAATTACACAGATAACATGAATTTTGATTTTTTATGATGAAATATTTAAAATATATCAATGATTACAGGGAAAACAATAAAGGTCTGAGTATCCATCTGTAGGAACTATCAAATTAAATTATACTACCATAGTTACACTAAGTTTGTATAAAGAAATAAAATAATGCATGTATATTTGAAATCTCTCCTCTCACTCTATTTTACTTTTCACGTTCTTGATCATTATTTCCTCTCCAGAGGGAAGCACTACTTCACTTGATATGCCTTATTCCCCTCTGTTTTCAGTAGTTTTAGTATGATACTGATGGTGTTCAGGACGTACTACTCCAAAATATGGCACCTTGGCATATTGAATATTTTACGGTGAAGGAATTTGAGAAAAGAGCAGAAACAAGAAGCCTACTCTGACCTTCTCCTGCCCTTTTCCCCTGAAACAGGTGAGCCTTGTCTATACCCAGAAAAAGAGAGCATCCTTATCTCTGAAGACAAAGGGAAACAGAGGATAATTCTGATACTCGGGCCTGCTAAGTTTCCCACATTTACCTCATACTCTCTGATCTATCATATTTCTACATGACTGCCCACTCTTCATCAAACCTAGCATAAAAATACTCAGGTCTATCTGTTTTTTCAGGTCCTCATTTCCTTTGAAGGCTCCCATGTCACACAAAACTTATATTAAATAAATTTTCAGACCCAGCCAGGGACCCTACAAGGATCAAGGAAAATTTTTTCCTCCCCTTAACAATTCTGCGTTGTAATTCTTTATATACTCTAAGGGTCATTTTGAATCTGGTGTTTAACAATACATTTCATGATTTACCACTCTTGACACATCTCGTTCTTGTTCATTAAATTTAACTATGTTACAAATTTCACGGTCTGGAAAAAAAATAAAGGATTTTTTAAAAATGATTTCTAACATCTTGGATTTATATTACATATAGAAATAAAATAAGCGACTTCAAAAGTATGCAGAGGCAGAGAAGTTATTGAAAATATGCCATTGCAAGTTTTTAATCTTATTAGTTGTGTTAGAATATTTTTTGAAGATGGATTGTGATACATTAAAGATGCACATTTTAGTATTGAAAATGACCACAAAAACTCAGCATTGTTGATGAAAATAATCTATAACCAATCTATAAATGAAAATTGTGGTGAGTTTATTTTGGCCAGATCTGAAGACTAGCTTAGCCTGGGGCCTTCCTTCCCCAAGGAAGGAAAGGCACCAAAGAAGTGGGGCATACAGAGAGGTTATATACCCTCAAAGAGCATGTTTCACCTATGATTGGAATGTTCCTTTTACAATAGTTTTGAAATTGCTCTGTCAGCACAGCAACTGATGGACAGAGCGGTTAGTAGGTCTGCTGTCTCAGTGGACACCGCAGGGCAGCAGATCTGTTGTCTCCAGCTGCTTGGTCACAGGGTGAGTGCAGCAATCAGTTCCTAGCCTAGGGAGAGATGCTTATCCTTAAGGAAACGCCAGAGTTGCATCTTTATCTTAAGGCCATTTGTTCTTGTCTTTGGGACATAGCAAATGCTTAAAGTAAATATACAATGAATGCTCAATGGCCATTCAGGCCCTTTTGGAAAAACAAAGTGAGGCTAAATTAGGTTTACACCAAATGGCTTCCTCATATACTCCAATATAGCCTATTGCTTGCCATTTGTTTGTCAGCATAGATGATAAAATGGGATATTAAAATGTATCAATTTACTTCTTTCTCTCAAAAAAAAGTCATAAAGAAGGACTATAGAAAAGAAAGGACAGATGAAATAAACAGATATCAAAAATAAAAAGTAGAAACTTAAACTCAGACATATTAAAAATTGCATTAAATAGAAATGGGCAAAGCATTCCTAATAAAACACAGAAATTTTTAATCATATTTTCAAAAGTAGTCCTGAGCACAAGGAATAATACCAGGGCAAAATAGGGACATTTCTTAATAATGAGTCCATTCAAAAGAACTCATAGCAACCTTACATATGTAGTCATATATTAACAAAACAACTAATTACATGAAACAAAAATTCAGAGAAATAGGGGGAAAGATAGCCAAACCTAAAACTATAGTTAGAGACAGCAATCCTCTTCTCTGTAATTGAAAGAACAAGTAAACAGAAAATAAACAAGGATCTAAAAGTTTTAATTAATTATAAATAAATCAACTTAATGGAACTTTAGAGAATACTACATCAACCACAGCAAAATATACGTTCTTCTCAACACCAGGATGGAACACATGGTTTATTCCAAGTCTCAGTAAATTTAAAGGGATCAAAATCAGACTGAATATATTTTCTGACCGTATTCTGATCAGAAATAAATTTGAAATCATTAACTATAAAAGCCTAGAGAATTCCACCAATATTTGGAAATTAAACAAGTCTACGTACCACGTGAATTAAAGAAGGTACCAGGAAGATGAAGAGGTGTCCTCACCAAAGCCTGAGAAAGAGTGAATGGTAGATAACAAAGGAAATTAGAAGCATGTGAAATCTAATAAAGGAAATATTTCAAGAAGGTGGGAATAATTAACAGTGTTAACTGTTCTTGTAGACCAAGTAAGATGAGAAGTGGGAATAGATTATTGGATGTAGCAAAAAATGTAGAGTAGATTTACAAAAGAATAGGACCAGAGAATAAGACCAGGAGATTTTAAGACCAGACGCTAGTGTTCTAAAGAAAAGCAGAGACATGAGACCACAGTAGAATACCAATGCGGAATCAAAATATTTGATTATAAATAAAGGTGATAATACAACATGAATTTACGCTAATGAGAAAGATCCAATAGAGAAAAGAAAAAAATTGATTCCAGAGAGGCAAGAATTGCTGAGAGGGGAAAAAAGTAAGATAGAATGTACAAGGGGAAGACAGTTGTCTTAGATGGAATATCCGGAAAGAAAGCTGTATCATAAATTGATGTGGTACTGGACATTGCGGGAATTCTATTCTGATTGCTTTAAAATTTCCAGTGTGTGGCATGAAAACAGGCACATAGCCCAATAGAATAAAATAGAGGGCCCAGAAATAAATTTATGCATATACAGTCAACTAATATTTGTCAGAGAATCTAAAAATATTCACTGGGGAAAAGATAGCCTTTTCAATAAATGGTGCTCAGAAAACTCAATATTTACATGCAAAAGAACAAAATTGGACCCCTATCTTATACCACTCATAAAAATTAACTTGAAGCAGATTAAAGACTTAAATGTAAAACTTGATCATGTAAAACTCTTACAAGAAAACAAAGGAAGAAGGCTCCTTGACATTGATTTTGGCAATGATTTTCTTGCATATGACACCAAAAGCACAAGTAACAAAAGCAAAAATAAGCAAGTAGGAATTCATCAACTCAAAAACTTGTGCACAATAAAAGAAACACTCAACAGAATGCAGTGTTTGGAATGCAATCTACGGAATGGGAGAAAATATCTGCAAACCATAGATCAAATAACGGGTTAATATCCAAAATATATAAGGAACTCATACAATTTAATAGAAAAAAAACAAATAATTCAATTAAAAAATAGGCAGAAGATCTGAATAGACATTTACCAAAGATGACATACAAATGGTCAACAAGTACATGACAAGATGTTCGATATCACTAATTATCAAGGAAATGTAAATCAAAACCACAATGACATATCACCTCACACCTCTTAAAATGGCTATCATCAAAAAGACAAGAGGTAACAAATGTTGGTGAGGATGTAGAGAGAAGAGAATCTTTGTGCACTGTTGGTAGGAATGTAAATTGGTGCAGCCACAATGGAAAACAATATGGAGGTTCCCCAAAAAATTAAAAATAAAACTACCATATGAGCCAGCAATCCCACTTCTGGGTATTTATCTAAAGGAAATGGAATCACTATCTTGAAGAAATATATTCACTCCCATGTTCACTGCAGCATTATTCACTAATCAAGACATGGAAACAACCTAAGTGTTCATCGATAGATGAATGGGTAAAAAAAAGTATGATAAATATATACAGTGGAATATTATTCAGCCATAAGAAAGAAGAAAGCCATAAGAAAGAAAGAAAGAAGAAAATTCTGCCATTTGTGACAACATGGATGAACCATAAGGGCATTATGCTAAGTGAAATAAGTCAGAAAATAAAATAAAACAGTAAAGATAACTTACATGTTGAATTAAAACAACAAAAAAGCCAGACTCGTAGAGATAAGGAATAGTTGCCAGGGGCTTAGGATGGGGGAAATGAGGAGATCAAAAATATATATGTTCCAATGCAATAGTTAGTGTAATTAGCTGAAAGGGGAGATGGAGAACATACTGGAGATTTGAGGAGAAAAAAAATATGAAGCAAAAAGTGACATCAGCATCATGGCAGAGTGAGCCCTTCCCTCAGACTCTCTCTTCTAAAATACAACCTAAAGGACATTTGAACACCAACAGAGGATACACACACAACACAAGAGACAGCTGGGAGACTCACACATCCATATGCCTGAAGGTGGTGGTGAGGCTGGATCCTCTGGAAAAAACTGCTAAGCTGGAGTTCCAAGGAAAGAGAAAAGCCACGGCTAGAGGAGGGGCACATTTGGGGAGAGGTGCTCTGTTTCCACCTGGCACTCCAGCCCCCGGTTCCAGCCCCACATTCACCAGGAAAGTGGCACAGTGAGAGAGGGGCTGGTTACAGGAGTGGCTCAGCAGAGGAGAGGCACTCTATTCCCACCTGGTGCTCCAGCCCTGCGCTCCAGCCCCACATTCTCTGGGAGAGCTGCATATGAGAGTGGGGCCAGTTAGAGGAGTGGCTCAGCTGGGGAGAGGCGCTCCGTTCCCACCTGGCAATCCAGCCCTGCTCTCCAGCCACATGATTGCTGAGAGCACCACACAGAGAGAGAAGCAGTGGCAAGTGGAGCCCTGTGAGCACCCAGAGCACCACACAGAGAGAGAGGCATTGGTTGGGACAGGCATGCAGGTGTAAGAAAGTGCTCCTTACCCCACTGAGCACTCTAATCCTGCTAACACTCAGAGCTCCACACAGAGGTAAAAGTGGAGGCTGGGGGAAGCACTGGGGAAGGAGAACATCCCTCCCCCTGCCCAGTGCTCCAGATCTGCCATTGGCCAGAGCACTGCACAGTGAGAAAAGGAGCCAGTGGCCAGAGCTGAGTAGCCCCAGATCATGCTGGACCTGATCTGGTGCCTGATCCTCACCCAGTGGAGGCACATGGCAGCAGTGGCCAAATAATAATGCCATGCAGAAGCAAAACCCACACCATCAAGCAGTATGAGAAAGTATGCTAAATCTCCAGAGCGGAAGGAAAATGACAAGTACTCAGAAACCAACCCTGAAGACACAGAAATCCATAACCTAAATGACAAAGAATTCAAAAGAGCTATCATAAGAAAACTCAACGAGTTATGAGAAAACAGAAAGATAAATTAACGAATTCAGGATCATCTTCCCAAAAGAGATTGAAACTTTAAAGAAGAACCAATCAGAATTGTTGGAGATGAAAAACACAAAGGATGAGATTAAAAAAATTCTGGATTCCCTAAAGAACAAAACTGACAATATGGAAGACTGAAATAGCAGTTTTGAAGACAATACTATAGAAATGCTTCAGAGGGAGGAGAAGAGAGAACTAAGACTAAAAAGAAATGAAGAAGCTCTCAGAGAAATATTTGACTCAATTAGGGAAAGCAACATCAAAATCTCCCCAAAAATAAAAGTCTAGGACCAGACAGCTTCTCAGGAGAATTCTATCAAACATTCCAAGAAGATTTTTTACCCATTCTTCTCAAACTATTCCAAAAAATTGAGGAAGATGGAAATATTCCTAACACATTCTGCAAGGCCAACATCACCCTGATACCAAAGCCAGGCAAGGACAACGCAAAGAAGGAAAATTACAGGCCAATATCACTGATGAACATAGATGCAAGAAACCTGAACAAAATACGGGCAAATTGAATACAGCAATACATAAAAAAGATCATACAGCATGATCAGGTGGGATTCATACCAGGGACACAAGGATGGTTCAACATCCACAAATCAATCAACGTGGTACACCACAATAACAAAATGAGGAACAAAAACCACATGAAAATCTCCATAGATGCAGAGAAAGCATTTGACAAGATCAAACATCCATTCACGATTAAAAATCTAAACAAAATGGGTATAGAAGGAAAGTACCTCAACATGATAAAGGCCATATATGACAAACCCAAAGCCAAAATCAGACTCATTGGGGAAAATGAAAGCCATCCCTCTGAGAACAGGAACAAGACAAGAGTGCCCACTATCACCACTCTTATTCAACATAGTACTAGAGGTTTTGGCCAGAGCAATTAGCCAAGAAAAGGAAATAAAAAGAATCAGAATAGGCACTAAAGAAGTGAAACTCTCACTGTTTGAAGATGACATGATTTTATACATAGAAAACCCTAAAGAATCCATGGGAAAACTACTAGAAATAATAACTACAGCAAAGTTGCAGAGTACAAAGTCAACTTACAAGAATCAGTAGCATTTCTATATTCAAATAATGAGCTAACAGAACAAGAACTCAAGAATAAAATTCCATTTACAATTGCAACAAAAAGAATAAAATACCTAGGAATAAATTTAACCAAGGAAGTGTAAGATCTATACAAAGAACACTATAAGACACTATTGAAAGAAATCAATAATGACACAAAGAAATGGAAAGATATTCCATGCACATGGATTGGAAGAATAAACATAGTTAAAATGTCCATACTACCTAAAGCAATTTACAGATTCAACGCAATCTCAGTCAGAATCCCAATGGCATTCTTCATGGAAATAGCGAAAAGAATCTTCAAATTCTCCTGGGGCAACAAAAGACCTTGAATATCCAAAGCAATACTGAAAACAAGAACAAAGCTGGTGGCATCGCAATCCCTGACTTCAAAACATATTACAAAGCTATAGTAATCAAAACATCATGGTTCTGGTAGAAGAACAAACACACAGATCAATGGAACAGAATTGAAAGCCCGAAAATAAAACTACACATCTACAGACAGCTAATCTTCTACAAAGGAGCCAAGAACATACACTGGAGAAAAGACAGCCTCTTCAAGAAATGGTGCTAGGAAAACTGGACAGCCACATGCAAAAGAATGAAAGTAGACCAGTTTCTTTCCCCATGCACAAAAATGGACTCAAAGGGACCAAAGACTTGAAAGTAAGATCTGAAACCCTAAAATTTCTGAAAGAAAATATAGGCAGTACACTCTTTGACATCAGACTTAAAAGGATCTTTTTGAATACCATGCATACTCAGACAAGGGAAACAAAAGAAAAAATAAAGAAGTGGAACTTCATGAGATTAAAGTGCTTCTGGAAGGCAAAGGAAACCAAGATCAAAATGAAAAAAAAAACCACCAATTGGGAGAAAATATTTGCAAATCATATATCTGATGGGGGGTTAGTCTCCATAATATATAAAGAGCTCACACAAATGAACTACAAAACAACAAATAACGCAATCAAAAAGTGGGCAGAAGATATGAACAGGCATTTTTCCAAAGAAGATCTACAAATAGCCAATAGGCGCATGAAAAGATGCTCAACATCACTAATCATCAGGGAAATGAAAAACAAAACTACACTTAGATACCCATTAGAAGGGCTATAATCACCGAGACAGAAAACAACAAATGTTGGAAATGTTGTAGAGAAAAGGAATGTTCATTCATTGCTGGTGGGAATGCAAACAGGTACAGCCACTGTGGAAAACAGTATGGAGATTCCTCAAAAAATTAAAAGTAGAAGTGCTATATGACCCAGCTATCTCACTACTGGGTATTTACCAAAAAAACTGGAAATTGACAACTCAAAGAGACTTATGCACCCCTATGTTCATTGCAGCATTATTCACAACAGCCAAGACATGGAAGCAGCCCAAATGCCCATCAACAGATGATTGGATAAAGAAGATGTAGTGTATATATATATATATATATATATACAATGGAATACTACTCAGCCATAAAAAAGATGAAAGCTTCCCATATGCAACTACATGGATCAACCTTGAGGGCATCAAGTTAAGTGAACTAAACCAGACAGAGAAAGAGAAACACCATATGATTTCACTCATATGTGGAATTTAAACAAACCTATGGAGAAAGAGAATAAATTAGTGGTTACCAGGGGAAGGGGGGTGGAGGGTGGGCACAAGGGGTGAAAGGGCATACTTATTTGATATATGACAAACAATAATGTACAACTGAAATCTCACTATTATAAGCTATTATGACCTCAATAAAATAAATAAATAAATAAAAACAAATATGAGACAGTCATCTAGGATTGAAGAGTGTTTTATGATTTCTGCACAGTAAGCACCCACTTAAGGTTCATGGTCAAGAATTTCATGTAAGAACAGTCAGCAAAGTATTTTGTTTTTTTGTCCAGTTTCCTTCAATTGCATCAAAATATAACAAACTGGATTTAAACAGGATTGTGGTACTATCAACCAAGTAAAACAGCAAGGAGGGGAAATGAATTGAGCATATGTGCAAGGGAGTAATCGTTATGATTAAACGTGACAATAGGCTGAGGGAAAAAGAAAAAAGGACTTGAGTTGGACAAGGGATAGAGAAGGCGGTCAAACCAATGGATTGTTTTTTCTGGTGGCATCAAAGCATCATTGAAGTTGGGATTTTTAGAGAGTAAGGTGGAAATCTAGGGGGTATTAGACATATACTGAGGTGCTTCAAATTAAGGAAGTAGTCACATAGCGAATATTTTAAATCTAAAGTTATACTCAGAGATTCTGTAATTAACATAATATAGCAATATTGGAAAGTCATTTGATCAGATGACATGTATACCCAAGACTAGGCCACATGAACGGTGAAGATAAGCCCTTTTACCGTTTTGTCTATGACCTAAAAGCAGAACAACACTCACTGGAATTAATTTTAGGGCACCTCATCCAGCACCACATGGCAGGAAATGTACGTGATAGTGTCCTGTGGTCCACCTGGAGCTTAGCTCTTCGTGGTTTAAATTTCAGTCTTCAAACCTTCCTGAATAACTAGACTAAATTTGCAATCCGTATTTCTAATCTTCAATATATATTAAATGCTATTGTTATGAGAGACTCTTTTCTTCTGTATAAATCCTTGCTTCCATCATGCCAGTCTAGTCAAAATAAATTTGCTAAATGGTCATGCTCAGCTGCAAAGGCCATCATAGTTTTAGTTACTAAGGCTTTCAGGTGGCCTGCAGAGTATCAATCTTCTAACTCTATACAATGTAGCCCGTTATTGAGATAAAACACTGATGACCTTCAATGACCAACTACTCTAAAAATCCTGCCCAGCCTGTATTGACTAAAATTGAAATCTGAAGCCACTCACTTGAGCTGCTCCAGATCACTCCATGTCTCAATAATTTTTTTTCCAAAGTTTTGGGCCAATTCACTAAAAAGTTAAAGTTTTAAGGCACCAGTCTGTTATATATATATAATTATTCCCTGCTGTATATATATATATATTCCCTGCCAAGGTCAGAGCAAATTGAGAAATAAAACAGAAGAGCGACATAGGAACTAAAGTTATGATTCAAGCTTTACTAATAATAAATTCATTTATATGATATGAATTTAGATTTGTGGCCTGAAGACTAACAATTTATGAATTGCCATTTCAGCATCTAAACTCTGGAATTTCCAACTTAAAAAAAACTGGAGAGAGCAGAGCAGTCTTACCTAACTAGGATAACTGCTTCACAACAATTTAGGGTAGAGTGAAGAAAAAAAAGAGAATCCCTGGTACTTTTAGACTTTTTCTAGATTAATACCTCGCAACCAAGAAACATGGGTCAATGGATGTGACATACCTGTCAATCAACACCAGCCTCCTAAGAAAGGATGAGTAAGGATGAGGGGAAGAATTTCATGACATTTTATTATCATGGAAGATGCCCTCTGTGGAACCTTAAGCAAAGAAGAAACACTCTTCTGAAAAATTCAAATGATTTAGACTTGAAACACATTGATGCAC
Source organism: Equus przewalskii (assembly GCF_037783145.1). Lineage (NCBI taxonomy): Eukaryota > Metazoa > Chordata > Mammalia > Perissodactyla > Equidae > Equus > Equus przewalskii. The sequence goes on from NC_091850.1 coordinate 34,330,950, forward strand.
GTTACAACCTGTGGCAGGAAGTAAACAAACAAATATTTAGTGTAATTTTGTAGACTTTAAAGTATTTATTTAGAAATAGACAAAAACAATCATTCAAAACAGCAACGTCAACCAAAAGAAAGTGTAAAGCAGAAAATAATAAATCTATAAGTATGAATATCAAGCAGAAGATGGATGAAGAGAGAGAGAATGAGAAAGCAGAAGCTGAAGTTTTTGGGGAAAAGGTCAAGAAAGTGGAAACATTTCTTAAAAGTTCTATCTGATCAAGAGAAGAAAAAGAGGAAATAAATGGCAAATCAACAAACTTAGAAATAAGAAAATTATATAAGTGAATATGGATACAAAGGGCATTAATGTGAATAGAATAAATATTGAAATAATCATTAGAGAACAGTATGAACAAAATCATGCAAAACCTTGAAAACTTAAGAGTAATCAGTATGTCTCCGAAAAAATAAAAGTTGTAATTTCCATTTCAGGAAGAACTAGAAAACATCAAAAATCAGTTAAAATAAAAATTAAGTTGGTCATTTAAAGTATTATGCTTAAAAAGAAACTAGGACCAGAGAGTCCTTTAGATTTGTTGAAACTAGACTATAAGGGACACATGATTCTCACTTTATAGCAGTGTTTCAAGAAATTAAAAAGAGAAAAATCCATCCAATGTGTTTTAGGAGACTATAATTGCATCAATACACACGCACATATACATACACACAAATAGAAGTAAGAATAAAAGGACAAACTTATGTTCTGCAGACTGAGAGCCATCTTTCATCTCCCGGACATGTTTTCAAAGGTCTAATGCAGCATCTATACCTATTCTCAGGCTCAACACTTCCCGAAACAGGTCATTATCTGGCAACAAAGAAGAAAAAATTTAATCTCTCACGGAACTTTCTGTCTAGTGGAGGAGATCATATTTGTAATAATGTTGTTGTTGTTAGTGCCATCAAGTAGATTCTGATTCCTAGTGATGCTGTGTACGGCAGAGTGGAAGCCTGCCCAGTCTTTTTGAGCCATCCTCTCACCTTCCAGTGCTGTATCAGACAAGGTTCCACTCTCCCGCTATTCACAGGGTTTTCATGGCCAATTTTATTTTCAGAAGTGAGTGGCCACGTTCTTCTCCCTAGTCTGTCTTAGAAAGCTCCACTGAAACCTGTCCACCATGGGTGACCCTGCTGGTATTTGAAATACTGGTGGCATGGCTTTCAGCACCCCATCACAACAACATGCAGCTGCTACAGTATGACCACCGACAGACGGGTGAGGTGGTTCCCTGACCAGCAAGCGAACCCGAGACGTGGAGG